>NC_132911.1:45885832-47188481 GCF_047675955.1 Chlorocebus sabaeus
ACTCTGTGAGATGAATTAACAGAATAGGGAAAAATGTAACACTGTGAGATGAATTAAGAGAACACAGAGCAGTTTCTCAGAAAGCTTCTTTCCAGTTTTGAAAGGAAGATATTTCCTTTTTCACCATAGCCCTCTATGGGATTCCAAATATCCCTTTGCCAATTCCACAAGAACAGCCTTAGGGAAACCTTCTTGAAGGGAAAGATGTAACTCTGTGAGATGAATTAACAGAACACAGAGCAGTTTCTCAGAAGGCTTCTTTCCAGTTTTGAACGGAAGATATTTCTTTTTCACCATAGCCCTCTATGGGCTTCCAAATATCTTTTTGCCGATTTCACAAGAACAGCATTAGCGAAAGACTTCTTGAAGGGAAAGATGTAATTCTGTGAGGAGAATTAACAGAACACAGAGCAGTTTCTCAGAAAGCTTCTTTCCAGTTTTGAACGGAAGATATTTCCTTTTTCACCATAGCCCTCTATGGGCTTCCAAATATCCCTTTGCCAATTCCACAAGAACAGCCTTAGCGAAAGGCTTCTGGAAGGGAAAGATGTAACTCTGTGAGATGAATTAACAGAACACAGAGCAGTTTTTCAGAAAGCTTCTTTCCAGTTTTGAATGGAAGATATTTCCTTTTTCACCATAGCCCTCTATGGGCTTCCCAATATACCTTTGCCAATTTCACAATAACAGCCTTAGCGAAAGGCTTCTTGAAGGGAAAGATGTAACACAGTCAGATGAATTAACAGAACACAGAGCAGTTTTTCAGAAAGCTTCTTTCCAGTTTTGAATGGAAGATATTTCCTTTTTCACCATAGCACTCTATGGGCTTCCAAATATGCCTTTGCCAATTTCACAAGAACAGCCTTAGCGAAAGGCTTCTTGAAGGGAAAGATGTAACTCTGTGAGATGAATTAACAGAACACAGAGCAGTTTCTCAGAAAGCTTCTTTCCAGTTTTGAACGGAAGATATTTCCTTTTTCACCATAGCCCTCTAGGGGCTTCCAAATATCCCTTTGCCAATTCCACAAGAACAGCCTTAGCGAAAGGCTTCTTGATTGGAAAGATGTAACTCATTGAGATGAATTAAGAGAACACAGAGCAGTTTCTCAGAAAGCTTCTTTACAGTTTTGAAAGGAAGATATTTCCTTTTTCACCATAGCTCTCTATGGGATTCCAAATATCCCTTTGCCAATTCCACAGGAATAGCCTTAGGGCAACATTCTTGAAGGGAAAGATGTAACTCTGTGAGATGAATTAACAGAACACAGAGCAGTTTTTCAGAAAGCTTCATTCCAGTTTTGAACGGAAGATATTTCTTTTTTCACCATAGCCCTCTATGGGCTTCCAAATATCCTTTTGCCGATTTCACAAGAACAGCCTTAGCGAAAGACTTCTTGAAGGGAAAGATGTAACTCTGTGAGAAGAATTAACAGAACACATAGCAGTTTCTCAGAAAGCTTCTTTCCAGTTTTGAACGGAAGATATTTCCTTTTTCACCATAGCCCTCTATGGGTTTCCAAATATCCCTTTGCCAATTCCACAATAACAGCCTTAGCGAAAGGCTTCTTGAAGGGAAAGATATAACTCTGTGAGATGAATTAACAGAACACAGAGCAGTTTCTCAGAAAGCTTCTTTCCAGTTTTGAACGGAAGATATTTCCTTTTTCACCATAGCCCTCTATGGGCTTCCAAATATCCCTTTGCCAATTCCACAAGAACAGCCTTTGCGAAAGGCTTCTTGAAGGGAAAGGTGTAACTCTGTGAGATGAATTAACAGAACACAGAGCAGTTTCTCAGAAAGGTTCATTCCAGTTTTGAACGGAAGATATTTCCTTTTTCGCCATAGCCCTCTATGGGCTTTCAAATATCATTTTGCCGATTTCACATGAACAGCCTTAGCGAAAGACTTCTTGAAGGGAAAGATGTAACTCTGTGAGGAGAATTAGCAGAACACAGAGCAGTTTCTCAGAAAGCTTCTTTCCAGTTATGAACGGAAGATATTTCCTTTTTCACCATAGCCATCTATGGGCTTCCAAATGTCCCTTTGCCAATTCCACAATAACAGCCTTAGCGAAAGGCTTCTGGAAGGGAAAGATGTAACTCTGTGAGATGAATTGACAGAACACAGAGCAGTTTCTCAGAAAGCTTCTTTCCAGTTTTGAACGGAAGATATTTTTTTTCACCATAGCCCTCTAAGGGCTTCCAAATATCCCTTTGCCAATTCCACAAGAACAGCCTTAGCGAAAGAATTCTTGAAGGGAAAGATGTAACTCTGTGAGATGAATTAACAGAATAGGGAAAAATGTAACACTGTGAGATGAATTAAGAGAACACAGAGCAGTTTCTCAGAAAGCTTCTTTCCAGTTTTGAAAGGAAGATATTTCCTTTTTCACCATAGCCCTCTATGGGATTCCAAATATCCCTTTGCCAATTCCACAAGAACAGCCTTAGCGAAAGGCTTCTGGAAGGGAAAGATGTAACTCTGTGAGATGAATTAACAGAACACATAGCAGTATCTCAGAAAGCTTCTTTCCAGTTTTGAAGGGAAGATATTTCCTTTTTCACCATAGCCCTCTATGGGCTTCCAAATATCCCCTTGCCGATTCCACAAGAACAGCCTTAGCGAAAGACTTCTTGAAGGGAAAGATGTAACTCTGAGAGGTGAATTAACAGAACATAGAGCAGTTTCTCAGAAAGCTTCTTTCCAGTTTTGAACGGAAAATATTTCCTTTTTCACCATATCCCTCTATGGGCTTCCAAATATCCCTTTGCCAATTCCGCAAGAACAGCCTTAGCGAAAGGCTTCTTGAAGGGAAAGATGTAACTCTGTTGGATGATTTAACAGATCACAGAGCAGTTTCTCAGAAAGCTTCTTTCCAGTTTTGAACGGAAAATATTTCCTTTTTCACCATACCCCTCTATGGGCTTCCAAATATCCCTTTGAAAATTCCACAAGAACAGCCTTAGCGAAAGGCTTCTGGAAGGGAAAGATGTAACTCTGTGAGATGAATTAAGAGAACACAGAGCAGTTTCTCAGAAAGCTTCTTTCCAGGTTTGAAAGGAAGATATTTCCTTTTTCACCATAGCTCTCTATGGGCTTCCAAATATCCCTTCGCCAATTCCACAAGAACAGCCTTAGGGAAACCTTCTTGAAGGGAAAGATGTAACTCCGTGAGATCAATTAACAGAACACAGAGCAGTTTCTCAGAAAGCTTCATTCCAGTTTTGAACGGAAGATATTTCCTTTTTCACCATAGCCCTCTATGGGCTTCCAAATATCCTCTTGCCGATTTCACAAGAACAGCCTTAGCGAAAGACTTCTTGAAGGGAAAGATGTAACTCTGTGAGGAGAATTAACAGAACACAGAGCAGTTTCTGAGAAAGCTTCTTTCCGGTTTTGAACGGAAGATATTTCCTTTTTCACCATAGCCCTCTATGGGCTTCCAAATATCCCTTTGCCAATTCCACAAGAACAGCCTTATCGAAAGGCATCTTGAAGGGAAAGATGTAACTCTGTGAGATGAATTAACAGAACACAGCGCAGTTTCTCAGAAATCTTCTTTCCAGTTTTGAACGGAAGATATTTCCCTTTTCACCATAGCCCTCTATGGGCTTCCAAATATCCCTTTGCCAATTACACAAGAACAGCCTTAGCGAAAGAATTCTTGAAGGGAAAGATGTAACTCTGTGAGATGAATTAAGAGAACACAGAGCAGTTTCTCAGAAAGCTTCTTTCCAGTTTTGAAAGGAAGATATGTCCTTTTTCACCATAGCCCTCTATGGGCTTCCAAATATCCCTTTGCGAATTCCACAAAAACAGCCTTAGGGAAACCTTCTTGGAGGGAAAGATGTAACTCTGTGAGATGAATTAACAGAACACAGAGAAGTTTCTCAGAAAGCTTCTTTCCAGTTTTGAACGGAAGATATTTCCTTTTTCACCATAGCCCTCTATGGGCTTCCAAATATCCCTTTGCCGATTTCACAAGAACAACCTTAGCGAAAGGTTTCTTGAAGGGAAAGATGTAACACTGTGAGGAGAATTAACAGAACACAGAGCAGTTTCTCAGAAAGCTTCTTTCCAGTTTTGAACGGAAGATATTTCCTTTTTCACCATAGCCCTCTATGGGCTTCCAAATATCCCTTTGCCAATTCCCCAAGAACAGCCTTAGCGAAAGGCTTCTTGAAGGGAAAGATATAACTCTGTGAGATGAATTAACAGAACACAGAGCAGTTTCTCAGAAAGCTTCTTTCCAGTTTTGAACGGAAGATATGTCCTTTTTCACCATAGCCCTCTATGGGCTTCCAAATATCCCTTTGCCAATTCCAAATGAACAGCCTTAGCGAAAGGCTTCTTGAAGGGAAAGATGTAACTCTGTGAGATGAATTAACAGAACACAGAGCAGTTTCTCAGAAAGCTTCTTTCCAGTTTTGAACGGAAGATATTTCCTTTTTCACCATAGCCCTCTATGGGCTTCCAAATATCCCTTTGCCAATTCCACAAGAACAGCCTTAGCGAAAGGCTTCTTGAAGGGAAAGCTGTAACTCTGTGAGATGAATTAAGAGAACACAAAGCAGTTTCTCAGAAAACTTCTTTCCAGTTTTGAACGGAAGATATTTCCTTTTTTATCATAGCCCTCTATGGGCTTCCAAATATCCCTTTGCCAATTCCACAAGAACAGCCTTAGCCAAAGGCTTCTTGAAGGGAAAGATGTAACTCTGTGAGATGAATAAACAGAACACAGAGCAGTTTCTCAGAAAGCTTCTTTCCGGTTTTGAACGGAAGATATTTCTTTTTTCACCATAGCCCTCTATGGGCTTCCAAATATCCCTTTGCCAATTCCACAAGAACAGCCTTAGCGAAAGGCATCTTGAAGGGAAAGATGTAACTCTATGAGATGAATTAACAGAACACAGAGCAGTTTTTCACAAAGCTTCATTCCAGTTTGGAACGGAAGATTTTTCCTATTTCACCATAGCCCTCTATGGGCTTCCAAATATCCCTTTGCCAATTCCACAAGAACAGCCTTAGCGAAAGAATTCTTGAAGGGAAAGATGTAACTCTGTGAGATGAATTAAGAGAACACAGAGCAGTTTCTCAGAAAGCTTCTTTCCAGTTTTGAAAGGAAGATATGTCCTTTTTCACCATAGCCCTTTATGGGCTTCCAAATATCCCTTTGCCAATTCCACAAGAACAGCCTTAGGGAAACCTTCTTGGAGGGAAAGATGTAACTCTGTGAGATGAATTAACAGAACACAGAGAAGTTTCTCAGAAAGCTTCTCTCCAGTTTTTAACGGAAGATATATCCTTTTTCACCATAGCCCTCTATGGGCTTCCAAATATCCCTTTGCCGATTTCACAAGAACAACCTTAGCGAAAGGTTTCTTGAAGGGAAAGATGTAACACTGTGAGGAGAATTAACAGAACACAGAGCAGTTTCTCAGAAAGCTTCTTTCCAGTTTTGAACGGAAGATATTTCCTTTTTCACCATAGCCCTCTATGGGCTTCCAAATATCCCTTTGCCAATTCCCCAAGAACAGCCTTAGCGAAAGGCTTCTTGAAGGGAAAGATGTAACTCTGTGAGATGAATTAACAGAACACAGAGCACTTTCTCAGAAAGCTTCTTTCCAGTTTTGAACGGAAGATATGTCCTTTTTCACCATAGCCCTCTATGGGCTTCCAAATATCCCTTTGCCAATTCCACATGAACAGCCTTAGCGAAAGGCTTCTGGAAGGGAAAGATGTAACTCTGTGAGATGAATTAACAGAACACAGAGAAGTTTCTCAGAAAGCTTCTTTCCAGTTTTTAACGGAAGATATTTCCTTTTTCACCATTGCCCTATATGGGCTTCCAAATATCCTTTTGCCGATTCCACAAGAACAACCTTAGCGAAAGGGTTCTTGAAGGAGAACATGTAACTCTGTGAGATGAATTAACAGAACACTGAGCAGTTTCTCAGAAAGCTTGTTTCCAGTTTTGAAGGGAAGATATTTCCTTTTTCACCATAGCCCTTATGGTCTTCCAAATATCCCTTTGCCAATTCCACCAGAACAGCCTTAGCGAAAGGCTTCTTGAAGGGAAAGATGTAACTCTGTGAGATGAATTAACAGAACACAGAGCAGTTTCTCAGAAAGCTTCTTTCCAGTTTGAACGGAAGATATTTCCTTTTTCAACATAGCCCTCTATGGGCTTCCAAATATCCCTTTGCCAATTCCACAAGAACAGCCTTAGCGGAAGGCATCTTGAAGGGAAAGATGTAACTCTGTGAGATGAATTAACAGAACACAGAGCAGTTTCTCAGAAAGCTTCTTTCCAGTTTTGAACGGAAGATATTTCCTTTTTCACCATAGCCCTCTATGGGCTTCCAAATATCTCTTTGCCAATTCCACAAGAACAGCCTTAGCGAAAGGCTTCTGGAAGGGAAAGCTGTAACTCTGTGAGATGAATTAAGAGAACACAAAGCAGTTCCTCAGAAAGCTTCTTTCCAGTTTTGAACGGAGGATATTTCCTTTTTCACCATAGAACTCTATGGGCTTCCAAATATCCGTTTGCCAATTCCACAAGAACAGCCTTAGCGAAAGACTTCTTGAAGGGAAAGATGTAACTCTGTGAGTTGAATTAACAGAACACAGAGCAGTTTCTGAGAAAGCTTCTTTCCGGTTTTGAACGGAAGATATTTCCTTTTTCACCATAGCCCTCTATGGGCTTCCAAATATCCCTTTGCCAATTCCACAAGAACAGCCTTATCGAAAGGCATCTTGAAGGGAAAGATGTAACTCTGTGAGATGAATTAACAGAACACAGCGCAGTTTCTCAGAAAGCTTCTTTCCAGTTTTGAACGGAAGATATTTCCCTTTTCACCATAGCCCTCTATGGGCTTCCAAATATCCCTTTGCCAATTACACAAGAACAGCCTTAGCGAAAGAATTCTTGAAGGGAAAAATGTAACTCTGTGAGATGAATTAAGAGAACACAGAGCAGTTTCTCAGAAAGCTTCTTTCCAGTTTTGAAAGGAAGATATGTCCTTTTTCACCATAGCCCTCTATGGGCTTCCAAATATCCCTTTGCGAATTCCACAAAAACAGCCTTAGGGAAACCTTCTTGGAGGGAAAGATGTAACTCTGTGAGATGAATTAACAGAACACAGAGAAGTTTCTCAGAAAGCTTCTTTCCAGTTTTGAACGGAAGATATTTCCTTTTTCACCATAGCCCTCTATGGGCTTCCAAATATCCCTTTGCCGATTTCACAAGAACAACCTTAGCGAAAGGTTTCTTGAAGGGAAAGATGTAACACTGTGAGGAGAATTAACAGAACACAGAGCAGTTTCTCAGAAAGCTTCTTTCCAGTTTTGAACGGAAGATATTTCCTTTTTCACCATAGCCCTCTATGGGCTTCCAAATATCCCTTTGCCAATTCCCCAAGAACAGCCTTAGCGAAAGGCTTCTTGAAGGGAAAGATATAACTGTGTGAGATGAATTAACAGAACACAGAGCAGTTTCTCAGAAAGCTTCTTTCCAGTTTTGAACGGAAGATATGTCCTTTTTCACCATAGCCCTCTATGGGCTTCCAAATATCCCTTTGCCAATTCCAAATGAACAGCCTTAGCGAAAGGCTTCTTGAAGGGAAAGATGTAACTCTGTGAGATGAATTAACAGAACACAGAGCAGTTTCTCAGAAAGCTTCTTTCCAGTTTTGAACGGAAGATATTTCCTTTTTCACCATAGCCCTCTATGGGCTTCCAAATATCCCTTTGCCAATTCCACAAGAACAGCCTTAGCGAAAGGCTTCTTGAAGGGAAAGCTGTAACTCTGTGAGATGAATTAAGAGAACACAAAGCAGTTTCTCAGAAAACTTCTTTCCAGTTTTGAACGGAAGATATTTCCTTTTTTATCATAGCCCTCTATGGGCTTCCAAATATCCCTTTGCCAATTCCACAAGAACAGCCTTAGCCAAAGGCTTCTTGAAGGGAAAGATGTAACTCTGTGAGATGAATAAACAGAACACAGAGCAGTTTCTCAGAAAGCTTCTTTCCGGTTTTGAACGGAAGATATTTCTTTTTTCACCATAGCCCTCTATGGGCTTCCAAATATCCCTTTGCCAATTCCACAAGAACAGCCTTAGCGAAAGGCATCTTGAAGGGAAAGATGTAACTCTATGAGATGAATTAACAGAACACAGAGCAGTTTTTCACAAAGCTTCATTCCAGTTTGGAACGGAAGATTTTTCCTATTTCACCATAGCCCTCTATGGGCTTCCAAATATCCCTTTGCCAATTCCACAAGAACAGCCTTAGCGAAAGAATTCTTGAAGGGAAAGATGTAACTCTGTGAGATGAATTAAGAGAACACAGAGCAGTTTCTCAGAAAGCTTCTTTCCAGTTTTGAAAGGAAGATATGTCCTTTTTCACCATAGCCCTTTATGGGCTTCCAAATATCCCTTTGCCAATTCCACAAGAACAGCCTTAGGGAAACCTTCTTGGAGGGAAAGATGTAACTCTGTGAGATGAATTAACAGAACACAGAGAAGTTTCTCAGAAAGCTTCTCTCCAGTTTTTAACGGAAGATATATCCTTTTTCACCATAGCCCTCTATGGGCTTCCAAATATCCCTTTGCCGATTTCACAAGAACAACCTTAGCGAAAGGTTTCTTGAAGGGAAAGATGTAACACTGTGAGGAGAATTAAGAGAACACAGAGCAGTTTCTCAGAAAGCTTCTTTCCAGTTTTGAACGGAAGATATTTCCTTTTTCACCATAGCCCTCTATGGGCTTCCAAATATCCCTTTGCCAATTCCCCAAGAACAGCCTTAGCGAAAGGCTTCTTGAAGGGAAAGATGTAACTCTGTGAGATGAATTAACAGAACACAGAGCACTTTCTCAGAAAGCTTCTTTCCAGTTTTGAACGGAAGATATGTCCTTTTTCACCATAGCCCTCTATGGGCTTCCAAATATCCCTTTGCCAATTCCACATGAACAGCCTTAGCGAAAGGCTTCTGGAAGGGAAAGATGTAACTCTGTGAGATGAATTAACAGAACACAGAGAAGTTTCTCAGAAAGCTTCTTTCCAGTTTTTAACGGAAGATATTTCCTTTTTCACCATTGCCCTATATGGGCTTCCAAATATCCTTTTGCCGATTCCACAAGAACAACCTTAGCGAAAGGGTTCTTGAAGGAGAACATGTAACTCTGTGAGATGAATTAACAGAACACTGAGCAGTTTCTCAGAAAGCTTCTTTCCAGTTTTGAAGGGAAGATATTTCCTTTTTCACCTTAGCCTTCTATGGGCTTCCAAATATCCCTTTGCCAATTCCACAAGAACAGCCTTAGCGAAAGGCTTCTGGAAGGGAAAGATGTAACTCTGTGAGATAAATTAAGAGAACACAAAGCAGTTTCTCAGAAAGCTTCTTTCCAGTTTTGAACGGAAGATATTTCCTTTTTCACCATAGAACTCTATGGGCTTCCAAATATCCGTTTGCCAATTCCACAAGACCAGCCTTAGCGAAAGACTTCTTGAAGGGAAAGATGTAACTCTGTGAGTTGAATTAACAGAACACAGAGCAGTTTCTGAGAAAGCTTCTTTCCGGTTTTGAACGGAAGATATTTCCTTTTTCACCATAGCCCTCTATGGGCTTCCAAATATCCCTTTGCCAATTCCACAAGAACAGCCTTATCGAAAGGCATCTTGAAGGGAAAGATGTAACTCTGGGAGATGAATTAACAGAACACAGCGCAGTTTCTCAGAAAGCTTCTTTCCAGTTTTGAACGGAAGATATTTCCCTTTTCACCATGGCCCTCTATGGGCTTCCAAATATCCCTTTGCCAATTCCACAAGAACAGCCTTAGCGAAAGAATTCTTGAAGGGAAAGATATAACACTGTGAGATGAATTAACAAAACACAGAGCAGTTTCTCAGAAAGCTTCTTTCCGGTTTTGAACGGAAGATATTTCCTTTTTCACCATAGCTCTCTATGGGCTTCCAAGTATCCCTTTGCCAATTCCACAAGAACAGCCTTAGGGAAACCTTCTTGAAGGGAAAGATGTAACTCTGTGAGATGAATTAACAGAACACAGAGCAGTTTCTCAGAAAGCTTCATTCCAGTTTTGAACGGAAGATATTTCCTTTTTCGCCATAGCCCTCTATGGGCTTTCAAATATCATTTTGCCGATTTCACAAAAACATCCTTAGCGAAAGACTTCTTGAAGGGAAAGATGTAACTCTGTGAGGAGAATTAGCAGAACACAGAGCAGTTTCTCAGAAAGCTTCTTTCCAGTTTTGAACGGAAGATATTTTCTTTTTCACCATAGCCCTCTATGGGCTTCCAAATATCCCTTTGCCAATTCCACAAGAACAGCCTTAGCGAAAGGCTTCTTGAAGGGAAAGATGTAACTCTGTGAGATGAATTTACAGAACACAGAGCAGTTTCTCAGAAAGCTTCTTTCCACTTTTGAACGGAAGATATTTCCTTTTTCACCATAGCCCTCTATGGGCTTCCACATACCCCTTTTTGAATTCCACAAGAACAGCCTTAGCGAAAGGCTTCTTGAAGGGAAAGATATAACTCTGTGAGATGAATTAACAGAACACAGAGCAGTTTTTCAGAAAGCATCTTTCCAGTTTTGAACGGAAGATATTTCCTTTTTCACCATAGCCCTCTATGAGCTTCCAAATATCCTTTTGCCGATTCCACAAGAACAGCCTTAGCGAAAGTTTTCTTGATGGGAAAGATGTAACTCTGTGAGATGAATTAACAGAACACAGAGCAGTTTCTCAGAAAGCTTCTCTCTAGTTTTCAACGGAAGTTATGTCCTTTTTCACCATAGCCCTCTATGGGCTTCGAAATATCCCTTTGTCAACCCACAGGAACAGCCTTAGCGAAAGGCTTCTTGAAGGGAAAGATGTATCTCTGTGAGATGAATTAACAGAACACAGAGCAGTTTCTCAGAAAGCTTCATTCCAGTTTTGAACGGAACATATTTCCTTTTTCGCCATAGCCCTCTATGGGCTTCCAAATATCCCTTTGACAATTCCACAAGAACAGCCTTAGCGAAAGGCTTCTTGAAGGGAAAGCTGTAACTCTGTGAGATGAATTAACAGAACACAAAGCAGTTTCTCAGAAAGCTTCTTTCCGGTTTTGAACGGAAGATATTTCCTTTTTCACCATAGACCTCTATGGGCTTCCAAATATCCCTTTGCCAATTCCACAAGAACAGCCTTAGCGAAAGGCATCTTGAAGGGAAAGATGTAACTCTGTGAGATGAATTAACAGAACACAGAGCAGTTTTTCAGAAAGCTTCTTTCCAGTTTTGAACGGAAGATATTTCCTATTTCACCATAGCCCTCTATGGGCTTCCAAATATCCCTTTGCCAATTCCACAAGAACCGCCTTAGCGAAAGAATTCTTGAAGGGAAAGATGTAACTCTGTGAGATGAATTAAGAGAACACAGAGCAGTTTCTCAGAAAGCTTCTTTCCAGTTTTGAAAGGAAGATATGTCCTTTCTCACCATAGCCCTCTAGGGGCTTCCAAATATCTTTTGCCAATTCCACAAGAACAGCCTTAGGGAAACCTTCTTGAAGGGAAAGATGTAACTCTGTGAGATGAATTAACAGAACACAGAGAAGTTTCTCAGAAAGCTTCTTTCCAGTTTTGAACGGAAGATATTTCCTTTTTCACCATAGCCCTCTATGGGCTTCCAAATATCCCTTTGCCAATTCCACAAGAACAGCCTTATCGAAAGGCATCTTGAAGGGAAAGATGTAACTCTGGGAGATGAATTAACAGAACACAGCGCAGTTTCTCAGAAAGCTTCTTTCCAGTTTTGAACGGAAGATATTTCCCTTTTCACCATGGCCCTCTATGGGCTTCCAAATATCCCTTTGCCAATTCCACAAGAACAGCCTTAGCGAAAGAATTCTTGAAGGGAAAGATATAACACTGTGAGATGAATTAACAGAACACAGAGCATTTTCTCAGAAAGCTTCTTTCCGGTTTTGAACGGAAGATATTTTCTTTTTCACCATAGCTCTCTATGGGCTTCCAAGTATCCCTTTGCCAATTCCACAAGAACAGCCTTAGGGAAACCTTCTTGAAGGGAAAGATGTAACTCTGTGAGATGATTTAACAGAACACAGAGCAGTTTCTCAGAAAACTTCATTCCAGTTTTGAACGGAAGATATTTCCTTTTTCGCCATAGCCCTCTATGGGCTTTCAAATATCATTTTGCCGATTTCACAAGAACAGCCTTAGCGAAAGACTTCTTGAAGGGAAAGATGTAACTCTGTGAGGAGAATTAGCAGAACACAGAGCAGTTTCTCAGAAAGCTTCTTTCCAGTTTTGAACGGAAGATATATCCTTTTTCACCATAGCCCTCTATGGGCTTCCAAATATCCCTTTGCCAATTCCACAAGAACAGCCTTAGCGAAAGGCTTCTTGAAGGGAAAGATGTAACTCTGTGAGATGAATTTACAGAACACAGAGCAGTTTCTCAGAAAGCTTCTTTCTAGTTTTCAATGGAAGTTATGTCCTTTTTCACCATAGCCCTCTATGGGCTTCCAAATATCCCTTTGTCAACCCACAGGAACAGCCTTAGCGAAAGGCTTCTTGAAGGGAAAGATGAAACTCTGTGAGATGAATTAACAGAACACAGAGAAGTTTCTCAGAAAGCTTCTTTCCAGTTTTTAACGGAAGATATTTCCTTTTTCACCATTGCCCTCTATGGGTTTCCAAATATCCCTTTTCCGATTTCACAAGAACAACCTTAGCGAAAGGTTTCTTGAAGGGAAAGATGTAACTCTGTGAGGAGAATTAACAGAACACAGAGCAGTTTCTCAGAAAGCTTCTTTCCAGTTTTGAACGGAAGATATTTCCTTTTTCACCATAGCCCTCTATGGGCTTCCAAATATCCCTTTGCCAATTCCACAAGAACAGCCTTAGCGAAAGGCTTCTTGAAGGGAAAGATGTAACTCTGTGAGATGAATTAAGAGAACACAAAGCAGTTTCTCAGAAAACTTCTTTCCAGTTTTGAACGGAAGATATTTCCTTTTTTATCATAGCCCTCTATGGGCTTCCAAATATCCCTTTGCCAATTCCACAAGAACAGCCTTAGCCAAAGGCTTCTTGAAGGGAAAGATGTAACTCTGTGAGATGAATAAAAAGAACACAGAGCAGTTTCTCAGAAAGCTTCTTTCCGGTTTTGAACGGAAGATATTTCTTTTTTCACAGTAGCCCTCTATGGGCTTCCAAATATCCCTTTGCCAATTCCACAAGAACAGCCTTAGCGAAAGGCATCTTGAAGGGAAAGATGTAACTCTATGAGATGAATTAACAGAACACAGAGCAGTTTTTCACAAAGCTTCATTCCAGTTTTGAACGGAAGATTTTTCCTATTTCACCATAGCCCTCTATGGGCTTCCAAATATCCCTTTGCCAATTCCACAAGAACAGCCTTAGCGAAAGAATTCTTGAAGGGAAAGATGTAACTCTGTGAGATGAATTAAGAGAACACAGAGCAGTTTCTCAGAAAGCTTCTTTCCAGTTTTGAAAGGAAGATATGTCCTTTTTCACCATAGCCCTTTATGGGCTTCCAAATATCCCTTTGCCAATTCCACAAGAACAGCCTCAGGGAAACCTTCTTGGAGGGAAAGATGTAACTCTGTGAGATGAATTAACAGAACACAGAGAAGTTTCTCAGAAAGCTTCTTTCCAGTTTTTAACGGAAGATATATCCTTTTTCACCATAGCCCTCTATGGGCTTCCAAATATCCCTTTGCCGATCTCACAAGAACAACCTTAGCGAAAGGTTTCTTGAAGGGAAAGATGTAACACTGTGAGGAGAATTAACAGAACACAGAGCAGTTTCTCAGAAAGCTTCTTTCCAGTTTTGAACGGAAGATATTTCCTTTTTCACCATAGCCCTCTATGGGCTTCCAAATATCCCTTTGCCAATTCCCCAAGAACAGCCTTAGCGAAAGGCTTCTTGAAGGGAAAGATGTAACTCTGTGAGATGAATTAACAGAACACAGAGCACTTTCTCAGAAAGCTTCTTTCCAGTTTTGAACGGAAGATATGTCCTTTTTCACCATAGCCCTCTATGGGCTTCCAAATATCCCTTTGCCAATTCCACATGAACAGCCTTAGCGAAAGGCTTCTGGAAGGGAAAGATGTAACTCTGTGAGATGAATTAACAGAACACAGAGAAGTTTCTCAGAAAGCTTCTTTCCAGTTTTTAACGGAAGATATTTCCTTTTTCACCATTGCCCTCTATCGGCTTCCAAATATCCTTTTGCCGATTCCACAAGAACAACCTTAGCGAAAGGTTTCTTGAAGGAGAACATGTAACTCTGTGAGATGAATTAACAGAACACTGAGCAGTTTCTCAGAAAGATTCTTTCCAGTTTTGAACGGAAGATATTTCCTTTTTCACCATTGCCCTCTATGGGCTTCCAAATATCCCTTTGCCGATTTCACAAGAACAACCTTAGCGAAAGGTATCTTGAAGGGAAAGATGTAACACTGTGAGGAGAATTAACAGAACACAGAGCAGTTTCTCAGAAAGCTTCTTTCCAGTTTTGAAGGGAAGATATTTCCTTTTTCACCGTAGCCTTCTATGGGCTTCCAAATATCCCTTTGCCAATTCCACAAGAACAGCCTTAGCGAAAGGCTTCTGGAAGGGAAAGATGTAACTCTGTGAGATAAATTAAGAGAACACAAAGCAGTTTCTCAGAAAGCTTCTTACCAGTTTTGAACGGAAGATATTTCCTTTTTCACCATACAACTCTATGGGCTTCCAAATATCCGTTTGCCAATTCCACAAGACCAGCCTTAGCGAAAGACTTCTTGAAGGGAAAGATGTAACTCTGTGAGTTGAATTAACAGAACACAGAGCAGTTTCTGAGAAAGCTTCTTTCCGGTTTTGAACGGAAGATATTTCCTTTTTCACCATAGCCCTCTATGGGCTTCCAAATATCCCTTTGCCAATTCCACAAGAACAGCCTTATCGAAAGGCATCTTGAAGGGAAAGATGTAACTCTGGGAGATGAATTAACAGAACACAGCGCAGTTTCTCAGAAAGCTTCTTTCCAGTTTTGAACGGAAGATATTTCCCTTTTCACCATGGCCCTCTATGGGCTTCCAAATATCCCTTTGCCAATTCCACAAGAACAGCCTTAGCGAAAGAATTCTTGAAGGGAAAGATATAACACTGTGAGATGAATTAACAGAACACAGAGCAGTTTCTCAGAAAGCTTCTTTCCGGTTTTGAACGGAAGATATTTCCTTTTTCACCATAGCTCTCTATGGGCTTCCAAGTATCCCTTTGCCAATTCCACAAGAACAGCCTTAGTTAAACCTTCTTGAAGGGAAAGATGTAACTCTGTGAGATGAATTAACAGAACACAGAGCAGTTTCTCAGAAAGCTTCATTCCAGTTTTGAACGGAAGATATTTCCTTTTTCGCCATAGCCCTCTATGGGCTTTCAAATATCATTTTGCCGATTTCACAAAAACATCCTTAGCGAAAGACTTCTTGAAGGGAAAGATGTAACTCTGTGAGGAGAATTAGCAGAACACAGAGCAGTTTCTCAGAAAGCTTCTTTCCAGTTTTGAACGGAAGATATTTTCTTTTTCACCATAGCCCTCTATGGGCTTCCAAATATCCCTTTGCCAATTCCACAAGAACAGCCTTAGCGAAAGGCTTCTTGAAGGGAAAGATGTAACTCTGTGAGATGAATTTACAGAACACAGAGCAGTTTCTCAGAAAGCTTCTTTCCACTTTTGAACGGAAGATATTTCCTTTTTCACCATAGCCCTCTATGGGCTTCCACATACCCCTTTTTGAATTCCACAAGAACAGCCTTAGCGAAAGGCTTCTTGAAGGGAAAGATGTAATTCTGTGAGATGAATTAACAGAACACAGAGCAGTTTTTCAGAAAGCTTCTTTCCAGTTTTGAACGGAAGATATTTCCTTTTTCACCATAGCCCTCTATGAGCTTCCAAATATCCTTTTGCCGATTCCACAAGAACAGCCTTAGCGAAAGGTTTCTTGATGGGAAAGATGTAACTCTGTGAGATGAATTAACAGAACACAGAGCAGTTTCTCAGAAAGCTTCTCTCTAGTTTTCAACGGAAGTTATGTCCTTTTTCACCATAGCCCTCTATGGGCTTCGAAATATCCCTTTGTCAACCCACAGGAACAGCCTTAGCGAAAGGCTTCTTGAAGGGAAAGATGTATCTCTGTGAGATGAATTAACAGAACACAGAGCAGTTTCTCAGAAAGCTTCATTCCAGTTTTGAACGGAACATATTTCCTTTTTCGCCATAGCCCTCTATGGGCTTCCAAATATCCCTTTGACAATTCCACAAGAACAGCCTTAGCGAAAGGCATCTTGAAGGGAAAGATGTAACTCTGTGAGATGAATTAACAGAACACAAAGCAGTTTCTCAGAAAGCTTCTTTCCGGTTTTGAACGGAAGATATTTCCTTTTTCACCATAGACCTCTATGGGCTTCCAAATATCCCTTTGCCAATTCCACAAGAACAGCCTTAGCGAAAGGCATCTTGAAGGGAAAGATGTAACTCTGTGAGATGAATTAACAGAACACAGAGCAGTTTTTTCAGAAAGCTTCTTTCCAGTTTTGAACGGAAGATATTTCCTATTTCACCATAGCCCTCTATGGGCTTCCAAATATCCCTTTGCCAATTCCACAAGAACCGCCTTAGCGAAAGAATTCTTGAAGGGAAAAATGTAACTCTGTGAGATGAATTAAGAGAACACAGAGCAGTTTCTCAGAAAGCTTCTTTCCAGTTTTGAAAGGAAGATATGTCCTTTCTCACCATAGCCCTCTAGGGGCTTCCAAATATCTTTTGCCAATTCCACAAGAACAGCCTTAGGGAAACCTTCTTGAAGGGAAAGATGTAACTCTGTGAGATGAATTAACAGAACACAGCGAAGTTTCTCAGAAAGCTTCTTTCCAGTTTTTAACGGAAGATATTTCCTTTTTCACCATAGCCCTCTATGGGCTTCCAAATATCCCTTTGCCGATTTCACAAGAACAACCTTAGCGAAAGGTTTCTTGAAGGGAAAGAAGTAACTCTGTGAGGAGAATTAACAGAACACAGAGCAGTTTCTCAGAAAGCTTCTTTCCAGTTTTGAACGGAAGATATTTCCTTTTTCACCATAGCCCTCTATGGGCTTCCAAATATCCCTTTGCCAATTCCCCAAGAACAGCCTTAGCGAAAGGCTTCTTGAAGGGAAAGATGTAACTCTGTGAGATGAATTAACAGAACACAAAGCAGTTTCTCAGAAAGCTTCTTTCCATTTTTGAAGGGAAGATATTTCCTTTTTCACCATAGCCCTCTATGGGCTTCCAAATATCCCTTTGCCAATTCCACAAGAACAGCCTTAGCGAAAGGCTTCTGGAAGGGAAAGATGTAACTCTGTGAGATGAATTAAGAGAACACAAAGCAGTTTCTCAGAAAGCTTCTTTCCAGTTTTGAACGGAAGATATTTCCTTTTTCACTATAGAACTCTATGGGCTTCCAAATTTCCGTTTGCCAATTCCACAAGAACAGCCTTAGCGAAAGGCTTCTTGAAGGGAAAGATGTAACTCTGTGAGTTGAATTAACAGAACACAGAGCAGTTTCTGAGAAAGCTTCTTTCCGGTTTTGAACGGAAGATATTTCCTTTTTCACCATAGCCCTCTATGGGCTTCCAAATATCCCTTTGCCAATTCCACAAGAACAGCCTTATCGAAAGGCATCTTGAAGGGAAAGATGTAACTCTGGGAGATGAATTAACAGAACACAGCGCAGTTTCTCAGAAAGCTTCTTTCCAGTTTTGAACGGAAGATATTTCCCTTTTCACCATGGCCCTCTATGGGCTTCCAAATATCCCTTTGCCAATTCCACAAGAACAGCCTTAGCGAAAGAATTCTTGAAGGGAACGATATAACACTGTGAGATGAATTAACAGAACACAGAGCATTTTCTCAGAAAGCTTCTTTCCGGTTTTGAACGGAAGATATTTTCTTTTTCACCATAGCTCTCTATGGGCTTCCAAGTATCCCTTTGCCAATTCCACAAGAACAGCCTTAGGGAAACCTTCTTGAAGGGAAAGATGTAACTCTGTGAGATGATTTAACAGAACACAGAGCAGTTTCTCAGAAAACTTCATTCCAGTTTTGAACGGAAGATATTTCCTTTTTCGCCATAGCCCTCTATGGGCTTTCAAATATCATTTTGCCGATTTCACAAGAACAGCCTTAGCGAAAGACTTCTTGAAGGGAAAGATGTAACTCTGTGAGGAGAATTAGCAGAACACAGAGCAGTTTCTCAGAAAGCTTCTTTCCAGTTTTGAACGGAAGATATATCCTTTTTCACCATAGCCCTCTATGGGCTTCCAAATATCCCTTTGCCAATTCCACAAGAACAGCCTTAGCGAAAGGCTTCTTGAAGGGAAAGATGTAACTCTGTGAGATGAATTTACAGAACACAGAGCAGTTTCTCAGAAAGCTTCTTTCTAGTTTTCAATGGAAGTTATGTCCTTTTTCACCATAGCCCTCTATGGGCTTCCAAATATCCCTTTGTCAACCCACAGGAACAGCCTTAGCGAAAGGCTTCTTGAAGGGAAAGATGAAACTCTGTGAGATGAAATAACAGAACACAGAGAAGTTTCTCAGAAAGCTTCTTTCCAGTTTTTAACGGAAGATATTTCCTTTTTCACCATAGCCCTCTATGGGTTTCCAAATATCCCTTTTCCGATTTCACAAGAACAACCTTAGCGAAAGGTTTCTTGAAGGGAAAGATGTAACTCTGTGAGGAGAATTAACAGAACACAGAGCAGTTTCTCAGAAAGCTTCTTTCCAGTTTTGAACGGAAGATATTTTCTTTTTCACCATAGCCCTCTATGGGCTTCCAAATATCCCTTTGCCAATTCCCCAAGAACAGCCTTAGCGAAAGGCTTCTTGAAGGGAAAGATGTAACTCTGTGAGATGAATTAGCAGAACACAGAGTAGTTTCTCAGAAAGCTTCTTTCCAGTTTTGAACGGAAGATATTTCGTTTTTCACCATAGCCCTCTATGGGCTTCCAAATATCCCTTTGCCAATTCCACAAGAACAGCCTTAGCGAAAGGCTTCTGGAAGGGAAAGATGTAACTCTGTGAGATGAATTAAGAGAACACAAAGCAGTTTCTCAGAAAGCTTCTTTCCAGTTTTGAACGGAAGATATTTCCTTTTTCACTATAGAACTCTATGGGCTTCCAAATTTCCGTTTGCCAATTCCACAAGAACAGCCTTAGCGAAAGGCTTCTTGAAGGGAAAGATGTAACTCTGTGAGTTGAATTAACAGAACACAGAGCAGTTTCTGAGAAAGCTTCTTTCCGGTTTTGAACGGAAGATATTTCCTTTTTCACCATAGCCCTCTATGGGCTTCCAAATATCCCTTTGCCAATTCCACAAGAACAGCCTTATCGAAAGGCATCTTGAAGGGAAAGATGTAACTCTGGGAGATGAATTAACAGAACACAGCGCAGTTTCTCAGAAAGCTTCTTTCCAGTTTTGAACGGAAGATATTTCCCTTTTCACCATGGCCCTCTATGGGCTTCCAAATATCCCTTTGCCAATTCCACAAGAACAGCCTTAGCGAAAGAATTCTTGAAGGGAAAGATATAACACTGTGAGATGAATTAACAGAACACAGAGCATTTTCTCAGAAAGCTTCTTTCCGGTTTTGAACGGAAGATATTTTCTTTTTCACCATAGCTCTCTATGGGCTTCCAAGTATCCCTTTGCCAATTCCACAAGAACAGCCTTAGGGAAACCTTCTTGAAGGGAAAGATGTAACTCTGTGAGATGATTTAACAGAACACAGAGCAGTTTCTCAGAAAACTTCATTCCAGTTTTGAACGGAAGATATTTCCTTTTTCGCCATAGCCCTCTATGGGCTTTCAAATATCATTTTGCCGATTTCACAAGAACAGCCTTAGCGAAAGACTTCTTGAAGGGAAAGATGTAACTCTGTGAGGAGAATTAGCAGAACACAGAGCAGTTTCTCAGAAAGCTTCTTTCCAGTTTTGAACGGAAGATATATCCTTTTTCACCATAGCCCTCTATGGGCTTCCAAATATCCCTTTGCCAATTCCACAAGAACAGCCTTAGCGAAAGGCTTCTTGAAGGGAAAGATGTAACTCTGTGAGATGAATTTACAGAACACAGAGCAGTTTCTCAGAAAGCTTCTTTCTAGTTTTCAATGGAAGTTATGTCCTTTTTCACCATAGCCCTCTATGGGCTTCCAAATATCCCTTTGTCTACCCACAGGAACAGCCTTAGCGAAAGGCTTCTTGAAGGGAAAGATGAAACTCTGTGAGATGAATTAACAGAACACAGAGAAGTTTCTCAGAAAGCTTCTTTCCAGTTTTTAACGGAAGATATTTCCTTTTTCACCATAGCCCTCTATGGGTTTCCAAATATCCCTTTTCCGATTTCACAAGAACAACCTTAGCGAAAGGTTTCTTGAAGGGAAAGATGTAACTCTGTGAGGAGAATTAACAGAACACAGAGCAGTTTCTCAGAAAGCTTCTTTCCAGTTTTGAACGGAAGATATTTCCTTTTTCACCATAGCCCTCTATGGGCTTCCAAATATCCCTTTGCCAATTCCCCAAGAACAGCCTTAGCGAAAGGCTTCTTGAAGGGAAAGATGTAACTCTGTGAGATGAATTAGCAGAACACAGAGTAGTTTCTCAGAAAGCTTCTTTCCAGTTTTGAACGGAAGATATTTCGTTTTTCACCATAGCCCTCTATGGGCTTCCAAATATCCCTTTGCCAATTCCACAAGAACAGCCTTAGCGAAAGGCTTCTGGAAGGGAAAGATGTAACTCTGTGAGATGAATTAACAGAACACAGAGCAGTTTCTCAGAAAGCTTTTTTCCAGTTTTGAAAGGAAGATATTTCCTTTTTCACCATAGCCCTCCATGGGCTTCCAAATATCCCTTTGCCAACCCACAGGAACAGCCTTAGCGAAAGGCTTCTTGAAGGGAAAGATGTAACTCTGTGAGATGAATTAACAGAACACAGAGAAGTTTCTCAGAAAGCTTCTTTCCAGTTTTTAACGGAAGATATTACCTTTTTCACCATTGCCCTCTATGGGTTTCCAAATATCCTTTTGCCGATTCCACAAGAACAACCTTAGCGAAAGGTTTCTTGAAGGGAAAGATGTAACTCTGTGAGATGAATAAACAGAACACTGAGCAGTTTCTCAGAAAGATTCTTTCCAGTTTTGAACGGAAGATATTTCCTTTTTCACCATAGCCCTCTATGGGCTTCCAAATATCCCTTTGCCAATTCCACAAGAACAGCCTTAGCGAAAGGTTTCTTGAAGGGAAAGATGTAACTCTGTGAGATGAATAAACAGAACACTGAGCAGTTTCTCAGAAAGATTCTTTCCAGTTTTGAACGGAAGATATTTCCTTTTTCACCATAGCCCTCTATGGGCTTCCAAATATCCCTTTGCCAATTCCACAAGAACAGCCTTAGCGAAAGGCTTCTTGAAGGGAAAGATGTAACTCTGTGAGATGAATTTACAGAACACAGAGAAGTTTCTCAGAAAGCTTCTTTCCACTTTTGAACGGAAGATATTTCCTTTTTCACCATAGCCCTCTATGGGCTTCCACATACCCCTTTTTGAATTCCACAAGAACAGCCTTAGCGAAAGGCTTCTTGAAGGGAAAGATGTAACTCTGTGAGATGAATTAACAGAACACAGAGCAGTTTCTCAGAAAGCTTCTTCCCAGTTTTGAACGGAAGATATGTCCTTTTTCACCATAGCCCTCTATGGGCTTCCAAATATCCCTTTGCCAATTCCACATGAACAGCCTTAGCGAAAGGCTTTGGAAGGGAAAGATGTAACTCTGTGAGATGAATTAACAGAACACAGAGCATTTTCTCAGAAAGCTTCTTTCCAGTTTTGAACGGAAGATATTTCCTTTTTCACCATAGCCCTCTATGGGCTTCCAAATATCCCTTTGACAACCCACAGGAACAGCCTTAGCGAAAGGCTTCTTGAAGGGAAAAATGTAACTCTGTGAGATGAATTAACAGAACACAGAGAAGTTTCTCAGAAAGCTTCTTTCCACTTTTGAACGGAAGATATTTCCTTTTTCACCATAGCCCTCTATGGGCTTCCAAATATCACTTTGCCAATGCCAGAAGAACGGACTTAGCGAAAGGCTTCTTGAAGGGAAAGATGTAACTCTGTGAGATGAATTAACAGAACACAGAGCAGTTTCTCAGAAAGCTTCTTTCCAGTTTTGAACGGAAGATATTTCCTTTTTCACCATAGCCCTCTATGGGCTTCCAAATATCCCTTTGCCAATTCCACAAGAACAGCCTTAGCGAAAGGCTTCTGGAAGGGAAAGATATAACTCTGTGAGATAAATTAAGAGAACACAAAGCAGTTTCTCAGAAAGCTTCTTTCCAGTTTTGAACGGAAGATATTTCCTTTTTCACCATAGAAATCTATGGGCTTCCAAATATCCGTTTGCCAATTCCACAAGAACAGCCTTAGCGAAAGGCTTCTTGAAGGGAAAGATGTAACTCTGTGAGTTGAATTAACAGAACACAGAGCAGTTTCTGAGAAAGCTTCTTTCCGGTTTTCAACGGAAGATATTTCCTTTTTCACCATAGCCCTCTATGGGCTTCCAAATATCCCTTTGCCCATTCCACAAGAACAGCCTTATCGAAAGGCATCTTGAAGGGAAAGATGTAACTCTGGGAGATGAATTAACAGAACACAGCGCAGTTTCTCAGAAAGCTTCTTTCCAGTTTTGAACGGAAGATATTTCCCTTTTCACCATGGCCCTCTATGGGCTTCCAAATATCCCTTTGCCAATTCCACAAGAACAGCCTTAGCGAAAGAATTCTTGAAGGGAAAGATATAACACTGTGAGATGTATTAACAGAACACAGAGCAGTTTCTCAGAAAGCTTCTTTCCGGTTTTGAACGGAAGATATTTCCTTTTTCACCATAGCTCTCTATGGGCTTCCAAGTATCCCTTTGCCAATTCCACAAGAACAGCCTTACGGAAACCTTCTTGAAGGGAAAGATGTAACTCTGTGAGATGAATTAACAGAACACAGAGCAGTTTCTCAGAAAGCTTCATTCCAGTTTTGAACGGAAGATATTTCCTTTTTCGCCATAGCCCTCTATGGGCTTTCAAATATCATTTTGCCGATTTCACAAGAACAGCCTTAGCGAAAGACTTCTTGAAGGGAAAGATGTAACTCTGTGAGGAGAATTAGCAGAACACAGAGCAGTTTCTCAGAAAGCTTCTTTCCAGTTTTGAACGGAAGATATTTTCTTTTTCACCATAGCCCTCTATGGGCTTCCAAATATCCCTTTGCCAATTCCACAAGAACAGCCTTAGCGAAAGGCTTCTTGAAGGGAAAGATGTAACTCTGTGAGATGAATTTGCAGAACACAGAGCAGTTTCTCAGAAAGCTTCTTTCCACTTTTGAACGGAAGATATTTCCTTTTTCACCATAGCCCTCTATGGGCTTCCACATACCCCTTTTTGAACTCCACAAGAACAGCCTTAGCGAAAGGCTTCTTGAAGGGAAAGATGTAACTCTGTGAGATGAATTAACAGAACACAGAGCAGTTTTTCAGAAAGCTTCTTTCCACTTTTGAACGGAAGATATTTCCTTTTTCACCATAGGCCTCTATGGGCTTCCAAATATCCTTTTGCCGATTCCACAAGAACAGCCTTAGCGAAAGGTTTCTTGAAGGGAAAGATGTAACTCTGTGAGATGAATTAACAGAACACAGAGCAGTTTCTCAGAAAGCTTCTTTCTAGTTTTCAACGGAAGTTTTGTCCTTTTTCACCATAGCCCTCTATGGGCTTCCAAATATCCCTTTGTCAACCCACAGGAACAGCCTTAGCGAAAGGCTTCTTGAAGGGAAAGATGTATCTCTGTGAGATGAATTAACAGAACACAGAGCAGTTTCTCAGAAAGCTTCATTCCAGTTTTGAACGGAACATATTTCCTTTTTCGCCATAGCCCTCTATGGGCTTCCAAATATCCCTTTGACAATTCCACAAGAACAGCCTTAGCGAAAGTCCTCTTGCAGGGAAAGCTGTAACTCTGTGAGATGAATTAACAGAACTCAAAGCAGTTTCTCAGAAAACTTCTTTCCAGTTTTGAACCGAAGTTATTTCCATTTTTACCATAGCCCTCTATGGGCTTCCAAATATCCCTTTGCCAATTCCACAAGTACAGCCTTAGCGAAAGGCTTCTTGAAGGGAAAGATGTAACTCTGTGAGATGAATAAACAGAACACAGAGCAGTTTCTCAGAAAGCTTCTTTCCGGTTTTGAACGGAAGATATTTCCTTTTTCACCATAGACCTCTATGGGCTTCCAAATATCCCTTTGCCAATTCCACAAGAACAGCCTTAGCGAAAGGCATCTTGAAGGGAAAGATGTAACTCTGTGAGATGAATTAACAGAACACAGAGCAGTTTTTCAGAAAGCTTCTTTCCAGTTTTGAACGGAAGATTTTTCCTATTTCACCATAGCCCTCTATGGGCTTCCAAATATCCCTTTGCCAATTCCACAAGAACCGCCTTAGCGAAAGAATTCTTGAAGGGAAAGATGTAACTCTGTGAGATGAATTAAGAGAACACAGAGCAGTTTCTCAGAAAGCTTCTTTCCAGTTTTGAAAGGAAGATATGTCCTTTCTCACCATAGCCCTCTAGGGGCTTCCAAATATCCTTTTGCCAATTCCACAAGAACAGCCTTAGGGAAACCTTCTTGAAGGGAAAGATGTAACTCTGTGAGATGAATTAACAGAACACAGAGAAGTTTCTCAGAAAGCTTCTTTCCAGTTTTTAACGGAAGATATTTCCTTTTTCACCATAGCCCTCTATGGGCTTCCAAATATCCCTTTGCCGATTTCACAAGAACAACCTTAGCGAAAGGTTTCTTGAAGGGAAAGAAGTAACTTTGTGAGGAGAATTAACAGAACACAGAGCAGTTTCTCAGAAAGCTTCTTTCCAGTTGTGAACGGAAGATATTTCCTTTTTCACCATAGCCCTCTATGGGCTTCCAAATATCCCTTTGCCAATTCCCCAAGAACAGCCTTAGCGAAAGGCTTCTGGAAGGGAAAGATGTAACTCTGTGAGATGAATTAACAGAACACAGAGCAGTTTCTCAGAAAGCTTCTTTCCAGTTTTGAACGGAAGATATTTCCTTTTTCACCATAGCCCTCTATGGGCTTCCAAATATCCCTTTGCCAATTCCACAAGAACAGCCTTAGCGAAAGGCTTCTGGAAGGGAAAGATGTAACTCTGTGAGATGAATTAACAAAACACACAGCAGTTTCTCAGAAAGCTTCTTTCCAGTTTTGAACGGAAGATATTTCCTTTTTCACCATTGCCCTCTATGGGCTTCCAAATATCCTTTTGCCGATTCCACAAGAACAACCTTAGCGAAAGGTTTCTTGAAGGGAAAGATGTAACTCTGTGAGATGAATTAACAGGACACTGAGCAGTTTCTGAGAAAGATTCTTTCCAGTTTTGAACGGAAGATATTTCCTTTTTCACCATAGCCCTCTATGGGCTTCCAAATATCCCTTTGTCAATTCCACAAGAACAGCTTTAGCGAAAGGCTTCTTGAAGAGAAAGATGTAACTGTGTGAGATGAATTAACAGAACCCAGAGCAATTTCTCTGAAAGCTTCTTTCCAGTTTTGAAGGGAAGATATTTCCTTTTTCACCATAGCCCTCTATGGGCTTCCAAATATCCCTTTGCCAATTCCACAAGAACAGCCTTAGCGAAAGGCTTCTGGAAGGGAAAGATGTAACTCTGTGAGATGAATTAAGAGAACACAAATCAGTTTCTCAGAAAGCTTCTTTCCAGTTTTGAACGGAAGATATTTCCTTTTTCACTATAGAACTCTATGGGCTTCCAAATATCCGTTTGCCAATTCCACAAGAACAGCCTTAGCGAAAGGCTTCTTGAAGGGAAAGATGTAACTCTGTGAGTTGAATTAACAGAACACAGAGCAGTTTCTGAGAAAGCTTCTTTCCGGTTTTGAACGGAAGATATTTCCTTTTTCACCATAGCCCTCTATGGGCTTCCAAATATCCCTTTGCCAATTCCACAAGAACAGCCTTATCGAAAGGCATCTTGAAGGGAAAGATGTAACTCTGGGAGATGAATTAACAGAACACAGCGCAGTTTCTCAGAAAGCTTCTTTCCAGTTTTGAACGGAAGATATTTCCCTTTTCACCATGGCCCTCTATGGGCTTCCAAATATCCCTTTGCCAATTCCACAAGAACAGCCTTAGCGAAAGAACTCTTGAAGGGAAAGATATAACACTGTGAGATGAATTAACAGAACACAGAGCAGTTTCTCAGAAAACTTCATTCCAGTTTTGAACGGAAGATATTTCCTTTTTCGCCATAGCCCTCTATGGGCTTTCAATTATCATTTTGCCGATTTCACAAGAACAGCCTTAGCGAAAGACTTCTTGAAGGGAAAGATGTAACTCTGTGAGGAGAATTAGCAGAACACAGAGCAGTTTCTCAGAAAGCTTCTTTCCAGTTTTGAACGGAAGATATTTCCTTTTTCACCATAGCCCTCTATGGGCTTCCAAATATCCCTTTGCCAATTCCACAAGAACAGCCTTAGCGAAAGGCTTCTTGAAGGGAAAGATGTAACTCTGTGAGATGAATTTACAGAACACAGAGCAGTTTCTCAGAAAGCTTCTTTCCACTTTTGAACGGAAGATATTTCCTTTTTCACCATAGCCCTCTATGGGCTTCCACATACCCCTTTTTGAATTCCACAAGAACAGCCTTAGCGAAAGGCTTCTTGAAGGGAAAGATGTAACTCTGTGAGATGAATTAACAGAACACAGAGCAGTTTCTCAGAAAGCTTCTTTCTAGTTTTCAATGGAAGTTATGTCCTTTTTCACCATAGCCCTCTATGGGCTTCCAAATATCCCTTTGTCAACCCACAGGAACAGCCTTAGCGAAAGGCTTCTTGAAGGGAAAGATGAAACTCTGTGAGATGAATTAACAGAACACAGAGAAGTTTCTCAGAAAGCTTCTTTCCAGTTTTTAACGGAAGATATTTCCTTTTTCACCATAGCCCTCTATGGGTTTCCAAATATCCCTTTGCCGATTTCACAAGAACAACCTTAGCGAAAGGTTTCTTGAAGGGAAAGATGTAACTCTGTGAGGAGAATTAACAGAACACAGAGCAGTTTCTCAGAAAGCTTCTTTCCAGTTTTGAAGGGAACATATTTCCTTTTTCACCATAGCCCTCTATGGGCTTCCAAATATCCCTTTGCCAATTCCACAAGAACAGCCTTAGCGAAAGGCTTCTGGAAGGGAAAGATATAACTCTGTGAGATAAATTAAGAGAACACAAAGCAGTTTCTCAGAAAGCTTCTTTCCAGTTGTGAACGGAAGATATTTCCTTTTTCACCATAGAACTCTATGGGCTTCCAAATATCCGTTTGCCAATTCCACAAGAACAGCCTTAGCGAAAGGCTTCTTGAAGGGAAAGATGTAACTCTGTGAGTTGAATTAACAGAACACAGAGCAGTTTCTGAGAAAGCTTCTTTCCGGTTTTGAACGGAAGATATTTCCTTTTTCACCATAGCCCTCTATGGGCTTCCAAATATCCCTTTGCCAATTCCACAAGAACAGCCTTATCGAAAGGCATCTTGAAGGGAAAGATGTAACTTTGGGAGATGAATTAACAGAACACAGCGCAGTTTCTCAGAAAGCTTCTTTCCAGTTTTGAACGGAAGATATTTCCCTTTTCACCATGGCCCTCTATGGGCTTCCAAATATCCCTTTGCCAATTCCACAAAAACAGCCTTAGCGAAAGAATTCTTGAAGGGAAAGATATAACACTGTGAGATGAATTAACAGAACACAGAGCAGTTTCTCAGAAAGCTTCTTTCCGGTTTTGAACGGAAGATATTTCCTTTTTCACCATAGCTCTCTATGGGTTTCCAAGTATCCCTTTGCCAATTCCACAAGAACAGCCTTAGGGAAACCTTCTTGAAGGGAAAGATGTAACTCTGTGAGATGAATTAACAGAACACAGAGCAGTTTCTCAGAAAGCTTCATTCCAGTTTTGAACGGAAGATATTTCCTTTTTCGCCATAGCCCTCTATGGGCTTTCAAATATCATTTTGCCGATTTCACAAGAACAGCCTTAGCGAAAGACTTCTTGAAGGGAAAGATGTAACTCTGTGAGGAGAATTAGCAGAACACAGAGCAGTTTCTCAGAAAGCTTCTTTCCAGTTTTGAACGGAAGATATTTTCTTTTTCACCATAGCCCTCTATGGGCTTCCAAATATCCCTTTGCCAATTCCACAAGAACAGCCTTAGCGAAAGGCTTCTTGAAGGGAAATATGTAACTCTGTGAGATGAATTTGCAGAACACAGAGCAGTTTCTCAGAAAGCTTCTTTCCACTTTTGAACGGAAGATATTTCCTTTTTCACCATAGCCCTCTATGGGCTTCCACATACCCCTTTTTGAATTCCACAAGAACAGCCTTAGCGAAAGGCTTCTTGAAGGGAAAGATGTAACTCTGTGAGATGAATTAACAGAACACAGAGCAGTTTTTCAGAAAGCTTCTTTCCAGTTTTGAACGGAAGATATTTCCTTTTTCACCATAGCCCTCTATGGGCTTCCAAATATCCTTTTGCCGATTCCACAAGAACAGCCTTAGCGAAAGGTTTCTTGAAGGGAAAGATGTAACTCTGTGAGATGAATTAACAGAACACAGAGCAGTTTCTCAGAAAGCTTCTTTCTAGTTTTCAACGGAAGTTATGTCCTTTTTCACCATAGCCCTCTATGGGCTTCCAAATATCCCTTTGTCAACCCACAGGAACAGCCTTAGCGAAAGGCTTCTTGAAGGGAAAGATGTATCTCTGTGAGATGAATTAACAGAACACAGAGCAGTTTCTCAGAAAGCTTCATTCCAGTTTTAAACGGAACATATTTCCTTTTTCGCCATAG
This sequence comes from Chlorocebus sabaeus, assembly GCF_047675955.1. NCBI lineage: Eukaryota > Metazoa > Chordata > Mammalia > Primates > Cercopithecidae > Chlorocebus > Chlorocebus sabaeus. The sequence goes on from NC_132911.1 coordinate 45,914,861, forward strand.
CCCTCTATGGGCTTCCAAATATCCCTTTGACAATTCCACAAGAACAGCCTTAGCGAAAGGCCTCTTGAAGGGAAAGCTGTAACTCTGTGAGATGAATTAACAGAACACAAAGCAGTTTCTCAGAAAACTTCTTTCCAGTTTTGAACGGAAGATATTTCCATTTTTACCATAGCCCTCTATGGGCTTCCAAATATCCCTTTGCCAATTCCACAAGAACAGCCTTAGCGAAAGACTTCTTGAAGGGAAAGATGTAACTCTGTGAGATGAATTAACAGAACACAGAGCAGTTTCTCAGAAAGCTTCTTTCCGGTTTTGAACGGAAGATATTTCCTTTTTCACCATAGACCTCTATGGGCTTCCAAATATCCCTTTGCCAATTCCACAAGAACAGCCTTAGCGAAAGGCATCTTGAAGGGAAAGATGTAACTCTGTGAGATGAATTAACAGAACACAGAGCAGTTTTTCAGAAAGCTTCTTTCCAGTTTTGAACGGAAGATTTTTCCTATTTCACCATAGCCCTCTATGGGCTTCCAAATATCCCTTTGCCAATTCCACAAGAACCGCCTTAGCGAAAGAATTCTTGAAGGGAAAGATGTAACTCTGTGAGATGAATTAAGAGAACACAGAGCAGTTTCTCAGAAAGCTTCTTTCCAGTTTTGAAAGGAAGATATGTCCTTTCTCACCATAACCCTCTAGGGGCTTCCAAATATCCTTTTGCCAATTCCACAAGAACAGCCTTAGGGAAACCTTCTTGAATGGAAAGATGTAACTCTGTGAGATGAATTAACAGAACACAGAGAAGTTTCTCAGAAAGCTTCTTTCCAGTTTTTAACGGAAGATATTTCCTTTTTCACCATAGCCCTGTATGGGCTTCCAAATATCCCTTTGCCGATTTCACAAGAACAACCTTAGCGAAAGGTTTCTTGAAGGGAAAGAAGTAACTTTGTGAGGAGAATTAACAGAACACAGAGCAGTTTCTCAGAAAGCTTCTTTCCAGTTGTGAACGGAAGATATTTCCTTTTTCACCATAGCCCTCTATGGGCTTCCAAATATCCCTTTGCCAATTCCCCAAGAACAGCCTTAGCGAAAGGCTTCTTGAAGGGAAAGATGTAACTCTGTGAGATGAATTAACAGAACACAGAGCAGTTTCTCAGAAAGCTTCTTTCCAGTTTTGAACGGAAGATATTTCCTTTTTCACCATAGCCCTCTATGGGCTTCCAAATATCCCTTTGCCAATTCCACAAGAACAGCCTTAGCGAAAGGCTTCTGGAAGGGAAAGATGTAACTCTGTGAGATGAATTAACAGAACACAGAGCAGTTTCTCAGAAAGCTTCTTTCCAGTTTTGAACGGAAGATATTTCCTTTTTCACCATTGCCCTCTATGGGCTTCCAAATATCCTTTTGCCGATTCCACAAGAACAACCTTAGCGAAAGGTTTCTTGAAGGGAAAGATGTAACTCTGTGAGATGAATTAACAGAACCCAGAGCAATTTCTCTGAAAGCTTCTTTCCAGTTTTGAAGGGAAGATATTTCCTTTTTCACCATAGCCCTCTATGGGCTTCCAAATATCCCTTTGCCAATTCCACAAGAACAGCCTTAGCGTAAGGCTTCTGGAAGGGAAAGATGTAACTCTGTGAGATGAATTAAGAGAACACAAATCAGTTTCTCAGAAAGCTTCTTTCCAGTTTTGAACGGAAGATATTTCCTTTTTCACTATAGAACTCTATGGGCTTCCAAATATCCGTTTGCCAATTCCACAAGAACAGCCTTATCGAAAGGCTTCTTGAAGGGAAAGGTGTAACTCTGTGAGTTGAATTAACAGAACACAGAGCAGTTTCTGAGAAAGCTTCTTTCCGGTATTGAACGGAAGATATTTCCTTTTTCACCATAGCCCTCTATGGGCTTCCAAATATCCCTTTGCCAATTCCACAAGAACAGCCTTATCGAAAGGCATCTTGAAGGGAAAGATGTAACTCTGGGAGATGAATTAACAGAACACAGCGCAGTTTCTCAGAAAGCTTCTTTCCAGTTTTGAACGGAAGATATTTCCCTTTTCACCATGGCCCTCTATGGGCTTCCAAATATCCCTTTGCCAATTCCACAAGAACAGCCTTAGCGAAAGAACTCTTGAAGGGAAAGATATAACACTGTGAGATGAATTAACAGAACACAGAGCAGTTTCTCAGAAAGCTTCTTTCCGGTTTTGAACGGAAGATATTTTCTTTTTCACCATAGCTCTCTATGGGCTTCCAAGTATCCCTTTGCCAATTCCACAAGAACAGCCTTAGGGAAACCTTCTTGAAGGGAAAGATGTAACTCTGTGAGATGAATTAACAGAACACAGAGCAGTTTCTCAGAAAACTTCATTCCAGTTTTGAACGGAAGATATTTCCTTTTTCGCCATAGCCCTCTATGGGCTTTCAAATATCATTTTGCCGATTTCACAAGAACAGCCTTAGCGAAAGACTTCTTGAAGGGAAAGATGTAACTCTGTGAGGAGAATTAGCAGAACACAGAGCAGTTTCTCAGAAAGCTTCTTTCCAGTTTTGAACGGAAGATATTTCCTTTTTCACCATACCCCTCTATGGGCTTCCAAATATCCCTTTGCCAATTCCACAAGAACAGCCTTAGCGAAAGGCTTCTTGAAGGGAAAGATGTAACTCTGTGAGATGAATTTACAAAACACAGAGCAGTTTCTCAGAAAGCTTCTTTCCACTTTTGAACGGAAGATATTTCCTTTTTCACCATAGCCCTCTATGGGCTTCCACATACCCCTTTTTGAATTCCACAAGAACAGCCTTAGCGAAAGGCTTCTTGAAGGGAAAGATGTAACTCTGTGAGATGAATTAACAGAACACAGAGCAGTTTCTCAGAAAGCTTCTTTCTAGTTTTCAATGGAAGTTATGTCCTTTTTCACCATAGCCCTCTATGGGCTTCCAAATATCCCTTTGTCAACCCACAGGAACAGCCTTAGCGAAAGGCTTCTTGAAGGGAAAGATGTAACTCTGTGAGATGAATTAACAGAACACAGAGCAGTTTCTCAGAAAGCTTCTTTCCAGTTTTTAACGGAAGATATTTCCTTTTTCACCATAGCCCTCTATGGGTTTCCAAATATCCCTTTGCCGATTTTACAAGAACAACCTTAGCGAAAGGTTTCTTGAAGGGAAAGATGTAACTCTGTGAGGAGAATTAACAGAACACAGAGCAGTTTCTCAGAAAGCTTCTTTCCAGTTTTGAACGGAAGATATTTCCTTTTTCACCATAGCCCTCTATGGGCTTCCAAATATCCCTTTGCCAATTCCCCAAGAACAGCCTTAGCGAAAGGCTTCTTGAAGGGAAAGATGTAACTCTGTGAGATGAATTAGCAGAACACAGAGTAGTTTCTCAGAAAGCTTCTTTCCAGTTTTGAACGGAAGATATTTCCTTTTTCACCATAGCCCTCTATGGGCTTCCAAATATCCCTTTGCCAATTCCACAAGAACAGCCTTAGCGAAAGGCTTCTGGAAGGGAAAGATGTAACTCTGTGAGATGAATTAACAGAACACAGAGCAGTTTCTCAGAAAGCTTCTTTCCAGTTTTGAACGGAAGATATTTCCTTTTTCACCATAGCCCTCAATGGGCTTCCAAATATCCCTTTGCCAATTCCTCAAGAACAGCCTTAGCGAAAGCATTCTTGAAGGGAAAGATGTAACTCTGTGAGATGAATTAACAGAACACAGAGCAGTTTCTCAGAAAGCTTCTTTCCAGTTTTGAACGGAAGATACTTCCTTTTTCACCATGGCCCTCTATGGGCTTCCAAATATCACTTTTAAAATTCCACAAGAACAGCCTTAGCGAAAGGCTTCTTGAAGTGAAAGATGTAACTCTGTGAGATGAATAAGAGAACACAGAGCAGTTTCTCAGAAAGCTTCTTTCCAGTTTTGAACGGAAGATATTTCCTTTTTCACCATAGCCCTCTATGGGCCTCCAAATATCCCTTTGCCAATTGCACAAGAACAGCCTTAGCAAAAGGCTTTTTGAAGGGAAAGATGTAACTCTGGGAGATGAATTAACAGAACACAGAGCAGTTTCTCAGAAAGCTTCTTTCCAGTTTTGAACGGAAGATATTTCCTTTTTCACCATAGCCCTCTAGGGGCTTCTAAATATCCCTTTGCCAATTCCACAAGAACAGCCTTAGCGAAACGATTCCTGAAGGGGAAGATGTAACTCTGAGAGATGAATTAACAGAACACAGAGCAGTTTCTCAGAAAGCTTCTTTCCAATTTTGAACGGAAGATATTTCCTTTTTCACCATAGCCCTCTATGGGCGTCCAAATATCCCTTTGCGAATTCCACAAGAACAGCCTTAGCGAAAGGCTTCTTGAAGGGAAAGATGTAACTCTGTGAGATGAATTAACAGAACACAGAGCAGTTTCTCAGAAAGCTTCTTTCCAGTTTTGAACGGAAGATATTTCCTTTTTCACCTTAGCCCTCTAAGTGCGTCCAAATATCACTTTGCGAATTCCACAAGAACAGCCTTAGCGAAAGGCTTCTTGAAGGGAAAGATGTAACTCTGTGAGATGAATTAACAGAACACAGAGTAGTTTCTCAGAAAGCTTCTTTCCAGTTTTGGACGGAAGATATTTCCTTTTTCACCATAGCCCTCTAGGGGCTTCCAAATATCCCTTTGCCAATTCCACAAGAACAGCCTTAGTGAAAGGCTCCTTGAAGGGAAAGATGTAACTCTGTGAGATTATTTAACAGAACACAGAGCAGTTTCTCAGAATGCTTCTTTCCAGTTTTGAACGGAAGATATTTCCTTTTTCACAATAGCAACCTATGGGTTTCCAAATATCCGTTTGCCAATTCCACAAGAACAGCCATAGCGAAACGCTTCTTCATGGGGAGATGTAACTCTGTGAGATGATTTAACAGAACACAGAGCAGTTTCACAGAAAGCTTCTTTCCAGTTTTGAACGGAAGATATTTCCTTTTTCACCATAGCCCTCTATGGGCTTCCAAATATCCCTTTGCCAATTACACAAGAACAGCCTTAGCGAAAGGCTTCTTGAAGGGAAAGATGTAACTCTGTGAGATGAATTAACAGAACACAGAGCAGTTTCTCAGAAAGCTTCTTTCCAGTTTTGAACGGAAGATATTTCCTTTTTCACCATAGCCCTCAATGGGCTTCCAAATATCCCTTTGCCAATTCCTCAAGAACAGCCTTAGCGAAAGCATTCTTGAAGGGAAAGATGTAACTCTGTGAGATGAATTAACAGAACACAGAGCAGTTTCTCAGAAAGCTTCTTTCCAGTTTTGAACGGAAGATACTTCCTTTTTCACCATGGCCCTCTATGGGCTTCCAAATATCACTTTGAAAATTCCACAAGAACAGCCTTAGCGAAAGGCTTCTTGAAGAGAAACATGTAACTCTGTGAGATGAATTAACAGAACTCAGAGCAGTTTCTCAGAAAGCTTCTTTCCAGTTTTGAACGGAAGATATTTCCTTTTTCACCATAGCCCTCTATGGGCCTCCAAATATCCCTTTGCCAATTCCACAAGAACAGCCTTAGCGAAAGGCTTCTTGAAGGGAAAGATGTAACTCTGTGAGATGAATTAACAGAACACAGAGCAGTCTCTCAGAAAGCTTCTTTCCAGTTTTGAACGTAAGATATTTCGTTTTTCACCATAGCCCTCTAAGGGCTTCCAAATATCCCATTGCCAATTCCTCAAGAACAGCCTTAGCGAAAGGCTTCTTGAAGGGAAAGATGTAACTCTGTGAGATGAATTAACAGAACTCAGAGCAGTTTCTCAGAAAGCTTCTTTCCAGTTTTGAACGGAAGATATTTCCTTTTTCACCATAGCCCTCTATGGGCTTCCAAATATCACTTTGCGAATTCCACAAGTACAGCCTTAGCGAAAGGCTTCTTGAAGGGAAAGATGTAACTCTGTGAGATGAACTAACAGAACGTAGAGCAGTCTCTCAGAAAGCTTCTTTCCAGTTTTTAACGGAACATATTTCCTTTTTCAGCATAGCCCTCTATGGGCTTCCAAATATTCCTTTGCCAATTCCACAAGAACAGACTTAGCGAAAGGCTTCCTGAAGGGAAAGATGTAACTCTGTTAGATAAATTAACAGAACACAGAGAAGTTTCTCAGAAAGCTTCTTTCCAGTTTTGAAAGGAAGATATTTCCTTTTTCACCATAGCCCTCTATGGGCTTATAAATATCACTTTGCCAATTCCACAAGAACAGCCTTAGCCAAAGGCTTCTGGAAGGGAAAGTTGTAACCCTGTGAGATGAATTAACAGAACACAGAGCAGTTTCTCAGAAAGCTTCTTTCCAGTTTTCAACGGAAGATATTTCCTGTTTCACCATAGCCCTCTATGGGCTTCCAAATATCACTTTGCCAATTCCACAAAAACAGCCTTAGCAAAAGGCTTCTTGAAGGGAAAGATGTAACTCTGTGAGATGAATTAACAGAACACAGAGCAGTTTATCAGAGAGCTTCTTTCCAGTTTTGAACGGAAGATATTTCCTTTTTCACCATAGCCCTCTATGGGCTTCCAAATATCACTTTGCCAATTCCAAAAGAACAGTCTTAGCGAAAGGCTTCTTGAAGGGAAAGATGTAACTCTGTGAGATGAAGTAACAGAACACAGAGCAGTTTCTCAGAAAGCTTCTTTCCAGTTTTGAACGGAAGATATTTCCTTTTTCACCATAGCCCCCTATGGGCTTCCAAATATCCCTTTGCCAATTCAACAAGAACAGACTTAGCGAAAGGCTTCCTGAAGGGAAAGATGTAACTCTGTGAGATGAATTAACAAAACACAGAGCAGTTTCTCAGAAAGCTTTTTTCCAGTTTTGAAAGGAAGATATTTCCTTTTTCACCATAGCCCTCTATGGGCTTCCAAATATCCCTTTGCCAATTCCACAAGAACAGACTTAGCGAAAGGCTTCCTGAAGGGAAAGATGTAACTCTGTGAGATAAATTAACAGAACACAGAGAAGTTTCTCAGAAAGCTTCTTTCCAGTTTTGAAAGGAAGATATTTCCTTTTTCACCATAGCCCTCTATGGGCTTCCAAATATCCCTTTGCCAATTCCACAAGAACAGCCTTAGCGAAAGGCTTCTTGAAAGGAAAGATGTAACTCTGTGAGATGAATTAACAGAACACAGAGCAGTTTCTCAGAAAGCTTCTTTCCAGTTTTGAACGGAAGATATTTCCGTTTTCACCATTGCCCTCTATCGGCTTCCAAATATCCCTTTGCCAATTCCACAAGAACAGCCTTAGCGAAAGGCTTCTTAAAGGGAAAAATGTAACTCTGTGAGATGAATTAACAGAACACAGAGCAGTTTCTCAGAAAGCTTCTTTCCAGTTTTGAACGGAAGATATTTCCTTTTTCACAATAGCAACCTATGGGTTTCCAAATATCCCTTTGCCAATTCCACAAGAACAGCCTTAGCGAAACGCTTCTTCATGGGGAGATGTAACTCTGTGAGATGATTTAACAGAACACAGAGCAGTTTCATAGAAAGCTTGTTTCCAGTTTTGAACGGAAGATATTTCCTTTTTCACCATAGCCCTCTATGGGCTTCCAAATATCCCTTTGCCAATTACACAAGAACAGCCTTAGCGAAAGGCTTCTTGAAGGGAAAGATGTAACTCTGTGAGATGAATTAACAGAACACAGAGCAGTTTCTCAGAAAGCTTCTTTCCAGTTTTGAACGGAAGATATTTCCTTTTTCACCATAGCCCTCTATGGGCTTCCAAATATCCCTTTGCCAATTACACAAGAACAGCCTTATCGAAAGCATTCTTGAAGGGAAAGATGTAACTCTGTGAGATGAATTAACAGAACACAGAGCAGTTTCTCAGAAAGCTTCTTTCCAGTTTTGAACGGAAGATACTTCCTTTTTCACCATGGCCCTCTATGGGCTTCCAAATATCACTTTGAAAATTCCACAAGAAGAGCCTTAGCGAAAGGCTTCTTGAAGTGAAAGATGTAACTCTGTGGAATGAATAAGAGAACACAGAGCAGTTTCCAGAAAGCTTCTTTCCAGTTTTGAACGGAAGATATTTCCTTTTTCACCATAGCCCTCTATGGGCCTCCAAATATCCCTTTGCGAATTCCACAAGAACAGCCTTAGCGAAAGGCTTCTTGAAGGGAAAGATGTAACTCTGTGAGATGAATTAACAGAACACAGAGCAGGTTCTCAGAAAGCTTCTTTCCAGTTTTGAACGGAAGATATTTCCTTTTTCACCTTAGCCCTCTAAGTGCGTCCAAATATCACTTTGCGAATTCCACAAGAACAGCCTTAGCGAAAGGCTTCTTGAAGGGAAAGATGTAACTCTGTGAGATGAATTAACAGAACACAGAGCAGTTTCTCAGAAAGCTTCTTTCCAGTTTTGGACGGAAGATATTTCCTTTTTCACCATAGCCCTCTATGGGCTTCCAAATATCCCTTTGCGAATTCCACAAGAACAGTCCTAGCAAAAGGCTTCTTGAAGGGAAAGATGTAACTCTGTGAGATGAATTAACAGAACACAGAGCAGTTTCTCAGAAAGCTTCTTTCCAGTTTTGAACGGAAGATATTTCCTTTATCACCATAGCCCTCTATGGGCTTCCAAATAAACCTTTGCGAATTCCACAAGAACAGCCTTAGCGAAAGGATTCTTGAAGGGAAAGATGTAACTCTGTGAGATGAATTAACAGAACACAGAGCAGTCTCTCAGAAAGCTTCTTTCCAGTTTTGAACGGAAGATATTTCGTTTTTCACCATAGCCCTCTAAGGGCTTCCAAATATCCCTTTGCCAATTCCACAAGAAGAGCCTTAGCGAAAGGCTTCTTGAAGGGAAAGATGTAACTCTGTGAGATGAATTAACAGAACACAGAGCAGTTTCTCAGAAAGCTTCTTTCCAGTTTTGAACGGAAGATATTTCCTTTTTCACCATAGCCCTCTATGGGCTTCCAAATATCCCTTTGCGAATTCCACAAGTACAGCCATAGCGAAAGGATTTTTGAAGGTGAAGATGTAACTCTGTGAGATGAATTAACAGAACACAGAGCAGTCTCTCAGAAAGCTTCTTTCCAGTTTTGAACGGAAGATATTTCCTTTTTCACAATAGCAACCTATGGGTTTCCAAATATCCGTTTGCCAATTCCACAAGAACAGCCATAGCGAAACGCTTCTTCATGGGGAGATGTAACTCTGTGAGATGATTTAACAGAACACAGAGCAGTTTCACAGAAAGCTTCTTTCCAGTTTTGAACGGAAGATATTTCCTTTTTCACCATAGCCCTCTATGGGCTTCCAAATATCCCTTTGCCAATTACACAAGAACAGCCTTAGCGAAAGGCTTCTTGAAGGGAAAGATGTAACTCTGTGAGATGAATTAACAGAACACAGAGCAGTTTCTCAGAAAGCTTCTTTCCAGTTTTGAACGGAAGATATTTCCTTTTTCACCATAGCCCTCAATGGGCTTCCAAATATCCCTTTGCCAATTCCTCAAGAACAGCCTTAGCGAAAGCATTCTTGAAGGGAAAGATGTAACTCTGTGAGATTATTTAACAGAACACAGAGCAGTTTCTCAGAATGCTTCTTTCCAGTTTTGAACGGAAGATATTTCCTTTTTCACAATAGCAACCTATGGGTTTCCAAATATCCCTTTGCCAATTCCACAAGAACAGCCTTAGCGAAACGCTTCTTCATGGGGAGATGTAACTCTGTGAGATGATTTAACAGAACACAGAGCAGTTTCATAGAAAGCTTCTTTCCAGTTTTGAACGGAAGATATTTCCTTTTTCACCATAGCCCTCTATGGGCTTCCAAATATCCCTTTGCCAATTACACAAGAACAGCCTTAGCGAAAGGCTTCTTGAAGGGAAAGATGTAACTCTGTGAGATGAATTAACAGAACACAGAGCAGTTTCTCAGAAAGCTTCTTTCCAGTTTTGAACGGAAGATATTTCCTTTTTCACCATAGCCCTGTATGGGCTTCCAAATATCCCTTTGCCAATTACACAAGAACAGCCTTATCGAAAGCATTCTTGAAGGGAAAGATGTAACTCTGTGAGATGAATTAACAGAACACAGAGCAGTTTCTCAGAAAGCTTCTTTCCAGTTTTGAACGGAAGATACTTCCTTTTTCACCATGGCCCTCTATGGGCTTCCAAATATCACTTTGAAAATTCCACAAGAAGAGCCTTAGCGAAAGGCTTCTTGAAGTGAAAGATGTAACTCTGTGGAATGAATAAGAGAACACAGAGCAGTTTCCAGAAAGCTTCTTTCCAGTTTTGAACGGAAGATATTTCCTTTTTCACCATAGCCCTCTATGGGCCTCCAAATATCCCTTTGCGAATTCCACAAGAACAGCCTTAGCGAAAGGCTTCTTGAAGGGAAAGATGTAACTCTGTGAGATGAATTAACAGAACACAGAGCAGGTTCTCAGAAAGCTTCTTTCCAGTTTTGAACGGAAGATATTTCCTTTTTCACCTTAGCCCTCTAAGTGCGTCCAAATATCACTTTGCGAATTCCACAAGAACAGCCTTAGCGAAAGGCTTCTTGAAGGGAAAGATGTAACTCTGTGAGATGAATTAACAGAACACAGAGCAGTTTCTCAGAAAGCTTCTTTCCAGTTTTGGACGGAAGATATTTCCTTTTTCACCATAGCCCTCTATGGGCTTCCAAATATCCCTTTGCGAATTCCACAAGAACAGTCCTAGCAAAAGGCTTCTTGAAGGGAAAGATGTAACTCTGTGAGATGAATTAACAGAACACAGAGCAGTTTCTCAGAAAGCTTCTTTCCAGTTTTGAACGGAAGATATTTCCTTTATCACCATAGCCCTCTATGGGCTTCCAAATAAACCTTTGCGAATTCCACAAGAACAGCCTTAGCGAAAGGATTCTTGAAGGGAAAGATGTAACTCTGTGAGATGAATTAACAGAACACAGAGCAGTCTCTCAGAAAGCTTCTTTCCAGTTTTGAACGGAAGATATTTCGTTTTTCACCATAGCCCTCTAAGGGCTTCCAAATATCCCTTTGCCAATTCCACAAGAAGAGCCTTAGCGAAAGGCTTCTTGAAGGGAAAGATGTAACTCTGTGAGATGAATTAACAGAACACAGAGCAGTTTCTCAGAAAGCTTCTTTCCAGTTTTGAACGGAAGATATTTCCTTTTTCACCATAGCCCTCTATGGGCTTCCAAATATCCCTTTGCGAATTCCACAAGTACAGCCATAGCGAAAGGATTTTTGAAGGTGAAGATGTAACTCTGTGAGATGAATTAACAGAACACAGAGCAGTCTCTCAGAAAGCTTCTTTCCAGTTTTGAACGGAAGATATTTCCTTTTTCACAATAGCAACCTATGGGTTTCCAAATATCCGTTTGCCAATTCCACAAGAACAGCCATAGCGAAACGCTTCTTCATGGGGAGATGTAACTCTGTGAGATGATTTAACAGAACACAGAGCAGTTTCACAGAAAGCTTCTTTCCAGTTTTGAACGGAAGATATTTCCTTTTTCACCATAGCCCTCTATGGGCTTCCAAATATCACTTTGCCAATTACACAAGAACAGCCTTAGCGAAAGGCTTCTTGAAGGGAAAGATGTAACTCTGTGAGATGAATTAACAGAACACAGAGCAGTTTCTCAGAAAGCTTCTTTCCAGTTTTGAACGGAAGATATTTCCTTTTTCACCATAGACCTCAATGGGCTTCCAAATATCCCTTTGCCAATTCCTCAAGAACAGCCTTAGCGAAAGCATTCTTGAAGGGAAAGATGTAACTCTGTGAGATGAATTAACAGAACACAGAGCAGTTTCTCAGAAAGCTTCTTTCCAGTTTTGAACGGAAGATACTTCCTTTTTCACCATGGCCCTCTATGGGCTTCCAAATATCACTTTGAAAATTCCACAAGAACAGCCTTAGCGAAAGGCTTCTTGAAGAGAAACATGTAACTCTGTGAGATGAATTAACAGAACTCAGAGCAGTTTCTCAGAAAGCTTCTTTCCAGTTTTGAACGGAAGATATTTCCTTTTTCACCATAGCCCTCTATGGGCCTCCAAATATCCCTTTGCCAATTCCACAAGAACAGCCTTAGCGAAAGGCTTCTTGAAGGGAAAGATGTAACTCTGTGAGATGAATTAACAGAACACAGAGCAGTCTCTCAGAAAGCTTCTTTCCAGTTTTGAACGTAAGATATTTCGTTTTTCACCATAGCCCTCTAAGGGCTTCCAAATATCCCATTGCCAATTCCTCAAGAACAGCCTTAGCGAAAGGCTTCTTGAAGGGAAAGATGTAACTCTGTGAGATGAATTAACAGAACTCAGAGCAGTTTCTCAGAAAGCTTCTTTCCAGTTTTGAACGGAAGATATTTCCTTTTTCACCATAGCCCTCTATGGGCTTCCAAATATCACTTTGCGAATTCCACAAGTACAGCCTTAGCGAAAGGCTTCTTGAAGGGAAAGATGTAACTCTGTGAGATGAACTAACAGAACGTAGAGCAGTCTCTCAGAAAGCTTCTTTACAGTTTTTAACGGAACATATTTCCTTTTTCAGCATAGCCCTCTATGGGCTTCCAAATATTCCTTTGCCAATTCCACAAGAACAGACTTAGCGAAAGGCTTCCTGAAGGGAAAGATGTAACTCTGTTAGATAAATTAACAGAACACAGAGAAGTTTCTCAGAAAGCTTCTTTCCAGTTTTGAAAGGAAGATATTTCCTTTTTCACCATAGCCCTCTATGGGCTTATAAATATCACTTTGCCAATTCCACAAGAACAGCCTTAGCCAAAGGCTTCTGGAAGGGAAAGTTGTAACCTTGTGAGATGAATTAACAGAACACAGAGCAGTTTCTCAGAAAGCTTCTTTCCAGTTTTCAACGGAAGATATTTCCTGTTTCACCATAGCCCTCTATGGGCTTCCAAATATCACTTTGCCAATTCCACAAAAACAGCCTTAGCAAAAGGCTTCTTGAAGGGAAAGATGTAACTCTGTGAGATGAATTAACAGAACACAGAGCAGTTTATCAGAGAGCTTCTTTCCAGTTTTGAACGGAAGATATTTCCTTTTTCACCATAGCCCTCTATGGGCTTCCAAATATCACTTTGCCAATTCCAAAAGAACAGTCTTAGCGAAAGGCTTCTTGAAGGGAAAGATGTAACTCTGTGAGATGAAGTAACAGAACACAGAGCAGTTTCTCAGAAAGCTTCTTTCCAGTTTTGAACGGAAGATATTTCCTTTTTCACCATAGCCCTCTATGGGCTTCCAAATATCCCTTTGCCAATTCAACAAGAACAGACTTAGCGAAAGGCTTCCTGAAGGGAAAGATGTAACTCTGTGAGATGAATTAACAAAACACAGAGCAGTTTCTCAGAAAGCTTTTTTCCAGTTTTGAAAGGAAGATATTTCCTTTTTCACCATAGCCCTCTATGGGCTTCCAAATATCCCTTTGCCAATTCCACAAGAACAGACTTAGCGAAAGGCTTCCTGAAGGGAAAGATGTAACTCTGTGAGATAAATTAACAGAACACAGAGAAGTTTCTCAGAAAGCTTCTTTCCAGTTTTGAAAGGAAGATATTTCCTTTTTCACCATAGCCCTCTATGGGCTTCCAAATATCCCTTTGCCAATTCCACAAGAACAGCCTTAGCGAAAGGCTTCTTGAAAGGAAAGATGTAACTCTGTGAGATGAATTAACAGAACACAGAGCAGTTTCTCAGAAAGCTTCTTTCCAGTTTTGAACGAAAGATATTTCCGTTTTCACCATTGCCCTCTATGGGCTTCGAAATATCCCTTTGCCAATTCCACAAGAACAGCCTTAGCGAAAGGCTTCTTAAAGGGAAAGATGTAACTCTGTGAGATGAATTAACAGAACACAGAGCAGTTTCTCAGAAAGCTTCTTTCCAGTTTTGAACGAAAGATATTTCCTTTTTCACATTAGCCCTCTATGGGCTTCCAAATATCCCTTTGCCAATTCCACAAGAACAGCCTTAGCAAAACGCTTCTTGAAGGGGAAGATGTAACTCTGAGAGATGAATTAACAGAACACAGAGCAGTTTCTCAGAAAGCTTCTTTCCAGTTTTGAACGGAAGATATTTCCTTTTTCACCATAGCCCTCAATGGGCTTCCAAATATCACTTTGCCAATTCCTCAAGAACAGCCTTAGCGAAAGCATTCTTGAAGGGAAAGATGTAACTCTGTGAGATGAATTAACAGAACACAGAGCAGTTTCTCAGAAAGCTTCTTTCCAGTTTTGAACGGAAGATACTTCCTTTTTCACCATGGCCCTCTATGGGCTTCCAAATATCACTTTGAAAATTCCACAAGAACAGCCTTAGCGAAAGGCTTCTTGAAGTGAAAGATGTAACTCTGTGAGATGAATAAGAGAACACAGAGCGGTTTCTCAGAAAGCTTCTTTCCAGTTTTGAACGGAAGATATTTCCTTTTTCACCATAGCCCTCTATGGGCCTCCAAATATCCCTTTGCCAATTCCACAAGAACAGCCTTAGCGAAACGATTCCTGAAGGGGAAGATGTAACTCTGAGAGATGAATTAACAGAACACAGAGCAGTTTCTCAGAAAGCTTCTTTCCAATTTTGAACAGAAGATATTTCCTTTTTCACCATAGCCCTCTATGGGCGTCCAAATATCCCTTTGCGAATTCCACAAGAACAGCCTTAGCGAAAGGCTTCTTGAAGGGAAAGATGTAACTCTGTGAGATGAATTAACAGAACACAGAGCAGGTTCTCAGAAAGCTTCTTTCCAGTTTTGAATGGAAGATATTTCCTTTTTCACCTTAGCCCTCTAAGTGCGTCCAAATATCACTTTGCGAATCCCACAAGAACAGCCTTAGCGAAAGGCTTCTTGAAGGGAAAGATGTAACTCTGTGAGATGAATTAACAGAACACAGAGTAGTTTCTCAGAAAGCTTCTTTCCAGTTTTGGACGGAAGATATTTCCTTTTTCACCATAGCCCTCTAGGGGCTTCCAAATATCCCTTTGCCAATTCCACAAGAACAGCCTTAGCGAAAGGCTCCTTGAAGGGAAAGATGTAACTCTGTGAGATTATTTAACAGAACACAGAGCAGTTTCTCAGAATGCTTCTTTCCAGTTTTGAACGGAAGATATTTCCTTTTTCACAATAGCAACCTATGGGTTTCCAAATATCCCTTTGCCAATTCCACAAGAACAGCCTTAGCGAAACGCTTCTTCATGGGGAGATGTAACTCTGTGAGATGATTTAACAGAACACAGAGCAGTTTCATAGAAAGCTTGTTTCCAGTTTTGAACGGAAGATATTTCCTTTTTCACCATAGCCCTCTATGGGCTTCCAAATATCCCTTTGCCAATTACACAAGAACAGCCTTAGCGAAAGGCTTCTTGAAGGGAAAGATGTAACTCTGTGAGATGAATTAACAGAACACAGAGCAGTTTCTCAGAAAGCTTCTTTCCAGTTTTGAACGGAACATATTTCCTTTTTCACCATAGCCCTCAATGGGCTTCCAAATATCCCTTTGCCAATTCCACAAGAACAGCCTTATCGAAAGCATTCTTGAAGGGAAAGATGTAACTCTGTGAGATGAATTAACAGAACACAGAGCAGTTTCTCAGAAAGCTTCTTTCCAGTTTTGAACGGAAGATACTTCCTTTTTCACCATGGCCCTCTATGGGCTTCCAAATATCACTTTGAAAATTCCACAAGAAGAGCCTTAGCGAAAGGCTTCTTGAAGTGAAAGATGTAACTCTGTGGAATGAATAAGAGAACACAGAGCAGTTTCCAGAAAGCTTCTTTCCAGTTTTGAACGGAAGATATTTCCTTTTTCACCATAGCCCTCTATGGGCCTCCAAATATCCCTTTGCGAATTCCACAAGAACAGCCTTAGCGAAAGGCTTTTTGAAGGGAAAGATGTAACTCTGTGAGATGAATTAACAGAACACAGAGCAGGTTCTCAGAAAGCTTCTTTCCAGTTTTGAACGGAAGATATTTCCTTTTTCACCTTAGCCCTCTAAGTGCGTCCAAATATCACTTTGCGAATTCCACAAGAACAGCCTTAGCGAAAGGCTTCTTGAAGGGAAAGATGTAACTCTGTGAGATGAATTAACAGAACACAGAGCAGTTTCTCAGAAAGCTTCTTTCCAGTTTTGAACGGAAGATATTTCCTTTTTCACCATAGCCCTCTATGGGCTTCCAAATATCCCTTTGCGAATTCCACAAGAACAGCCTTATCGAAAGCATTCTTGAAGGGAAAGATGTAACTCTGTGAGATGAATTAACAGAACACAGAGCAGTTTCTCAGAAAGCTTCTTTCCAGTTTTGAACGGAAGATATTTCCTTTATCACCATAGCCCTCTATGGGCTTCCAAATAAACCTTTGCGAATTCCACAAGAACAGCCTTAGCGAAAGGATTCTTGAAGGGAAAGATGTAACTCTGTGAGATGAATTAACAGAACACAGAGCAGTCTCTCAGAAAGCTTCTTTCCAGTTTTGAACGGAAGATATTTCGTTTTTCACCATAGCCCTCTAAGGGCTTCCAAATATCCCTTTGCCAATTCCACAAGAAGAGCTTTAGCGAAAGGCTTCTTGAAGGGAAAGATGTAACTCTGTGAGATGAATTAACAGAACTCAGACCAGTTTCTCAGAAAGCTTCTTTCCAGTTTTGAACGGAAGATATTTCCTTTTTCACCATAGCCCTCTATGGGCTTCCAAATACCCCTTTGCGAATTCCACAAGTACAGCCATAGCGAAAGGATTTTTGAAGGTGAAGATGTAACTCTGTGAGATGAATTAACAGAACACAGAGCAGTCTCTCAGAAAGCTTCTTTCCAGTTTTGAACGGAAGATATTTCGTTTTTCACCATAGCCCTCTAAGGTCCTCCAAATATCCCTTTGCCAATTCCACAAGAAGAGCCTTAGCGAAAGGCTTCTTGAAGGGAAAGATGTAACTCTGTGAGATGAATTAACAGAACTCAGAGCAGTTTCTCAGAAAGATTCTTTCCAGTTTTGAACGGAAGATATTTCCTTTTTCACCATAGCCCTCTATGGGCTTCCAAATATCACTTTGCGAATTCCACAAGTACAGCCTTAGCGAAACGCTTCTTGAAGGGAAAGATGTAACTCTGTGAGATGAATTAACAGAACACAGAGCAGATTCTCAGAAAGCTTCTTTCCAGTTTTGAACGGAAGATATTTCCTTTTTCACCATAGCCCTCTATGGGCTTCCAAATATCACTTTGCCAATTCCACAAGAACAGCCTTATCGAAAGGCTTCTTGTAGGGAATGATGTAACTCTGTGAGATGAACTAACAGAACGTAGAGCAGTCTCTCAGAAAGCTTCTTTCCAGTTTTTAACGGAAGATATTTCCTTTTTCAGCATAGCCCTCTATGGGCTTCCAAATATTATTTTGCCAATTCCACAAGAACAGACTTAGCGAAAGGCTTCCTGAAGGGAAAGATGTAACTCTGTTAGATAAATTAACAGAACACAGAGAAGTTTCTCAGAAAGCTTCTTTCCAGTTTTGAAAGGAAGATATTTCCTTTTTCACCATAGCCCTCTATGGGCTTCCAAATATCACTTTGCCAATTCCACAAGAACAGCCTTAGCGAAAGTCTTCTGGAAGGGAAAGTTGTAACTCTGTGAGATGAATTAACAGAACACAGAGCAGTTTCTCAGAAAGCTTCTTTCCAGTTTTGAACGGAAGATATTTCCTGTTTCACCATAGCCCTCTATGGGCTTCCAAATATCACATTGCCAATTCCACAAAACAGCCTTAGCAAAAGGCTTCTTGAAGGGAAAGATGTAACTCTGTGAGATGAATTAACAGAACACAGAGCAGTTTCTCAGAGAGCTTCTTTCCAGTTTTGAACGGAAGATATTTCCTTTTTCACCATAGCCCTCTATGGGCTTCCAAATATCCCTTTGCCAATTCCACAAGAACAGCCTTAGCGAAAGGCTTCTTGAAGGGAAAGATGTAACTCTGTGAGATGAATTAACAGAACACAGAGCAGTTTCTCAGAAAGCTTCTTTCCAGTTTTGAACGGAAGATATTTCCTTTTTCACATTAGCCCTCTATGGGCTTCCAAATATCCCTTTGCCAATTCCACAAGAACAGACTTAGCCAAACGCTTCTTGAAGTGGAAGATGTAACTCTGAGTGATGATTTAACAGAACACAGAGCAGTTTCTCAGAAAGCTTCTTTCCAGTTTTGAACGGAAGATATTTCCTTTTTCACCATAGCCCTCTATGGGCTTCCAAATATCCCTTTGCCAATTACACAAGAACAGCCTTAGCGAAAGGCTTCTTGAAGGGAAAGATGTAACTCTGTGAGATGAATTAACAGAACACAGAGCAGTTTCTCAGAAAGCTTCTTTCCAGTTTTGAACGGAAGATATTTCCTTTTTCACCATAGCCCTCTATGGGCTTCCAAATATCCCTTTGCGAATTCCACAAGAAGAGTCCTAGCAAAAAGCTTCTTGAAGGGAAAGATGTAACTCTGTGAGATGAATTAACAGAACACAGAGCAGTTTCTCAGAAAGCTTCTTTCCAGTTTTGAACGGAAGATATTTCCTTTATCACCATAGCCCTCTATGGGCTTCCAAATAAACCTTTGCGAATTCCACAAGAACAGCCTTAGCGAAAGGATTCTTGAAGGGAAAGATGTAACTCTGTGAGATGAATTAACAGAACACAGAGCAGTCTCTCAGAAAGCTTCTTTCCAGTTTTGAACGGAAGATATTTCGTTTTTCACCATAGCCCTCTAAGGGCTTCCAAATATCCCTTTGCCAATTCCACAAGAAGAGCTTTAGCGAAAGGCTTCTTGAAGGGAAAGATGTAACTCTGTGAGATGAATTAACAGAACTCAGACCAGTTTCTCAGAAAGCTTCTTTCCAGTTTTGAACGGAAGATATTTCCTTTTTCACCATAGCCCTCTATGGGCTTCCAAATACCCCTTTGCGAATTCCACAAGTACAGCCATAGCGAAAGGATTTTTGAAGGTGAAGATGTAACTCTGTGAGATGAATTAACAGAACACAGAGCAGTCTCTCAGAAAGCTTCTTTCCAGTTTTGAACGGAAGATATTTCGTTTTTCACCATAGCCCTCTAAGGTCCTCCAAATATCCCTTTGCCAATTCCACAAGAAGAGCCTTAGCGAAAGGCTTCTTGAAGGGAAAGATGTAACTCTGTGAGATGAATTAACAGAACTCAGAGCAGTTTCTCAGAAAGATTCTTTCCAGTTTTGAACGGAAGATATTTCCTTTTTCACCATAGCCCTCTATGGGCTTCCAAATATCACTTTGCGAATTCCACAAGTACAGCCTTAGCGAAACGCTTCTTGAAGGGAAAGATGTAACTCTGTGAGATGAATTAACAGAACACAGAGCAGATTCTCAGAAAGCTTCTTTCCAGTTTTGAACGGAAGATATTTCCTTTTTCACCATAGCCCTCTATGGGCTTCCAAATATCACTTTGCCAATTCCACAAGAACAGCCTTATCGAAAGGCTTCTTGTAGGGAATGATGTAACTCTGTGAGATGAACTAACAGAACGTAGAGCAGTCTCTCAGAAAGCTTCTTTCCAGTTTTTAACGGAAGATATTTCCTTTTTCAGCATAGCCCTCTATGGGCTTCCAAATATTATTTTGCCAATTCCACAAGAACAGACTTAGCGAAAGGCTTCCTGAAGGGAAAGATGTAACTCTGTTAGATAAATTAACAGAACACAGAGAAGTTTCTCAGAAAGCTTCTTTCCAGTTTTGAAAGGAAGATATTTCCTTTTTCACCATAGCCCTCTATGGGCTTCCAAATATCACTTTGCCAATTCCACAAGAACAGCCTTAGCGAAAGTCTTCTGGAAGGGAAAGTTGTAACTCTGTGAGATGAATTAACAGAACACAGAGCAGTTTCTCAGAAAGCTTCTTTCCAGTTTTGAACGGAAGATATTTCCTGTTTCACCATAGCCCTCTATGGGCTTCCAAATATCACATTGCCAATTCCACAAAACAGCCTTAGCAAAAGGCTTCTTGAAGGGAAAGATGTAACTCTGTGAGATGAATTAACAGAACACAGAGCAGTTTCTCAGAGAGCTTCTTTCCAGTTTTGAACGGAAGATATTTCCTTTTTCACCATAGCCCTCTATGGGCTTCCAAATATCCCTTTGCCAATTCCACAAGAACAGCCTTAGCGAAAGGCTTCTTGAAGGGAAAGATGTAACTCTGTGAGATGAATTAACAGAACACAGAGCAGTTTCTCAGAAAGCTTCTTTCCAGTTTTGAACGGAAGATATTTCCTTTTTCACATTAGCCCTCTATGGGCTTCCAAATATCCCTTTGCCAATTCCACAAGAACAGACTTAGCCAAACGCTTCTTGAAGTGGAAGATGTAACTCTGAGTGATGATTTAACAGAACACAGAGCAGTTTCTCAGAAAGCTTCTTTCCAGTTTTGAACGGAAGATATTTCCTTTTTCACCATAGCCCTCTATGGGCTTCCAAATATCCCTTTGCCAATTACACAAGAACAGCCTTAGCGAAAGGCTTCTTGAAGGGAAAGATGTAACTCTGTGAGATGAATTAACAGAACACAGAGCAGTTTCTCAGAAAGCTTCTTTCCAGTTTTGAACGGAAGATATTTCCTTTTTCACCATAGCCCTCAATGGGCTTCCAAATATCCCTTTGCCAATTACACAAGAACAGCCTTATCGAAAGCATTCTTGAAGGGAAAGATGTAACTCTGTGAGATGAATTAACAGAACACAGAGCAGTTTCTCAGAAAGCTTCTTTCCAGTTTTGAACGGAAGATACTTCCTTTTTCACCATGGCCCTCTATGGGCTTCCAAATATCACTTTGAAAATTCCACAAGAAGAGCCTTAGCGAAAGGCTTCTTGAAGTGAAAGATGTAACTCTGTGGAATGAATAAGAGAACACAGAGCAGTTTCCAGAAAGCTTCTTTCCAGTTTTGGACGGAAGATATTTCCTTTTTCACCATAGCCCTCTAGGGGCTTCCAAATATCCCTTTGCCAATTCCACAAGAACAGCCTTAGCGAAACGCTTCTTCATGGGGAGATGTAACTCTGTGAGATGATTTAACAGAACACCGAGCAGTTTCACAGAAAGCTTCTTTCCAGTTTTGAACGGAAGATATTTCCTTTTTCACCATAGCCCTCTATGGGCTTCCAAATATACCTTTGCGAATTCCACAAGAACAGTCCTAGCAAAAGGCTTCTTGAAGGGAAAGATGTAACTCTGTGAGATGAATTAACAGAACACAGAGCAGTTTCTCAGAAAGCTTCTTTCGAGTTTTGAACGGAAGATATTTCCTTTTTCACCATAGCCCTCTATGGGCTTCCAAATAAACCTTTGCGAATTCCACAAGAACAGCCTTAGCGAAAGGATTCTTGAAGGGAAAGATGTAACTCTGTGAGATGAATTAACAGAACACAGAGCAGTCTCTCAGAAAGCTTCTTTCCAGTTTTGAACGGAAGATATTTCGTTTTTCACCATAGCCCTCTAAGGGCTTCCAAATATCCCTTTGCCAATTCCACAAGAAGAGCCTTAGCGAAAGGCTTCTTGAAGGGAAAGATGTAACTCTGTGAGATGAATTAACAGAACTCAGACCAGTTTCTCAGAAAGCTTCTTTCCAGTTTTGAACGAAAGATATTTCCTTTTTCACCATAGCCCTCTATGGGCTTCCAAATATCCCTTTGCCAATTCCACAAGAACAGCCTTAGTGAAAGGCTTCTTGAAGGGAAAGATGTAACTCTGTGGGATGAATTAACAGAACACAAAGCAGTTTCTCAGAAAACTTCTTACCAGTTTTGAACGGAAGATATTTCCTTTTTCACCATAGCCCTCTATGGGCTTCCAAATATCCCTTTGCCAACTCCAGAAGAACAGCCTTAGCGAAACGCTTCTTGATGAGGAAGATGAAACTCTGTGAGATGATTTAACAGAACACAGAGCAGTTTCTCAGAAAGGTTCTTTCCAGTTTTGAACGGAAGATATTTCCTTTTTCACCATAACCCTCTATGGGCTTCCAAATATCCCTTTGCCAATTCCACAAGAACAGCCATAGCGAAAGGCTTCTTGAAGGGAAAGATGTAACTCTGTGAGATGAATTAAGAGAACACAGAGCAGTTTCTCAGAAAGCTTCTTTCCAGTTTTGAACGGAAGGTATTTCCTTTTTCACCATAGCCCTCTAGGGGCGTCAAAATATCCCTTTGGAATTCCACAAGAACAGCCTTAGCGAAAGGTTTCTTGAAGGGAAAGATGTAACTATGTGAGATGAATTAACAGAACACAGAGCAGTTTCTCAGAAAGCTTCTTTCCAGTTTTGAACGGAAGATAGTTCCTTTTTCACCATAGCCCTCTATGGGCTTCCAAATATCCCTTTGCCAATTCCACAAGAACAGCCTTAGCGAAACGCTTCTTGATGGGGAAGATGTAACTCTGTGAGAGGATTTAACAGAACACAGAGCAGTTTCTCAGAAAGCTTCTTTCCAGTTTTGAACGGAAGATATTTCCTTTTTCACCATAGCCCTCTACGGGCTTCCAAATATCCCTTTGCCAATTCCAGAAGAACAGCCTTAGCGAAACGCTTCTTGATGGGGAAGATGTAACCCTGTGAGATGATTTAACAGAACACAGAGCAGATTCTCAGAAAGCTTCTTTCCAGTTTTGACCGGAAGATATTTCCTTTTTCAACATAGCCCTCTATGGGCTTCCAAATATCCCTTTACCAATTCCACAAGAGCAGCCTTAGCGAAAGGCTTCTTGAAGGGAAAGATGTAACTCTGTGAGATGAATTAATAGAACACAGAGAAGTTTCTCAGAAAGCTTCTTTCCAATTTTTTAAGGAAGATATTTCCTTTTTCACCATAGCCCTCTAAGGGCTTCCAAATATCCCTTTGCCATTTCCAGAAGAGCAGCCTTAGCGAAACGCTTCTTGATGGGGAAGATGTAACTCTGTGAGAAGATTTAACAGAACACAGAGCAGTTTCTCAGAAAGGTTCTTTCCAGTTTTGAACGGAAGATATTTCCTTTTTCACCATAGCCCCTTATGGGCTTCCAAATATCCCTTTGTCACTTCCCCAAGAACAGACTTAGCGACAGGCTTCTTGAAGGGAAAGATGTAACTCTGTGAGATGAATTAACAGAACACAGAGCAGTTTCTCAGAAAGCTTCTTTCCAGTTTTGAACGGAAGATATTTCCTTTTTCACCATAGCCTTCTATGGGGGTCAAAATATCCCTTAGCGAATTCCACAAGAACAGCCTTAGCGTACGGCTTCTAGAAGGGAAAGATGTAACTCTCTGAGATGAATTAACAGAACACAGAGCAGTTTCTCAGAAATCTTCTTTCCAGTTTTGAACGGAAGATATTTCCTTTTTCACCATAGCCCTCTATGGGCTTCCAAATATCCCTTTGCCAATTCCACAAGAACAGCCTTAGCGAAAGGCTTCTTGAAGGGAAAGATGTAACTCTGTGAGATGAATTAACAGAACACAGAGCAGTTTCTCAGAAAGCTTCTTTTCAATTTTGAACGGAAGATATTTCCTTTTTCAAAATAGCCCTCTATGGGCTTCCAAATATCCCTTTGCCAATTCCAGAAGAACAGCCTTAGCGAAACGCTTCTTGATGGGGAAGATGTAACTCTGTGAGATGATTTAACAGAACACAGAGCAGTTTCTCAGAAAGCTTCTTTCCAGTTTTGAACGGAGGATATTTCCTTTTTCACCATAGCCCTCTAAGGGCGTCAAAATATCCCTTTGCCAATTCCACAAGAACAGCCTTAGGGAAAGGCTTCTTGAAGGGAAAGATGTAACTCTGTGAGCTGAATTAACATAACACAGAGCAATTTCTCAGAAAGCTTCTGTCCAGTTTTGAAAGGAAGATATTTCCTTTTTCACCATAGCCCTCTAAGGGCTTCCAAATATCCCTGTGCCATTTCCGGAAGAACAGCCTTAGCGAAACGCTTCTTGATGGGGAAGATGTAACTCTGTGAGATGATTTAACAGAACACAGAGCAGTTTCTCAGAAAGGTTCTTTCCAGTTTTGAACGGAAGATATTTCCTTTTTCACCATAGCCCCTAATGGGCTTCCAAATATCCCTTTGTCACTTCCACAAGAACAGACTTAGCGAAAGGCTTCTTGAAGGGAAAGATGTAACTCTGTGAGATGAATTAACAGAACACAGAGCAGTTTCTCAGAAAGCTTCTGTCCAGTTTTGAAAGGAAGATATTTCCTTTTTCACCATAGCCCTCTAAGGGGGTCAAAATATCCCTTAGCGAATTCCACAAGAACAGCCTTAGCGTAAGGCTTATTGAAGGGAAAGATGTAACTCTGTGAGCTGAATTAACAGAACACAGAGCAGTTTCTCAGAAAGCTTCTTTCCAGTTTTGAACGGAAGATATTTCCTTTTTCACCATAGCCCTCTATGGGCTTCCAAATATCCCTTTGCCAATTCCACAAGAACAGCCTTAGCGAAAGGTTTCTTGAAGGGGAAGATGTAACTCTGTGAGATGAATTAACAGAAGACAGAGCAGTTTCTCAGAAAGCTTCTTTCCAGTTTTGAACGGAAGATATTTCCTTTTTCACCATAGCCCTCTACGGGCTTCCAAATATCTCTTTGCCAATTCCACAAGAACAGCCTTAGCGAAAGGCTTCTTGAAGGGAAAGATGTAACTCTGTGAGATGAATTAACAGAACACAGAGCAGTTTCTCAGAAAGGTTCTTTCCAGTTTTGAACGGAAGATATTTCCTTTTTAACCATAACCCTCTATGGGCTTCCAAATATCCCTTTGCCAATTCCACAAGAACAGCCATAGCGAAAGGCTTCTTGAAGGGAAAGATGTAACTCTGTGAGATGAATTAAGAGAACACAGAGCAGTTTCTCAGAAAGCTTCTTTCCAGTTTTGAACGGAAGATATTTCCTTTTTCACCATAGACCTCTAGGGGCGTCCAAATATCCCTTTTGAATTCAACAAGAACAGCCTTATCGAAAGGTTTCTTGAAGGGAAAGATGTAACTCTGTGAGATGAATTAACAGAACACAGAGCAGTTTCTCAGAAAGCTTCTTTCCAGTTTTGAACGGAAGATATTTCCTTTTTCACCATACCCCTCTAAGGGCTTCCAAATATCCCTTTGCCAATTCCACAAGAACAGCCTTAGCGAAAGGCTTCTTGAAGGGAAAGATGTAACTCTGTGAGATGAATTAACAGAACACAGAGCAGTTTCTCAGAAAGCTTCTTTCCAGTTTTGAACGGAAGATATTTCCTTTTTCACCATAGCCTTCTATGGGGGTCAAAATATCCCTTAGCGAATTCCACAAGAACATCCTTAGCGTAAGGCTTCTTGAAGGGAAAGATGTAACTCTGTGAGATGAATTAACAGAACACAGAGCAGTTTCTCAGAAAGCTTCTTTCCAGTTTTGAACGGAAGATATTTCCTTTTTCACCATAGCCCTCTAAGGGCTTGAAAATATCCCTTTGCCAATTTCACAAGAACAGCCTTAGGGAAAGGATTCTTGAAGGGAAAGATGTAACTCCGTGAGATGAATTAACAGAACACAGAGCAGAATCTCAGAAAGCTTCTTTCCAGATTTGAACGGAAGATATTTCCTTTTTCACCATAGCCCTCTATGGGCTTCCAAATATCACTTTGCGAATTCCACAAGAACAGCCATAGCGAAAGGATTCTTGAAGGGAAACATGTAACTCTGTGAGATGAATTAACAGAACACAGAGCAGTTTCTCAGAAAGCTTCTTTCCAGTTTTGAAGGGAAGATATTTCCTTTTTCACCATAGCCCTCTATGGGCTTCCAAATATCCCTTTGCCAATTCCACAAGAACAGCCTTAGCGAAAGGCTTCTTGAAGGGAAAGATGTAACTCTGTGAGATGAATTAACAGAACACAGAGCAGTTTCTCAGAAAGCTTCTTTCCAGTTTTGAACGGAAGATATTTCCTTTTTCACCATAACCCTCTATGGGCTTCCAAATATCCCTTTGCCAATTCCACAAGAACAGCCTTAGTGAAAGCCTTCTTGAAGGGAAAGATGTAACTCTGTGGGATGAATTAACAGAACACAAAGCAGTTTCTCAGAAAACTTCTTACCAGTTTTGAACGGAAGATATTTCCTTTTTCACCATAGCCCTCTATGGGCTTCCAAATATCCCTTTGCCAACTCCAGAAGAACAGCCTTAGCGAAACGCTTCTTGATGAGGAAGATGAAACTCTGTGAGATGATTTAACAGAACACAGAGCAGTTTCTCAGAAAGGTTCTTTCCAGTTTTGAACGGAAGATATTTCCTTTTTCACCATAACCCTCTATGGGCTTCCAAATATCCCTTTGCCAATTCCACAAGAACAGCCATAGCGAAAGGCTTCTTGAAGGGAAAGATGTAACTCTGTGAGATGAATTAAGAGAACACAGAGCAGTTTCTCAGAAAGCTTCTTTCCAGTTTTGAACGGAAGATATTTCCTTTTTCACCATAGCCCTCTAGGGGCGTCCAAATATCCCTTTGGAATTCCACAAGAACAGCCTTAGCGAAAGGTTTCTTGAAGGGAAAGATGTAACTCTGTGAGATGAATTAACAGAACACAGAGCAGTTTCTCAGAAAGCTTCTTTCCAGTTTTGAACGGAAGATATTTCCTTTTTCACCATACCCCTCTAAGGGCTTCCAAATATCCCTTTGCCAATTCCACAAGACAGCCGTAGCGAAAGGCTTCTTGAAGGGAAAGATGTAACTCTGTGAGATGAATTAACAGAACACAGAGCAGTTTCTCAGAAAGCTTCTTTCCAGTTTTGAACGGAAGATATTTCCTTTTTCACCATAGCCCTCTATGGGGGCCAAAATATCCCTTAGCGGATTCCACAAGAACATCCTTAGCGTAAGGCTTATTGAAGGGAAAGATGTAACTCTGTGAGCTGAATTAACAGAACACAGAGCAGTTTCTCAGAAAGCTTCTTTCCAGTTTTGAACGGAAGATATTTCCTTTTTCACCATAGCCCTCTATGGGGTTCCAAATATCCCTTTGCCAATTCCACAAGAACAGCCTTTGCGAAACGCTTCTTGAAGGGAAAGATGTAATTCTGTGAGATGATTTAACAGAACACAGAGCAGTTTCTCAGAAAGCTTCTTTCCAGTTTTGAACGGAAGATATTTCCTTTTTCACCATAGCCCTCTATGGGCTTCCAGATATCCCTTTGCCAATTCCACAAGAACAGCGTTAGCGAAAGGCTTCTTGAAGGGAAAGATGTAACTCTGTGAGATGAATTAACAGAACACAGAGAAGTTTCTCAGAAAGCTTCTTTCCAGTTTTGAACGGAAGATAGTTCCTTTTTCACCATAGCCCTCTATGGGCTTCCAAATATCCCTTTGCCAATTCCACAAGAACAGCCTTAGCGAAACGCTTCTTGATGGGGAAGATGTAACTCTGTGAGATGATTTAACAGAACACAGAGCAGTTTCTCAGAAAGCTTCTTTCCAGTTTTGAACGGAAGATATTTCGTTTTTCACCATAGCCCTCTACGGGCTTCCAAATATCCCTTTGCCAATTCCAGAAGAACAGCCTTAGCGAAACGCTTCTTGATGGGGAAGATGTAACTCTGTGAGATGATTTAACAGAACACAGAGCAGATTCTCAGAAAGCTTCTTTCCAGTTTTGACCGGAAGATATTTCCTTTTTCAACATAGCCCTCTATGGGCTTCCAAATATCCCTTTACCAATTCCACAAGAGCAGCCTTAGCGAAAGGCTTCTTGAAGGGAAAGATGTAACTCTGTGAGATGAATTAATAGAACACAGAGAAGTTTCTCAGAAAGCTTCTTTCCAATTTTTTAAGGAAGATATTTCCTTTTTCACCATAGCCCTCTAAGGGCTTCCAAATATCCCTTTGCCATTTCCAGAAGAGCAGCCTTAGCGAAACGCTTCTTGATGGGGAAGATGTAACTCTGTGAGATGATTTAACAGAACCCAGAGCAGTTTCTCAGAAAGGTTCTTTCCAGTTTTGAACGGAAGATATTTCCTTTTTCACCATAGCCCCTTATGGGCTTTCAAATATCCCTTTGTCACTTCCCCAAGAACAGACTTAGCGACAGGCTTCTTGAAGGGAAAGATGTAACTCTGTGAGATGAATTAACAGAACACAGAGCAGTTTCTCAGAAAGCTTCTTTCCAGTTTTGAACGGAAGATATTTCCTTTTTCACCATAGCCCTCTATGGGGGTCAAAATATCCCTTAGCGAATTCCACAAGAACAGCCTTAGCATAAGGCTTCTAGAAGGGAAAGATGTAACTCTCTGAGATGAATTAACAGAACACAGAGCAGTTTCTCAGAAAGCTTCTTTCCAGTTTTGAACGGAAGATATTTCCTTTTTCACCATAGCCCTCTATGGGCTTCCAAATATCCCTTTGCCAATTCCACAAGAACAGCCTTAGCGAAAGGGTTCTTGAAGGGAAAGATGTAACTCTGTGAGATGAATTAACAGAACACAGAGCAGTTTCTCAGAAAGCTTCTTTTCAATTTTGAACGGAAGATATTTCCTTTTTCAAAATAGCCCTCTATGGGCTTCCAAATATCCCTTTGCCAATTCCAGAAGAACAGCCTTAGCGAAACGCTTCTTGATGGGGAAGATGTAACTCTGTGAGATGATTTAACAGAACACAGAGCAGTTTCTCAGAAAGCTTCTTTCCAGTTTTGAACGGAGGATATTTCCTTTTTCACCATAGCCCTCTAAGGGCGTCAAAATATCCCTTTGCCAATTCCACAAGAACAGCCTTAGGGAAAGGCTTCTTGAAGGGAAAGATGTAACTCTGTGAGCTGAATTAACATAACACAGAGCAATTTCTCAGAAAGCTTCTGTCCAGTTTTGAAAGGAAGATATTTCCTTTTTCACCATAGCCCTCTAAGGGCTTCCAAATATCCCTGTGCCATTTCCAGAAGAACAGCCTTAGCGAAACGCTTCTTGATGGGGAAGATGTAACTCTGTGAGATGATTTAACAGAACACAGAGCAGTTTCTCAGAAAGGTTCTTTCCAGTTTTGAACGGAAGATATTTCCTTTTTCACCATAGCCCCTAATGGGCTTCCAAATATCCCTTTGTCACTTCCACAAGAACAGACTTAGCGAAAGGCTTCTTGAAGGGAAAGATGTAACTCTGTGAGGTGAATTAACAGAACACAGAGCAGTTTCTCAGAAAGCTTCTTTCCAGTTTTTAAAGGAATCTATTTCCTTTTTCACCATAGCCCTCTATGGGCTTCCAAATATCCCTTTTCCAATTCCACAAGAACAGCCTTAGCGAAAGGCTTCTTGAATGGAAAGAAGTAACTCTGTGAGATGAATTAAAAGAACACAGTGCAGTTTCTGAGAAAGCTTCTTTCCAGTTTTGAACGGAAGATATTTCCTTTTTCACCATAGCCCTCTATGGGCTTCCAAATATCACTTTGCGAATTCCACAAGATCAGCCTTAGCGAAAGGCTTCTTGAAGGGAAAGATGTAACTCTGTGAGATGAATTAACAGAACACAGAGCAGTTTCTCAGAAAGCTTCTTTCCAGTTTTGAACGGAAGATAGTTCCTGTTTCACCATAGCCCTCTACGGGCTTCCAAATATCCCTTTGCCAATTCCACAAGAACAGCCTTAGCGAAAGGTTTCTTGAAGGGGAAGATGTAACTCTGTGAGATGAATTAACACAACACAGAGCAGTTTCTCAGAAAGCTTCTTTCCAGTTTTGAACGGAAGGTATTTCCTTTTTCAACATAGCCCTCTATGGGCTTCCAAATATCCCTTTGCCAATTCCACAAGAACAGACTTAGCGAAAGGCTTCTTGAAAGGAAAGATGTAACTCTGTGAGATGAATTAACAGAACACAGAGCAGTTTCTCAGAAAGCTTCTTTCCAGTTTTGAACGGAAGATATTTCCTTTTTCACCATAACCCTCTATGGGCTTCCAAATATCCCTTTGCCAATTCCACAAGAACAGCCTTAGCGAAAGGCTTCTTGAAGGGAAAGATGTAACTCTGTGAGATGAATTAACAGAACACAAAGCAGTTTCTGGGAAAACTTCTTTCCAGTTTTGAACGGAAGATATTTCCTTTTTCACCATAGCCCTCTATGGGCTTCCAAATATCCCTTTGCCAATTCCAGAAGAACAGCCTTAGCGAAACGCTTCTTGATGAGGAAGATGTAACTCTGTGAGATGATTTAAAAGAGCACAGAGCAGTTTCTCAGAAAGGTTCTTTCCAGTTTTAAACGGAAGATATTTCCTTTTTCACCATAGCCCTCTATGGGGGTCAAAATATCCCTTAGCGAATTCCACAAGAACATCCTTAGCGTAAGGCTTCTTGAAGGGAAAGATGTAACTCTGTGAGATGAATTAACAGAACACAGAGCAGTTTCTCAGAAAGATTCTTTCCAGTTTTGATCGGAAGATATTTCCTTTTTCACCATAGCCTTCTATGGGGGTCAAAATATCCCTTAGCGAATTCCACAAGAACATCCTTAGCGTAAGGCTTCTTGAAGGGAAAGATGTAACTCTGTGAGATGATTTAACGGAACACAGAGCAGTTTCTCAGAAAGGTTCTTTCCAGTTTTGAACGGAAGATATTTCCTTTTTCACCATAGCCCCTTATGGGCTTCCAAATATCCCTTTGTCACTTCCACAAGAACAGACTTAGTGAAAGGCTTCTTGAAGGGAAAGATGTAACTCTGTGAGATGAATTTACAAAACACAGAGCAGTTTCTCAGAAAGCTTCTTTCCACTTTTGAACGGAAGATATTTCCTTTTTCACCATAGCCCTCTATGGGCTTCCAAATATCACTTTGTGAATTCCACAAGAACAGCCTTAGCGAAAGGCTTCTTGAAGGGAAAGATGTAACTCTGTGAGATGAATTAACAGAACACAGAACAGTTTCTCAGAAAGGTTCTTTCCAGCTTTGAACGGAAGATATTTCCTTTTTCACCATTGCCCTCTATGGGCTTCCAAATATCCCTTTGCCAATTCCACAAGAACAGCCTTAGCGAAAGGCTTCTTGATGGGAAAGATGTAACTCTGTGAGATGAATTAACAGAACACAGAGCAGTTTCTCAGAAAGCTTCTTTTCAGTTTTGAACGGAAGATATTTCCTTTTTCACCATAACCCTCTATGGGCTTCCAAATATCCCTTTGCGAATTCCACAAGAACAGCCTTAGCGAAAGGCTTCTTGAAGGGAAAGATGTAACTCTGTGAGATGAATTAACAGAACACAAAGCAGTTTCTGAGAAAACTTCTTTCCAGTTTTGAACGGAAGATATTTCCTTTTTCACCATAGCCCTCTATGGGCTTCCAAATATCCCTTTGCCAATTCCAGAAGAACAGCCTTAGCGAAACGCTTCTTGATGAGGAAGATGTAACTCTGTGAGATGATTTAAGAGAACACAGAGCAGTTTCTCAGAAAGGTTCTTTCCAGTTTTGAACGGAAGATATTTCCTTTTTAACCATAACCCTCTATGGGCTTCCAAATATCCCTTTGCCAATTCCACAAGAACAGCCATAGCGAAAGGCTTCTTGAAGGGAAAGATGTAACTCTGTGAGATGAATTAAGAGAACAGAGAGCAGTTTCTCAGAAAGCTTCTTTCCAGTTTTGAACGGAAGATATTTCCTTTTTCACCATAGACCTCTAGGGGCGTCCAAATATCCCTTTGGAATTCCACAAGAACAGCCTTAGCGAAAGGTTTCTTGAAGGGAAAGATGTAACTCTGTGAGATGAATTAACAGAACACAGAGCAGTTTCTCAGAAAGCTTCTTTCCAGTTTTGAACGGAAGATATTTCCTTTTTCACCATACCCCTCTAAGGGCTTCCAAATATCCCTTTGCCAATTCCACAAGAACAGCCTTAGCGAAAGGCTTCTTGAAGGGAAAGATGTAACTCTGTGAGATGAATTAACAGAACACAGAGCAGTTTCTCAGAAAGCTTCTTTCCAGTTTTGAACGGAAGATATTTCCTTTTTCACCATAGCCTTCTATGGGGGTCAAAATATCCCTTAGCGAATTCCACAAGAACATCCTTAGCGTAAGGCTTCTTGAAGAGAAAGATGTAACTCTGTGAGATGAATTAACAGAACACAGAGCAGTTTCTCAGAAAGCTTCTTTCCAGTTTTGAACGGAAGATATTTCCTTTTTCACCATAGCCCTCTAAGGGCTTGAAAATATCCCTTTGCCAATTCCACAAGAACAGCCTTAGGGAAAGGATTCTTGAAGGGAAAGATGTAACTCCGTGAGATGAATTAACAGAACACAGAGCAGAATCTCAGAAAGCTTCTTTCCAGATTTGAACGGAAGATATTTCCTTTTTCAGCATAGCCCTCTATGGGCTTCCAAATATCACTTTGCGAATTCCACAAGAACAGCCTTAGCGAAAGGATTCTTGAAGGGAAACATGTAATTCTGTGAGATGAATTAACAGAACACAGAGCAGTTTCTCAGAAAGCTTCTTTCCAGTTTTGAAGGGAAGATATTTCCTTTTTCACCATAGCCCTCTATGGGCTTCCAAATATCCCTTTGCCAATTCCACAAGAACAGCCTTAGCGAAAGGCTTCTTGAAGGGAAAGATGTAACTCTGTGAGATGAATTAACAGAACACAGAGCAGTTTCTCAGAAAGCTTCTTTCCAGTTTTGAACGGAAGATATTTCCTTTTTCACCATAACCCTCTATGGGCTTCCAAATATCCCTTTGCCAATTCCACAAGAACAGCCTTAGTGAAAGGCTTCTTGAAGGGAAAGATGTAACTCTGTGGGATGAATTAACAGAACACAAAGCAGTTTCTCAGAAAACTTCTTACCAGTTTTGAACGGAAGATATTTCCTTTTTCACCATAGCCCTCTATGGGCTTCCAAATATCCCTTTGCCAACTCCAGAAGAACAGCCTTAGCGAAACGCTTCTTGATGAAGAAGATGAAACTCTGTGAGATGATTTAACAGAACACAGAGCAGTTTCTCAGAAAGGTTCTTTCCAGTTTTGAACGGAAGATATTTCCTTTTTCACCATAACCCTCTATGGGCTTCCAAATATCCCTTTGCCAATTCCACAAGAACAGCCATAGCGAAAGGCTTCTTGTAGGGAAAGATGTAACTCTGTGAGATGAATTAAGAGAACACAGAGCAGTTTCTCAGAAAGCTTCTTTCCAGTTTTGAACGGAAGATATTTCCTTTTTCACCATAGCCCTCTAGGGGCGTCCAAATATCCCTTTGGAATTCCACAAGAACAGCCTTAGCGAAAGGTTTCTTGAAGGGAAAGATGTAACTCTGTGAGATGAATTAACAGAACACAGAGCAGTTTCTCAGAAAGCTTCTTTCCAGTTTTGAACGGAAGATATTTCCTTTTTCACCATACCCCTCTAAGGGCTTCCAAATATCCCTTTGCCAATTCCACAAGACAGCCGTAGCGAAAGGCTTCTTGAAGGGAAAGATGTAACTCTGTGAGATGAATTAACAGAACACAGAGCAGTTTCTCAGAAAGCTTCTTTCCAGTTTTGAACGGAAGATATTTCCTTTTTCACCCTAGCCCTCTATGGGGGCCAAAATATCCCTTAGCGGATTCCACAAGAACATCCTTAGCGTAAGGCTTATTGAAGGGAAAGATGTAACTCTGTGAGCTGAATTAACAGAACACAGAGCAGTTTCTCAGAAAGCTTCTTTCCAGTTTTGAACGGAAGATATTTCCTTTTTCACCATAGCCCTCTATGGGGTTCCAAATATCCCTTTGCCAATTCCACAAGAACAGCCTTAGCGAAACGCTTCTTGATGGGGAAGATGTAACTCTGTGAGATGATTTAACAGAACACAGAGCAGTTTCTCAGAAAGCTTCTTTCCAGTTTTGAACGGAAGATATTTCCTTTTTCACCATAGCCCTCTACGGGCTTCCAAATATCCCTTTGCCAATTCCAGAAGAACAGCCTTAGCGAAACGCTTCTTGATGGGGAAGATGTAACTCTGTGAGATGATTTAACAGAACACAGAGCAGATTCTCAGAAAGCTTCTTTCCAGTTTTGACCGGAAGATATTTCCTTTTTCAACATAGCCCTCTATGGGCTTCCAAATATCCCTTTACCAATTTCACAAGAGCAGCCTTAGCGAAAGGCTTCTTGAAGGGAAAGATGTAACTCTGTGAGATGAATTAATAGAACACAGAGAAGTTTCTCAGAAAGCTTCTTTCCAATTTTTTAAGGAAGATATTTCCTTTTTCACCATAGCCCTCTAAGGGCTTCCAAATATCCCTTTGCCATTTCCAGAAGAGCAGCCTTAGCGAAACGCTTCTTGATGGGGAAGATGTAACTCTGTGAGATGATTTAACAGAACCCAGAGCAGTTTCTCAGAAAGGATCTTTCCAGTTTTGAACGGAAGATATTTCCTTTTTCACCATAGCCCCTTATGGGCTTTCAAATATCCCTTTGTCACTTCCCCAAGAACAGACTTAGCGACAGCCTTCTTGAAGGGAAAGATGTAACTCTGTGAGATGAATTAACAGAACACAGAGCAGTTTCTCAGAAAGCTTCTTTCCAGTTTTGAACGGAAGATATTTCCTTTTTCACCATAGCCCTCTATGGGGGTCAAAATATCCCTTAGCGAATTCCACAAGAACAGCCTTAGCGTAAGGCTTCTAGAAGGGAAAGATGTAACTCTCTGAGATGAATTAACAGAACACAGAGCAGTTTCTCAGAAATCTTCTTTCCAGTTTTGAACGGAAGATATTTCCTTTTTCACCATAGCCCTCTATGGGCTTCCAAATATCCCTTTGCCAATTCCACAAGAACAGCCTTAGCGAAAGGCTTCTTGAAGGGAAAGATGTAACTCTGTGAGATGAATTAACAGAACACAGAGCAGTTTCTCAGAAAGCTTCTTTTCAATTTTGAACAGAAGATATTTCCTTTTTCAAAATAGCCCTCTATGGGCTTCCAAATATCCCTTTGCCAATTCCAGAAGAACAGCCTTAGCGAAACGCTTCTTGATGGGGAAGATGTAACTCTGTGAGATGATTTAACAGAACACAGAGCAGTTTCTCAGAAAGCTTCTTTCCAGTTTTGAACGGAGGATATTTCCTTTTTCACCATAGCCCTCTAAGGGCGTCAAAATATCCCTTTGCCAATTCCACAAGAACAGCCTTAGGGAAAGGCTTCTTGAAGGGAAAGATGTAACTCTGTGAGTTGAATTAACATAACACAGAGCAATTTCTCAGAAAGCTTCTGTCCAGTTTTGAAAGGAAGATATTTCCTTTTTCACCATAGCCCTCTAAGGGCTTCCAAATATCCCTGTGCCATTTCCAGAAGAACAGCCTTAGCGAAACGCTTCTTGATGGGGAAGATGTAACTCTGTGAGATGATTTAACAGAACACAGAGCAGTTTCTCAGAAAGGTTCTTTCCAGTTTTGAACGGAAGATATTTCCTTTTTCACCATAGCCCCTAATGGGCTTCCAAATATCCCTTTGTCACTTCCACAAGAACAGACTTAGCGAAAGACTTCTTGAAGGGAAAGATGTAACGCTGTGAGATGAATTAACAGAACACAGAGCAGTTTCTCAGAAAGCTTCTTTCCAGTTTTGAAAGGAAGATATTTCCTTTTTCACCATAGCCCTCTAAGGGGGTCAAAATATCCCTTAGCGAATTCCACAAGAACAGCCTTAGCGTAAGGCTTATTGAAGGGAAAGATGTAACTCTGTGAGCTGAATTAACAGAACACAGAGCAGTTTCTCAGAAAGCTTCTTTCCAGTTTTGAACGGAAGATATTTCCTTTTTCACCATAGCCCTCTATGGGCTTCCAAATATCCCTTTGCCAATTCCACAAGAACAGCCTTAGCGAAAGTCTTCTTGAAGGGAAAGATGTAACTCTGTGAGGTGAATTAACAGAACACAGAGCAGTTTTTCAGAAAGCTTCTTTCCAGTTTTTATAGGAATCTATTTCCTTTTTCACCATAGCCCTCTATGGTCTTCCAATTATCCCTTTTCCAATTCCACAAGAACAGCCTTAGCGAAAGGCTTCTTGAAGGGAAAGAAGTAACTCTGTGAGATGAATTAAAAGAACACAGTGCAGTTTCTCAGAAAGCTTCTTTCCAGTTTTGAACGGAAGATATTTCCTTTTTCATCATAGCCCTCTATGGGCTTCCAAATATCACTTTGCGAATTCCACAAGAACAGCCTTAGCGAAAGGCTTCTTGAAGGGAAAGATGTAACTCTGTGAGATGAATTAACAGAACACAGAGCAGTTTCTCAGAAAGCTTCTTTCCAGTTTTGAACGGAAGATAGTTCCTGTTTCACCATAGCCCTCTACGGGCTTCCAAATATCCCTTTGCCAATTCCACAAGAACAGCCTTAGCGAAAGGTTTCTTGAAGGGGAAGATGTAACTCTGTGAGATGAATTAACACAACACAGAGCAGTTTCTCAGAAAGCTTCTTTCCAGTTTTGAACGGAAGGTATTTCCTTTTTCAACATAGCCCTCTATGGGCTTCCAAATATCCCTTTGCCAATTCCACAAGAACAGACTTAGCGAAAGGCTTCTTGAAAGGAAAGATGTAACTCTGTGAGATGAATTAACAGAACACAGAGCAGTTTCTCAGAAAGCTTCTTTCCAGTTTTGAACGGAAGATATTTCCTTTTTCACCATAACCCTCTATGGGCTTCCAAATATCCCTTTGCCAATTCCACAAGAACAGCCTTAGCGAAAGGCTTCTTGAAGGGAAAGATGTAACTCTGTGAGATGAATTAACAGAACACAATGCAGTTTCTGAGAAAACTTCTTTCCAGTTTTGAACGGAAGATATTTCCTTTTTCACCATAGCCCTCTATGGGCTTCCAAATATCCCTTTGCCAATTCCAGAAGAACAGCCTTAGCGAAACGCTTCTTGATGAGGAAGATGTAACTCTGTGAGATGATTTAAAAGAACACAGAGCAGTTTCTCAGAAAGGTTCTTTCCAGTTTTAAACGGAAGATATTTCCTTTTTCACCATAGCCCTCTATGGGGGTCAAAATATCCCTTAGCGAATTCCACAAGAACATCCTTAGCGTAAGGCTTCTTGAAGGGAAAGATGTAACTCTGTGAGATGAATTAACAGAACACAGAGCAGTTTCTCAGAAAGCTTCTTTCCAGTTTTGAACGGAAGATATTTCCTTTTTCACCATAGCCTTCTATGGGGGTCAAAATATCCCTTAGCGAATTCCACAAGAACATCCTTAGCGTAAGGCTTCTTGAAGGGAAAGATGTAACTCTGTGAGATGATTTAACGGAACACAGAGCAGTTTCTCAGAAAGGTTCTTTCCAGTTTTGAACGGAAGATATTTCCTTTTTCACCATAGCCCCTTATGGGCTTCCAAATATCCCTTTGTCACTTCCACAAGAACAGACTTAGCGAAAGGCTTCTTGAAGGGAAAGATGTAACTCTGTGAGATGAATTAACAGAACACAGAGCAGTTTCTCAGAAAGCTTCTGTCCAGTTTTGAAAGGAAGATATTTCCTTTTTCACCATAGCCCTCTATGGGGGTCAAAATATCCCTTAGCAAATTCCACAAGAACAGCCTTAGCGTAAGGCTTATTGAAGGGAAAGATGTAACTCTGTGAGCTGAATTAACAGAACACAGAGCAGTTTCTCAGAAAGCTTCTTTCCAGTTTTGAAGGGAAGATATTTCCTTTTTCACCATAGCCCTCTATGGGCTTCCAAATATCCCTTTGCCAATTCCACAAGAACAGCCTTAGCGAAAGTCTTCTTGAAGGGAAAGCTGTAACTCTGTGAGGTGAATTAACAGAACACAGAGCAGTTTCTCAGAAAGCTTCTTTCCAGTTTTTAAAGGAAGATATTTCCTTTTTCACCATAGCCCTCTAAGGGCTTGAAAATATCCCATTGCCAATTCCACAAGAACAGCCTTAGGGAAAGGATTCTTGAAGGGAAAGATGTAACTCCGTGAGATGAATTAACAGAACACAGAGCAGATTCTCAGAAAGCTTCTTTCCAGTTTTGAACGGAAGATATTTCCTTTTTCACCATAGCCCTCTATGGGCTTCCAAATATCACTTTGCGAATTCCACAAGAACAGCCTTAGCGAAAGGATTCTTGAAGGGAAACATGTAACTCTGTGAGATGAATTAACAGAACACAGAGCAGTTTCTCAGAAAGCTTCTTTCCAGTTTTGAACGGAAGGTATTTCCTTTTTCACCATAGCCCTCTATGGGCTTCCAAATATCCCTTTGCCAATTCCACAAGAACAGCCTTAGCGAAAGGCTTCTTGAAGGGAAAGATGTAACTCTGTGAGATGAATTAACAGAACACAGAGCAGTTTCTCAGAAAGCTTCTTTCCAGTTTTGAACGGAAGATATTTCCTTTTTCACCATAACCCACTATGGGCTTCCAAATATCCCTTTGCCAATTCCACAAGAACAGCCTTAGCGAAAGGCTTCTTGAAGGGAAAGAAGTAACTCTGTGAGATGAATTAAAAGAACACAGTGCAGTTTCTCAGAAAGCTTCTTTCCAGTTTTGAACGGAAGATATTTCCTTTTTCACCATAGCCCTCTATGGGCTTCCAAATATCACTTTGTGAATTCCACAAGAACAGCCTTAGCGAAAGGCTTCTTGAAGGGAAAGATGTAACTCTGTGAGATGAATTAACGGAACACAGAGCAGTTTCTCAGAAAGCTTCTTTCCAGTTTTGAACGGAAGGTATTTCCTTTTTCACCATAGCCCTCTATGGGCTTCCAAATATCCCTTTGCCAATTCCACAAGAACAGCCTTAGCGAAAGGCTTCTTGAAGGGAAAGATGTAACTCTGTGTGATGAATTAACAGAACACAGAGCAGTTTCTCAGAAAGCTTCTTTCCAGTTTTGAACGGAAGATATTTCCTTTTTCACCATAACCCTCTATGGGCTTCCAAATATCCCTTTGCGAATTCCACAAGAACAGCCTTAGCGAAAGACTTCTTGAAGGGAAAGATGTAACTCTGTGAGATGAATTAACAGAACACAAAGCAGTTTCTCAGAAAACTTCTTTCCAGTTTTGAACGGAAGATATTTCCTTTTTCACCATAGCCCTCTATGGGCTTCCAAATATCCCTTTGCCAATTCCAGAAGAACAGCCTTAACGAAACGCTTCTTGATGAGGAAGATGTAACTCTGTGAGATGATTTAACAGAACACAGAGCAGTTTCTCAGAAAGGTTCTTTCCAGTTTTGAACGGAAGATATTTCCTTTTTCACCATAACCCTCTATGGGCTTCCAAATATCCCTTTGCCAATTCCACAAGAACAGCCATAGCGAAAGGCTTCTTGAAGGGAAAGATGTAATTCTGTGAGATGAATTAAGAGAACACAGAGCAGTTTCTCAGAAAGCTTCTTTCCAGTTTTGAACGGAAGATATTTCCTTTTTCACCATAGACCTCTAGGGGCGTCCAAATATCCCTTTGGAATTCCACAAGAACAGCCTTAGCGAAAGGTTTCTTGAAGGGAAAGATGTAACTCTGTGAGATGAATTAACAGAACACAGAGCAGTTTCTCAGAAAGCTTCTTTCCAGTTTTGAACGGAAGATATTTCCTTTTTCACCATAGCCCTCTATGGGCTTCCAAATATCACTTTGCGAATTCCACAAGAACAGCCTTAGCGAAAGGATTCTTGAAGGGAAACATGTAACTCTGTGAGATGAATTAACAGAACACAGAGCAGTTTCTCAGAAAGCTTCTTTCCAGTTTTGAACGGAAGGTATTTCCTTTTTCACCATAGCCCTCTATGGGCTTCCAAATATCCCTTTGCCAATTCCACAAGAACAGCCTTAGCGAAAGGCTTCTTGAAGGGAAAGATGTAACTCTGTGTGATGAATTAACAGAACACAGAGCAGTTTCTCAGAAAGCTTCTTTCCAGTTTTGAACGGAAGATATTTCCTTTTTCACCATAACCCTCTATGGGCTTCCAAATATCCCTTTGCGAATTCCACAAGAACAGCCTTAGCGAAAGACTTCTTGAAGGGAAAGATGTAACTCTGTGAGATGAATTAACAGAACACAAAGCAGTTTCTCAGAAAACTTCTTTCCAGTTTTGAACGGAAGATATTTCCTTTTTCACCATAGCCCTCTATGGGCTTCCAAATATCCCTTTGCCAATTCCAGAAGAACAGCCTTAGCGAAACGCTTCTTGATGAGGAAGATGTAACTCTGTGAGATGATTTAACAGAACACAGAGCAGTTTCTCAGAAAGGTTCTTTCCAGTTTTGAACGGAAGATATTTCCTTTTTCACCATAACCCTCTATGGGCTTCCAAATATCCCTTTGCCAATTCCACAAGAACAGCCATAGCGAAAGGCTTCTTGAAGGGAAAGATGTAATTCTGTGAGATGAATTAAGAGAACACAGAGCAGTTTCTCAGAAAGCTTCTTTCCAGTTTTGAACGGAAGATATTTCCTTTTTCACCATAGACCTCTAGGGGCGTCCAAATATCCCTTTGGAATTCCACAAGAACAGCCTTAGCGAAAGGTTTCTTGAAGGGAAAGATGTAACTCTGTGAGATGAATTAACAGAACACAGAGCAGTTTCTCAGAAAGCTTCTTTCCAGTTTTGAACGGAAGATATTTCCTTTTTCACCATACCCCTCTATTGGATTCCAAATATCCCTTTGCCAATTCCACAAGAACAGCCTTAGCGAAAGGCTCCTTGAAGGGAAAGATGTAACTCTGTGAGATTATTTAACAGAACACAGAGCAGTTTCTCAGAATGCTTCTTTCCAGTTTTGAACGGAAGATATTTCCTTTTTCACAATAGCAACCTATGGGTTTCCAAATATCCCTTTGCCAATTCCACAAGAACAGCCTTAGCGAAACGCTTCTTCATGGGGAGATGTAACTCTGTGAGATGATTTAACAGAACACAGAGCAGTTTCATAGAAAGCTTGTTTCCAGTTTTGAACGGAAGATATTTCCTTTTTCACCATAGCCCTCTATGGGCTTCCAAATATCCCTTTGCCAATTACACAAGAACAGCCTTAGCGAAAGGCTTCTTGAAGGGAAAGATGTAACTCTGTGAGATGAATTAACAGAACACAGAGCAGTTTCTCAGAAAGCTTCTTTCCAGTTTTGAACGGAACATATTTCCTTTTTCACCATAGCCCTCTATGGGCTTCCAAATATCCCTTTGCCAATTCCACAAGAACAGCCTTATCGAAAGCATTCTTGAAGGGAAAGATGTAACTCTGTGAGATGAATTAACAGAACACAGAGCAGTTTCTCAGAAAGCTTCTTTCCAGTTTTGAACGGAAGATACTTCCTTTTTCACCATGGCCCTCTATGGGCTTCCAAATATCACTTTGAAAATTCCACAAGAAGAGCCTTAGCGAAAGGCTTCTTGAAGTGAAAGATGTAACTCTGTGGAATGAATAAGAGAACACAGAGCAGTTTCCAGAAAGCTTCTTTCCAGTTTTGAACGGAAGATATTTCCTTTTTCACCATAGCCCTCTATGGGCCTCCAAATATCCCTTTGCGAATTCCACAAGAACAGCCTTAGCGAAAGGCTTCTTGAAGGGAAAGATGTAACTCTGTGAGATGAATTAACAGAACACAGAGCAGGTTCTCAGAAAGCTTCTTTCCAGTTTTGAACGGAAGATATTTCCTTTTTCACCTTAGCCCTCTAAGTGCGTCCAAATATCACTTTGCGAATTCCACAAGAACAGCCTTAGCGAAAGGCTTCTTGAAGGGAAAGATGTAACTCTGTGAGATGAATTAACAGAACACAGAGCAGTTTCTCAGAAAGCTTCTTTCCAGTTTTGAACGGAAGATATTTCCTTTTTCACCATAGCCCTCTATGGGCTTCCAAATATCCCTTTGCGAATTCCACAAGAAGAGTCCTAGCAAAAGGCTTCTTGAAGGGAAAGATGTAACTCTGTGAGATGAATTAACAGAACACAGAGCAGTTTCTCAGAAAGCTTCTTTCCAGTTTTGAACGGAAGATATTTCCTTTATCACCATAGCCCTCTATGGGCTTCCAAATAAACCTTTGCGAATTCCACAAGAACAGCCTTAGCGAAAGGATTCTTGAAGGGAAAGATGTAACTCTGTGAGATGAATTAACAGAACACAGAGCAGTCTCTCAGAAAGCTTCTTTCCAGTTTTGAACGGAAGATATTTCGTTTTTCACCATAGCCCTCTAAGGGCTTCCAAATATCCCTTTGCCAATTCCACAAGAAGAGCTTTAGCGAAAGGCTTCTTGAAGGGAAAGATGTAACTCTGTGAGATGAATTAACAGAACTCAGACCAGTTTCTCAGAAAGCTTCTTTCCAGTTTTGAACGGAAGATATTTCCTTTTTCACCATAGCCCTCTATGGGCTTCCAAATACCCCTTTGCGAATTCCACAAGTACAGCCATAGCGAAAGGATTTTTGAAGGTGAAGATGTAACTCTGTGAGATGAATTAACAGAACACAGAGCAGTCTCTCAGAAAGCTTCTTTCCAGTTTTGAACGGAAGATATTTCGTTTTTCACCATAGCCCTCTAAGGTCCTCCAAATATCCCTTTGCCAATTCCACAAGAAGAGCCTTAGCGAAAGGCTTCTTGAAGGGAAAGATGTAACTCTGTGAGATGAATTAACAGAACTCAGAGCAGTTTCTCAGAAAGATTCTTTCCAGTTTTGAACGGAAGATATTTCCTTTTTCACCATAGCCCTCTATGGGCTTCCAAATATCACTTTGCGAATTCCACAAGTACAGCCTTAGCGAAACGCTTCTTGAAGGGAAAGATGTAACTCTGTGAGATGAATTAACAGAACACAGAGCAGATTCTCAGAAAGCTTGTTTCCAGTTTTGAACGGAAGATATTTCCTTTTTCACCATAGCCCTCTATGGGCTTCCAAATATCACTTTGCCAATTCCACAAGAACAGCCTTATCGAAAGGCTTCTTGTAGGGAATGATGTAACTCTGTGAGATGAACTAACAGAACGTAGAGCAGTCTCTCAGAAAGCTTCTTTCCAGTTTTTAACGGAAGATATTTCCTTTTTCAGCATAGCCCTCTATGGGCTTCCAAATATTATTTTGCCAATTCCACAAGAACAGACTTAGCGAAAGGCTTCCTGAAGGGAAAGATGTAACTCTGTTAGATAAATTAACAGAACACAGAGAAGTTTCTCAGAAAGCTTCTTTCCAGTTTTGAAAGGAAGATATTTCCTTTTTCACCATAGCCCTCTATGG
Organism: Chlorocebus sabaeus; assembly: GCF_047675955.1. NCBI lineage: Eukaryota > Metazoa > Chordata > Mammalia > Primates > Cercopithecidae > Chlorocebus > Chlorocebus sabaeus. The sequence continues at coordinate 45,958,009 of NC_132911.1, forward strand.
GCTTCCAAATATCACTTTGCCAATTCCACAAGAACAGCCTTAGCGAAAGTCTTCTGGAAGGGAAAGTTGTAACTCTGTGAGATGAATTAACAGAACACAGAGCAGTTTCTCAGAAAGCTTCTTTCCAGTTTTGAACGGAAGATATTTCCTGTTTCACCATAGCCCTCTATGGGCTTCCAAATATCACATTGCCAATTCCACAAAACAGCCTTAGCAAAAGGCTTCTTGAAGGGAAAGATGTAACTCTGTGAGATGAATTAACAGAACACAGAGCAGTTTCTCAGAGAGCTTCTTTCCAGTTTTGAACGGAAGATATTTCCTTTTTCACCATAGCCCTCTATGGGCTTCCAAATATCCCTTTGCCAATTCCACAAGAACAGCCTTAGCGAAAGGCTTCTTGAAGGGAAAGATGTAACTCTGTGAGATGAATTAACAGAACACAGAGCAGTTTCTCAGAAAGCTTCTTTCCAGTTTTGAACGGAAGATATTTCCTTTTTCACATTAGCCCTCTATGGGCTTCCAAATATCCCTTTGCCAATTCCACAAGAACAGACTTAGCCAAACGCTTCTTGAAGTGGAAGATGTAACTCTGAGTGATGATTTAACAGAACACAGAGCAGTTTCTCAGAAAGCTTCTTTCCAGTTTTGAACGGAAGATATTTCTTTTTTCACCATAGCCCTCTATGGGCTTCCAAATATCCCTTTGCCAATTACACAAGAACAGCCTTAGCGAAAGGCTTCTTGAAGGGAAAGATGTAACTCTGTGAGATGAATTAACAGAACACAGAGCAGTTTCTCAGAAAGCTTCTTTCCAGTTTTGAACGGAAGATATTTCCTTTTTCACCATAGCCCTCAATGGGCTTCCAAATATCCCTTTGCCAATTCCACAAGAACAGCCTTATCGAAAGCATTCTTGAAGGGAAAGATGTAACTCTGTGAGATGAATTAACAGAACACAGAGCAGTTTCTCAGAAAGCTTCTTTCCAGTTTTGAACGGAAGATACTTCCTTTTTCACCATGGCCCTCTATGGGCTTCCAAATATCACTTTGAAAATTCCACAAGAAGAGCCTTAGCGAAAGGCTTCTTGAAGTGAAAGATGTAACTCTGTGGAATGAATAAGAGAACACAGAGCAGTTTCCAGAAAGCTTCTTTCCAGTTTTGGACGGAAGATATTTCCTTTTTCACCATAGCCCTCTAGGGGCTTCCAAATATCCCTTTGCCAATTCCACAAGAACAGCCTTAGCGAAACGCTTCTTCATGGGGAGATGTAACTCTGTGAGATGATTTAACAGAACACCGAGCAGTTTCACAGAAAGCTTCTTTCCAGTTTTGAACGGAAGATATTTCCTTTTTCACCATAGCCCTCTATGGGCTTCCAAATATACCTTTGCGAATTCCACAAGAACAGTCCTAGCAAAAGGCTTCTTGAAGGGAAAGATGTAACTCTGTGAGATGAATTAACAGAACACAGAGCAGTTTCTCAGAAAGCTTCTTTCGAGTTTTGAACGGAAGATATTTCCTTTTTCACCATAGCCCTCTATGGGCTTCCAAATAAACCTTTGCGAATTCCACAAGAACAGCCTTAGCGAAAGGATTCTTGAAGGGAAAGATGTAACTCTGTGAGATGAATTAACAGAACACAGAGCAGTCTCTCAGAAAGCTTCTTTCCAGTTTTGAACGGAAGATATTTCGTTTTTCACCATAGCCCTCTAAGGGCTTCCAAATATCCCTTTGCCAATTCCACAAGAAGAGCCTTAGCGAAAGGCTTCTTGAAGGGAAAGATGTAACTCTGTGAGATGAATTAACAGAACTCAGACCAGTTTCTCAGAAAGCTTCTTTCCACTTTTGAACGAAAGATATTTCCTTTTTCACCATAGCCCTCTATGGGCTTCCAAATATCCCTTTGCCAATTCCACAAGAACAGCCTTAGTGAAAGGCTTCTTGAAGGGAAAGATGTAACTCTGTGGGATGAATTAACAGAACACAAAGCAGTTTCTCAGAAAACTTCTTACCAGTTTTGAACGGAAGATATTTCCTTTTTCACCATAGCCCTCTATGGGCTTCCAAATATCCCTTTGCCAACTCCAGAAGAACAGCCTTAGCGAAACGCTTCTTGATGAGGAAGATGAAACTCTGTGAGATGATTTAACAGAACACAGAGCAGTTTCTCAGAAAGGTTCTTTCCAGTTTTGAACGGAAGATATTTCCTTTTTCACCATAACCCTCTATGGGCTTCCAAATATCCCTTTGCCAATTCCACAAGAATAGCCATAGCGAAAGGCTTCTTGAAGGGAAAGATGTAACTCTGTGAGATGAATTAAGAGAACACAGAGCAGTTTCTCAGAAAGCTTCTTTCCAGTTTTGAACGGAAGATATTTCCTTTTTCACCATAGCCCTCTAGGGGCGTCAAAATATCCCTTTGGAATTCCACAAGAACAGCCTTAGCGAAAGGTTTCTTGAAGGGAAAGATGTAACTATGTGAGATGAATTAACAGAACACAGAGCAGTTTCTCAGAAAGCTTCTTTCCAGTTTTGAACGGAAGATAGTTCCTTTTTCACCATAGCCCTCTATGGGCTTCCAAATATCCCTTTGCCAATTCCACAAGAACAGCCTTAGCGAAACGCTTCTTGATGGGGAAGATGTAACTCTGTGAGAGGATTTAACAGAACACAGAGCAGTTTCTCAGAAAGCTTCTTTCCAGTTTTGAACGGAAGATATTTCCTTTTTCACCATAGCCCTCTACGGGCTTCCAAATATCCCTTTGCCAATTCCAGAAGAACAGCCTTAGCGAAACGCTTCTTGATGGGGAAGATGTAACCCTGTGAGATGATTTAACAGAACACAGAGCAGATTCTCAGAAAGCTTCTTTCCAGTTTTGACCGGAAGATATTTCCTTTTTCAACATAGCCCTCTATGGGCTTCCAAATATCCCTTTACCAATTCCACAAGAGCAGCCTTAGCGAAAGGCTTCTTGAAGGGAAAGATGTAACTCTGTGAGATGAATTAATAGAACACAGAGAAGTTTCTCAGAAAGCTTCTTTCCAATTTTTTAAGGAAGATATTTCCTTTTTCACCATAGCCCTCTAAGGGCTTCCAAATATCCCTTTGCCATTTCCAGAAGAGCAGCCTTAGCGAAACGCTTCTTGATGGGGAAGATGTAACTCTGTGAGATGATTTAACAGAACACAGAGCAGTTTCTCAGAAAGGTTCTTTCCAGTTTTGAACGGAAGATATTTCCTTTTTCACCATAGCCCCTTATGGGCTTCCAAATATCCCTTTGTCACTTCCCCAAGAACAGACTTAGCGACAGGCTTCTTGAAGGGAAAGATGTAACTCTGTGAGATGAATTAACAGAACACAGAGCAGTTTCTCAGAAAGCTTCTTTCCAGTTTTGAACGGAAGATATTTCCTTTTTCACCATAGCCTTCTATGGGGGTCAAAATATCCCTTAGCGAATTCCACAAGAACAGCCTTAGCGTACGGCTTCTAGAAGGCAAAGATGTAACTCTCTGAGATGAATTAACAGAACACAGAGCAGTTTCTCAGAAATCTTCTTTCCAGTTTTGAACGGAAGATATTTCCTTTTTCACCATAGCCCTCTATGGGCTTCCAAATATCCCTTTGCCAATTCCACAAGAACAGCCTTAGCGAAAGGCTTCTTGAAGGGAAAGATGTAACTCTGTGAGATGAATTAACAGAACACAGAGCAGTTTCTCAGAAAGCTTCTTTTCAATTTTGAACGGAAGATATTTCCTTTTTCAAAATAGCCCTCTATGGGCTTCCAAATATCCCTTTGCCAATTCCAGAAGAACAGCCTTAGCGAAACGCTTCTTGATGGGGAAGATGTAACTCTGTGAGATGATTTAACAGAACACAGAGCAGTTTCTCAGAAAGCTTCTTTCCAGTTTTGAACGGAGGATATTTCCTTTTTCACCATAGCCCTCTAAGGGCGTCAAAATATCCCTTTGCCAATTCCACAAGAACAGCCTTAGGGAAAGGCTTCTTGAAGGGAAAGATGTAACTCTGTGAGCTGAATTAACATAACACAGAGCAATTTCTCAGAAAGCTTCTGTCCAGTTTTGAAAGGAAGATATTTCCTTTTTCACCATAGCCCTCTAAGGGCTTCCAAATATCCCTGTGCCATTTCCGGAAGAACAGCCTTAGCGAAACGCTTCTTGATGGGGAAGATGTAACTCTGTGAGATGATTTAACAGAACACAGAGCAGTTTCTCAGAAAGGTTCTTTCCAGTTTTGAACGGAAGATATTTCCTTTTTCACCATAGCCCCTAATGGGCTTCCAAATATCCCTTTGTCACTTCCACAAGAACAGACTTAGCGAAAGGCTTCTTGAAGGGAAAGATGTAACTCTGTGAGATGAATTAACAGAACACAGAGCAGTTTCTCAGAAAGCTTCTGTCCAGTTTTGAAAGGAAGATATTTCCTTTTTCACCATAGCCCTCTAAGGGGGTCAAAATATCCCTTAGCGAATTCCACAAGAACAGCCTTAGCGTAAGGCTTATTGAAGGGAAAGATGTAACTCTGTGAGCTGAATTAACAGAACACAGAGCAGTTTCTCAGAAAGCTTCTTTCCAGTTTTGAACGGAAGATATTTCCTTTTTCACCATAGCCCCTAATGGGCTTCCAAATATCCCTTTGTCACTTCCACAAGAACAGACTTAGCGAAAGGCTTCTTGAAGGGAAAGATGTAACTCTGTGAGATGAATTAACAGAACACAGAGCAGTTTCTCAGAAAGCTTCTTTCCAGTTTTGAACGGAAGATATTTCCTTTTTCACCATAGCCTTCTATGGGGGTCAAAATATCCCTTAGCGAATTCCACAAGAACATCCTTAGCGTAAGGCTTCTTGAAGGGAAAGATGTAACTCTGTGAGATGAATTAACAGAACACAGAGCAGTTTCTCAGAAAGCTTCTTTCCAGTTTTGAACGGAAGATATTTCCTTTTTCACCATAGCCCTCTAAGGGCTTGAAAATATCCCTTTGCCAATTTCACAAGAACAGCCTTAGGGAAAGGATTCTTGAAGGGAAAGATGTAACTCCGTGAGATGAATTAACAGAACACAGAGCAGAATCTCAGAGAGCTTCTTTCCAGATTTGAACGGAAGATATTTCCTTTTTCACCATAGCCCTCTATGGGCTTCCAAATATCACTTTGCGAATTCCACAAGAACAGCCATAGCGAAAGGATTCTTGAAGGGAAACATGTAACTCTGTGAGATGAATTAACAGAACACAGAGCAGTTTCTCAGAAAGCTTCTTTCCAGTTTTGAAGGGAAGATATTTCCTTTTTCACCATAGCCCTCTATGGGCTTCCAAATATCCCTTTGCCAATTCCACAAGAACAGCCTTAGCGAAAGGCTTCTTGAAGGGAAAGATGTAACTCTGTGAGATGAATTAACAGAACACAGAGCAGTTTCTCAGAAAGCTTCTTTCCAGTTTTGAACGGAAGATATTTCCTTTTTCACCATAACCCTCTATGGGCTTCCAAATATCCCTTTGCCAATTCCACAAGAACAGCCTTAGTGAAAGCCTTCTTGAAGGGAAAGATGTAACTCTGTGGGATGAATTAACAGAACACAAAGCAGTTTCTCAGAAAACTTCTTACCAGTTTTGAACGGAAGATATTTCCTTTTTCACCATAGCCCTCTATGGGCTTCCAAATATCCCTTTGCCAACTCCATAAGAACAGCCTTAGCGAAACGCTTCTTGATGAGGAAGATGAAACTCTGTGAGATGATTTAACAGAACACAGAGCAGTTTCTCAGAAAGGTTCTTTCCAGTTTTGAACGGAAGATATTTCCTTTTTCACCATAACCCTCTATGGGCTTCCAAATATCCCTTTGCCAATTCCACAAGAACAGCCATAGCGAAAGGCTTCTTGAAGGGAAAGATGTAACTCTGTGAGATGAATTAAGAGAACACAGAGCAGTTTCTCAGAAAGCTTCTTTCCAGTTTTGAACGGAAGATATTTCCTTTTTCACCATAGCCCTCTAGGGGCGTCCAAATATCCCTTTGGAATTCCACAAGAACAGCCTTAGCGAAAGGTTTCTTGAAGGGAAAGATGTAACTCTGTGAGATGAATTAACAGAACACAGAGCAGTTTCTCAGAAAGCTTCTTTCCAGTTTTGAACGGAAGATATTTCCTTTTTCACCATACCCCTCTAAGGGCTTCCAAATATCCCTTTGCCAATTCCACAAGACAGCCGTAGCGAAAGGCTTCTTGAAGGGAAAGATGTAACTCTGTGAGATGAATTAACAGAACACAGAGCAGTTTCTCAGAAAGCTTCTTTCCAGTTTTGAACGGAAGATATTTCCTTTTTCACCATAGCCCTCTATGGGGGCCAAAATATCCCTTAGCGGATTCCACAAGAACATCCTTAGCGTAAGGCTTATTGAAGGGAAAGATGTAACTCTGTGAGCTGAATTAACAGAACACAGAGCAGTTTCTCAGAAAGCTTCTTTCCAGTTTTGAACGGAAGATATTTCCTTTTTCACCATAGCCCTCTATGGGGTTCCAAATATCCCTTTGCCAATTCCACAAGAACAGCCTTTGCGAAACGCTTCTTGAAGGGAAAGATGTAATTCTGTGAGATGATTTAACAGAACACAGAGCAGTTTCTCAGAAAGCTTCTTTCCAGTTTTGAACGGAAGATATTTCCTTTTTCACCATAGCCCTCTATGGGCTTCCAGATATCCCTTTGCCAATTCCACAAGAACAGCGTTAGCGAAAGGCTTCTTGAAGGGAAAGATGTAACTCTGTGAGATGAATTAACAGAACACAGAGAAGTTTCTCAGAAAGCTTCTTTCCAGTTTTGAACGGAAGATAGTTCCTTTTTCACCATAGCCCTCTATGGGCTTCCAAATATCCCTTTGCCAATTCCACAAGAACAGCCTTAGCGAAACGCTTCTTGATGGGGAAGATGTAACTCTGTGAGATGATTTAACAGAACACAGAGCAGTCTCTCAGAAAGCTTCTTTCCAGTTTTGAACGGAAGATATTTCGTTTTTCACCATAGCCCTCTACGGGCTTCCAAATATCCCTTTGCCAATTCCAGAAGAACAGCCTTAGCGAAACGCTTCTTGATGGGGAAGATGTAACTCTGTGAGATGATTTAACAGAACACAGAGCAGATTCTCAGAAAGCTTCTTTCCAGTTTTGACCGGAAGATATTTCCTTTTTCAACATAGCCCTCTATGGGCTTCCAAATATCCCTTTACCAATTCCACAAGAGCAGCCTTAGCGAAAGGCTTCTTGAAGGGAAAGATGTAACTCTGTGAGATGAATTAATAGAACACAGAGAAGTTTCTCAGAAAGCTTCTTTCCAATTTTTTAAGGAAGATATTTCCTTTTTCACCATAGCCCTCTAAGGGCTTCCAAATATCCCTTTGCCATTTCCAGAAGAGCAGCCTTAGCGAAACGCTTCCTGATGGGGAAGATGTAACTCTGTGAGATGATTTAACAGAACCCAGAGCAGTTTCTCAGAAAGGTTCTTTCCAGTTTTGAACGGAAGATATTTCCTTTTTCACCATAGCCCCTTATGGGCTTTCAAATATCCCTTTGTCACTTCCCCAAGAACAGACTTAGCGACAGGCTTCTTGAAGGGAAAGATGTAACTCTGTGAGATGAATTAACAGAACACAGAGCAGTTTCTCAGAAAGCTTCTTTCCAGTTTTGAACGGAAGATATTTCCTTTTTCACCATAGCCCTCTATGGGGGTCAAAATATCCCTTAGCGAATTCCACAAGAACAGCCTTAGCGTAAGGCTTCTAGAAGGGAAAGATGTAACTCTCTGAGATGAATTAACAGAACACAGAGCAGTTTCTCAGAAAGCTTCTTTCCAGTTTTGAACGGAAGATATTTCCTTTTTCACCATAGCCCTCTATGGGCTTCCAAATATCCCTTTGCCAATTCCACAAGAACAGCCTTAGCGAAAGGCTTCTTGAAGGGAAAGATGTAACTCTGTGAGATGAATTAACAGAACACAGAGCAGTTTCTCAGAAAGCTTCTTTTCAATTTTGAACGGAAGATATTTCCTTTTTCAAAATAGCCCTCTATGGGCTTCCAAATATCCCTTTGCCAATTCCAGAAGAACAGCCTTAGCGAAACGCTTCTTGATGGGGAAGATGTAACTCTGTGAGATGATTTAACAGAACACAGAGCAGTTTCTCAGAAAGCTTCTTTCCAGTTTTGAACGGAGGATATTTCCTTTTTCACCATAGCCCTCTAAGGGCGTCAAAATATCCCTTTGCCAATTCCACAAGAACAGCCTTAGGGAAAGGCTTCTTGAAGGGAAAGATGTAACTCTGTGAGCTGAATTAACATAACACAGAGCAATTTCTCAGAAAGCTTCTGTCCAGTTTTGAAAGGAAGATATTTCCTTTTTCACCATAGCCCTCTAAGGGCTTCCAAATATCCCTGTGCCATTTCCAGAAGAACAGCCTTAGCGAAACGCTTCTTGATGGGGAAGATGTAACTCTGTGAGATGATTTAACAGAACACAGAGCAGTTTCTCAGAAAGGTTCTTTCCAGTTTTGAACGGAAGATATTTCCTTTTTCACCATAGCCCCTAATGGGCTTCCAAATATCCCTTTGTCACTTCCACAAGAACAGACTTAGCGAAAGGCTTCTTGAAGGGAAAGATGTAACTCTGTGAGGTGAATTAACAGAACACAGAGCAGCTTCTCAGAAAGCTTCTTTCCAGTTTTTAAAGGAATCTATTTCCTTTTTCACCATAGCCCTCTATGGGCTTCCAAATATCCCTTTTCCAATTCCACAAGAACAGCCTTAGCGAAAGGCTTCTTGAATGGAAAGAAGTAACTCTGTGAGATGAATTAAAAGAACACAGTGCAGTTTCTGAGAAAGCTTCTTTCCAGTTTTGAACGGAAGATATTTCCTTTTTCACCATAGCCCTCTATGGGCTTCCAAATATCACTTTGCGAATTCCACAAGATCAGCCTTAGCGAAAGGCTTCTTGAAGGGAAAGATGTAACTCTGTGAGATGAATTAACAGAACACAGAGCAGTTTCTCAGAAAGCTTCTTTCCAGTTTTGAACGGAAGATAGTTCCTGTTTCACCATAGCCCTCTACGGGCTTCCAAATATCCCTTTGCCAATTCCACAAGAACAGCCTTAGCGAAAGGTTTCTTGAAGGGGAAGATGTAACTCTGTGAGATGAATTAACACAACACAGAGCAGTTTCTCAGAAAGCTTCTTTCCAGTTTTGAACGGAAGGTATTTCCTTTTTCAACATAGCCCTCTATGGGCTTCCAAATATCCCTTTGCCAATTCCACAAGAACAGACTTAGCGAAAGGCTTCTTGAAAGGAAAGATGTAACTCTGTGAGATGAATTAACAGAACACAGAGCAGTTTCTCAGAAAGCTTCTTTCCAGTTTTGAACGGAAGATATTTCCTTTTTCACCATAACCCTCTATGGGCTTCCAAATATCCCTTTGCCAATTCCACAAGAACAGCCTTAGCGAAAGGCTTCTTGAAGGGAAAGATGTAACTCTGTGAGATGAATTAACAGAACACAAAGCAGTTTCTGGGAAAACTTCTTTCCAGTTTTGAACGGAAGATATTTCCTTTTTCACCATAGCCCTCTATGGGCTTCCAAATATCCCTTTGCCAATTCCAGAAGAACAGCCTTAGCGAAACGCTTCTTGATGAGGAAGATGTAACTCTGTGAGATGATTTAAAAGAACACAGAGCAGTTTCTCAGAAAGGTTCTTTCCAGTTTTAAACGGAAGATATTTCCTTTTTCACCATAGCCCTCTATGGGGGTCAAAATATCCCTTAGCGAATTCCACAAGAACATCCTTAGCGTAAGGCTTCTTGAAGGGAAAGATGTAACTCTGTGAGATGAATTAACAGAACACAGAGCAGTTTCTCAGAAAGATTCTTTCCAGTTTTGATCGGAAGATATTTCCTTTTTCACCATAGCCTTCTATGGGGGTCAAAATATCCCTTAGCGAATTCCACAAGAACATCCTTAGCGTAAGGCTTCTTGAAGGGAAAGATGTAACTCTGTGAGATGATTTAACGGAACACAGAGCAGTTTCTCAGAAAGGTTCTTTCCAGTTTTGAACGGAAGATATTTCCTTTTTCACCATAGCCCCTTATGGGCTTCCAAATATCCCTTTGTCACTTCCACAAGAACAGACTTAGTGAAAGGCTTCTTGAAGGGAAAGATGTAACTCTGTGAGATGAATTAACAGAACACAGAGCAGTTTCTCAGAAAGCTTCTGTCCAGTTTTGAAAGGAAGATATTTCCTTTTTCACCATAGCCCTCTATGGGGGTCAAAATATCCCTTAGCAAATTCCACAAGAACAGCCTTAGCGTAAGGCTTATTGAAATGAAAGATGTAACTCTGTGAGCTGAATTAACAGAACACAGAGCAGTTTCTCAGAAAGCTTCTTTCCAGTTTTGAAGGGAAGATATTTCCTTTTTCACCATAGCCCTCTATGGGCTTCCAAATATCCCTTTGCCAATTCCACAAGAACAGCCTTAGCGAAAGGCTTCTTGAAGGGAAAGAAGTAACTCTGTGAGATGAATTAAAAGAACACAGTGCTGTTTCTCAGAAAGCTTCTTTCCAGTTTTGAACGGAAGATATTTCCTTTTTCACCATAGCCCTCTATGGGCTTCCAAATATCACTTTGTGAATTCCACAAGAACAGCCTTAGCGAAAGGCTTCTTGAAGGGAAAGATGTAACTCTGTGAGATGAATTAACAGAACACAGAACAGTTTCTCAGAAAGGTTCTTTCCAGCTTTGAACGGAAGATATTTCCTTTTTCACCATTGCCCTCTATGGGCTTCCAAATATCCCTTTGCCAATTCCACAAGAACAGCCTTAGCGAAAGGCTTCTTGAAGGGAAAGATGTAACTCTGTGAGATGAATTAACAGAACACAGAGCAGTTTCTCAGAAAGCTTCTTTTCAGTTTTGAACGGAAGATATTTCCTTTTTCACCATAACCCTCTATGGGCTTCCAAATATCCCTTTGCGAATTCCACAAGAACAGCCTTAGCGAAAGGCTTCTTGAAGGGAAAGATGTAACTCTGTGAGATGAATTAACAGAACACAAAGCAGTTTCTGAGAAAACTTCTTTCCAGTTTTGAACGGAAGATATTTCCTTTTTCACCATAGCCCTCTTTGGGCTTCCAAATATCCCTTTGCCAATTCCAGAAGAACAGCCTTAGCGAAACGCTTCTTGATGAGGAAGATGTAACTCTGTGAGATGATTTAAGAGAACACAGAGCAGTTTCTCAGAAAGGTTCTTTCCAGTTTTGAACGGAAGATATTTCCTTTTTAACCATAACCCTCTATGGGCTTCCAAATATCCCTTTGCCAATTCCACAAGAACAGCCATAGCGAAAGGCTTCTTGAAGGGAAAGATGTAACTCTGTGAGATGAATTAAGAGAACAGAGAGCAGTTTCTCAGAAAGCTTCTTTCCAGTTTTGAACGGAAGATATTTCCTTTTTCACCATAGACCTCTAGGGGCGTCCAAATATCCCTTTGGAATTCCACAAGAACAGCCTTAGCGAAAGGTTTCTTGAAGGGAAAGATGTAACTCTGTGAGATGAATTAACAGAACACAGAGCAGTTTCTCAGAAAGCTTCTTTCCAGTTTTGAACGGAAGATATTTCCTTTTTCACCATACCCCTCTAAGGGCTTCCAAATATCCCTTTGCCAATTCCACAAGAACAGCCTTAGCGAAAGGCTTCTTGAAGGGAAAGATGTAACTCTGTGAGATGAATTAACAGAACACAGAGCAGTTTCTCAGAAAGCTTCTTTCCAGTTTTGAACGGAAGATATTTCCTTTTTCACCATAGCCTTCTATGGGGGTCAAAATATCCCTTAGCGAATTCCACAAGAACATCCTTAGCGTAAGGCTTCTTGAAGAGAAAGATGTAACTCTGTGAGATGAATTAACAGAACACAGAGCAGTTTCTCAGAAAGCTTCTTTCCAGTTTTGAACGGAAGATATTTCCTTTTTCACCATAGCCCTCTAAGGGCTTGAAAATATCCCTTTGCCAATTCCACAAGAACAGCCTTAGGGAAAGGATTCTTGAAGGGAAAGATGTAACTCCGTGAGATGAATTAACAGAACACAGAGCAGAATCTCAGAAAGCTTCTTTCCAGATTTGAACGGAAGATATTTCCTTTTTCAGCATAGCCCTCTATGGGCTTCCAAATATCACTTTGCGAATTCCACAAGAACAGCCTTAGCGAAAGGATTCTTGAAGGGAAACATGTAACTCTGTGAGATGAATTAACAGAACACAGAGCAGTTTCTCAGAAAGCTTCTTTCCAGTTTTGAAGGGAAGATATTTCCTTTTTCACCATAACCCTCTATGGGCTTCCAAATATCCCTTTGCCAATTCCACAAGAACAGCCTTAGTGAAAGGCTTCTTGAAGGGAAAGATGTAACTCTGTGGGATGAATTAACAGAACACAAAGCAGTTTCTCAGAAAACTTCTTACCAGTTTTGAACGGAAGATATTTCCTTTTTCACCATAGCCCTCTATGGGCTTCCAAATATCCCTTTGCCAACTCCAGAAGAACAGCCTTAGCGAAACGCTTCTTGATGAAGAAGATGAAACTCTGTGAGATGATTTAACAGAACACAGAGCAGTTTCTCAGAAAGGTTCTTTCCAGTTTTGAACGGAAGATATTTCCTTTTTCACCATAACCCTCTATGGGCTTCCAAATATCCCTTTGCCAATTCCACAAGAACAGCCATAGCGAAAGGCTTCTTGTAGGGAAAGATGTAACTCTGTGAGATGAATTAAGAGAACACAGAGCAGTTTCTCAGAAAGCTTCTTTCCAGTTTTGAACGGAAGATATTTCCTTTTTCACCATAGCCCTCTAGGGGCGTCCAAATATCCCTTTGGAATTCCACAAGAACAGCCTTAGCGAAAGGTTTCTTGAAGGGAAAGATGTAACTCTGTGAGATGAATTAACAGAACACAGAGCAGTTTCTCAGAAAGCTTCTTTCCAGTTTTGAACGGAAGATATTTCCTTTTTCACCATACCCCTCTAAGGGCTTCCAAATATCCCTTTGCCAATTCCACAAGACAGCCGTAGCGAAAGGCTTCTTGAAGGGAAAGATGTAACTCTGTGAGATGAATTAACAGAACACAGAGCAGTTTCTCAGAAAGCTTCTTTCCAGTTTTGAACGGAAGATATTTCCTTTTTCACCCTAGCCCTCTATGGGGGCCAAGATATCCCTTAGCGGATTCCACAAGAACATCCTTAGCGTAAGGCTTATTGAAGGGAAAGATGTAACTCTGTGAGCTGAATTAACAGAACACAGAGCAGTTTCTCAGAAAGCTTCTTTCCAGTTTTGAACGGAAGATATTTCCTTTTTCACCATAGCCCTCTATGGGGTTCCAAATATCCCTTTGCCAATTCCACAAGAACAGCCTTAGCGAAACGCTTCTTGATGGGGAAGATGTAACTCTGTGAGATGATTTAACAGAACACAGAGCAGTTTCTCAGAAAGCTTCTTTCCAGTTTTGAACGGAAGATATTTCCTTTTTCACCATAGCCCTCTACGGGCTTCCAAATATCCCTTTGCCAATTCCAGAAGAACAGCCTTAGCGAAACGCTTCTTGATGGGGAAGATGTAACTCTGTGAGATGATTTAACAGAACACAGAGCAGATTCTCAGAAAGCTTCTTTCCAGTTTTGACCGGAAGATATTTCCTTTTTCAACATAGCCCTCTATGGGCTTCCAAATATCCCTTTACCAATTTCACAAGAGCAGCCTTAGCGAAAGGCTTCTTGAAGGGAAAGATGTAACTCTGTGAGATGAATTAATAGAACACAGAGAAGTTTCTCAGAAAGCTTCTTTCCAATTTTTTAAGGAAGATATTTCCTTTTTCACCATAGCCCTCTAAGGGCTTCCAAATATCCCTTTGCCATTTCCAGAAGAGCAGGCTTAGCGAAACGCTTCTTGATGGGGAAGATGTAACTCTGTGAGATGATTTAACAGAACCCAGAGCAGTTTCTCAGAAAGGATCTTTCCAGTTTTGAACGGAAGATATTTCCTTTTTCACCATAGCCCCTTATGGGCTTTCAAATATCCCTTTGTCACTTCCCCAAGAACAGACTTAGCGACAGCCTTCTTGAAGGGAAAGATGTAACTCTGTGAGATGAATTAACAGAACACAGAGCAGTTTCTCAGAAAGCTTCTTTCCAGTTTTGAACGGAAGATATTTCCTTTTTCACCATAGCCCTCTATGGGGGTCAAAATATCCCTTAGCGAATTCCACAAGAACAGCCTTAGCGTAAGGCTTCTAGAAGGGAAAGATGTAACTCTCTGAGATGAATTAACAGAACACAGAGCAGTTTCTCAGAAATCTTCTTTCCAGTTTTGAACGGAAGATATTTCCTTTTTCACCATAGCCCTCTATGGGCTTCCAAATATCCCTTTGCCAATTCCACAAGAACAGCCTTAGCGAAAGGCTTCTTGAAGGGAAAGATGTAACTCTGTGAGATGAATTAACAGAACACAGAGCAGTTTCTCAGAAAGCTTCTTTTCAATTTTGAACAGAAGATATTTCCTTTTTCAAAATAGCCCTCTATGGGCTTCCAAATATCCCTTTGCCAATTCCAGAAGAACAGCCTTAGCGAAACGCTTCTTGATGGGGAAGATGTAACTCTGTGAGATGATTTAACAGAACACAGAGCAGTTTCTCAGAAAGCTTCTTTCCAGTTTTGAACGGAGGATATTTCCTTTTTCACCATAGCCCTCTAAGGGCGTCAAAATATCCCTTTGCCAATTCCACAAGAACAGCCTTAGGGAAAGGCTTCTTGAAGGGAAAGATGTAACTCTGTGAGTTGAATTAACATAACACAGAGCAATTTCTCAGAAAGCTTCTGTCCAGTTTTGAAAGGAAGATATTTCCTTTTCCACCATAGCCCTCTAAGGGCTTCCAAATATCCCTGTGCCATTTCCAGAAGAACAGCCTTAGCGAAACGCTTCTTGATGGGGAAGATGTAACTCTGTGAGATGATTTAACAGAACACAGAGCAGTTTCTCAGAAAGGTTCTTTCCAGTTTTGAACGGAAGATATTTCCTTTTTCACCATAGCCCCTAATGGGCTTCCAAATATCCCTTTGTCACTTCCACAAGAACAGACTTAGCGAAAGACTTCTTGAAGGGAAAGATGTAACGCTGTGAGATGAATTAACAGAACACAGAGCAGTTTCTCAGAAAGCTTCTTTCCAGTTTTGAAAGGAAGATATTTCCTTTTTCACCATAGCCCTCTAAGGGGGTCAAAATATCCCTTAGCGAATTCCACAAGAACAGCCTTAGCGTAAGGCTTATTGAAGGGAAAGATGTAACTCTGTGAGCTGAATTAACAGAACACAGAGCAGTTTCTCAGAAAGCTTCTTTCCAGTTTTGAACGGAAGATATTTCCTTTTTCACCATAGCCCTCTATGGGCTTCCAAATATCCCTTTGCCAATTCCACAAGAACAGCCTTAGCGAAAGTCTTCTTGAAGGGAAAGATGTAACTCTGTGAGGTGAATTAACAGAACACAGAGCAGTTTCTCAGAAAGCTTCTTTCCAGTTTTTATAGGAATCTATTTCCTTTTTCACCATAGCCCTCTATGGTCTTCCAAATATCCCTTTTCCAATTCCACAAGAACAGCCTTAGCGAAAGGCTTCTTGAAGGGAAAGAAGTAACTCTGTGAGATGAATTAAAAGAACACAGTGCAGTTTCTCAGAAAGCTTCTTTCCAGTTTTGAACGGAAGATATTTCCTTTTTCACCATAGCCCTCTATGGGCTTCCAAATATCACTTTGCGAATTCCACAAGAACAGCCTTAGCGAAAGGCTTCTTGAAGGGAAAGATGTAACTCTGTGAGATGAATTAACAGAACACAGAGCAGTTTCTCAGAAAGCTTCTTTCCAGTTTTGAACGGAAGATAGTTCCTGTTTCACCATAGCCCTCTACGGGCTTCCAAATATCCCTTTGCCAATTCCACAAGAACAGCCTTAGCGAAAGGTTTCTTGAAGGGGAAGATGTAACTCTGTGAGATGAATTAACACAACACAGAGCAGTTTCTCAGAAAGCTTCTTTCCAGTTTTGAACGGAAGGTATTTCCTTTTTCAACATAGCCCTCTATGGGCTTCCAAATATCCCTTTGCCAATTCCACAAGAACAGACTTAGCGAAAGGCTTCTTGAAAGGAAAGATGTAACTCTGTGAGATGAATTAACAGAACACAGAGCAGTTTCTCAGAAAGCTTCTTTCCAGTTTTGAACGGAAGATATTTCCTTTTTCACCATAACCCTCTATGGGCTTCCAAATATCCCTTTGCCAATTCCACAAGAACAGCCTTAGCGAAAGGCTTCTTGAAGGGAAAGATGTAACTCTGTGAGATGAATTAACAGAACACAATGCAGTTTCTGAGAAAACTTCTTTCCAGTTTTGAACGGAAGATATTTCCTTTTTCACCATAGCCCTCTATGGGCTTCCAAATATCCCTTTGCCAATTCCAGAAGAACAGCCTTAGCGAAACGCTTCTTGATGAGGAAGATGTAACTCTGTGAGATGATTTAAAAGAACACAGAGCAGTTTCTCAGAAAGGTTCTTTCCAGTTTTAAACGGAAGATATTTCCTTTTTCACCATAGCCCTCTATGGGGGTCAAAATATCCCTTAGCGAATTCCACAAGAACATCCTTAGCGTAAGGCTTCTTGAAGGGAAAGATGTAACTCTGTGAGATGAATTAACAGAACACAGAGCAGTTTCTCAGAAAGCTTCTTTCCAGTTTTGAACGGAAGATATTTCCTTTTTCACCATAGCCTTCTATGGGGGTCAAAATATCCCTTAGCGAATTCCACAAGAACATCCTTAGCGTAAGGCTTCTTGAAGGGAAAGATGTAACTCTGTGAGATGATTTAACGGAACACAGAGCAGTTTCTCAGAAAGGTTCTTTCCAGTTTTGAACGGAAGATATTTCCTTTTTCACCATAGCCCCTTATGGGCTTCCAAATATCCCTTTGTCACTTCCACAAGAACAGACTTAGCGAAAGGCTTCTTGAAGGGAAAGATGTAACTCTGTGAGATGAATTAACAGAACACAGAGCAGTTTCTCAGAAAGCTTCTTTCCAGTTTTGAACGGAAGATATTTCCTTTTTCACCATAACCCACTATGGGCTTCCAAATATCCCTTTGCCAATTCCACAAGAACAGCCTTAGCGAAAGGCTTCTTGAAGGGAAAGAAGTAACTCTGTGAGATGAATTAAAAGAACACAGTGCAGTTTCTCAGAAAGCTTCTTTCCAGTTTTGAACGGAAGATATTTCCTTTTTCACCATAGCCCTCTATGGGCTTCCAAATATCACTTTGTGAATTCCACAAGAACAGCCTTAGCGAAAGGCTTCTTGAAGGGAAAGATGTAACTCTGTGAGATGAATTAACAGAACACAGAACAGTTTCTCAGAAAGGTTCTTTCCAGCTTTGAACGGAAGATATTTCCTTTTTCACCATTGCCCTCTATGGGCTTCCAAATATCCCTTTGCCAATTCCACAAGAACAGCCTTAGCGAAAGGCTTCTTGAAGGGAAAGATGTAACTCTGTGAGATGAATTAACAGAACACAGAGCAGTTTCTCAGAAAGCTTCTTTCCAGTTCTGAACGGAAGTTAGTTCCTTTTTCACCATAGCCCTCTATGGGCTTCCAAATATCCCTTTGCCAATTCCACAAGAACAGCATTAGCGAAAGGTTTCTTGAAGGGGAAGATGTAACTCTGTGAGATGAATTAACAGAACACAGAGCAGTTTCTCAGAAAGCTCCTTTCCAGTTTTGAACGGAAGATATTTCCTTTTTCACCATAGCCCTCTACGGGCTTCCAAATATCTCTTTGCCAATTCCACAAGAACAGCCTTAGCGAAAGGCTTCTTGAAGGGAAAGATGTAACTCTGTGAGATGAATTAACAGAACACAGAGCAGTTTCTCAGAAAGCTTCTTTCCAGTTTTGAACGGAAGATATTTCCTTTTTCACCATACCCCTCTAAGGGCTTCCAAATATCCCTTTGCCAATTCCACAAGAACAGCCTTAGCGAAAGGCTTCTTGAAGGGAAAGATGTAACTCTGTGAGATGAATTAACAGAACACAGAGCAGTTTCTCAGAAAGCTTCTTTCCAGTTTTGAACGGAAGATATTTCCTTTTTCACCATAGACCTCTAGGGGCGTCCAAATATCCCTTTGGAATTCCACAAGAACAGCCTTAGCGAAAGGTTTCTTGAAGGGAAAGATGTAACTCTGTGAGATGAATTAACAGAACACAGAGCAGTTTCTCAGAAAGCTTCTTTCCAGTTTTGAACGGAAGATATTTCCTTTTTCACCATAGCCCTCTATGGGCTTCCAAATATCACTTTGCGAATTCCACAAGAACAGCCTTAGCGAAAGGATTCTTGAAGGGAAACATGTAACTCTGTGAGATGAATTAACAGAACACAGAGCAGTTTCTCAGAAAGCTTCTTTCCAGTTTTGAACGGAAGGTATTTCCTTTTTCACCATAGCCCTCTATGGGCTTCCAAATATCCCTTTGCCAATTCCACAAGAACAGCCTTAGCGAAAGGCTTCTTGAAGGGAAAGATGTAACTCTGTGTGATGAATTAACAGAACACAGAGCAGTTTCTCAGAAAGCTTCTTTCCAGTTTTGAACGGAAGATATTTCCTTTTTCACCATAACCCTCTATGGGCTTCCAAATATCCCTTTGCGAATTCCACAAGAACAGCCTTAGCGAAAGACTTCTTGAAGGGAAAGATGTAACTCTGTGAGATGAATTAACAGAACACAAAGCAGTTTCTCAGAAAACTTCTTTCCAGTTTTGAACGGAAGATATTTCCTTTTTCACCGTAGCCCTCTATGGGCTTCCAAATATCCCTTTGCCAATTCCAGAAGAACAGCCTTAGCGAAACGCTTCTTGATGAGGAAGATGTAACTCTGTGAGATGATTTAACAGAACACAGAGCAGTTTCTCAGAAAGGTTCTTTCCAGTTTTGAACGGAAGATATTTCCTTTTTCACCATAACCCTCTATGGGCTTCCAAATATCCCTTTGCCAATTCCACAAGAACAGCCATAGCGAAAGGCTTCTTGAAGGGAAAGATGTAATTCTGTGAGATGAATTAAGAGAACACAGAGCAGTTTCTCAGAAAGCTTCTTTCCAGTTTTGAACGGAAGATATTTCCTTTTTCACCATAGACCTCTAGGGGCGACCAAATATCCCTTTGGAATTCCACAAGAACAGCCTTAGCGAAAGGCTTCTTGAAGGGAAAGATGTAACTCTGTGAGATGAATTAACAGAACACAGAGCAGTTTCTCAGAAAGCTTCTTTCCAGTTTTGAACGGAAGATATTTCCTTTTTCACCATACCCCTCTATTGGATTCCAAATATCCCTTTGCCAATTCCACAAGAACAGCCTTAGCGAAAGGCTTCTTGAAGGGAAAGATGTAACTCTGTGAGATGAATTAACAGAACACAGAGCAGTTTCTCAGAAAGTTTCTTTCCAGTTTTGAACGGAAGATATTTCCTTTTTCACCATAGCCCTCTAGGGACGTCCAAATATCCCTTTGGAATTCCACAAGAACAGCCTTAGCGATAGTCTTCTTGAAGGGAAAGATGTAACTCTGTGAGATGAATTAACAGAACACAGAGCAGTTTCTCAGAAAGCTTCTTTCCAGCTTTTAAAGGAATCTATTTCCTTTTTCACCATAGCCCTCTATGGACTTCCAAATATCCCTTTGCCAATTCCACAAGAACAGCCTTAACGAAAGTCTGCTTGAAGGGAAAGATATAACTCTGTGAGATGAATTAATGGAACACAGAGAAGTTTCTCAGAAAGCTTCTTTCCAGTTTTTTAAGGAAGATATTTCCTTTTTCACCATAGCCCTCTAAGGGCTTCCAAATATCCCTGTGCCATTTCCAGAAGAACAGCCTTAGCGAAACGCTTCTTGATGGGGAAGATGTAACTCTGTGAGATGATTTAACGGAACACAGAGCAGTTTATCAGAAAGGTTCTTTCCAGTTTTGAACGGAAGATATTTCCTTTTTCACCATAGCCCCTTATGGGCTTCCAAATATCCCTTTGTCACTTCCACAAGAACAGACTTAGCGAAAGGCTTCTTGAAGGGAAAGATGTAACTCTGTGAGATGAATTAACAGAACACAGAGCAGTTTCTCAGAAAGCTTCTGTCCAGTTTTGAAAGGAAGATATTTCCTTTTTCACCATAGCCCTCTATGGGGGTCAAAATATCCCTTAGCAAATTCCACAAGAACAGCCTTAGCGTAAGGCTTATTGAAGGGAAAGATGTAACTCTGTGAGCTGAATTAACAGAACACAGAGCAGTTTCTCAGAAAGCTTCTTTGCAGTTTTGAACGGAAGATATTTCCTTTTTCACCATAGCCCTCTATGGGCTTCCAAATATCCCTTTGCCAATTCCACAAGAACAGCCTTAGCGAAAGTCTTCTTGAAGGGAAAGATGTAACTCTGTGAGGTGAATTAACAGAACACACAGCAGTTTCTCAGAAAGCTTCTTTCCAGTTTTGAACGGAAGATATTTGCTTTTTCACCATAGCCCTCTACGGGCTTCCAAATATCTCTTTGCCAATTCCACAAGAACAGCCTTAGCGAAAGGCTTCTTGAAGGGAAAGATGTAACTCTGTGAGATGAATTAACAGAACACAGAGCAGTTTCTCAGAAAGCTTCTTTCCAGTTTTGAACGGAAGATATTTCCTTTTTCAGCATAGCCCTCTAAGGGCTTGAAAATATCCCATTGCCAGTTCCACAAGAACAGCCTTAGGGAAAGGATTCTTGAAGGGAAAGATGTAACTCCGTGAGATGAATTAACAGAACACAGAGCAGATTCTCAGAAAGCTTCTTTCCAGTTTTGAACGGAAGATATTTCCTTTTTCACAATAGCCCTCTATGGGCTTCCAAATATCACTTTGCGAATTCCACAAGAACAGCCTTAGCGAAAGGTTTCTTGAAGGGGAAGATGTAACTCTGTGAGATGAATTAACAGAACACAGAGCAGTTTCTCAGAAAGCTTCTTTCCAGTTTTGAACGGAAGATATTTGCTTTTTCACCATAGCCCTCTACGGGCTTCCAAATATCTCTTTGCCAATTCCACAAGAACAGCCTTAGCGAAAGCCTTCTTGAAGGGAAAGATGTAACTCTGTGAGATGAATTAACAGAACACAGAGCAGTTTCTCAGAAAGCTTCTTTCCAGTTTTGAACGGAAGATATTTCCTTTTTCACCATAGCCCTCTAAGGGCTTGAAAATATCCCTTTGCCAATTCCACAAGAACAACCTTAGGGAAAGGATTCTTGAAGGGAAAGATGTAACTCCGTGAGATGAATTAACAGAACACAGAGCAGATTCTCAGAAAGCTTCTTCCCAGTTTTGAACTTAAGATATTTCCTTTTTCACCATAGCCCTCTATGGGCTTCCAAATATCACTTTGCGAATTCCACAAGAACAGCCTTAGCGAAAGGATTCTTGAAGGGAAAGATGTAACTCTGTGAGATGAATTAACAGAACACAGAGCATTTTCTCAGAAAGCTTCTTTCCAGTTTTGAACGGAAGGTATTTCCTTTTTCACCATAGCCCTTTATGGGCTTCCAAATATCCCTTTGCCAATTCCACAAGAACAGCCTTAGCGAAACGCTTCTTGATGAGGAAGATGTAACTCTGTGAGATGATTTAACAGAACACAGAGCAGTTTCTCAGAAAGGTTCTTTCCAGTTTTGAACGGAAGATATTTCCTTTTTCACCATAACCCTCTATGGGCTTCCAAATATCCCTTTGCCAATTCCACAAGAACAGCCATAGCGAAAGGCTTCTTGAAGGGAAAGATGTAACTCTGTGAGATGAATTAAGAGAACACAGAGTAGTTTCTCAGAAAGCTTCTTTCCAGTTTTGAACGGAAGATATTTCCTTTTTCACTATAGACCTCTAGGGGCGTCCAAATATCCCTTTGGAATTCCACAAGAACAGCCTTAGCGAAAGATTTCTTGAAGGGAAAGATGTAACTCTGTGAGATGAATTAACAGAACACAGAGCAGTTTCTCAGAATGCTTCTTTCCAGTTTTGAACGGAAGATATTTCCTTTTTCACCATACCCCTCTAAGGGCTTCCAAATATCCCTTTGCCAATTCCACAAGAACAGCCTTAGCGAAAGGCTTCTTGAAGGGAAAGATGTAACTCTGTGAGATGAATTAACAGAACACAGAGCAGTTTCTCAGAAAGCTTCTTTCCAGTTTTGAACGGAAGATATTTCCTTTTTCACCATAGCCTTCTATGGGGGTCAAAATATCCCTTAGCGAATTCCACAAGAACATCCTTAGCGTAAGGCTTCTTGAAGGGAAAGATGTAACTCTGTGAGCTGAATTAACAGAACACAGAGCAGTTTCTCAGAAAGCTTCTTTCCAGTTTTGAACGGAAGATATTTCCTTTTTCACCATAGCCCTCTAAGGGCTTGAAAATATCCCTTTGCCAATTCCACAAGAACAGCCTTAGGGAAAGGATTCTTGAAGGGAAAGATGTAACTCCGTGAGATGAATTAACAGAACACAGAGCAGATTCTCAGAAAGCTTCTTTCCAGATTTGAACGGAAGATATTTCCTTTTTCACCATAGCCCTCTATGGGCTTCCAAATATCACTTTGCGAAATCCACAAGAACAGCCTTAGCGAAAGGATTCTTGAAGGGAAACATGTAACTCTGTGAGATGAATTAACAGAACACAGAGCAGTTTCTCAGAAAGCTTCTTTCCAGTTTTGAAGAGAAGATATTTCCTTTTTCACCATAGCCCTCTATGGGCTTCCAAATATCCCTTTGCCAATTCCACAAGAACAGCCTTAGCGAAAGGCTTCTTGAAGGGAAAGATGTAACTCTGTGAGATGAATTAACAGAACACAGAGCAGTTTCTCAGAAAGCTTCCTTCCAGTTTTGAACGGAAGATATTTCCTTTTTCACCATAACCCTCTATGGGCTTCCAAATATCCCTTTGCCAATTCCACAAGAACAGCCTTAGCGAAAGGCTTCTTGAAGGGAAAGATGTAACTCTGTGGGATGAATTAACAGAACACAAAGCAGTTTCTCAGAAAACTTCTTTCCAGTTTTGAACGGAAGATATTTCCTTTTTCACCATAGCCCTCTATGGGCTTCCAAATATCCCTTTGCCAACTCCAGAAGAACAGCCTTAGCGAAACGCTTCTTGATGAGGAAGATGTAACTCTGTGCGATGATTTAACAGAACACAGAGCAGTTTATCAGAAAGGTTCTTTCCAGTTTTGAACGGAAGATATTTCCTTTTTCACCATAACCCTCTATGGGCTTCCAAATATCCCTTTGCCAATTCCACAACAACAGCCATAGCGAAAGGCTTCTTGAAGGGAAAGATGTAACTCTGTGAGATGAATTAAGAGAACACAGAGCAGTTTCTCAGAAAGCTTCTTTCCAGTTTTGAACGGAAGATATTTCCTTTTTCACTATAGACCTCTAGGGGCGTCCAAATATCCCTTTGGAATTCCACAAGAACAGCCTTAGCGAAAGATTTCTTGAAGGGAAAGATGTAACTCTGTGAGATGAATTAACAGAACACAGAGCAGTTTCTCAGAATGCTTCTTTCCAGTTTTGAACGGAAGATATTTCCTTTTTCACCATACCCCTCTAAGGGCTTCCAAATATCCCTTTGCCAATTCCACAAGAACAGCCTTAGCGAAAGGCTTCTTGAAGGGAAAGATGTAACTCTGAGATGAATTAACAGAACACAGAGCAGTTTCTCAGAAAGCTTCTTTCCAGTTTTGAACGGAAGATATTTCCTTTTTCACCATAGCCTTCTATGGGGGTCAAAATATCCCTTAGCGAATTCCACAAGAACATCCTTAGCGTAAGGCTTCTTGAAGGGAAAGATGTAACTCTGTGAGCTGAATTAACAGAACACAGAGCAGTTTCTCAGAAAGCTTCTTTCCAGTTTTGAACGGAAGATATTTCCTTTTTCACCATAGCCCTCTAAGGGCTTGAAAATATCCCTTTGCCAATTCCACAAGAACAGCCTTAGGGAAAGGATTCTTGAAGGGAAAGATGTAACTCCGTGAGATGAATTAACAGAACACAGAGCAGATTCTCAGAAAGCTTCTTTCCAGATTTGAACGGAAGATATTTCCTTTTTCACCATAGCCCTCTATGGGCTTCCAAATATCACTTTGCGAAATCCACAAGAACAGCCTTAGCGAAAGGATTCTTGAAGGGAAACATGTAACTCTGTGAGATGAATTAACAGAACACAGAGCAGTTTCTCAGAAAGCTTCTTTCCAGTTTTGAAGAGAAGATATTTCCTTTTTCACCATAGCCCTCTATGGGCTTCCAAATATCCCTTTGCCAATTCCACAAGAACAGCCTTAGCGAAAGGCTTCTTGAAGGGAAAGATGTAACTCTGTGAGATGAATTAACAGAACACAGAGCAGTTTCTCAGAAAGCTTCCTTCCAGTTTTGAACGGAAGATATTTCCTTTTTCACCATAACCCTCTATGGGCTTCCAAATATCCCTTTGCCAATTCCACAAGAACAGCCTTAGCGAAAGGCTTCTTGAAGGGAAAGATGTAACTCTGTGGGATGAATTAACAGAACACAAAGCAGTTTCTCAGAAAACTTCTTTCCAGTTTTGAACGGAAGATATTTCCTTTTTCACCATAGCCCTCTATGGGCTTCCAAATATCCCTTTGCCAACTCCAGAAGAACAGCCTTAGCGAAACGCTTCTTGATGAGGAAGATGTAACTCTGTGCGATGATTTAACAGAACACAGAGCAGTTTATCAGAAAGGTTCTTTCCAGTTTTGAACGGAAGATATTTCCTTTTTCACCATAACCCTCTATGGGCTTCCAAATATCCCTTTGCCAATTCCACAAGAACAGCCATAGCGAAAGGCTTCTTGAAGGGAAAGATGTAACTCTGTGAGATGAATTAAGAGAACACAGAGCAGTTTCTCAGAAAGCTTCTTTCCAGTTTTGAACGGAAGATATTTCCTTTTTCACCATAGCCCTCTATGGGCGTCCAAATATCCCTTTGGAATTCCACAAGAACAGCCTTAGCGAAAGGTTTCTTGAAGGGAAAGATGTAACTCTGTGAGATGAATTAACAGAACACAGAGCAGTTTCTCAGAAAGCTTCTTTCCAGTTTTGAACGGAAGATATTTCCTTTTTCACCATACCCATCTAAGGGCTTCCAAATATCCCTTTGTCAATTCCACAAGAACAGCCTTAGCGAAAGGCTTCTTGAAGGGAAAGATGTAACTCTGTGAGATGAATTAACAGAACACAGAGCAGTTTCTCAGAAAGCTTCTTTCCAGTTTTGAACGGAAGATATTTCCTTTTTCACCATTGCCCTCTATGTGGGTCAAAATATCCCTTAGCGAATTCCACAAGAACATCCTTAGCGTAAGGCTTCTTGAAGGGAAAGATATAACTCTGTGAGCTGAATTAACAGAACACAGAGCAGTTTCTCAGAAAGCTTCTTTCCAGTTTTGAACGGAAGATATTTCCTTTTTCACCATAGCCCTCTATGGGGTTCCAAATATCCCTTTGCCAATTCCACAAGAACAGCCTTAGCGAAACGCTTCTTGAAGGGAAAGATGTAATTCTGTGAGATGATTTAACAGAACACAGAGCAGTTTCTCAGAAAGCCTCTTTCCAGTTTTGAACGGAAGATAGTTCCTTTTTCACCATAGCCCTCTATGGGCTTCCAAATATCCCTTTGCCAATTCCAGAAGAACAGCCTTAGCGAAACGCTTCTTGATGGGGAAGATGTAACTCTGTGAGATGATTTATCAGAACACAGAGCAGTTTCTCAGAAAGCTTCTTTCCAGTATTGAACGGAAGATTTTTCCTTTTTCACCATAGCCCTCTACGGGCTTCCAAATATCCCTTTGCCAATTCCAGAAGAACAGTCTTAGCGAAACGCTTCTTGATGTGGAAGATGTAACTCTCTGAGATGATTTAACAGAACACAGAGCAGATTCTCATTAAGCTTCTTTCCAGTTTTGACCGGAAGATATTTCCTTTTTCAACATAGCCCTCTATGGGCTTCCAAATATCCCTTTGCCAATTCCACAAGAGCAGCCTTAGCGAAAGGCTTCTTGAAGGGAAAGATATAACTCTGTGAGATGAATTAATAGAACACAGAGAAGTTTCTCAGAAAGCTTCTTTCCAATTTTTTAAGGAAGATATTTCCTTTTTCACCATAGCCCTCTAAGGGCTTCCAAATATCCCTTTGCCATTTCCAGAAGAGCAGCCTTAGCGAAACGCTTCTTGATGGGGAAGATGTAACTCTGTGAGATGATTTAACAGAACACAGAGCAGTTTCTCAGAAAGGTTCTTTCCAGTTTTGAACGGAAGATATTTCCTTTTTCACCATAACCCTCTATGGGCTTCCAAATATCCCTTTGCCAATTCCACAAGAACAGCCTTAGCGAAAGGCTTCTTGAAGGGAAAGATGTAACTCTGTGGGATGAATTAACAGAACACAAAGCAGTTTCTCAGAAAACTTCTTTCCAGTTTTGAACGGAAGATATTTCCTTTTTCACCATAGCCCTCTATGGGCTTCCAAATATCCCTTTGCCAACTCCAGAAGAACAGCCTTAGCGAAACGCTTCTTGATGAGGAAGATGTAACTCTGTGAGATGATTTAACAGAACACAGAGCAGTTTATCAGAAAGGTTCTTTCCAGTTTTGAACTTAAGATATTTCCTTTTTCACCATAACCCTCTATGGGCTTCGAAATATCCCTTTGCCAATTCCACAAGAACAGCCATAGCGAAAGGCTTCTTGAAGGGAAAGATGTTTCTCTGTGAGATGAATTAAGAGAACACAGAGCAGTTTCTCAGAAAGCTTCTTTCCAGTTTTGAACGGAAGATATTTCCTTTTTCACCATAGCCCTCTAGGGGCGTCCAAATATCCCTTTGGAATTCCACAAGAACAGCCTTACCGAAAGGTTTCTTGAAGGGAAAGATGTAACTCTGTGAGATGAATTAACAGAACACAGAGCAGTTTCTCAGAAAGCTTCTTTCCAGTTTTGAACGGAAGATATTTCCTTTTTCACCATACCCATCTAAGGGCTTCCAAATATCCCTTTGCCAATTCCACAAGAACAGCCTTAGCGAAAGGCTTCTTGAAGGGAAAGATGTAACTCTGTGAGATGAATTAACAGAAGACAGAGCAGTTTCTCAGAAAGCTTCTTTCCAGTTTTGAACGGAAGATATTTCCTTTTTCACCATAGCCCTCTATGGGGGTCAAAATATCCCTTAGCGAATTCCACAAGAACATCCTTAGCGTAAGGCTTCTTGAAGGGAAAGATGTAACTCTGTGAGCTGAATTAACAGAACACAGAGCAGTTTCTCAGAAAGCTTCTTTCCAGTTTTGAACGGAAGATTTTTCCTTTTTCACCATAGCCCTCTACGGGCTTCCAAATATCCCTTTGCCAATTCCAGAAGAACAGTCTTAGCGAAACGCTTCTTGAAGGGGAAGATGTAACTCTGTGAGATGATTTAACAGAACACAGAGCAGATTCTCATTAAGCTTCTTTCCAGTTTTGACCGGAAGATATTTCCTTTTTCAACATAGCCCTCTATGGGCTTCCAAATATCCCTTTGCCAATTCCACAAGAGCAGCCTTAGCGAAAGGCTTCTTGAAGGGAAAGATGTAACTCTGTGAGATGAATTAATAGAACACAGAGAAGTTTCTCAGAAAGCTTCTTTCCAATTTTTTAAGGAAGATATTTCCTTTTTCACCATAGCCCTCTAAGGGCTTCCAAATATCCCTTTGCCATTTCCAGAAGAGCAGCCTTAGCGAAACGCTTCTTGATGGGGAAGATGTAACTCTGTGAGATGATTTAACAGAACACAGAGCAGTTTCTCAGAAAGGTTCTTACCAGTTTTGAACGGAAGATATTTCCTTTTTCACCATAGCCCCTTATGGGCTTCCAAATATCCCTTTGTCACTTCCCCAAGAACAGCCTTAGCGAAAGTCTTCTTGAAGGGAAAGATGTAACTCTGTGAGGTGAATTAACAGAACACAGAGCAGTTTCTCAGAAAGCTTCTTTCCAGTTTTTAAAGGAATCTATTTCCTTTTTCACCATAGCCCTCTATGGGCTTCCAAATATCCCTTTTCCAATTCCACAAGAACAGCCTTAGCGAAAGGCTTCTTGAAGGGAAAGAAGTAACTCTGTGAGATGAATTAAAAGAACACAGTGCAGTTTCTCAGAAAGCTTCTTTCCAGTTTTGAACGGAAGATATTTCCTTTTTCACCATAGCCTTCTATGGGGGTCAAAATATCCCTTAGCGAATTCCACAAGAACACCCTTAGCGTAAGGCTTCTTGAAGGGAAAGATGTAACTCTGTGAGATGAATTAACAGAACACAGAGCAGTTTCTCAGAAAGCTTCTTTCCAGTTTTGAACGGAAGATATTTCCTTTTTCACCATACCCCTCTAAGGGCTTCCAAATATCCCTTTGCCAATTCCACAAGAACAGCCTTAGCGAAAGGCTTCTTGAAGGGAAAGATGTAACTCTGTGAGATGAATTAACAGAACACAGAGCAGTTTCTCAGAAAGCTTCTTTCCAGTTTTGAACGGAAGATATTTCCTTTTTCACCATAGCCCTCTATGGGGGTCAAAATATCCCTTAGCGAATTCCACAAAACAGCCTTAGCGTAAGGCTTCTTGAAGGGAAAGATGTAACTCTGTGAGCTGAATTAACAGAACACAGAGCAGTTTGTCCGAAAGCTTCTTTCCAGTTTTGAACGGAAGATATTTCCTTTTTCACCATAGCCCTCTATGGGCTTCCAAATATCCCTTTGCCAATTCCACAAGAACAGCCTTAGCGAAAGGCTTCTTGAAGGGAAAGATGTAACTCTGTGAGATGAATTATCAGAACACAGAGCAATTTCTCAGAAACCTTCTTTCCAGTTTTTAAAGGAAGATATTTCCTTTTTCACCATAGCCCTCTAAGGGCTTGAAAATATCCCATTGCCAATTCCACAAGAACAGCCTTAGGGAAAGGATTCTTGAAGGGAAAGATGTAACTCCGTGAGATGAATTAACAGAACACAGAGCAGATTCTCAGAAAGCTTCTTTCCAGTTTTGAACGGAAGATATTTCCTTTTTCACCATAGCCCTCTATGGGCTTCCAAATATCACTTTGCGAATTCCACAAGAACAGCCTTAGCGAAAGGATTCT
Organism: Chlorocebus sabaeus; assembly: GCF_047675955.1. Taxonomy (NCBI): domain Eukaryota; kingdom Metazoa; phylum Chordata; class Mammalia; order Primates; family Cercopithecidae; genus Chlorocebus; species Chlorocebus sabaeus. Next base: position 45,987,284 of record NC_132911.1, read on the forward strand.
TGAAGGGAAAGATGTAACTCTGTGAGATGAATTAACAGAACACAGAGCAGTTTCTCAGAAAGCTTCTTTCCAGTTTTGAACGGAAGGTATTTCCTTTTTCACCATAGCCCTCCATGGGCTTCCAAATATCCCTTTGCCAATTCCACAAGAACAGCCTTAGCGAAAGGCTTCTTGAAGGGAAAGATGTAACTCTGTGAGGTGAATTAACAGAACACAGAGCAGTTTCTCAGAAAGCTTCTTTCCAGTTTTGAACGGAAGATATTTCCTTTTTCACCATAACCCTCTAGGGGCTTCCAAATATCCCTTTGCCAATTCCAGAAGAACAGCCTTAGCGAAAGGCTTCTTGATGAGGAAGATGTAACTCTGTGAGATGATTTAAAATAACACAGAGCAGTTTCTCAGAAAGGTTCTTTCCAGTTTTAAACGGAAGATATTTCCTTTTTCACCATAACCCTCTATGGGCTTCCAAATATCCCTTTGACAATTCCACAAGAACAGCCATAGCGAAAGGCTTCTTGAAGGGAAAGATGTAACTCTGTGAGATGAATTAAGAGAACACAGAGCAGTTTCTCAGAAAGCTTCTTTCCAGTTTTGAACGGAAGATATTTCCTTTTTCACCATAGCCCTCTAGGGGCGTCCAAATATCCCTTTGGAATTCCACAAGAACAGCCTTAGCGAAAGGTTTCTTGAAGGGAAAGATGTAACTCTGTGAGATGAATTAACAGAACACAGAGCAGTTTCTCAGAAAGCTTCTTTCCAGTTTTGAACGGAAGATATTTCCTTTTTCACCATAGCCCTCTAGGGGGTCAAAATATCCCTTAGCGAATTCCACAAGAACATCCTTAGCGTAAGGATTCTTGAAGGGAAAGATGTAACTCTGTGAGATGAATTAACAGAACACAGAGCAGTTTCTCAGAAAGCTTCTTTCCAGTTTTGAACGGAAGATATTTCCTTTTTCACCATAGCCTTCTATGGGGGTCAAAATATCCCTTAGCGAATTCCACAAGAACATCCTTAGCGTAAGGCTTCTTGAAGGGAAAGATGTAACTCTGTGAGATGCATTAACAGAACACAGAGCAGTTTCTCAGAAAGCTTCTTTCCAGTTTTGAACGGAAGATATTTCCTTTTTCACCATACCCCTCTAAGGGCTTCCAAATATCCCTTTGCCAATTCCACAAGAACAGCCTTAGCGAAAGGCTTCTTGAAGGGAAAGATGTAACTCTGTGAGATGAATTAACAGAACACAGAGCAGTTTCTCAGAAAGCTTCTTTCCAGTTTTGAACGGAAGATATTTCCTTTTTCACCATAGCCCTCTATGGGGGTCAAAATATCCCTTAGCGAATTCCACAAGAACAGCCTTAGCGTAAGGCTTCTTGAAGGGAAAGATGTAACTCTGTGAGCTGAATTAACAGAACACAGAGCAGTTTGTCCGAAAGCTTCTTTCCAGTTTTGAACGGAAGATATTTCCTTTTTCACCATAGCCCTCTATGGGCTTCCAAATATCCCTTTGCCAATTCCACAAGAACAGCCTTAGCGAAAGGCTTCTTGAAGGGAAAGATGTAACTCTGTGAGATGAATTATCAGAACACAGAGCAATTTCTCAGAAACCTTCTTTCCAGTTTTGAAAGGAAGATATTTCCTTTTTCACCATAGCCCTCTATGGGCGTCCAAATATCCCTTTGCTAAATCCACAAGAACAGCCTTAGCAAAAGGTTTCTTGAAGGGAAATATGTAACTCTGTGAGATGATTTAACGGAACACAGAGCAGTTTCTCAGAAAGGTTCTTTCCAGTTTTGAACGGAAGATATTTCCTTTTTCACCATAGCCCGTTATGGGCTTCCAAATATCCCTTTGTCACTTCCACAAGAACAGACTTAGCGAAAGGCTTCTTGAAGGGAAAGATGTAACTCTGTGAGATGAATTAACAGAACACAGAGCAGTTTCTCAGAAAGCTTCTGTCCAGTTTTTAAAGGAATCTATTTCCTTTTTCACCATAGCCCTCTATGGGGGTCAAAATATCCCTTAGCAAATTCCACAAGAACAGCCTTAGCGTAAGGCTTATTGAAGGGAAAGATGTAACTCTGTGAGCTGAATTAACAGAACACAGAGCAGTTTCTCAGAAAGCTTCTTTCCAGTTTTGAACGGAAGATATTTCCTTTTTCACCATAGCCCTCTATGGGCTTCCAAATATCCCTTTGCCAATTCCACAAGAACAGCCTTAGCGAAAGTCTTCTAGAAGGGAAAGATGTAACTCTGTGAGGTGAATTAACAGAACACAGAGCAGTTTCTCAGAAACCTTCTTTCCAGTTTTTAAACGTAGATATTTCCTTTTTCACCATAGCCCTCTAAGGGCTTGAAAATATCCCATTGCCAATTCCACAAGAACAGCCTTAGGGAAAGGATTCTTGAAGGGAAAGATGTAACTCCGTGAGATGAATTAACAGAACACAGAGCAGATTCTCAGAAAGCTTCTTTCCAGTTTTGAACGGAAGATATTTCCTTTTTCACCATAGCCCTCTATGGGCTTCCAAATATCACTTTGCAATTCCACAAGAACAGCCTTAGCGAAAGGATTCTTGAAGGGAAACATGTAACTCTGTGAGATGAATTAACAGAACGCAGAGCAGTTTCTCAGAAAGCTTCTTTCCAGTTTTGAACGGAAGGTATTTCCTTTTTCACCATAGCCCTCTATGGGCTTCCAAATATCCCTTTGCCAATTCCACAAGAACAGCCTTAGCGAAAGGCTTCTTGAAGGGAAAGATGTAACTCTGTGAGATGAATTAACAGAACACAGAGCAGTTTCTCAGAAAGCTTCTTTCCAGTTTTGAACGGAAGATATTTCCTTTTTCACCATAACCCTCTAGGGGCTTCCAAATATCCCTTTGCCAATTCCACAAGAACAGCCTTAGCGAAAGGCTTCTTGAAGGGAAAGATGTAACTCTGTGAGATGAATTAACAGAACACAGAGCAGTTTCTCACAAAGCTTCTTTCCAGTTCTGAACGGAAGTTAGTTCCTTTTTCACCATAGCCCTCTATGGGCTTCCAAATATCCCTTTGCCAATTCCACAAGAACAGACTTAGCGAAAGGTTTCTTGAAGGGGAAGATGTAACTCTGTGAGATGAATTAACAGAACACAGAGCAGTTTCTCAGAAAGCTTCTTTCCAGTTTTGAACGGAAGATATTTCCTTTTTCACCATAACCCTCTAGGGGCTTCCAAATATCCCTTTGCCAATTCCACAAGAACAGCCTTAGCGAAAGGATTCTTGAAGGGAAAGATGTAACTCTGTGAGATGAATTAACAGAACACAGAGCAGTTTCTCACAAAGCTTCTTTCCAGTTCTGAACGGAAGTTAGTTCCTTTTTCACCATAGCCCTCTATGGGCTTCCAAATATCCCTTTGCCAATTCCACAAGAACAGACTTATCGAAAGGTTTCTTGAAGGGGAAGATGTAACTCTGTGAGATGAATTAACAGAACACAGAGCAGTTTCTCAGAAAGCTTCTTTCCAGTTTTGAACGGAAGATATTTGCTTTTTCACCATAGCCCTCTACGGGCTTCCAAATATCTCTTTGCCAATTCCACAAGAACAGCCTTAGCGAAAGGCTTCTTGAAGGGAAAGATGTAACTCTGTGAGATGAATTAACAGAACACAGAGCAGTTTCTCAGAAAGCTTCTTTCCAATTTTGAACGGAAGATATTTCCTTTTTCACCATATCCCTCTATGGGCTTCCAAATATCCCTTTGCGAATTCCACAAGAACAGCCTTAGCGAAAGGCTTCTTGAAGGGAAAGATGTAACTCTGTGAGATGAATTAACAGAACACAAAGCAGTTTCTCAGAAAACTTCTTTCCAGTTTTGAACGGAAGATATTTCCTTTTTCACCATAGCCCTCTATGGGCTTCCAAATATCCCTTTGCCAATTCCAGAAGAACAGCCTTAGCGAAACGCTTCTTGATGAGGAAGATGTAACTCTGTGAGATGATTTAACAGAACACAGAGCAGTTTCTCAGAAAGGTTCTTTCCAGTTTTGAACGGAAGATATTTCCTTTTTCACCATAACCCTCTATGGGCTTCCAAATATCCCTTTGCCAATTCCACAAGAACAGCCATAGCGAAAGGCTTCTTGAAGGGAAAGATGTAACTCTGTGAGATGAATTAAGAGAACACAGAGCAGTTTCTCAGAAAGCTTCTTTCCAGTTTTGAACGGAAGATATTTCCTTTTTCACTATAGACCTCTAGGGGCGTCCAAATATCCCTTTGGAATTCCACAAGAACAGCCTTAGCGAAAGATTTCTTGAAGGGAAAGATGTAACTCTGTGAGATGAATTAACAGAACACAGAGCAGTTTCTCAGAAAGCTTCTTTCCAGTTTTGAACGGAAGATATTTCCTTTTTCACCATACCCCTCTAAGGGCTTCCAAATATCCCTTTGCCAATTCCACAAGAACAGCCTTAGCGAAAGGCTTCTTGAAGGGAAAGATGTAACTCTGTGAGATGAATTAACAGAACACAGAGCAGTTTCTCAGAAAGCTTCTTTCCAGTTTTGAACGGAAGATATTTCCTTTTTCACCATAGCCTTCTATGGGGGTCAAAATATCCCTTAGCGAATTCCACAAGAACATCCTTAGCGTAAGGCTTCTTGAAGGGAAAGATGTAACTCTGTGAGCTGAATTAACAGAACACAGAGCAGTTTCTCAGAAAGCTCCTTTCCAGTTTTGAACGGAAGATATTTCCTTTTTCACCATAGCCCTCTAAGGGCTTCCAAATATCTCTTTGCCAATTCCACAAGAACAGCCTTAGCGAAAGGCTTCTTGAAGGGAAAGATGTAACTCTGTGAGATGAATTAACAGAACACAGAGCAGTTTCTCAGAAAGCTTCTTTCCAGTTTTGAACGGAAGATATTTCCTTTTTCACCATAGCCCTCTAAGGGCTTGAAAATATCCCTTTGCCAATTCCACAAGAACAGCCTTAGGGAAAGGATCCTTGAAGGGAAAGATGTAACTCCGTGAGATGAATTAACAGAACACAGAGCAGATTCTCAGAAAGCTTCTTCCCAGTTTTGAACTTAAGATATTTCCTTTTTCACCATAGCCCTCTATGGGCTTCCAAATATCACTTTGCGAATTCCACAAGAACAGCCTTAGCGAAAGGATTCTTGAAGGGAAACATGTAACTCTGTGAGATGAATTAACAGAACACAGAGCAGTTTCTCAGAAAGCTTCTTTCCAGTTTTGAACGGAAGGTATTTCCTTTTTCACCATAGCCCTCTATGGGCTTCCAAATATCCCTTTGCCAATTCCACAAGAACAGCCTTAGCGAAAGGCTTCTTGAAGGGAAAGATGTAACTCTGTGTGATGAATTAACAGAACACAGAGCAGTTTCTCAGAAAGCTTCTTTCCAGTTTTGAACGGAAGATATTTCCTTTTTCACCATAACCCTCTATGGGCTTCCAAATATCCCTTTGCGAATTCCACAAGAACAGCCTTAGCGAAAGACTTCTTGAAGGGAAAGATGTAACTCTGTGAGATGAATTAACAGAACACAAAGCAGTTTCTCAGAAAACTTCTTTCCAGTTTTGAACGGAAGATATTTCCTTTTTCACCATAGCCCTCTATGGGCTTCCAAATATCCCTTTGCCAATTCCAGAAGAACAGCCTTAGCGAAACGCTTCTTGATGAGGAAGATGTAACTCTGTGAGATGATTTAAAAGAACACAGAGCAGTTTCTCAGAAAGGTTCTTTCCAGTTTTGAACGGAAGATATTTCCTTTTTCACCATAACCCTCTATGGGCTTCCAAATATCCCTTTGCCAATTCCACAAGAACAGCCATAGCGAAAGGCTTCTTGAAGGGAAAGATGTAATTCTGTGAGATGAATTAAGAGAACACAGAGCAGTTTCTCAGAAAGCTTCTTTCCAGTTTTGAACGGAAGATATTTCCTTTTTCACCATAGACCTCTAGGGGCGTCCAAATATCCCTTTGGAATTCCACAAGAACAGCCTTAGCGAAAGGTTTCTTGAAGGGAAAGATGTAACTCTGTGAGGTGAATTAACAGAACACAGAGCAGTTTCTCAGAAAGCTTCTTTCCAGTTTTGAACGGAAGATATTTCCTTTTTCACCATACCCCTCTAAGGGATTCCAAATATCCCTTTGCCAATTCCACAAGAACAGCCTTAGCGAAAGGCTTCTTGAAGGGAAAGATGTAACTCTGTGAGATGAATTAACAGAACACAGAGCAGTTTCTCAGAAAGCTTCTTTCCAGTTTTGAACGGAAGATATTTCCTTTTTCACCATAGCCTTCTATGGGGGTCAAAATATCCCTTAGCGAATTCCACAAGATCATCCTTAGCATAAGGCTTCTTGAAGGGAAAGATGTAACTCTGTGAGCTGAATTAACAGAACACAGAGCAGTTTCTCAGAAAGCTTCTTTCCAGTTTTGAACGGAAGATATTTCCTTTTTCACCATAGCCTTCTATGGGGGTCAAAATATCCCTTAGCGAATTCCACAAGAACATCCTTAGCGTAAGGCTTCTTGAAGGGAAAGATGTAACTCTGTGAGCTGAATTAACAGAACACAGAGCAGTTTCTCAGAAAGCTCCTTTCCAGTTTTGAACGGAAGATATTTCCTTTTTCACCATAGCCCTCTACGAGCTTCCAAATATCTCTTTGCCAATTCCACAAGAACAGCCTTAGCGAAAGGCTTCTTGAAGGGAAAGATGTAACTCTGTGAGATGAATTAACAGAACACAGAGCAGTTTCTCAGAAAGCTTCTTTCCAGTTTTGAACGGAAGATATTTCCTTTTTCACCATAGCCCTCTAAGGGCTTGAAAATATCCCTTTGCCAATTCCACAAGAACAGCCTTAGGGAAAGGATCCTTGAAGGGAAAGATGTAACTCCGTGAGATGAATTAACAGAACACAGAGCAGATTCTCAGAAAGCTTCTTCCCAGTTTTGAACTTAAGATATTTCCTTTTTCACCATAGCCCTCTATGGGCTTCCAAATATCACTTTGCGAATTCCACAAGAACAGCCTTAGCGAAAGGATTCTTGAAGGGAAACATGTAACTCTGTGAGATGAATTAACAGAACACAGAGCAGTTTCTCAGAAAGCTTCTTTCCAGTTTTGAACGGAAGGTATTTCCTTTTTCACCATAGCCCTCTATGGGCTTCCAAATATCCCTTTGCCAATTCCACAAGAACAGCCTTAGCGAAAGGCTTCTTGAAGGGAAAGATGTAACTCTGTGTGATGAATTAACAGAACACAGAGCAGTTTCTCAGAAAGCTTCTTTCCAGTTTTGAACGGAAGATATTTCCTTTTTCACCATAACCCTCTATGGGCTTCCAAATATCCCTTTGCGAATTCCACAAGAACAGCCTTAGCGAAAGACTTCTTGAAGGGAAAGATGTAACTCTGTGAGATGAATTAACAGAACACAAAGCAGTTTCTCAGAAAACTTCTTTCCAGTTTTGAACGGAAGATATTTCCTTTTTCACCATAGCCCTCTATGGGCTTCCAAATATCCCTTTGCCAATTCCAGAAGAACAGCCTTAGCGAAACGCTTCTTGATGAGGAAGATGTAACTCTGTGAGATGATTTAAAAGAACACAGAGCAGTTTCTCAGAAAGGTTCTTTCCAGTTTTGAACGGAAGATATTTCCTTTTTCACCATAACCCTCTATGGGCTTCCAAATATCCCTTTGCCAATTCCACAAGAACAGCCATAGCGAAAGGCTTCTTGAAGGGAAAGATGTAATTCTGTGAGATGAATTAAGAGAACACAGAGCAGTTTCTCAGAAAGCTTCTTTCCAGTTTTGAACGGAAGATATTTCCTTTTTCACCATAGACCTCTAGGGGCGTCCAAATATCCCTTTGGAATTCCACAAGAACAGCCTTAGCGAAAGGTTTCTTGAAGGGAAAGATGTAACTCTGTGAGATGAATTAACAGAACACAGAGCAGTTTCTCAGAAAGCTTCTTTCCAGTTTTGAACGGAAGATATTTCCTTTTTCACCATACCCCTCTAAGGGATTCCAAATATCCCTTTGCCAATTCCACAAGAACAGCCTTAGCGAAAGGCTTCTTGAAGGGAAAGATGTAACTCTGTGAGATGAATTAACAGAACACAGAGCAGTTTCTCAGAAAGCTTCTTTCCAGTTTTGAACGGAAGATATTTCCTTTTTCACCATAGCCTTCTATGGGGGTCAAAATATCCCTTAGCGAATTCCACAAGATCATCCTTAGCATAAGGCTTCTTGAAGGGAAAGATGTAACTCTGTGAGCTGAATTAACAGAACACAGAGCAGTTTCTCAGAAAGCTTCTTTCCAGTTTTGAACGGAAGATATTTCCTTTTTCACCATAGCCTTCTATGGGGGTGAAAATATCCCTTAGCAAATTCCACAAGAACATCCTTAGCGTAAGGCTTCTTGAAGGGAAAGATGTAACTCTGTGAGCTGAATTAACAGAACACAGAGCAGTTTCTCAGAAAGCTCCTTTCCAGTTTTGAACGGAAGATATTTCCTTTTTCACCATAGCCCTCTACGGGCTTCCAAATATCTCTTTGCCAATTACACAAGAACAGCCTTAGCGAAAGGCTTCTTGAAGGGAAAGATGTAACTCTGTGAGATGAATTAACAGAACACAGAGCAGTTTCTCAGAAAGCTTCTTTCCAGTTTTGAACGGAAGATATTTCCTTTTTCACCATAGCCCTCTAAGGGCTTGAAAATATCCCTTTGCCAATTCCACAAGAACAGCCTTAGGGAAAGGATTCTTGAAGGGAAAGATGTAACTCCGTGAGATGAATTAACAGAACACAGAGCAGATTCTCAGAAAGCTTCTTCCCAGTTTTGAACTTAAGATATTTCCTTTTTCACCATAGCCCTCTATGGGCTTCCAAATATCACTTTGCGAATTCCACAAGAACAGCCTTAGCGAAAGGATTCTTGAAGGGAAACATGTAACTCTGTGAGATGAATTAACAGAACACAGAGCAGTTTCTCAGAAAGCTTCTTTCCAGTTTTGAACGGAAGGTATTTCCTTTTTCACCATAGCCCTCTATGGGCTTCCAAATATCCCTTTGCCAATTCCACAAGAACAGCCTTAGCGAAAGGCTTCTTGAAGGGAAAGATGTAACTCTGTGTGATGAATTAACAGAACACAGAGCAGTTTCTCAGAAAGCTTCTTTCCAGTTTTGAACGGAAGATATTTCCTTTTTCACCATAACCCTCTATGGGCTTCCAAATATCCCTTTGCGAATTCCACAAGAACAGCCTTAGCGAAAGACTTCTTGAAGGAAAGATGTAACTCTGTGAGATGAATTATCAGAACACAAAGCAGTTTCTCAGAAAACTTCTTTCCAGTTTTGAACGGAAGATATTTCCTTTTTCACCATAGCCCTCTATGGGCTTCCAAATATCCCTTTGCCAACACCAGAAGAACAGCCTTAGCGAAACGCTTCTTGATGAGGAAGATGTAACTCTGTGAGATGATTTAACAGAACACAGAGCAGTTTATCAGAAAGGTTCTTTCCAGTTTTGAACGGAAGATATTTCCTTTTTCACCATAACCCTCTATGGGCTTCCAAATATCCCTTTGCCAATTCCACAAGAACAGCCATAGCGAAAGGCTTCTTGAAGGGAAAGATGTAACTCTGTGAGATGAATTAAGAGAACACAGAGCAGTTTCTCAGAAAGCTTCTTTCCAGTTTTGAACGGAAGATATTTCCTTTTTCACCATAGCCCTCTAGGGGCGTCCAAATATCCCTTTGGAATTCCACAAGAACAGCCTTAGCGAAAGGTTTCTTGAAGAGAAAGATGTAACTCTGTGAGATGAATTAACAGAACACAGAGCAGTTTCTCAGAAAGCTTCTTTCCAGTTTTGAACGGAAGATATTTCCTTTTTCACCATAGCCCTCTATGGGGGTCAAAATATCCCTTAGCGAATTCCACAAGAACAGCCTTAGCGTAAGGCTTCTTGAAGGGAAAGATGTAACTCTGTGAGCTGAATTAACAGAACACAGAGCAGTTTGTCCGAAAGCTTCTTTCCAGTTTTGAACGGAAGATATTCCCTTTTTCACCATAGCCCTCTATGGGCTTCCAAATATCCCTTTGCCAATTCCACAAGAACAGCCTTAGCGAAAGGCTTCTTGAAGGGAAAGATGTAACTCTGTGAGATGAATTAGCAGAACACAGAGCAATTTCTCAGAAAGCTTCTTTCCAGTTTTGAACGGAAGATAGTTCCTTTTTCACCATAGCCCTCTATGGGCTTCCAAATATCCCTTTGCCAATTCCACAAGAACAGCCTTAGCGAAAGGTTTCTTGAAGGGGAAGATGTAACTCTGTGAGATGAATTAACAGAACACAGAGCAGTTTCTCTGAAAGCTTCTTTCCAGTTTTGAACGGAAGATATTTCCTTTTTAACCATAGCCCTCTATGGGCTTCCAAATATCCCTTTGCCAATTCCACAAGAACAGCCTTAGCGAAAGCCTGCTTGAAGGGAAAGATGTAACTCTGTGAGATGAATTAATGGAACACAGAGAAGTTTCTCAGAAAGCTTCTTTCCAGTTTTTTAAGGAAGATATTTCCTTTTTCACCATAGCCCTCTAAGGGCTTCCAAATATCCCTGTGCCATTTCCAGAAGAACAGCCTTAGCGAAACGCTTCTTGATGGGGAAGATATAACTCTGTGAGATGATTTAACGGAACACAGAGCAGTTTCTCAGAAAGGTTCTTTCCAGTTTTGAACGGAAGATATTTCCTTTTTCACCATAGCCCCTTATGGGCTTCCAAATATCCCTTTGTCACTTCCACAAGAACAGACTTAGCGAAAGGCTTCTTGAAGGGAAAGATGTAACTCTGTGAGATGAATTAACAGAACACAGAGCAGTTTCTCAGAAAGCTTCTGTCCAGTTTTGAAAGGAAGATATTTCCTTTTTCACCATAGCCCTCTATGGGGGTCAAAATATCCCTTAGCAAATTCCACAAGAACAGCCTTAGCGTAAGGCTTATTGAAGGGAAAGATGTAACTCTGTGAGCTGAATTAACAGAACACAGAGCAGTTTCTCAGAAAGCTTCTTTCCAGTTTTGAACGGAAGATATTTCCTTTTTCACCATAGTCCTCTATGGGCTTCCAAATATCCCTTTGTGACTTCCACAAGAACAGCCTTAGCGAAAGTCTTCTTGAAGGGAAAGATGTAACTCTGTGAGGTGAATTAACAGAACACAGAGCAGTTTCTCAGAAAGCTTCTTTCCAGTTTTTAAAGGAAGATATTTCCTTTTTCACCATAGCCCTCTAAGGGCTTGAAAATATCCCATTGCCAATTCCACAAGAACAGCCTTAGGGAAAGGATTCTTGAAGGGAAAGATGTAACTCCGTGAGATGAATTAACAGAACACAGAGCAGATTCTCAGAAAGCTTCTTTCCAGTTTTGAACGGAAGATATTTCCTTTTTCACCATAGCCCTCTATGGGCTTCCAAATATCCCTTTGCCAATTCCACAAGAACAGCCTTAGCGAAAGGATTCTTGAAGGGAAACATGTAACTCTGTGAGATGAATTAACAGAACACAGAGCAGTTTCTCAGAAAGCTTCTTTCCAGTTTTGAACGGAAGGTATTTCCTTTTTCACCATAGCCCTCTATGGGCTTCCAAATATCCCTTTGCCAATTCCACAAGAACAGCCTTAGCGAAAGGCTTCTTGAAGGGAAAGATGTAACTCTCTGAGATGAATTAACAGAACACAGAGCAGTTTCTCAGAAAGATTCTTTCCAGTTTTGAACGGAAGATATTTCCTTTTTCACCATAACCCTCTATGGGCTTCCAAATATCCCTTTGCCAATTCCACAAGAACAGCCTTAGCGAAAGGCTTCTTGAAGGGAAAGATGTAACTCTGTGAGATGAATTAACAGAACACAGAGCAGTTTCTCAGAAAGCTTCTTTCCAGTTTTGAACGGAAGATATTTCCTTTTTCACCATAGCCCTCTAAGGGCTTGAAAATATCCCTTTGCCAATTCCACAAGAACAGCCTTAGGGAAAGGATTCTTGAAGGGAAAGATGTATCTCCGTGAGATGAATTAACAGAACACAGAGCAGATTCTCAGAAAGCTTCTTCCCAGTTTTGAACTTAAGATATTTCCTTTTTCACCATAGCCCTCTATGGGCTTCCAAATATCCCTTTGCCAATTCCACAAGAACAGCCTTAGCGAAAGGATTCTTGAAGGGAAACATGTAACTCTGTGAGATGAATTAACAGAACACAGAGCAGTTTCTCAGAAAGCTTCTTTCCAGTTTTGAACGGAAGGTATTTCCTTTTTCACCATAGCCCTCTATGGGCTTCCAAATATCCCTTTGCCAATTCCACAAGAACAGCCTTAGCGAAAGGCTTCTTGAAGGGAAAGATGTAACTCTGTGAGATGAATTAACAGAACACAGAGCAGTTTCTCAGAAAGCTTCTTTCCAGTTTTGAACGGAAGATATTTCCTTTTTCACCATATCCCTCTATGGGCTTCCAAATATCCCTTTGCGAATTCCACAAGAACAGCCTTAGCGAAAGGCTTCTTGAAGGGAAAGATGTAACTCTGTGAGATGAATTAACAGAACACAAAGCAGTTTCTCAGAAAACTTCTTTCCAGTTTTGAACGGAAGATATTTCCTTTTTCACCATAGCCCTCTATGGGCTTCCAAATATCCCTTTGCCAATTCCAGAAGAACAGCCTTAGCGAAACGCTTCTTGATGAGGAAGATGTAACTGTGTGAGATGATTTAACAGAACACAGAGCAGTTTCTCAGAAAGGTTCTTTCCAGTTTTGAACGGAAGATATTTCCTTTTTCACCATAACCCTCTATGGGCTTCCAAATATCCCTTTGCCAATTCCAAAAGAACAGCCATAGCGAAAGGCTTCTTGAAGGGAAAGATGTAACTCTGTGAGATGAATTAAGAGAACATAGAGCAGTTTCTCAGAAAGCTTCTTTCCAGTTTTGAACGGAAGATATTTCCTTTTTCACTATAGACCTCTAGGGGCGACCAAATATCCCTTTGGAATTCCACAAGAACAGCCTTAGCGAAAGATTTCTTGAAGGGAAAGATGTAACTCTGTGAGATGAATTAACAGAACACAGAGCAGTTTCTCAGAAAGCTTCTTTCCAGTTTTGAACGGAAGATATTTCCTTTTTCACCATACCCCTCTAAGGGCTTCCAAATATCCCTTTGCCAATTCCACAAGAACAGCCTTAGCGAAAGGCTTCTTGAAGGGAAAGATGTAACTCTGTGAGATGAATTAACAGAACACAGAGCAGTTTCTCAGAAAGCTTCTTTCCAGTTTTGAACGGAAGATATTTCCTTTTTCACCATAGCCTTCTATGGGGGTCAAAATATCCCTTAGCGAATGTCACAAGAACATCCTTAGCGTAAGGCTTCTTGAAGGGAAAGATGTAACTCTGTGAGCTGAATTAACAGAACACAGAGCAGTTTCTCAGAAAGCTTCTTTCCAGTTTTGAACGGAAGATATTCCCTTTTTCACCATAGCCCTCTATGGGCTTCCAAATATCCCTTTGCCAATTCCACAAGAACAGCCTTAGCGAAAGGCTTCTTGAAGGGAAAGATGTAACTCTGTGAGATGAATTATCAGAACACAGAGCAATTTCTCAGAAAGCTTCTTTCCAGTTTTGAACGGAAGATAGTTCCTTTTTCACCATAGCCCTCTATGGGCTTCCAAATATCCCTTTGCCAATTACACAAGAACAGCCTTAGCGAAAGGTTTCTTGAAGGGGAAGATGTAACTCTGTGAGATGAATTAACAGAACACAGAGCAGTTTCTCAGAAAGCTTCTTTCCAGTTTTGAACGGAAGATATTTCCTTTTTCACCAAAGCCCTCTATGGGCTTCCAAATATCCCTTTGCCAATTCCACAAGAACCGCCTTAGCGAAAGGCTTCTTGAAGGGAAAGATGTAACTCTGTGAGATGAATTAACAGAACACAGAGCAGTTTCTCAGAAAGCTTCTTTCCAGTTTTGAACGGAAGGTATTTCCTTTTTCACCATAGCCCTCTATGGGCTTCCAAATATCCCTTTGCCAATTCCACAAGAACAGCCTTAGCGAAAGCCTGCTTGAAGGGAAAGATGTAACTCTGTGAGATGAATTAATGGAACACAGAGAAGTTTCTCAGAAAGCTTCTTTCCAGTTTTTTAGGAAGATATTTCCTTTTTCACCATAGCCCTCTAAGGGCTTCCAAATATCCCTGTGCCATTTCCAGAAGAACAGCCTTAGCGAAACGCTTCTTGATGGGGAAGATGTAACTCTGTGAGATGATTTAACGGAACACAGAGCAGTTTCTCAGAAAGGTTCTTTCCAGTTTTGAACGGAAGATATTTCCTTTTTCACCATAGCCCCTTATGGGCTTCCAAATATCCCTTTGTGACTTCCACAAGAACAGACTTAGCGAAAGGATTCTTGAAGGGAAACATGTAACTCTGTGAGATTAATTAACAGAACACAGAGCAGTTTCTCAGAAAGCTTCTTTCCAGTTTTGAACGGAAGGTATTTCCTTTTTCACCATAGCCCTCTATGGGCTTCCAAATATCCCTTTGCCAATTCCACAAGAACAGCCTTAGCGAAAGGCTTCTTGAAGGGAAAGATGTAACTCTGTGTGATGAATTAACAGAACACAGAGCAGTTTCTCAGAAAGCTTCTTTCCAGTTTTGAACGGAAGATATTTCCTTTTTCACCATAACCCTCTATGGGCTTCCAAATATCCCTTTGCGAATTCCACAAGAACAGCCTTAGCGAAAGACTTCTTGAAGGAAAGATGTAACTCTGTGAGATGAATTAACAGAACACAAAGCAGTTTCTCAGAAAACTTCTTTCCAGTTTTGAACGGAAGATATTTCCTTTTTCACTATAGCCCTCTATGGGCTTCCAAATATCCCTTTGCCAACACCAGAAGAACAGCCTTAGCGAAACGCTTCTTGATGAGGAAGATGTAACTCTGTGAGATGATTTAACAGAACACAGAGCAGTTTATCAGAAAGGTTCTTTCCAGTTTTGAACGGAAGATATTTCCTTTTTCACCATAACCCTCTATGGGCTTCCAAATATCCCTTTGCCAATTCCACAAGAACAGCCATAGCGAAAGGCTTCTTGAAGGGAAAGATGTAACTCTGTGAGATGAATTAAGAGAACACAGAGCAGTTTCTCAGAAAGCTTCTTTCCAGTTTTGAACGGAAGATATTTCCTTTTTCACCATAGCCCTCTAGGGGCGTCCAAATATCCCTTTGGAATTCCACAAGAACAGCCTTAGCGAAAGGTTTCTTGAAGAGAAAGATGTAACTCTGTGAGATGAATTAACAGAACACAGAGCAGTTTCTCAGAAAGCTTCTTTCCAGTTTTGAACGGAAGATATTTCCTTTTTCACCATAGCCCTCTATGGGGGTCAAAATATCCCTTAGCGAATTCCGCAAGAACAGCCTTAGCGTAAGGCTTCTTGAAGGGAAAGATGTAACTCTGTGAGCTGAATTAACAGAACACAGAGCAGTTTGTCCGAAAGCTTCTTTCCAGTTTTGAACGGAAGATATTCCCTTTTTCACCATAGCCCTCTATGGGCTTCCAAATATCCCTTTGCCAATTCCACAAGAACAGCCTTAGCGAAAGGCTTCTTGAAGGGAAAGATGTAACTCTGTGAGATGAATTAGCAGAACACAGAGCAATTTCTCAGAAAGCTTCTTTCCAGTTTTGAACGGAAGATAGTTCCTTTTTCACCATAGCTCTCTATGGGCTTCCAAATATCCCTTTGCCAATTCCACAAGAACAGCCTTAGCGAAAGGTTTCTTGAAGGGGAAGATGTAACTCTGTGAGATGAATTAACAGAACACAGAGCAGTTTCTCTGAAAGCTTCTTTCCAGTTTTGAACGGAAGATATTTCCTTTTTCACCAAAGCCCTCTATGGGCTTCCAAATATCCCTTTGCCAATTCCACAAGAACTGCCTTAGCGAAAGGCTTCTTGAAGGGAAAGATGTAACTCTGTGAGATGAATTAACAGAACACAGAGCGGTTTCTCAGAAAGCTTCTTTCCAGCTTTTAAAGGAATCTATTTCCTTTTTAACCATAGCCCTCTATGGGCTTCCAAATATCCCTTTGCCAATTCCACAAGAACAGCCTTAGCGAAAGCCTGCTTGAAGGGAAAGATGTAACTCTGTGAGATGAATTAATGGAACACAGAGAAGTTTCTCAGAAAGCTTCTTTCCAGTTTTTTAAGGAAGATATTTCCTTTTTCACCATAGCCCTCTAAGGGCTTCCAAATATCCCTGTGCCATTTCCAGAAGAATAGCCTTAGCGAAACGCTTCTTGATGGGGAAGATGTAACTCTGTGAGATGATTTAACGGAACACAGAGCAGTTTCTCAGAAAGGTTCTTTCCAGTTTTGAACGGAAGATATTTCCTTTTTCACCATAGCCCCTTATGGGCTTCCAAATATCCCTTTGTCACTTCCACAAGAACAGACTTAGCGAAAGGCTTCTTGAAGGGAAAGATGTAACTCTGTGAGATGAATTAACAGAACACAGAGCAGTTTCTCAGAAAGCTTCTGTCCAGTTTTGAAAGGAAGATATTTCCTTTTTCACCATAGCCCTCTATGGGGGTCAAAATATCCCTTAGCAAATTCCACAAGAACAGCCTTAGCGTAAGGCTTATTGAAGGGAAAGATGTAACTCTGTGAGCTGAATTAACAGAACACAGAGCAGTTTCTCAGAAAGCTTCTTTCCAGTTTTGAACGGAAGATATTTCCTTTTTCACCATAGTCCTCTATGGGCTTCCAAATATCCCTTTGTGACTTCCACAAGAACAGCCTTAGCGAAAGTCTTCTTGAAGGGAAAGATGTAACTCTGTGAGGTGAATTAACAGAACACAGAGCAGTTTCTCAGAAAGCTTCTTTCCAGTTTTTAAAGGAAGATATTTCCTTTTTCACCATAGCCCTCTAAGGGCTTGAAAATATCCCATTGCCAATTCCACAAGAACAGCCTTAGGGAAAGGATTCTTGAAGGGAAAGATGTAACTCCGTGAGATGAATTAACAGAACACAGAGCAGATTCTCAGAAAGCTTCTTTCCAGTTTTGAACGGAAGATATTTCCTTTTTCACCATAGCCCTCTATGGGCTTCCAAATATCCCTTTGCCAATTCCACAAGAACAGCCTTAGCGAAAGGATTCTTGAAGGGAAACATGTAACTCTGTGAGATGAATTAACAGAACACAGAGCAGTTTCTCAGAAAGCTTCTTTCCAGTTTTGAACGGAAGGTATTTCCTTTTTCACCATAGCCCTCTATGGGCTTCCAAATATCCCTTTGCCAATTCCACAAGAACAGCCTTAGCGAAAGGCTTCTTGAAGGGAAAGATGTAACTCTGTGAGATGAATTAACAGAACACAGAGCAGTTTCTCAGAAAGATTCTTTCCAGTTTTGAACGGAAGATATTTCCTTTTTCACCATAACCCTCTATGGGCTTCCAAATATCCCTTTGCCAATTCCACAAGAACAGCCTTAGCGAAAGGCTTCTTGAAGGGAAAGAAGTAACTCTGTGAGATGAATTAAAAGAACACAGTGCAGTTTCTCAGAAAGCTTCTTTCCAGTTTTGAACGGAAGATATTTCCTTTTTCACCATAGCCCTCTATGGGCTTCCAAATATCACTTTGCGAATTCCACAAGAACAGCCTTAGCGAAAGGCTTCTTGAAGGGAAAGATGTAACTCTGTGAGATGAATTAACAGAACACAGAACAGTTTCTCAGAAAGGTTCTTTCCAGCTTTGAACGGAAGATATTTCCTTTTTCACCATAACCCTCTATGGGCTTCCAAATATCCCTTTGCCAATTCCACAAGAACAGCCTTAGCGAAAGGCTTCTTGAAGGGAAAGATGTAACTCTGTGAGATGAATTAACAGAACACAGAGCAGTTTCTCAGAAAGCTTCTTTCCAGTTCTGAACGGAAGTTAGTTCCTTTTTCACCATAGCCCTCTATGGGCTTCCAAATATCCCTTTGCCAATTCCACAAGAACAGCCTTAGCGAAAGGTTTCTTGAAGGGGAAGATGTAACTCTGTGAGATGAATTAACAGAACACAGAGCAGTTTCTCAGAAAGCTTCTTTCCAGTTTTGAACGGAAGATATTTGCTTTTTCACCATAGCCCTCTACGGGCTTCCAAATATCTCTTTGCCAATTCCACAAGAACAGCCTTAGCGAAAGGCTTCTTGAAGGGAAAGATGTAACTCTGTGAGATGAATTAACAGAACACAGAGCAGTTTCTCAGAAAGCTTCTTTCCAGTTTTGAACGGAAGATATTTCCTTTTTCACCATAGCCCTCTAAGGGCTTGAAAATATCCCTTTGCCAATTCCACAAGAACAGCCTTAGGGAAAGGATTCTTGAAGGGAAAGATGTAACTCCGTGAGATGAATTAACAGAACACAGAGCAGATTCTCAGAAAGCTTCTTCCCAGTTTTGAACTTAAGATATTTCCTTTTTCACCAAAGCCCTCTATGGGCTTCCAAATATCCCTTTGCCAATTCCACAAGAACAGCCTTAGCGAAAGGATTCTTGAAGGGAAACATGTAACTCTGTGAGATGAATTTACAGAACACAGAGCAGTTTCTCAGAAAGCTTCTTTCCAGTTTTGAACGGAAGGTATTTCCTTTTTCACCATTGCCCTCTATGGGCTTCCAAATATCCCTTTGCCAATTCCACAAGAACAGCCTTAGCGAAAGGCTTCTTGAAGGGAAAGATGTAACTCTGTGAGATGAATTAACAGAACACAGAGCAGTTTCTCAGAAAGCTTCTTTCCAGTTTTGAACGGAAGATATTTCCTTTTTCACCATATCCCTCTATGGGCTTCCAAATATCCCTTTGCGAATTCCACAAGAACAGCCTTAGCGAAAGGCTTCTTGAAGGGAAAGATGTAACTCTGTGAGATGAATTAACAGAACACAAAGCAGTTTCTCAGAAAACTTCTTTCCAGTTTTGAACGGAAGATATTTCCTTTTTCACCATAGCCCTCTATGGGCTTCCAAATATCCCTTTGCCAATTCCAGAAGAACAGCCTTAGCGAAACGCTTCTTGATGAGGAAGATGTAACTGTGTGAGATGATTTAACAGAACACAGAGCAGTTTCTCAGAAAGGTTCTTTCCAGTTTTGAACGGAAGATATTTCCTTTTTCACCATAACCCTCTATGGGCTTCCAAATATCCCTTTGCCAATTCCACAAGAACAGCCATAGCGAAAGGCTTCTTGAAGGGAAAGATGTAACTCTGTGAGATGAATTAAGAGAACATAGAGCAGTGTCTCAGAAAGCTTCTTTCCAGTTTTGAACGGAAGATATTTCCTTTTTCACTATAGACCTCTAGGGGCGTCCAAATATCCCTTTGGAATTCCACAAGAACAGCCTTAGCGAAAGATTTCTTGAAGGGAAAGATGTAACTCTGTGAGATGAATTAACAGAACACAGAGCAGTTTCTCAGAAAGCTTCTTTCCAGTTTTGAACGGAAGATATTTCCTTTTTCACCATACCCCTCTAAGGGCTTCCAAATATCCCTTTGCCAATTCCACAAGAACAGCCTTAGCGAAAGGCTTCTTGAAGGGAAAGATGTAACTCTGTGAGATGAATTAACAGAACACAGAGCAGTTTCTCAGAAAGCTTCTTTCCAGTTTTGAACGGAAGATATTTCCTTTTTCACCATAGCCTTCTATGGGGGTCAAAATATCCCTTAGCGAATGTCACAAGAACATCCTTAGCGTAAGGCTTCTTGAAGGGAAAGATGTAACTCTGTGAGCTGAATTAACAGAACACAGAGCAGTTTCTCAGAAAGCTTCTTTCCAGTTTTGAACGGAAGATATTCCCTTTTTCACCATAGCCCTCTATGGGCTTCCAAATATCCCTTTGCCAATTCCACAAGAACAGCCTTAGCGAAAGGCTTCTTGAAGGGAAAGATGTAACTCTGTGAGATGAATTATCAGAACACAGAGCAATTTCTCAGAAAGCTTCTTTCCAGTTTTGAACGGAAGATAGTTCCTTTTTCACCATAGCCCTCTATGGGCTTCCAAATATCCCTTTGCCAATTACACAAGAACAGCCTTAGCGAAAGGTTTCTTGAAGGGGAAGATGTAACTCTGTGAGATGAATTAACAGAACACAGAGCAGTTTCTCAGAAAGCTTCTTTCCAGTTTTGAACGGAAGATATTTCCTTTTTCACCAAAGCCCTCTATGGGCTTCCAAATATCCCTTTGCCAATTCCACAAGAACCGCCTTAGCGAAAGGCTTCTTGAAGGGAAAGATGTAACTCTGTGAGATGAATTAACAGAACACAGAGCAGTTTCTCAGAAAGCTTCTTTCCAGTTTTGAACGGAAGGTATTTCCTTTTTCACCATAGCCCTCTATGGGCTTCCAAATATCCCTTTGCCAATTCCACAAGAACAGCCTTAGCGAAAGCCTGCTTGAAGGGAAAGATGTAACTCTGTGAGATGAATTAATGGAACACAGAGAAGTTTCTCAGAAAGCTTCTTTCCAGTTTTTTAGGAAGATATTTCCTTTTTCACCATAGCCCTCTAAGGGCTTCCAAATATCCCTGTGCCATTTCCAGAAGAACAGCCTTAGCGAAACGCTTCTTGATGGGGAAGATGTAACTCTGTGAGATGATTTAACGGAACACAGAGCAGTTTCTCAGAAAGGTTCTTTCCAGTTTTGAACGGAAGATATTTCCTTTTTCACCATAGCCCCTTATGGGCTTCCAAATATCCCTTTGTGACTTCCACAAGAACAGACTTAGCGAAAGGCTTCTTGAAGGGAAAGATGTAACTCTGTGAGATGAATTAACAGAACACAGAGCAGTTTCTCAGAAAGCTTCTGTCCAGTTTTGAAAGGAAGATATTTCCTTTTTCACCATAGCCCTCTAAGGGGGTCAAAATATCCCTTAGTAAATTCCACAAGAACAGCCTTAGCGTAAGGCTTATTGAAGTGAAAGATGTAACTCTGTGAGCTGAATTAACAGAACACAGAGCAGTTTCTCAGAAAGCTTCTTTCCAGTTTTGAACGGAAGATATTTCCTTTTTCACCATAGTCCTCTATGGGCTTCCAAATATCCCTTTGCCAATTCCACAAGAACAGCCTTAGCGAAAGTATTCTTGAAGGGAAAGATGTAACTCTGTGAGGTGAATTAACAGAACACAGAGCAGTTTCTCAGAAAGCTTCTTTCCAGTTTTGAACGGAAGATATTTCCTTTTTCACCATACCCCTCTAAGGGCTTCCAAATATCCCTTTGCCAATTCCACAAGAACAGCCTTAGCGAAAGGCTTCTTGAAGGGAAAGATGTAACTCTGTGAGATGAATTAACAGAACACAGAGCAGTTTCTCAGAAAGCTTCTTTCCAGTTTTGAACGGAAGATATTTCCTTTTTCACCATAACCCTCTATGGGCTTCCAAATATCCCTTTGCCAATTCCACAAGAACAGCCTTAGCGAAAGGCTTCTTGAAGGGAAAGAAGTAACTCTGTGAGATGAATTAAAAGAACACAGTGCAGTTTCTCAGAAAGCTTCTTTCCAGTTTTGAACGGAAGATATTTCCTTTTTCACCATAGCCCTCTATGGGCTTCCAAATATCACTTTGCGAATTCCACAAGAACAGCCTTAGCGAAAGGCTTCTTGAAGGGAAAGATGTAACTCTGTGAGATGAATTAACAGAACACAGAACAGTTTCTCAGAAAGGTTCTTTCCAGCTTTGAACGGAAGATATTTCCTTTTTCACCATAACCCTCTATGGGCTTCCAAATATGCCTTTGCCAATTCCACAACAACAGCCTTAGCGAAAGGCTTCTTGAAGGGAAAGATGTAACTCTGTGAGATGAATTAACAGAACACAGAGCAGTTTCTCAGAAAGCTTCTTTCCAGTTCTGAACGGAAGTTAGTTCCTTTTTCACCATAGCCCTCTATGGGCTTACAAATATCCCTTTGCCAATTCCACAAGAACAGCCTTAGCGAAAGGTTTCTTGAAGGGGAAGATGTAACTCTGTGAGATGAATTAACAGAACACAGAGCAGTTTCTCAGAAAGCTTCTTTCCAGTTTTGAACGGAAGATATTTGCTTTTTCACCATAGCCCTCTACGGGCTTCCAAATATCTCTTTGCCAATTCCACAAGAACAGCCTTAGCGAAAGGCTTCTTGAAGGGAAAGATGTAACTCTGTGAGATGAATTAACAGAACACAGAGCAGTTTCTCAGAAAGCTTCTTTCCAGTTTTGAACGGAAGATATTTCCTTTTTCACCATATCCCTCTAAGGGTTTGAAAATATCCCTTTGCCAATTCCACAAGAACAGCCTTAGGGAAAGGATTCTTGAAGGGAAAGATGTAACTCCGTGAGATGAATTAACAGAACACAGAGCAGATTCTCAGAAAGCTTCTTCCCAGTTTTGAACTTAAGATATTTCCTTTTTCACCATAGCCCTCTATGGGCTTCCAAATATCCCTTTGCCAATTCCACAAGAACAGCCTTAGCGAAAGGATTCTTGAAGGGAAACATGTAACTCTGTGAGATGAATTAACAGAACACAGAGCAGTTTCTCAGAAAGCTTCTTTCCAGTTTTGAACGGAAGGTATTTCCTTTTTCACCATAGCCCTCTATGGGCTTCCAAATATCCCTTTGCGAATTCCACAAGAACAGCCTTAGCGAAAGGCTTCTTGAAGGGAAAGATGTAACTCTGTGAGATGAATTAACAGAACACAGAGCAGTTTCTCAGAAAGCTTCTTTCCAGTTTTGAACGGAAGATATTTCCTTTTTCACCATATCCCTCTATGGGCTTCCAAATATCCCTTTGCGAATTCCACAAGAACAGCCTTAGCGAAAGGCTTCTTGAAGGGAAAGATGTAACTCTGTGAGATGAATTAACAGAACACAAAGCAGTTTCTCAGAAAACTTCTTTCCAGTTTTGAACGGAAGATATTTCCTTTTTCACCATAGCCCTCTATGGGCTTCCAAATATCCCTTTGCCAATTCCAGAAGAACAGCCTTAGCGAAACGCTTCTTGATGAGGAAGATGTAACTCTGTGAGATGATTTAACAGAACACAGAGCAGTTTCTCAGAAAGGTTCTTTCCAGTTTTGAACGGAAGATATTTCCTTTTTCACCATAACCCTCTATGGGCTTCCAAATATCCCTTTGCCAATTACACAAGAACAGCCATAGCGAAAGGCTTCTTGAAGGGAAAGATGTAACTCTGTGAGATGAATTAAGAGAACACAGAGCAGTTTCTCAGAAAGCTTCTTTCCAGTTTTGAACGGAAGATATTTCCTTTTTCACTATAGACCTCTAGGGGCGTCCAAATATCCCTTTGGAATTCCACAAGAACAGCCTTAGCGAAAGATTTCTTGAAGGGAAAGATGTAACTCTGTGAGATGAATTAACAGAAAACAGAGCAGTTTCTCAGAAAGCTTCTTTCCAGTTTTGAACGGAAGATATTTCCTTTTTCACCATACCCCTCTAAGGGCTTCCAAATATCCCTTTGCCAATTCCACAAGAACAGCCTTAGCGAAAGGCTTCTTGAAGTGAAAGATGTAACTCTGTGAGATGAATTAACAGAACACAGAGCAGTTTCTCAGAAAGCTTCTTTCCAGTTTTGAACGGAAGATATTTCCTTTTTCACCATAGCCTTCTATGGGGGTCAAAATATCCCTTAGCGAATTCCACAAGAACATCCTTAGCGTAAGGCTTCTTGAAGGGAAAGATGTAACTCTGTGAGCTGAATTAACAGAACACAGAGCAGTTTCTCAGAAAGCTTCTTTCCAGTTTTGAACGGAAGATATTTCCTTTTTCACCATAGCCCTCTAAGGGCTTGAAAATATCCCTTTGCCAATTCCACAAGAACAGCCTTAGGGAAAGGAATCTTGAAGGGAAAGATGTAACTCCGTGAGATGAATTAACAGAACACAGAGCAGATTCTCAGAAAGCTTCTTTCCAGATTTGAATGGAAGATATTTCCTTTTTCACCATAGCCCTCTATGGGCTTCCAAATATCACTTTGCGAATTCCACAAGAACAGCCTTAGAGAAAGGATTCTTGAAGGGAAACATGTAACTCTGTGAGATGAATTAACAGAACACAGAGCAGTTTCTCTGAAAGCTTCTTTCCAGTTTTGAAGGGAAGATATTTCCTTTTTCACCATAGCCCTCTATGGGCTTCCAAATATCCCTTTGCCAATTCCACAAGAACAGCCTTAGCGAAAGGCTTCCTGAAGTGAAAGATGTAACTCTGTGAGATGAATTAACAGAACACAGAGCAGTTTCTCAGAAAGCTTCTTTCCAGCTTTTAAAGGAATCTATTTCCTTTTTCACCATAGCCCTCTATGGGCTTCCAAATATCCCTTTGCCAATACCACAAGAACAGCCTTAGCGAAAGCCTTCTTGAAGGGAAAGATGTAACTCTGTGAGATGAATTAATGGAACACAGAGAAGTTTCTCAGAAAGCTTCTTTCCAGTTTTTTAAGGAAGATATTTCCTTTTTCACCATAGCCCTCTAAGGGCTTCCAAATATCCCTGTGCCATTTCCAGAAGAACAGCCTTAGCGAAACGCTTCTTGATGGGGAAGATGTAACTCTGTGAGATGATTTAACGGAACACAGAGCAGTTTCTCAGAAAGGTTCTTTCCAGTTTTGAACGGAAGATATTTCCTTTTTCACCATAGCCCCTTATGGGCTTCCAAATATCCCTTTGTCACTTCCACAAGAACAGACTTAGCGAAAGGCTTCTTGAAGGGAAAGATGTAACTCTGTGAGATGAATTAACAGAACACAGAGCAGTTTCTCAGAAAGCTTCTGTCCAGTTTTGAAAGGAAGATATTTCCTTTTTCACCATAGCCCACTATGGGGGTCAAAATATCCCTTAGCAAATTCCACAAGAACAGCCTTAGCGTAAGGCTTATTGAAGGGAAAGATGTAACTCTGTGAGCTGAATTAACAGAACACAGAGCAGTTTCTCAGAAAGCTTCTTTCGAGTTTTGAACGGAAGACATTTCCTTTTTCACCATAGCCCTCTATGGGCTTCCAAATATCCCTTTGCCAATTCCACAAGAACAGCCTTAGCGAAAGTCTTCTTGAAGGGAAAGATGTAACTCTGTGAGGTGAATTAACAGAACACAGAGCAGTTTCTCAGAAAGCTTCTTTCCAGTTTTGAACGGAAGATATTTCCTTTTTCACCATAGCCCTCTAAGGACTTGAAAATATCCCATTGCCAATTCCACAAGAACAGCCTTAGGGAAAGGATTCTTGAAGGGAAAGATGTATCTCCGTGAGATGAATTAACAGAACACAGAGCAGATTCTCAGAAAGCTTATTTCCAGTTTTGAACGGAAGATATTTCCTTTTTCACCATAGCCCTCTATGGGCTTCCAAATATCACTTTGCGAATTCCACAAGAACAGCCTTAGCGAAAGGATTCTTGAAGGGAAACATGTAACTCTGTGAGATGAATTAACAGAACACAGAGCAGTTTCTCAGAAAGCTTCTTTCCAATTTTGAACGGAAGGTATTTCCTTTTTCACCATAGCCCTCTATGGGCTTCCAAATATCCCTTTGCCAATTCCACAAGAACAGCCTTAGCGAAAGGCTTCTTGAAGGGAAAGATGTAACTCTGTGAGATGAATTAACAGAACACAGAGCAGTTTCTCAGAAAGCTTCTTTCCAGTTTTGAACGGAAGATATTTCCTTTTTCACCATAACCCTCTATGGGCTTCCAAATATCCCTTTGCCAATTCCACAAGAACAGCCTTAGCGAAAGGCTTCTTGAAGGGAAAGAAGTAACTCTGTGAGATGAATTAAAAGAACACAGTGCAGTTTCTCAGAAAGCTTCTTTCCAGTTTTGAACGGAAGATATTTCCTTTTTCACCATAGCCCTCTATGGGCTTCCAAATATCACTTTGCGAATTCCACAAGAACAGCCTTAGCGAAAGGCTTCTTGAAGGGAAAGATGTAACTCTGTGAGATGAATTAAGAGAACACAGAACAGTTTCTCAGAAAGGTTCTTTCCAGCTTTGAACGGAAGATATTTCCTTTTTCACCATAACCCTCTATGGGCTTCCAAATATCCTTTTGCCAATTCCACAAGAACAGCCTTAGCGAAAGGCTTCTTGAAGGGAAAGATGTAACTCTGTGAGATGAATTAACAGAACACAGAGCAGTTTCTCAGAAAGCTTCTTTCCAGTTCTGAACGGAAGTTAGTTCCTTTTTCACCATAGCCCTCTATGGGCTTCCAAATATCCCTTTGCCAATTCCACAAGAACAGCCTTAGCGAAAGGTTTCTTGAAGGGGAAGATGTAACTCTGTGAGATGAATTAACAGAACACAGAGCAGTTTCTCAGAAAGCTTCTTTCCAGTTTTGAACGGAAGATATTTGCTTTTTCACCATAGCCCTCTACGGGCTTCCAAATATCTCTTTGCCAATTCCACAAGAACAGCCTTAGCGAAAGGCTTCTTGAAGGGAAAGATGTAACTCTGTGAGATGAATTAACAGAACACAGAGCAGTTTCTCAGAAAGCTTCTTTCCAGTTTTGAACGGAAGATATTTCCTTTTTCACCATAGCCCTCTAAGGGCTTGAAAATATCCCTTTGCCAATTCCACAAGAACAGCCTTAGGGAAAGGATTCTTGAAGGGAAAGATGTAACTCCGTGAGATGAATTAACAGAACACAGAGCAGATTCTCAGAAAGCTTCTTCCCAGTTTTGAACTTAAGATATTTCCTTTTTCACCATAGCCCTCTATGGGCTTCCAAATATCACTTTGCGAATTCCACAAGAACAGCCTTAGCGAAAGGATTCTTGAAGGGAAACATGTAACTCTGTGAGATGAATTAACAGAACACAGAGCAGTTTCTCAGAAAGCTTCTTTCCAGTTTTGAACCGAAGGTATTTCCTTTTTCACCATAGCCCTCTATGGGCTTCCAAATATCCCTTTGCCAATTCCACAAGAACAGCCTTAGCGAAAGGCTTCTTGAAGGGAAAGATGTAACTCTGTGAGATGAATTAACAGAACACAAAGCAGTTTCTCAGAAAACTTCTTTCCAGTTTTGAACGGAAGATATTTCCTTTTTCACCATAGCCCTCTATGGGCTTCCAAATATCCCTTTGCCAATTCCAGAAGAACAGCCTTAGCGAAACGCTTCTTGATGAGGAAGATGTAACTCTGTGAGATGATTTAACAGAACACAGAGCAGTTTATCAGAAAGGTTCTTTCCAGTTTTGAACGGAAGATATTTCCTTTTTCACCATAACCCTCTATGGGCTTCCAAATATCCCTTTGCCAATTCCACAAGAACAGCCATAGCGAAAGGCTTCTTGAAGGGAAAGATGTAACTCTGTGAGATGAATTAAGAGAACACAGAGCAGTTTCTCAGAAAGCTTCTTTCCAGTTTTGAACGGAAGATATTTCCTTTTTCACCATAGCCCTCTAGGGGCGTCCAAATATCCCTTTGGAATTCCACAAGAACAGCCTTAGCGAAAGGTTTCTTGAAGGGAAAGATGTAACTCTGTGAGATGAATTAACAGAACACAGAGCAGTTTCTCAGAAAGCTTCTTTCCAGTTTTGAACGGAAGATATTTCCTTTTTCACCATACCCATCTAAGGGCTTCCAAATATCCCTTTGCCAATTCCACAAGAACAGCCTTAGCGAAAGGATTCTTGAAGGGAAAGATGTAACTCTGTGAGATGAATTAACAGAACACAGAGCAGTTTCTCAGAAAGCTTCTTTCCAGTTTTGAACGGAAGATATTTCCTTTTTCACCATTGCCCTCTATGTGGGTCAAAATATCCCTTAGCGAATTCCACAAGAACATCCTTAGCGTAAGGCTTCTTGAAGGGAAAGATGTAACTCTGTGAGCTGAATTAACAGAACACAGAGCAGTTTCTCAGAAAGCTTCTTTCCAGTTTTGAACGGAAGATATTTCCTTTTTCACCATAGCCCTCTATGGGGTTCCAAATATCCCTTTGCCAATTCCACAAGAACAGCCTTAGCGAAACGCTTCTTGAAGGGAAAGATGTTATTCTGTGAGATGATTTAACAGAACACAGAGCAGTTTCTCAGAAAGCTTCTTTCCAGTTTTGAACGGAAGATAGTTCCTTTTTCACCATAGCCCTCTATGGGCTTCCAAATATCCCTTTGCCAATTCCAGAAGAACAGCCTTAGCGAAACGCTTCTTGATGGGGAAGATGTAACTCTGTGAGATGATTTATCAGAACACAGAGCAGTTTCTCAGAAAGCTTCTTTCCAGTTTTGAACGGAAGATTTTTCCTTTTTCACCATAGCTCTCTACGGGCTTCCAAATATCCCTTTGCCAATTCCAGAAGAACAGTCTTAGCGAAACGCTTCTTGATGGGGAAGATGTAACTCTGTGAGATGATTTAACAGAACACAGAGCAGATTCTCTGAAAGCTTCTTTCCAGTTTTGACCGGAAGATATTTCCTTTTTCAACATAGCCCTCTATGGGCTTCCAAATATCCCTTTGCCAATTCCACAAGAGCAGCCTTAGCGAAAGGCTTCTTGAAGGGAAAGATATAACTCTGTGAGATGAATTAATAGAACACAGAGAAGTTTCTCAGAATGCTTCTTTCCAATTTTTTAAGGAAGATATTTCCTTTTTCACCATAGCCCTCTAAGGGCTTCCAAATATCCCTTTGCCATTTCCAGAAGAGCAGCCTTAGCGAAACGCTTCTTGATGGGGAAGATGTAACTCTGTGAGATGATTTAACAGAACACAGAGCAGTTTCTCAGAAAGGTTCTTTCCAGTTTTGAACGGAAGATATTTCCTTTTTCACCATAGCCCCTTATGGGCTTCCAAATATCCCTTTGTCACTTCCCCAAGAACAGACTTAGCGAAAGGCTTCTTGAATTGAAAGATGTAACTCTGTGAGATGAATTAACAGAACACAGAGCAGTTTCTCAGAAAGCTTCTTTCCAGTTTTGAACGGAAGATATTTCCTTTTTCACCATAGCCCTCTATGGGGGTCAAAATATCCCTTAGCGAATTCCAGAAGAACAGCCTTAGCGTAAGGCTTCTAGAAGGGAAAGATGTAACTCTGTGAGATGACTTAACAGAACACAGAGCAGTTTCACAGAAAGCTTCTTTCCAGTTTTGAACGGAAGATATTTCCTTTTTCACCATAGCCCTCTAAGGGCTTGAAAATATCCCTTTGCCAATTCCACAAGAACAGCCTTAGGGAAAGGATTCTTGAAGGGAAAGATGTAACTCCGTGAGATGAATTAACAGAACACAGAGCAGATTCTCAGAAAGCTTCTTTCCAGATTTGAACGGAAGATATTTCCTTTTTCACCATAGCCCTCTATGGGCTTCCAAATATCACTTTGCGAAATCCACAAGAACAGCCTTAGCGAAAGGATTCTTGAAGGGAAACATGTAACTCTGTGAGATGAATTAACAGAACACAGAGCAGTTTCTCAGAAAGCTTCTTTCCAGTTTTGAAGAGAAGATATTTCCTTTTTCACCATAGCCCTCTATGGGCTTCCAAATATCCCTTTGCCAATTCCACAAGAACAGCCTTAGCGAAAGGCTTCTTGAAGGGAAAGATGTAACTCTGTGAGATGAATTAACAGAACACAGAGCAGTTTCTCAGAAAGCTTCTTTCCAGTTTTGAACGGAAGATATTTCCTTTTACACCATAACCCTCTATGGGCTTCCAAATATCCCTTTGCCAATTCCACAAGAACAGCCTTAGCGAAAGGCTTCTTGAAGGGAAGGATGTAACTCTGTGGGATGAATTAACAGAACACAAAGCAGTTTCTCAGAAAACTTCTTTCCAGTTTTGAACGGAAGATATTTCCTTTTTCACCATAGCCCTCTATGGGCTTCCAAATATCCCTTTGCCAACTCCAGAAGAACAGCCTTAGCGAAACGCTTCTTGATGAGGAAGATGTAACTCTGTGAGATGATTTAACAGAACACAGAGCAGTTTATCAGAAAGGTTCTTTCCAGTTTTGAACGGAAGATATTTCCTTTTTCACCATAACCCTCTATGGGCTTCCAAATATCCCTTTGCCAATTCCACAAGAACAGCCATAGCGAAAGGCTTCTTGAAGGGAAAGATGTAACTCTGTGAGATGAATTAAGAGAACACAGAGCAGTTTCTCAGAAAGCTGCTTTCCAGTTTTGAACGGAAGATATTTCCTTTTTCACCATAGCCCTCTAGGGGCGTCCAAATATCCCTTTGGAAATCCACAAGAACAGCCTTAGCGAAAGGTTTCTTGAAGGGAAAGATGTAACTCTGTGAGATGAATTAACAGAACACAGAGCAGTTTCTCAGAAAGCTTCTTTCCAGTTTTGAACGGAAGATATTTCCTTTTTCACCATACCCATCTAAGGGCTTCCAAATATCCCTTTGCCAATTCCACAAGAACAGCCTTAGCGAAAGGCTTCTTGAAGGGAACGATGTAATTCTGTGAGATGATTTAACAGAACACAGAGCAGTTTCTCAGAAAGCTTCTTTCCAGTTTTGAACGGAAGATAGTTCCTTTTTCACCATAGCCCTCTATGGGCTTCCAAATATCCCTTTGCCAATTCCAGAAGAACAGCCTTAGCGAAACGCTTCTTGATGGGGAAGATGTAACTCTGTGAGATGATTTATCAGAACACAGAGCAGTTTCTCAGAAAGCTTCTTTCCAGTTTTGAACGGAAGATTTTTCCTTTTTCACCATAGCCCTCTCCGGGCTTCCAAATATCCCTTTGCCAATTCCAGAAGAACAGTCTTAGCGAAACGCTTCTTGATGGGGAAGATGTAACTCTGTGAGATGATTTAACAGAACACAGAGCAGATTCTCAGAAAGCTTCTTTCCAGTTTTGACCGGAAGATATTTCCTTTTTCACCATAGCCCTCTATGGGCTTCCAAATATCCCTTTGCCAATTCCACAAGAGCAGCCTTAGCGAAAGGCTTCTTGAAGGGAAAGATATAACTCTGTGAGATGAATTAATAGAACACAGAGAAGTTTCTCAGAAAGCTTCTTTCCAATTTTTTAAGGAAGATATTTCCTTTTTCACCATAGCCCTCTAAGGGCTTCCAAATATCCCTTTGCCATTTCCAGAAGAGCAGCCTTAGCGAAACGCTTCTTGATGGGGAAGATGTAACTCTGTGAGATGATTTAACAGAACACAGAGCAGTTTCTCAGAAAGGTTCTTTCCAGTTTTGAACGGAAGATATTTCCTTTTTCACCATAGCCCCTTATGGGCTTCCAAATATCCCTTTGTCACTTCCCCAAGAACAGACTTAGCGACAGGCTTCTTGAAGGGAAAGATGTAACTCTGTGAGATGAATTAACAGAACACAGAGCAGTTTCTCAGAAAGCTTCTTTCCAAGTTTGAACGGAAGATATTTCCTTTTTCACCATAGCCCTCTATGGGCTACCAAATATCCCTTTGCCAATTCAACTAGAACAGCCTTAGCGAAAGGGTTCTTGAAGGGAAAGATGTAACTCTGTGAGATGATTAACAGAACACAGAGCAGTTTCACAGGAAAATTCTTTCTAGTTTTGAACGGAAGATATTTCCTTTTTCACCATAGCCCTCTATGGGCTTCGAAATATCCCTTTGCAAATTCCACAAGAACAGCCTTTGCGAAAGGCTTCTTGAAGGGAAAGATGTAACTCTGTGAGATGAATTAACAGAACACAGAGCAGTTTCTCAGAAAGCTTCTTTCCAGTTTTGAACGGAAGATATTTCCGTTTTCAACATAGCCCTCTATGGACTTCCAAATATCCCTTTGCCAATTCCACAAAAAAAGCCTTAGCGAAAGGCTTCTTGAAGGGAAAGATGTAACTCTCTGAGATGAATTAACAGAACACAGAGCAGTTTCTCAGAAAGCTTCTTTCCAAGTTTGAACGGAAGATATTTCCTTTTTCACCATAGCCCTCTATGGGCTACCAAATATCCCTTTGCCAATTCAACTAGAACAGCCTTAGCGAAAGGTTTCTTGAAGGGAAAGATGTAACTCTGTGAGATGATTAACAGAACACAGAGCAGTTTCACAGGAAAATTCTTTCTAGTTTTGAACGGAAGATATTTCCTTTTTCACCATAGCCCTCTATGGGCTTCCAAATATCCCTTTGCCAATTCCACAAGAAGAGCCTTAGCGAAAGGTTTCTTGAAGGGGAAGATGTAACTCTGTGAGATGAATTAACAGAACACAGAGGAGTCTTTCAGAAAGCTTCTTTCCAGTTTTGAACGGAAGATATTTCCTTTTTCACCCTAGCCCTCTATGGGCTTCGAAATATCCCTTTGCAAATTCCACAAGAACAGCCTTTGCGAAAGGCTTCTTGAAGGGAAAGATGTAACTCTGTGAGATGTATTAACAGAACCCAAAGCAGTTTCTCAGAAAGCTTCTTTCCAGTTTTCAACGGAATATATTTCCTTTTTCACCATAGTCCTCTATGGTCTTCCAAATATCACCTTCTAAATTCCACAAGAACAGCCTTAGCGAAAGGCTTCTTGAAGGGAAAGCTGTAACTCTGTGAGATGTATTAACAGAACACAGAGCAGTTTCTCAGAAAGCTTCTTTCCAGTTTTGAACGGAAGATATTTCCTTTTTCACCATAGCCCTCTATGGGCGTCCAAATATCCCTCTACGAATTCCACAAGAATAGCCTTAGCGTAAGGCATCTTGAAGGGAAATATGTAACTCTGTGAGATGAATTAACAGAACACAGAGCAGTTTCTCAGAAAGCTTCTTTCCAGTTTTGAACGGAAGATATTCCCTTTTTCACCATAGCCCTCTATGGGCTTCCAAATATCCCTTTGCCAATTCCAGAAGAACAGCCTTAGCGAAATGCTTCTTGATGGGGAAGATGTAACTCTGTGAGATGATTTAACAGAACACAGAGCAGTTTCTCAGAAAGCTTCTTTCCAGTTTTGAACGGAGGATATTTCCTTTTTCACCATAGCCCTCTAAGTGCGTCAAAATATCCCTTTGCCAATTCCACAAGAACAGCCTTAGGGAAAGGCTTCTTGAAGGGAAAGATGTAACTCTGTGAGATGAATTAACAGAACACAGAGCAGTTTCTCAGAAAGCTTCTTTCCAGTTTTGAACGGAAGATATTTCCGTTTTCAACATAGCCCTCTATGGACTTCCAAATATCCCTTTGCCAATTCCACAAAAAAAGCCTTAGCGAAAGGCTTCTTGAAGGGAAAGATGTAACTCTCTGAGATGAATTAACAGAACACAGAGCAGTTTCTCAGAAAGCTTCTTTCCAAGTTTGAACGGAAGATATTTCCTTTTTCACCATAGCCCTCTATGGGCTACCAAATATCCCTTTGCCAATTCAACTAGAACAGCCTTAGCGAAAGGGTTCTTGAAGGGAAAGATGTAACTCTGTGAGATGATTAACAGAACACAGAGCAGTTTCACAGGAAAATTCTTTCTAGTATTGAACGGAAGATATTTCCTTTTTCACCATAGCCCTCTATGGGCTTCGAAATATCCCTTTGCAAATTCCACAAGAACAGCCTTTGCGAAAGGCTTCTTGAAGGGAAAGATGTAACTCTGTGAGATGAATTAACAGAACACAGAGCAGTTTCTCAGAAAGCTTCTTTCCAGTTTTGAACGGAAGATATTTCCGTTTTCAACATAGCCCTCTATGGACTTCCAAATATCCCTTTGCCAATTCCACAAAAAAAGCCTTAGCGAAAGGCTTCTTGAAGGGAAAGATGTAACTCTCTGAGATGAATTAACAGAACACAGAGCAGTTTCTCAGAAAGCTTCTTTCCAGTTTTGAACGGAAGATATTTCCTTTTTCACCATAGCCCTCTATGGTCGTCAAAATATCCCTTTGCCAATTCCACAAGAACAGCCTTAGCGAAAGGCTTCTTGAAGGGAAAAATGTAACTCTGTGAGATGAATTAACAGAACACAGAGCAGTTTCTCAGAAAGCTTCTTTCCAGTTTTGAACGGAAGATATTTCCTTTTTCAACATAGCCCTCTATGGGCTTCCAAATATCCCTTTGCCAATTCCACAAGAACAGCCTTAGCGAAAGGCTTCTTGAAGGGAAAGATGTAACTCTGTGAGATGAATTAACAGAACACAGAGCAGTTTCTCAGAAAGCTTCTTTCCAATTTTGAACGGAAGATATTTCCTTTTTCACCAAAGCCTCTATGGGCTTCCAAATATCCCTTTGCCAATTCCAGAAGAACAGCCTTAGCGAAACGCTTCTTGATGGGGAAGATGTATATCTGTGAGATGATTTAACAGAACACAGAGCAGTTTCTCAGAAAGGTTCTTTCCAGTTTTGAACGGAAGATATTTCCTTTTTCACCATAAAACTCTATGGGCTTCCAAATATCCCTTTGCCAATTCCACAAGAACAGCCTTAGCGAAGGGCTTCTTGAAGGGAAAGATGTAACTCTGTGAGCTGAATTAACATAACACAGAGCAATTTCTCAGAAAGCTTCTGTCCAGTTTTGAAAGGAAGATATTTCCTTTTTCACCATAGTCCTCAAAGGGCTTCCAAATATCCCTGTGCCATTTCCAGAAGAACAGCCTTAGCGAAACGCTTCTTGATGGGGAAGATGTATCTCTGTGAGATGATTTAACAGAACACAGAGCAGTTTCTCAGAAAGGTTCTTTCCAGTTTTGAACGGAAGATATTTCCTTTTTCACCATAGCCCCTAATGGGCTTCCAAATATCCCTTTGTCACTTCCACAAGAACAGACTTAGCGAAAGGCTTCTTGAAGGGAAAGATGTAACTCTGTGAGATGAATTAACAGAACACAGAGCAGTTTCTCAGAAAGCTTCTGTCCAGTTTTGAAAGGAAGATATTTCCTTTTTCACCATAGCCCTCTATGGGGGTCAAAATATCCCTTAGCGAAATCCACCAGAACAGCCTTAGCGTAAGGCTTATTGAAGGGAAAGATGTAACTCTGTGAGCTGAATTAACAGAACACAGAGCAGTTTCTCAGAAAGCTTCTTTCCAGTTTTGAACGGAAGATATTTCCTTTTTCACCATAGCCCTCTATGGGCTTCCAAATATCCCTTTGCCAATTCCACAAGAACAGCCTTAGCGAAAGTCTTCTTGAAGGGAAAGATGTAACTCTGTGAGGTGAATTAACAGAACACAGAGCAGTTTCTCAGAAAGCTTCTTTCCAGTTTTTAAAGGAATCTATTTCCTTTTTCACCATAGCCCTCTATGGGCTTCCAAATATCCCTTTTCCAATTCCACAAGAACAGCCTTAGCGAAAGGCTTCTTGAAGGGAAAGAAGTAACTCTGTGAGATGAATTAAAAGAACACAGTGCAGTTTCGCAGAAAGCTTCTTTCCAGTTTTGAACGGAAGATATTTCCTTTTTCACCATAGCCCTCTATGGGCTTCCAAATATCACTTTGCGAATTCCACAAGAAGAGCCTTAGCGAAAGGTTTCTTGAAGGGGAAGATGTAACTCTGTGAGATGAATTAACAGAACACAGAGCAGTTTCTCAGAAAGCTTCTTTCCAGTTTTGAACGGAAGATATTTCCTTTTTCACTATAGCCCTCTACGGGCTTCCAAATATCTCTTTGCCAATTCCACAAGAACAGCCTTAGCGAAAGGCTTCTTGAAGGGAAAGATGTAACTCTGTGAGATGAATTAACAGAACACTGAGCAGTTTCTCAGAAAGCTTCTTTCCAGTTTTGAACGGAAGATATTTCCTTTTTCACCATAGCCCTCTAAGGGCTTGAAAATATCCCTTTGCCAATTCCACAAGAACAGCCTTAGCGAAAGGCTTCTTGAAGGGAAAGAAGTAAATCTGTGAGATGAATTAAAAGAACACAGTGCAGTTTCTCAGAAAGCTTCTTTCCAGTTTTGAACGGAAGATATTTCCTTTTTCACCATAGCCCTCTATGGGCTTCCAAATATCCCTTTGCCAATTCCACAAGAAGAGCCTTAGCGAAAGGTTTCTTGAAGGGGAAGATGTAACTCTGTGAGATGAATTAACAGAACACAGAGGAGTTTTTCAGAAAGCTTCTTTCCAGTTTTGAACGGAAGATATTTCCTTTTTCACCCTAGCCCTCTATGGGCTTCGAAATATCCCTTTGCAAATTCCACAAGAACAGCCTTTGCGAAAGGCTTCTTGAAGGGAAAGATGTAACTCTGTGAGATGTGTTAACAGAACCCAAAGCAGTTTCTCAGAAAGCTTCTTTCCAGTTTTGAACGGAATATATTTCCTTTTTCACCATAGTCCTCTATGGTCTTCCAAATATCACCTTCTAAATTCCACAAGAACAGCCTTAGCGAAAGGCTTCTTGAAGGGAAAGCTGTAACTCTGTGAGATGTATTAACAGAACACAGAGCAGTTTCTCAGAAAGCTTCTTTCCAGTTTTGAACGGAAGATATTTCCTTTTTCACCATAGCCCTCTATGGGCGTCCAAATATCCCTTTACGAATTCCACAAGAATAGCCTTAGCGTAAGGCATCTTGAAGGGAAATATGTAACTCTGTGAGATGAATTAACAGAACACAGAGCAGTTTCTCAGAAAGCTTCTTTCCAGTTTTGAACGGAAGATATTTCCTTTTTCAACATAGCCCTCTATGGGCTTCCAAATATCCCTTTGCCAATTCCACAAGAACAGCCTTAGCGAAAGGCTTCTTGAAGGGAAAGATGTAACTCTGTGAGATGAATTAACAGAACACAGAGCAGTTTCTCAGAAAGCTTCTTTCCAGTTTTGAACGGAAGATATTTCCTTTTTCACCAAAGCCTCTATGGGCTTCCAAATATCCCTTTGCCAATTCCAGAAGAACAGCCTTAGCGAAACGCTTCTTGATGGGGAAGATGTAACTCTGTGAGATGATTTAACAGAACACAGAGCAGTTTCTCAGAAAGGTTCTTTCCAGTTTTGAACGGAAGATATTTCCTTTTTCACCATAAAACTCTATGGGCTTCCAAATATCCCTTTGCCAATTCCACAAGAACAGCCTTAGCGAAGGGCTTCTTGAAGGGAAAGATGTAACACTGTGAGCTGAATTAACATAACACAGAGCAATTTCTCAGAAAGCTTCTGTCCAGTTTTGAAAGGAAGATATTTCCTTTTTCACCATAGTCCTCTAAGGGCTTCCAAATATCCCTGTGCCATTTCCAGAAGAGCAGCCTTAGCGAAAGGCTTCTTGAAGGGAAAGATGTAACTCTGTGAGATGAATTAACAGAACACAGAGCAGTTTCTCAGAAAGCTTCTTTCCAGTTATGAACGGAAGATATTTCCTTTTTCACCTTAGCCCTCT
This sequence comes from Chlorocebus sabaeus, assembly GCF_047675955.1. Taxonomy (NCBI): domain Eukaryota; kingdom Metazoa; phylum Chordata; class Mammalia; order Primates; family Cercopithecidae; genus Chlorocebus; species Chlorocebus sabaeus. The sequence goes on from NC_132911.1 coordinate 46,024,527, forward strand.
ATGGTCGTCAAAATATCCCTTTGCCAATTCCACAAGAACAGCCTTAGCGAAAGGCTTCTTGAAGGGAAAAATGTAACTCTGTGAGATGAATTAACAGAACACAGAGCAGTTTCTCAGAAAGCTTCTTTCCAGTTTTGAACGGAGGATATTTCCTTTTTCAACATAGCCCTCTATGGGCTTCCAAATATCCCTTTGCCAATTCCACAAGAACAGCGTTAGCGAAAGGCTTCTTGAAGGGAAAGATGTAACTCTGTGAGATGAATTAACAGAACACAGAGCAGTTTCTCAGAAAGCTTCTTTCCAGAATTGAACGGAAGATATTTCCTTTTTCACCAAAGCCTCTATGGGCTTCCAAATATCCCTTTGCCAATTCCAGAAGAACAGCCTTAGCGAAACGCTTCTTGATGGGGAAGATGTAACTCTGTGAGATGATTTAACAGAACACAGAGCAGATTCTCAGAAAGCTTCTTTCCAGTTTTGACCGGAAGATATTTCCTTTTTCACCATAGCCCTCTATGGGCTTCCAAATATCCCTTTGCCAATTCCACAAGAGCAGCCTTAGCGAAAGGCTTCTTGAAGGGAAAGATGTAACTCTGTGAGATGAATTAATAGAACACAGAGAAGTTTCTCAGAAAGCTTCTTTCCAATTTTTTAAGGAAGATATTTCCTTTTTCACCATAGCCCTCTAAGGGCTTCCAAATATCCCTTTGCCATTTCCAGAAGAGCAGCCTTAGCGAAACGCTTCTTGATGGGGAAGATGTAACTCTGTGAGATGATTTAACAGAACACAGAGCAGTTTCTCAGAAAGGTTCTTTCCAGTTTTGAACGGAAGATATTTCCTTTTTCACCATAGCCCCTTATGGGCTTCCAAATATCCCTTTGTCACTTCCCCAAGAACAGACTTAGCGAAAGGCTTCTTGAAGGGAAAGATGTAACTCTGTGAGATGAATTAACAGAACACAGAGCAGTTTCTCAGAAAGCTTCTTTCCAGTTTTGAACGGAAGATATTTCCTTTTTCACCATAGCCCTCTATGGGCTTCCAAATATCCCTTTGCCAATTCCAGAAGAACAGCCTTAGCGAAATGCTTCTTGATGGGGAAGATGTAACTCTGTGAGATGAATTAACAGAACACAGAGCAGTTTCTCAGAAAGCTTCTTTCCAGTTTTGAACGGAAGATATTTCCGTTTTCAACATAGCCCTCTATGGACTTCCAAATATCCCTTTGCCAATTCCACAAAAAAAGCCTTAGCGAAAGGCTTCTTGAAGGGAAAGATGTAACTCTCTGAGATGAATTAACAGAACTCAGAGCAGTTTCTCAGAAAGCTTCTTTCCAAGTTTGAACGGAAGATATTTCCTTTTTCACCATAGCCCTCTATGGGCTTCCAAATATCCCTTTGCCAATTCCACTAGAACAGCCTTAGCGAAAGGGTTCTTGAGGGAAAGATGTAACTCTGTGAGATGATTAACAGAACACAGAGCAGTTTCACAGGAAAATTCTTTCTAGTTTTGAACGGAAGATATTTCCTTTTTCACCATAGCCCTCTATGGGCTTCCAAATATCCCTTTGCCAATTACACAAGAAGAGCCTTAGCGAAAGGTTTCTTGAAGGGGAAGATGTAACTCTGTGAGATGAATTAACAGAACACAGAGGAGTTTTTCAGAAAGCTTCTTTCCAGTTTTGAACGGAAGATATTTCCTTTTTCACCCTAGCCCTCTATGGGCTTCGAAATATCCCTTTGCAAATTCCACAAGAACAGCCTTTGCGAAAGGCTTCTTGAAGGGAAAGATGTAACTCTGTGAGATGTATTAACAGAACCCAAAGCAGTTTCTCAGAAAGCTTCTTTCCAGTTTTGAACGGAATATATTTCCTTTTTCACCATAGTCCTCTATGGTCTTCCAAATATCACCTTCTAAATTCCACAAGAACAGCCTTAGCGAAAGGCTTCTTGAAGGGAAAGCTGTAACTCTGTGAGATGTATTAACAGAACACAGAGCAGTTTCTCAGAAAGCTTCTTTCCAGTTTTGAACGGAAGATATTTCCTTTTTCACCATAGCCCTCTATGGGCGTCCAAATATCCCTTTACGAATTCCACAAGAATAGCCTTAGCGTAAGGCATCTTGAAGGGAAATATGTAACTCTGTGAGATGAATTAACAGAACACAGAGCAGTTTCTCAGAAAGCTTCTTTCCAGTTTTGAACGGAAGATATTCCCTTTTTCACCATAGCCCTCTATGGGCTTCCAAATATCCCTTTGCCAATTCCACAAGAACAGCCTTAGCGAAAGGCTTCTTGAAGGGAAAGATGTAACTCTGTGAGATGAATTAACAGAACACAGAGCAGTTTCACAGAAAGCTTCTTTCCAGTTTTGAACGGAAGATATTTCCTTTTTCACCATAGCCCTCTATGGGCTTCCAAATATCCCTTTGCCAATTCCAGAAGAACAGCCTTAGCGAAATGCTTCTTGATGGGGAAGATGTAACTCTGTGAGATGATTTAACAGAACACAGAGCAGTTTCTCAGAAAGCTTCTTTCCAGTTTTGAACGGAGGATATTTCCTTTTTCACCATAGCCCTCTAAGGGCGTCAAAATATCCCTTTGCCAATTCCACAAGAACAGCCTTAGGGAAAGGCTTCTTGAAGGGAAAGATGTAACTCTGTGAGATGAATTAACAGAACACAGAGCAGTTTCTCAGAAAGCTTCTTTCCAGTTTTGAACGGAAGATATTTCCGTTTTCAACATAGCCCTCTATGGACTTCCAAATATCCCTTTGCCAATTCCACAAAAAAAGCCTTAGCGAAAGGCTTCTTGAAGGGAAAGATGTAACTCTCTGAGATGAATTAACAGAACACAGAGCAGTTTCTCAGAAAGCTTCTTTCCAAGTTTGAACGGAAGATATTTCCTTTTTCACCATAGCCCTCTATGGGCTACCAAATATCCCTTTGCCAATTCAACTAGAACAGCCTTAGCGAAAGGGTTCTTGAAGGGAAAGATGTAACTCTGTGAGATGATTAACAGAACACAGAGCAGTTTCACAGGAAAATTCTTTCTAGTTTTGAACGGAAGATATTTCCTTTTTCACCATAGCCCTCTATGGGCTTCCAAATATCCCTTTGCCAATTCCACAAGAAGAGCCTTAGCGAAAGGTTTCTTGAAGGGGAAGATGTAACTCTGTGAGATGAATTAACAGAACACAGAGGAGTTTTTCAGAAAGCTTCTTTCCAGTTTTGAACGGAAGATATTTCCTTTTTCACCCTAGCCCTCTATGGGCTTCGAAATATCCCTTTGCAAATTCCACAAGAACAGCCTTTGCGAAAGGCTTCTTGAAGGGAAAGATGTAACTCTGTGAGATGTATTAACAGAACCCAAAGCAGTTTCTCAGAAAGCTTCTTTCCAGTTTTGAACGGAATATATTTCCTTTTTCACCATAGTCCTCTATGGTCTTCCAAATATCACCTTCTAAATTCCACAAGAACAGCCTTAGCGAAAGGCTTCTTGAAGGGAAAGCTGTAACTCTGTGAGATGTATTAACAGAACACAGAGCAGTTTCTCAGAAAGCTTCTTTCCAGTTTTGAACGGAAGATATTTCCTTTTTCACCATAGCCCTCTATGGGCGTCCAAATATCCCTTTACGAATTCCACAAGAATAGCCTTAGCGTAAGGCATCTTGAAGGGAAATATGTAACTCTGTGAGATGAATTAACAGAACACAGAGCAGTTTCTCAGAAAGCTTCTTTCCAGTTTTGAACGGAAGATATTTCCTTTTTCACCATAGCCCTCTATGGGCTTCCAAATATCCCTTTGCCAATTCCACAAGAACAGCCTTAGCGAATGGCTTCTTGAAGGGAAAGATGTAACTCTGTGAGATGAATTAACAGAACACAGAGCAGTTTCTCAGAAAGCTTCTTTCCAGTTTTGAACGGAAGATATTTCCTTTTTCACCATAGCCCTCTATGGTCGTCAAAATATCCCTTTGCCAATTCCACAAGAACAGCCTTAGCGAAAGGCTTCTTGAAGGGAAAAATGTAACTCTGTGAGATGAATTAACAGAACACAGAGCAGTTTCTCAGAAAGCTTCTTTCCAGTTTTGAACGGAAGATATTTCCTTTTTCAACATAGCCCTCTATGGGATTCCAAATATCCCTTTGCCAATTCCACAAGAACAGCCTTAGCGAAAGGCTTCTTGAAGGGAAAGATGTAACTCTGTGAGATGAATTAACAGAACACAGAGCAGTTTCTCAGAAAGCTTCTTTCCAATTTTGAACGGAAGATATTTCCTTTTTCACCAAAGCCTCTATGGGCTTCCAAATATCCCTTTGCCAATTCCAGAAGAACAGCCTTAGCGAAACGCTTCTTGATGGGGAAGATGTAAATCTGTGAGATGATTTAACAGAACACAGAGCAGTTTCTCAGAAAGGTTCTTTCCAGTTTTGAACGGAAGATATTTCCTTTTTCACCATAAAACTCTATGGGCTTCCAAATATCCCTTTGCCAATTCCACAAGAACAGCCTTAGCGAAGGGCTTCTTGAAGGGAAAGATGTAACTCTGTGAGCTGAATTAACATAACACAGAGCAATTTCTCAGAAAGCTTCTGTCCAGTTTTGAAAGGAAGATATTTCCTTTTTCACCATAGTCCTCTAAGGGCTTCCAAATATCCCTGTGCCATTTCCAGAAGAACAGCCTTAGCGAAACGCTTCTTGATGGGGAAGATGTATCTCTGTGAGATGATTTAACAGAACACAGAGCAGTTTCTCAGAAAGGTTCTTTCCAGTTTTGAACGGAAGATATTTCCTTTTTCACCATAGCCCCTAATGGGCTTCCAAATATCCCTTTGTCACTTCCACAAGAACAGACTTAGCGAAAGGCTTCTTGAAGGGAAAGATGTAACTCTGTGAGATGAATTAACCCAACACAGAGCAGTTTCTCAGAAAGCTTCTGTCCAGTTTTGAAAGGAAGATATTTCCTTTTTCACCATAGCCCTCTATGGGGGTCAAAATATCCCTTAGCGAATTCCACAAGAACAGCCTTAGCGTAAGGCTTATTGAAGGGAAAGATGTAACTCTGTGAGCTGAATTAACAGAACACAGAGCAGTTTCTCAGAAAGCCTCTTTCCAGTTTTGAACGGAAGATATTTCCTTTTTCACCATAGCCCTCTATGGGCTTCCAAATATCCCTTTGCCAATTCCACAAGAACAGCCTTAGCGAATGTCTTCTTGAAGGGAAAGATGTAACTCTGTGAGGTGAATTAACAGAACACAGAGCAGTTTCTCAGAAAGCTTCTTTCCAGTTTTTAAAGGAATCTATTTCCTTTTTCACCATAGCCCTCTATGGGCTTCCAAATATCCCTTTTCCAATTCCACAAGAACAGCCTTAGCGAAAGGCTTCTTGAAGGGAAAGAAGTAACTCTGTGAGATGAATTAAAAGAACACAGTGCAGTTTCGCAGAAAGCTTCTTTCCAGTTTTGAACGGAAGATATTTCCTTTTTCACCATAGCCCTCTATGGGCTTCCAAATATCACTTTGCGAATTCCACAAGAAGAGCCTTAGCGAAAGGTTTCTTGAAGGGGAAGATGTAACTCTGTGAGATGAATTAACAGAACACAGAGCAGTTTCTCAGAAAGCTTCTTTCCAGTTTTGAACGGAAGATATTTCCTTTTTCACTATAGCCCTCTACGGGCTTCCAAATATCTCTTTGCCAATTCCACAAGAACAGCCTTAGCGAAAGGCTTCTTGAAGGGAAAGATGTAACTCTGTGAGATGAATTAAAAGAACACTGAGCAGTTTCTCAGAAAGCTTCTTTCCAGTTTTGAACGGAAGATATTTCCTTTTTCACCATAGCCCTCTAAGGGCTTGAAAATATCCCTTTGCCAATTCCACAAGAACAGCCTTAGCGAAAGGCTTCTTGAAGGGAAAGAAGTAACTCTGTGAGATGAATTAAAAGAACACAGTGCAGTTTCTCAGAAAGCTTCTTTCCAGTTTTGAACGGAAGATATTTCCTTTTTCACCATAGCCCTCTATGGGCTTCCAAATATCCCTTTGCCAATTCCACAAGAAGAACCTTAGCGAAAGGTTTCTTGAAGGGGAAGATGTAACTCTGTGAGATGAATTAACAGAACACAGAGGAGTTTTTCAGAAAGCTTCTTTCCAGTTTTGAACGGAAGATATTTCCTTTTTCACCCTAGCCCTCTATGGGCTTCGAAATATCCCTTTGCAAATTCCACAAGAACACCCTTTGCGAAAGGCGTCTTGAAGGGAAAGATGTAACTCTGTGAGATGTATTAACAGAACCCAAAGCAGTTTCTCAGAAAGCTTCTTTCCAGTTTTGAACGGAATATATTTCCTTTTTTACCATAGTCCTCTATGGTCTTCCAAATATCACCTTCTAAATTCCACAAGAACAGCCTTAGCGAAAGGCTTCTTGAAGGGAAAGCTGTAACTCTGTGAGATGTATTAACAGAACACAGAGCAGTTTCTCAGAAAGCTTCTTTCCAGTTTTGAACGGAAGATATTTCCTTTTTCACCATAGCCCTCTATGGGCGTCCAAATATCCCTTTACGAATTCCACAAGAATAGCCTTAGCGTAAGGCATCTTGAAGGGAAATATGTAACTCTGTGAGATGAATTAACAGAACACAGAGCAGTTTCTCAGAAAGCTTCTTTCCAGTTTTGAACGGAAGATATTTCCTTTTTCAACATAGCCCTCTATGGGCTTCCAAATATCCCTTTGCCAATTCCACAAGAACAGCCTTAGCGAAAGGCTTCTTGAAGGGAAAGATGTAACTCTGTGAGATGAATTAACAGAACACAGAGCAGTTTCTCAGAAAGCTTCTTTCCAGTTTTGAACGGAAGATATTTCCTTTTTCACCAAAGCCTCTATGGGCTTCCAAATATCCCTTTGCCAATTCCAGAAGAACAGCCTTAGCGAAACGCTTCTTGATGGGGAAGATGTAACTCTGTGAGATGATTTAACACAACACAGAGCAGATTCTCAGAAAGCTTCTTTCCAGTTTTGACCGGAAGATATTTCCTTTTTCAACATAGCCCTCTATGGGCTTCCAAATATCCCTTTGCCAATTCCACAAGAGCAGCCTTAGCGAAAGGCTTCTTGAAGGGAAAGATGTAACTCTGTGAGATGAATTAATAGAACACAGAGAAGTTTCTCAGAAAGCTTCTTTCCAATTTTTTAAGGAAGATATTTCCTTTTTCACCATAGCCCTCTAAGGGCTTCCAAATATCCCTTTGCCATTTCCAGAAGAGCAGCCTTAGCGAAACGCTTCTTGATGGGGAAGATGTAACTCTGTGAGATGATTTAACAGAACACAGAGCAGTTTCTCAGAAAGGTTCTTTCCAGTTTTGAACGGAAGATATTTCCTTTTTCACCATAGCCCCTTATGGGCTTCCAAATATCCCTTTGTCACTTCCCCAAGAACAGACTTAGCGAAAGGCTTCTTGAAGGGAAAGATGTAATTCTGTGAGATGAATTAACAGAACGCAGAGCAGTCTCTCAGAAAGCTTCTTTCCAGTTTTGAACGGAAGATATTTCCTTTTTCACCATAGCCCTCTATGGTCGTCAAAATATCCCTTAGCGAATTCCACAAGAACAGCCTTAGCGTAAGGCTTCTAGAAGGGAAAGATGTAACTCTCTGAGATGAATTAACAGAACACAGAGCAGTTTCTCAGAAAGCTTCTTTACAGTTTTGAACGGAAGATATTTCCTTTTTCACCATAGCCCTCTATGGGGGTCAAAATATCCCTTAGCGAATTCCACAAGAACAGCCTTAGCGTAAGGCTTCTAGAAGGGAAAGATGTAACTCTCTGAGATGAATTAACAGAACACAGAGTAGTTTCTCAGAAAGCTTCTTTCCAGTTTTGAACGGAAGATATTTCCTTTTTCACCAAAGCCTCTATGGGCTTCCAAATATCCCTTTGCCAATTCCAGAAGAACAGCCTTAGCGAAACGCTTCTTGATGGGGAAGATGTAACTCTGTGAGATGATTTAACAGAACACAGAGCAGTTTCTCAGAAAGGTTCTTTCCAGTTTTGAACGGAAGATATTTCCTTTTTCACCATAAAACTCTATGGGCTTCCAAATATCCCTTTGCCAATTCCACAAGAACAGCCTTAGCGAAGGGCTTCTTGAAGGGAAAGATGTAACACTGTGAGCTGAATTAACATAACACAGAGCAATTTCACAGAAAGCTTCTGTCCAGTTTTGAAAGGAAGATATTTCCTTTTTCACCATAGTCCTCTAAGGGCTTCCAAATATCCCTGTGCCATTTCCAGAAGAACAGCCTTAGCGAAACGCTTCTTGATGGGGAAGATGTATCTCTGTGAGATGATTTAACAGAACACAGAGTAGTTTCTCAGAAAGGTTCTTTCCAGTTTTGAACGGAAGATATTTCCTTTTTCACCATAGCCCCTAATGGGCTTCCAAATATCCCTTTGTCACTTCCACAAGAACAGACTTAGCGAAAGGCTTCTTGAAGGGAAAGATGTAACTCTGTGAGATGAATTAACAGAACACAGAGCAGTTTCTCAGAAAGCTTCTGTCCAGTTTTGAAAGGAAGATATTTCCTTTTTCACCATAGCCCTCTATGGGGGTCAAAATATCCCTTAGCGAATTCCACAAGAACAGCCTTAGCGTAAGGCTTATTGAAGGGAAAGATGTAACTCTGTGAGCTGAATTAACAGAACACAGAGCAGTTTCTCAGAAAGCTTCTTTCCAGTTTTGAACGGAAGATATTTCCTTTTTCACCATAGCCCTCTATGGTCGTCAAAATATCCCTTTGCCAATTCCACAAGAACAGCCTTAGCGAAAGGCTTCTTGAAGGGAAAAATGTAACTCTGTGAGATGAATTAACAGAACACAGAGCAGTTTCTCAGAAAGCTTCTTTCCAGTTTTGAACGGAAGATATTTCCTTTTTCAACATAGCCCTCTATGGGATTCCAAATATCCCTTTGCCAATTCCACAAGAACAGCCTTAGCGAAAGGCTTCTTGAAGGGAAAGATGTAACTCTGTGAGATGAATTAACAGAACACAGAGCAGTTTCTCAGAAAGCTTCTTTCCAATTTTGAACGGAAGATATTTCCTTTTTCACCAAAGCCTCTATGGGCTTCCAAATATCCCTTTGCCAATTCCAGAAGAACAGCCTTAGCGAAAAGGTTTCTTGAAGGGGAAGATGTAACTCTGTGAGATGAATTAACAGAACACAGAGCAGTTTCTCAGAAAGCTTCTTTCCAGTTTTGAACGGAAGATATTTCCTTTTTCACTATAGCCCTCTACGGGCTTCCAAATATCTCTTTGCCAATTCCACAAGAACAGCCTTAGCGAAAGGCTTCTTGAAGGGAAAGATGTAACTCTGTGAGATGAATTAACAGAACACTGAGCAGTTTCTCAGAAAGCTTCTTTCCAGTTTTGAACGGAAGATATTTCCTTTTTCACCATAGCCCTCTAAGGGCTTGAAAATATCCCTTTGCCAATTCCACAAGAACAGCCTTAGCGAACGGCTTCTTGAAGGGAAAGAAGTAACTCTGTGAGATGAATTAAAAGAACACAGTGCAGTTTCTCAGAAAGCTTCTTTCCAGTTTTGAACGGAAGATATTTCCTTTTTCACCATAGCCCTCTATGGGCTTCCAAATATCCCTTTGCCAATTCCACAAGAAGAGCCTTAGCGAAAGGTTTCTTGAAGGGGAAGATGTAACTCTGTGAGATGAATTAACAGAACACAGAGGAGTTTTTCAGAAAGCTTCTTTCCAGTTTTGAACGGAAGATATTTCCTTTTTCACCCTAGCCCTCTATGGGCTTCGAAATATCCCTTTGCAAATTCCACAAGAACAGCCTTTGCGAAAGGCTTCTTGAAGGGAAAGATGTAACTCTGTGAGATGTATTAACAGAACCCAAAGCAGTTTCTCAGAAAGCTTCTTTCCAGTTTTGAACGGAATATATTTCCTTTTTCACCATAGTCCTCTATGGTCTTCCAAATATCACCTTCTAAATTCCACAAGAACAGCCTTAGCGAAAGGCTTCTTGAAGGGAAAGCTGTAACTCTGTGAGATGTATTAACAGAACACAGAGCAGTTTCTCAGAAAGCTTCTTTCCAGTTTTGAACGGAAGATATTTCCTTTTTCACCATAGCCCTCTATGGGCGTCCAAATATCCCTTTACGAATTCCACAAGAATAGCCTTAGCGTAAGGCATCTTGAAGGGAAATATGTAACTCTGTGAGATGAATTAACAGAACACAGAGCAGTTTCTCAGAAAGCTTCTTTCCAGTTTTGAACGGCAGATATTTCCTTTTTCACCATAGCCCTCTATGGGCTTCCAAATATCCCTTTGCCAATTCCACAAGAACAGCCTTAGCGAAAGGCTTCTTGAAGGGAAAGATGTAACTCTGTGAGATGAATTAACAGAACACAGAGCAGTTTCTCAGAAAGCTTCTTTCCAGTTTTGAACGGAAGATATTTCCTTTTTCACCATAGCCCTCTATGGTCGTCAAAATATCCCTTTGCCAATTCCACAAGAACAGCCTTAGCGAAAGGCTTCTTGAAGGGAAAAATGTAACTCTGTGAGATGAATTAACAGAACACAGAGCAGTTTCTCAGAAAGCTTCTTTCCAGTTTTGAACGGAAGATATTTCCTTTTTCAACATAGCCCTCTATGGGCTTCCAAATATCCCTTTGCCAATTCCACAAGAACAGCCTTAGCGAAAGGCTTCTTGAAGGGAAAGATGTAACTCTGTGAGATGAATTAACAGAACACAGAGCAGTTTCTCAGAAAGCTTCTTTCCAGTTTTGAACGGAAGATATTTCCTTTTTCACCATAGCCCTCTATGGTCGTCAAAATATCCCTTTGCCAATTCCACAAGAACAGCCTTAGCGAAAGGCTTCTTGAAGGGAAAAATGTAACTCTGTGAGATGAATTAACAGAACACAGAGCAGTTTCTCAGAAAGCTTCTTTCCAGTTTTGAACGGAAGATATTTCCTTTTTCAACATAGCCCTCTATGGGCTTCCAAATATCCCTTTGCCAATTCCACAAGAACAGCCTTAGCGAAAGGCTTCTTGAAGGGAAAGATGTAACTCTGTGAGATGAATTAACAGAACACAGAGCAGTTTCTCAGAAAGCTTCTTTCCAGTTTTGAACGGAAGATATTTCCTTTTTCACCAAAGCCTCTATGGGCTTCCAAATATCCCTTTGCCAATTCCAGAAGAACAGCCTTAGCGAAACGCTTCTTGATGGGGAAGATGTAACTCTGTGAGATGATTTAACAGAACACAGAGCAGATTCTCAGAAAGCTTCTTTCCAGTTTTGACCGGAAGATGTTTCCTTTTTCAACATAGCCCTCTATGGGCTTCCAAATATCCCTTTGCCAATTCCACAAGAGCAGCCTTAGCGAAAGGCTTCTTGAAGGGAAAGATGTAACTCTGTGAGATGAATTAATAGAACACAGAGAAGTTTCTCAGAAAGCTTCTTTCCAATTTTTTAAGGAAGATATTTCCTTTTTCACCATAGCCCTCTAAGGGCTTCCAAATATCCCTTTGCCATTTCCAGAAGAGCAGCCTTAGCGAAACGCTTCTTGATGGGGAAGATGTAACTCTGTGAGATGATTTAACAGAACACACAGCAGTTTCTCAGAAAGGTTCTTTCCAGTTTTGAACGGAAGATATTTCCTTTTTCACCATAGCCCCTTATGGGCTTCCAAATATCCCTTTGTCACTTCCCCAAGAACAGACTTAGCGAAAGGCTTCTTGAAGGGAAAGATGTAATTCTGTGAGATGAATTAACAGAACGCAGAGCAGTCTCTCAGAAAGCTTCTTTCCAGTTTTGAACGGAAGATATTTCCTTTTTCACCATAGCCCTCTATGGGGGTCAAAATATCCCTTAGCGAATTCCACAAGAACAGCCTTAGCGTAAGGCTTCTAGAAGGGAAAGATGTAACTCTCTGAGATGAATTAACAGAACACAGAGCAGTTTCTCAGAAAGCTTCTTTCCAGTTTTGAACGGAAGATATTTCCTTTTTCACCATAGCCCTCTATGGGCTTCCAAATATCCCTTTGCCAATTCCACAAGAACAGCCTTAGCGAAAGGCTTCTTGAAGGGAAAGATGTAACTCTGTGAGATGAATTAACAGAACACAGAGCAGTTTCACAGAAAGCTTCTTTCCAGTTTTGAACGGAAGATATTTCCTTTTTCACCATAGCCCTCTATGGGCTTCCAAATATCCCTTTGCCAATTCCAGAAGAACAGCCTTAGCGAAATGCTTCTTGATGGGGAAGATGTAACTCTGTGAGATGAATTAACAGAACACAGAGCAGTTTCTCAGAAAGCTTCTTTCCAGTTTTGAACGGAAGATATTTCCTTTTTCAACATAGCCCTCTATGGACTTCCAAATATCCCTTTGCCAATTCCACAAAAAAAGCCTTAGCGAAAGGCTTCTTGAAGGGAAAGATGTAACTCTCTGAGATGAATTAACAGAACACAGAGCAGTTTCTCAGAAAGCTTCTTTCCAAGTTTGAACGGAAGATATTTCCTTTTTCACCATAGCCCTCTATGGGCTTCCAAATATCCCTTTGCCAATTCCACTAGAACAGCCTTAGCGAAAGGGTTCTTGAAGGGAAAGATGTAACTCTGTGAGATGATTAACAGAACACAGAGCAGTTTCACAGGAAAATTCTTTCTAGTTTTGAACGGAAGATATTTCCTTTTTCACCATAGCCCTCTATGGGCTTCCAAATATCCCTTTGCCAATTCCACAAGAAGAGCCTTAGCGAAAGGTTTCTTGAAGGGGAAGATGTAACTCTGTGAGATGAATTAACAGAACACAGAGGAGTTTTTCAGAAAGCTTCTTTCCAGTTTTGAACGGAAGATATTTCCTTTTTCACCCTAGCCCTCTATGGGCTTCGAAATATCCCTTTGCAAATTCCACAAGAACAGCCTTTGCGAAAGGCTTCTTGAAGGGAAAGATGTAACTCTGTGAGATGTATTAACAGAACCCAAAGCAGTTTCTCAGAAAGCTTCTTTCCAGTTTTGAACGGAATATATTTCCTTTTTCACCATAGTCCTCTATGGTCTTCCAAATATCACCTTCTAAATTCCACAAGAACAGCCTTAGCGAAAGGCTTCTTGAAGGGAAAGCTGTAACTCTGTGAGATGTATTAACAGAACACAGAGCAGTTTCTCAGAAAGCTTCTTTCCAGTTTTGAACGGAAGATATTTCCTTTTTCACCATAGCCCTCTATGGGCGTCCAAATATCCCTTTACGAATTCCACAAGAATAGCCTTAGCGTAAGGCATCTTGAAGGGAAATATGTAACTCTGTGAGATGAATTAACAGAACACAGAGCAGTTTCTCAGAAAGCTTCTTTCCAGTTTTGAACGGAAGATATTCCCTTTTTCACCATAGCCCTCTATGGGCTTCCAAATATCCCTTTGCCAATTCCACAAGAACAGCCTTAGCGAAAGACTTCTTGAAGGGAAAGATGTAACTCTGTGAGATGAATTAACAGAACACAGAGCAGTTTCACAGAAAGCTTCTTTCCAGTTTTGAACGGAAGATATTTCCTTTTTCACCATAGCCCTCTATGGGCTTCCAAATATCCCTTTGCCAATTCCAGAAGAACAGCCTTAGCGAAATGCTTCTTGATGGGGAAGATGTAACTCTGTGAGATGATTTAACAGAACACAGAGCAGTTTCTCAGAAAGCTTCTTTCCAGTTTTGAACGGAGGATATTTCCTTTTTCACCATAGCCCTCTAAGGGCGTCAAAATATCCCTTTGCCAATTCCACAAGAACAGCCTTAGGGAAAGGCTTCTTGAAGGGAAAGATGTAACTCTGTGAGATGAATTAACAGAACACAGAGCAGTTTCTCAGAAAGCTTCTTTCCAATTTTGAACGGAAGATATTTCCTTTTTCACCAAAGCCTCTATGGGCTTCCAAATATCCCTTTGCCAATTCCAGAAGAACAGCCTTAGCGAAACGCTTCTTGATGGGGAAGATGTAAATCTGTGAGATGATTTAACAGAACACAGAGCAGTTTCTCAGAAAGGTTCTTTCCAGTTTTGAACGGAAGATATTTCCTTTTTCACCATAAAACTCTATGGGCTTCCAAATATCCCTTTGCCAATTCCACAAGAACAGCCTTAGCGAAGGGCTTCTTGAAGGGAAAGATGTAACTCTGTGAGCTGAATTAACATAACACAGAGCAATTTCTCAGAAAGCTTCTGTCCAGTTTTGAAAGGAAGATATTTCCTTTTTCACCATAGTCCTCTAAGGGCTTCCAAATATCCCTGTGCCATTTCCAGAAGAACAGCCTTAGCGAAACGCTTCTTGATGGGGAAGATGTATCTCTGTGAGATGATTTAACAGAACACAGAGCAGTTTGTCAGAAAGCTTCTGTCCAGTTTTGAAAGGAAGATATTTCCTTTTTCACCATAGCCCTCTATGGGGGTCAAAATATCCCTTAGCGAATTCCACAAGAACAGCCTTAGCGTAAGGCTTAATGAAGGGAAACATGTAACTCTGTGAGCTGAATTAACAGAACACAGAGCAGTTTCTCAGAAAGCTTCTTTCCTGTTTTGAACGGAAGATAATTCCTTTTTCACCATAGCCCTCTATGGGCTTCCAAATATCCCTTTGCCAATTCCACAAGAACAGCCTTAGCGAAAGTCTTCTTGAAGGGAAAGATGTAACTCTGTGAGGTGAATTAACAGAACACAGAGCAGTTTCTCAGAAAGCTTCTTTCCAGTTTTTAAAGGAATCTATTTCCTTTTTCACCATAGCCCTCTATGGGCTTCCAAATATCCCTTTTCCAATTCCACAAGAACAGCCTTAGCGAAAGGCTTCTTGAAGGGAAAGAAGTAACTCTGTGAGATGAATTAAAAGAACACAGTGCAGTTTCTCAGAAAGCTTCTTTCCAGTTTTGAACGGAAGATATTTCCTTTTTCACCATAGCCCTCTAAGGGCTTGAAAATATCCCTTTGCCAATTCCACAAGAACAGCCTTAGCGAAAGGCTTCTTGAAGGGAAAGAAGTAACTCTGTGAGATGAATTAAAAGAACACAGTGCAGTTTCTCAGAAAGCTTCTTTCCAGTTTTGAACGGAAGATATTTCCTTTTTCACCATAGCCCTCTATGGGCTTCCAAATATCCCTTTGCCAATTCCACAAGAAGAGCCTTAGCGAAAGGTTTCTTGAAGGGGAAGATGTAACTCTGTGAGATGAATTAACAGAACACAGAGGAGTTTTTCAGAAAGCTTCTTTCCAGTTTTGAACGGAAGATATTTCCTTTTTCACCCTAGCCCTCTATGGGCTTCGAAATATCCCTTTGCAAATTCCACAAGAACAGCCTTTGCGAAAGGCTTCTTGAAGGGAAAGATGTAACTCTGTGAGATGTATTAACAGAACCCAAAGCAGTTTCTCAGAAAGCTTCTTTCCAGTTTTGAACGGAATATATTTCCTTTTTCACCATAGTCCTCTATGGTCTTCCAAATATCACCTTCTAAATTCCACAAGAACAGCCTTAGCGAAAGGCTTCTTGAAGGGAAAGCTGTAACTCTGTGAGATGTATTAACAGAACACAGAGCAGTTTCTCAGAAAGCTTCTTTCCAGTTTTGAACGGAAGATATTTCCTTTTTCACCATAGCCCTCTATGGGCGTCCAAATATCCCTTTACGAATTCCACAAGAATAGCCTTAGCGTAAGGCATCTTGAAGGGAAATATGTAACTCTGTGAGATGAATTAACAGAACACAGAGCAGTTTCTCAGAAAGCTTCTTTCCAGTTTTGAACGGAAGATATTTCCTTTTTCAACATAGCCCTCTATGGGCTTCCAAATATCCCTTTGCCAATTCCACAAGAACAGCCTTAGCGAAAGGCTTCTTGAAGGGAAAGATGTAACTCTGTGAGATGAATTAACAGAACACAGAGCAGTTTCTCAGAAAGCTTCTTTCCAGTTTTGAACGGAAGATATTTCCTTTTTCACCAAAGCCTCTATGGGCTTCCAAATATCCCTTTGCCAATTCCAGAAGAACAGCCTTAGCGAAACGCTTCTTGATGGGGAAGATGTAACTCTGTGAGATGATTTAACAGAACACAGAGCAGTTTCTCAGAAAGGTTCTTTCCAGTTTTGAACGGAAGATATTTCCTTTTTCACCATAAAACTCTATGGGCTTCCAAATATCCCTTTGCCAATTCCACAAGAACAGCCTTAGCGAAGGGCTTCTTGAAGGGAAAGATGTAACACTGTGAGCTGAATTAACATAACACAGAGCAATTTCTCAGAAAGCTTCTGTCCAGTTTTGAAAGGAAGATATTTCCTTTTTCACCATAGTCCTCTAAGGGCTTCCAAATATCCCTGTGCCATTTCCAGAAGAACAGCCTTAGCGAAACGCTTCTTGATGGGGAAGATGTATCTCTGTGAGATGATTTAACAGAACACAGAGCATTTTCTCAGAAAGGTTCTTTCCAGTTTTGAACGGAAGATATTTCCTTTTTCACCATAGCCCCTAATGGGCTTCCAAATATCCCTTTGTCACTTCCACAAGAACAGACTTAGCGAAAGGCTTCTTGAAGGGAAAGATGTAACTCTGTGAGATGAATTAACAGAACACAGAGCAGTTTCTCAGAAAGCTTCTGTCCAGTTTTGAAAGGAAGATATTTCCTTTATCACCATAGCCCTCTATGGGGGTCAAAATATCCCTTAGCGAATTCCACAAGAACAGCCTTAGCGTAAGGCTTATTGAAGGGAAAGATGTAACTCTGTGAGCTGAATTAACAGAACACAGAGCAGTTTCTCAGAAAGCTTCTTTCCAGTTTTGAACGGAAGATAATTCCTTTTTCACCATAGCCCTCTATGGGCTTCCAAATATCCCTTTGCCAATTCCACAAGAACAGCCTTAGCGAAAGTCTCCTTGAAGGGAAAGATGTAACTCTGTGAGGTGAATTAACAGAACACAGAGCAGTTTCTCAGAAAGCTTCTTTCCAGTTTTTAAAGGAATCTATTTCCTTTTTCACCATAGCCCTCTATGGGCTTCCAAATATCCCTTTTCCAATTCCACAAGAACAGCCTTAGCGAAAGGCTTCTTGAAGGGAAAGAAGTAACTCTGTGAGATGAATTAAAAGAACACAGTGCAGTTTCGCAGAAAGCTTCTTTCCAGTTTTGAACGGAAGATATTTCCTTTTTCACCATAGCCCTCTATGGGCTTCCAAATATCACTTTGCGAATTCCACAAGAACAGCCTTAGCGAAAGGTTTCTTGAAGGGGAAGATGTAACTCTGTGAGATGAATTAACAGAACACAGAGCAGTTTCTCAGAAAGCTTCTTTCCAGTTTTGAACGGAAGATATTTCCTTTTTCACTATAGCCCTCTACGGGCTTCCAAATATCTCTTTGCCAATTCCACAAGAACAGCCTTAGCGAAAGACTTCTTGAAGGGAAAGATGTAACTCTGTGAGATGAATTAACAGAACACTGAGCAGTTTCTCAGAAAGCTTCTTTCCAGTTTTGAACGGAAGATATTTCCTTTTTCACCATAGCCCTCTAAGGGCTTGAAAATATCCCTTTGCCAATTCCACAAGAACAGCCTTAGCGAAAGGCTTCTTGAAGGGAAAGAAGTAACTCTGTGAGATGAATTAAAAGAACACAGTGCAGTTTCTCAGAAAGCTTCTTTCCAGTTTTGAACGGAAGATATTTCCTTTTTCACGATAGCCCTCTATTGGCTTCCAAATATCCCTTTGCCAATTCCACAAGAACAGCCTTAGCGAAAGGTTTCTTGAAGGGGAAGATGTAACTCTGTGAGATGAATTAACAGAACACAGAGGAGTTTTTCAGAAAGCTTCTTTCCAGTTTTGAACGGAAGATATTTCCTTTTTCACCCTAGCCCTCTATGGGCTTCGAAATATCCCTTTGCAAATTCCACAAGAACAGCCTTTGCGAAAGGCTTCTTGAAGGGAAAGATGTAACTCTGTGAGATGTATTAACAGAACCCAAAGCAGTTTCTCAGAAAGCTTCTTTCCAGTTTTGAACGGAATATATTTCCTTTTTCACCATAGTCCTCTATGGTCTTCCAAATATCACCTTCTAAATTCCACAAGAACAGCCTTAGCGAAAGGCTTCTTGAAGGGAAAGCTGTAACTCTGTGAGATGTATTAACAGAACACAGAGCAGTTTCTCAGAAAGCTGCTTTCCAGTTTTGAACGGAAGATATTTCCTTTTTCACCATAGCCCTCTATGGGCGTCCAAATATCCCTTTACGAATTCCACAAGAATAGCCTTAGCGTAAGGCATCTTGAAGGGAAATATGTAACTCTGTGAGATGAATTAACAGAACACAGAGCAGTTTCTCAGAAAGCTTCTTTCCAGTTTTGAACGGCAGATATTTCCTTTTTCACCGTAGATCTATGTGGGCTTCCAAATATCCCTTTGCCAATTCCACAAGAACAGCCTTAGCGAAAGGCTTCTTGAAGGGAAAGATGTAACTCTGTGAGATGAATTAACAGAACACAGAGCAGTTTCTCAGAAAGCTTCTTTCCAGTTTTGAACGGAAGATATTTCCTTTTTCACCATAGCCCTCCATGGTCGTCAAAATATCCCTTTGCCAATTCCACAAGAACAGCCTTAGCGAAAGGCTTCTTGAAGGGAAAAATGTAACTCTGTGAGATGAATTAACAGAACACAGAGCAGTTTCTCAGAAAGCCTCTTTCCAGTTTTGAACGGAAGATATTTCCTTTTTCAACATAGCCCTCTACGGGCTTCCAAATATCCCTTTGCCAATTCCACAAGAACAGCCTTAGCGAAAGGCTTCTTGAAGGGAAAGATGTAACTCTGTGAGCTGAATTAACAGAACACAGAGCAGTTTCTCAGAAAGCTTCTTTCCAGTTTTGAACGGAAGATATTTCCTTTTTCACCAAAGCCTCTATGGGCTTCCAAATATCCCTTTGCCAATTCCAGAAGAACAGCCTTAGCGAAACGCTTCTTGATGGGGAAGATGTAACTCTGTGAGATGATTTAACAGAACACAGAGCAGATTCTCAGAAAGCTTCTTTCCAGTTTTGACCGGAAGATATTTCCTTTTTCAACATAGCCCTCTATGGGCTTCCAAATATCCCTTTGCCAATTCCACAAGAGCAGCCTTAGCGAAAGGCTTCTTGAAGGGAAAGATGTAACTCTGTGAGATGAATTAATAGAACACAGAGAAGTTTCTCAGAAAGCTTCTTTCCAATTTTTTAAGGAAGATATTTCCTTTTTCACCATAGCCCTCTAAGGGCTTCCAAATATCCCTTTGCCATTTCCAGAAGAGCAGCCTTAGCGAAACGCTTCCTGATGGGGAAGATGTAACTCTGTGAGATGATTTAACAGAACACAGAGCAGTTTCTCAGAAAGGTTCTTTCCAGTTTTGAACGGAAGATATTTCCTTTTTCACCATAGCCCCTTATGGGCTTCCAAATATCCCTTTGTCACTTCCCCAAGAACAGACTTAGCCAAAGGCTTCTTGAAGGGAAAGATGTAACTCTGTGAGATGAATTAACAGAACACAGAGCAGTTTCTCAGAAAGCTTCTTTCCAGTTTTGAACGGAAGATATTTCCTTTTTCACCATAGCCCTCTATGGGGGTCAAAATATCCCTTAGCGAATTCCACAAGAACAGCCTTAGCGTAAGGCTTCTAGAAGGGAAAGATGTAACTCTCTGAGATGAATTAACAGAACACAGAGCAGTTTCTCAGAAAGCTTCTTTCCAGTTTTGAACGGAAGATATTTCCTTTTTCACCATAGCCCTCTATGGGCTTCCAAATATCCCTTTGCCAATTCCACAAGAACAGCCTTAGCGAAAGGCTTCTTGAAGGGAAAGATGTAACTCTGTGAGATGAATTAACAGAACACAGAGCAGTTTCACAGAAAGCTTCTTTCCAGTTTTGAACGGAAGATATTTCCTTTTTCACCATAGCCCTCTATGGGCTTCCAAATATCCCTTTGCCAATTCCAGAAGAACAGCCTTAGCGAAATGCTTCTTGATGGGGAAGATGTAACTCTGTGAGATGAATTAACAGAACACAGAGCAGTTTCTCAGAAAGCTTCTTTCCAGTTTTGAACGGAAGATATTTCCTTTTTCAACATAGCCCTTTATGGACTTCCAAATATCCCTTTGCCAATTCCACAAAAAAAGCCTTAGCGAAAGGCTTCTTGAAGGGAAAGATGTAACTCTCTGAGATGAATTAACAGAACACAGAGCAGTTTCTCAGAAAGCTTCTTTCCAAGTTTGAACGGAAGATATTTCCTTTTTCACCATAGCCCTCTATGGGCTTCCAAATATCCCTTTGCCAATTCCACTAGAACAGCCTTAGCGAAAGGGTTCTTGAAGGGAAAGATGTAACTCTGTGAGATGATTAACAGAACACAGAGCAGTTTCACAGGAAAATTCTTTGTAGTTTTGAACGGAAGATATTTCCTTTTTCACCATAGCCCTCTAAGGGCTTCCAAATATCCCTTTGCCAATTCCACAAGAAGAGCCTTAGCGAAAGGTTTCTTGAAGGGGAAGATGTAACTCTGTGAGATGAATTAACAGAACACAGAGGAGTTTTTCAGAAAGCTTCTTTCCAGTTTTGAACGGAAGATATTTCCTTTTTCACCCTAGCCCTCTATGGGCTTCGAAATATCCCTTTGCAAATTCCACAAGAACAGCCTTTGCGAAAGGCTTCTTGAAGGGAAAGATGTAACTCTGTGAGATGTATTAACAGAACCCAAAGCAGTTTCTCAGAAAGCTTCTTTCCAGTTTTGAACGGAATATATTTCCTTTTTCACCATAGTCCTCTATGGTCTTCCAAATATCACCTTCTAAATTCCACAAGAACAGCCTTAGCGAAAGGCTTCTTGAAGGGAAAGCTGTAACTCTGTGAGATGTATTAACAGAACACAGAGCAGTTTCTCAGAAAGCTTCTTTCCAGTTTTGAACGGAAGATATTTCCTTTTTCACCATAGCCCTCTAAGGGCGTCCAAATATCCCTTTACGAATTCCACAAGAATAGCCTTAGCGTAAGGCATCTTGAAGGGAAATATGTAACTCTGTGAGATGAATTAACAGAACACAGAGCAGTTTCTCAGAAAGCTTCTTTCCAGTTTTGAACGGAAGATATTCCCTTTTTCACCATAGCCCTCTATGGGCTTCCAAATATCCCTTTGCCAATTCCACAAGAACAGCCTTAGCGAAAGGCTTCTTGAAGGGAAAGATGTAACTCTGTGAGATGAATTAACAGAACACAGAGCAGTTTCACAGAAAGCTTCTTTCCAGTTTTGAACGGAAGATATTTCCTTTTTCACCATAGCCCTCTATGGGCTTCCAAATATCCCTTTGCCAATTCCAGAAGAACAGCCTTAGCGAAATGCTTCTTGATGGGGAAGATGTAACTCTGTGAGATGATTTAACAGAACACAGAGCAGTTTCTCAGAAAGCTTCTTTCCAGTTTTGAACGGAGGATATTTCCTTTTTCACCATAGCCCTCTAAGGGCGTCAAAATATCCCTTTGCAATTCCACAAGAACAGCCTTAGGGAAAGGCTTCTTGAAGGGAAAGATGTAACTCTGTGAGATGAATTAACAGAACACAGAGCAGTTTCTCAGAAAGCTTCTTTCCAGTTTTGAACGGAAGATATTTCCGTTTTCAACATAGCCCTCTATGGACTTCCAAATATCCCTTTGCCAATTCCACAAAAAAAGCCTTAGCGAAAGGCTTCTTGAAGGGAAAGATGGAACTCTGTGAGATGAATTAACAGAACACAGAGCAGTTTCTCAGAAAGCTTCTTTCCAATTTTGAACGGAAGATATTTCCTTTTTCACCAAAGCCTCTATGGGCTTCCAAATATCCCTTTGCCAATTCCAGAAGAACAGCCTTAGCGAAACGCTTCTTGATGGGGAAGATGTAAATCTGTGAGATGATTTAACAGAACACAGAGCAGTTTCTCAGAAAGGTTCTTTCCAGTTTTGAACGGAAGATATTTCCTTTTTCACCATAAAACTCTATGGGCTTCCAAATATCCCTTTGCCAATTCCACAAGAACAGCCTTAGCGAAGGGCTTCTTGAAGGGAAAGATGTAACTCTGTGAGCTGAATTAACATAACACAGAGCAATTTCTCAGAAAGCTTCTGTCCAGTTTTGAAAGGAAGATATTTCCTTTTTCACCATAGTCCTCTAAGGGCTTCCAAATATCCCTGTGCCATTTCCAGAAGAACAGCCTTAGCGAAACGCTTCTTGATGGGGAAGATGTATCTCTGTGAGATGATTTAACAGAACACAGAGCAGTTTCTCAGAAAGGTTCTTTCCAGTTTTGAACGGAAGATATTTCCTTTTTCACCATAGCCCCTAATGGGCTTCCATATATCCCTTTGTCACTTCCACAAGAACAGACTTAGCGAAAGGCTTCTTGAAGGGAAAGATGTAACTCTGTGAGATGAATTAACAGAACACAGAGCAGTTTCTCAGAAAGCTTCTGTCCAGTTTTGAAAGGAAGATATTTCCTTTTTCACCATAGCCCTCTATGGGGGTCAAAATATCCCTTAACGAATTCCACAAGAACAGCCTTAGCGTAAGGCTTATTGAAGGGAAAGATGTAACTCTGTGAGCTGAATTAACAGAACCCAGAGCAGTTTCTCAGAAAGCTTCTTTCCAATTTTGAACGGAAGATATTTCCTTTTTC
The DNA here is from genome assembly GCF_047675955.1 of Chlorocebus sabaeus. Classification (NCBI taxonomy): domain Eukaryota; kingdom Metazoa; phylum Chordata; class Mammalia; order Primates; family Cercopithecidae; genus Chlorocebus; species Chlorocebus sabaeus. The sequence goes on from NC_132911.1 coordinate 46,047,203, forward strand.
ACCATAGCCCTCTATGGGCTTCCAAATATCCCTTTGCCAATTCCACAAGAACAGCCTTAGCGAAAGTCTTCTTGAAGGGAAAGATGTAACTCTGTGAGGTGAATTAAGAGAACACAGAGCAGTTTCTCAGAAAGCTTCTTTCCAGTTTTTAAAGGAATCTATTTCCTTTTTCACCATAGCCCTCTATGGGCTTCCAAATATCCCTTTTCCAATTCCACAAGAACAGCCTTAGAGAAAGGCTTCTTGAAGGGAAAGCTGTAACTCTGTGAGATGTATTAACAGAACACAGAGCAGTTTCTCAGAAAGCTTCTTTCCAGTTTTGAACGGAAGATATTTCCTTTTTCACCATAGCCCTCTATGGGCGTCCAAATATCCCTTTACGAATTCCACAAGAATAGCCTTAGCGTAAGGCATCTTGAAGGGAAATATGTAACTCTGTGAGATGAATTAACAGAACACAGAGCAGTTTCTCAGAAAGCTTCTTTCCAGTTTTGAACGGAAGATATTTCCTTTTTCAACATAGCCCTCTATGGGCTTCCAAATATCCCTTTGCCAATTCCACAAGAACAGCCTTAGCGAAAGGCTTCTTGAAGGGAAAGATGTAACTCTGTGAGATGAATTAACAGAACACAGAGCAGTTTCTCAGAAAGCTTCTTTCCAGTTTTGAACGGAAGATATTTCCTTTTTCACCAAAGCCTCTATGGGCTTCCAAATATCCCTTTGCCAATTCCAGAAGAACAGCCTTAGCGAAACGCTTCTTGATGGGGAAGATGTAACTCTGTGAGATGATTTAACAGAACACAGAGCAGTTTCTCAGAAAGGTTCTTTCCAGTTTTGAACGGAAGATATTTCCTTTTTCACCATAAAACTCTATGGGCTTCCAAATATCCCTTTGCCAATTCCACAAGAACAGCCTTAGCGAAGGGCTTCTTGAAGGGAAAGATGTAACACTGTGAGCTGAATTAACATAACACAGAGCAATTTCTCAGAAAGCTTCTGTCCAGTTTTGAAAGGAAGATATTTCCTTTTTCACCATAGTCCTCTAAGGGCTTCCAAATATCCCTGTGCCATTTCCAGAAGAACAGCCTTAGCGAAACGCTTCTTGATGGGGAAGATGTATCTCTGTGAGATGATTTAACAGAACACAGAGCAGTTTCTCAGAAAGGTTCTTTCCAGTTTTGAACGGAAGATATTTCCTTTTTCACCATAGCCCCTAATGGGCTTCCAAATATCCCTTTGTCACTTGCACAAGAACAGACTTAGCGAAAGGCTTCTTGAAGGGAAAGATGTAACTCTGTGAGATGAATTAACAGAACACAGAGCAGTTTCTCAGAAAGCTTCTGTCCAGTTTTGAAAGGAAGATATTTCCTTTTTCACCATAGCCCTCTATGGGGGTCAAAATATCCCTTAGCGAATTCCACAAGAACAGCCTTAGCGTAAGGCTTATTGAAGGGAAAGATGTAACTCTGTGAGCTGAATTAACAGAACACAGAGCAGTTTCTCAGAAAGCTTCTTTCCAGTTTTGAACGGAAGATATTTCCTTTTTCACCATAGCCCTCTATGGGCTTCCAAATATCCCTTTGCCAATTCCACAAGAACAGCCTTAGCGAAAGTCTTCTTGAAGGGAAAGATGTAACTCTGTGAGGTGAATTAACAGAACACAGAGCAGTTTCTCAGAAAGCTTCTTTCCAGTTTTTAAAGGAATCTATTTCCTTTTTCACCATAGCCCTCTATGGGCTTCCAAATATCCCTTTTCCAATTCCACAAGAACAGCCTTAGCGAAAGGCTTCTTGAAGGGAAAGAAGTAACTCTGTGAGATGAATTAAAAGAACACAGTGCAGTTTCGCAGAAAGCTTCTTTCCAGTTTTGAACGGAAGATATTTCCTTTTTCACCATAGCCATCTATGGGCTTCCAAATATCACTGTGCGAATTCCACAAGAACAGCCTTAGCGAAAGGTTTCTTGAAGGGGAAGATGTAACTCTGTGAGATGAATTAAAAGAACAAAGTGCAGTTTCTCAGAAAGCTTCTTTCCAGTTTTGAACGGAAGATATTTCCTTTTTCACCATAGCCCTCTATGGGCTTCCAAATATCCCTTTGCCAATTCCACAAGAAGAGCCTTAGCGAAAGGTTTCTTGAAGGGGAAGATGTAACTCTGTGAGATGAATTAACAGAACACAGAGGAGTTTTTCAGAAAGCTTCTTTCCAGTTTTGAACGGAAGATATTTCCTTTTTCACCCTAGCCCTCTATGGGCTTCGAAATATCCCTTTGCAAATTCCACAAGAACAGCCTTTGCGAAAGGCTTCTTGAAGGGAAAGATGTAACTCTGTGAGATGTATTAACAGAACCCAAAGCAGTTTCTCAGAAAGCTTCTTTCCAGTTTTGAACGGAATATATTTCCTTTTTCACCATAGTCCTCTATGGTCTTCCAAATATCACCTTCTAAATTCCACAAGAACAGCCTTAGCGAAAGGCTTCTTGAAGGGAAAGCTGTAACTCTGTGAGATGTATTAACAGAACACAGAGCAGTTTCTCAGAAAGCTTCTTTCCAGTTTTGAACGGAAGATATTTCCTTTTTCACCATAGCCCTCTATGGGCGTCCAAATATCCCTTTACGAATTCCACAAGAATAGCCTTAGCGTAAGGCATCTTGAAGGGAAATATGTAACTCTGTGAGATGAATTAACAGAACACAGAGCAGTTTCTCAGAAAGCTTCTTTCCAGTTTTGAACTGCAGATATTTCCTTTTTCACCATAGCCCTCTATGGGCTTCCAAATATCCCTTTGCCAATTCCACAAGAACAGCCTTAGCGAAAGGCTTCTTGAAGGGAAAGATGTAACTCTGTGAGATGAATTAACAGAACACAGAGCAGTTTCTCAGAAAGCTTCTTTCCAGTTTTGAACGGAAGATATTTCCTTTTTCACCATAGCCCTCTATGGTCGTCAAAATATCCCTTTGCCAATTCCACAAGAACAGCCTTAGCGAAAGTCTTCTTGAAGGGAAAAATATAACTCTGTGAGATGAATTAACAGAACACAGAGCAGTTTCTCAGAAAGCTTCTTTCCAGTTTTGAACGGAAGATATTTCCTTTTTCAACATAGCCCTCTAAGGGCTTCCAAATATCCCTTTGCCAATTCCACAAGAACAGCCTGAGCGAAAAGCTCCTTGAAGGGAAAGATGTAACTCTCTGAGATGAATAACAGAACACAGACCAGTTTCTCAGAAAGCTTCTTTCCAGTTTTGAACGGAAGATATATCCTTTTTCACCATAGCCCTCTATGGGCTTCCAAATATCCCTTTGCCAATTCCAGAAGAAAAGCCTTAGCGAAAGTCTTCTTGAAGGGAAAGATGTAACTCTGTGAGATGAATTAAAAGAACACAGAGCAGTTTCTCAGAAAGCTTCTTTCCAGTTTTGAACGGAAGATATTTCCTTTTTCACCGTAGCCCTCTATGGGCTTCCAAATATCCCTTTGCCAATTCCACAAGAAAAGCCTTAGCGAAAGGCTTCCTAAAGTGAAAGTTGTAACTCTGTGAGATGAATTAACAGAACACAGAGCAGTCTCTCAGAAAGCTTCTTTCCAGTTTTGAACGGAAGATATTTCCTTTTTCACCATAGCCTTCTATGGGCTTCCAAATATCCCTTTGCCAATTCCACAAGAACAGCCTTAGCGAAAGGCTTCTTGAAGGGAAAGATGTAACTCTGTGAGATGAATTATCAGAACACAGAGCAATTTCTCAGAAAGCTTCTTTCCAGTTTTGAACGGAAGATAGTTCCTTTTTCACCGTAGCCCTCTATGGGCTTCCAAATATCCCTTTGCCAATTCCACAAGAACAGCCTTAGCGAAAGTTTTCTTAAAGGGGAAGATGTAACACTGTGAGATGAATTAACAGAACACAGAGCAGTTTCTCAGAAAGCTTCTTTCCAGTTTTGAACGGAAGATATTTCCTTTTTCACCAAAGCCCTCTATGGGCTTCCAAATATCCCTTTGCCAATTCCACAAGAACCGCCTTAGCGAAAGGCTTCTTGAAGGGAAAGATGTAACTCTGTGAGATGAATTAACAGAACACAGAGCAGTTTCTCAGAAAGCTTCTTTCCAGTTTTTAAAGGAATCTATTTCCTTTTTCACCATAGCCCTCTATGGGCTTCCAAATATCCCTTTGCCAATTCCACAAGAACAGCCTTAGCGAAAGCCTTCTTGAAGGGAAAGATGTAACTCTGTGAGATGAATTAATGGAACACAGAGAAGTTTCTCAGAAAGCTTCTTTCCAGTATTTTAAGGAAGATATTTCCTTTTTCACCATAGCCCTCTAAGGGCTTCCAAATATCCCTGTGCCATTTCCAGAAGAACAGCCTTAGCGAAACGCTACTTGATGGGGAAGATGTAACTCTGTGAGATGATTTAACAGAACACAGAGCAGTTTCTCAGAAAGGTTCTTTCCAGTTTTGAACGGAAGATATTTCCTTTTTCACCATAGCCCCTTATGGGCTTCCAAATATCCCTTTGTCACTTCCACAAGAACAGACTTAGCGAAAGGCTTCTTGAAGGGAAAGATGTAACTCTGTGAGATGAATTAACAGAACACAGAGCAGTTTCTCAGAAAGCTTCTGTCCAGTTTTGAAAGGAAGATATTTCCTTTTTCACCATAGCCCTCTATGGGGGTCAAAATATCCCTTAGCGAATTCCACAAGAACAGCCTTAGCGTAAGGCTTATTGAAGGGAAAGATGTAACTCTGTGAGCTGAATTAACAGAACACAGAGCAGTTTCTCAGAAAGCTTCTTTCCAGTTTTGAACGGAAGATATTTCCTTTTTCACCATAGCCCTCCTTGGGCTTCCAAATATCCCTTTGCCAATTCCACAAGAACAGCCTTAGCGAAGGGCTTCTTGAAGGGAAAGATGTAACTCTGTGAGGTGAATTAACAGAACACAGAGCAGTTTCTCAGAAAGCTTCTTTCCAGTTTTTAAAGGAATCTATTTCCTTTTTCACCATAGCCCTCTATGGGCTTCCAAATATCCCTTTTCCAATTCCACAAGAACAGCCTTAGCGAAAGGCTTCTTGAAGGGAAAGAAGTAACTCTGTGAGATGAATTAAAAGAACACAGTGCAGTTTCTCAGAAAGCTTCTTTCCAGTTTTGAACGGAAGATATTTCCTTTTTCACCATAGCCCTCTAAGGGCTTGAAAATATCCCTTTGCCAATTCCACAAGAACAGCCTTAGGGAAAGGATTCTTGAAGGGAAAGATGTAACTCCGTGAGATGAATTTACAGAACACAGAGCAGATTCTCAGAAAGCTTCTTTCCAGTTTTGAACGGAAGATATTTCCTTTTTCACCATAGCCCTCTATGGGCTTCCAAATATCACTTTGCGAATTCCACAAGAACAGCCTTAGCGAAAGGATTCTTGAAGGGAAACATGTAACTCTGTGAGATGAATTAACAGAACACAGAGCAGTTTCTCAGAAAGCTTCTTTCCAGTTTTGAACGGAAGGTATTTCCTTTTTCACCATAGCCCTCTATGGGCTTCCAAATATCCCTTTGGAATTCCACAAGAACAGCCTTAGCGAAAGGTTTCTTGAAGGGAAAGATGTAACTCTGTGAGATGAATTAACAGAACACAGAGCAGATTCTCAGAAAGCTTCTTTCCAGTTTTGAACGGAAGTTATTTCCTTTTTCACCATAGCCCTCTATGGGGGTCAAAATATCCCTTAGCGAATTCCACAAGAACATCCTTAGCGTAGGGCTTCTTGAAGGGAAAGATGTAACTCTGTGAGATGAATTAACAGAACACAGAGCAGTTTCTCAGAAAGCTTCTTTCCAGTTTTGAAAGGAAGATATTTCCTTTTTCACCATACCCCTCTAAGGGCTTCCAAATATCCCTTTGCCAATTCCACAAGAACAGCCTTAGCGAAAGGCTTCTTGAAGGGAAAGATGTAACTCTGTGAGATGAATTAACAGAACACAGAGCAGTTTCTCAGAAAGCTTCTTTCCAGTTTTGAACGGAAGATATTTCCTTTTTCACCATAGCCCTCTATGGGGGTCAAAATATCCCTTAGCGAATTCCACAAGAACAGCCTTAGCGTAAGGCTTCTTGAAGGGAAAGATGAAACTCTGTGAGCTGAATTAACAGAACACAGAGCAGTTTCTCAGAAAGCTTCTTTCCAGTTTTGAACGGAAGATATTTCCTTTTTCACCATAGCCCTCTATGGGCTTCCAAATATCCCTTTGCCAATTCCACAAGAACAGCCTTAGCGAAACGCTTCTTGAAGGGAAAGATGTAATTCTGTGAGATGATTTAACAGAACACAGAGCAGTTTCTCAGAAAGCTTCTTTCCAGTTTTGAACGGAAGATATTTCCTTTTTCAACATAGCCCTCTATGGGCTTCCAGATATCCCTTTTCCAATTCCAAAAGAACAGCCTTAGCGAAACGCTTCTTGAAGGGGAAGATGTAACTCTGTGAGATGATTTAACAGAACCCAGAGGAGTTTCACAGAAAGCTTCTTTCCAGTTTTGAACGGAAGATATTTCCTTTTTCACCATAGCCCTCTAAGGGCTTCCAAATATCCCTTTGCCAATTCCACAAGAACAGCCTGAGCGAAAAGCTCCTTGAAGGGAAAGATGTAACTCTCTGAGATGAATAACAGAACACAGACCAGTTTCTCAGAAAGCTTCTTTCCAGTTTTGAACGGAAGATATTTCCTTTTTCACCATACCCCTCTATGGGCTTCCAAATATCCCTTTGCCAGTTCCACAAGAACAGCCTTAGCGAAAGTCTTCTTCGAGGGAAAGATGTAACTCTGTGAGATGAATTAACAGAACACAGAGCAGTTTCTCAGAAAGCTTCTTTCCAGTTTTGAACGGAAGATATTTCCTTTTTCACCGTAGCCCTCTATGGGCTTCCAAATATCCCTTTGCCAATTCCACAAGAAAAGCCTTAGCGAAAGGCTTCTTAAAGGGAAAGTTGTAACTCTGTGAGATGAATTAACAGAACACAGAGCAGTTTCTCAGAAAGCTTCTTTCCAGTTTTGAACGGAAGATATTTCCTTTTTCACCATAGCCTTCTATGGGCTTCCAAATATCCCTTTGCCAATTCCACAAGAACAGCCTTAGCGAAAGGCTTCTTGAAGGGAAAGATGTAACTCTGTGAGATGAATTATCAGAACACAGAGCAATTTCTCAGAAAGCTTCTTTCCAGTTGTGAACGGAAGATAGTTCCTTTTTCACCGTAGCCCTCTATGGGCTTCCAAATATCCCTTTGCCAATTCCACAAGAACAGCCTTAGCGAAAGTTTTCTTGAAGGGGAAGATGTAACACTGTGAGATGAATTAACAGAACACAGAGCAGTTTCTCAGAAAGCTTCTTTCCAGTTTTGAACGGAAGATATTTCCTTTTTCACCAAAGCCCTCTATGGGCTTCCAAATATCCCTTTGCCAATTCCACAAGAACCGCCTTAGCGAAAGGCTTCTTGAAGGGAAAGATGTAACTCTGTGAGATGAATTAACAGAACACAGAGCAGTTTCTCAGAAAGCTTCTTTCCAGTTTTTAAAGGAATCTATTTCCTTTTTCACCATAGCCCTCTATGGGCTTCCAAATATCCCTTTGCCAATTCCACAAGAACAGCCTTAGCGAAAGCCTTCTTGAAGGGAAAGATGTAACTCTGTGAGATGAATTAATGGAACACAGAGAAGTTTCTCAGAAAGCTTCTTTCCAGTTTTTTAAGGAAGATATTTCCTTTTTCACCATAGCCCTCTAAGGGCTTCCAAATATCCCTGTGCCATTTCCAGAAGAACAGCCTTAGCGAAACGCTACTTGATGGGGAAGATGTAACTCTGTGAGATGATTTAACAGAACACAGAGCAGTTTCTCAGAAAGGTTCTTTCCAGTTTTGAACGGAAGATATTTCCTTTTTCACCATAGCCCCTTATTGGCTTCCAAATATCCCTTTGTCACTTCCACAAGAACAGACTTAGCGAAAGGCTTCTTGAAGGGAAAGATGTAACTCTGTGAGATGAATTAACAGAACACAGAGCAGTTTCTCAGAAAGCTTCTGTCCAGTTTTGAAAGGAAGATATTTCCTTTTTCACCATAGCCCTCTATGGGGGTCAAAATATCCCTTAGCGAATTCCACAAGAACAGCCTTAGCGTAAGGCTTATTGAAGGGAAAGATGTAACTCTGTGAGCTGAATTAACAGAACACAGAGCAGTTTCTCAGAAAGCTTCTTTCCAGTTTTGAACGGAAGATATTTCCTTTTTCACCATAGCCCTCTATGGGCTTCCAAATATCCCTTTGCCAATTCCACAAGAACAGCCTTAGCGAAAGTCTTCTTGAAGGGAAAGATGTAACTCTGTGAGGTGAATTAACAGAACACAGAGCAGTTTCTCAGAAAGCTTCTTTCCAGTTTTGAACGGAAGATATTTCCTTTTTCACCATAGCCCTCTAAGGGCTTGAAAATATCCCATTGCCAATTCCACAAGAACAGCCTTAGGGAACGGATTCTTGAAGGGAAAGATGTAACTCCGTGAGATGAATTAACAGAACACAGAGCAGATTCTCAGAAAGCTTCTTTCCAGTTTTGAACGGAAGATATTTCCTTTTTCACCATAGCCCTCTATGGGCTTCCAAATATCACCTTGCGAATTCCACAAGAACAGCCTTAGCGAAAGGATTTTGAAGGGAAACATGTAACTCTGTGAGATGAATTAACGGAACACAGAGCAGTTTCTCAGAAAGCTTCTTTCCAGTTTTGAACGGAAGGTATTTCCTTTTTCAACATAGCCCTCTATGGGCTTCCAAATATCCCTTTGCCAATTCCACAAGAACAGCCTTAGCGAAGGGCTTCTTGAAGGGAAAGATGTAACTCTGTGAGGTGAATTAACAGAACACAGAGCAGTTTCTCAGAAAGCTTCTTTCCAGTTTTTAAAGGAATCTATTTCCTTTTTCACCATAGCCCTCTATGGGCTTCCAAATATCCCTTTTCCAATTCCACAAGAACAGCCTTAGCGAAAGGCTTCTTGAAGGGAAAGAAGTAACTCTGTGAGATGAATTAAAAGAACACAGTGCAGTTTCTCAGAAAGCTTCTTTCCAGTTTTGAACGGAAGATATTTCCTTTTTCACCATAGCCCTCTAAGGGCTTGAAAATATCCCTTTGCCAATTCCACAAGAACAGCCTTAGGGAAAGGATTCTGGAAGGGAAAGATGTAACTCCGTGAGATGAATTTACAGAACACAGAGCAGATTCTCAGAAAGCTTCTTTCCAGTTTTGAACGGAAGATATTTCCTTTTTCACCATAGCCCTCTATGGGCTTCCAAATATCACTTTGCGAATTCCACAAGAACAGCCTTAGCGAAAGGATTCTTGAAGGGAAACATGTAACTCTGTGAGATGAATTAACAGAACACAGAGCAGTTTCTCAGAAAGCTTCTTTCCAGTTTTGAACGGAAGGTATTTCCTTTTTCACCATAGCCCTCTATGGGCTTCCAAATATCCCTTTGGAATTCCACAAGAACAGCCTTAGCGAAAGGTTTCTTGAAGGGAAAGATGTAACTCTGTGAGATGAATTAACAGAACACAGAGCAGATTCTCAGAAAGCTTCTTTCCAGTTTTGAACGGAAGTTATTTCCTTTTTCACCATAGCCCTCTATGGGGGTCAAAATATCCCTTAGCGAATTCCACAAGAACATCCTTAGCGTAGGGCTTCTTGAAGGGAAAGATGTAACTCTGTGAGATGAATTAACAGAACACAGAGCAGTTTCTCAGAAAGCTTCTTTCCAGTTTTGAAAGGAAGATATTTCCTTTTTCACCATACCCCTCTAAGGGCTTCCAAATATCCCTTTGCCAATTCCACAAGAACAGCCTTAGCGAAAGGCTTCTTGAAGGGAAAGATGTAACTCTGTGAGATGAATTAACAGAACACAGAGCAGTTTCTCAGAAAGCTTCTTTCCAGTTTTGAACGGAAGATATTTCCTTTTTCACCATAGCCCTCTATGGGGGTCAAAATATCCCTTAGCGAATTCCACAAGAACAGCCTTAGCGTAAGGCTTCTTGAAGGGAAAGATGTAACTCTGTGAGCTGAATTAACAGAACACAGAGCAGTTTCTCAGAAAGCTTCTTTCCAGTTTTGAACGGAAGATATTTCCTTTTTCACCATAGCCCTCTATGGGCTTCCAAATATCCCTTTGCCAATTCCACAAGAACAGCCTTAGCGAAACGCTTCTTGAAGGGAAAGATGTAATTCTGTGAGATGATTTAACAGAACACAGAGCAGTTTCTCAGAAAGCTTCTTTCCAGTTTTGAACGGAAGATATTTCCTTTTTCAACATAGCCCTCTATGGGCTTCCAGATATCCCTTTTCCAATTCCAAAAGAACAGCCTTAGCGAAACGCTTCTTGAAGGGGAAGATGTAACTCTGTGAGATGATTTAACAGAACCCAGAGGAGTTTCACAGAAAGCTTCTTTCCAGTTTTGAACGGAAGATATTTCCTTTTTCACCATAGCCCTCTAAGGGCTTCCAAATATCCCTTTGCCAATTCCACAAGAACAGCCTGAGCGAAAAGCTCCTTGAAGGGAAAGATGTAACTCTCTGAGATGAATAACAGAACTCAGACCAGTTTCTCAGAAAGCTTCTTTCCAGTTTTGAACGGAAGATATTTCCTTTTTCACCATAGCCCTCTATGGGCTTCCAAATATCCCTTTGCCAGTTCCACAAGAACAGCCTTAGCGAAAGTCTTCTTGAAGGGAAAGATGTAACTCTGTGAGATGAATTAACAGAACACAGAGCAGTTTCTCAGAAAGCTTCTTTCCAGTTTTGAACGGAAGATATTTCCTTTTTCACCGTAGCCCTCTATGGGCTTCCAAATATCCCTTTGCCAATTCCACAAGAAAAGCCTTAGCGAAAGGCTTCTTAAAGGGAAAGTTGTAACTCTGTGAGATGAATTAACAGAACACAGAGCAGTTTCTCAGAAAGCTTCTTTCCAGTTTTGAACGGAAGATATTTCCTTTTTCACCATAGCCTTCTATGGGCTTCCAAATATCCCTTTGCCAATTCCACAAGAACAGCCTTAGCGAAAGGCTTCTTGAAGGGAAAGATGTAACTCTGTGAGATGAATTATCAGAACACAGAGCAATTTCTCAGAAAGCTTCTTTCCAGTTTTGAACGGAAGATAGTTCCTTTTTCACCGTAGCCCTCTATGGGCTTCCAAATATCCCTTTGCCAATTCCACAAGAACAGCCTTAGCGAAAGTTTTCTTGAAGGGGAAGATGTAACACTGTGAGATGAATTAACAGAACACAGAGCAGTTTCTCAGAAAGCTTCTTTCCAGTTTTGAACGGAAGATATTTCCTTTTTCACCAAAGCCCTCTATGGGCTTCCAAATATCCCTTTGCCAATTCCACAAGAACCGCCTTAGCGAAAGGCTTCTTGAAGGGAAAGATGTAACTCTGTGAGATGAATTAACAGAACACAGAGCAGTTTCTCAGAAAGCTTCTTTCCAGTTTTTAAAGGAATCTATTTCCTTTTTCACCATAGCCCTCTATGGGCTTCCAAATATCCCTTTGCCAATTCCACAAGAACAGCCTTAGCGAAAGCCTTCTTGAAGGGAAAGATGTAACTCTGTGAGATGAATTAATGGAACACAGAGAAGTTTCTCAGAAAGCTTCTTTCCAGTTTTTTAAGGAAGATATTTTCTTTTTCACCATAGCCCTCTAAGGGCTTCCAAATATCCCTGTGCCATTTCCAGAAGAACAGCCTTAGCGAAACGCTACTTGATGGGGAAGATGTAACTCTGTGAGATGATTTAACAGAACACAGAGCAGTTTCTCAGAAAGGTTCTTTCCAGTTTTGAACCGAAGATATTTCCTTTCTCACCATAGCCCCTTATGGGCTTCCAAATATCCCTTTGTCACTTCCACAAGAACAGACTTAGCGAAAGGCTTCTTGAAGGGAAAGATGTAACTCTGTGAGATGAATTAACAGAACACAGAGCAGTTTCTCAGAAAGCTTCTGTCCAGTTTTGAAAGGAAGATATTTCCTTTTTCACCATAGCCCTCTATGGGGGTCAAAATATCCCTTAGCGAATTCCACAAGAACAGCCTTAGCGTAAGGCTTATTGAAGGGAAAGATGTAACTCTGTGAGCTGAATTAACAGAACACAGAGCAGTTTCTCAGAAAGCTTCTTTCCAGTTTTGAACGGAAGATATTTCCTTTTTCACCATAGCCCTCTATGGGCTTCCAAATATCCCTTTGCCAATTCCACAAGAACAGCCTTAGGGAAAGGATTCTTGAAGGGAAAGATGTAACTCCGTGAGATGAATTAACAGAACACAGAGCAGATTCTCAGAAAGCTTCTTTCCAGTTTTGAACGGAAGATATTTCCTTTTTCACCATAGCCCTCTATGGGCTTCCAAATATCACCTTGCGATTTCCACAAGAACAGCCTTAGCGAAAGGATTTTGAAGGGAAACATGTAACTCTGTGAGATGAATTAACGGAACACAGAGCAGTTTCTCAGAAAGCTTCTTTCCAGTTTTGAACGGAAGGTATTTCCTTTTTCAACATAGCCCTCTATGGGCTTCCAAATATCCCTTTGCCAATTCCACAAGAACAGCCTTAGCGAAAGGCTTCTTGAAGGGAAAAATGTAACTCTGTGAGATGAATTAACAGAACACAGAGCAGTTTCTCAGAAAGCTTCTTTCCAGTTTTGAACGGAAGATATTTCCTTTTTCACCATAACCCTCTATAGGCTTCCAAATATCCCTTTGCCAATTCCACAAGAACAGCCTTAGCGAAAGTCTTCTTGAAGGGAAAGATGTAACTCTGTGAGATGAATTAACAGAACACAAAGCAGTTTCTGAGAAAACTTCTTTCCAGTTTTGAACGGAAGATATTTCCTTTTTCACCATAGCCCTCTATGGGCTTCCAAATATCCCTTTGCCAATTCCAGAAGAACAGCCTTAGCGAAACGCTTCTTGATGAGGAAGATGTAACTCTGTGAGATGATTTAACAGAACACAGAGCGGTTTCTCAGAAAGGTTCTTTCCAGTTTTAAACGGAAGATATTTCCTTTTTCACCATAACCCTCTAAGGGCTTCCAAATATCCCTTTGCCAATTCCACAAGAACAGCCATAGGGAAAGGCTTCTTGAAGGGAAAGATGTAACTCTGTGAGATGAATTAACAGAACACAGAGCAGTTTCTCAGAAAGCTTCTTTCCAGTTTTGAACGGAAGATATTTCCTTTTTCACCATAGCCTTCTATGGGGGTCAAAATATCCCTTAGCGAATTCCACAAGAACATCCTTAGCGTAAGGCTTCTTGAAGGGAAAGATGTAACTCTGTGAGATGAATTAACAGAACACAGAGCAGTTTCTCAGAAAGCTTCTTTCCAGTTTTGAACGGAAGATATTTCCTTTTTCACCATAGCCTTCTATGGGGGTCAAAATATCCCTTAGCGAATTCCACAAGAACATCCTTAGCGTAAGGCTTCTTGAAGGGAAAGATGTAACTCTGTGAGATGAATTAACAGAACACAGAGCAGTTTCTCAGAAAGCTTCTTTCCAGTTTTGAACGGAAGATATTTCCTTTTTCACCATACCCCTCTAAGGGCTTCCAAATATCCCTTTGCAAATTCCACAAGAACAGCCTTAGCGAAAGGCTTCTTGAAGGGAAAGATGTAACTCTGTGAGATGAATTAACAGACACAGAGCAGTTTCTCAGAAAGCTTCTTTCCAGTTTTGAACGGAAGATATTTCCTTTTTCACCATAGCCTTCTATGGGCTTCCAAATATCCCTTTGCCAATTCCACAAGAACAGCTTTAGCGAAAGGCTTCTTGAAGGGAAAGATGTAACTCTGTGAGATGAATTAACAGAACACAGAGCAGTTTCTCAGAGTGCTTCTTTCCAGTTTTTAAAGGAATCTATTTCCTTTTTCACCATAGCCCTCTATGGGCTTCCAAATATACCTTTTCCAATTCCACAAGAACAGCCTTAGCGAAAGGCTTCTTGAAGGGAAAGAAGTAACTCTGTGAGATGAATTAAAAGAACACAGTGCAGTTTCTCAGAAAGCTTCTTTCCAGTTTTGAACGGAAGATATTTCCTTTTTCACTATAGCCCTCTATGGGCTTCCAAATATCACTTTGCGAATTCCACAAGAACAGCCTTAGCGAAAGGCTTCTTGAAGGGAAAGATGTAACTCTGTGAGATGAATTAACAGAACACAGAACAGTTTCTCAGAAAGGTTCTTTCCAGCTTTGAACGGAAGATATTTCCTTTTTCACCCTAGCCCTCTATGGGCTTCCAAATATCCCTTTGCCAATTCCACAAGAACAGCCTTAGCGAAAGGCTTCTTGAAGGGAAAGATGTAACTCTGTGAGATGAATTAACAGAACACAGAGCAGTTTCTCAGAAAGCTTCTTTCCAGTTTTGAACGAAAGTTAGTTCCTTTTTCACCATAGCCCTCTATGGGCTTCCAAATATCCCTTTGCCAATTCCACAAGAACAGCCTTAGCGAAAGGTTTCTTGAAGAGGAAGATGTAACTCTGTGAGATGAATTAACAGAACACAGAGCAGTTTCTCAGAAAGCTTCTTTCCAGTTTTGAACGGAAGATATTTCCTTTTTCACCATAGCCCTCTACGGGCTTCCAAATATCTCTTTGCCAATTCCACAAGAACAGCCTTAGCGAAAGGCTTCTTGAAGGGAAAGATGTAACTCTGTGAGATGAATTAACAGAACACAGAGCAGTTTCTCAGAAAGCTTCTTTCCAGTTTTGAACGGAAGATATTTCCTTTTTCACCATAGCCCTCTAAGGGCTTGAAAATATCCCTTTGCCAATTCCACAAGAACAGCCTTAGGGAAAGGATTCTTGAAGGGAAAGATGTAACTCCGTGAGATGAATTAACAGAACACAGAGCAGATTCTCAGAAAGCTTCTTCCCAGTTTTGAACTTAAGATATTTCCTTTTTCACCATAGCCCTCTATGGGCTTTCAAATATCAGTTTGCGAATTCCACAAGAACAGCCTTAGCGAAAGGATTCTTGAAGGGAAAGATGTAACTCTGTGAGATGAATTAACAGAACACAGAGCAGTTTCTCAGAAAGCTTCTTTCCAGTTTTGAACGGAAGATATTTCCTTTTTCAACATAGCCTTCTATGGGCTTCCAAATATCCCTTTGCCAATTCCACAAGAACAGCCTTAGCGAAAGGCTTCTTGAAGGGAAAGATGTAAATCTGTGAGATGAATTAACAGAACACAGAGCAGTTTCTCAGAAAGCTTCTTTCCAGTTTTGAACGGAAGATATTTCCTTTTTCACCATAACCCTCTATGGGCTTCCACATATCCCTTTGCGAATTCCACAAGAACAGCCTTAGCGAAAGGCTTCTTGAAGGGAAAGATGTAACTCTGTGAGATGAATTAACAGAACACAAAGCAGTTTCTCAGAAAACTTCTTTCCAGTTTTGAACGGAAGATATTTCCTTTTTCACCATAACCCTCTATGGGCTTCCAAATATCCCTTTGCCAATTCCAGAAGAACAGCCTTAGCGAAACGCTTCTTGATGAGGAAGATGTAACTCTGTGAGATGATTTAACAGAACACAGAGCAGTTTCTCAGAAAGGTTCTTTCCAGTTTTGAACGGAAGATATTTCCTTTTTCACCGTAACCCTCTATGGGCTTCCAAATATCCCTTTGCCAATTCCACAAGAACAGCCATAGCGAAAGGCTTCTTGAAGGGAAAGATGTAACTCTGTGAGATAAATTAAGAGAACACAGAGCAGTTTCTCAGAAAGCTTCTTTCCAGTTTTGAACGGAAGATATTTCCTTTTTCACCATAGACCTCTAGGGGCGTCCAAATATCCCTTTGGAATTCCACAAGAACAGCCTTAGCGAAAGGTTTCTTGAAGGGAAAGATGTAACTCTGTGAGATGAATTAACAGAACACAGAGCAGTTTCTCAGAAAGCTTCTTTCCAGTTTTTTAAGGAAGATATTTCCTTTTTCACCATAGCCCTCTAAGGGCTTCCAAATATCCCTGTGCCATTTCCAGAAGAACACCCTTAGCGAAACGCTACTTGATGGGGAAGATGTAACTCTGTGAGATAATTTAACAGAACACAGAGCAGTTTCTCAGAAAGGTTCTTTCCAGTTTTGAACGGAAGATATTTCCTTTTTCACCATAGCCCCTTATGGGCTTCCAAATATCCCTTTGTCACTTCCACAAGAACAGACTTAGCGAAAGGCTTCTTGAAGGGAAAGATGTAACTCTGTGAGATGAATTAACAGAACACAGAGCAGTTTCTCAGAAAGCTTCTGTCCAGTTTTGAAAGGAAGATATTTCCTTTTTCACCATAGCCCTCTATGGGGGTCAAAATATCCCTTAGCGAATTCCACAAGAACAGCCTTAGCGTAAGGCTTATTGAAGGGAAAGATGTAACTCTGTGAGCTGAATTAACAGAACAGAGAGCAGTTTCTCAGAAAGCTTCTTTCCAGTTTTGAACGGAAGATATTTCCTTTTTCACCATAGCCCTCTAAGGGCTTGAAAATATCCCATTGCCAATTCCACAAGAACAGCCTTAGGGAAAGGATTCTTGAAGGGAAAGATGTAACTCCGTGAGATGAATTAACAGAACACAGAGCAGATTCTCAGAAAGCTTCTTTCCAGTTTTGAACGGAAGATATTTCCTTTTTCACCATAGCCCTCTATGGGCTTCCAAATATCACTTTGCGAATTCCACAAGAACACCTTAGCGAAAGGATTTTGAAGGGAAACATGTAACTCTGTGAGATGAATTAACAGAACACAGAGCAGTTTCTCAGAAAGCTTCTTTCCAGTTTTGAACGGAAGGTATTTCCTTTTTCACCATAGCCCTCTATGGGCTTCCAAATATCCCTTTGCCAATTCCACAAGAACAGCCTTAGCGAAAGGCTTCTTGAAGGGAAAGATGTAACTCTGTGAGATGAATTAACAGAACACAGAGCAGTTTCTCAGAAAGCTTCTTTCCAGTTTTGAACGGAAGATATTTCCTTTTTCACCATAACCCTCTATGGGCTTCCAAATATCCCTTTGCCAATTCCACAAGAACAGCCTTAGCGAAAGGTTTCTTGAAGGGAAAGATGTAACTCTGTGAGATGAATTAACAGAACACAGAGCAGTTTCTCAGAAAGCTTCTTTCCAGTTTTGAACGGAAGATATTTCCTTTTTCACCATAGCCCTCTATGGGGGACAAAATATCCCTTAGCGAATTCCACAAGAACATCCTTAGCGTAAGGTTTCTTGAAGGGAAAGATGTAACTCTGTGAGATGAATTAACAGAACACAGAGCAGTTTCTCAGAAAGCTTCTTTCCAGTTTTGAACGGAAGATATTTCCTTTTTCACCATAGCCTTCTATGGGGGTCAAAATATCCCTTAGCGAATTCCACAAGAACGTCCTTAGCGTAAGGCTTCTTGAAGGGAAAGATGTAACTCTGTGAGATGAATTAACAGAACACAGAGCAGTTTCTCAGAAAGCTTCTTTCCAGTTTTGAACGGAAGATATTTCCTTTTTCACCATACCCCTCTAAGGGCTTCCAAATATCCCTTTGCCAATTCCACAAGAACAGCCTTAGCGAAAGGCTTCTTGAAGGGAAAGATGTAACTGTGTGAGATGAATTAACAGAACACAGAGCAGTTTCTCAGAAAGCTTCTTTCCAGTTTTGAACGGAAGATATTTCCTTTTTCACCATAGCCTTCTATGGGCTTCCAAATATCCCTTTGCCAATTCCACAAGAACAGCCTTAGCGAAAGGCTTCTTGAAGGGAAAGAAGTAACTCTGTGAGATGAGTTAACAGAACACAGTGCAGTTTCTCAGAAAGCTTCTTTCCAGTTTTGAACGGAAGATATTTCCTTTTTCACCATAGCCCTCTATGGGCTTCCAAATATCACTTTGCGAATTCCACAAGAACAGCCTTAGCGAAAGGCTTCTTGAAGGGAAAGATGTAACTCTGTGAGATGAATTAACAGAACACAGAACAGTTTCTCAGAAAGGTTCTTTCCAGCTTTGAACGGAAGATATTTCCTTTTTCACCATAGCCCTCTATGGGCTTCCAAATATCCCTTTGCCAATTCCACAAGAACAGCCTTAGAGAAAGGCTTCTTGAAGGGAAAGATGTAACTCTGTGAGATGAATTAACAGAACACAGAGCAGTTTCTCAGAAAGCTTCTTTCCAGTTTTGAACGGAAGATATTTCCTTTTTCACCATAGCCCTCTACGGGCTTCCAAATATCTCTTTGCCAATTCCACAAGAACAGCCTTAGCGAAAGGCTTCTTGAAGGGAAAGATGTAACTCTGTGAGATGAATTAACAGAACACAGAGCAGTTTCTCAGAAAGCTTCTTTCCAGTTTTGAACGGAAGATATTTCCTTTTTCACCATAGCCCTCTAAGGGCTTGAAAATATCCCTTTGCCAATTCCACAAGAACAGCCTTAGGGAAAGGATTCTTGAAGGGAAAGATGTAACTCCGTGAGATGAATTAACAGAACAGAGAGCAGATTCTCAGAAAGCTTCTTCCCAGTTTTGAACTTAAGATATTTCCTTTTTCACCATAGCCCTCTGTGGGCTTCCAAATATCAGTTTGCGAATTCCACAAGAAGAGCCTTAGCGAAAGCATTCTTGAAGGGAAACATGTAACTCTGTGAGATGAATTAACAGAACACAGAGCAGTTTCTCAGAAACCTTCTTTCCAGTTTTGAACGGAAGATATTTCCTTTTTCACCATAGCCCTCTATGGGCTTCCAAATATCCCTTTGCCAATTCCACAAGAACAGCCTTCGCGAAAGGCTTCTTGAAGGGAAAGATGTAACTCTGTGAGATGAATTAACAGAACACAGAGCAGTTTCTCAGAAAGCTTCTTTCCAGTTTTGAACGGAAGAAATTTCCTTTTTCACCATAACCTTCTATGGACTTCCAAATATCCCTTTGCGAATTCCACAAGAACAGCCTTAGCGAAAGGCTTCTTGAAGGGAAAGATGTAACTCTGTGAGATGAATTAACAGAACACAAAGCAGTTTCTCAGAAAACTTCTTTCCAGTTTTGAACGGAAGATATTTCCTTTTTCACCATAGCCCTCTATGGGCTTCCAAATATCCCTTTGCCAATTCCAGAAGAACAGCCTTAGCGAAACGCTTATTGATGAGGAAGATGTAACTCTGTGAGATGATTTAACAGAACACAGAGCAGTTTCTCAGAAAGGTTCTTTCCAGTTTTGAACGGAAGATATTTATTTTTTCACCATAACCCTCTATGGGCTTCCAAATATCCCTTTGCCAATTCCACAAGAACAGCCATAGCGAAAGGCTTCTTGAAGGGAAAGATGTAACTCTGTGAGATGAATTAAGAGAACACAGAGCAGTTTCTCAGAAAGCTTCTTTCCAGTTTTGAACGGAAGATATTTCCTTTTTCACCATAGACCTCTAGGGGCGTCCAAATATCCCTTTGGAATTCCACAAGAACAGCCTTAGCGAAAGGTTTCTTGAAGGGAAAGATGTAACTCTGTGAGATGAATTAACAGAACACAGAGCAGTTTCTCAGAAAGCTTCTTTCCAGTTTTGAACGGAAGATATTTCCTTTTTCACCATACACCTCTAAGGGCTTCCAAATATCCCTTTGCCAATTCCACAAGAACAGCCTTAGCGAAAGGCTTCTTGAAGGGAAAGATGTAACTCTGTGAGATGAATTAACAGAACACAGAGCAGTTTCTCAGAAAGCTTCTTTCCAGTTTTGAACGGAAGATATTTCCTTTTTCACCACAGCCTTCTATGGGGGTCAAAATATCCCTTAGCGAATTCCACAAGAACATCCTTAGCGTAAAGCTTCTTGAAGGGAAAGATGTAACTCTGTGAGCTGAATTAACAGAACACAGAGCAGTTTCTCAGAAAGCTTCTTTCCAGTTTTGAACGGAAGTTAGTTCCTTTTTCACCATAGCCCTCTATGGGCTTCCAAATATCCCTTTGCCAATTCCACAAGAACAGCCTTAGCGAAAGGTTTCTTGAAGGGAAAGATGTAACTCTGTGAGATGAATTAACAGAACACAGAGCAGTTTCTCAGAAAGCTTCTTTCCAGTTTTGAACGGAAGATATTTCGTTTTTCACCATAGCCCTCTACGGGCTTCCAAATATCTCTTTGCCAATTCCACAAGAACAGCCTTAGTGAAAGGCTTCTTGAAGGGAAAGATGTAACTCTGTGAGATGAATTAACAGAACACAGAGCAGTTTCTCAGAAAGCTTCTTTCCAGTTTTGAACGGAAGATATTTCCTTTTTCACCATAGCCCTCTAAGGGCTTGAAAATACCCCTTTGCCAATTCCACAAGAACAGCCTTAGGGAAAGGATTCTTGAAGGGAAAGATGTAACTCCGTGAGATGAATTAACAGAACAGAGAGCAGATTCTCAGAAAGCTTCTTCCCAGTTTTGAACTTAAGATATTTCCTTTTTCACCATAGCCCTCTATGGGCTTCCAAATATCAGTTTGCGAATTCCACAAGAACAGCCTTAGCGAAAGGATTCTTGAAGGGAAACATGTAACTCTGTGAGATGAATTAACAGATCACAGAGCAGTTTCTCAGAAAGCTTCTTTCCAGTTTTGAACTGAAGATATTTCCTTTTTCACCATAGCCCTCTATGGGCTTCCAAATATCCCTTTGCCAATTCCACAAGAACAGCCTTAGCGAAAGGCTTCTTGAAGGGAAAGATGTAACTCTGTGAGATGAATTAACAGAACACAGAGCAGTTTCTCAGAAAGCTTCTTTCCAGTTTTGAACGGAAGAAATTTCCTTTTTCACCATAACCTTCTATGGACTTCCAAATATCCCTTTGCGAATTCCACAAGAACAGCCTTAGCGAAAGGTTTCTTGAAGGGAAAGATGTAACTCTGTGAGATGAATTAACAGAACACAAAGCAGTTTCTCAGAAAACTTCTTTCCAGTTTTGAACGGAAGATATTTCCTTTTTCACCATAGCCTTCTATGGGGGTCAAAATATCCCTTAGCGAATTCCACAAGAACATCCTTAGCGTAAGGCTTCTTGAAGGGAAAGATGTAACTGTGTGAGCTGAATTAACAGAACACAGAGCAGTTTCTCAGAAAGCTTCTTTCCAGTTGTGAACGGAAGATATTTCCTTTTTCACCATAGCCCTCTAAGGGCTTGAAAATATCCCTTTGCCAATTCCGCAAGAACAGCCTTAGGGAAAGGATTCTTGAAGGGAAAGATGTAACTCCGTGAGATGAATTAACAGAACACAGAGCAAATTCTCAGAAAGCTTCTTTCCAGATTTGAACGGAAGATATTTCCTTTTTCACCATAGCCCTCTATGGGCTTCCAAATATCACTTTGCGAATTCCACAAGAACAGCCTTAGCGAAAGGATTCTTGAAGGGAAACATGTAACTCTGTGAGATGAATTAACAGAACACAGAGCAGTTTCTCAGAAAGCTTCTTTCCAGTTTTGAAGAGAAGATATTTCCTTTTTCACCATAGCCCTCTATGGGCTTCCAAATATCCCTTTGCCAATTCCACAAGAACAGCCTTAGCGAAAGGCTTCTTGAAGGGAAAGATGTAACTCTGTGAGATGAATTAACAGAACACAGAGCAGTTTCTCAGAAAGCTTCTTTCCAGTTTTGAACGGAAGATATTTCCTTTTTCACCATAAACCTCTATGGGCTTCCAAATATCCCTTTGCCAATTCCACAAGAACAGCCTTAGCGAAAAGCTTCTTGAAGGGAAAGATGTAACTCTGTGGGATGAATTAACAGAACACAAAGCAGTTTCTCAGAAAACTTCTTTCCAGTTTTGAACGGAAGATATTTCCTTTTTCACCATAGCCCTCTATGGGCTTCCAAATATCCCTTTGCCAACTCCAGAAGAACAGCCTTAGCGAAACGCTTCTTGATGAGGAAGATGTAACTCTGTGAGATGATTTAACAGAACACAGAGCAGTTTATCAGAAAGGTTCTTTCCAGTTTTGAACGGCAGATATTTCCTTTTTCACCATAACCCTCTATGGGCTTCCAAATATCCCTTTGCCAATTCCACAAGAACAGCCATAGCTAAAGGCTTCTTGAAGGGAAAGATGTAACTCTGTGAGATGAATTAAGAGAACACAGAGCAGTTTCTCAGAAAGCTTCTTTCCAGTTTTGAACGGAAGATATTTCCTTTTTCACCATAGCCCTCTAGGGGCGTCCAAATATCCCTTTGGAATTCCACAAGAACAGCCTTAGCGAAAGTTTTCTTGAAGGGAACGATGTAACTCTGTGAGATGAATTAACAGAACACAGAGCAGTTTCTCAGAAAGCTTCTTTCCAGTTTTGAACGGAAGATATTTCCTTTTTCACCATACCCATCTAAGGGCTTCCAAATATCCCTTTGCCAATTCCACAAGAACAGCCTTAGCGAAAGACTTCTTGAAGGGAAAGATGTAACTCTGTGAGATGATTTAACAGAACACAGAGCAGTTTCTCAGAAAGCTTCTTTCCAGTTTTGAACGGAAGATAGTTCCTTTTTCACCATAGCCCTCTATGGGCTTCCAAATATCCCTTTGCCAATTCCAGAAGAACAGCCTTAGCGAAACGCTTCTTGATGGGGAAGATGTAACTCTGTGAGATGATTTAACAGAACACAGAGCAGTTTCTCAGAAAGCTTCTTTCCAGTTTTGAACGGAAGATATTTCCTTTTTCACCATAGCCCTCTACGGGCTTCCAAATATCCCTTTGCCAATTCCAGAAGAACAGTCTTAGCGAAACGCTTCTTGATGGGGAAGATGTAACTCTGTGAGATGATTAAACAGAACACAGAGCAGATTCTCAGAAAGCTTCTTTCCAGTTTTGACCGGAAGATATTTCCTTTTTCAACATAGCCCTCTATGGGCTTCCAAATATCCCTTTGCCAATTCCACAAGAGCAGCCTTAGCGAAAGGCTTCTTGAAGGGAAAGATGTAACTCTGTGAGATGAATTAATAGAACACAGAGAAGTTTCTCAGAAAGCTTCTTTCCAATTTTTTAAGGAAGATATTTCCTTTTTCACCATAGCCCTCTATGGGCTTCCAAATATCACCTTCTAAATTCCACAAGAACAGCCTTAGCGAAAGGCTTCTTGAAGGGAAAGCTGTAACTCTGTGAGATGTATTAACAGAACACAGAGCAGTTTCTCAGAAAGGTTCTTTCCAGTTTTGAACGGAAGATATTTCCTTTTTCACCATAGCCCTCTATGGGGGTCAAAATATCCCTTAGCGAATTCCACAAGAACAGCCTTAGGGAAAGGCTTCCTGAAGGGAAAGATGTAAGTCTGTGAGATGAATTAACAGAACACAAAGCAGTTTCTCAGAAAGCTTCTTTCCAGTTTTGAACGGAAGATATTTCCTTTTTCACCATAGCCCTCTATGGGCTTCCAAATATCCCTTTGCCAATTCCACAAGAACAGCCTTAGCGAAAGGCTTCTTGAAGGGAAAGATGTAACTCTGTGAAATGATTAACAGAACACAGAGCAGTTTCACAGGAAACTTCTTTCTAGTTTTGAACGGAAGATATTTCCTTTTTCACCATAGCCCTCTATGGGCTTCCAAATATCCCTTTGCCAATTCCACAAGAAGAGCCTTAGCGAAAGGTTTCTTGAAGGGGAAGATGTAACTCTGTGAGATGAATTAACAGAACATAGAGGAGTTTTTCAGAGAGCTTCTTTCCAGTTTTGAACGGAAGATATTTCCTTTTTCACCCTAGCCCTCTATCGGCTTCGAAATATCCCTTTGCAAATTCCACAAGAACAGCCTTTGCGAAAGGCTTCTTGAAGGGAAAGATGTAACTCTGTGAGATGTATTAACAGAACCCAAAGCAGTTTCTCAGAAAGCTTCTTTCCAGTTTTGAACGGAATATATTTCCTTTTTCACCATAGTCCTCTATGGTCTTCCAAATATCACCTTCTACATTCCACAAGAACAGCCTTAGCGAAAGGCTTCTTGAAGGGAAAGCTGTAACTCTGTGAGATGTATTAACAGAACACAGAGCAGTTTCTCAGAAAGCTTCTTTCCAGTTTTGAACGGAAGATATTTCCTTTTTCACCATAGCCCTCTATGGGCGTCCAAATATCCCTTTACGAATTCCAGAAGAACAGCCTTAGCGTAAGGCATCTTGAAGGGAAATATGTAACTCTGTGAGATGAATTAACAGAACACAGAGCAGTTTCTCAGAAAGCTTCTTTCCAGTTTTGAACGGAAGATACTTCCTTTTTCACCATAGCCCTCTATGGGCTTCCAAATATCCCTTTGCCAATTCCACAAGAACAGCCTTAGCGAAAGGCGTCTTGAAGGGAAAGATGTAACTCTGTGAGATGAATTAACAGAACACAGAGCAGTTTCTCAGAAAGCTTCTTTCCAGTTTTGAACGGAAGATATTTCCTTTTTCAACATAGCCCTCTATGGGCTTCCAAATATCCCTTTGCCAATTCCACAAGAACAGCCTTAGCGAAAGGCTTCTTGAAGGGAAAGATGTAACTCTCTGAGATGAATTAACAGAACACAGAGCAGTTTCTCAGAAAGCTTCTTTCCAGTTTTGAACGGAAGATATTTCCTTTTTCACCAAAGCCTCTATGGGCTTCCAAATATCCCTTTGCCAATTCCAGAAGAACAGCCTTAGCGAAACGCTTCTTGATGGGGAAGATGTAACTCTGTGAGATGATTTAACAGAACACAGAGCAGTTTCTCAGAAAGGTTCTTTCCAGTTTTGAACGGCAGATATTTCCTTTTTCACCATAACCCTCTATGGGCTTCCAAATATCCCTTTGCCAATTCCACAAGAACAGCCATAGCTAAAGGCTTCTTGAAGGGAAAGATGTAACTCTGTGAGATGAATTAAGAGAACACAGAGCAGTTTCTCAGAAAGCTTCTTTCCAGTTTTGAACGGAAGATATTTCCTTTTTCACCATAGCCCTCTAGGGGCGTCCAAATATCCCTTTGGAATTCCACAAGAACAGCCTTAGCGAAAGGTTTCTTGAAGGGAAAGATGTAACTCTGTGAGATGAATTAACAGAACACAGAGCAGTTTCTCAGAAAGCTTCTTTCCAGTTTTGAACGGAAGATATTTCCTTTTTCACCATACCCATCTAAGGGCTTCCAAATATCCCTTTGCCAATTCCACAAGAACAGCCTTAGCGAAAGACTTCTTGAAGGGAAAGATGTAACTCTGTGAGATGAATTAATAGAAAACAGAGAAGTTTCTCAGAAAGCTTCTTTCCAATTTTTTAAGGAAGATATTTCCTTTTTCACCATAGCCCTCTAAGGGCTTCCAAATATCCCTTTGCCATTTCCAGAAGAGCAGCCTTAGCGAAACGCTTCTTGATGGGGAAGATGTAACTCTGTGAGATGATTTAACAGAACACAGAGCAGTTTCTCAGAAAGGTTCTTTCCAGTTTTGAACGGAAGATATTTCCTTTTTCACCATAGCCCCTTATGGGCTTCCAAATGTCCCTTTGTCACTTCCCCAAGAACAGACTTAGCGAAAGGCTTCTTGAAGGGAAAGATGTAACTCTGTGAGATGAATTAACAGAACACAGAGCAGTTTCTCAGAAAGCTTCTTTCCAGTTTTGAACGGAAGATATTTCCTTTTTCACCATAGCCCTCTATGGGGGTCAAAATATCCCTTAGCGAATTCCACAAGAACAGCCTTAGGGAAAGGCTTCCTGAAGGGAAAGATGTAAGTCTGTGAGATGAATTAACAGAACACAAAGCAGTTTCTCAGAAAGCTTCTTTCCAGTTTTGAACGGAAGATATTTCCTTTTTCACCATAGCCCTCTATGGGCTTCCAAATATCCCTTTGCCAATTCCACAAGAACAGCCTTAGCGAAAGGCTTCTTGAAGGGAAAGATGTAACTCTGTGAAATGATTAACAGAACACAGAGCAGTTTCACAGGAAACTTCTTTCTAGTTTTGAACGTAAGATATTTCCTTTTTCACCATAGCCCTCTATGGGCTTCCAAATATCCCTTTGCCAATTCCACAAGAAGAGCCTTAGCGAAAGGTTTCTTGAAGGGGAAGATGTAACTCTGTGAGATGAATTAACAGAACACAGAGGAGTTTTTCAGAGAGCTTCTTTCCAGTTTTGAACGGAAGATATTTCCTTTTTCACCCTAGCCCTCTATGGGCTTCGAAATATCCCTTTGCAAATTCCACAAGAACAGCCTTTGCGAAAGGCTTCTTGAAGGGAAAGATGTAACTCTGTGAGATGTATTAACAGAACCCAAAGCAGTTTCTCAGAAAGCTTCTTTCCAGTTTTGAACGGAATATATTTCCTTTTTCACCATAGTCCTCTATGGTCTTCCAAATATCACCTTCTAAATTCCACAAGAACAGCCTTAGCGAAAGGCTTCTTGAAGGGAAAGCTGTAACTCTGTGAGATGTATTAACAGAACACAGAGCAGTTTCTCAGAAAGCTTCTTTCCAGTTTTGAACGGAAGATATTTCCTTTTTCACCATAGCCCTCTATGGGCGTCCAAATATCCTTTTACGAATTCCAGAAGAACAGCCTTAGCGTAAGGCATCTTGAAGGGAAATATGTAACTCTGTGAGATGAATTAACAGAACACAGAGCAGTTTCTCAGAAAGCTTCTTTCCAGTTTTGAACGGAAGATACTTCCTTTTTCACCATAGCCCTCTATGGGCTTCCAAATATCCCTTTGCCAATTCCACAAGAACAGCCTTAGCGAAAGGCGTCTTGAAGGGAAAGATGTAACTCTGTGAGATGAATTAACAGAACACAGAGCAGTTTCTCAGAAAGCTTCTTTCCAGTTTTGAACGGAAGATATTTCCTTTTTCAACATAGACCTCTATGGGCTTCCAAATATCCCTTTGCCAATTCCACAAGAACAGCCTTAGCGAAAGGCTTCTTGAAGGGAAAGATGTAACTCTCTGAGATGAATTAACAGAACACAGAGCAGTTTCTCAGAAAGCTTCTTTCCAGTTTTGAACGGAAGATATTTCCTTTTTCACCAAAGCCTCTATGGGCTTCCAAATATCCCTTTGCCAATTCCAGAAGAACAGCCTTAGCGAAACGCTTCTTGATGGGGAAGATGTAACTCTGTGAGATGATTTAACAGAACACAGAGCAGTTTCTCAGAAAGGTTCTTTCCAGTTTTGAACGGAAGATATTTCCTTTTTCACCATAAAACTCTATGGGCTTCCAAATATCCCTTTGCCAATTCCACAAGAACAGCCTTAGCAAAAGGCTTCTTGAAGGGAAAGATGTAACTCTGTGAGATGAATTAACATAACACAGAGCAATTTCTCAGAAAGCTTCTGCCAGTTTTGAAAGGAAGATATTTCCTTTTTCACCTTAGCCCTCTATGGGCGTCCAAATATCCCTTTGCCAATTCCACAAGAACAGCCTTAGCGAAAGGCTTCTTCAAGGGAAAGATGTAACTCTGTGAGATGAATTAACAGAACACAGAGCAGTTTCTCAGAAAGCTTCTTTCCAGTTTTGAACGGAAGATATTTCCTTTTTCACCATAGCCCTCTATGGGCTTCCAAATATCCCCTTGCCAATTCCACAAGAACAGCCTTAGCGAAAGGATTCTTGAAGGGAAAGATGTAACTCTGTGAGATGAATTAACAGAACACAGAGCAGTTTCTCAGAAAGCTTCTTTAAATTTTTGAACGGAAGATAGTTCCTTTTTCACCATAGCCCTCAATGGGCTTCCAAATATCCCTTAGCCAATTCCACAAGAACAGCCTTAGCGAAAGGTTTCTTGAAGGGAAAGATGTAACTCTGTGAGATGAATTAACAGAACACAGAGCAGTTTCTCAGAAAGCTTCTTTCCAGTTTTGAACGGAAGATATTTCCTTTTTCACCATAGCCCTCTAAGGGCTTGAAAATATCCCTTTGCCAATTCCACAAGAACAGCCTTAGGGAAAGGATTCTTGAAGGGAAAGATGTAACTCCGTGAGATGAATTAACAGAACACAGAGCAGATTCTCAGAAAGCTTCTTTCCAGTTTTGAACGGAAGATATTTCCTTTTTCACCATACCCCTCTAAGGGCTTCCAAATATCCCTTTGCCAATTCCACAAGAACAGCCTTAGGGAAATTATTCTTGAAGGGAAAGATGTAACTCCGTGAGATGAATTAACAGAACACAGAGCAGATTCTCAGAAAGCTTCTTTCCAGATTTGAACGGAAGATATTTCCTTTTTCACCATAGCCCTCTATGGGCTTCCAAATATCACTTTTCGAAATCCACAAGAACAGCCTTAGCGAAAGGATTCTTGAAGGGAAACATGTAACTCTGTGAGATGAATTAACAGAACACAGAGCAGTTTCTCAGAAAGCTTCTTTCCAGTTTTGAAGAGAAGATATTTCCTTTTTCACCATAGCCCTCTATGGGCTTCCAAATATCCCTTTGCGAATTCCAAAGAACAGCCTTAGCGAAAGGCTTCTTGAAGGGAAAGATGTAACTCTGTGAGATGAATTAAGAGAACACAGAGCAGTTTCTCAGAAAGCTTCTTTCCAGTTTTGAACGGAAGATATTTCCTTTTTCACCATAGCCCTCTAGGGGCGTCCAAATATCCCTTTGGAATTCCACAAGAACAGCCTTAGCGAAACGCTTCTTGATGGGGAAGATGTAACTCTGTGAGATGATTTAACAGAACACAGAGCAGTTTCTCAGAAAGGTTCTTTCCAGTTTTGAACGGAAGATATTTCCTTTTTCACCATAAAACTCTATGGGCTTCCAAATATCCCTTTGCCAATTCCACAAGAACAGCCTTAGCGAAAGGCTTCTTGAAGGGAAAGATGTAACTCTGTGAGCTGAATTAACATAACACAGAGCAATTTCTCAGAAAGCTTCTGCCAGTTTTGAAAGGAAGATATTTCCTTTTTCACCTTAGCCCTCTATGGGCGTCCAAATATCCCTTTGCCAATTCCACAAGAACAGCCTTAGCGAAAGGCTTCTTCAAGGGAAAGATGTAACTCTGTGAGATGAATTAACAGAACACAGAGCAGTTTCTCAGAAAGCTTCTTTCCAGTTTTGAACGGAAGATATTTCCTTTTTCACCATAGCCCTCTATGGGCTTCCAAATATCCCCTTGCCAATTCCACAAGAACAGCCTTAGCGAAAGGATTCTTGAAGGGAAAGATGTAACTCTGTGAGATGAATTAACAGAACACAGAGCAGTTTCTCAGAAAGCTTCTTTAAATTTTTGAACGGAAGATAGTTCCTTTTTCACCATAGCCCTCAATGGGCTTCCAAATATCCCTTTGCCAATTCCACAAGAACAGCCTTAGCGAAAGGTTTCTTGAAGGGGAAGATGTAACTGTATGAGATGAATTAACAGAACACAGAGCAGTTTCTCAGAAAGCTTCTTTCCAGTTTTGAACGGAAGATATTTCCTTTTTCAAAATAGCCCTTTATGGGCGTCCAAATATCCCTTTGCGAATTCCACAAGAACAGCCTTAGCGTAAGGTTTCTTGAAGGGAAAGATGTAAATCAGTGAGATGAATTAACAGAACACAGAGCAGTTTCTCAGAAAGCTTCTTTCCAGTTTTGAACGGAAGATAGTTCCTTTTTCACCATAGCCTTCTATGGGCTTCCAAATATCCCTTTGCCAATTCCAGAAGAACAGCCTTAGCGAAACGCTTCTTGATGGGGAAGATGTAACTCTGTGAGATGATTTATCAGAACACAGAGCAGTTTCTCAGAAAGCTTCTTTCCAGTTTTGAACGGAAGATTTTTCCTTTTTCACCATAGCCCTCTACGGGCTTCCAAATATCCCTTTGCCAATTTCAGAAGAACAGTCTTAGCGAAACGCTTCTTGATGGGGAAGATGTAACTCTGTGAGATGATTTAACAGAACACAGAGCAGATTCTCAGAAAGCTTCTTTCCAGTTTTGACCGGAAGATATTTCCTTTTTCAACATAGCCCTCTATGGGCTTCCAAATATCCCTTTGCCAATTCCACAAGAGCAGCCTTAGCGAAAGGCTTCTTGAAGGGAAAGATGTAACTCTGTGAGATGAATTAATAGAACACAGAGAAGTTTCTCTGAAAGCTTATTTCCAATTTTTTAAGGAAGATATTTCCTTTTTCACCATAGCCCTCTAAGGGCTTCCAAATATCCCTTTGCCATTTCCAGAAGAGCAGCCTTAGCGAAACGCTTCTTGATGGGGAAGATGTAACTCTGTGAGATGATTTAACAGAACACAGAGCAGTTTCTCAGAAAGGTTCTTTCCAGTTTTGAACGGAAGATATTTCCTTTTTCACCATAGCCCCTTATGGGCTTCCAAATATCCCTTTGTCACTTCCCCAAGAACAGACTTAGCGAAAGGCTTCTTGAAGGGAAAGATGTAACTCTGTGAGATGAATTAACAGAACACAGAGCAGTTTCTCAGAAAGCTTCTTTCCAGTTTTGAACGGAAGATATTTCCTTTTTCACCATAGCCCTCTATGGGGGTCAAAATATCCCTTAGCGAATTCCACAAGAACAGCCTTAGCGTAAGGCTTCTAGAAGGGAAAGATGTAACTCTCTGAGATGAATTAACAGAACACAGAGCAGTTTCTCAGAAAGCTTCTTTCCAGTTTTGAACGGAAGATATTTCCTTTTTCACCATAGCCCTCTACGGGCTTCCAAATATCTCTTTGCCAATTCCACAAGAACAGCCTTAGCGAAAGGCTTCTTGAAGGGAAAGATGTAACTCTGTGAGATGAATTAACAGAACACAGAGCAGTTTCTCAGAAAGCTTCTTTCCAGTTTTGAACGGAAGATATTTCCTTTTTCACCATAGCCCTCTAAGGGCTTGAAAATATCCCTTTGCCAATTCCACAAGAACAGCCTTAGGGAAAGGATTCTTGAAGGGAAAGATGTAACTCCGTGAGATGAATTAACAGAACACAGAGCAGATTCTCAGAAAGCTACTTCCCAGTTTTGAACTTAAGATATTTCCTTTTTCACCGTAGCCCTCTATGGGCTTCCAAATATCACTTTGCGAATTCCACAAGAACAGCCTTAGCGAAAGGATTCTTGAAGGGAAACATGTAACTCTGTGAGATGAATTAACAGAACACAGAGCAGTTTCTCAGAAAGCTTCTTTCCAGTTTTGAACGGAAGATATTTCCTTTTTCACCATAGCCCTCTATGGGCTTCCAAATATCCCTTTGCCAATTCCACAAGAACAGCCTTAGCGAAAGGCTTCTTGAAGGGAAAGATGTAACTCTGTGAGATGAATTAGCAGAACACAGAGCAGTTTCTCAGAAAGCTTCTTTCCAGTTTTGAACGGAAGATATTTCCTTTTTCACCATAACCTTCTATGGGCTTCCAAATATCCCTTTGCGAATTCCACAAGAACAGCCTTAGCGAAAGGCTTCTTGAAGGGAAAGATGTAACTCTGTGAGATGAATTAACAGAACACAAAGCAGTTTCTCAGAAAACTTCTTTCCAGTTTTGAACGGAAGATATTTCCTTTTTCACCATAGCCCTCTATGGGCTTCCAAATATCCCTTTGCCAATTCCAGAAGAACAGCCTTAGCGAAACGCTTCTTGATGAGGAAGATGTAACTCTGTGAGATGATTTAACAGAACACAGAGCAGTTTCTCAGAAAGGTTCTTTCCAGTTTTGAACGGAAGATATTTCCTTTTTCACCATAACCCTCTATGGGCTTCCAAATATCCCTTTGCCAATTCCACAAGAACAGCCATAGCGAAAGGCTTCTTGAAGGGAAAGATGTAACTCTGTGAGATGAATTAAGAGAACACAGAGCAGTTTCTCAGAAAGCTTCTTTCCAGTTTTGAACGGAAGTTATTTCCTTTTTCACCATAGACCTCTAGGGGCGTCCAAATATCCCTTTGGAATTCCACAACAGCCTTAGCGAAAGGTTTCTTGAAGGGAAAGATGTAACTCTGTGAGATGAATTAACAGAACACAGAGCAGTTTCTCAGAAAGCTTCTTTCCAGTTTTGAACGGAAGATATTTCCTTTTTCACCATACCCGTCTAAGGGCTTCCAAATATCCCTTTGCCAATTCCACAAGAACAGCCTTAGCGAAAGGCTTCTTGAAGGGAAAGATGTAACTCTGTGAGATGAATTAACAGAACACAGAGCAGTTTCTCAGAAAGCTTCTTTCCAGTTTTGAACGGAAGATATTTCCTTTTTCACCATAGCCTTCTATGGGGGTCAAAATATCCCTTAGCGAATTCCACAAGAACATCCTTAGCGTAAGGCTTCTTGAAGGGAAAGATGTAACTATGTGAGCTGAATTAACAGAACACAGAGCAGTTTCTCAGAAAGCTTCTTTCCAGTTGTGAACGGAAGATATTTCCTTTTTCACCATAGCCCTCTAAGGGCTTGAAAATATCCCTTTGCCAATTCCACAAGAACAGCCTTAGGGAAAGGATTCTTGAAGGGAAAGATGTAACTCCGTGAGATGAATTAACAGAACACAGAGCAGATTCTCAGAAAGCTTCTTTCCAGATTTGAACGGAAGATATTTCCTTTTTCACCATAGCCCTCTATGGGCTTCCAAATATCACTTTGCGAAATCCACAAGAACAGCCTTAGCGAAAGGATTCTTGAAGGGAAACATGTAACTCTGTGAGATGAATTAACAGAACACAGAGAAGTTTCTCAGAAAGCTTCTTTCCAGTTTTGAAGAGAAGATATTTCCTTTTTCACCATAGCCCTCTATGGGCTTCCAAATATCCCTTTGCCAATTCCACAAGAACAGCCTTAGCGAAAGGCTTCTTGAAGGGAAAGATTTAACTCTGTGAGATGAATTAACAGAACACAGAGCAGTTTCTCAGAAAGCTTCTTTCCAGTTTTGAACGGAAGATATTTCCTTTTTCACCATAGCCCTCTAGGGGCGTCCAAATATCCCTTTGGAATTCCACAAGAACAGCCTTAGCGAAAGGTTTCTTGAAGGGAAAGATGTAACTCTGTGAGATGAATTAACAGAACACAGAGCAGTTTCTCAGAAAGCTTCTTTCCAGTTTTGAACGGAAGATATTTCCTTTTTCACCATACCCATCTAAGGGCTTCCAAATATCCCTTTGCCAATTCCACAAGAACAGCCTTAGCGAAAGACTTCTTGAAGGGAAAGATGTAACTCTGTGAGATGATTTAACAGAACACAGAGCAGTTTCTCAGAAAGCTTCTTTCCAGTTTTGAACGGAAGATAGTTCCTTTTTCACCATAGCCCTCTATGGGCTTCCAAATATCCCTTTGCCAATTCCAGAAGAACAGCCTTAGCGAAACGCTTCTTGATGGGGAAGATGTAACTCTGTGAGATGATTTAACAGAACACAGAGCAGTTTCTCAGAAAGCTTCTTTCCAGTTTTGAACGGAAGATATTTCCTTTTTCACCATAGCCCTCTACGGGCTTCCAAATATCCCTTTGCCAATTCCAGAAGAACAGTCTTAGCGAAACGCTTCTTGATGGGGAAGATGTAACTCTGTGAGATGATTTAACAGAACACAGAGCAGATTCTCAGAAAGCTTCTTTCCAGTTTTGACCGGAAGATATTTCCTTTTTCAACATAGCCCTCTATGGGCTTCCAAATATCCCTTTGCCAATTCCACAAGAGCAGCCTTAGCGAAAGGCTTCTTGAAGGGAAAGATGTAACTCTGTGAGATGAATTAATAGAACACAGAGAAGTTTCTCAGAAAGCTTCTTTCCAATTTTTTAAGGAAGATATTTCCTTTTTCAACATAGCCCTCTAAGGGCTTCCAAATATCCCTTTGCCATTTCCAGAAGAGCAGCCTTAGCGAAACGCTTCTTGATGGGGAAGATGTAACTCTGTGAGATGCTTTAACAGAACACAGAGCAGTTTCTCAGAAAGGTTCTTTCCAGTTTTGAACGGAAGATATTTCCTTTTTCACCATAGCCCTCTATGGGGGTCAAAATATCCCTTAGCGAATTCCACAAGAACAGCCTTAGGGAAAGGCTTCCTGAAGGGAAAGATGTAAGTCTGTGAGATGAATTAACAGAACACAGAGCAGTTTCACAGGAAACTTCTTTCTAGTTTTGAACGGAAGATATTTCCTTTTTCACCATAGCCCTCTATGGGCTTCCAAATATCCCTTTGCCAATTCCACAAGAAGAGCCTTAGCGAAAGGTTTCTTGAAGGGGAAGATGTAACTCTGTGAGATGAATTAACAGAACACAGAGGAGTATTTCAGAGAGCTTCTTTCCAGTTTTGAACGGAAGATATTTCCTTTTTCACCCTAGCCCTCTATGGGCTTCGAAATATCCCTTTGCAAATTCCACAAGAACAGCCTTTGCGAAAGGCTTCTTGAAGGGAAAGATGTAACTCTGTGAGATGTATTAACAGAACCCAAAGCAGTTTCTCAGAAAGCTTCTTTCCAGTTTTGAACGGAATATATTTCCTTTTTCACCATAGTCCTCTATGGTCTTCCAAATATCACCTTCTAAATTCCACAAGAACAGCCTTAGCGAAAGGCTTCTTGAAGGGAAAGCTGTAACTCTGTGAGATGTATTAACAGAACACAGAGCAGTTTCTCAGAAAGCTTCTTTCCAGTTTTGAACGGAAGATATTTCCTTTTTCACCATAGCCCTCTATGGGCGTCCAAATATCCCTTTACGAATTCCAGAAGAACAGCCTTAGCGTAAGGCATCTTGAAGGGAAATATGTAACTCTGTGAGATGAATTAACAGAACACAGAGCAGTTTCTCAGAAAGCTTCTTTCCAGTTTTGAACGGAAGATACTTCCTTTTTCACCATAGCCCTCTATGGGCTTCCAAATATCCCTTTGCCAATTCCACAAGAACAGCCTTAGCGAAAGGCGTCTTGAAGGGAAAGATGTAACTCTGTGAGATGAATTAACAGAACACAGAGCAGTTTCTCAGAAAGCTTCTTTCCAGTTTTGAACGGAAGATATTTCCTTTTTCAACATAGCCCTCTATGGGCT
Organism: Chlorocebus sabaeus; assembly: GCF_047675955.1. Classification (NCBI taxonomy): domain Eukaryota; kingdom Metazoa; phylum Chordata; class Mammalia; order Primates; family Cercopithecidae; genus Chlorocebus; species Chlorocebus sabaeus. The sequence continues at coordinate 46,082,111 of NC_132911.1, forward strand.
TCCAAATATCCCTTTGCCAATTCCACAAGAACAGCCTTAGCGAAAGGCTTCTTGAAGGGAAAGATGTAACTCTCTGAGATGAATTAACAGAACACAGAGCAGTTTCTCAGAAAGCTTCTTTCCAGTTTTGAACGGAAGATATTTCCTTTTTCACCAAAGCCTCTATGGGCTTCCAAATATCCCTTTGCCAATTCCAGAAGAACAGCCTTAGCGAAACGCTTCTTGATGGGGAAGATGTAACTCTGTGAGATGATTTAACAGAACACAGAGCAGTTTCTCAGAAAGGTTCTTTCCAGTTTTGAACGGCAGATATTTCCTTTTTCACCATAACCCTCTATGGGCTTCCAAATATCCCTTTGCCAATTCCACAAGAACAGCCATAGCTAAAGGCTTCTTGAAGGGAAAGATGTAACTCTGTGAGATGAATTAAGAGAACACAGAGCAGTTTCTCAGAAAGCTTCTTTCCAGTTTTGAACGGAAGATATTTCCTTTTTCACCATAGCCCTCTAGGGGCGTCCAAATATCCCTTTGGAATTCCACAAGAACAGCCTTAGCGAAAGGTTTCTTGAAGGGAAAGATGTAACTCTGTGAGATGAATTAACAGAACACAGAGCAGTTTCTCAGAAAGCTTCTTTCCAGTTTTGAACGGAAGATATTTCCTTTTTCACCATACCCATCTAAGGGCTTCCAAATATCCCTTTGCCAATTCCACAAGAACAGCCTTAGCGAAAGACTTCTTGAAGGGAAAGATGTAACTCTGTGAGATGAATTAACAGAACACAGAGCAGTTTCTCAGAAAGCTTCTTTCCAGTTTTGAACGGAAGATATTTCCTTTTTCACCATAGCCCTCTATGGGGGTCTAAATATCCCTTAGCGAATTCCACAAGAACATCCTTATCGTAAGGCTTCTTGAAGGGAAAGATGTAACTCTGTGAGCTGAATTAACAGAACACAGAGCAGTTTCTCAGAATGCTTCTTTCCAGTTTTGAACGGAAGATATTTCCTTTTTCACCATAGCCCTCTATGGGGTTCCAAATATCCCTTTGCCAATTCCACAAGAACAGCCTTAGCGAAACGCTTCTTGAAGGGAAAGATGTAATTCTGTGAGATGATTTAACAGAACACAGAGCAGTTTCTCAGAAAGCTTCTTTCCAGTTTTGAACGGAAGATAGTTCCTTTTTCACCATAGCCCTCTATGGGCTTCCAAATATCCCTTTGCCAATTCCAGAAGAACAGCCTTAGCGAAACGCTTCTTGATGGGGAAGATGTAACTCTGTGAGATGATTTAACAGAACACAGAGCAGTTTCTCAGAAAGCTTCTTTCCAGTTTTGAACGGAAGATATTTCCTTTTTCACCATAGCCCTCTACGGGCTTCCAAATATCCCTTTGCCAATTCCAGAAGAACAGTCTTAGCGAAACGCTTCTTGATGGGGAAGATGTAACTCTGTGAGATGATTTAACAGAACACAGAGCAGATTCTCAGAAAGCTTCTTTCCAGTTTTGACCGGAAGATATTTCCTTTTTCAACATAGCCCTCTATGGGCTTCAAAATATCCCTTTGCCAATTCCACAAGAGCAGCCTTAGCGAAAGGCTTCTTGAAGGGAAAGATGTAACTCTGTGAGATGAATTAATAGAAAACAGAGAAGTTTCTCAGAAAGCTTCTTTCCAATTTTTTAAGGAAGATATTTCCTTTTTCACCATAGCCCTCTAAGGGCTTCCAAATATCCCTTTGCCATTTCCAGAAGAGCAGCCTTAGCGAAACGCTTCTTGATGGGGAAGATGTAACTCTGTGAGATGATTTAACAGAACACAGAGCAGTTTCTCAGAAAGGTTCTTTCCAGTTTTGAACGGAAGATATTTCCTTTTTCACCATAGCCCCTTATGGGCTTCCAAATGTCCCTTTGTCACTTCCCCAAGAACAGACTTAGCGAAAGGCTTCTTGAAGGGAAAGATGTAACTCTGTGAGATGAATTAACAGAACACAGAGCAGTTTCTCAGAAAGCTTCTTTCCAGTTTTGAACGGAAGATATTTCCTTTTTCACCATAGCCCTCTATGGGGGTCAAAATATCCCTTAGCGAATTCCACAAGAACAGCCTTAGGGAAAGGCTTCCTGAAGGGAAAGATGTAAGTCTGTGAGATGAATTAACAGAACACAAAGCAGTTTCTCAGAAAGCTTCTTTCCAGTTTTGAACGGAAGATATTTCCTTTTTCACCATAGCCCTCTATGGGCTTCCAAATATCCCTTTGCCAATTCCACAAGAACAGCCTTAGCGAAAGGCTTCTGAAGGGAAAGATGTAACTCTGTGAAATGATTAACAGAACACAGAGCAGTTTCACAGGAAACTTCTTTCTAGTTTTGAACGTAAGATATTTCCTTTTTCACCATAGCCCTCTATGGGCTTCCAAATATCCCTTTGCCAATTCCACAAGAAGAGCCTTAGCGAAAGGTTTCTTGAAGGGGAAGATGTAACTCTGTGAGATGAATTAACAGAACACAGAGGAGTTTTTCAGAGAGCTTCTTTCCAGTTTTGAACGGAAGATATTTCCTTTTTCACCCTAGCCCTCTATGGGCTTCGAAATATCCCTTTGCAAATTCCACAAGAACAGCCTTTGCGAAAGGCTTCTTGAAGGGAAAGATGTAACTCTGTGAGATGTATTAACAGAACCCAAAGCAGTTTCTCAGAAAGCTTCTTTCCAGTTTTGAACGGAATATATTTCCTTTTTCACCATAGTCCTCTATGGTCTTCCAAATATCACCTTCTAAATTCCACAAGAACAGCCTTAGCGAAAGGCTTCTTGAAGGGAAAGCTGTAACTCTGTGAGATGTATTAACAGAACACAGAGCAGTTTCTCAGAAAGGTTCTTTCCAGTTTTGAACGGAAGATATTTCCTTTTTCACCATAGCCCTCTATGGGCGTCCAAATATCCCTTTACGAATTCCAGAAGAACAGCCTTAGCGTAAGGCATCTTGAAGGGAAATATGTAACTCTGTGAGATGAATTAACAGAACACAGAGCAGTTTCTCAGAAAGCTTCTTTCCAGTTTTGAACGGAAGATACTTCCTTTTTCACCATAGCCCTCTATGGGCTTCCAAATATCCCCTTGCCAATTCCACAAGAACAGCCTTAGCGAAAGGATTCTTGAAGGGAAAGATGTAACACTGTGAGATGAATTAACAGAACACAGAGCAGTTTCTCAGAAAGCTTCTTTAAATTTTTGAACGGAAGATAGTTCCTTTTTCACCATAGCCCTCAATGGGCTTCCAAATATCCCTTTGCCAATTCCACAAGAACAGCCTTAGCGAAAGGTTTCTTGAAGGGGAAGATGTAACTGTATGAGATGAATTAACAGAACACAGAGCAGTTTCTCAGAAAGCTTCTTTCCAGTTTTGAACGGAAGATATTTCCTTTTTCACCATAGCCCTCTATGGGGGTCAAAATATCCCTTAGCGAATTCCACAAGAACAGCCTTAGCGTAAGGCTTCTAGAAGGGAAAGATGTAACTCTCTGAGATGAATTAACAGAACACAGAGCAGTTTCTCAGAAAGCTTCTTTCCAGTTTTGAACGGAAGATATTTCCTTTTTCACCATAGCCCTCTACGGGCTTCCAAATATCTCTTTGCCAATTCCACAAGAACAGCCTTAGCGAAAGGCTTCTTGAAGGGAAAGATGTAACTCTGTGAGATGAATTAACAGAACACAGAGCAGTTTCTCAGAAAGCTTCTTTCCAGTTTTGAACGGAAGATATTTCCTTTTTCACCATAGCCCTCTAAGGGCTTGAAAATATCCCTTTGCCAATTCCACAAGAACAGCCTTAGGGAAAGGATTCTTGAAGGGAAAGATGTAACTCCGTGAGATGAATTAACAGAACACAGAGCAGATTCTCAGAAAGCTTCTTTCCAGTTTTGAACGGAAGATATTTCCTTTTTCACCATACCCCTCTAAGGGCTTCCAAATATCCCTTTGCCAATTCCACAAGAACAGCCTTAGGGAAATTATTCTTGAAGGGAAAGATGTAACTCCGTGAGATGAATTAACAGAACACAGAGCAGATTCTCAGAAAGCTTCTTTCCAGATTTGAACGGAAGATATTTCCTTTTTCACCATAGCCCTCTATGGGCTTCCAAATATCACTTTTCGAAATCCACAAGAACAGCCTTAGCGAAAGGATTCTTGAAGGGAAACATGTAACTCTGTGAGATGAATTAACAGAACACAGAGCAGTTTCTCAGAAAGCTTCTTTCCAGTTTTGAAGAGAAGATATTTCCTTTTTCACCATAGCCCTCTATGGGCTTCCAAATATCCCTTTGCGAATTCCAAAGAACAGCCTTAGCGAAAGGCTTCTTGAAGGGAAAGATGTAACTCTGTGAGATGAATTAAGAGAACACAGAGCAGTTTCTCGGAAAGCTTCTTTCCAGTTTTGAACGGAAGATATTTCCTTTTTCACCATAGCCCTCTAGGGGCGTCCAAATATCCCTTTGGAATTCCACAAGAACAGCCTTAGCGAAACGCTTCTTGATGGGGAAGATGTAACTCTGTGAGATGATTTAACAGAACACAGAGCAGTTTCTCAGAAAGGTTCTTTCCAGTTTTGAACGGAAGATATTTCCTTTTTCACCATAAAACTCTATGGGCTTCCAAATATCCCTTTGCCAATTCCACAAGAACAGCCTTAGCAAAAGGCTTCTTGAAGGGAAAGATGTAACTCTGTGAGCTGAATTAACATAACACAGAGCAATTTCTCAGAAAGCTTCTGCCAGTTTTGAAAGGAAGATATTTCCTTTTTCACCTTAGCCCTCTATGGGCGTCCAAATATCCCTTTGCCAATTCCACAAGAACAGCCTTAGCGAAAGGCTTCTTCAAGGGAAAGATGTAACTCTGTGAGATGAATTAACAGAACACAGAGCAGTTTCTCAGAAAGCTTCTTTCCAGTTTTGAACGGAAGATATTTCCTTTTTCACCATAGCCCTCTATGGGCTTCCAAATATCCCCTTGCCAATTCCACAAGAACAGCCTTAGCGAAAGGATTCTTGAAGGGAAAGATGTAACTCTGTGAGATGAATTAACAGAACACAGAGCAGTTTCTCAGAAAGCTTCTTTAAATTTTTGAACGGAAGATAGTTCCTTTTTCACCATAGCCCTCAATGGGCTTCCAAATATCCCTATGCCAATTCCACAAGAACAGCCTTAGCGAAAGGTTTCTTGAAGGGGAAGATGTAACTGTATGAGATGAATTAACAGAACACAGAGCAGTTTCTCAGAAAGCTTCTTTCCAGTTTTGAACGGAAGATATTTCCTTTTTCAAAATAGCCCTTTATGGGCGTCCAAATATCCCTTTGCGAATTCCACAAGAACAGCCTTAGCGTAAGGTTTCTTGAAGAGAAAGATGTAAATCAGTGAGATGAATTAACAGAACACAGAGCAGTTTCTCAGAAAGCTTCTTTCCAGTTTTGAACGGAAGATAGTTCCTTTTTCACCATAGCCTTCTATGGGCTTCCAAATATCCCTTTGCCAATTCCAGAAGAACAGCCTTAGCGAAACGCTTCTTGATGGGGAAGATGTAACTCTGTGAGATGATTTATCAGAACACAGAGCAGTTTCTCAGAAAGCTTCTTTCCAGTTTTGAACGGAAGATTTTTCCTTTTTCACCATAGCCCTCTACGGGCTTCCAAATATCCCTTTGCCAATTTCAGAAGAACAGTCTTAGCGAAACGCTTCTTGATGGGGAAGATGTAACTCTGTGAGATGATTTAACAGAACACAGAGCAGATTCTCAGAAAGCTTCTTTCCAGTTTTGACCGGAAGATATTTCCTTTTTCAACATAGCCCTCTATGGGCTTCCAAATATCCCTTTGCCAATTCCACAAGAGCAGCCTTAGCGAAAGGCTTCTTGAAGGGAAAGATGTAACTCTGTGAGATGAATTAATAGAACACAGAGAAGTTTCTCTGAAAGCTTATTTCCAATTTTTTAAGGAAGATATTTCCTTTTTCACCATAGCCCTCTAAGGGCTTCCAAATATCCCTTTGCCATTTCCAGAAGAGCAGCCTTTGCGAAACGCTTCTTGATGGGGAAGATGTAACTCTGTGAGATGATTTAACAGAACACAGAGCAGTTTCTCAGAAAGGTTCTTTCCAGTTTTGAACGGAAGATATTTCCTTTTTCACCATAGCCCCTTATGGGCTTCCAAATATCCCTTTGTCACTTCCCCAAGAACAGACTTAGCGAAAGGCTTCTTGAAGGGAAAGATGTAACTCTGTGAGATGAATTAACAGAACACAGAGCAGTTTCTCAGAAAGCTTCTTTCCAGTTTTGAACGGAAGATATTTCCTTTTTCACCATAGCCCTCTATGGGGGTCAAAATATCCCTTAGCGAATTCCACAAGAACAGCCTTAGCGTAAGGCTTCTAGAAGGGAAAGATGTAACTCTCTGAGATGAATTAACAGAACACAGAGCAGTTTCTCAGAAAGCTTCTTTCCAGTTTTGAACGGAAGATATTTCCTTTTTCACCATAGCCCTCTACGGGCTTCCAAATATCTCTTTGCCAATTCCACAAGAACAGCCTTAGCGAAAGGCTTCTTGAAGGGAAAGATGTAACTCTGTGAGATGAATTAACAGAACACAGAGCAGTTTCTCAGAAAGCTTCTTTCCAGTTTTGAACGGAAGATATTTCCTTTTTCACCATAGCCCTCTAAGGGCTTGAAAATATCCCTTTGCCAATTCCACAAGAACAGCCTTAGGGAAAGGATTCTTGAAGGGAAAGATGTAACTCCGTGAGATGAATTAACAGAACACAGAGCAGATTCTCAGAAAGCTTCTTTCCAGTTTTGAACGGAAGATATTTCCTTTTTCACCATACCCCTCTAAGGGCTTCCAAATATCCCTTTGCCAATTCCACAAGAACAGCCTTAGGGAAATTATTCTTGAAGGGAAAGATGTAACTCCGTGAGATGAATTAACAGAACACAGAGCAGATTCTCAGAAAGCTTCTTTCCAGATTTGAACGGAAGATATTTCCTTTTTCACCATAGCCCTCTATGGGCTTCCAAATATCACTTTTCGAAATCCACAAGAACAGCCTTAGCGAAAGGATTCTTGAAGGGAAACATGTAACTCAGTGAGATGAATTAACAGAACACAGAGCAGTTTCTCAGAAAGCTTCTTTCCAGTTTTGAAGAGAAGATATTTCCTTTTTCACCATAGCCCTCTATGGGCTTCCAAATATCCCTTTGCGAATTCCAAAGAACAGCCTTAGCGAAAGGCTTCTTGAAGGGAAAGATGTAACTCTGTGAGATGAATTAACAGAACACAGAGCAGTTTCTCAGAAAGCTTCTTTCCAGTTTTGAACGGAAGATATTTCCTTTTTCACCATAAAACTCTATGGGCTTCCAAATATCCCTTTGCCAATTCCACAAGAACAGCCTTAGCGAAACGCTTCTTGATGGGGAAGATGTAACTCTGTGAGATGATTTAACAGAACACAGAGCAGTTTCTCAGAAAGCTTCTTTCCAGTTTTGAACGGAAGATATTTCCTTGTTCACCATAGCCCTCTACGGGCTTCCAAATATCCCTTTGCCAGTTCCAGAAGAACAGTCTTAGCGAAACGCTTCTTGATGGGGAAGATGTAACTCTGTGAGATCATTTAACAGAACACAGAGCAGATTCTCAGAAAGCTTCTTTCCAGTTTTGACCGGAAGATATTTCCTTTTTCAACATAGCCCTCTATGGGCTTCCAAATATCCCTTTGCCAATTCCACAAGAGCAGCCTTAGCGAAAGGCTTCTTGAAGGGAAAGATGTAACTCTGTGAGATGAATTAATAGAACACAGAGAAGTTTCTCAGAAAGCTTCTTTCCAATTTTTTAAGGAAGATATTTCCTTTTTCACCATAGCCCTCTAAGGGCTTCCAAATATCCCTTTGCCATTTCCAGAAGAGCAGCCTTAGCGAAACGCTTCTTGATGGGGAAGATGTAACTCTGTGAGATGATTTAACAGAACACAGAGCAGTTTCTCAGAAAGGTTCTTTCCAGTTTTGAACGGAAGATATTACCTTTTTCACCATAGCCCCTTATGGGCTTCCAAATATCCCTTTGTCACTTCCCCAAGAACAGACTTAGCGAAAGGCTTCTTGAAGGTAAAGATGTAACTCTGTGAGATGAATTAACAGAACACAGAGCAGTTTCTCAGAAAGCTTCTTTCCACTTTTGAACGGAAGATATTTCCTTTTTCACCATAGCCCTCTATGGGGGTCAAAATATCCCTTAGCGAATTCCACAAGAACAGCCTTAGGGAAAGGCTTCCTGAAGGGAAAGATGTAAGTCTGTGAGATGAATTAACAGAACACAAAGCAGTTTCTCAGAAAGCTTCTTTTCAGTTTTGAACGGAAGATATTTCCTTTTTCACCATAGCCCTCTATGGGCTTCCAAATATCCCTTTGCCAATTCCACAAGAACAGCCTTAGCGAAAGGCTTCTTGAAGGGAAAGATGTAACTCTGTGAAATGATTAACAGAACACAGAGCAGTTTCACAGGAAACTTCTTTCTAGTTTTGAACGGAAGATATTTCCTTTTTCACCATAGCCCTCTATGGGCTTCCAAATATCCCTTTGCCAATTCCACAAGAAGAGCCTTAGCGAAAGGTTTCTTGAAGGGGAAGATGTAACTCTGTGAGATGAATTAACAGAACACAGAGGAGTTTTTCAGAAAGCTTCTTTCCAGTTTTGAACGGAAGATATTTCCTTTTTCACCCTAGCCCTCTATGGGCTTCGAAATATCCCTTTGCAAATTCCACAAAAACAGCCTTTGCGAAAGGCTTCTTGAAGGGAAAGATGTAACTCTGTGAGATGTATTAACAGAACCCAAAGCAGTTTCTCAGAAAGCTTCTTTCCAGTTTTGAACGGAATATATTTCCTTTTTCACCATAGTCCTCTATGGTCTTCCAAATATCACCTTCTAAATTCCACAAGAACAGCCTTAGCGAAAGGCTTCTTGAAGGGAAAGCTGTAACTCTGTGAGATGTATTAACAGAACACAGAGCAGTTTCTCAGAAAGCTTCTTTCCAGTTTTGAACGGAAGATATTTCCTTTTTCACCATAGCCCTCTATGGGCGTCCAAATATCCCTTTATGAATTCCAGAAGAACAGCCTTAGCGTAAGGCATCTTGAAGGGAAATATGTAACTCTGTGAGATGAATTAACAGAACACAGAGCAGTTTCTCAGAAAGCTTCTTTCCAGTTTTGAACGGAAGATACTTCCTTTTTCACCATAGCCCTCTATGGGCTTCCAAATATCCCTTTGCCAATTCCACAAGAACAGCCTTAGCGAAAGGCTTCTTGAAGGGAAAGATGTAACTCTGTGAGATGAATTAACAGAACACAGAGCAGTTTCTCAGAAAGCTTCTTTCCAGTTTTGAACGGAAGATATTTCCTTTTTCAACATAGCCCTCTATGGGCTTCCAAATATCCCTTTGCCAATTCCACAAGAACAGCCTTAGCGAAAGGCTTCTTGAAGGGAAAGATGTAACTCTGTGAGATGAATTAACAGAACACAGAGCAGTTTCTCAGAAAGCTTCTTTCCAGTTTTGAACGGAAGATATTTCCTTTTTCACCAAAGCCTCTATGGGCTTCCAAATATCCCTTTGCCAATTCCAGAAGAACAGCCTTAGCGAAACGCTTCTTGATGGGGAAGATGTAACTCTGTGAGATGATTTAACAGAACACAGAGCAGTTTCTCAGAAAGGTTCTTTCCAGTTTTGAACGGAAGATATTTCCTTTTTCACCATAAAACTCTATGGGCTTCCAAATATCCCTTTGCCAATTCCACAAGAACAGCCTTAGCAAAAGGCTTCTTGAAGGGAAAGATGTAACTCTGTGAGCTGAATTAACATAACACAGAGCAATTTCTCAGAAAGCTTCTGCCAGTTTTGAAAGGAAGATATTTCCTTTTTCACCTTAGCCCTCTATGGGCGTCCAAATATCCCTTTGCCAATTCCACAAGAACAGCCTTAGCGAAAGGCTTCTTCAAGGGAAAGATGTAACTCTGTGAGATGAATTAACAGAACACAGAGCAGTTTCTCAGAAAGCTTCTTTCCAGTTTTGAACGGAAGATATTTCCTTTTTCACCATAGCCCTCTATGGGCTTCCAAATATCCCCTTGCCAATTCCACAAGAACAGCCTTAGCGAAAGGATTCTTGAAGGGAAAGATGTAACTCTGTGAGATGAATTAACAGAACACAGAGCAGTTTCTCAGAAAGCTTCTTTCCAGTTTTGAACGGAAGATATTTCCTTTTTCACCATAGCCCTCTATGGGCTTCCAAATATCCCTTTGCAATTCCACAAGAACAGCCTTAGCGAAAGGCTTCTTGAAGGGAAAGATGTAACTCTGTGAGCTGAATTAACAGAACACAGAGCAGTTTCTCAGAAAGCTTCTTTCCATTTTTGAACGGAAGATAGTTCCTTTTTCACCATAGCCCTCAATGGGCTTCCAAATATCCCTTTGCCAATTCCACAAGAACAGCCTTAGCGAAAGGTTTCTTGAAGGGGAAGATGTAACTCTATGAGATGAATTAACAGAACACAGAGCAGTTTCTCAGAAAGCTTCTTTCCAGTTTTGAACGGAAGATATTTCCTTTTTCAAAATAGCCCTTTATGGGCGTCCAAATATCCCTTTGCGAATTCCACAAGAACAGCCTTAGCGTAAGGTTTCTTGAAGGGAAAGATGTAAATCAGTGAGATGAATTAACAGAACACAGAGCAGTTTCTCAGAAAGCTTCTTTCCAGTTTTCAACGGAAGATATTTCCTTTTTCACCATAGCCCTCATGGGCTTGAAAATATCCCTTTGACAATTCCACAAGAACAGCCTTAGCGAAAGGCTTCTTGAAGGGAAAGATGTAACTCTGTGAGATGAATTAACAGAACACAGTGCAGTTTCTCAGAAAGCTTCTTTCCAGTTTTGAACGGAAGATATTTCCTTTTTCACCATAGCCCTCTATGGGCTTCCAAATATCACTTTGCGAATTCCACAAGAACAGCCTTAGCGAAAGGCTTCTTGAAGGGAAAGAGGTAACTGTGTGAGATGAATTAAGAGAACACAGAGCAGTTTCTCAGAAAGCTTCTTTCCAGTTTTGAACGGAAGATAGTTCCTTTTTCACCATAGCCCTCTATGGGCTTCCAAATATCCCTTTGCCAATTCCACAAGAACAGCCTTAGCGAAAGGTTTCTTGAAAGGGAAGATGTAACTCTGTGAGATGAATTAACAGAACGCAGAGCAGTTTCTCAGAAAGCTTCTTTCCAGTTTTGAACGGAAGATATTTCCTTTTTCACCATAGCCCTCTTCGGGCTTCCAAATATCTCTTTGCCAATTCCACAAGAACAGCCTTAGCGAAAGGCTTCTTGAAGGGAAAGATGTAACTCTGTGAGATGAATTAACAGAACACAGAGCAGTTTCTCAGAAAGCTTCTTTCCAGTTTTGAACGGAAGATATTTCCTTTTTCACCATAGCCCTCTATGGGGGTCAAAATATCCCTTAGCGAATTCCACAAGAACAGCCTTAGCGTAAGGCTTCTAGAAGGGAAAGATGTAACTCTCTGAGATGAATTAACAGAACACAGAGCAGTTTCTCAGAAAGCTTCTTTCCAGTTTTGAACGGAAGATATTTCCTTTTTCACCATAGCCCTCTACGGGCTTCCAAATATCTCTTTGCCAATTCCACAAGAACAGCCTTAGCGAAAGGCTTCTTGAAGGGAAAGATGTAACTCTGTGAGATGAATTAACAGAACACAGAGCAGTTTCTCAGAAAGCTTCTTTCCAGTTTTGAACGGAAGATATTTCCTTTTTCACCATAGCCCTCTAAGGGCTTGAAAATATCCCTTTGCCAATTCCACAAGAACAGCCTTAGGGAAAGGATTCTTGAAGGGAAAGATGTAACTCCGTGAGATGAATTAACAGAACACAGAGCAGATTCTCAGAAAGCTACTTCCCAGTTTTGAACTTAAGATATTTCCTTTTTCACCATAGCCCTCTATGGGCTTCCAAATATCACTTTGCGAATTCCACAAGAACAGCCTTAGCGAAAGGATTCTTGAAGGGAAACATGTAACTCTGTGAGATGAATTAACAGAACACAGAGCAGTTTCTCAGAAAGCTTCTTTCCAGTTTTGAACGGAAGATATTTCCTTTTTCACCATAGCCCTCTATGGGCTTCCAAATATCCCTTTGCCAATTCCACAAGAACAGCCTTAGCGAAAGGCTTCTTGAAGGGAAAGATGTAACTCTGTGAGATGAATTAGCAGAACACAGAGCAGTTTCTCAGAAAGCTTCTTTCCAGTTTTGAACGGAAGATATTTCCTTTTTCACCATAACCTTCTATGGGCTTCCAAATATCCCTTTGCGAATTCCACAAGAACAGCCTTAGCGAAAGGCTTCTTGAAGGGAAAGATGTAACTCTGTGAGATGAATTAACAGAACACAAAGCAGTTTCTCAGAAAACTTCTTTCCAGTTTTGAACGGAAGATATTTCCTTTTTCACCATAGCCCTCTATGGGCTTCCAAATATCCCTTTGCCAATTCCAGAAGAACAGCCTTAGCGAAACGCTTCTTGATGAGGAAGATGTAACTCTGTGAGATGATTTAACAGAACACAGAGCAGTTTCTCAGAAAGCTTCTTTCCAGTTTTGAACGGAAGATAGTTCCTTTTTCACCATACCCATCTAAGGGCTTCCAAATATCCCTTTGCCAATTCCACAAGAACAGCCTTAGCGAAAGACTTCTTGAAGGGAAAGATGTAACTCTGTGAGATGATTTAACAGAACACAGAGCAGTTTCTCAGAAAGCTTCTTTCCAGTTTTGAACGGAAGATAGTTCCTTTTTCACCATAGCCCTCTATGGGCTTCCAAATATCCCTTTGCCAATTCCAGAAGAACAGCCTTAGCGAAACGCTTCTTGATGGGGAAGATGTAACTCTGTGAGATGATTTAACAGAACACAGAGCAGTTTCTCAGAAAGCTTCTTTCCAGTTTTGAACGGAAGATATTTCCTTTTTCACCATAGCCCTCTACGGGCTTCCAAATATCCCTTTGCCAATTCCAGAAGAACAGTCTTAGCGAAACGCTTCTTGATGGGGAAGATGTAACTCTGTGAGATGATTTAACAGAACACAGAGCAGATTCTCAGAAAGCTTCTTTCCAGTTTTGACCGGAAGATATTTCCTTTTTCAACATAGCCCTCTATGGGCTTCCAAATATCCCTTTGCCAATTCCACAAGAGCAGCCTTAGCGAAAGGCTTCTTGAAGGGAAAGATGTAACTCTGTGAGATGAATTAATAGAACACAGAGAAGTTTCTCAGAAAGCTTCTTTCCAATTTTTTAAGGAAGATATTTCCTTTTTCACCATAGCCCTCTAAGGGCTTCCAAATATCCCTTTGCCATTTCCAGAAGAGCAGCCTTAGCGAAACGCTTCTTGATGGGGAAGATGTAACTCTGTGAGATGATTTAACAGAACACAGAGCAGTTTCTCAGAAAGGTTCTTTCCAGTTTTGAACGGAAGATATTTCCTTTTTCACCATAGCCCTCTATGGGGGTCAAAATATCCCTTAGCGAATTCCAAAACAACAGCCTTAGGGAAAGGCTTCCTGAAGGGAAAGATGTAAGTCTGTGAGATGAATTAACAGAACACAAAGCAGTTTCTCAGAAAGCTTCTTTCCAGTTTTGAACGGAAGATATTTCCTTTTTCACCATAGCCCTCTATGGGCTTCCAAATATCCCTTTGCCAATTCCACAAGAACAGCCTTAGCGAAAGGCTTCTTGAAGGGAAAGATGTAACTCTGTGAAATGATTAACAGAACACAGAGCAGTTTCACAGGAAACTTCTTTCTAGTTTTGAACGGAAGATATTTCCTTTTTCACCATAGCCCTCTATGGGCTTCCAAATATCCCTTTGCCAATTCCACAAGAAGAGCCTTAGCGAAAGGTTTCTTGAAGGGGAAGATGTAACTCTGTGAGATGAATTAACAGAACACAGAGGAGTTTTTCAGAGAGCTTCTTTCCAGTTTTGAACGGAAGATATTTCCTTTTTCACCCTAGCCCTCTATGGGCTTCGAAATATCCCTTTGCAAATTCCACAAGAACAGCCTTTGCGAAAGGCTTCTTGAAGGGAAAGATGTAACTCTGTGAGATGTATTAACAGAACCCAAAGCAGTTTCTCAGAAAGCTTCTTTCCAGTTTTGAACGGAATATATTTCCTTTTTCACCATAGTCCTCTATGGTCTTCCAAATATCACCTTCTAAATTCCACAAGAACAGCCTTAGCGAAAGGCTTCTTGAAGGGAAAGCTGTAACTCTGTGAGATGTATTAACAGAACACAGAGCAGTTTCTCAGAAAGCTTGTTTCCAGTTTTGAACGGAAGATATTTCCTTTTTCACCATAGCCCTCTATGGGCGTCCAAATATCCCTTTACGAATTCCAGAAGAACAGCCTTAGCGTAAGGCATCTTGAAGGGAAATATGTAACTCTGTGAGATGAATTAACAGAACACAGAGCAGTTTCTCAGAAAGCTTCTTTCCAGTTTTGAACGGAAGATACTTCCTTTTTCACCATAGCCCTCTATGGGCTTCCAAATATCCCTTTGCCAATTCCACAAGAACAGCCTTAGCGAAAGGCGTCTTGAAGGGAAAGATGTAACTCTGTGAGATGAATTAACAGAACACAGAGCAGTTTCTCAGAAAGCTTCTTTCCAGTTTTGAACGGAAGATATTTCCTTTTTCAACTTAGCCCTCTATGGGCTTCCAAATATCCCTTTGCCAATTCCACAAGAACAGCCTTAGCGAAAGGCTTCTTGAAGGGAAAGATGTAACTCTCTGAGATGAATTAACAGAACACAGAGCAGTTTCTCAGAAAGCTTCTTTCCAGTTTTGAACGGAAGATATTTCCTTTTTCACCAAAGCCTCTATGGGCTTCCAAATATCCCTTTGCCAATTCCAGAAGAACAGCCTTAGCGAAACGCTTCTTGATGGGGAAGATGTAACTCTGTGAGATGATTTAACAGAACACAGAGCAGTTTCTCAGAAAGGTTCTTTCCAGTTTTGAACGGCAGATATTTCCTTTTTCACCATAACCCTCTATGGGCTTCCAAATATCCCTTTGCCAATTCCACAAGAACAGCCATAGCTAAAGGCTTCTTGAAGGGAAAGATGTAACTCTGTGAGATGAATTAAGAGAACACAGAGCAGTTTCTCAGAAAGCTTCTTTCCAGTTTTGAAAGGAAGATATTTCCTTTTTCACCATAGCCCTCTAGGGGCGTCCAAATATCCCTTTGGAATTCCACAAGAACAGCCTTAGCGAAAGGTTTCTTGAAGGGAAAGATGTAACTCTGTGAGATGAATTAACAGAACACAGAGCAGTTTCTCAGAAAGCTTCTTTCCAGTTTTGAACGGAAGATATTTCCTTTTTCACCATACCCATCTAAGGGCTTCCAAATATCCCTTTGCCAATTCCACAAGAACAGCCTTAGCGAAAGACTTCTTGAAGGGAAAGATGTAACTCTGTGAGATGAATTAACAGAACACAGAGCAGTTTCTCAGAAAGCTTCTTTCCAGTTTTGAACGGAAGATATTTCCTTTTTCACCATAGCCCTCTATGGGGGTCTAAATATCCCTTAGCGAATTCCACAAGAACATCCTTATCGTAAGGCTTCTTGAAGGGAAAGATGTAACTCTGTGAGCTGAATTAACAGAACACAGAGCAGTTTCTCAGAATGCTTCTTTCCAGTTTTGAACGGAAGATATTTCCTTTTTCACCATAGCCCTCTATGGGGTTCCAAATATCCCTTTGCCAATTCCACAAGAACAGCCTTAGCGAAACGCTTCTTGAAGGGAAAGATGTAATTCTGTGAGATGATTTAACAGAACACAGAGCAGTTTCTCAGAAAGCTTCTTTCCAGTTTTGAACGGAAGATAGTTCCTTTTTCACCATAGCCCTCTATGGGCTTCCAAATATCCCTTTGCCAATTCCAGAAGAACAGCCTTAGCGAAACGCTTCTTGATGGGGAAGATGTAACTCTGTGAGATGATTTAACAGAACACAGAGCAGTTTCTCAGAAAGCTTCTTTCCAGTTTTGAACGGAAGATATTTCCTTTTTCACCATAGCCCTCTACGGGCTTCCAAATATCCCTTTGCCAATTCCAGAAGAACAGTCTTAGCGAAACGCTTCTTGATGGGGAAGATGTAACTCTGTGAGATGATTTAACAGAACACAGAGCAGATTCTCAGAAAGCTTCTTTCCAGTTTTGACCGGAAGATATTTCCTTTTTCAACATAGCCCTCTATGGGCTTCCAAATATCCCTTTGCCAATTCCACAAGAGCAGCCTTAGCGAAAGGCTTCTTGAAGGGAAAGATGTAACTCTGTGAGATGAATTAATAGAAAACAGAGAAGTTTCTCAGAAAGCTTCTTTCCAATTTTTTAAGGAAGATATTTCCTTTTTCACCATAGCCCTCTAAGGGCTTCCAAATATCCCTTTGCCATTTCCAGAAGAGCAGCCTTAGCGAAACGCTTCTTGATGGGGAAGATGTAACTCTGTGAGATGATTTAACAGAACACAGAGCAGTTTCTCAGAAAGGTTCTTTCCAGTTTTGAACGGAAGATATTTCCTTTTTCACCATAGCCCCTTATGGGCTTCCAAATGTCCCTTTGTCACTTCCCCAAGAACAGACTTAGCGAAAGGCTTCTTGAAGGGAAAGATGTAACTCTGTGAGATGAATTAACAGAACACAGAGCAGTTTCTCAGAAAGCTTCTTTCCAGTTTTGAACGGAAGATATTTCCTTTTTCACCATAGCCCTCTATGGGGGTCAAAATATCCCTTAGCGAATTCCACAAGAACAGCCTTAGGGAAAGGCTTCCTGAAGGGAAAGATGTAAGTCTGTGAGATGAATTAACAGAACACAAAGCAGTTTCTCAGAAAGCTTCTTTCCAGTTTTGAACGGAAGATATTTCCTTTTTCACCATAGCCCTCTATGGGCTTCCAAATATCCCTTTGCCAATTCCACAAGAACAGCCTTAGCGAAAGGCTTCTTGAAGGGAAAGATGTAACTCTGTGAAATGATTAACAGAACACAGAGCAGTTTCACAGGAAACTTCTTTCTAGTTTTGAACGTAAGATATTTCCTTTTTCACCATAGCCCTCTATGGGCTTCCAAATATCCCTTTGCCAATTCCACAAGAAGAGCCTTAGCGAAAGGTTTCTTGAAGGGGAAGATGTAACTCTGTGAGATGAATTAACAGAACACAGAGGAGTTTTTCAGAGAGCTTCTTTCCAGTTTTGAACGGAAGATATTTCCTTTTTCACCCTAGCCCTCTATGGGCTTCGAAATATCCCTTTGCAAATTCCACAAGAACAGCCTTTGCGAAAGGCTTCTTGAAGGGAAAGATGTAACTCTGTGAGATGTATTAACAGAACCCAAAGCAGTTTCTCAGAAAGCTTCTTTCCAGTTTTGAACGGAATATATTTCCTTTTTCACCATAGTCCTCTATGGTCTTCCAAATATCACCTTCTAAATTCCACAAGAACAGCCTTAGCGAAAGGCTTCTTGAAGGGAAAGCTGTAACTCTGTGAGATGTATTAACAGAACACAGAGCAGTTTCTCAGAAAGCTTCTTTCCAGTTTTGAACGGAAGATATTTCCTTTTTCACCATAGCCCTCTATGGGCGTCCAAATATCCCTTTACGAATTCCAGAAGAACAGCCTTAGCGTAAGGCATCTTGAAGGGAAATATGTAACTCTGTGAGATGAATTAACAGAACACAGAGCAGTTTCTCAGAAAGCTTCTTTCCAGTTTTGAACGGAAGATACTTCCTTTTTCACCATAGCCCTCTATGGGCTTCCAAATATCCCTTTGCCAATTCCACAAGAACAGCCTTAGCGAAAGGCGTCTTGAAGGGAAAGATGTAACTCTGTGAGATGAATTAACAGAACACAGAGCAGTTTCTCAGAAAGCTTCTTTCCAGTTTTGAACGGAAGATATTTCCTTTTTCAACATAGCCCTCTATGGGCTTCCAAATATCCCTTTGCCAATTCCACAAGAACAGCCTTAGCGAAAGGCTTCTTGAAGGGAAAGATGTAACTCTCTGAGATGAATTAACAGAACACAGAGCAGTTTCTCAGAAAGCTTCTTTCCAGTTTTGAACGGAAGATATTTCCTTTTTCACCAAAGCCTCTATGGGCTTCCAAATATCCCTTTGCCAATTCCAGAAGAACAGCCTTAGCGAAACGCTTCTTGATGGGGAAGATGTAACTCTGTGAGATGATTTAACAGAACACAGAGCAGTTTCTCAGAAAGGTTCTTTCCAGTTTTGAACGGAAGATATTTCCTTTTTCACCATAAAACTCTATGGGCTTCCAAATATCCCTTTGCCAATTCCACAAGAACAGCCTTAGCAAAAGGCTTCTTGAAGGGAAAGATGTAACTCTGTGAGATGAATTAACATAACACAGAGCAATTTCTCAGAAAGCTTCTGCCAGTTTTGAAAGGAAGATATTTCCTTTTTCACCTTAGCCCTCTATGGGCGTCCAAATATCCCTTTGCCAATTCCACAAGAACAGCCTTAGCGAAAGGCTTCTTCAAGGGAAAGATGTAACTCTGTGAGATGAATTAACAGAACACAGAGCAGTTTCTCAGAAAGCTTCTTTCCAGTTTTGAACGGAAGATATTTCCTTTTTCACCATAGCCCTCTGTGGGCTTCCAAATATCCCCTTGCCAATTCCACAAGAACAGCCTTAGCGAAAGGATTCTTGAAGGGAAAGATGTAACTCTGTGAGATGAATTAACAGAACACAGAGCAGTTTCTCAGAAAGCTTCTTTAAATTTTTGAACGGAAGATAGTTCCTTTTTCACCATAGCCCTCAATGGGCTTCCAAATATCCCTTTGCCAATTCCACAAGAACAGCCTTAGCGAAAGGTTTCTTGAAGGGGAAGATGTAACTGTATGAGATGAATTAACAGAACACAGAGCAGTTTCTCAGAAAGCTTCTTTCCAGTTTTGAACGGAAGATATTTCCTTTTTCACCATAGCCCTCTATGGGGGTCAAAATATCCCTTAGCGAATTCCACAAGAACAGCCTTAGCGTAAGGCTTCTAGAAGGGAAAGATGTAACTCTCTGAGATGAATTAACAGAACACAGAGCAGTTTCTCAGAAAGCTTCTTTCCAGTTTTGAACGGAAGATATTTCCTTTTTCACCATAGCCCTCTACGGGCTTCCAAATATCTCTTTGCCAATTCCACAAGAACAGCCTTAGCGAAAGGCTTCTTGAAGGGAAAGATGTAACTCTGTGAGATGAATTAACAGAACACAGAGCAGTTTCTCAGAAAGCTTCTTTCCAGTTTTGAACGGAAGATATTTCCTTTTTCACCATAGCCCTCTAAGGGCTTGAAAATATCCCTTTGCCAATTCCACAAGAACAGCCTTAGGGAAAGGATTCTTGAAGGGAAAGATGTAACTCCGTGAGATGAATTAACAGAACACAGAGCAGATTCTCAGAAAGCTTCTTTCCAGTTTTGAACGGAAGATATTTCCTTTTTCACCATACCCCTCTAAGGGCTTCCAAATATCCCTTTGCCAATTCCACAAGAACAGCCTTAGGGAAATTATTCTTGAAGGGAA
This sequence comes from Chlorocebus sabaeus, assembly GCF_047675955.1. Lineage (NCBI taxonomy): Eukaryota > Metazoa > Chordata > Mammalia > Primates > Cercopithecidae > Chlorocebus > Chlorocebus sabaeus. The sequence continues at coordinate 46,101,761 of NC_132911.1, forward strand.
AGATGTAACTCCGTGAGATGAATTAACAGAACACAGAGCAGATTCTCAGAAAGCTTCTTTCCAGATTTGAACGGAAGATATTTCCTTTTTCACCATAGCCCTCTATGGGCTTCCAAATATCACTTTTCGAAATCCACAAGAACAGCCTTAGCGAAAGGATTCTTGAAGGGAAACATGTAACTCTGTGAGATGAATTAACAGAACACAGAGCAGTTTCTCAGAAAGCTTCTTTCCAGTTTTGAAGAGAAGATATTTCCTTTTTCACCATAGCCCTCTATGGGCTTCCAAATATCCCTTTGCGAATTCCAAAGAACAGCCTTAGCGAAAGGCTTCTTGAAGGGAAAGATGTAACTCTGTGAGATGAATTAAGAGAACACAGAGCAGTTTCTCGGAAAGCTTCTTTCCAGTTTTGAACGGAAGATATTTCCTTTTTCACCATAGCCCTCTAGGGGTGTCCAAATATCCCTTTGGAATTCCACAAGAACAGCCTTAGCGAAACGCTTCTTGATGGGGAAGATGTAACTCTGTGAGATGATTTAACAGAACACAGAGCAGTTTCTCAGAAAGGTTCTTTCCAGTTTTGAACGGAAGATATTTCCTTTTTCACCATAAAACTCTATGGGCTTCCAAATATCCCTTTGCCAATTCCACAAGAACAGCCTTAGCAAAAGGCTTCTTGAAGGGAAAGATGTAACTCTGTGAGCTGAATTAACATAACACAGAGCAATTTCTCAGAAAGCTTCTGCCAGTTTTGAAAGGAAGATATTTCCTTTTTCACCTTAGCCCTCTATGGGCGTCCAAATATCCCTTTGCCAATTCCACAAGAACAGCCTTAGCGAAAGGCTTCTTCAAGGGAAAGATGTAACTCTGTGAGATGAATTAACAGAACACAGAGCAGTTTCTCAGAAAGCTTCTTTCCAGTTTTGAACGGAAGATATTTCCTTTTTCACCATAGCCCTCTATGGGCTTCCAAATATCCCCTTGCCAATTCCACAAGAACAGCCTTAGCGAAAGGATTCTTGAAGGGAAAGATGTAACTCTGTGAGATGAATTAACAGAACACAGAGCAGTTTCTCAGAAAGCTTCTTTAAATTTTTGAACGGAAGATAGTTCCTTTTTCACCATAGCCCTCAATGGGCTTCCAAATATCCCTTTGCCAATTCCACAAGAACAGCCTTAGCGAAAGGTTTCTTGAAGGGGAAGATGTAACTGTATGAGATGAATTAACAGAACACAGAGCAGTTTCTCAGAAAGCTTCTTTCCAGTTTTGAACGGAAGATATTTCCTTTTTCAAAATAGCCCTTTATGGGCGTCCAAATATCCCTTTGCGAATTCCACAAGAACAGCCTTAGCGTAAGGTTTCTTGAAGGGAAAGATGTAAATCAGTGAGATGAATTAACAGAACACAGAGCAGTTTCTCAGAAAGCTTCTTTCCAGTTTTGAACGGAAGATAGTTCCTTTTTCACCATAGCCTTCTATGGGCTTCCAAATATCCCTTTGCCAATTCCAGAAGAACAGCCTTAGCGAAACGCTTCTTGATGGGGAAGATGTAACTCTGTGAGATGATTTATCAGAACACAGAGCAGTTTCTCAGAAAGCTTCTTTCCAGTTTTGAACGGAAGATTTTTCCTTTTTCACCATAGCCCTCTACGGGCTTCCAAATATCCCTTTGCCAATTTCAGAAGAACAGTCTTAGCGAAACGCTTCTTGATGGGGAAGATGTAACTCTGTGAGATGATTTAACAGAACACAGAGCAGATTCTCAGAAAGCTTCTTTCCAGTTTTGACCGGAAGATATTTCCTTTTTCAACATAGCCCTCTATGGGCTTCCAAATATCCCTTTGCCAATTCCACAAGAGCAGCCTTAGCGAAAGGCTTCTTGAAGGGAAAGATGTAACTCTGTGAGATGAATTAATAGAACACAGAGAAGTTTCTCTGAAAGCTTATTTCCAATTTTTTAAGGAAGATATTTCCTTTTTCACCATAGCCCTCTAAGGGCTTCCAAATATCCCTTTGCCATTTCCAGAAGAGCAGCCTTAGCGAAACGCTTCTTGATGGGGAAGATGTAACTCTGTGAGATGATTTAACAGAACACAGAGCAGTTTCTCAGAAAGGTTCTTTCCAGTTTTGAACGGAAGATATTTCCTTTTTCACCATAGCCCCTTATGGGCTTCCAAATATCCCTTTGTCACTTCCCCAAGAACAGACTTAGCGAAAGGCTTCTTGAAGGGAAAGATGTAACTCTGTGAGATGAATTAACAGAACACAGAGCAGTTTCTCAGAAAGCTTCTTTCCAGTTTTTAACGGAAGATATTTCCTTTTTCACCATAGCCCTCTATGGGGGTCAAAATATCCCTTAGCGAATTCCACAAGAACAGCCTTAGCGTAAGGCTTCTAGAAGGGAAAGATGTAACTCTCTGAGATGAATTAACAGAACACAGAGCAGTTTCTCAGAAAGCTTCTTTCCAGTTTTGAACGGAAGATATTTCCTTTTTCACCATAGCCCTCTACGGGCTTCCAAATATCTCTTTGCCAATTCCACAAGAACAGCCTTAGCGAAAGGCTTCTTGAAGGGAAAGATGTAACTCTGTGAGATGAATTAACAGAACACAGAGCAGTTTCTCAGAAAGCTTCTTTCCAGTTTTGAACGGAAGATATTTCCTTTTTCACCATAGCCCTCTAAGGGCTTGAAAATATCCCTTTGCCAATTCCACAAGAACAGCCTTAGGGAAAGGATTCTTGAAGGGAAAGATGTAACTCCGTGAGATGAATTAACAGAACACAGAGCAGATTCTCAGAAAGCTTCTTTCCAGTTTTGAACGGAAGATATTTCCTTTTTCACCATACCCCTCTAAGGGCTTCCAAATATCCCTTTGCCAATTCCACAAGAACAGCCTTAGGGAAATTATTCTTGAAGGGAAAGATGTAACTCCGTGAGATGAATTAACAGAACACAGAGCAGATTCTCAGAAAGCTTCTTTCCAGATTTGAACGGAAGATATTTCCTTTTTCACCATAGCCCTCTATGGGCTTCCAAATATCACTTTTCGAAATCCACAAGAACAGCCTTAGCGAAAGGATTCTTGAAGGGAAACATGTAACTCTGTGAGATGAATTAACAGAACACAGAGCAGTTTCTCAGAAAGCTTCTTTCCAGTTTTGAAGAGAAGATATTTCCTTTTTCACCATAGCCCTCTATGGGCTTCCAAATATCCCTTTGCGAATTCCAAAGAACAGCCTTAGCGAAAGGCTTCTTGAAGGGAAAGATGTAACTCTGTGAGATGAATTAACAGAACACAGAGCAGTTTCTCAGAAAGCTTCTTTCCAGTTTTGAACGGAAGATATTTCCTTTTTCACCATAACCCTCTATGGGCTTCCAAATATCCCTTTGCCAATTCCACAAGAACAGCCTTAGCGAAACGCTTCTTGATGGGGAAGATGTAACTCTGTGAGATGATTTAACAGAACACAGAGCAGTTTCTCAGAAAGCTTCTTTCCAGTTTTGAACGGAAGATATTTCCTTTTTCACCATAGCCCTCTACGGGCTTCCAAATATCCCTTTGCCAGTTCCAGAAGAACAGTCTTAGCGAAACGCTTCTTGATGGGGAAGATGTAACTCTGTGAGATCATTTAACAGAACACAGAGCAGATTCTCAGAAAGCTTCTTTCCAGTTTTGACCGGAAGATATTTCCTTTTTCAACATAGCCCTCTATGGGCTTCCAAATATCCCTTTGCCAATTCCCCAAGAGCAGCCTTAGCGAAAGGCTTCTTGAAGGGAAAGATGTAACTCTGTGAGATGAATTAATAGAACACAGAGAAGTTTCTCAGAAAGTTTCTTTCCAATTTTTTAAGGAAGATATTTCCTTTTTCACCATAGCCCTCTAAGGGCTTCCAAATATCCCCTTGCCATTTCCAGAAGAGCAGCCTTAGCGAAACGCTTCTTGATGGGGAAGATGTAACTCTGTGAGTTGATTTAACAGAACACAGAGCAGTTTCTCAGAAAGGTTCTTTCCAGTTTTGAACGGAAGATATTTCCTTTTTCACCATAGCCCCTTATGGGCTTCCAAATATCCCTTTGTCACTTCCCCAAGAACAGACTTAGCGAAAGGCTTCTTGAAGGTAAAGATGTAACTCTGTGAGATGAATTAACAGAACACAGAGCAGTTTCTCAGAAAGCTTCTTTCCACTTTTGAACGGAAGATATTTCCTTTTTCACCATAGCCCTCTATGGGGGTCAAAATATCCCTTAGCGAATTCCACAAGAACAGCCTTAGGGAAAGGCTTCCTGAAGGGAAAGATGTAAGTCTGTGAGATGAATTAACAGAACACAAAGCGGTTTCTCAGAAAGCTTCTTTCCAGTTTTGAACGGAAGATATTTCCTTTTTCACCATAGCCCTCTATGGGCTTCCAAATATCCCTTTGCCAATTCCACAAGAACAGCCTTAGCGAAAGGCTTCTTGAAGGGAAAGATGTAACTCTGTGAAATGATTAACAGAACACAGAGCAGTTTCACAGGAAACTTCTTTCTAGTTTTGAACGGAAGATATTTCCTTTTTCACCATAGCCCTCTATGGGCTTCCAAATATCCCTTTGCCAATTCCACAAGAAGAGCCTTAGCGAAAGGTTTCTTGAAGGGGAAGATGTAACTCTGTGAGATGAATTAACAGAACACAGAGGAGTTTTTCAGAAAGCTTCTTTCCAGTTTTGAACGGAAGATATTTCCTTTTTCACCCTAGCCCTCTATGGGCTTCGAAATATCCCTTTGCAAATTCCACAAAAACAGCCTTTGCGAAAGGCTTCTTGAAGGGAAAGATGTAACTCTGTGAGATGTATTAACAGAACCCAAAGCAGTTTCTCAGAAAGCTTCTTTCCAGTTTTGAACGGAATATATTTCCTTTTTCACCATAGTCCTCTATGGTCTTCCAAATATCACCTTCTAAATTCCACAAGAACAGCCTTAGCGAAAGGCTTCTTCAAGGGAAAGATGTAACTCTGTGAGATGAATTAACAGAACACAGAGCAGTTTCTCAGAAAGCTTCTTTCCAGTTTTGAACGGAAGATATTTCCTTTTTCACCGTAGCCCTCTATGGGCTTCCAAATATCCCCTTGCCAATTCCACAAGAACAGCCTTAGCGAAAGGATTCTTGAAGGGAAAGATGTAACTCTGTGAGATGAATTAACAGAACACAGAGCAGTTTCTCAGAAAGCTTCTTTCCAGTTTTGAACGGAAGATATTTCCTTTTTCACCATAACCCTCTATGGGCTTCCAAATATCCCTTTGCAATTCCACAAGAACAGCCTTAGCGAAAGGCTTCTTGAAGGGAAAGATGTAACTCTGTGAGCTGAATTAACAGAACACAGAGCAGTTTCTCAGAAAGCTTCTTTCCATTTTTGAACGGAAGATAGTTCCTTTTTCACCATAGCCCTCAATGGGCTTCCAAATATCCCTTTGCCAATTCCACAAGAACAGCCTTAGCGAAAGGTTTCTTGAAGGGGAAGATGTAACTCTATGAGATGAATTAACAGAACACAGAGCAGTTTCTCAGAAAGCTTCTTTCCAGTTTTGAACGGAAGATATTTCCTTTTTCAAAATAGCCCTTTATGGGCGTCCAAATATCCCTTTGCGAATTCCACAAGAACAGCCTTAGCGTAAGGTTTCTTGAAGGAAAGATGTAAATCAGTGAGATGAATTAACAGAACACAGAGCAGTTTCTCAGAAAGCTTCTTTCCAGTTTTCAACGGAAGATATTTCCTTTTTCACCATAGCCCTCATGGGCTTGAAAATATCCCTTTGACAATTCCACAAGAACAGCCTTAGCGAAAGGCTTCTTGAAGGGAAAGATGTAACTCTGTGAGATGAATTAACAGAACACAGTGCAGTTTCTCAGAAAGCTTCTTTCCAGTTTTGAACGGAAGATATTTCCTTTTTCACCATAGCCCTCTATGGGCTTCCAAATATCACTTTGCGAATTCCACAAGAACAGCCTTAGCGAAAGGCTTCTTGAAGGGAAAGAGGTAACTCTGTGAGATGAATTAAGAGAACACAGAGCAGTTTCTCAGAAAGCTTCTTTCCAGTTTTGAACGGAAGATAGTTCCTTTTTCACCATAGCCCTCTATGGGCTTCCAAATATCCCTTTGCCAATTCCACAAGAACAGCCTTAGCGAAAGGTTTCTTGAAAGGGAAGATGTAACTCTGTGAGATGAATTAACAGAACGCAGAGCAGTTTCTCAGAAAGCTTCTTTCCAGTTTTGAACGGAAGATATTTCCTTTTTCACCATAGCCCTCTTCGGGCTTCCAAATATCTCTTTGCCAATTCCACAAGAACAGCCTTAGCGAAAGGCTTCTTGAAGGGAAAGATGTAACTCTGTGAGATGAATTAACAGAACACAGAGCAGTTTCTCAGAAAGCTTCTTTCCAGTTTTGAACGGAAGATATTTCCTTTTTCACCATAGCCCTCTATGGGGGTCCAAATATCCCTTTGCCATTTCCACAAGAACAGCCTTAGTGAAAGGATTCTTGAAGGGGAAGATGTAACTCTGTGAGATGAATTAACAGAACACAGAGCAGTTTCTAAGAGAGCTTCTTTCCAGTTTTGAACGGAAGATATTTCCTTTTTCACCAGAACCCTCTATGAGGGTCCAAATATCCTTTTGCGAATTCCACAAGAACAGCCTTAGCGTAAGGCTTCTTGAAGGGAAAGATGTAACTCTGTGAGATGAATTAACAGAACACAGAGCAGTTTCTCAGAAAGCTTCTTTCCAGTTTTGAACGGAAGATATTTCCTTTTTCACCATAGCCCTCTATGGGCTTCCAAATATCCCTTGCCAATTCCACAAGAACAGCCTTAGGGAAAGGATTCTTGAAGGGAAAGATGTAACTCCGTGAGATGAATTAACAGAACACAGAGCAGATTCTCAGAAAGCTACTTCCCAGTTTTGAACTTAAGATATTTCCTTTTTCACCATAGCCCTCTATGGGCTTCCAAATATCACTTTGCGAATTCCACAAGAACAGCCTTAGCGAAAGGATTCTTGAAGGGAAACATGTAACTCTGTGAGATGAATTAACAGAACACAGAGCAGTTTCTCACAAAGCTTCTTTCCAGTTTTGAACGGAAGATATTTCCTTTTTCACCATAGCCCTCTATGGGCTTCCAAATATCCCTTTGCCAATTCCACAAGAACAGCCTTAGCGAAAGGCTTCTTGAAGGGAAAGATGTAACTCTGTGAGATGAATTAGCAGAACACAGAGCAGTTTCTCAGAAAGCTTCTTTCCAGTTTTGAACGGAAGATATTTCCTTTTTCACCATAACCTTCTATGGGCTTCCAAATATCCCTTTGCGAATTCCACAAGAACAGCCTTAGCGAAAGGCTTCTTGAAGGGAAAGATGTAACTCTGTGAGATGAATTAACAGAACACAAAGCAGTTTCTCAGAAAACTTCTTTCCAGTTTTGAACGGAAGATATTTCCTTTTTCACCATAGCCCTCTATGGGCTTCCAAATATCCCTTTGCCAATTCCAGAAGAACAGCCTTAGCGAAACGCTTCTTGATGAGGAAGATGTAACTCTGTGAGATGATTTAACAGAACACAGAGCAGTTTCTCAGAAAGGTTCTTTCCAGTTTTGAACGGAAGATATTTCCTTTTTCACCATAACCCTCTATGGGCTTCCAAATATCCCTTTGCCAATTCCACAAGAACAGCCATAGCGAAAGGCTTCTTGAAGGGAAAGATGTAACTCTGTGAGATGAATTAAGAGAACACAGAGCAGTTTCTCAGAAAGCTTCTTTCCAGTTTTGAACGGAAGTTATTTCCTTTTTCACCATAGACCTCTAGGGGCGTCCAAATATCCCTTTGGAATTCCACAACAGCCTTAGCGAAAGGTTTCCTGAAGGGAAAGATGTAACTCTGTGAGATGAATTAACAGACACAGAGCAGTTTCTCAGAAAGCTTCTTTCCAGTTTTGAACGGAAGATATTTCCTTTTTCACCATACCCGTCTAAGGGCTTCCAAATATCCCTTTGCCAATTCCACAAGAACAGCCTTAGCGAAAGGCTTCTTGAAGGGAAAGATGTAACTCTGTGAGATGAATTAACAGAACACAGAGCAGTTTCTCAGAAAGCTTCTTTCCAGTTTTGAACGGAAGATATTTCCTTTTTCACCATAGCCTTCTATGGGGGTCAAAATATCCCTTAGCGAATTCCACAAGAACATCCTTAGCGTAAGGCTTCTTGAAGGGAAAGATGTAACTCTGTGAGCTGAATTAACAGAACACAGAGCAGTTTCTCAGAAAGCTTCTTTCCAGTTGTGAACGGAAGATATTTCCTTTTTCACCATAGCCCTCTAAGGGCTTGAAAATATCCCTTTGCCAATTCCACAAGAACAGCCTTAGGGAAAGGATTCTTGAAGGGAAAGATGTAACTCCGTGAGATGAATTAACAGAACACAGAGCAGATTCTCAGAAAGCTTCTTTCCAGATTTGAACGGAAGATATTTCCTTTTTCACCATAGCCCTCTATGGGCTTCCAAATATCACTTTGCGAAATCCACAAGAACAGCCTTAGCGAAAGGATTCTTGAAGGGAAACATGTAACTCTGTGAGATGAATTAACAGAACACAGAGAAGTTTCTCAGAAAGCTTCTTTCCAGTTTTGAAGAGAAGATATTTCCTTTTTCACCATAGCCCTCTATGGGCTTCCAAATATCCCTTTGCCAATTCCACAAGAACAGCCTTAGCGAAAGGCTTCTTGAAGGGAAAGATGTAACTCTGTGAGATGAATTAACAGAACACAGAGCAGTTTCTCAGAAAGCTTCTTTCCAGTTTTGAACGGAAGATATTTCCTTTTTCACCATAGCCCTCTATGGGCTTCCAAATATCCCTTTGCCAACTCCAGAAGAACAGCCTTAGCGAAACACTTCTTGATGAGGAAGATGTAACTCTGTGAGATAATTTAACAGAACACAGAGCAGTTTATCAGAAAGGTTCTTTCCAGTTTTGAACGGAAGATATTTCCTTTTTCACCATAACCCTCTATGGGCTTCCAAATATCCCTTTGCCAATTCCACAAGAACAGCCTTAGCGAAAGGCTTCTTGAAGGGAAAGATGTAACTCTGTGGGATGAATTAACAGAACACAAAGCAGTTTCTCAGAAAACTTCTTTCCAGTTTTGAACGGAAGATATTTCCTTTTTCACCATAGCCCTCTATGGGCTTCCAAATATCCCTTTGCCAACTCCAGAAGAACAGCCTTAGCGAAACGCTTCTTGATGAGGAAGATGTAACTCTGTGAGATAATTTAACAGAACACAGAGCAGTTTATCAGAAAGGTTCTTTCCAGTTTTGAACGGAAGATATTTCCTTTTTCACCATAACCCTCTATGGGCTTCCAAATATCCCTTTGCCAATTCCACAAGAACAGCCATAGCGAAAGGCTTCTTGAAGGGAAAGATGTAACTCTGTGAGATGAATTAAGAGAACACAGAGCAGTTTCTCAGAAAGCTTCTTTCCAGTTTTGAACGGAAGATATTTCCTTTTTCACCATAGCCCTCTAGGGGCGTCCAAATATCCCTTTGGAATTCCACAAGAACAGCCTTAGCGAAAGGTTTCTTGAAGGGAAAGATGTAACTCTGTGAGATGAATTAACAGAACACAGAGCAGTTTCTCAGAAAGCTTCTTTCCAGTTTTGAACGGAAGATATTTCCTTTTTCACCATACCCATCTAAGGGCTTCCAAATATCTCTTTGCCAATTCCACAAGAACAGCCTTAGCGAAAGGTTTCTTGAAGGGAAAGATGTAACTCTGTGAGATGAATTAACAGAACACAGAGCAGTTTCTCAGAAAGCTTCTTTCCAGTTTTGAACGGAAGATATTTCCTTTTTCACCATAGCCCTCTATGGGGGTCAAAATATCCCTTAGCGAATTCCACAAGAACATCCTTAGCGTAAGGCTTCTTGAAGGGAAAGATGTAACTCTGTGAGCTGAATTAACAGAACACAGAGCAGTTTCTCAGAAAGCTTCTTTCCAGTTTTGAACGGAAGATAGTTCCTTTTTCACCGTAGCCCTCTATGGGCTTCCAAATATCCCTTTGCCAATTCCAGAAGAACAGCCTTAGCGAAACGCTTCTTGATGGGGAAGATGTAACTCTGTGAGATGATTTATCAGAACACAGAGCAGTTTCTCAGAAAGCTTCTTTCCAGTTTTGAACGGAAGATTTTTCCTTTTTCACCGTAGCCCTCTACGGGCTTCCAAATATCCCTTTGCCAATTCCAGAAGAACAGTCTTAGCGAAACGCTTCTTGATGGGGAAGATGTAACTCTGTGAGATGATTTAACAGAACACAGAGCAGATTCTCAGAAAGCTTCTTTCCAATTTTTTAAGGAAGATATTTCCTTTTTCACCATAGCCCTCTAAGGGCTTCCAAATATCCCTTTGCCATTTCCAGAAGAGCAGCCTTAGCGAAACGCTTCTTGATGGGGAAGATGTAACTCTGTGAGATGATTGAACAGAACACAGAGCAGTTTCTCAGAAAGGTTCTTTCCAGTTTTGAACGGAAGATATTTCCTTTTTCACCATAGACCCTTATGGGCTTCCAAATATCCCTTTGCCACTTCCCCAAGAACAGACTTAGCGAAAGGCTTCTTGAAGGGAAAGATGTAACTCTGTGAGATGAATTAACAGAACACAGAGCAGTTTCTCAGAAAGCTTCTTTCCAGTTTTGAACGGAAGATATTTCCTTTTTCACCATAGCCCTCTATGGGGGTCAAAATATCCCTTAGCGAATTCCACAAGAACAGCCTTAGCGTAAGGCTTCTAGAAGGGAAAGATGTAACTCTCTGTGATGAATTAACAGAACACAGAGCAGTTTCTCAGAAAGCTTCTTTCCAGTTTTGAACGGAAGATATTTCCTTTTTCACCATAGCCCTCTATGGGCTTCCAAATATCCCTTTGCCAATTCCACAAGAAGAGCCTTAGCGAAAGGTTTCTTGAAGGGGAAGATGTAACTCTGTGAGATGAATAAACAGAACACAGAGGAGTTTTTCAGAAAGCTTCTTTCCAGTTTTGAACGGAAGATATTTCCTTTTTCACCCTAGCCCTCTATGGGCTTCGAAATATCCCTTTGCAAATTCCACAAGAACAGCCTTTGCGAAAGGCTTCTTGAAGGGAAAGATGTAACTCTGTGAGATGTATTAACAGAACCCAAAGCAGTTTCTCAGAAAGCTTCTTTCCAGTTTTGAACGGAATATATTTCCTTTTTCACCATAGTCCTCTATGGTCTTCCAAATATCACCTTCTAAATTCCACAAGAACAGCCTTATCGAAAGGCTTCTTGAAGGGAAAGCTGTAACTCTGTGAGATGTATTAACAGAACACAGAGCAGTTTCTCAGAAAGCTTCTTTCCAGTTTTGAACGGAAGATATTTCCTTTTTCACCATAGCCCTCTATGGGCGTCCAAATATCCCTTTACGAATTCCAGAAGAACAGCCTTAGCGTAAGGCATCTTGAAGGGAAATATGTAACTCTGTGAGATGAATTAACAGAACACAGAGCAGTTTCTCAGAAAGCTTCTTTCCAGTTTTGAACGGAAGATACTTCCTTTTTCACCATAGCCCTCTATGGGCTTCCAAATATCCCTTTGCCAATTCCACAAGAGCAGCCTTAGCGAAAGGCTTCTTGAAGGGAAAGATGTAACTCTGTGAGATGAATTAATAGAACACAGAGAAGTTTCTCAGAAAGCTTCTTTCCAATTTTTTAAGGAAGATATTTCCTTTTTCACCATAGCCCTCTAAGGGCTTCCAAATATCCCTTTGCCATTTCCAGAAGAGCAGCCTTAGCGAAACGCTTCTTGATGGGGAAGATGTAACTCTGTGAGATGATTTAACAGAACACAGAGCAGTTTCTCAGAAAGGTTCTTTCCAGTTTTGAACGGAAGATATTTACTTTTTCACCATAGCCCCTTATGGGCTTCCAAATATCCCTTTGTCACTTCCCCAAGAACAGACTTAGCGAAAGGATTCTTGAAGGGAAAGATGTAACTCTGTGAGATGAATTAACAGAACACAGAGCAGTTTCTCAGAAAGCTTCTTTCCAGTTTTGAACGGAAGATATTTCCTTTTTCACCATAGCCCTCAAGGGCTTGAAAATATCCCTTTGACAATTCCACAAGAACAGCCTTAGCGAAAGGCTTCTTGAAGGGAAAGATGTAACTCTGTGAGATGAATTAACAGAACACTGAGCAGTTTCTCAGAAAGCTTCTTTCCAGTTTTGAACGGAAGATATTTCCTTTTTCACCATAGCCCTCTATGTGCTTCCAAATATCCCTTTGCCAATTCCACAAGAACAGCCTTAGTGAAAGGATTCTTGAAGGGGAAGATGTAACTCTGTGAGATGAATTAACAGAACACAGAGCAGTTTCTCAGAAAGCTTCTTTCCGGTTTGAACGGAAGATATTTCCTTTTTCACCAGAACCCTCTAGGAGCGTTCACATATCCTTTTGCGAATTCCACAGGAACAGCCTTAGCGTAAGGCTTCTTGAAGGGAAAGAGGTAACTCTGTGAGATGATTAACAGAACACTGAGCAGTTTCACAGAAAACTTCTTTCCAGTTTTGAACGGAAGATATTTCCTTTTTCACCATAGCCCTCTATGGGCTTCCAAATATCCCTTTGCCAACTCCAGAAGAACAGCCTTAGCGAAACGCTTCTTGATGAGGAAGATGTAACTCTGTGAGATGATTTAACAGAACACAGAGCAGTTTATCAGAAAGGTTCTTTCCAGTTTTGAACGGAAGATATTTCCTTTTTCACCATAACCATCTATGGGCTTCCAAATATCCCTTTGCCAATTCCACAAGAACAGCCATAGCGAAAGGCTTCTTGAAGGGAAAGATGTAACTCTGTGAGATGAATTAAGAGAACACAGAGCAGTTTCTCAGAAAGCTTCTTTCCAGTTTTGAACGGAAGATATTTCCTTTTTCGCCATAGCCCTCTAGGGGCGTCCAAATATCCCTTTGGAATTCCACAAGAACAGCCTTAGCGAAAGGTTTCTTGAAGGGAAAGATGTAACTCTGTGAGATGAATTAACAGAACACAGAGCAGTTTCTCAGAAAGCTTCTTTCCAGTTTTGAACGGAAGATATTTCCTTTTTCACCATACCCATCTAAGGGCTTCCAAATATCCCTTTGCCAATTCCAGAAGAACAGCCTTAGCGAAAGGCTTCTTGAAGGGAAAGATGTAACTCTGTGAGCTGAATTAACAGAACACAGAGCAGTTTCTCAGAAAGCTTCTTTCCAGTTTTGAACGGAAGATATTTCCTTTTTCACCATAGCCCTCTATGGGGTTCCAAATATCCCTTTGCCAATTCCACAAGAACAGCCTTAGCGAAACGCTTCTTGAAGGGAAAGATGTAATTCTGTGAGATGATTTAACAGAACACAGAGCAGTTTCTCAGAAAGCTTCTTTCCAGTTTTGAACGGAAGATAGTTCCTTTTTCACCATAGCCCTCTATGGGCTTCCAAATATCCCTTTGCCAATTCCAGAAGAACAGCCTTAGCGAAACGCTTCTTGAAAGGAAAGATATAACTCTGTGAGATGAATTAAGAGAACACAGAGCAGATTCTCAGAAAGCTTCTTTCCAGTTTTGAACGGAAGATATTTCCTTTTTCACCATAGCCCTCCATGGGCTTCCAAATATCCCTTTGCCAATTCCAGAAGAACAGCCTTAGCGAAACGCTTCTTGATGGGGACGATGTAACTCTGTGAGATGATTTAACAGAACACAGATCAGATTCTCAGAAAGCTTCTTTCCAAGTTGAACGGAAGATATTTCCTTTTTCACCATAGCCTTCTAAGGGCTTCAAAATATCCCTTTTCCAATTCCACAAGAACAGCCTTAGCGAAAGGCTTCTTGAAGGGAAAGAAGTAACTCTGTGAGATGAATTAAAAGAACACACTGCAGTTTCTCAGAAAGCTTCTTTCCAGTTTTGAACGGAAGATATTTCCTTTTTCACCATAGCCCTCTATGGGCTTCCAAATATCACTTTGCTAATTCCACAAGAACAGCCTTAGCGAAAGGCTTCTTGAAGGGAAAGAGGTAACTCTGTGAGATGAATTAACAGAACACAGAGCAGTTTCTCAGAAAGCTTCTTTCCAGTTTTGAACGGAAGATAGTTCCTTTTTCACCATAGCGCTCTATGGGCTTCCAAATATCCCTTTGCCAATTCCACAAGAACAGCCTTAGCGAAAGGTTTCTTGAAAGGGAAGATGTAACTCTGTGAGATAAATTAACAGAACACAGAGCAGTTTCTCAGAAAGCTTCTTTCCAGCTTTGAACGGAAGATATTTCCTTTTTCACCATAGCCCTCTACGGGCTTCCAAATATCTCTTTGCCAATTCCACAAGAACAGCCTTAGCGAAAGGCTTCTTGAAGGGAAAGATGTAACTCTGTGAGATGAAGTAACAGAACACAGAGCAGTTTCTCCGAAAGCTTCTTTCCAGTTTTGAACGGAAGATATTTCCTTTTTCACCATAGCCCTCTATGGGCTTCCAAATATCCCTTTGCCAATTCCACAAAAAAAGCCTTAGCGAAAGGCTTCTTGAAGGGAAAGATGTAACTCTCTGAGATGAATTAACAGAACACAGAGCAGTTTCTCAGAAAGCTTCTTTCCAGGTTTGAACGGAAGATATTTCCTTTTTCACCAGAGCCCTCTAAGGGCTTCCAAATATCCCTTTGCCAATTCCACAAGAACAGCCTTAGCGAAAGGCTTCTTGAAGGGAAAGATGTAACTCTGTGAGATGATTAACAGAACACAGAGCAGTTTCACAGGAAACTTCTTTCCAGTTTTGAACGGAAGATACTTCCTTTTTCACCATAGCCCTCTATGGGCTTCCAAATATCCCTTTTCCAATTCCACAAGAAAAGCCTTAGCGAAAGGCTTCTTGAAGGGAAAGATGTAACTCAGTGAGATGAATTAACAGAACACAGAGCAGTTTCTCAGAGAGCTTCTTTCCAGTTTTGAAGGGAAGATATTTCCTTTTTCACCATAGCCCTCTATGGGCTTCCAAATATCCCTTTGCCAATTCCAGAAGAACAGCCTTAGCGAAACGCTTCTTGATGGGGAAGATGTAACTCTGTGAGATGATTTAACAGAACACAGATCAGATTCTCAGAAAGCTTCTTTCCAGGTTGAACGGAAGATATTTCCTTTTTCACCATAGCCCTCTATGGGCTTCCAAATATCCCTTTGCCAATTCCACAAGAACAGCCTTAGCGAAAGGCTTCTTGAAGGGTAAGATGTAACTCTGTGAGATGAATTAACAGAACACAGAGCAGTTTCTCAGAAAGCTTCTTTCCACTTTTTAAAGTAATCTATTTCGTTTTTCACCATAGCCCTCTATGGGCTTCCAAATATCCCTTTTCCAATTCCACAAGAACAGCCTTAGCGAAAGGCTTCTTGTATGGAAAGAAGTAACTCTGTGAGATTAATTAAAAGAACACAGTGCAGTTTCTCAGAAAGCTTCTTTCCAGTTTTGAACGGAAGATATTTCCTTTTTCACCATAGCCCTCTATGGGCTTCCAAATATCCCTTTGCCACTTCCACAAGGACAGCCTTAGCGAAAGGCTTCTTGAAGGGAAAGATGTAACTCTGTGAGACGCATTAACAGACCACAGAGCAGTTTCTCAGAAAGCTTCTTTCCAGTTTTGAACGGAAGTTATTTCCTTTTTCACCATAGCCCTCTATGGGCTTCCAAATATCCCTTTGCCAATTCCACAAGAACAGCCTTAGCGAAAGGCTTCTGGAAGGGAAAGATGTAACTCTGTGAGATGATTAACAGAACACTGAGCAGTTTCACAGAAAACTTCTTTCCAGTTTTGAACGGAAGATATTTCCTTTTTCACCATAGCCCTCTATGGGCTTCCAAATATCCCTTTGCCAATTCCACAAGAAAAGCATTAGCGAAAGGCTTCTTGAAGGGAAAGATGTAACTCTGTGAGATGAATTAACAGAACACAGAGCAGTTTCTCAGAAAGCTTCTTTCCAGTTTTGAACGGAAGATATTTCCTTTTTCACCATAGCCCTCTATGGGCTTTCAAATATCATTTTGCCAATTCCACAAGAAAAGCCTTAGCGAAAGGCTTCTTGAAGGGAAAGATGTAACTCTATGAGATATCTTAAGAGAACACAAAGCAGTTTCTCTGAAAGCTTCTTTCCAGTTTTGAACGGAAGATATTTCCTTTTTCACCATAGCCCTCTATGGGCTTCCAAATACCACTTTGCCAATTCCACAAGAACAGCCTTAGCGAAAGGCTTTTTGAAGGGAAAAATGTAACTCTGTGAGGTGTATTAACAGAACACAGTGCAGTTTTTCAGAAAACTTCTTTCCAGTTTTTAAAGGAAGATATTTCCTTTTTCACCATAGCCCTCTATGGGCTTCCAAATATCCCTTTGCCAATTCCACAAGAACAGCCTTAGCGAATCGCTTCTTGAAGGGGAATATGTAACTCTGTGAGATGAATTAACAGAACACAGAGCAGTTTCTCCGAAAGCTTCTTTCCAGTTTTGAACGGAAGATATTTCCTTTTTCAAAATAGCCCTTTATGGGCGTCCAAATATCCCTTTGCGAATTCCACAAGAACAGCCTTAGCGTAAGGTTTCTTGAAGGGAGATATGTAACTCTGTGAGATGAATTAACAGAACACAGAGCAGTTTCTCAGAAAGCTTCTTTCCAGTTTTGAGCGGAAGATATTTCCTTTCTCACCATAGCCCTCTAAGGGCTTGAAAAAATCCCTTTGCCAATTCCACAAGAACAGCCTTAGTGAAAGGATTCTTGAAGGGGAAGATGTAACTCTGTGAGATGAATTAACAGAACACAGAGCAGTTTCTCAGAAAGCTTCTTTCCAGTTTTGAACTGAAGATATTTCCTTTTTCACCAGAACCCTCTATGAGCGTCCAAATATCCTTTTGCGAATTCCACAAGAACAGCCTTAGCGTAAGGCTTCTTGAAGGGAAAGATATAACTCTGTGAGATGAATTAAGAGAACACAGAGCAGTTTCTCAGAAAGCTTCTTTCCAGTTTTGAACGGAAGATATTTCATTTTTCACCATAGCCCTCCATGGGCTTCCAAATATCCCTTTGCCAATTCCAGAAGAACAGCCTTAGCGAATCGCTTCTTGATGGGGAAGTTGTAACTCTGTGAGATGATTTAACAGAACACAGATCAGATTCTCAGAAAGCTTCTTTCCAGGTTGAACGGAAGATATTTCCTTTTTCACCATAGCCCTCTATGGGCTTCAAAATATCCCTTTTCCAATTCCACAAGAACAGCCTTAGCGAAAGGCTTCTTGAAGGGAAAGAAGTAACTCTGTGAGATGAATTAAAAGAACACAGTGCAGTTTCTCAGAAAGCTTCTTTCCAGTTTTGAACGGAAGATATTTCCTTTTTCACCATAGCCCTCTTTGGGCTTCCAAATATCACTTTGCGAATTCCACAAGAACAGCCTTAGCGAAAGGCTTCTTGAAGGGAAAGAGGTAACTCTGTGAGATGAATTAACAGAACACAGAGGAGTTTCTCAGAAAGCTTCTTTCCAGTTTTGAACGGAAGATAGTTCCTTTTTCACCATAGCCCTCTATGGGCTTCCAAATATCCCTTTGCCAATTACACAAGAACAGCCTTAGCGAAAGGTTTCTTGAAAGGGAAGATGTTACTCGGTGAGATGAATTAACAGAACACAGAGCAGATTCTCAGAAAGCTTCTTTCCAGTTTTGAACGGAAGATATTTCCTTTTTCACCATAGCCCTCTACGGGCTTCCAAATATCTCTTTGCCAATTCCACAAGAACAGCCTTAGCGAAAGGCTTCTTGAAGGGAAAGATGTAACTCTGTGAGATGAATTAACAGAACACAGAGCAGTTTCTCAGAAAGCTTCTTTCCAGTTTTGAACGGAAGATATTTCCTTTTTCACCATAGCCCTCTATGGGCTTCCAAATATCCCTTTGCCAATTCCACAAAAAAAGCCTAAGCGAAAGGCTTCTTGAAGGGAAAGATGTAACTCTCTGAGATGAATTAACAGAACACAGAGCAGTTTCTCAGAAAGCTTCTTTCCAGGTTTGAACGGAAGATATTTCCTTTTTCACCAGAGCCCTCTAAGGGCTTCCAAATATCCCTTTGCCAATTCCACAAGAACAGCCTTAGCGAAAGGCTTCTTGAAGGGAAAGATGTAACTCTGTGAGATGATTAACAGAACACAGAGCAGTTTCACAGGAAACTTCTTTCCAGTTTTGAACGGAAGATACTTCCTTTTTCACCATAGCCCTCTATGGGCTTCCAAATATCCCTTTGCCAATTCCACAAGAAAAGCCTTAGCGAAAGGATTCTTGAAGGGAAAGATGTAACTCAGTGAGATGAATTAACAGAACACAGAGCAGTTTCTCAGAGAGCTTCTTTCCAGTTTTGAAGGGAAGATATTTCCTTTTTCACCATAGCCCTCTATGGGCTTCCAAATATCCCTTTGCCAATTCTAGAAGAACAGCCTTAGCGAAACGCTTCTTGATGGGGAAGATGTAACTCTGTGAGATGATTTAACAGAACACAGATCAGATTCTCAGAAAGCTTCTTTCCAGGTTGAACGGAAGATATTTCCTTTTTCACCATAGCCCTCTATGGGCTTCCAAATATCCCTTTGCCAATTCCACAAGAACAGCCTTAGCGAAAGGCTTCTTGAAGGGTAAGATGTAACTCTGTGAGATGAATTAACAGAACACAGAGCAGTTTCTCAGAAAGCTTCTTTCCAGTTTTTAAAGTAATCTATTTCCTTTTTCACCATAGCCCTCTATGGGCTTCCAAATATCCCTTTTCCAATTCCACAAGAACAGCCTTAGCGAAAGGCTTCTTGTATTGAAAGAAGTAACTCTGTGAGATTAATTAAAAGAACACAGTGCAGTTTCTCAGAAAGCTTCTTTCCAGTTTTGAACGGAAGATATTTCCTTTTTCACCATAGCCCTCTAAGGGCTTCCAAATATCCCTTTGCCACTTCCACAAGGACAGCCTTAGCGAAAGGCTTCTTGAAGGGAAAGATGTAACTCTGTGAGATGAATTAACGGAACACAGAGCAGTTTCTCAGAAAGCTTCCTTCCAGTTTTGAACGGAAGATATTTCCTTTTTCACCGTAGCCCTCTATGGGCTTCCAAATACCACTTTGCCATTTCCACAAGAACAGTCTTAGCGAAACGCTTCTTGAAGGGAAAGATGTAACTCTGTGAGGTGTATTAACAGAACACAGTGCAGTTTTTCAGAAAACTTCTTTCCAGTTTTTAAAGGAAGATATTTCCTTTTTCACCATAGCCCTCTATGGGCTTCCAAATATCACTTTCTAAATTCCAGAAGAACAGCCTTAGCGAAAGGCTTCTTGAAAGGAAAGATGTAGCTCTGTGAGATGAATTAACAGAACACAGAGCAGTTTCTCAGAAAGCTTATTTCCAGTTTTGAACGGAAGATATTTCCTTTTTCACCATAGCCCTCTATGGGCTTCCAAATATCCCTTTGCCAATTCCCCAAGAACAGCCTTAGCGAAAGGCTTCTTGAAGGGGAAGATGTAACTCTGTGAGATGAATTAACAGAACACAGAGCAGTTTCTCAGAAAGCTTCTTTCCAGTTTTGAACGGAAGATATTTCCTTTTTCACCATAGCCGTCTAGGTGCGTCCAAATATCACTTTGCGAATTCCACAAGAACTGCCTTAGCGAAAGGCTTCTTGAAGGGAAAGATGTAACTCTGTGAGATGAATTAACAGAACACAGAGCAGTTTCTCAGAAAGCTTCTTTCCAGTTTTGAACGGAAGATATTTCCTTTTTCACCATAGCCCTCTATGGGCTTCCAAATATCCCTTTGCCAATTGCACAAGAACAGCCTTAGCGAAAGGTTTCTTGAAGGGGAAGATGTAACTCTGTGAGATGAATTAACAGAACACAGAGCAGTTTCTCAGAAAGCTTCTTTCCAGTTTTGAACGGAAGATATTTCCTTTTTCAAAATAGCCCTTTATGGGCGTCCAAATATCCCTTTGCGAATTCCACAAGAACAGCCTTAGCGTAAGGTTTCTTGAAGGGAAAGATGTAACTCTGTGAGATGAATTAACAGAACACAGAGCAGTTTCACAGAAAGCTTCTTTCCAGTTTTGAACGGAAGATATTTCCTTTTTCACCATAGCCCTCTAAGGGCTTGAAAATATCCCTTTGCCAATTCCACAAGAACAGCCTTAGCGATAGTCTTCTTGAAGGGAAAGATGTAACTCTGTGAGATGAATTAACAGAACACAGAGCAGTTTCTCAGAAAGCTTCTTTCCAGTTTTGAACGGAAGATATTTCCTTTTTCACCATAGCCCTCTATGGGCTTCCAAATATCCCTTTGCCATTTCCACAAGAACAGCCTTAGTGAAAGGATTCTTGAAGGGGAAGATGTAACTCTGTGAGATGAATTAACAGAACACAGAGCAGTTTCTAAGAGAGCTTCTTTCCAGTTTTGAACGGAAGATATTTCCTTTTTCACCAGAACCCTCTATGAGGGTCCAAATATCCTTTTGCGAATTCCACAAGAACAGCCTTAGCGTAAGGCTTCTTGAAGGGAAAGATGTAACTCTGTGAGATGAATTAACAGAACACAGAGCAGTTTCTCAGAAAGCTTCTTTCCAGTTTTGAACGGAAGATATTTCCTTTTTCATCATAGCCCTCTATGGGCTTCCAAATATCCCTTTGCCAATTCCCCAAGAACAGCCTTAGCGAAAGGCTTCTTGAAGGGAAAGATGTAACTCTGTGAGATGAATTAACAGAACACAGAGCAGTTTCTCAGAAAGCTTCTTTCCAGTTTTGAACGGAAGATATTTCCTTTTTCACCATAGCCCTCTATGGGCTTCCAAATATCCCTTTGCCAATTGCACAAGAACAGCCTTAGCGAAAGGTTTCTTGAAGGGGAAGATGTAACTCTGTGAGATGAATTAACAGAACACAGAGCAGTTTCTCAGAAAGCTTCTTTCCAGTTTTGAACGGAAGATATTTCCTTTTTCAAAATAGCCCTTTATGGGCGTCCAAATATCCCTTTGCGAATTCCACAAGAACAGCCTTAGCGTAAGGTTTCTTGAAGGGAAAGATGTAACTCTGTGAGATGAATTAACAGAACACAGAGCAGTTTCACAGAAAGCTTCTTTCCAGTTTTGAACGGAAGATATTTCCTTTTTCACCAATGCCCTCTAAGGGCTTGAAAATATCCCTTTGCCAATTCCACAAGAACAGCCTTAGCGAAAGGCTTCTTGAAGGGAAAGATGTAACTCTGTGAGATGAATTAACAGAACACAGAGCAGTTTCTCAGAAAGCTTCTTTCCAGTTTTGAACGGAAGATATTTCCTTTTTCACCATAGCCCTCTATGGGCTTCCAAATATCCCTTTGCCATTTCCACAAAAACAGCCTTAGTGAAAGGATTCTTGAAGGGGAAGATGTAACTCTGTGAGATGAATTAACAGAACACAGAGCAGTTTCTAAGAGAGCTTCTTTCCAGTTTTGAACGGAAGATATTTCCTTTTTCACCAGAACCCTCTATGAGGGTCCAAATATCCTTTTGCGAATTCCACAAGAACAGCCTTAGCGTAAGGCTTCTTGAAGGGAAAGATGTAACTCTGTGAGATGAATTAACAGAACACAGAGCAGTTTCTCAGAAAGCTTCTTTCCAGTTTTGAACGGAAGATATTTCCTTTTTCACCATAGCCCTGTATGGGCCTCAAAATATCCCTTTGCCAATTCCACAAGAACAGCCTTAGGGAAAGGCTTCTTGAAGGGAAAGATGTAACTCTGTGAGATGAATTACCAGAACACAGAGCAGTTTCTCAGAAAGCTTCTTTCCAGTTTTGAACGGAAGATATTTCCTTTTTCAACATAGCCCTCTATGGGCTTCCAAATATCCCTTTGCCAATTCCACAAGAACAGCCTTAGCGAAAGGCTTCTGGAAGGGAAAGATGTAACTCTGTGAGATGATTTACAGAACACTGAGCAGTTTCACAGAAAACTTCTTTCCAGTTTTGAACGGAAGATATTTCCTTTTTCACCATAGCCCTCTATGGGCTTCCAAATATCCCTTTGCCAATTCCACAAGAAAAGCATTAGCGAAAGGCTTCTTGAAGGGAAAGATGTAACTCTGTGAGATGAATTAACAGAACACAGAGCAGTTTCTCAGAAAGCTTCTTTCCAGTTTTGAACGGAAGATATTTCCTTTTTCACCATAGCCCTCTATGGGCTTTCAAATATCATTTTGCCAATTCCACTAGAAAAGCCTTAGCGAAAGGCTTCTTGAAGGGAAAGATGTAACTCTATGAGATATCTTAAGAGAACACAAAGCAGTTTCTCTGAAAGCTTCTTTCCAGTTTTGAACGGAAGATATTTCCTTTTTCACCATAGCCCTCTATGGGCTTCCAAATACCACTTTGCCAATTCCACAAGAACAGCCTTAGCGAAAGGCTTCTTGAAGGGAAAAATGTAACTCTGTGAGGTGTATTAACAGAACACAGTGCAGTTTTTCAGAAAACTTCTTTCCAGTTTTTAAAGGAAGATATTTCCTTTTTCACCATAGCCCTCTATGGGCTTCCAAATATCCCTTTGCCAATTCCACAAGAACAGCCTTAGCGAATCGCTTCTTGAAGGGGAATATGTAACTCTGTGAGATGAATTAACAGAACACAGAGCCGTTTCTCAGAAAGCTTCTTTCCAGTTTTGAACGGAAGATATTTCCTTTTTCAAAATAGCCCTTTATGGGCGTCCAAATATCCCTTTGCGAATTCCACAAGAACAGCCTTAGCGTAAGGTTTCTTGAAGGGAAATATGTAACTCTGTGAGATGAATTAACAGAACACAGAGCAGTTTCTCAGAAAGCTTCTTTCCAGTTTTGAGCGGAAGATATTTCCTTTCTCACCATAGCCCTCTAAGGGCTTGAAAAAATCCCTTTGCCAATTCCACAAGAACAGCCTTAGCGAAAGGCTTCTTGAAGGGAAAGATATAACTCTGTTAGATTAATTAACAGAACACAGAGCAGATTCTCAGAAAGCTTCTTTACAGTTTTGAACGGAAGATATTTCCTTTTTCACCATAGCCCTCTATGGGCTTCCAAATATCCCTTTGCCAATTCCACAAGAACAGCCTTAGTGAAAGGATTCTTGAAGGGGAAGATGTAACTCTGTGAGATGAATTAACAGAACACAGAGCAGTTTCTCAGAAAGCTTCTTTTCAGTTTTGAACGGAAGATATTTCCTTTTTCACCAGAACCCTCTATGAGCGTCCAAATATCCTTTTGCGAATTCCACAAGAACAGCCTTAGCGTAAGGCTTCTTGAAGGGAAAGATATAACTCTGTGAGATGAATTACGAGAACACAGATCAGATTCTCAGAAAGCTTCTTTCCAGTTTTGAACGGAAGATATTTCCTTTTTCACCATAGCCCTCTATGGGCTTCCAAATATCCCTTTGCCAATTCCAGAAGAACAGCCTTAGCGAAACGCTTCTTGATGGGGAAGATGTAACTCTGTGAGATGATTTAACAGAACACAGATCAGATTCTCAGAAAGCTTCTTTCCAGTTTTGAACGGAAGATATTTCCTTTTTCACCATAGCCCTCTATGGGCTTCAAAATATCCCTTTTCCAATTCCACAAGAACAGCCTTAGCGAAAGTCTTCTTGAAGGGAAAGAAGTAACTCTGTGAGATGAATTAAAAGAACACAGTGCAGTTTCTCAGAAAGCTTCTTTCCAGTTTTGAACGGAAGATATTTCCTTTTTCACCATAGCCCTCTATGGGCTTCCAAATATCACTTTGCGAATTCCACAAGAACAGCCATAGCGAAAGGCTTCTTGAAGGGAAAGAGGTAACTCTGTGAGATGAATTAACAGAACACAGAGCAGTTTCTCAGAAAGCTTCTTTCCAGTTTTGAACGGAAGATAGTTCCTTTTTCACCATAGCCCTCTATGGGCTTCCAAATATCCCTTTGCCAATTCCACAAGAACAGCCTTAGCGAAAGGTTCCTTGAAAGGGAAGATGTAACTCTGTGAGATGAATTAACAGAACACAGAGCAGTTTCTCAGAAAGCTTCTTTCCAGTTTTGAACGGAAGATATTTCCTTTTTCACCATAGCCCTCTACGGGATTCCAAATATCTCTTTGTCAATTCCACAAGAACAGCCTTAGCGAAAGGCTTCTTGAAGGGAAAGATGTAACTCTGTGAGATGAATTAACAGAACACAGAGCAGTTTCTCAGAAAGCTTCTTTCCAGTTTTGAACGGAAGATATTTCCTTTTTCACCATAGCCCTCTATGGGCTTCCAAACATCCCTTTGCCAATTCCACAAAAAAAGCCTTAGCGAAAGGCTTCTTGAAGGGAAAGATGTAACTCTCTGAGATGAATTAACAGAACACAGAGCAGTTTCTCAGAAAGCTTCTTTCCAGGTTTGAACGGAAGATATTTCCTTTTTCACCAGAGCCCTCTAAGGGCTTCCAAATATCCCTTTGCCAATTCCACAAGAACAGCCTTAGCGAAAGGCTTCTTGAAGGGAAAGATGTAACTCTGTGAGATGATTAACAGAACACAGAGCAGTTTCACAGGAAACTTCTTTCCAGTTTTGAACGGAAGATACTTCCTTTTTCACCATAGCCCTCTATGGGCTTCCAAATATCCCTTTGCCAATTCCACAAGAAAAGCCTTAGCGAAAGGCTTCTTGAAGGGAAAGATGTAACTCAGTGAGATGAATTAACAGAACACAGAGCAGTTTCTCAGAGAGCTTCTTTCCAGTTTTGAAGGGAAGATATTTCCTTTTTCACCATAGCCCTCTATGGGCTTCCAAATATCCCTTTGCCAATTCTAGAAGAACAGCCTTAGCGAAACGCTTCTTGATGGGGAAGATGTAACTCTGTGAGATGATTTAACAGAACACATATCAGATTCTCAGAATGCTTCTTTCCAGGTTGAACGGAAGATATTTCCTTTTTCACCATAGCCCTCTATGGGCTTCCAAATATCCCTTTGCCAATTCCACAAGAACAGCCTTAGCGAAAGGCTTCTTGAAGGGTAAGATGTAACTCTGTGAGATGAATTAACAGAACACAGAGCAGTTTCTCAGAAAGCTTCTTTCCAGTTTTTAAAGTAATCTATTTCCTTTTTCACCATAGCCCTCTATGGGCTTCCAAATATCCCTTTTCCAATTCCACAAGAACAGCCTTAGCGAAAGGCTTCTTGTATTGAAAGAAGTAACTCTGTGAGATTAATTAAAAGAACACAGTGCAGTTTCTCAGAAAGCTTCTTTCCAGTTTTGAACGGAAGATATTTCCTTTTTCACCATAGCCCTCTAAGGGCTTCCAAATATCCCTTTGCCACTTCCACAAGGACAGCCTTAGCGAAAGGCTTCTTGAAGGGAAAGATGTAACTCTGTGAGATGAATTAACGGAACACAGAGCAGTTTCTCAGAAAGCTTCTTTCCAGTTTTGAACGGAAGATATTTCCTTTTTCACCGTAGCCCTCTATGGGCTTCCAAATACCACTTTGCCATTTCCACAAGAACAGCCTTAGCGAAACGCTTCTTGAAGGGAAAGATGTAACTCTGTGAGGTGTATTAACAGAACACAGTGCAGTTTTTCAGAAAACTTCTTTCCAGTTTTTAAAGGAAGATATTTCCTTTTTCACCATAGCCCACTATGGGCTTCCAAATATCACTTTCTAAATTCCAGAAGAACAGCCTTAGCGAAAGGCATCTTTAAAGGAAAGATGTAGCTCTGTGAGATGAATTAACAGAACACAGAGCAGTTTCTCAGAAAGCTTATTTCCAGTTTTGAACGGAAGATATTTCCTTTTTCACCATAGCCCTCTATGGGCTTCCAAATATCCCTTTGCCAATTCCCCAAGAACAGCCTTAGCGAAAGGCTTCTTGAAGGGAAAGATGTAACTCTGTGAGATGAATTAACAGAACACAGAGCAGTTTCTCAGAAAGCTTCTTTCCAGTTTTGAACGGAAGATATTTCCTTTTTCACCATAGCCCTCTATGGGCTTCCAAATATCCCTTTGCGAATTCCACAAGAACAGCCTTAGCGTAAGGTTTCTTGAAGGGAAAGATGTAACTCTGTGAGATGAATTAACAGAACACAGAGCAGTTTCTCAGAAAGCTTCTTTCCAGTTTTGAACGGAAGATATTTCCTTTTTCACCATAGCCCTCTATGGGCTTCCAAATATCCCTTTGCCAATTCCCCAAGAACAGCCTTAGCGAAAGGCTTCTTGAAGGGAAAGATGTAACTCTGTGAGATGAATTTACAGAACACAGAGCAGTTTCTCAGAAAGCTTCTTTCCAGTTTTGAACGGAAGATATTTCCTTTTTCACCATAGCCCTCTATGGGCTTCCAAATATCCCTTTGCCAATTGCACAAGAACAGCCTTAGCGAAAGGTTTCTTGAAGGGGAAGATGTAACTCTGTGAGATGAATTAACAGAACACAAAGCAGTTTCTCAGAAAGCTTCTTTCCAGTTTTGAACGGAAGATATTTCCTTTTTCAAAATAGCCCTTTATGGGCGTCCAAATATCCCTTTGCGAATTCCACAAGAACAGCCTTAGCGTAAGGTTTCTTGAAGGGAAAGATGTAACTCTGTGAGATGAATTAACAGAACACAGAGCAGTTTCACAGAAAGCTTCTTTCCAGTTTTGAACGGAAGATATTTCCTTTTTCACCATAGCCCTCTAAGGGCTTGAAAATATCCCTTTGCCAATTCCACAAGAACAGCCTTAGCGAAAGGCTTCTTGAAGGGAAAGATGTAACTCTGTGAGATGAATTAACAGAACACAGAGCAGTTTCTCAGAAAGCTTCTTTCCAGTTTTGAACGGAAGATATTTCCTTTTTCACCATAGCCCTCTATGGGCTTCCAAATATCCCTTTGCCATTTCCACAAGAACAGCCTTAGTGAAAGGATTCTTGAAGGGGAAGATGTAACTCTGTGAGATGAATTAACAGAACACAGAGCAGTTTCTAAGAGAGCTTCTTTCCAGTTTTGAACGGAAGATATTTCCTTTTTCACCAGAACCCTCTATGAGGGTCCAAATATCCTTTTGCGAATTCCACAAGAACAGCCTTAGCGTAAGGCTTCTTGAAGGGAAAGATGTAACTCTGTGAGATGAATTAACAGAACACAGAGCAGTTTCTCAGAAAGCTTCTTTCCAGTTTTGAACGGAAGATATTTCCTTTTTCACCATAGCCCTGTATGGGCCTCAAAATATCCCTTTGCCAATTCCACAAGAACAGACTTAGGGAAAGGCTTCTTGAAGGGAAAGATGTAACTCTGTGAGATGAATTACCAGAACACAGAGCAGTTTCTCAGAAAGCTTCTTTCCAGTTTTGAACGGAAGATATTTCCTTTTTCAACATAGCCCTCTATGGGCTTCCAAATATCCCTTTGCCAATTCCACAAGAACAGCCTTAGCGAAAGGCTTCTGGAAGGGAAAGATGTAACTCTGTGAGATGATTTACAGAACACTGAGCAGTTTCACAGAAAACTTCTTTCCAGTTTTGAACGGAAGATATTTCCTTTTTCACCATAGCCCTCTATGGGCTTCCAAATATCCCTTTGCCAATTCCACAAGAAAAGCATTAGCGAAAGGCTTCTTGAAGGGAAAGATGTAACTCTGTGAGATGAATTAACAGAACACAGAGCAGTTTCTCAGAAAGCTTCTTTCCAGTTTTGAACGGAAGATATTTCCTTTTTCACCATAGCCCTCTATGGGCTTTCAAATATCATTTTGCCAATTCCACTAGAAAAGCCTTAGCGAAAGGCTTCTTGAAGGGAAAGATGTAACTCTATGAGATATCTTAAGAGAACACAAAGCAGTTTCTCTGAAAGCTTCTTTCCAGTTTTGAACGGAAGATATTTCCTTTTTCACCATAGCCCTCTATGGGCTTCCAAATACCACTTTGCCAATTCCACAAGAACAGCCTTAGCGAAAGGCTTCTTGAAGGGAAAAATGTAACTCTGTGAGGTGTATTAACAGAACACAGTGCAGTTTTTCAGAAAACTTCTTTCCAGTTTTTAAAGGAAGATATTTCCTTTTTCACCATAGCCCTCTATGGGCTTCCAAATATCCCTTTGCCAATTCCACAAGAACAGCCTTAGCGAATCGCTTCTTGAAGGGGAATATGTAACTCTGTGAGATGAATTAACAGAACACAGAGCAGTTTCTCAGAAAGCTTCTTTCCAGTTTTGAACGGAAGATATTTCCTTTTTCAAAATAGCCCTTTATGGGCGTCCAAATATCCCTTTGCGAATTCCACAAGAACAGCCTTAGCGTAAGGTTTCTTGAAGGGAAATATGTAACTCTGTGAGATGAATTAACAGAACACAGAGCAGTTTCTCAGAAAGCTTCTTTCCAGTTTTGAGCGGAAGATATTTCCTTTCTCACCATAGCCCTCTAAGGGCTTGAAAAAATCCCTTTGCCAATTCCACAAGAACAGCCTTAGCGAAAGGCTTCTTGAAGGGAAAGATATAACTCTGTTAGATTAATTAACAGAACACAGAGCAGATTCTCAGAAAGCTTCTTTACAGTTTTGAACGGAAGATATTTCCTTTTTCACCATAGCCCTCTATGGGCTTCCAAATATCCCTTTGCCAATTCCACAAGAACAGCCTTAGTGAAAGGATTCTTGAAGGGGAAGATGTAACTCTGTGAGATGAATTAACAGAACACAGAGCAGTTTCTCAGAAAGCTTCTTTCCAGTTTTGAACGGAAGATATTTCCTTTTTCACCAGAACCCTCTATGAGCGTCCAAATATCCTTTTGCGAATTCCACAAGAACAGCCTTAGCGTAAGGCTTCTTGAAGGGAAAGATATAACTCTGTGAGATGAATTACGAGAACACAGATCAGATTCTCAGAAAGCTTCTTTCCAGTTTTGAACGGAAGATATTTCCTTTTTCACCATAGCCCTCCATGGGCTTCCAAATATCCCTTTGCCAATTCCAGAAGAACAGCCTTAGCGAAACGCTTCTTGATGGGGAAGATGTACCTCTGTGAGATGATTTAACAGAACACAGATCAGATTCTCAGAAAGCTTCTTTCCAGGTTGAACGGAAGATATTTCCTTTTTCACCATAGCCCTCTATGGGCTTCAAAATATCCCTTTTCCAATTCCACAAGAACAGCCTTAGCGAAAGGCTTCTTGAAGGGAAAGAAGTAACTCTGTGAGATGAATTAAAAGAACACAGTGCAGTTTCTCAGAAAGCTTCTTTCCAGTTTTGAACGGAAGATATTTCCTTTTTCACCATAGCCCTCTATGGGCTTCCAAATATCACTTTGCGAATTCCACAAGAACAGCCATAGCGAAAGGCTTCTTGAAGGGAAAGAGGTAACTCTGTGAGATGAATTAACAGAACACAGAGCAGTTTCTCAGAAAGCTTCTTTCCAGTTTTGAACGGAAGATAGTTCCTTTTTCACCATAGCCCTCTATGGGCTTCCAAATATCCCTTTGCCAATTCCACAAGAACAGCCTTAGCGAAAGGTTCCTTGAAAGGGAAGATGTAACTCTGTGAGATGAATTAACAGAACACAGAGCAGTTTCTCAGAAAGCTTCTTTCCAGTTTTGAACGGAAGATATTTCCTTTTTCACCATAGCCCTCTACGGGCTTCCAAATATCTCTTTGTCAATTCCACAAGAACAGCCTTAGCGAAAGGCTTCTTGAAGGGAAAGATGTAACTCTGTGAGATGAATTAACAGAACACAGAGCAGTTTCTCAGAAAGCTTCTTTCCAGTTTTGAACGGAAGATATTTCCTTTTTCACCATAGCCCTCTATGGGCTTCCAAATATCCCTTTGCCAATTCCACAAAAAAAGCCTTAGCGAAAGGCTTCTTGAAGGGAAAGATGTAACTCTCTGAGATGAATTAACAGAACACAGAGCAGTTTCTCAGAAAGCTTCTTTCCAGGTTTGAACGGAAGATATTTCCTTTTTCACAAGAGCCCTCTAAGGGCTTCCAAATATCCCTTTGCCAATTCCACAAGAACAGCCTTAGCGAAAGGCTTCTTGAAGGGAAAGATGTAACTCTGTGAGATGATTAACAGAACACAGAGCAGTTTCACAGGAAACTTCTTTCCAGTTTTGAACGGAAGATACTTCCTTTTTCACCATAGCCCTCTATGGGCTTCCAAATATCCCTTTGCCAATTCCACAAGAAAAGCCTTAGCGAAAGGCTTCTTGAAGGGAAAGATGTAACTCAGTGAGATGAATTAACAGAACACAGAGCAGTTTCTCAGAGAGCTTCTTTCCAGTTTTGAAGGGAAGATATTTCCTTTTTCACCATAGCCCTCTATGGGCTTCCAAATATCCCTTTGCCAATTCTAGAAGAACAGCCTTAGCGAAACGCTTCTTGATGGGGAAGATGTAACTCTGTGAGATGATTTAACAGAACACAGATCAGATTCTCAGAAAGCTTCTTTCCAGGTTGAACGGAAGATATTTCCTTTTTCACCATAGCCCTCTATGGGCTTCAAAATATCCCTTTTCCAATTCCACAAGAACAGCCTTAGCGAAAGGCTTCTTGAAGGGTAAGATGTAACTCTGTGAGATGAATTAACAGAACACAGAGCAGTTTCTCAGAAAGCTTCTTTCCAGTTTTTAAAGTAATCTATTTCCTTTTTCACCATAGCCCTCTATGGGCTTCCAAATATCCCTTTTCCAATTCCACAAGAACAGCCTTAGCGAAAGGCTTCTTGTATTGAAAGAAGTAACTCTGTGAGATTAATTAAAAGAACACAGTGCAGTTTCTCAGAAAGCTTCTTTCCAGTTTTGAACGGAAGATATTTCCTTTTTCACCATAGCCCTCTAAGGGCTTCCAAATATCCCTTTGCCACTTCCACAAGGACAGCCTTAGCGAAAGGCTTCTTGAAGGGAAAGATGTAACTCTGTGAGATGAATTAACGGAACACAGAGCAGTTTCTCAGAAAGCTTCTTTCCAGTTTTGAACGGAAGATATTTCCTTTTTCACCGTAGCCCTCTATGGGCTTCCAAATACCACTTTGCCATTTCCACAAGAACAGCCTTAGCGAAACGCTTCTTGAAGGGAAAGATGTAATTCTGTGAGGTGTATTAACAGAACACAGTGCAGTTTTTCAGAAAACTTCTTTCCAGTTTTTAAAGGAAGATATTTCCTTTTTCACCATAGCCCTCTATGGGCTTCCAAATATCACTTTCTAAATTCCAGAAGAACAGCCTTAGCGAAAGGCTTCTTGAAAGGAAAGATGTAGCTCTGTGAGATGAATTAACAGAACACAGAGCAGTTTCTCAGAAAGCTTATTTCCAGTTTTGAACGGAAGATATTTCCTTTTTCACCATAGCCCTCTATGGGCTTCCAAATATCCCTTTGCCAATTCCCCAAGAACAGCCTTAGCGAAAGGCTTCTTGAAGGGAAAGATGTAACTCTGTGAGATGAATTAACAGAACACAGAGCAGTTTCTCAGAAAGCTTCTTTCCAGTTTTGAACGGAAGATATTTCCTTTTTCACCATAGCCCTCTATGGGCTTCCAAATATCCCTTTGCCAATTGCACAAGAACAGCCTTAGCGAAAGGTTTCTTGAAGGGGAAGATGTAACTCTGTGAGATGAATTAACAGAACACAGAGCAGTTTCTCAGAAAGCTTCTTTCCAGTTTTGAACGGAAGATATTTCCTTTTTCAAAATAGCCCTTTATGGGCGTCCAAATATCCCTTTGCGAATTCCACAACAACAGCCTTAGCGTAAGGTTTCTTGAAGGGAAAGATGTAACTCTGTGAGATGAATTAACAGAACACAGAGCAGTTTCTCAGAAAGCTTCTTTCCAGTTTTGAACGGAAGATATTTCCTTTTTCACCATAGCCCTGTATGGGCCTCAAAATATCCCTTTGCCAATTCCACAAGAACAGACTTAGGGAAAGGCTTCTTGAAGGGAAAGATGTAACTCTGTGAGATGAATTACCAGAACACAGAGCAGTTTCTCAGAAAGCTTCTTTCCAGTTTTGAACGGAAGATATTTCCTTTTTCAACATAGCCCTCTATGGGCTTCCAAATATCCCTTTGCCAATTCCACAAGAACAGCCTTAGCGAAAGGCTTCTGGAAGGGAAAGATGTAACTCTGTGAGATGAATTAACAGAACACAGAGCAGTTTCTCAGAAAGCTTCTTTCCAGTTTTGAACGGAAGATATTTCCTTTTTCACCATAGCCCTCTATGGGCTTTCAAATATCATTTTGCCAATTCCACTAGAAAAGCCTTAGCGAAAGGCTTCTTGAAGGGAAAGATGTAACTCTATGAGATATCTTAAGAGAACACAAAGCAGTTTCTCTGAAAGCTTCTTTCCAGTTTTGAACGGAAGATATTTCCTTTTTCACCATAGCCCTCTATGGGCTTCCAAATACCACTTTGCCAATTCCACAAGAACAGCCTTAGCGAAAGGCTTCTTGAAGGGAAAAATGTAACTCTGTGAGGTGTATTAACAGAACACAGTGCAGTTTTTCAGAAAACTTCTTTCCAGTTTTTAAAGGAAGATATTTCCTTTTTCACCATAGCCCTCTATGGGCTTCCAAATATCCCTTTGCCAATTCCACAAGAACAGCCTTAGCGAATCGCTTCTTGAAGGGGAATATGTAACTCTGTGAGATGAATTAACAGAACACAGAGCAGTTTCTCAGAAAGCTTCTTTCCAGTTTTGAACGGAAGATATTTCCTTTTTCAAAATAGCCCTTTATGGGCGTCCAAATATCCCTTTGCGAATTCCACAAGAACAGCCTTAGCGTAAGGTTTCTTGAAGGGAAATATGTAACTCTGTGAGATGAATTAACAGAACACAGAGCAGTTTCTCAGAAAGCTTCTTTCCAGTTTTGAGCGGAAGATATTTCCTTTCTCACCATAGCCCTCTAAGGGCTTGAAAAAATCCCTTTGCCAATTCCACAAGAACAGCCTTAGCGAAAGGCTTCTTGAAGGGAAAGATATAACTCTGTTAGATTAATTAACAGAACACAGAGCAGATTCTCAGAAAGCTTCTTTACAGTTTTGAACGGAAGATATTTCCTTTTTCACCATAGCCCTCTATGGGCTTCCAAATATCCCTTTGCCAATTCCACAAGAACAGCCTTAGTGAAAGGATTCTTGAAGGGGAAGATGTAACTCTGTGAGATGAATTAACAGAACACAGAGCAGTTTCTCAGAAAGCTTCTTTCCAGTTTTGAACGGAAGATATTTCCTTTTTCACCAGAACCCTCTATGAGCGTCCAAATATCCTTTTGCGAATTCCACAAGAACAGCCTTAGCGTAAGGCTTCTTGAAGGGAAAGATATAACTCTGTGAGATGAATTACGAGAACACAGATCAGATTCTCAGAAAGCTTCTTTCCAGTTTTGAACGGAAGATATTTCCTTTTTCACCATAGCCCTCCATGGGCTTCCAAATATCCCTTTGCCAATTCCAGAAGAACAGCCTTAGCGAAACGCTTCTTGATGGGGAAGATGTAACTCTGTGAGATGATTTAACAGAACACAGATCAGATTCTCAGAAAGCTTCTTTCCAGGTTGAACGGAAGATATTTCCTTTTTCACCATAGCCCTCTATGGGCTTCAAAATATCCCTTTTCCAATTCCACAAGAACAGCCTTAGCGAAAGGCTTCTTGAAGGGAAAGAAGTAACTCTGTGAGATGAATTAAAAGAACACAGTGCAGTTTCTCAGAAAGCTTCTTTCCAGTTTTGAACGGAAGATATTTCCTTTTTCACCATAGCCCTCTATGGGCTTCCAAATATCACTTTGCGAATTCCACAAGAACAGCCATAGCGAAAGGCTTCTTGAAGGGAAAGAGGTAACTCTGTGAGATGAATTAACAGAACACAGAGCAGTTTCTCAGAAAGCTTCTTTCCAGTTTTGAACGGAAGATAGTTCCTTTTTCACCATAGCCCTCTATGGGCTTCCAAATATCCCTTTGCCAATTCCACAAGAACAGCCTTAGCGAAAGGTTCCTTGAAAGGGAAGATGTAACTCTGTGAGATGAATTAACAGAACACAGAGCAGTTTCTCAGAAAGCTTCTTTCCAGTTTTGAACGGAAGATATTTCCTTTTTCACCATAGCCCTCTACGGGCTTCCAAATATCTCTTTGTCAATTCCACAAGAACAGCCTTAGCGAAAGGCTTCTTGAAGGGAAAGATGTAACTCTGTGAGATGAATTAACAGAACACAGAGCAGTTTCTCAGAAAGCTTCTTTCCAGTTTTGAACGGAAGATATTTCCTTTTTCACCATAGCCCTCTATGGGCTTCCAAATATCCCTTTGCCAATTCCACAAAAAAAGCCTTAGCGAAAGGCTTCTTGAAGGGAAAGATGTAACTCTCTGAGATGAATTAACAGAACACAGAGCAGTTTCTCAGAAAGCTTCTTTCCAGGTTTGAACGGAAGATATTTCCTTTTTCACAAGAGCCCTCTAAGGGCTTCCAAATATCCCTTTGCCAATTCCACAAGAACAGCCTTAGCGAAAGGCTTCTTGAAGGGAAAGATGTAACTCTGTGAGATGATTAACAGAACACAGAGCAGTTTCACAGGAAACTTCTTTCCAGTTTTGAACGGAAGATACTTCCTTTTTCACCATAGCCCTCTATGGGCTTCCAAATATCCCTTTGCCAATTCCACAAGAAAAGCCTTAGCGAAAGGCTTCTTGAAGGGAAAGATGTAACTCAGTGAGATGAATTAACAGAACACAGAGCTGTTTCTCAGAGAGCTTCTTTCCAGTTTTGAAGGGAAGATATTTCCTTTTTCACCATAGCCCTCTATGGGCTTCCAAATATCCCTTTGCCAATTCTAGAAGAACAGCCTTAGCGAAACGCTTCTTGATGGGGAAGATGTAACTCTGTGAGATGATTTAACAGAACACAGATCAGATTCTCAGAAAGCTTCTTTCCAGGTTGAACGGAAGATATTTCCTTTTTCACCATAGCCCTCTATGGGCTTCAAAATATCCCTTTTCCAATTCCACAAGAACAGCCTTAGCGAAAGGCTTCTTGAAGGGTAAGATGTAACTCTGTGAGATGAATTAACAGAACACAGAGCAGTTTCTCAGAAAGCTTCTTTCCAGTTTTTAAAGTAATCTATTTCCTTTTTCACCATAGCCCTCTATGGGCTTCCAAATATCCCTTTTCCAATTCCACAAGAACAGCCTTAGCGAAAGGCTTCTTGTATTGAAAGAAGTAACTCTGTGAGATTAATTAAAAGAACACAGTGCAGTTTCTCAGAAAGCTTCTTTCCAGTTTTGAACGGAAGATATTTCCTTTTTCACCATAGCCCTCTAAGGGCTTCCAAATATCCCTTTGCCACTTCCACAAGGACAGCCTTAGCGAAAGGCTTCTTGAAGGGAAAGATGTAACTCTGTGAGATGAATTAACGGAACACAGAGCAGTTTCTCAGAAAGCTTCTTTCCAGTTTTGAACGGAAGATATTTCCTTTTTCACCGTAGCCCTCTATGGGCTTCCAAATACCACTTTGCCATTTCCACAAGAACAGCCTTAGCGAAACGCTTCTTGAAGGGAAAGATGTAATTCTGTGAGGTGTATTAACAGAACACAGTGCAGTTTTTCAGAAAACTTCTTTCCAGTTTTTAAAGGAAGATATTTCCTTTTTCACCATAGCCCTCTATGGGCTTCCAAATATCACTTTCTAAATTCCAGAAGAACAGCCTTAGCGAAAGGCTTCTTGAAAGGAAAGATGTAGCTCTGTGAGATGAATTAACAGAACACAGAGCAGTTTCTCAGAAAGCTTATTTCCAGTTTTGAACGGAAGATATTTCCTTTTTCACCATAGCCCTCTATGGGCTTCCAAATATCCCTTTGCCAATTCCCCAAGAACAGCCTTAGCGAAAGGCTTCTTGAAGGGAAAGATGTAACTCTGTGAGATGAATTAACAGAACACAGAGCAGTTTCTCAGAAAGCTTCTTTCCAGTTTTGAACGGAAGATATTTCCTTTTTCACCATAGCCCTCTATGGGCTTCCAAATATCCCTTTGCCAATTGCACAAGAACAGCCTTAGCGAAAGGTTTCTTGAAGGGGAAGATGTAACTCTGTGAGATGAATTAACAGAACACAGAGCAGTTTCTCAGAAAGCTTCTTTCCAGTTTTGAACGGAAGATATTTCCTTTTTCAAAATAGCCCTTTATGGGCGTCCAAATATCCCTTTGCGAATTCCACAACAACAGCCTTAGCGTAAGGTTTCTTGAAGGGAAAGATGTAACTCTGTGAGATGAATTAACAGAACACAGAGCAGTTTCACAGAAAGCTTCTTTCCAGTTTTGAACGGAAGATATTTCCTTTTTCACCATAGCCCTCTAAGGGCTTGAAAATATCCCTTTGCCAATTCCACAAGAACAGCCTTAGCGAAAGGCTTCTTGAAGGGAAAGATGTAACTCTGTGAGATGAATTAACAGAACACAGAGCAGTTTCTCAGAAAGCTTCTTTCCAGTTTTGAACGGAAGATATTTCCTTTTTCACCATAGCCCTCTATGGGCTTCCAAATATCCCTTTGCCATTTCCACAAGAACAGCCTTAGTGAAAGGATTCTTGAAGGGGAAGATGTAACTCTGTGAGATGAATTAACAGAACACAGAGCAGTTTCTAAGAGAGCTTCTTTCCAG
Source organism: Chlorocebus sabaeus (assembly GCF_047675955.1). Classification (NCBI taxonomy): domain Eukaryota; kingdom Metazoa; phylum Chordata; class Mammalia; order Primates; family Cercopithecidae; genus Chlorocebus; species Chlorocebus sabaeus. The sequence goes on from NC_132911.1 coordinate 46,138,425, forward strand.
TTTTGAACGGAAGATATTTCCATTTTCACCAGAACCCTCTATGAGGGTCCAAATATCCTTTTACGAATTCCACAAGAACAGCCTTACCGTAAGGCTTCTTGAAGGGAAAGATGTAACTCTGTGAGATGAATTAACAGAACACAGAGCAGTTTCTCAGAAAGCTTCTTTCCAGTTTTGAACGGAAGATATTTCCTTTTTCACCATAGCCCTGTATGGGTGTCAAAATATCCCTTTGCCAATTCCACAAGAACAGCCTTAGGGAAAGGCTTCTTGAAGGGAAAGATGTAACTCTGTGAGATGAATTACCAGAACACAGAGCAGTTTCTCAGAAAGCTTCTTTCCAGTTTTGAACGGAAGATATTTCCTTTTTCAACATAGCCCTCTATGGGCTTCCAAATATCCCTTTGCCAATTCCACAAGAACAGTCTTAGCGAAAGGCTTCTGGAAGGGAAAGATGTAACTCTGTGAGATGATTAACAGAACACTGAGCAGTTTCACAGAAAACTTCTTTCCAGTTTTGAACGGAAGATATTTCCTTTTTCACCATAGCCCTCTATGGGCTTCCAAATATCCCTTTGCCAATTCCACAAGAAAAGCATTAGCGAAAGGCTTCTTGAAGGGAAAGATGTAACTCTGTGAGATGAATTAACAGAACACAGAGCAGTTTCTCAGAAAGCTTCTTTCCAGTTTTGAACGGAAGATATTTCCTTTTTCACCATAGCCCTCTATGGGCTTTCAAATATCATTTTGCCAATTCCACTAGAAAAGCCTTAGCGAAAGGCTTCTTGAAGGGAAAGATGTAACTCTATGAGATATCTTAAGAGAACACAAAGCAGTTTCTCTGAAAGCTTCTTTCCAGTTTTGAACGGAAGATATTTCCTTTTTCACCATAGCCCTCTATGGGCTTCCAAATACCACTTTGCCAATTCCACAAGAACAGCCTTAGCGAAAGGCTTCTTGAAGGGAAAAATGTAACTCTGTGAGGTGTATTAACAGAACACAGTGCAGTTTTTCAGAAAACTTCTTTCCAGTTTTTAAAGGAAGATATATCCTTTTTCACCATAGCCCTCTATGGGCTTCCAAATATCCCTTTGCCAATTCCACAAGAACAGCCTTAGCGAATCGCTTCTTGAAGGGGAATATGTAACTCTGTGAGATGAATTAACAGAACACAGAGCAGTTTCTCAGAAAGCTTCTTTCCAGTTTTGAACGGAAGATATTTCCTTTTTCAAAATAGCCCTTTATGGGCGTCCAAATATCCCTTTGCGAATTCCACAAGAACAGCCTTAGCGTAAGGTTTCTTGAAGGGAAATATGTAACTCTGTGAGATGAATTAACAGAACACAGAGCAGTTTCTCAGAAAGCTTCTTTCCAGTTTTGAGCGGAAGATATTTCCTTTCTCACCATAGCCCTCTAAGGGCTTGAAAAAATCCCTTTGCCAATTCCACAAGAACAGCCTTAGCGAAAGGCTTCTTGAAGGGAAAGATATAACTCTGTTAGATTAATTAACAGAACACAGAGCAGATTCTCAGAAAGCTTCTTTCCAGTTTTGAACGGAAGATATTTCCTTTTTCAAAATAGCCCTTTATGGGCGTCCAAATATCCCTTTGCGAATTCCACAAGAACAGCCTTAGCGTAAGGTTTCTTGAAGGGAAAGATGTAACTCTGTGAGATGAATTAACAGAACACAGAGCAGTTTCACAGAAAGCTTCTTTCCAGTTTTGAACGGAAGATATTTCCTTTTTCACCATAGCCCTCTAAGGGCTTGAAAATATCCCTTTGCCAATTCCACAAGAACAGCCTTAGCGAAAGGCTTCTTGAAGGGAAAGATGTAACTCTGTGAGATGAATTAACAGAACACAGAGCAGTTTCTCAGAAAGCTTCTTTCCAGTTTTGAACGGAAGATATTTCCTTTTACACCATAACCCTCTATGGGCTTCCAAATATCCCTTTGCCATTTCCACAAGAACAGCCTTAGTGAAAGGATTCTTGAAGGGGAAGATGTAACTCTGTGAGATGAATTAACAGAACACAGAGCAGTTTCTAAGAGAGCTTCTTTCCAGTTTTGAACGGAAGATATTTCCTTTTTCACCAGAACCCTCTATGAGGGTCCAAATGTCCTTTTGCGAAATCCACAAGAACAGCCTTAGCGTAAGGCTTCTTGAAGGGAAAGATGTAACTCTGTGAGATGAATTAACAGAACACAGAGCAGTTTCTCAGAAAGCTTCTTTCCAGTTTAGAACGGAAGATATTTCCTTTTTCACCATAGACCTCTATGGGCTTCCAAATATCCCCTTGAAAATTCCACAAGAACAGCCTTAGCGAAAGGCTTCTTGAAGGGAAAGATGTAACTCTGTGAGATGAATTAACAGAACACAGAGCAGTTTCTCAGAAAGCTTCTTTCAAGTTTTGAACGGAAGATATTTCCTTTTTCAACATAGCCCTCTATGGGCTTCCAAATATCCCTTCGCCAATTCCACAAGAACAGCCTTAGCGAAAGGCTTCTTGAAGGGAAAGATGTAACACGGTGAGATGAATTAACAGAACACAGAGCAGTTTCTCAGAAAGCTTCTTTCCAGTTTTGAACGGAAGATATTTCCTTTTACACCATAGCCCTCTATGGGCTTCCAAATATCCCTTTGCCAATTCCAGAAGAAAAGCCTTAGCGAAAGGCTTCTTGAAGAGAAAGATGTAACTCTGTGAGATGAATTAACAGAACACAGAGCAGTTTCTCAGAAAGCTTCTTTCCAGTTTTGAACGGAAGATATTTCCTTTTTCAAAATAGCCCTTTATAGGCGTCCAAATATCCCTTTGCGAATTCCACAAGAACAGCCTTAGCGTAAGGTTTCTTGAAGGGAAAGATGTAACTCTGTGAGATGAATTAACAGAACACAGAGCAGTTTCACAGAAAGCTTCTTTCCAGTTTTGAACGGAAGATATTTCCTTTTTCACCATAGCCCTCTAAGGGCTTGAAGATATCCCTTTGCCAATTCCACAAGAACAGCCTTAACGAAAGGCTTCTTGAAGGGAAAGATGTAACTCTGTGAGATGAATTAACAGAACACAGAGCAGTTTCTCAGAGAGCTTCTTTCCAGTTTTGAACGGAAGATATTTCCTTTTTCACCAGAACCCTCTATGAGCGTCCAAATATCCTTTTGCGAATTCCACAAGAACAGCCTTAGCGTAAGGCTTCTTGAAGGGAAAGATGTAACTCTGTGAGATGAATTAACAGAACACAGAGCGGTTTCTCACAAAGCTTCTTTCCAGTTTTGAACGGAAGATATTTCCTTTTTCAACGTAGCCCTCTATGGGCTTCCAAATATCCCTTTGCCAATTCCACAAGAACAGCCTTAGCGAAAGGCTTCTTGAAGGGAAAGATGTAACTCGGTGAGATGAATTAACAGAACACAGAGCAGTTTCTCAGAAAGCTTCTTTCCAGTTTTGAACGGAAGATATTTCCTTTTACACCATTGCCCTCTATGGGCTTCCAAATATCCCTTTGCCAATTCCACAAGAAAAGCCTTAGCGAAAGGCTTCTTGAAGGGAAAGATGTAACTCTGTGAGATGAATTAACAGAACACAGAGCAGTTTCTCAGAAAGCTTCTTTCCAATTTTGAACGGAAGATATTTTCTTTTTCACCATAACCCTCTATGGGCTTCCAAACATCACTTTGCCAATTCCACAAGAAAAGCCTTAGCGAAAGGCTTCTTGAAGGGAAAGATGTAACTCTGTGAGATGAATTAACAGAACACAGAGCAGTTTCTCAGGAAGCTTCTTTCCAACTTTGAACGGAAGATATTTCCTTTTTCACCATAGCCCTCTAAGGGCTTCCAAATATCCCTTTGCCAATTCCACAAGAACAGCCTTAGCGAAAGGCTTCTTCAAGGGAAAGAGGTAACTCTGTGAGATGAATTAACAGAACACAGAGCAGTTTCTCAGAAAGCTTCTTTCCATTTTTGAACGGAAGATATTTCCTTTTTCACCATAGCCATCAATGGGCTTCCAAATATCCCTTTGCCAATTCCACAAGAACAGCCTTAGCGAAAGGATTCTTGAAGGGAAAGATGTAACTCTGTGAGATGAATTAACAGAACACAGAGCACTTTCTCAGAAAGCTTCTTTCCAGTTTTGAACGGAAGATATTTCCGTTTTCACCATAGCCCTCTACGGGCTTCCAAATATCTCTTTGCCAATTCCACAAGAACAGCCTTAGCGAAAGGCTTCTTGAAGGGAAAGATGTAACTCTGTGAGATGAATTAACAGAACACAGAGCAGTTTCTCAGAAAGCTTCTTTCCAGCTTTGAACGGAAGATATTTCCTTTTTCACCATAGCCCTCTATGGGCTTCCAAATATCCCTTTGCCAATTCCACAAGAAAAGCCTTAGCGAAAGGCTTCTTGAAGGGAAAGATGTAACTCAGTGAGATGAATTAACAGAACACAGAGCAGTTTCTCAGAGAGCTTCTTTCCAGTTTTGAAGGGAAGATATTTCCTTTTTCACCATAGCCTTCTATGGGCTTCCAAATATCCCTTTGCCAATTCCAGAGGAACAGCCTTAGCGAAACACTTCTTGATGGGGAAGATGTAACTCTGTGAGATGATTGAACAGAACACAGATCAGATTCTCAGAAAGCTTCTTTCCAGGTTGAACGGAAGATATTTCCTTTTTCACCATAGCCCTCTATGGGCTTCCAAATATCCCTTTGCCAATTCCACAAGAACAGCCTTAGCGAAAGGCTTCTTGAAGGGTAAGATGTAACTCTGTGAGATGAATTAACAGAACACAGAGCAGTTTCTCAGAAAGCTTCTTTCCAGTTTTTAAAGTAATCTATTTCCTTTTTCACCATAGCCCTCTATGGGCTTCCAAATATCCCTTTTCCAATTCCACAAAACAGCCTTAGCGAAAGGCTTCTTGTATGGAAAGAAGTAACTCTGTGAGATTAATTAAAAGAACACAGTGCAGTTTCTCAGAAAGCTTCTTTCCAGTTTTGAACGGAAGATATTTCCTTTTTCACCATAGCCCTCTATGGGCTTCCAAATATCCCTTTGCCACTTCCACAAGGACAGCCTTAGCGAAAGGCTTCTTGAAGGGAAAGATGTAACTCTGTGAGATGAATTAACAGAACACAGAGCAGTTTCTCAGAAAGCTTCTTTCCAGTTTTGAACGGAAGATATTTCCTTTTTCAACATAGCCCTCTATGGGCTTCCAAATATCCCTTTGCCAATTCCACAAGAACAGCCTTAGCGAAAGGCTTCTGGAAGGGAACGATGTAACTCTGTGAGATGATTAACAGAACACTGAGCAGTTTCTCCGAAAGCTTCTTTCCAGTTTTGAACGGAAGATATTTCCTTTTTCAAAATAGCCCTTTATGGGCGTCCAAATATCCCTTTGCGAATTCCAGAAGAACAGCCTTAGCGTAAGGTTTCTTGAAGGGAAATATGTAACTCTGTGAGATGAATTAACAGAACACAGAGCAGTTTCTCACAAAGCTTCTTTCCAGTTTTGAGCGGAAGATATTTCCTTTCTCACCATAGCCCTCTAAGGGCTTGAAAAAATCCCTTTGCCATTTCCACAAGAACAGCCTTAGCGAAAGGCTTCTTGAAGGGAAAGATGTAACTCTGTTAGATTAATTAACAGAACACAGAGCAGATTCTCAGAAAGCTTCTTTCCAGTTTTGAACTGAAGATATTTCCTTTTTCACCATAGCCCTCTATGGGCTTCCAAATATCCCTTTGCCAATTCCACAAGAACAGCCTTAGCGTAAGGCTTCTTGAAGGGAAAGATATAACTCTGTGAGATGAATTAAGAGAACACAGAGCAGTTTCTCAGAAAGCTTCCTTCCAGTTTTGAACGGAAGATATTTCCTTTTTCACCATAGCCCTCCATGGGCTTCCAAATATCCCTTTGCCAATTCCAGAAGAACAGCCTTAGCGAAACGCTTCTTGATGGGGAAGATGTAACTCTGTGAGATGATTTAACAGAACACAGATCAGATTCTCAGAAAGCTTCTTTCCAGGTTGAACGGAAGATATTTCCTTTTTCACCATAGCCCTCTATGGGCTTCAAAATATCCCTTTTCCAATTCCACAAGAACAGCCTTAGCGAAAGGCTTCTTGAAGGGAAAGAAGTAACTCTGTGAGATGAATTAAAAGAACACAGTGCAGTTTCTCAGAAAGCTTCTTTCCAGTTTTGAACGGAAGATATTTCCTTTTTCACCATAGCCCTCTATGGGCTTCCAAATATCACTTTGCGAATTCCACAAGAACAGCCTTAGCGAAAGGCTTCTTGAAGGGGAAGATGTAACTCTGTGAGATGAATTAACAGAACACAGAGCAGTTTCACAGAAAGCTTCTTTCCAGTTTTGAACGGAAGATATTTCCTTTTTCACCATAGCCCTCTAAGGGCTTGAAAATATCCCTTTGCCAATTCCACAAGAACAGCCTTAGCGAAAGGCTTCTTGAAGGGAAAGATGTAACTCTGTGAGATGAATTAACAGAACACAGAGCAGTTTCTCAGAAAGCTTCTTTCCAGTTTTGAACGGAAGATATTTCCTTTTTCACCATAGCCCTCTATGGGCTTCCAAATATCCCTTTGCCATTTCCACAAGAACAGCCTTAGTGAAAGGATTCTTGAAGGGGAAGATGTAACTCTGTGAGATGAATTAACAGAACACAGAGCAGTTTCTAAGAGAGCTTCTTTCCAGTTTTGAACGGAAGATATTTCCTTTTTCACCAGAACCCTCTATGAGGGTCCAAATATCCTTTTGCGAATTCCACAAGAACAGCCTTAGCGTAAGGCTTCTTGAAGGGAAAGATGTAACTCTGTGAGATGAATTAACAGAACACAGAGCAGTTTCTCAGAAAGCTTCTTTCCAGTTTTGAACGGAAGATATTTCCTTTTTCACCATAGCCCTCTATGGGCGTCAAAATATCCCTTTGCCAATTCTACAAGAACAGCCTTAGCGAAAGGCTTCTTGAAGGGAAAGATGTAACTCTGTGAGATGAATTAACAGAACACAGAGCCGTTTCTCAGAAAGCTTCTTTCCAGTTTTGAACGGAAGATATTTCCTTTTTCAACATAGCCCTCTATGGGCTTCCAAATATCCCTTTGCCAATTCCACAAGAACAGCCTTAGCGATAGGCTTCTTGAAGGGAAAGATGTAACTCGGTGAGATGAATTAACAGAACACAGAGCAGATTCTCAGAAAGCTTCTTTCCAGTTTTGAACGGAAGATATTTCCTTTTACACCCTAGCCCTCTATGGGCTTCCAAATATCCCTTTGCCAATTCCACAAGAAAAGCCTTAGCGAAAGGCTTCTTGAAGGGAAAGATGTAACTCTGTGAGATGAATTAACAGAACACAGAGCAGTTTCTCAGAAAGCTTCTTTCCAATTTTGAACGGAAGATATTTTCTTTTTCACCATAGCCCTCTATGGGCTTCCAAACATCACTTTGCCAATTCCACAAGAAAAGCCTTAGCGAAAGGCTTCTTGAAGGGAAAGATGTAACTCTGTGAGATGAATTAACAGAACACAGAGCAGTTTCTCAGGAAGCTTCTTTCCAGTTTTGAACGGAAGATATTTCCTATTTCACCATAGCCCTCTAAGGGCTTCCAAATATCCCTTTGCCAATTCCACAAGAACAGCCTTAGCGAAAGGCTTCTTGAAGGGAAAGAGGTAACTCTGTGAGATGAATTAACAGAACACAGAGCAGTTTCTCAGAAAGCTTCTTTCCATTTTTGAACGGAAGATATTTCCTTTTTCACCATAGCCATCAATGGGCTTCCAAATATCCCTTTGCCAATTCCACAAGAACAGCCTTAGCGAATGGATTCTTGAAGGGAAAGATGTAACTCTGTGAGATGAATTAACAGAACACAGAGCACTTTCTCAGAAAGCTTCTTTCCAGTTTTGAACGGAAGATATTTCCTTTTTCAACATAGCCCTCTATGGGCTTCCAAATATCCCTTTGCCAATTCCACAAGAACAGCCTTAGCGAAAGGCTTCTTGAAGGGAAAGATGTAACTCTGTGAGATGAATTAACAGAACACAGAGCAGTTTCTCAGGAAGCTTCTTTCCAACTTTGAACGGAAGATATTTCCTTTTTCACCATAGCCCTCTAAGGGCTTCCAAATATCCCTTTGCCAATTCCACAAGAACAGCCTTAGCGAAAGGCTTCTTGAAGGGAAAGAGGTAACTCTGTGAGATGAATTAACAGAACACAGAGCAGTTTCTCAGAAAGCTTCTTTCCATTTTTGAACGGAAGATATTTCCTTTTTCACCATAGCCATCAATGGGCTTCCAAATATCCCTTTGCCAATTCCACAAGAACAGCCTTAGCGAAAGGATTCTTGAAGGGAAAGATGTAACTCTGTGAGATGAATTAACAGAACACAGAGCACTTTCTCAGAAAGCTTCTTTCCAGTTTTGAACGGAAGATATTTCCTTTTTCAACATAGCCCTCTATGGGCTTCCAAATATCCCTTTGCCAATTCCACAAGAACAGCCTTAGCGAAAGGCTTCTTGAAGGGAAAGATGTAACTCGGTGAGATGAATTAACAGAACACAGAGCAGATTCTCAGAAAGCTTCTTTCCAGTTTTGAACGGAAGATATTTCCTTTTACACCATAGCCCTCTATGGGCTTCCAAATATCCCTTTGCCAATTCCACAAGAAAAGCCTTAGCGAAAGGCTTCTTGAAGGGAAAGATGTAACTCTGTGAGATGAATTAACAGAACACAGAGCAGTTTCTCAGAAAGCTTCTTTCCAATTTTGAACGGAAGATATTTTCTTTTTCACCATAGCCCTCTATGGGCTTCCAAACATCACTTTGCCAATTCCACAAGAAAAGCCTTAGCGAAAGGCTTCTTGAAGGGAAAGATGTAACTCTGTGAGATGAATTAACAGAACACAGAGCAGTTTCTCAGGAAGCTTCTTTCCAACTTTGAACGGAAGATATTTCCTTTTTCACCATAGCCCTCTAAGGGCTTCCAAATATCCCTTTGCCAATTCCACAAGAACAGCCTTAGCGAAAGGCTTCTTGAAGGGAAAGAGGTAACTCTGTGAGATGAATTAACAGAACACAGAGCAGATTCTCAGAAAGCTTCTTTCCATTTTTGAACGGAAGATATTTCCTTTTTCACCATAGCCATCAATGGGCTTCCAAATATCCCTTTGCCAATTCCACAAGAACAGCCTTAGCGAAAGGCTTCTTGAAGGGAAAGATGTAACTCTGTGAGATGAATTAACAGAACACAGAGCAGTTTCTCAGAAAGCTTCTTTCCAGCTTTGAACGGAAGATATTTACTTTTTCACCATAGCCCTCTATGGGCTTCCAAATATCCCTTTGCCAATTCCACAAAAAAAGCCTTAGCGAAAGGCTTCTTGAAGGGAATGATGTAACTCTCTGAGATGAATTAACAGAACACAGAGCAGTTTCTCAGAAAGCTTCTTTCCAGGTTTGAACGAAGATATTTCCTTTTTCACCATAGCCCTCTATGGGCTTCCAAATATCCCTTTGCCAATTCCACAAGAACAGCTTTAGCGAAAGGCTTCTGGAAGGGAAAGATGTAACTCTGTGAAACGATTAACAGAACACAGAGCAGTTTCACAGAAAACTTCTTTCCAGTTTTGAACGGAAGATATTTCCTTTTTCACCATAGCCCTCTATGGGCTTCCAAATATCCCTTTGCCAATTCCACAAGAAAAGCATTAGCGAAAGGCTTCTTGAAGGGAAAGATGTAACTCTGTGAGATGAATTAACAGAACACAGAGCAGTTTCTCAGAAAGCTTCTTTCCAGTTTTGAACGGAAGATATTTCCTTTTTCACCATAGCCCTCTATGGGCTTCCAAATATCCCTTTGCCAATTCCAGAAGAACAGCCTTAGCGAAACGCTTCTTGATGGGGAAGATGTAACTCTGTGAGATGATTTAACAGAACACAGATCAGATTCTCAGAAAGCTTCTTTCCAGGTTGAACGGAAGATATTTCCCTTTTCACCATAGCCCTCTATGGGCTTCCGAATATCCCTTTGCCAATTCCACAAGAAAAGCCTTAGCGAAAGGCTTCTTGAAGGGAAAGATGTAACTCTGTGAGATGAATTAAGAGAACACAGAGCAGTTTCTCAGAAAGCTTCTTTCCAGTTTTGAACGGAAGATATTTCCTTTTTCACCATAGCCCTCTATGGGCTTCCAAATATCCCTTTGCCAATTCCACAAGAAAAGCATTAGCGAAAGGCTTCTTGAAGGGAAAGATGTAACTCTGTGAGATGAATTAACAGAACACAGAGCAGTTTCTCAGAAAGCTTCTTTCCAGTTTTGAACGGAAGATATTTCCTTTTTCACCATAGCCCTCTAGGGGCGTCCAAATATCCCTTTGGAATTCCACAAGAACAGCCTTAGCGAAAGGTTTCTTGAAGGGAAAGATGTAACTCTGTGAGATGAATTAACAGAACACAGAGCAGTTTCTCAGAAAGCTTCTTTCCAGTTTTGAACGGAAGATATTTCCTTTTTCACCATACCCATCTAAGGGCTTCCAAATATCCCTTTGCCAATTCCACAAGAACAGCCTTAGCGTAAGGCATCTTGAAGGGAAATATGTAATTCTGTGAGATGAATTAACAGAACACAGAGCAGTTTCTCAGAAAGCTTCTTTCCAGTTTTGAACGGAAGTTATTTCCTTTTTCAACATAGCCCCCTATGGGCTTCCAAATATCCCTTTGCCAATTCCACAAGAACAGCCTTAGCGAAAGGCTTCTTGAAGGGAAAGCTGTAACTCTCTGAGATGAATTAACAGAACACAGAGCAGTTTCTCAGAAAGCTTCTTTCCAGTTTTGAACGGAAGATATTACCTTTTTCACCATAGCCCTCTATGGGCTTCAAAATATCCCTTTGCCAATTCCACAAAAAAAGCCTTAGCGAAAGGCTTCTTGAAGGGAAAGATGTAACTCTGTGAGATGAATTAACAGAACACAGATCAGATTCTCAGAAAGCTTCTTTCCAGGTTGAACGGAAGATATTTCCTTTTTCACCATAGCCCTCTATGGGCTTCCAAATATCCCTTTGCCAATTCCACAAGAACAGCCTTAGCGAAAGGCTACTTGAAGGGTAAGATGTAACTCTGTGAGATGAATTAACAGAACACAGAGCAGTTTCTCAGAAAGCTTCTTTCCAGTTTTTAAAGTAATCTATTTCCTTTTTCACCATAGCCCTCTATGGGCTTCCAAATATCCCTTTTCCAATTCCACAAGAACAGCCTTAGCGAAAGGCTTCTTGTATGGAAAGAAGTAACTCTGTGAGATTAATTAAAAGAACACAGTGCAGTTTCTCAGAAAGCTTCTTTCCAGTTTTGAACGGAAGATATTTCCTTTTTCACCATAGCCCTCTATGGGCTTCCAAATATCCCTTTGCCACTTCCACAAGGACAGCCTTAGCGAAAGGCTTCTTGAAGGGAAAGATGTAACTCTGTGAGATGAATTAACAGAACACAGAGCAGTTTCTCAGAAAGCTTCTTTCCAGTTTTGAACGGAAGATATTTCCTTTTTCACCATAGCCCTCCATGGGCTTCCAAATATCCCTTTGCCATTTCCAGAAGAACAGCCTTAGCGAACGCTTCTTGATGGGGAAGATGTAACTCTGTGAGATGATTTAACAGAACACAGATCAGATTCTCAGAAAGCTTCTTTCCAGGTTGAACGGAAGATATTTCCTTTTTCACCATAGCCCTCTATGGGCTTCAAAATATCCCTTTTCCAATTCCACAAGAACAGCCTTAGCGAAAGGTTTCTTGAAGGGAAAGAAGTAACTCTGTGAGATGAATTAAAAGAACACAGTGCAGTTTCTCAGAAAGCTTCTTTCCAGTTTTGAACGGAAGATATTTCCTTTTTCACCATAGCCCTCTATGGGCTTCCAAATATCACTTTGCGAATTCCACAAGAACAGCCTTAGCGAAAGGCTTCTTGAAGGGAAAGAGGTAACTCTGTGAGATGAATTAACAGAACACAGAGCAGTTTCTCAGAAAGCTTCTTTCCAGTTTTGAACGGAAGATAGTTCCTTTTTCACCATAGCCCTCTATGGGCTTCCAAATATCCCTTTGCCAATTCCACAAGAACAGCCTTAGCGAAAGGTTTCTTGAAAGGGAAGATGTAACTCTGTGAGATGAATTAACAGAACACAGAGCATTTTCTCAGAAAGCTTCTTTCCAGTTTTGAATGGAAGATATTTCCTTTTTCACCATAGCCCTCTACGGGCTTCCAAATATCTCTTTGCCAATTCCACAAGAACAGCCTTAGCGAAAGGCTTCTTGAAGGGAAAGATGTAACTCTGTGAGATGAATTAACAGAACACAGAGCAGTTTCTCAGAAAGCTTCTTTCCAGTTTTGAACGGAAGATATTTCCTTTTTCACCATAGCCCTCTATGGGCTTCCAAATATCCCTTTGCCAATTCCACAAAAAAAGCCTTAGCGAAAGGCTTCTTGAAGGGAAAGATGTAACTCTCTGAGATGAATTAACAGAACACAGAGCAGTTTCTCAGAAAGCTTCTTTCCAGGTTTGAACGGAAGATATTTCCTTTTTCACCAGAGCCCTCTAAGGGCTTCCAAATATCCCTTTGCCAATTCCACAAGAACAGCCTTAGCGAAAGGCTTCTTGAAGGGAAAGATGTAACTCTGTGAGATGATTAACAGAACACAGAGCAGTTTCTCAGAGAGCTTCTTTCCAGTTTTGAAGGGAAGATATTTCCTTTTTCACCATAGCCCTCTATGGGCTTCCAAATATCCCTTTGCCATTTCCAGAAGAGCAACCTTAGCGAAACGCTTCTTGATGGGGAAGATGTAACTCTGTGAGATGATTTAACAGAACACAGATCAGATTCTCAGAAAGCTTCTTTCCGGTTTGAACGGAAGATATTTCCTTTTTCACCAGAACCCTCTAGGAGCGTTCAAATATCCTTTTGCGAATTCCACAAGAACAGCCTTAGCGTAAGGCTTCTTGAAGGGAAAGATGTAACTCTGTGAGATGAATTAACAGAACACAGAGCAGTTTCTCAGAAAGATTCTTTCCAGTTTTGAACGGAGGATATTTCCTTTTTCACCATAGCCCTCTATGGGTGTCAAAATATCCCTTTGCCAATTCCACAACAACAGCCTTAGGGAAAGGCTTCTTGAAGGGAAAGATGTAACTCTGTGAGATGAATTAACAGAACACAGAGCAGTTTCTCAGAAAGCTTCTTTCCAGTTTTGAACGGAAGATATTTCCTTTTTCAACATAGCCCTCTATGGGCTTCCAAATATCCCTTTGCCAATTCCACAAGAACAGCCTTAGCGAAAGGCTTCTGGAAGGGAAAGATGTAACTCTGTGAGATGATTAACAGAACACTGAGCAGTTTCACAGAAAACTTCTTTCCAGTTTTGAACGGAAGATATTTCCTTTTTCACCATAGCCCTCTATGGGCTTTCAAATATCATTTTGCCAAATCCACAAGAAAAGCCTTAGCGAAAGGCTTCTTGAAGTGAAAGATGTAACTCTATGAGATATCTTAAGAGAACACAAAGCAGTTTCTCTGAAAGCTTCTTTCCAGTTTTGAACGGAAGATATTTCCTTTTTCACCGTAGCCCTCTATGGGCTTCCAAATACCCCTTTGCCAATTCCACAAGAACAGCCTTAGCGAAAGGCTTCTTGAAGGGAAAAATGTAACTCTGTGAGGTGTATTAACAGAACACAGTGCAGTTTTTCAGAAAACTTCTTTCCAGTTTTTAAAGGAAGATATTTCCTTTTTCACCATAACCCTCTATGGGCTTCCAAATATCCCTTTGCCAATTCCACAAGAACAGCCTTAGCGAATCGCTTCTTGAAGGGGAATATGTAACTCTGTGAGATGAATTAACAGAACACAGAGCAGTTTCTCAGAAAGCTTCTTTCCAGTTTTGAACGGAAGATATTTCCTTTTTCAAAATAGCCCTTTATGGGCGTCCAAATATCCCTTTGCGAATTCCACAAGAACAGCCTTAGCGTAAGGTTTCTTGAAGGGAAATATGTAACTCTGTGAGATGAATTAACAGAACACAGAGCAGTTTCTCAGAAAGCTTCTTTCCAGTTTTGAGCGGAAGATATTTCCTTTCTCACCATAGCCCTCTAAGGGCTTGAAAAAATCACTTTGCCAATTCCACAAGAACAGCCTTAGCGAAAGGCTTCTTGAAGGGAAAGATGTAACTCTGTTAGATTAATTAACAGAACACAGAGCAGATTCTCAGAAAGCTTCTTTCCAGGTTGAACTGAAGATATTTCCTTTTTCACCATAGCCCTCTATGGGCTTCAAAATATCCCTTTTCCAATTCCACAAGAACAGCCTTAGCGAAAGGCTTCTTGAAGGGAAAGAAGTAACTCTGTGAGATGAATTAAAAGAACACAGTGCAGTTTCTCAGAAAGCTTCTTTCCAGTTTTGAACGGAAGATATTTCCTTTTTCACCATAGCCCTCTAAGGGCTTCCAAATATCACTTTGCGAATTCCACAAGAACAGCCTTAGCGAAAGGCTTCTTGAAGGGAAAGAGGTAACTCTGTGAGATGAATTAACAGAACACAAAGCAGTTTCTCAGAAAGCTTCTTTCCAGTTTTGAACGGAAGATAGTTCCTTTTTCACCATAGCCCTCTATGGGCTTCCAAATATCCCTTTGCCAATTCCACAAGAACAGCCTTAGCGAAAGGTTTCTTGAAAGGGAAGATGTAACTCTGTGAGATGAATTAACAGAACACAGAGCAGTTTCTCAGAAAGCTTCTTTCCAGTTTTGAACGGAAGATATTTCCTTTTTCACCATAGCCCTCTATGGGCTTCCAAATATCCCTTTGCCAATTCCACAAAAAAAGCCTTAGCGAAAGGCTTCTTGAAGGGAAAGATGTAACTCTCTGAGATGAATTAACAGAACACAGAGCAGTTTCTCAGAAAGCTTCTTTCCAGGTTTGAACGGAAGATATTTCCTTTTTCACAAGAGCCCTCTAAGGGCTTCCAAATATCCCTTTGCCAATTCCACAAGAACAGCCTTAGCGAAAGGCTTCTTGAAGGGAAAGATGTAACTCTGTGAGATGATTAACAGAACACAGAGCAGTTTCACAGGAAACTTCTTTCCAGTTTTGAACGGAAGATACTTCCTTTTTCACCATAGCCCTCTATGGGCTTCCAAATATCCCTTTGCCAATTCCACAAGAAAAGCCTTAGCGAAAGGCTTCTTGAAGGGAAAGATGTAACTCAGTGAGATGAATTAACAGAACACAGAGCAGTTTCTCAGAGAGCTTCTTTCCAGTTTTGAAGGGAAGATATTTCCTTTTTCACCATAGCCCTCTATGGGCTTCCAAATATCCCTTTGCCAATTCCAGAAGAACAGCCTTAGCGAAACGCTTCTTGATGGGGAAGATGTAACTCTGTGAGATGATTTAACAGAACACAGAGCAGTTTCTCAGAAAGCTTCTTTCCAGCTTTGAACGGAAGATATTTACTTTTTCACCACAGCCCTCTATGGGCTTCCAAATATCCCTTTGCCAATTCCACAAAAAAAGCGTTAGCGAAAGGCTTCTTGAAGGGAATGATGTAACTCTCTGAGATGAATTAACAGAACACAGAGCAGTTTCTCAGAAAGCTTCTTTCCAGGTTTGAACGAAGATATTTCCTTTTTCACCATAGCCCTCTATGGGCTTCCAAATATCCCTTTGCCAATTCCACAAGAACAGCTTTAGCGAAAGGCTTCTGGAAGGGAAAGATGTAACTCTGTGGGATGATTAACAGAACACAGAGCAGTTTCACAGAAAACTTCTTTCCAGTTTTGAACGGAAGATATTTCCTTTTTCACCATAGCCCTCTATGGGCTTCCAAATATCCCTTTGCCAATTCCACAAGAAAAGCATTAGCGAAAGGCTTCTTGAAGGGAAAGATGTAACTCTGTGAGATGAATTAACAGAACACAGAGCAGTTTCTAAGAAAGCTTCTTTCCAGTTTTCAACGGAAGATATTTCCTTTTTCACCATAGCCCTCTATGGGCTTCCAAATATCCCTTTGCCAATTCCAGAAGAACAGCCTTAGCGAAACGCTTCTTGATGGGGAAGATGTAACTCTGTGAGATGATTTAACAGAACACAGATCAGATTCTCAGAAAGCTTCTTTCCAGGTTGAACGGAAGATATTTCCCTTTTCACCATAGCCCTCTATGGGCTTCCAAATATTCCTTTGCCAATTCCACAAGAAAATCCTTAGCGAAAGGCTTCTTGAAGGGAAAGATGTAAATCTGTGAGATGAATTAAGAGAACACAGAGCAATTTCTCAGAAAGCTTCTTTCCAGTTTTGAACGGAAGATATTTCCTTTTTCACCATAGCCCTCTATGGGCTTCCAAATATCCCTTTGCCAATTCCACAAGAACAGCCTTAGCGAAAGGCTTCTTGAAGGGAAAGATGTAACTCTGTGAGATGAATTAACACAACACAGAGCAGTTTCTCAGAAAGCTTCTTTCCAGGTTTGAACGGAAGATATTTCCTTTTTCACCATAGCCCTCTATGGGCTTCCAAATATCCCTTTGCCAATTCCACAAGAACAGCCTTAGCGAAAGGCTTCTTGAAGGGAAAGATGTAACTCTGTGAGATGAATTAACAGAACACAGAGCAGTTTCTCAGAAAGGTTCTTTCCAGCTTTGAACGGAAGATATTTCCTTTTTCACCATAGCCCTCTATGGGCTTCCAAATATCCCTTTGCCAATTCCACAAGAACAGCCTTAGCGAAAGGCTCCTTGAAGGGAAAGATGTAACTCTGTGAGATGAATTAACACAACACAGAGCAGTTTCTCAGAAAGCTTCTTTCCAGTTTTGAACGGAAGATATTTCCTTTTTCACCATAGCCCTCTATGGGCTTCGAAATATCCCTTTGCCAATTCCACAAGAACAGCCTTAGCAAAAGGCTTCTTGAAGGGAAAGATGTAACTCTGTGAGATGAATTAACAGAACACAGAGCAGTTTCTCAGAAAGGTTCTTTCCAGCTTTGAACGGAAGATATTTCCTTTTTCACCATAGCCCTCTATGGGCTTCCAAATATCCCTTTGCCAATTCCACAAGAACAGACTTAGCGAAAGGCTTCTTGAAGGGAAAGATGTAACTCTGTGAGATGAATTAACAGAACACAGAGCAGTTTCTCAGAAAGCTTCTTTCCAGTTTTGAACGGAAGATAGTTCCTTTTTCACCATAGCCCTCTATGGGCTTCCAAATATCCCTTTGCCAATTCCACAAGAACAGCCTTAGCGAAAGGTTTCTTGAAGGGGAAGATGTAACTCTGTGAGATGAATTAACAGAACACAGAGCAGTTTCTCAGAAAGCTTCTTTCCAGTTTTGAACGGAAGATATTTCCTTTTTCACCATAGCCGTCTAGGTGCGTCCAAATATCACTTTGCGAATTCCACAAGAACTGTCTTAGCGAAAGGCTTCTTGAAGGGAAAGATGTAACTCTGTGAGATGAATTAACAGAACACAGAGCAGTTTCTCAAAAAGCTTCTTTCCAGTTTTAAACGGAAGATATTTCCTTTTTCACCATAGACCTCTAAGGGCTTCCAAATATCCCTTTGCCAATTCCACAAGAACAGCCTTAGGGAAAGGATTCTTGAAGGGAAAGATGTAACTCCGTGAGATGAATTAACAGAACACAGAGCAGTTTCTCAGAAAGCTTCTTTCCAGTTTTGAACGGAAGATATTTCCTTTTTCACCATAGCGCTCTATGGGCTTCCAAATATCCCTTTGCCAATTCCAGAAGAACAGCCTTAGCGAAACGCTTCTTGATGGGGAAGATGTAACTCTGTGAGATGATTTAACAGAACACAGAGCAGTTTCTCAGAAAGCTTCTTTCCAGCTTTGAACGTAAGATATTTACTTTTTCACCACAGCCCTCTATGGGCTTCCAAATATCCCTTTGCCAATTCCACAAAAAAAGCCTTAGCGAAAGGCTTCTTGAAGGGAATGATGTAACTCTCTGAGATGAATTAACAGAACACAGAGCAGTTTCTCAGAAAGCTTCTTTCCAGGTTTGAACGAAGATATTTCCTTTTTCACCATAGCCCTCTATGGGCTTCCAAATATCCCTTTGCCAATTCCACAAGAACAGCTTTAGCGAAAGGCTTCTGGAAGGGAAAGATGTAACTCTGTGGGATGATTAACAGAACACAGAGCAGTTTCACAGAAAACTTCTTTCCAGTTTTGAACGGAAGATATTTCCTTTTTCACCATAGCCCTCTATGGGCTTCCAAATATCCCTTTGCCAATTCCACAAGAAAAGCATTAGCGAAAGGCTTCTTGAAGGGAAAGATGTAACTCTGTGAGATGAATTAACAGAACACAGAGCAGTTTCTCAGAAAGCTTCTTTCCAGTTTTCAACGGAAGATATTTCCTTTTTCACCATAGCCCTCTATGGGCTTCCAAATATCCCTTTGCCAATTCCAGAAGAACAGCCTTAGCGAAACGCTTCCTGATGGGGAAGATGTAACTCTGTGAGATGATTTAACAGAACACAGATCAGATTCTCAGAAAGCTTCTTTCCAGGTTGAACGGAAGATATTTCCCTTTTCACCATAGCCCTCTATGGGCTTCCAAATATTCCTTTGCCAATTCCACAAGAAAAGCCTTAGCGAAAGGCTTCTTGAAGGGAAAGATGTAACTCTGTGAGATGAATTAAGAGAACACAGAGCAATTTCTCAGAAAGCTTCTTTCCAGTTTTGAACGGAAGATATTTCCTTTTTCACCATAGCCCTCTATGGGCTTCCAAATATCCCTTTGCCAATTCCACAAGAACAGCCTTAGCGAAAGGCTTCTTGAAGGGAAAGATGTAACTCTGTGAGATGAATTAACACAACACAGAGCAGTTTCTCAGAAAGCTTCTTTCCAGGTTTGAACGGAAGATATTTCCTTTTTCACCATAGCCCTCTATGGGCTTCCAAATATCCCTTTGCCAATTCCACAAGAACAGCCTTAGCGAAAGGCTTCTTGAAGGGAAAGATGTAACTCTGTGAGATGAATTAACAGAACACAGAGCAGTTTCTCAGAAAGGTTCTTTCCAGCTTTGAACGGAAGATATTTCCTTTTTCACCATAGCCCACTATGGGCTTCCAAATATCCCTTTGCCAATTCCACAAGAACAGCCTTAGCGAAAGGCTTCTTGAAGGGAAAGATGTAACTCTGTGAGATGAATTAACACAACACAGAGCAGTTTCTCAGAAAGCTTCTTTCCAGTTTTGAACGGAAGATATTTCCTTTTTCACCATAGCCCTCTATGGGCTTCCAAATATCCCTTTGCCAATTCCACAAGAACAGCCTTAGCGAAAGGCTTCTTGAAGGGAAAGATGTAACTCTGTGAGATGAATTAACAGAACACAGAGCAGTTTCTCAGAAAGGTTCTTTCCAGCTTTGAACGGAAGATATTTCCTTTTTCACTATAGCCCTCTATGGGCTTCCAAATATCCCTTTGCCAATTCCACAAGAACAGCCTTAGCGAAAGGCTTCTTGAAGGGAAAGATGTAACTCTGTGAGATGAATTAACAGAACACAGAGCAGTTTCTCAGAAAGCTTCTTTCCAGTTTTGAACGGAAGATAGTTCCTTTTTCACCATAGCCCTCTATGGGCTTCCAAATATCCCTTTGCCAATTCCACAAGAACAGCCTTAGCGAAAGGTTTCTTGAAGGGGAAGATGTAACTCTGTGAGATGAATTAACAGAACACAGAGCAGTTTCTCAGAAAGCTTCTTTCCAGTTTTGAACGGAAGATATTTCCTTTTTCACCATAGCCGTCTAGGTGCGTCCAAATATCACTTTGCGAATTCCACAAGAACTGCCTTAGCGAAAGGCTTCTTGAAGGGAAAGATGTAACTCTGTGAGATGAATTAACAGAACACAGAGCAGTTTCTCAAAAAGCTTCTTTCCAGTTTTAAACGGAAGATATTTCCTTTTTCACCATAGACCTCTAAGGGCTTCCAAATATCCCTTTGCCAATTCCACAAGAACAGCCTTAGGGAAAGGATTCTTGAAGGGAAAGATGTAACTCCGTGAGATGAATTAACAGAACACAGAGCAGTTTCTCAGAAAGCTTCTTTCCAGTTTTGAACGGAAGATATTTCCTTTTTCACCATAGCCCTCAATGGGCTTCCAAATATTACTTTGCGAATTCCGAAAGAACAGCCTTAGCGAAAGGCTTCCTGAAGGGAAAGATGTAACTCGGTGAAATGAATTAACAGAACACAGAGCAGTTTCTCAGAAAGCTTCCTTCCAGCTTTGAACGGAAGATATTTCCTTTTTCACCATAGCCCTCTAAGGGCTTCCAAATATCCCTTTGCCAATTCCACAAGAACAGCCTTAGCGAAAGGCTTCTTGAAGGGAAAGACGTAACTCTGTGAGATGAATTAACAGAACACAGAGCAGTTTCTCAGAAAGCTTCTTTCCATTTTTGAACGGAAGATATTTCCTTTTTCACCATAGCCATCAATGGGCTTCCAAATATCCCTTTGCCAATTCCACAAGAACAGCCTTAGCAAAAGGATTCTTGAAGGGAAAGATGTAACTCTGTGAGATGAATTAACAGAACACAGAGCACTTTCTCAGAAAGCTTCTTTCCAGTTTTGAACGGAAGATATTTCCGTTTTCACCATAGCCCTCTACGGGCTTCCAAATATCACTTTGCGAATTCCACAAGAACAGCCTTAGCGAAAGGCTTCTTGAAGGGAAAGATGTAACTCTGTGAGATGAATTAACAGAACACAGAGCAGTTTCTCAGAAAGCTTCTTTCCAGTTTTGAAGGGAAGATATTTCCTTTTTCACCATAGCCCTCTATGGGCGTCCAAATATCCCTTTGCTGAATCCACAAGAACAGCCTTAGCGAAAGGTTTCTTGAAGGGAAAGATGTAACTCTGTGAGATGAATTAACAGAACACAGAGCAGTTTCTCAGAAAGCTTCTTTCCAGTTTTGAACGGAAGATATTTCCTTTTTCACCTTAGCCCTATATGGGCTTCCAAATATCATTTTGTCAATTCCACAAAAAAAGCCTTAGCGAAAGGCTTCTTGAAGAGAAAGATGTAACTCTGTGAGATATCTTAAGAGAACACAAAGCAGTTTCTCAGAAAGCTTCTTTCCAGTTTTGAACGGAAGATATTTCCTTTTTCACGATAGCCCTCTATGGGCTTCCAAATATCCCTTTGCCAATTCCACAAGAACAGCCTTAGCGAAAGGCTTCTTGAAGGGAAAAATGTAACTCTGTGAGGTGTATTAACAGAACACAGAGCAGTTACTCAGAAAGCTTCTTTCCAGTTTTGAACGGAAGATATTTCCTTTTTCACCATAGCCCTCTATGGGCTTCCAAATATCCCTTTGCCAATTCCACAAGAACAGCCTTAGCGAAACGCTTCTTGATGGGGAAGATGTAACACTGTGAGATTATTTAACAGAACACAGATCAGATTCTCAGAAAGCTTCTTTCCAGGTTGAAAGGAAGATATTTCCTTTTTCACCATAGCCCCCTATGGGCTTCCAAATATCCCTTTGCCAATTCCACAAGAACAGCCTTAGCGAAAGGCTTCTTGAAGGGAAAGATGTAACTCTGTGAGATGAATTAACAGAACACAGAGCAGTTTCTCAGAAAGCTTCTTTCCAGTTTTTAAAGGAATCTATTTCCTTTTTCACCATAGCCCTCTATGGGCTTCCAAATATCCCTTTTCCAATTCCACAAGAACAGCCTTAGCGAAAGGCTTCTTGAAGGGAAAGACGTAACTCTCTGAGATGAATTAAAAGAACACAGTGCAGTTTCTCAGAAAGCTTCTTTCCAGTTTTGAACGGAAGATATTTCCTTTTTCACCATAGCCCTCTATGGGCTTCCAAATATCCCTTTGCCACTTCCACAAGGACAGCCTTAGCGAAAGGCTTCTTGAAGGGAAAGATGTAACTCTGTGAGATGAATTAACAGAACACAGAGCAGTTTCTCAGAAAGCTTCTTTCCAGTTTTGAACGGAAGATATTTCCTTTTTCACCATAGCCCTCTATGGTCTTCCAAATATCCCTTTGCCAATTCCACAAGAACAGCCTTAGCGAAAGGCCTCTTGAAGGGAAAGATGTAACTCTGTGAGATGAATTAACAGAACACAGAGCAGTTTCTCAGAAAGCTTCTTTCCAGTTTTGAACGGAAGATATTTCCTTTTTCACCATAGCCCTCAATGGGCTTCCAAATATTACTTTGCGAATTCCAAAAGAACAGCCTTAGCGAAAGGCTTCCTGAAGGGAAAGATGTAACTCTGTGAAATGAATTAACAGAACACAGAGCAGTTTCTCAGAAAGCTTCTTTCCAGCTTTGAACGGAAGATATTTCCTTTTTCACCATAGCCCTCTAAGGGCTTCCAAATATCCCTTTGCCAATTCCACAAGAACAGCCTTAGCGAAAGGCTTCTTGAGGGGAAAGACGTAACTCTGTGAGATGAATTAACAGAACACAGAGCAGTTTCTCAGAAAGCTTCTTTCCATTTTTGAACGGAAGATATTTCCTTTTTCACCATAGCCATCAATGGGCTTCCAAATATCCCTTTGCCAATTCCACAAGAACAGCCTTAGCGAAAGGATTCTTGAAGGGAAAGATGTAACTCTGTGAGATGAATTAACAGAACACAGAGCACTTTCTCAGAAAGCTTCTTTCCAGTTTTGAACGGAAGATATTTCCGTTTTCACCATAGCCCTCTACGGGCTTCCAAATATCACTTTGCGAATTCCACAAGAACAGCCGTAGCGAAAGGCTTCTTGAAGGGAAAGATGTAACTCTGTGAGATAAATTAACAGAACACAGAGCAGTTTCTCAGAAAGCTTCTTTCCAGTTTTGAACGGAAGATATTTCCTTTTTCACTATAGCCCTCTAAGGGCTTAAAAATATCCCTTTGCCAATTCCACAACAACAGCCTTAGGGAAAGGATTCTTGAAGGGAAAGATGTAACTCCGTGAGATGAATTAACAGAACACAGAGCAGTTTCTCAGAAAGCTTCTTTCCAGTTTTGAACCGAAGATATTTCCTTTTTCACCATAGCCCTCTATGGGCTTCCAAATATCACTTTGCGAATTCCACAAGAACAGCCTTAGCGAAAGGCTTCTTGAAGGGAAAGATGTAACTCTGTGAGATGAATTAACAGAACACAGAGCAGTTTCTCAGAAAGCTTCTTTCCAGTTTTGAACGGAAGATAGTTCCTTTTTCACCATAGCCCTCTATGGGCTTCCAAATATCCCTTTGCCAATTCCACAAGAACAGCCTTAGCGAAAGGCTTCTTGAAGGGAAAGATGTAACTCTGTGAGATGAATTAACAGAACACAGAGCAGTTTCTCAGAAAGCTTCTTTTCAGTTTTGAACGGAAGACAGTTCCTTTTTCACCATAGCCCTCTGTGGGCTTCCAAATATCCCTTTGCCAATTCCACAAGAACAGCCTTATCGAAAGGTTTCTTGAAGGGGAAGATGTAACTCTGTGAGATGAATTAACAGAACACAGAGCAGTTTCTCTGAAAGCTTCTTTCCAGTTTTGAAGGGAAGATATTTCCTTTTTCACCATAGCCCTCTATGGGCGTCCAAATATCCCTTTGCTGAATCCACAAGAACAGCCTTAGCGAAAGGTTTCTTGAAGGGAAAGATGTAACTCTGTGAGATGAATTAACAGAACACAGAGCAGTTTCTCAGAAAGCTTCTTTCCAGTTTTGAACGGAAGATATTTCCTTTTTCACCTTAGCCCTATATGGGCTTCCAAATATCATTTTGTCAATTCCACAAAAAAAGCCTTAGCGAAAGGCTTCTTGAAGAGAAAGATGTAACTCTGTGAGATATCTTAAGAGAACACAAAGCAGTTTCTCAGAAAGCTTCTTTCCAGTTTTGAACGGAAGATATTTCCTTTTTCACGATAGCCCTCTATGGGCTTCCAAATATCCCTTTGCCAATTCCACAAGAACAGCCTTAGCGAAAGGCTTCTTGAAGGGAAAAATGTAACTCTGTGAGGTGTATTAACAGAACACAGAGCAGTTACTCAGAAAGCTTCTTTCCAGTTTTGAACGGAAGATATTTCCTTTTTCACCATAGCCCTCTATGGGCTTCCAAATATCCCTTTGCCAATTCCACAAGAACAGCCTTAGCGAAACGCTTCTTGATGGGGAAGATGTAACTCTGTGAGATTATTTAACAGAACACAGATCAGATTCTCAGAAAGATTCTTTCCAGGTTGAAAGGAAGATATTTCCTTTTTCACCATAGCCCTCTATGGGCTTCCAAATATCCCTTTGCCAATTCCACAAGAACAGCCTTAGCGAAAGGCTTCTTGAAGGGAAAGATGTAACTCTGTGAGATGAATTAACAGAACACAGAGCAGTTTCTCAGAAAGCTTCTTTCCAGTTTTTAAAGGAATCTATTTCCTTTTTCACCATAGCCCTCTATGGGCTTCCAAATATCCCTTTTCCAATTCCACAAGAACAGCCTTAGCGATAGGCTTCCTGAAGGGAAAGAAGTAACTCTCTGAGATGAATTAAAAGAACACAGTGCAGTTTCTCAGAAAGCTTCTTTCCAGTTTTGAACGGAAGATATTTCCTTTTTCACCATAGCCCTCTATGGGCTTCCAAATATCCCTTTGCCACTTCCACAAGGACAGCCTTAGCGAAAGGCTTCTTGAAGGGAAAGATGTAACTCTGTGAGATGAATTAACAGAACACAGAGCAGTTTCTCAGAAAGCTTCTTTCCAGTTTTGATCGGAAGATATTTCCTTTTCCACCATAGCCCTCTATGGTCTTCCAAATATCCCTTTGCCAATTCCACAAGAACAGCCTTAGCGAAAGGCCTCTTGAAGGGAAAGATGTAACTCTGTGAGATGAATTAACAGAACACAGAGCGGTTTCTCAGAAAGCTTCTTTCCAGTTTTGAACGGAAGATATTTCCTTTTTCACCATAGCCGTCTAGGTGCGTCCAAATATCACTTTCCGAATTCCACAAGAACAGCCTTAGCGAAAGGCTTCTTGAAGGGAAAGATGTAACTCTGTGAGATGAATTAACAGAACACAGAGTAGTTTCTCAAAAAGCTTCTTTCCAGCTTTGAACGGAAGATATTTCCTTTTTCACCATAGCCATCTATGGGCTTCCAAATATCCCTTTGCAAATTCCACAACAACAGCCTTAGCGAAAGGCTTCTTAAAGGGAAAGATGTAACTCTGTGAGATGAATTAACAGAACACAGAGCAGTTTCTCAGAAAGCTTCTTTCCAGTTTTGAACGGAAGATAGTTCCTTTTTCACCATAGCCCTCTATGGGCTTCCAAATATCCCTTTGCCAATTCCACAAGAACAGCCTTAGCGAAAGGTTTCTTGAAGGGGAAGATGTAACTCTGTGAGATGAATTAACAGAACACAGAGCAGTTTCTCAGGAAGCTTCTTTCCAGTTTTGAACGGAAGATATTTCCTTTTTCACCATAGCCGTCTAGGTGCGTCCAAATATCACTTTGCGAATTCCACAAGAACTGCCTTAGCGAAAGGCTTCTTGAAGGGAAAGATGTAACTCTGTGAGATGAATTAACAGAACACAGAGCAGTTTCTCAAAAAGCTTCTTTCCAGTTTTAAACGGAAGATATTTCCTTTTTCACCATAGACCTCTAAGGGCTTCCAAATATCCCTTTGCCAATTCCACAAGAACAGCCTTAGGGAAAGGATTCTTGAAGGGAAAGATGTAACTCCGTGAGATGAATTAACAGAACACAGAGCAGTTTCTCAGAAAGCTTCTTTCCAGTTTTGAACGGAAGATATTTCCTTTTTCACCATAGCCCTCAATGGGCTTCCAAATATTACTTTGCGAATTCCAAAAGAACAGCCTTAGCGAAAGGCTTCCTGAAGGGAAAGATGTAACTCTGTGAAATGAATTAATAGAACACAGAGCAGTTTCTCAGAAAGCTTCTTTCCATCTTTGAACGGAAGATATTTCCTTTTCCACCATAGCCCTCTAAGGGCTTCCAAATATCCCTTTGCCAATTCCACAAGAACAGCCTTAGCGAAAGGCTTCTTGAAGAGAAAGACGTAACTCTGTGAGATGAATTAACAGAACACAGAGCAGTTTCTCAGAAAGCTTCTTTCCAGTTTTGAACCGAAGATATTTCCTTTTTCACCATAGCACTCTATGGGCTTCCAAATATCACTTTGCGAATTCCACAAGAACAGCCTTAGCGAAAGGCTTCTTGAAGGGAAAGATGTAACTCTGTGAGATGAATTAACAGAACACAGAGCAGTTTCTCAGAAAGCTTCTTTCCAGTTTTGAACGGAAGATAGTTCCTTTTTCACCATAGCCCTCTATGGGCTTCCAAATATCCCTTTGCCAATTCCACAAGAACAGCCTTAGCGAAAGGCTTCTTGAAGGGAAAGATGTAACTCTGTGAGATGAATTAACAGAACACAGAGCAGTTTCTCAGAAAGCTTCTTTTCAGTTTTGAACGGAAGACAGTTCCTTTTTCACCATAGCCCTCTGTGGGCTTCCAAATATCCCTTTGCCAATTCCACAAGAACAGCCTTATCGAAAGGTTTCTTGAAGGGGAAGATGTAACTCTGTGAGATGAATTAACAGAACACAGAGCAGTTTCTCAGAAAGCTTCTTTCCAGTTTTGAAGGGAAGATATTTCCTTTTTACCATAGCCCTCTATGGGCGTCCAAATATCCCTTTGCTGAATCCACAAGAACAGCCTTAGCGAAAGGTTTCTTGAAGGGAAAGATGTAACTCTGTGAGATGAATTAACAGAACACAGAGCAGTTTCTCAGAAAGCTTCTTTCCAGTTTTGAACGGAAGATATTTCCTTTTTCACCTTAGCCCTATATGGGCTTCCAAATATCATTTTGTCAATTCCACTAAAAAAGCCTTAGCGAAAGGCTTCTTGAAGAGAAAGATGTAACTCTGTGAGATATCTTAAGAGAACACAAAGCAGTTTCTCAGAAAGCTTCTTTCCAGTTTTGAACGGAAGATATTTCCTTTTTCACGATAGCCCTCTATGGGCTTCAAAATATCCCTTTGCAATTCCACAAGAACAGCCTTAGCGAAAGGCTTCTTGAAGGGAAAAATGTAACTCTGTGAGGTGTATTAACAGAACACAGAGCAGTTACTCAGAAAGCTTCTTTCCAGTTTTGAACGGAAGATATTTCCTTTTTCACCATAGCCCTCTATGGGCTTCCAAATATCCCTTTGCCAATTCCACAAGAACAGCCTTAGCGAAACGCTTCTTGATGGGGAAGATGTAACTCTGTGAGATTATTTAACAGAACACAGATCAGATTCTCAGAAAGCTTCTTTCCAGTTTGAACGGAAGATATTTCCTTTTTCACCATAGCCCTCTATGGGCTTCCAAATATCCCTTTGCCAATTCCACAAGAACAGCCTTAGCGAAAGGCTTCTTGAAGGGAAAGATGTAACTCTGTGAGATGAATTAACAGAACACAGAGCAGTTTCTCAGAAAGCTTCTTTCCAGTTTTTAAAGGAATCTATTTCCTTTTTCACCATAGCCCTCTATGGGCTTCCAAATATCCCTTTTCCAATTCCACAAGAACAGCCTTAGCGAAAGGCTTCTTGAAGGGAAAGAAGTAACTCTGTGAGATGAATTAAAAGAACACAGTGCAGTTTCTCAGAAAGCTTCTTTCCAGTTTTGAACGGAAGATATTTCCTTTTTCACCATAGCCCTCTATGGGCTTCCAAATATCCCTTTGCCACTTCCACAAGAACAGCCTTAGCGAAAGGCTTCTTGAAGGGAAAGATGTAACTCTGTGAGATGAATTAACAGAACACAGAGCAGTTTCTCAGAAAGCTTCTTTCCAGTTTTGAACGGAAGATATTTCCTTTTTCACCATAGCCCTCTATGGGCTTCCAAATATCATTTTGCCAATTCCACAAGAAAAGCCTTAGCGAAAGGCTTCTTGAAGAGAAAGATGTAACTCTGTGAGATATCTTAGGAGAACACAAAGCAGTTTCTCAGAAAGCTTCTTTCCAGTTTTGAGCGGAAGATATTTCCTTTTTCACCATAGCCCTCTATGGGCTTCCAAATACCACTTTGCCAATTCCACAAGAACAGCCTTAGCGAAAGGCTTCTTGAAGGGAAAAATGTAACTCTGTGAGGTTTATTAACAGAACACAGTGCAGTTTTTTAGAAAACTTCTTCCCAGTTTTTAAAGGAAGATATTTCCTTTTTCACCATAGCCCTCTATGGGCTTCCAAATATCACTTTCTAAATTCCAGAAGAACAGCCTTAGCGAAAGTCTTCTTGAAGGGAAAGATGTAACTCTGTGAGATGAATTAACAGAACACAGAGCAGTTTCTCAGAAAGCTTCTTTCGAGTTTTGAACGGAAGATATTTCCTTTTTCACCATAGCCCTCTATGGGCTTCCAAATATCCCTTTGCCAATTCCACAAGAACAGCCTTAGCGAAAGGTTTCTTGAAGGGGAATATGTAACTCTGTGAGATGAATTAACAGAACACAGAGCAGTTTCTCAGAAAGCTTCTTTCCAGTTTGGAACGGAAGATATTTCCTTTTTCAAAATAGCCCTTTATGGGCGTCCAAATATCCCTTTGCCAATTCCACAAGAACAGCCTTAGCGTAAGGTTTCTTGAAGGGAAATATGTAACTCTGTGAGATGAATTAACCGAACACAGAGCAGTTTCTCAGAAAGCTTCTTTCCAGTTTTGAGCGGAAGATATTTCCTTTTTCACCATAGCCCTCTAAGGGCTTGAAAATATCCCTTTGCCAATTCCACAAGAACAGCCTTATCGAAAGGTTTCTTGAAGGGGAAGATGTAACTCTGTGAGATGAATTAACAGAACACAGAGCAGTTTCTCAGAAAGCTTCTTTCCAGTTTTGAAGGGAAGATATTTCCTTTTTCACCATAGCCCTCTATGGGCGTCCAAATATCCCTTTGCTGAATCCACAAGAACAGCCTTAGCGAAAGGTTTCTTGAAGGGAAAGATGTAACTCTGTGAGATGAATTAACAGAACACAGAGCAGTTTCTCAGAAAGCTTCTTTCCAGTTTTGAACGGAAGATATTTCCTTTTTCACCATAGCCCTCTATGAGCTTCCAAATATCCCTTTGCCAATTCCACAAGAAAAGCCTTAGGGATAGGCTTCTTGAAGGGAAAGATGTAACTCTGTGAGATGAATTAACAGAACACAGAACAGTTTCTCAGAAAGCTTCTTTCCAGTTTTGAACGGAAGTTATTTCCTTTTTCACCATAGCCCTCTATGGGCTTCCAAATATCCCTTTGCCAATTCCACAAGCACAGCCTTAGCGAAAGGCTTCTTGAAGGGAAAGAAGTAACTCTGTGAGATGAATTAAAAGAACACAGTGCAGTTTCTCAGAAAGCTTCTTTCCTGTTTTGAACGGAAGATATTTCCTTTTTCACCATAGCCCTCTATGGGCTTCCAAATATCCCTTTGCCAATTCCACAAGTACAGCCTTATCGAAAGGTTTCTTGAAGGGGAAGATGTAACTCTGTGAGATGAATTAACAGAACACAGAACAGTTTCTCAGAAAGCTTCTTTCCAGTTTTGAAGGGAAGATATTTCCTTTTCAATCATAGCCCTCTATGGGCGTCCAGATATCCCTTTGCTAAATCTACAAGAACAGCCTTAGCGAAAGGTTTCTTGAAGTGAAAGATGTTACTCTGTGAGATGAATTAACAGAACACAGAGCAGTTTCTCAGAAAGCTTCTTTCCAGTTTTGAACGGAAGATATTTCCTTTTTCACCATAGCCCTTTATGGGCTTCCAAATATCATTTTGCCAATTCCACAAGAAAAGCCTTAGCGAAAGGCTTCTTGAAGGGAAAGATGTAACTCTGTGAGATATCTTAAGAGAACACAAAGCAGTTTCTCAGAAAGCTTCTTTCCAGTTTTGAACGGAAGATATTTCCTTTTTCACCATAGCCCTCTATGGGCTTCCAAATAAAACTTTGCTAATTCCACAAGAACAGCCTTAGCGAAAGGCTTCTTGAAGGGAAAAATGTAACTCTGTGAGGTGTATTAACAGAACACAGTGCACTTTTTCTGATAACTTCTTTCCAGTTTTTAAAGGAAGATATTTCCTTTTTCACCATAGCCCTCTATGGGCTTCCAAATATCACTTTCTAAATTCCAGAAGAACAGCCTAAGCGAAAGGCTTCTTGAAGGGAAAGATGTAACTCTGTGAGGAGAATTAACAGAACCCAGAGCAGTTTCTCAGAAAGCTTCTTTCCAGTTTTGAACGGAAGATATTTCCTTTTTCACCATAGCCCTCTATGGGCTTCCAAATATCCCTTTGCCAATTCCACAAAAAAAGCCTTAGCGAAACGCTTCTTGAAGGGGAATATGTAACTCTGTGAGATGAATTAACAGAACACAGAGCAGTTTCTCAGAAAGCTTCTTTCCAGTTTTGAACCGAAGATATTTCCTTTTTCAAAATAGCCCTTTATTGGCGTCCAAATATCCCTTTGCGAATTCCACAAGAACAGCCTTAGCGTAAGGTTTCTTGAAGGGAAACATGTAACTCTGTGAGATGAATTAACAGAACACAGAGCAGTTTCTCAGAAAGCTTCTTTCCAGTTTTGAGCGGAAGATATTTCCTTTTTCACCATAGCCCTCTAAGGTCTTGAAAATATCCCTTTGCCAATTCCACAAGAACAGCCTTAGCGAAAGGCTTCTTGAAGGGAAAGATGTAACTCTGTGAGATGAATTAACAGAACACAGAGCAGTTTCTCAGAAAGCTTCTTTCCAGTTTTGAACGGAAGATATTTCCTTTTTCACCATAGCCCTCTATGGGCATCCAAATATCCCTTTTCCAATTCCACAAGAACAGCCTTAGCGAAAGGTTTCTTGAACGGGAAGATGTAACTCTGGGAGATGAATTAAAAGAACACAGTGCAGTTTCTCAGAAAGCTTCTTTCCAGTTTTGAACGGAAGATACTTCCTTTTTCACCATAGAAGTCTAGGTGCGTCCAAATATCACTTTGCGAATTCCACAAGAACAGCCTTAGCGAAAGGCTTCCTGAAGGGAAAGATGTAACTCTGTGAAATGAATTAACAGAACACAGAGCAGTTTCTCAGAAAGCTTCTTTCCAGCTTTGAACGGAAGATATTTCCTTTTTCACCATAGCCCTCTATGGGCTTCCAAATATCCCTTTGCCAATTCCACAAGAACAGCCTTAGCGAAAGGCTTCTTGAAGGGAAAGATGTAACTCTGTGAGATGAATTAACAGAACACAGAGCAGTTTCTCAGAAAGCTTCTTTTCAGTTTTGAACGGAAGATAGTTCCTTTTTCACCATAGCCCTCTGTGGGCTTCCAAATATCCCTTTGCCAATTCCACAAGAACAGCCTTATCGAAAGGTTTCTTGAAGGGGAAGATGTAACTCTGTGAGATGAATTAACAGAACACAGAGCAGTTTCTCAGAAAGCTTCTTTCCAGTTTTGAACGGAAGATATTTCCTTTTTCACCATAGCCCTCTATGGGCGTCCAAATATCCCTTTGCTGAATCCACAAGAACAGCCTTAGCGAAAGGTTTCTTGAAGGGAAAGATGTAACTCTGTGAGATGAATTAACAGAACACAGAGCAGTTTCTCAGAAAGCTTCTTTCCAGTTTTGAACGGAAGATATTTCCTTTTTCACCATAGCCCTCTATGAGCTTCCAAATATCCCTTTTCCAATTCCACAAGAAAAGCCTTAGCGAAAGGCTTCCTGAAGGGAAAGATGTAACTCTGTGAGATGAATTAACAGAACACAGAGCAGTTTCTCAGAAAGCTTCTTTCCAGCTTTGAACGGAAGATATTTCCTTTTTCACCATAGCCCTCTATGGGCTTCCAAATATCCCTTTGCCAATTCCACAAGCACAGCCTTAGCGAAAGGCTTCTTGAAGGGAAAAATGTAACTCTGTGAGGTGTATTAACAGAACACAGTGCAGTTTTTCTGAAAACTTCTTTCCAGTTTTTAAAGGAAGATATTTCCTTTTTCACCATAGCCCTCTATGGGCTTCCAAATATCACTTTCTAAATTCCAGAAGAACAGCCTAAGCGAAAGGCTTCTTGAAGGGAAAGATGTAACTCTGTGAGATGAATTAACAGAACCCAGAGCAGTTTCTCAGAAAGCTTCTTTCCAGTTTTGAGCGGAAGATATTTCCTTTTTCACCATAGCCCTCTAAGGTCTTGAAAATATCCCTTTGCCAATTCCACAAGAACAGCCTTAGCGAAAGGCTTCTTGAAGGGAAAGATGTAACTCTGTGAGATGAATTAACAGAACACAGAGCAGTTTCTCAGAAAGCTTCTTTCCAGTTTTGAACGGAAGATATTTCCTTTTTCACCATAGCCCTCTATGGGCATCCAAATATCCCTTTTCCAATTCCACAAGAACAGCCTTAGCAAAAGGTTTCTTGAACGGGAAGATGTAACTCTGGGAGATGAATTAAAAGAACACAGTGCAGTTTCTCAGAAAGCTTCTTTCCAGTTTTGAACGGAAGATATTTCCTTTTTCACCATAGAAGTCTAGGTGCGTCCAAATATCACTTTGCGAATTCCACAAGAACAGCCTTAGCGAAAGGCTTCTTGAAGGGAAAGATGTAACTCTGTGAGATGAATTAACAGAACACAGAGCAGTTTCTCAAAAAGCTTCTTTCCAGTTTAAAACGGAAGATATTTCATTTTCACCATAGCCCTCTAAGGGCTTCCAAATATCCCTTTGCCAATTCCACAAGAACAGCCTTAGGGAAAGGATTCTTGAAGGGAAAGATGTAACTCCGTGAGATGAATTAACAGAACACAGAGCAGTTTCTCAGAAAGCTTCTTTCCAGTTTTGAACGGAAGATATTTCCTTTTTCACCATAGTCCTCAATGGGCTTCCAAATATTACTTTGCGAATTCCACAAGAACAGCCTTAGCGAAAGGATTCCTGAAGGGAAAGATGTAACTCTGTGAAATGAATTAACAGAACACAGAGCAGTTTCTCAGAAAGCTTCTTTCCAGCTTTGAACGGAAGATATTTCCTTTTTCACCATAGCCCTCTATGGGCTTCCAAATAACCCTTTGCCAATTCCACAAGAACAGCCTTAGCGAAAGGCTTCTTGAAGGGTAAGATGTAACTCTGTGAGATGAATTAACAGAACACAGAGCAGTTTCTCAGAAAGCTTCTTTTCAGTTTTGAACGGAAGATAGTTCCTTTTTCACCATAGCCCTCTGTGGGCTTCCAAATATCCCTTTGCCAATTCCACAAGAACAGCCTTATCGAAAGATTTCTTGAAGGGGAAGATGTAACTCTGTGAGATGAATTAACAGAACACAGAGCAGTTTCTCAGAAAGCTTCTTTCCAGTTTTGAAGGGAAGATATTTCCTTTTTCAACATAGCCCTCTATGGGCGTCCAAATATCCCTTTGCTGAATCCACAAGAACAGCCTTAGCGAAAGGTTTCTTGAAGGGAAAGATGTAACTCTGCGAGATGAATTAACAGAACACAGAGCAGTTTCTCAGAAAGCTTCTTTCCAGTTTTGAACGGAAGATATTTCCTTTTTCACCATAGCCCTCTATGAGCTTCCAAATATCCCTTTTCCAATTCCACAAGAAAAGCCTTAGGGAAAGGCTTCTTGAAGGGAAAGATGTAACTCTGTGAGATGAATTAACAGAACACAGAACAGTTTCTCAGAAAGCTTCTTTCCAGTTTTGAACGGAAGATATTTCCTTTTTCACCATAGCCCTCTATGGGCTTCCAAATATCCCTTTGCCAATTCCACAAGCACAGCCTTAGCGAAAGGCTTCTTGAAGGGAAAGAAGTAACTCTGTGAGATGAATTAAAAGAACACAGTGCAGTTTCTCAGAAAGCTTCTTTCCTGTTTTGAACGGAAGATATTTCCTTTTTCACCATAGCCCTCTATGGGCTTCCAAATATCCCTTTGCCACTTCCACAAGGACAGCCTTAGCGAAAGGCTTCTTGAAGGGAAAGATGTAACTCTGTGAGATGAATTAACAGAACACAGAGCTGTTTCTCAGAAAGCTTCTTTTCAGTTTTGAACGGAAGATAGTTCCTTTTTCACCATAGGCCTCTGTGGGCTTCCAAATATCCCTTTGCCAATTCCACAAGAACAGCCTTAGAGAAAGGTTTCTTGAAGGGGAAGATGTAACTCTGTGAGATGAATTAACAGAACACAGAGCAGTTTCTCAGAAAGCTTCTTTCCAGTTTTGAAGGGAAGATATTTCCTTTTTCACCATAGCCCTCTATGGGCGTCCAAATATCCCTTTGCTAAATCTACAAGAACAGCCTTAGCGAAAGGTTTCTTGAAGTGAAAGATGTTACTCTGTGAGATGAATTAACAGAACACAGAGCAGTTTCTCAGAAAGCTTCTTTCCAGTTTTGAACGGAAGATATTTCCTTTTTCACCATAGCCCTCTATGGGCTTCCAAATATCATTTTGCCAATTCCACAAGAAAAGCCTTAGCGAAAGGCTTCTTGAAGGGAAAGATGTAACTCTGTGAGATATCTTAAGAGAACACAGAGCAGTTTCTCAGAAAGCTTCTTTCCAGCTTTGAACGGAAGATATTTCCTTTTTCACCATAGCCCTCTATGGGCTTCCAAATATCCCTTTGCCAATTCCACAAGCACAGCCTTAGCGAAAGGCTTCTTGAAGGGAAAAATGTAACTCTGTGAGGTGTATTAACAGAACACAGTGCAGTTTTTCTGAAAACTTCTTTCCAGTTTTTAAAGGAAGATATTTCCTTTTTCACCATAGCCCTCTATGGGCTTCCAAATATCACTTTCTAAATTCCAGAAGAACAGCCTAAGCGAAAGGCTTCTTGAAGGGAAAGATGTAACTCTGTGAGATGAATTAACAGAACCCAGAGCAGTTTCTCAGAAAGCTTCTTTCCAGTTTTGAGCGGAAGATATTTCCTTTTTCACCATAGCCCTCTAAGGTCTTGAAAATATCCCTTTGCCAATTCCACAAGAACAGCCTTAGCGAAAGGCTTCTTGAAGGGAAAGATGTAACTCTGTGAGATGAATTAACAGAACACAGAGCAGTTTCTCAGAAAGCTTCTTTCCAGTTTTGAACGGAAGATATTTCCTTTTTCACCATAGCCCTCTATGGGCATCCAAATATCCCTTTTCCAATTCCACAAGAACAGCCTTAGCAAAAGGTTTCTTGAACGGGAAGATGTAACTCTGGGAGATGAATTAAAAGAACACAGTGCAGTTTCTCAGAAAGCTTCTTTCCAGTTTTGAACGGAAGATATTTCCTTTTTCACCATAGAAGTCTAGGTGCGTCCAAATATCACTTTGCGAATTCCACAAGAACAGCCTTAGCGAAAGGCTTCTTGAAGGGAAAGATGTAACTCTGTGAGATGAATTAACAGAACACAGAGCAGTTTCTCAAAAAGCTTCTTTCCAGTTTAAAACGGAAGATATTTCATTTTCACCATAGCCCTCTAAGGGCTTCCAAATATCCCTTTGCCAATTCCACAAGAACAGCCTTAGGGAAAGGATTCTTGAAGGGAAAGATGTAACTCCGTGAGATGAATTAACAGAACACAGAGCAGTTTCTCAGAAAGCTTCTTTCCAGTTTTGAACGGAAGATATTTCCTTTTTCACCATAGTCCTCAATGGGCTTCCAAATATTACTTTGCGAATTCCACAAGAACAGCCTTAGCGAAAGGATTCCTGAAGGGAAAGATGTAACTCTGTGAAATGAATTAACAGAACACAGAGCAGTTTCTCAGAAAGCTTCTTTCCAGCTTTGAACGGAAGATATTTCCTTTTTCACCATAGCCCTCTATGGGCTTCCAAATATCCCTTTGCCAATTCCACAAGAACAGCCTTAGCGAAAGGCTTCTTGAAGGGTAAGATGTAACTCTGTGAGATGAATTAACAGAACACAGAGCAGTTTCTCAGAAAGCTTCTTTTCAGTTTTGAACGGAAGATAGTTCCTTTTTCACCATAGCCCTCTGTGGGCTTCCAAATATCCCTTTGCCAATTCCACAAGAACAGCCTTATCGAAAGATTTCTTGAAGGGGAAGATGTAACTCTGTGAGATGAATTAACAGAACACAGAGCAGTTTCTCAGAAAGCTTCTTTCCAGTTTTGAAGGGAAGATATTTCCTTTTTCAACATAGCCCTCTATGGGCGTCCAAATATCCCTTTGCTGAATCCACAAGAACAGCCT
Source organism: Chlorocebus sabaeus (assembly GCF_047675955.1). NCBI lineage: Eukaryota > Metazoa > Chordata > Mammalia > Primates > Cercopithecidae > Chlorocebus > Chlorocebus sabaeus. The sequence goes on from NC_132911.1 coordinate 46,174,599, forward strand.
TAGCGAAAGGTTTCTTGAAGGGAAAGATGTAACTCTGCGAGATGAATTAACAGAACACAGAGCAGTTTCTCAGAAAGCTTCTTTCCAGTTTTGAACGGAAGATATTTCCTTTTTCACCATAGCCCTCTATGAGCTTCCAAATATCCCTTTTCCAATTCCACAAGAAAAGCCTTAGGGAAAGGCTTCTTGAAGGGAAAGATGTAACTCTGTGAGATGAATTAACAGAACACAGAACAGTTTCTCAGAAAGCTTCTTTCCAGTTTTGAACGGAAGATATTTCCTTTTTCACCATAGCCCTCTATGGGCTTCCAAATATCCCTTTGCCAATTCCACAAGCACAGCCTTAGCGAAAGGCTTCTTGAAGGGAAAGAAGTAACTCTGTGAGATGAATTAAAAGAACACAGTGCAGTTTCTCAGAAAGCTTCTTTCCTGTTTTGAACGGAAGATATTTCCTTTTTCACCATAGCCCTCTATGGGCTTCCAAATATCCCTTTGCCACTTCCACAAGGACAGCCTTAGCGAAAGGCTTCTTGAAGGGAAAGATGTAACTCTGTGAGATGAATTAACAGAACACAGAGCTGTTTCTCAGAAAGCTTCTTTTCAGTTTTGAACGGAAGATAGTTCCTTTTTCACCATAGGCCTCTGTGGGCTTCCAAATATCCCTTTGCCAATTCCACAAGAACAGCCTTAGAGAAAGGTTTCTTGAAGGGGAAGATGTAACTCTGTGAGATGAATTAACAGAACACAGAGCAGTTTCTCAGAAAGCTTCTTTCCAGTTTTGAAGGGAAGATATTTCCTTTTTCACCATAGCCCTCTATGGGCGTCCAAATATCCCTTTGCTAAATCTACAAGAACAGCCTTAGCGAAAGGTTTCTTGAAGTGAAAGATGTTACTCTGTGAGATGAATTAACAGAACACAGAGCAGTTTCTCAGAAAGCTTCTTTCCAGTTTTGAACGGAAGATATTTCCTTTTTCACCATAGCCCTCTATGGGCTTCCAAATATCATTTTGCCAATTCCACAAGAAAAGCCTTAGCGAAAGGCTTCTTGAAGGGAAAGATGTAACTCTGTGAGATATCTTAAGAGAACACAAAGCAGTTTCTCAGAAAGCTTCTTTCCAGTTTTGAACGGAAGATATTTCCTTTTTCACCATAGCCCTCTATGGGCTTCCAAATAAAACTTTGCTAATTCCACAAGAACAGCCTTAGCGAAAGGAGTCTTGAAGGGAAAAATGTAACTCTGTGAGGTGTATTAACAGAACACAGTGCAGTTTTTCTGAAAACTTCTTTCCAGTTTTTAAAGGAAGATATTTCCTTTTTCACCATAGCCCTCTATGGGCTTCCAAATATCACTTTCTAAATTCCAGAAGAACAGCCTAAGCGAAAGGCTTCTTGAAGGGAAAGATGTAACTCTGTGAGATGAATTAACAGAACCCAGAGCAGTTTCTCAGAAAGCTTCTTTCCAGTTTTGAACGGAAGATATTTCCTTTTTCACCATAGCCCTCTATGGGCTTCCAAATATCCCTTTGCCAATTCCACAAAAAAAGCCTTAGCGAAAGGTTTCTTGAAGGGGAATATGTAACTCTGTGAGATGAATTAACAGAACACAGAGCAGTTTCTCAGAAAGCTTCTTTCCAGTTTTGAACCGAAGATATTTCCTTTTTCAAAATAGCCCTTTATTGGCGTCCAAATATCCCCTTGCGAATTCCACAAGAACAGCCTTAGCGTAAGGTTTCTTGAAGGGAAATATGTAACTCTGTGAGATGAATTAACAGAACACAGAGCAGTTTCTCAGAAAGCTTCTTTCCAGTTTTGAGCGGAAGATATTTCCTTTTTCACCATAGCCCTCTCAGGTCTTGAAAATATCCCTTTGCCAATTCCACAAGAACAGCCTTAGCGAAAGGCTTCTTGAAGGGAAAGATGTAACTCTGTGAGATTAATTAACAGAACACAGAGCAGTTTCTCAGAAAGCTTCTTTACAGTTTTGAACGGAAGATATTTCCTTTTTCACCATAGCCCTCTATGGGCTTCCAAATATCCCTTTGCCAATTCCACAAGAACAGCCTTAGTGAAAGGATTCTTGAAGGAGAAGATGTAACTCTGTGAGATGAATGAACAGAACACAGAGCAGTTTCTCAGAAAGCTTCTTTCCAGTTTTGAACGGAAGATATTTCCTTTTTCACAAGAACCCTCTATGAGCGTCCAAATATCCTTTTGCGAATTCCACAAGAACAGCCTTAGCGTAAGGCTTCTTGAAGGGAAAGATGTAACTCTGTGAGATGAATTAACAGAACACAGAGCAGTTTCTCAGAAAGCTTCTTTCCAGTTTTGAACGGAAGATATTTCCTTTTTCACCATAGCCCTCTATGGGCTTCCATATATCCCTTTGCCAATTCCACAAGAACAGCCTTAGCGAAAGGCTTCTTGAAGGGAAAGATGTAACTCTGTGAGATGAATTAACAGAACACAGAGCAGTTTCTCAGAAAGCTTCTTTCCAGTTTTGAACGGAAGATATTTCCTTTTTCACCATAGCCCTCTATGGGCTTCCAAATATCCCTTTGCCAATTCCAGAAGAACAGCCTTAGCGAAACGCTTTTTGATGGGGAAGATGTAACTCTGTGAGATGATTTAACAGAACACAGATCAGATTCTCAGAAAGCTTTTTTCCAGGTTGAACGGAAGATATTTCCTTTTTCACCATAGCCCTCTATGGGCTTCCAAATATCCCTTTGCCAATTCCACAAGAAAAGCCTTAGCGAAAGGCTTCTTGAAGGGAAAGATGTAACTCTGTGAGATGAATTAACAGAACACAGAGCAGTTTCTCAGAAAGCTTCTTTCCAGTTTTTAAAGGAATCTATTTCCTTTTTCACCATAGCCCTCTATGGGCTTCCAAATATCCCTTTTCCAATTCCACAAGAAAAGCCTTAGCGAAAGGCTACTTGAAGGGAAAGAAGTAACTCTGTGAGATGAATTAAAAGAACACTGTGCAGTTTCTCAGAAAGCTTCTTTCCAGTTTTGAACGGAAGATATTTCCTTTTTCACCATAGCCCTCTATGGGCTTCCAAATACCACTTTGCCAATTCCACAAGAACAGCCTTAGCGAAAGGCTTCTTGAAGGGAAAAATGTAACTCTGTGAGGTTTATTAACAGAACACAGTGCAGTTTTTTAGAAAACTTCTTTCCAGTTTTTAAAGGAAGATATTTCCTTTTTCACCATAGCCCTCTATGGGCTTCCAAATATCACTTTCTAAATTCCAGAAGAACAGCCTTAGCGAAAGGCTTCTTGAAGGGAAAGATGTAACTCTGTGAGATGTATTAACAGAACACAGAGCAGTTTCTCAGAAAGCTTCTTTCCAGTTTTGAACGGAAGATATTTCCTTTTTCACCATAGCCCTCTATGGGCTTCCAAATATCCCTTTGCCAATTCCACAAGAACAGCCTTAGCGAAAGGCTTCTTGAAGGGAAAGATGTAACTCTGTGAGATAAATTAACAGAACACAGAGCAGTTTCTCAGAAGGCTTCTTTACAGTTTTGAACGGAAGATATTTCCTTTTTCACCATAGCCCTCTATGGGCTTCCAAATATCATTTTGCCAGTTCCACAAGAAAAGCCTTAGCGAAAGGCTTCTTGAAGGGAAAGATGTAACTCTGTGAGATATCTTAAGAGAACACAAAGCAGTTTCTCAGAAAGCTTCTTTCCAGTTTTGAACGGAAGATATTTCCTTTTTCACCATAGCCCTCTATGGGCTTCCAAATAAAACTTTGCTAATTCCACAAGAACAGCCTTAGCGAAAGGCTTCTTGAAGGGAAAAATGTAACTCTGTGAGGTGTATTAACAGAACACAGTGCAGTTTTTCTGAAAACTTCTTTCCAGTTTTTAAAGGAAGATATTTCCTTTTTCACCATAGCCCTCTATGGGCTTCCAAATATCACTTTCTAAATTCCAGAAGAACAGCCTAAGCGAAAGGCTTCTTGAAGGGAAAGATGTAACTCTGTGAGATGAATTAACAGAACCCAGAGCAGTTTCTCAGAAAGCTTCTTTCCAGTTTTGAACGGAAGATATTTCCTTTTTCACCATAGCCCTCTATGGGCTTCCAAATATCCCTTTGCCAATTCTACAAAAAAAGCCTTAGCGAAAGGTTTCTTGAAGGGGAATATGAAACTCTGTGAGATGAATTAACAGAACACAGAGCAGTTTCTCAAAAAGCTTCTTTCCAGTTTTGAACCGAAGATATTTCCTTTTTCAAAATAGCCCTTTATTGGCGTCCAAATATCCCTTTGCGAATTCCACAAGAACAGCCTTAGCGTAAGGATTCTTGAAGGGAAATATGTAACTCTGTGAGATGAATTAACAGAACACAGAGCAGTTTCTCAGAAAGCTTCTTTCCAGTTTTGAGCGGAAGATATTTCCTTTTTCACCATAGCCCTCTAAGGTCTTGAAAATATCCCTTTGCCAATTCCACAAGAACAGCCTTAGCGAAAGGCTTCTTGAAGGGAAAGATGTAACTCTGTGAGATTAATTAACAGAACACAGAGCAGTTTCTCAGAAAGCTTCTTTACAGTTTTGAACGAAAGATATTTCCTTTTTCACCATAGCCCTCTATGGGATTCCAAATATCCCTTTGCCAATTCCACAAGAACAGCTTTAGTGAAAGCATTCTTGAAGGAGAAGATGTAACTGTGTGAGATGAATTAACAGAACACAGAGCAGTTTCTCAGAAAGCTTCTTTCCAGTTTTGAACGGAAGATATTTCCTTTTTCACCAGAACCCTCTATGAGCGTCCAAATATCCTTTTGCGAATTCCACAAGAACAGCCTTAGCGTAAGGCTTCTTGAAGGGAAAGATGTAACTCTGTGAGATGAATTATCAGAACACAGAGCAGTTTCTCAGAGGGCTTCTTTCCAGTTTTGAACGGAAGATATTTCCTTTTTCACCATAGCCCTCTATGGGCTTCCAAATATCCCTTTGCCAATTCCACAAGAACAGCCTTAGCGAAAGGCTTCTTGAAGGGAAAGATGTAACTCTGTGAGATGAATTAACAGAACACAGAGCAGTTTCTCAGAAAGCTTCTTTCCAGTTTTGAACGGAAGATATTTCCTTTTTCACCATAGCCCTCTATGGGCTTCCAAATATCCCTTTGCCAATTCCACAAGAACAGCCTTAGCGAAACGCTTCTTGATGGGGAAGATGTAACTCTGTGAGATGATTTAACAGAACACAGATCAGATTCTCAGAAAGCTTTTTTCCAGGTTGAACGGAAGATATTTCCTTTTTCACCATAGCCCTTTATGGGCTTCCAAATATCCCTTTGCCAATTCCACAAGAAAAGCCTTAGCGAAAGGCTTCTTGAAGGGAAAGATGTAACTCTGTGAGATGAATTAACAGAACACAGAGCAGTTTCTCAGAAAGCTTCTTTACAGTTTTTAAAGGAAACTATTTCCTTTTTCAACATAGCCCTCTATGGGCTTCCAAATATCCCTTTTCCAATTCCACAAGAACAGCCTTAGCGAAAGGCTTCTTGAAGGGAAAGAAGTAACTCTGTGAGATGAATTAAAAGAACACAGTGCAGTTTCTCAGAAAGCTTCTTTCTAGTTTTGAACGGAAGATATTTCCTTTTTCACCATAGGCCTCTATGGGCTTCCAAATATCCCTTTTCCAATTCCACAAGAACAGCCTTAGCGAAAGGCTTCTTGAAGGGAAAGAAGTAACTCTGTGAGATGAATTAAAAGAACACAGAGCAGTTTCTCAGAAAGCTTCTTTCCAGGTTTGAACGGAAGATATTTCCTTTTTCACCATAGCCCTCTATGGGCTTCCAAATATCCCTTTTCCAATTCCACAAGAACAGCCTTAGCGAAAGGCTTCTTGAAGGGAAAGAAGTAACTCTGTGAGATGAATTAAAAGAACACAGTGCAGTTTCTCAGAAAGCTTCTTTCCATTTTTGAACGGAAGATATTTCCTTTTTCACCATAGCCCTCTATGGGCTTCCAAATATCACTTTGCGAATTCCACAAGAACAGCCTTAGCGAAAGGCTTCTTGAAGGGAAAGATGTAACTCTGTGAGATGAATTAACAGAACACAGAGCAGTTTCTCAGAAAGGTTCTTTCCAGCTTTGAACGGAAGATATTTCCTTTTTCACCATAGGCCTCTATGGGCTTCCAAATATCCCTTTGCCAATTCCACAAGAACAGCCTTAGCGAAAGGCTTCTTGAAGGGAAAGATGTAACTCTGTGAGATGAATTAACAGAACACAGAGCAGTTTCTCAGAAAGTTTCTTTCCAGTTTTGAACGGAAGATAGTTCCTTTTTCACCATAGCCCTCTATGGGCTTCCAAATATCCCTTTGCCAATTCCACAAGAACAGCCTTAGCGAAAGGTTTCTTGAAGGGGAAGATGTAACTCTGTGAGATGAATTAACAGAACACAGAGCAGTTTCTCAGAAAGCTTCTTTCCAGTTTTGAACGGAAGATATTTCCTTTTTCACCATAGCCCTCTATGGGCTTCCAAATATCTCTTTGCCAATTCCACATGAACAGCCTTAGCGAAAGGCTTCTTGAAGGGAAAGATGTAACTCTGTGAGATGTATTAACAGAACACAGAGCAGTTTCTCAGAAAGCTTCTTTCCAGTTTTGAACGGAAGATATTTCCTTTTTCACCATAGCCCTCTATGGGCTTCCAAATATCCCTTTGCCAATTCCACAAGACCAGCCTTAGCGAAAGGCTTCATGAAGGGGAAGATGTAACTCTGTGAGATGAATTAACAGAACACAGAGCAGTTTCTCAGAAAGCTTCTTTCCAGTTTTGAACGGAAGATATTTCCTTTTTAACCATAGCCCTCTATGGGCGTCCAAATATCCCTTTGCGAATTCCACAAGAACAGCCTTAGCGTAAGGCATCTTGAAGGGAAATATGTAACTCTGTGAGATGAATTAACAGAACACAGAGCAGTTTCTCAGAAAGCTTCTTTCCAGTTTTGAACGGAAGATATTTCCTTTTTCACCATAGCCCTCTATGGACTTCCAAATATCATTTTGCCAATTCCACAAGAAAAGCCTTAGCGAAAGGCTTCTTGAAGGGAAAGATGTAACTCTGTGAGATATCTTAAGAGAACACAAAGCAGTTTCTCAGAAAGCTTCTTTCCAGTTTTGAACGGAAGATATTTCCTTTTTCACCATAGCCCTCTATGGGCTTCCAAATACCACTTTGCCAATTTCACAAGAACAGCCGGAGCGAAAGGCTTCTTGAAGGGAAAGATGTAACTCTGTGAGGTGTATTAACAGAACACAGTGCAGTTTTTCAGAAAACTTCTTTCCAGTTTTTAAAGGAAGATATTTCCATTTTCACCATAGCCCTCTATGGGCTTCCAAATATCACTTTCTAAATTCCAGAAGAACAGCCTTAGCGAAAGGCTTCTTGAAGGGAAAGATGTAACTCTGTGAGATATCTTAAGAAAACACAAAGCAGTTTCTCAGAAAGCTTCTTTCCAGTTTTGAACGGAAGATATTTCCTTTTTCACCATAGCCCTCTATGCGCTTCCAAATACCGCTTTGCCATTCCCACAAGAACAGCCTTAGCGAAAGGCTTCTTGAAGGGAAAGATGTAATTCTGTGAGATGAATTAACAGAACACAGAGCAGTATCTCAGAAAGCTTCTTTCCAATTTTGCAGGGAAGATATTTCCTTTTTCGCCATAGCCCTCTACGGGCTTCCAAATATCCATTTGCCAATTCCACAAGAACAGCCTTAGCGAAACGCTTCTTGAAGGGGAAGATGTAACTCTGTGAGATGATTTAACAGAAAACAGAGCAGTTTCACAGAAAGCTTCTTTCCATGTTTTGAATTGAAGATAGTTCCTTTTTCACCATAGCCCTCTATGGGCTTCCAAATATCCCTTTGCCAATTCCACAAGAACAGCCTTAGCGAAAGGCTCCTTGAAGGGAAAGATGTAACTCTCTGAGATGAATTAACAGAACACAGAGCTGTTTCTCAGAAAGCTTCTTTCCAGTTTTGAACGGGAGATATTTCCTTTTTCACCATAGCCCTCTATGGGCTTCCAAATATCCCTTTGCCAATTCCACAAGAACAGCCTTAGCGAAAGGCTTCTTGAAGGGAAAGATGTAACTCTGTGAGATGAATTAACAGAACACAGAGCACTTTCTCAGAAAGCTTCTTTCCAGTTTTGAACGGAAGATATTTCCTTTTTCACCATAGCCCTCTATGGGCTTCCAAATATCCCTTTGCCAATTCCACAAGAAAAGCCTTAGCGAAAGGCTTTTTGAAGGGAAAGATGTAGCTCTCTGAGATGAATTAACAGAACACAGAGCAGTTTTTCAGAAAGCTTATTTCCAGTTTTGAACGGAAGATATTTCCTTTTTCACCATAGCCCTCTATGGGCTTCCAAATATCCCTTTGCTAATTCCACAAGAACAGCCTTAGCGAAAGGCTTCTTGAAGGGAAAGATGTAACTCTGTGAGATGTACTAACAGAACCCAAAGCAGTTTCTCAGAAAGCTTCTTTCCAATTTTGAACGGAAGATATTTCCTTTTTCACCGTAGCCCTCTAAGGGCTTCCAAATATCATTTTGCAATTTCCACAACAAAAGCCTTAGCGAAAGGCTTCTTGAAGGGAAAGATGTAACTCTATGAGATATCTTAAGAGAACACATAGCAGTTTCTCTGAAAGCTTCTTTCCAGTTCTGAACGGAAGATATTTCCTTTTTCACCGTAGCCCTCTATGGGCTTCCAAATACCACTTTGCCAATTCCACAAGAACAGCCTTAGCGAAAGGCTTCTTGAAGGGAAAAATGTAACTCTGTGAGGTGTATTAACAGAACACAGTGCAGTTTTTCAGTAAACTTCTTTCCAGTTTTTAAAGGAAGATATTTCCTTTTTCACCATAGCCCCCTATGGGCTTCCAAATATCACTTTCTAAATTCCAGAAGAACAGCCTTAGCGAAAGGCTTCTTGAAGGGAAAGATGTAACTCTGTGAGATGAATTAACGGAAAACAGAGCAGTTTCTCAGAAAGATACTTTCCAGTTTTGAACGGAAGATATTTCCTTTTTCACCATAGCCCTGTATGGGCTTGCAAATATCCCTTTGCCAATTCCACAAGAACAGCCTTAGCGAAAGGCTTCTTGAAGGGAAAGATGTAACTCTGTGAGATGAATTAACAGAACACAGAGCAGTTTCTCAGAAAGCTTCTTTCCAGTTTTGAACGGAAGATACTTCCTTTTTCACCATAGCCCTCTATGGGCTTCCAAATATCCCTTTGCCTATTCCACAAGAACAGCCTTAGCGAAAGGTTTCTTGAAGGGGAATATTTTACTCTGTGAGATGAATTAACAGAACACAGAGCAGTTTCTCAGAAAGCTTCTTTCCAGTTTTGAACGGAAGATATTTCCTTTTTCACCAGAACCCTCTATGAGCGTCCAAATATCCTTTTGCGAATTCCACAAGAACAGCCTTACCGTAAGGCTTCTTCAAGGGAAAGATGTAACTCTGTGAGATGAAGTAACAGAACACAGAGCAGTTTCTCAGAAAGCTTCTTTCCAGTTTTGAACGGAAGATATTTCCTTTTTCACCATAGCCCTCTATGGGCGTCAAAATATCCCTTTGCCAATTCCACAAGAACAGCCTTAGTGAAAGGCTTCTTGAAGGGAAAGATGTAACTCTGTGAGATGAATTAACAGAACACAGAGCAGTTTCTCAGAAAGCTTCTTTCCATTTTTGAACGGAAGCTATTTCCTTTTTCAACATAGCCCTCTAGGGGCTTCCAAATATCCCTTTGCCAATTCCACAAGAACAGCCTTAGCGAAATGCTTCTTGTTGGGAAAGATGTAACTCTGTGAGGTGAATTAACAGAACACAGAGCAGTTTCTCAGAAAGCTTCTTTCCAGTTTTGAACGGAAGATATTTCCTTTTACACCATAGCCCTCTATGGGCTTCCAAATATCCTTTTGCCAACTCCACAAGAAAAACCTTAGCGAAAGGCTTCTTGAAGGGAAAGATGTAACTCTGTGAGATGAATTAACGGAACACAGATCAGATTCTCAGAAAGCTTTTTTCCAAGTTGAACGAAAGATATTTCCTTTTTCACCATAGCCTCTATGGGCTTCCAAATATCCCTCTGCCAATTCCACAAGAACAGCCTTATCGAAAGGCTTCTTGAAGGGAAAGATGTAACTCTGTGAGATGAATTAACAGAACACAGAGCAGTTTCTCAGAAAGCTTCTTACCAGTTTTTAAAGGAATCTATTTCCTTTTTCACCATAGCCCTCTAAGGGCTTCCAAATATCCCTTTTCCAATTCCACAAGAACAGCCTTAGCGAAAGGCTTCTTTAAGGGAAAGAAGTAACTCTGTGAGATGAATTAAAAGAACACAGTGCAGTTTCTCAGAAAGCTTCTTTCCAGTTTTGAACGGAAGATATTTCCTTTTTCACCATAGCCCTCAATGGGCTTCCAAATATCCCTTTGCCACTTCCACAAGGACAGCCTTAGCGAAAGGCTTCTTGAAGGGAAAGATGTAACTCTGTGAGATATCTTAAGAGAACACAAAGCAGTTTCTCAGAAAGCTTCTTTCCAGTTTTGAACGGAAGATATTTCCTTTTTCACCATAGCCCTCTATGGGCTTCCAAATAAAACTTTGCTAATTCCACAAGAACAGCCTTAGCGAAAGGCTTCTTGAAGGGAAAAATGTAACTCTGTGAGGTGTATTAACAGAACACAGTGCACTTTTTCTGATAACTTCTTTCCAGTTTTTAAAGGAAGATATTTCCTTTTTCACCATAGCCCTCTATGGGCTTCCAAATATCCCTTTGCCAATTCCACAAAAAAAGCCTTAGCGAAACGCTTCTTGAAGGGGAATATGTAACTCTGTGAGATGAATTAACAGAACACAGAGCAGTTTCTCAGAAAGCTTCTTTCCAGTTTTGAACCGAAGATATTTCCTTTTTCAAAATAGCCCTTTATTGGCGTCCAAATATCCCTTTGCGAATTCCACAAGAACAGCCTTAGCGTAAGGTTTCTTGAATTGAAACATGTAACTCTGTGAGATGAATTAACAGAACACAGAGCAGTTTCTCAGAAAGCTTCTTTCCAGTTTTGAGCGGAAGATATTTCCTTTTTCACCATAGCCCTCTAAGGTCTTGAAAATATCCCTTTGCCAATTCCACAAGAACAGCCTTAGCGAAAGGCTTCTTGAAGGGAAAGATGTAACTCTGTGAGATGAATTAACAGAACACAGAGCAGTTTCTCAGAAAGCTTCTTTCCAGTTTTGAACGGAAGATATTTCCTTTTTCACCATAGCCCTCTATGGGCATCCAAATATCCCTTTTCCAATTCCACAAGAACAGCCTTAGCGAAAGGTTTCTTGAACGGGAAGATGTAACTCTGGGAGATGAATTAAAAGAACACAGTGCAGTTTCTCAGAAAGCTTCTTTCCAGTTTTGAACGGAAGATATTTCCTTTTTCACCATAGAAGTCTAGGTGCGTCCAAATATCACTTTGCGAATTCCACAAGAACAGCCTTAGCGAAAGGCTTCTTGAAGGGAAAGATGTAACTCTGTGAGATGAATTAACAGAACACAGAGCAGTTTCTCAAAAAGCTTCTTTCCAGTTTAAAACGGAAGATATTTCATTTTCACCATAGCCCTCTAAGGGCTTCCAAATATCCCTTTGCCAATTCCACAAGAACAGCCTTAGGGAAAGGCTTCTTGAAGGGAAAGATGTAACTCTGTGAGATGAATTAACAGAACACAGAACAGTTTCTCAGAAAGCTTCTTTCCAGTTTTGAACGGAAGATATTTCCTTTTTCACCATAGCCCTCTATGGGCTTCCAAATATCCCTTTGCCAATTCCACAAGCACAGCCTTAGCGAAAGGCTTCTTGAAGGGAAAGAAGTAACTCTGTGAGATGAATTAAAAGAACACAGTGCAGTTTCTCAGAAAGCTTCTTTCCTGTTTTGAACGGAAGATATTTCCTTTTTCACCATAGCCCTCTATGGGCTTCCAAATATCCCTTTGCCACTTACACAAGGACAGCCTTAGCGAAAGGCTTCTTGAAGGGAAAGATGTAACTCTGTGAGATGAATTAACAGAACACAGAGCAGTTTCTCAGAAAGCTTCTTTTCAGTTTTGAACGGAAGATCGTTCCTTTTTCACCATAGCCCTCTGTGGGCTTCAAAATATCCCTTTGCCAATTCCACAAGAACAGCCTTAGCGAAAGGTTTCTTGAAGTGAAAGATGTTACTCTGTGAGATGAATTAACAGAACACAGAGCAGTTTCTCAGAAAGCTTCTTTCCAGTTTTGAACGGAAGATATTTCCTTTTTCACCATAGCCCTCTATGGGCTTCCAAATATCATTTTGCCAATTCCACAAGAAAAGCCTTAGCGAAAGGCTTCTTGAAGGGAAAGATGTAACTCTGTGAGATATCTTAAGAGAACACAAAGCAGTTTCTCAGAAAGCTTCTTTCCAGTTTTGAACGGAAGATATTTCCTTTTTCACCATAGCCCTCTATGGGCTTCCAAATAAAACTTTGCTAATTCCACAAGAACAGCCTTAGCGAAAGGATTCTTGAAGGGAAAAATGTAACTCTGTGAGGTGTATTAACAGAACACAGTGCAGTTTTTCTGAAAACTTCTTTCCAGTTTTTAAAGGAAGATATTTCCTTTTTCACCATAGCCCTCTATGGGCTTCCAAATATCACTTTCTAAATTCCAGAAGAACAGCCTAAGCGAAAGGCTTCTTGAAGGGAAAGATGTAACTCTGTGAGATGAATTAACAGAACCCAGAGCAGTTTCTCAGAAAGCTTCTTTTAAGTTTTGAGCGGAAGATATTTCCTTTTTCACCATAGCCCTCTAAGGTCTTGAAAATATCCCTTTGCCAATTCCACAAGAACAGCCTTAGCGAAAGGCTTCTTGAAGGGAAAGATGTAACTCTGTGAGATGAATTAACAGAACACAGAGCAGTTTCTCAGAAAGCTTCTTTCCAGTTTTGAACGGAAGATATTTCCTTTTTCACCATAGCCCTCTATGGGCTTCCCAATATCATTTTGCCAATTCCACAAGAAAAGCCTTAGCGAAAGGCTTCTTGAAGGGAAATATGTAACTCTGTGAGAGATCTTAAGAACACACAAAGCAGTTTCTCAGAAAGCTTCTTTCCAGTTTTGAACGGAAGATATTTCCTTTTTCACCATAGCCCTCAATGGGCTTCCAAATATCCCTTTGCCACTTCCACAAGGACAGCCTTAGCGAAAGGCTTCTTGAAGGGAAAGATGTAACTCTGTGAGATGAATTAACAGAACACAGAGCAGTTTCTCAGAAAGCTTCTTTCCAGTTTTGAACGGAAGATATTTCCTTTTTCACCATAGCCCTCTATGGGCTTCCAAATATCCCTTTGCCAATTCCAGAAGAACAGCCTTAGCGAAACGCTTCTTGATGGGGAAGATGTAACTCTGTGAGATGATTTAACAGAACACAGGTCAGATTCTCAGAAAGCTTTTTTCCAGGTTGAACGGAAGATATTTCCTTTTTCACCATAGCCCTCTATGGACTTCCAAATATCCCTTTGCCAATTCCACAAGAAAAGCCTTAGCGAAAGGCTTCTTGAAGGGAAAGATGTAACTCTGTGAGATGAATTAACAGAACACAGAGCAGTTTCTCAGAAAGCTTCTTTCCAGTTTTTAAAGGAATCTATTTCCTTTTTCACCATAGCCCTCTATGGGCTTCCAAATATCCCTTTTCCAATTCCACAAGAACAGCCTTAGCGAAAGGCTTCTTGAAGGGAAAGAAGTAACTCTGTGAGATGAATTAAAAGAACACAGTGCAGTTTCTCAGAAAGCTTCTTTCCAGTTTTGAATGGAAGATATTTCCTTTTTCAACATAGCCCTCTATGGGCTTCCAAATATCCCTTTGCCACTTCCACAAGGACAGCCTTAGCGAAAGGCTTCTTGAAGGGAAAGATGTAACTCTGTGAGATGAATTAACAGAACACAGAGCAGTTTCTCAGAAAGCTTCTTTCCAATTTTGCAGGGAAGATATTTCCTTTTTCGCCATAGCCCTCTATGGGCTTCCAAATATCCATTTGCCAATTCCACAAGAACAGCCTTAGCGAAACGCTTCTTGAAGGGGAAGATGTAACTCTGTGAGATGATTTAACAGAAAACAGAGCAGTTTCACAGAAAGCTTCTTTCCATGTTTTGAATTGAAGATAGTTCCTTTTTCACCATAGCCCTCTATGGGCTTCCAAATATCCCTTTGCCAATTCCACAAGAACAGCCTTAGCGAAAGGCTCCTTGAAGGGAAAGATGTAACTCTCTGAGATGAATTAACAGAACACAGAGCTGTTTCTCAGAAAGCTTCTTTCCAGTTTTGAACGGGAGATATTTCCTTTTTCACCATAGCCCTCTATGGGCTTCCAAATATCCCTTTGCCAATTCCACAAGAACAGCCTTAGCGAAAGGCTTCTTGAAGGGAAAGATGTAACTCTGTGAGATGAATTAACAGAACACAGAGCACTTTCTCAGAAAGCTTCTTTCCAGTTTTGAACGGAAGATATTTCCTTTTTCACCATAGCCCTCTATGGGCTTCCAAATATCCCTTTGCCAATTCCACAAGAAAAGCCTTAGCGAAAGGCTTTTTGAAGGGAAAGATGTAACTCTGTGAGATGAATTAACAGAACACAGAGCAGTTTCTCAGAAAGCTTCTTTCCAGTTTTGAACGGAAGATATTTCCTTTTTCACCATAGCCCTCTATGGGCATCCAAATATCCCTTTTCCATTTCCACAAGAACAGCCTTAGCGAAAGGTTTCTTGAACGGGAAGATGTAACTCTGGGAGATGAATTAAAAGAACACAGTGCAGTTTCTCAGAAAGCTTCTTTCCAGATTTGAACGGAAGATATTTCCTTTTTCACCATAGCCCTCTATGGGCTTCCAAATATCCATTTGCCAATTCCACAAGAACAGCCTTAGCGAAACGCTTCTTGAAGGGGAAGATGTAACTCTGTGAGATGATTTAAGAGAAAACAGAGCAGTTTCACAGAAAGCTTCTTTCCATGTTTTGAATTGAAGATAGTTCCTTTTTCACCATAGCCCTCTATGGGCTTCCAAATATCCCTTTGCCAATTCCACAAGAACAGCCTTAGCGAAAGGCTCCTTGAAGGGAAAGATGTAACTCTCTGAGATGAATTAACAGAACACAGAGCTGTTTCTCAGAAAGCTTCTTTCCAGTTTTGAACGGGAGATATTTCCTTTTTCACCATAGCCCTCTATGGGCTTCCAAATATCCCTTTGCCAATTCCACAAGAACAGCCTTAGCGAAAGGCTTCTTGAAGGGAAAGATGTAACTCTGTGAGATGAATTAACAGAACACAGAGCAGTTTCTCAGAAAGCTTCTTTTCAGTTTTGAACGGAAGATAGTTCCTTTTTCACCATAGCCCTCTGTGGGCTTCCAAATATCCCTTTGCCAATTCCACAAGAACAGCCTTATCGAAAGGTTTCTTGAAGGGGAAGATGTAACTCTGTGAGATGAATTAACAGAACACAGAGCAGTTTCTCAGAAAGCTTCTTTCCAGTTTTGAAGGGAAGATATTTCCTTTTTCAACATAGCCCTCTATGGGCGTCCAAATATCCCTTTGCTGAATCCACAAGAAAAGCCTTAGCGAAAGGTTTCTTGAAGGGAAAGATGTAACTCTGTGAGATGAATTAACAGAACACAGAGCAGTTTCTCAGAAAGCTTCTTTCCAGTTTTGAACGGAAGATATTTCCTTTTTCACCATAGCCCTCTATGAGCTTCCAAATATCCCTTTTCCAATTCCACAAGAAAAGCCTTAGGGAAAGGCTTCTTGAAGGGAAAGATGTAACTCTGTGAGATGAATTAACAGAACACAGAACAGTTTCTCAGAAAGCTTCTTTCCAGTTTTGAACGGAAGATATTTCCTTTTTCACCATAGCCCTCTATGGGCTTCCAAATATCCCTTTGCCAATTCCACAAGCACAGCCTTAGCGAAAGGCTTCTTGAAGGGAAAGAAGTAACTCTGTGAGATGAATTAAAAGAACACAGTGCAGTTTCTCAGAAAGCTTCTTTCCTGTTTTTAACGGAAGATATTTCCTTTTTCACCATAGCCCTCTATGGGCTTCCAAATATCCCTTTGCCACTTACACAAGGACAGCCTTAGCGAAAGGCTTCTTGAAGGGAAAGATGTAACTCTGTGAGATGAATTAACAGAACACAGAGCAGTTTCTCAGAAAGCTTCTTTTCAGTTTTGAACGGAAGATCGTTCCTTTTTCACCATAGGCCTCTGTGGGCTTCCAAATATCCCTTTGCCAATTCCACAAGAACAGCCTTAGCGAAAGGTATCTTGAAGGGGAAGATGTAACTCTGTGAGATGAATTAACAGAACACAGAGCAGTTTCTCAGAAAGCTTCTTTCCAGTTTTGAAGGGAAGATATTTCCTTTTTCACCATAGCCCTCTATGGGCGTCCAAATATCCCTTTGCTAAATCTACAAGAACAGCCTTAGCGAAAGGTTTCTTGAAGTGAAAGATGTTACTCTGTGAGATGAATTAACAGAACACAGAGCAGTTTCTCAGAAAGCTTCTTTCCAGTTTTGAACGGAAGATATTTCCTTTTTCACCATAGCCCTCTATGGGCTTCCAAATATCATTTTGCCAATTCCACAAGAAAAGCCTTAGCGAAAGGCTTCTTGAAGGGAAAGATGTAACTCTGTGAGATGTCTTAAGAGAACACAAAGCAGTTTCTCAGAAAGCTTCTTTCCAGTTTTGAACGGAAGATATTTCCTTTTTCACCATAGCCCTCTATGGGCTTCCAAATAAAACTTTGCTAATTCCACAAGAACAGCCTTAGCGAAAGGATTCTTGAAGGGAAAAATGTAACTCTGTGAGGTGTATTAACAGAACACAGTGCAGTTTTTCTGAAAACTTCTTTCCAGTTTTTAAAGGAAGATATTTCCTTTTTCACCATAGCCCTCTATGGGCTTCCAAATATCACTTTCTAAATTCCAGAAGAACAGCCTAAGCGAAAGGCTTCTTGAAGGGAAAGATGTAACTCTGTGAGATGAATTAACAGAACCCAGAGCAGTTTCTCAGAAAGCTTCTTTCCAGTTTTGAGCGGAAGATATTTCCTTTTTCACCATAGCCCTCTAAGGTCTTGAAAATATCCCTTTGCCAATTCCACAAGAACAGCCTTAGCGAAAGGCTTCTTGAAGGGAAAGATGTAACTCTGTGAGATGAATTAACAGAACACAGAGCAGTTTCTCAGAAAGCTTCTTTCCAGTTTTGAACGGAAGATATTTCCTTTTTCACCATAGCCCTCTATGGGCTTCCCAATATCATTTTGCCAATTCCACAAGAAAAGCCTTAGCGAAAGGCTTCTTGAAGGGAAATATGTAACTCTGTGAGAGATCTTAAGAACACACAAAGCAGTTTCTCAGAAAGCTTCTTTCCAGTTTTGAACGGAAGATATTTCCTTTTTCACCATAGCCCTCAATGGGCTTCCAAATATCCCTTTGCCACTTCCACAAGGACAGCCTTAGCGAAAGGCTTCTTGAAGGGAAAGATGTAACTCTGTGAGATGAATTAACAGAACACAGAGCAGTTTCTCAGAAAGCTTCTTTCCAGTTTTGAACGGAAGATATTTCCTTTTTCACCATAGCCCTCTATGGGCTTCCAAATATCCCTTTGCCAATTCCAGAAGAACAGCTTTAGCGAAACGCTTCTTGATGGGGAAGATGTAACTCTGTGAGATGATTTAACAGAACACAGATCAGATTCTCAGAAAGCTTTTTTCCAGGTTGAACGGAAGATATTTCCTTTTTCACCATAGCCCTCTATGGGCTTCCAAATATCCCTTTGCCAATTCCACAAGAAAAGCCTTAGCGAAAGGCTTCTTGAAGGGAAAGATGTAACTCTGTGAGATGAATTAACAGAACACAGAGCAGTTTCTCAGAAAGCTTCTTTCCAGTTTTTAAAGGAATCTATTTCCTTTTTCACCATAGCCCTCTATGGGCTTCCAAATATCCCTTTTCCAATTCCACAAGAACAGCCTTAGCGAAAGGCTTCTTGAAGGGAAAGAAGTAACTCTGTGAGATGAATTAAAAGAACACAGTGCAGTTTCTCAGAAAGCTTCTTTCCAGTTTTGAATGGAAGATATTTCCTTTTTCAACATAGCCCTCTATGGGCTTCCAAATATCCCTTTGCCACTTCCACAAGGACAGCCTTAGCGAAAGGCTTCTTGAAGGGAAAGATGTAACTCTGTGAGATGAATTAACAGAACACAGAGCAGTTTCTCAGAAAGCTTCTTTCCAGTTTTGAACGGAAGATATTTCCTTTTTCACCATAGCCCTCTATGGGCTTCCAAATATCCCTTTGCTAAATCCACAAGAACAGCCTTAGCAAAAGGTTTCTTGAAGGGAAAGATGTAACTCTGTGAGATGAATTAACAGAACACACAGCAGTTTCTCAGAAAGCTTCTTTCCAGTTTTGAACGGAAGATATTTCCTTTTTCACCATAGCCCTCTATGGGCTTCCAAATATCATTTTGCCAATTCCACAAGAAAAGCCTTAGCGAAAGGCTTCTTGAAGGGAAAGATGTAACTCTGTGAGATATCTTAGGAGAACACAAAGCAGTTTTTCAGAAAGCTTCTTTCCAGTTTTGAACGGAAGATATTTCCTTTTTCACCATAGCCCTCTAAGGGCTTCCATATACCTCTTTGCGAATTCCACAAGAACAGCCTTAGCGAAAGGCTTCTTGAAGGGAAAAATGTAACTCTGTGAGGTTTATTAACAGAACACAGGGCAGTTTTTTAGAAAACTTCTTTCCAGTTTTTAAAGGCAGATATTTCCTTTTTCACAATAGCCCTCTATGGGCTTCAAAATATCACTTTCTAAATTCCAGAAGAACAGCCTTAGCGAAAGGCTTCTTGAAGGGTAAGATGTAACTCTGTGAGATGAATTAACAGAACACAGAGCAGTTTCTCAGAAAGCTTCTTTTCAGTTTTGAACGGAAGATAGTTCCTTTTTCACCATAGCCCTCTGTGGGCTTCCAAATATCCCTTTGCCAATTCCACAAGAACAGCCTTATCGAAAGATTTCTTGAAGGGGAAGATGTAACTCTGTGAGATGAATTAACAGAACACAGAGCAGTTTCTCAGAAAGCTTCTTTCCAGTTTTGAAGGGAAGATATTTCCTTTTTCAACATAGCCCTCTATGGGCGTCCAAATATCCCTTTGCTGAATCCACAAGAACAGCCTTAGCGAAAGGTTTCTTGAAGGGAAAGATGTAACTCTGTGAGATGAATTAACAGAACACAGAGCAGTTTCTCAGAAAGCTTCTTTCCAGTTTTGAACGGAAGATATTTCCTTTTTCACCATAGCCCTCTATGAGCTTCCAAATATCCCTTTTCCAATTCCACTAGAAAAGCCTTAGGGAAAGGCTTCTTGAAGGGAAAGATGTAACTCTGTGAGATGAATTAACAGAACACAGAACAGTTTCTCAGAAAGCTTCTTTCCAGTTTTGAACGGAAGATATTTCCTTTTTCACCATAGCCCTCTATGGGCTTCCAAATATCCCTTTGCCAATTCCACAAGCACAGCCTTAGCGAAAGGCTTCTTGAAGGGAAAGAAGTAACTCTGTGAGATGAATTAAAAGAACACAGTGCAGTTTCTCAGAAAGCTTCTTTCCTGTTTTGAACGGAAGATATTTCCTTTTTCACCATAGCCCTCTATGGGCTTCCAAATATCCCTTTGCCACTTCCACAAGGACAGCCTTAGCGAAAGGCTTCTTGAAGGGAAAGATGTAACTCTGTGAGATGAATTAACAGAACACAGAGCTGTTTCTCAGAAAGCTTCTTTTCAGTTTTGAACGGAAGATAGTTCCTTTTTCACCATAGGCCTCTGTGGGCTTCCAAATATCCCTTTGCCAATTCCACAAGAACAGCCTTAGCGAAAGGTTTCTTGAAGGGGAAGATGTAACTCTGTGAGATGAATTAACAGAACACAGAGCAGTTTCTCAGAAAGCTTCTTTCCAGTTTTGAAGGGAAGATATTTCCTTTTTCACCATAGCCCTCTATGGGCGTCCAAATATCCCTTTGCTAAATCTACAAGAACAGCCTTAGCGAAAGGTTTCTTGAAGTGAAAGATGTTACTCTGTGAGATGAATTAACAGAACACAGAGCAGTTTCTCAGAAAGTTTCTTTCCAGTTTTGAACGGAAGATAGTTCCTTTTTCACCATAGCCCTCTATGGGCTTCCAAATATCCCTTTGCCAATTCCACAAGAACAGCCTTAGCGAAAGGTTTCTTGAAGGGGAAGATGTAACTCTGTGAGATGAATTAACAGAACACAGAGCAGTTTCTCAGAAAGCTTCTTTCCAGTTTTGAACGGAAGATATTTCCTTTTTCACCATAGCCCTCTATGGGCTTCCAAATATCCCTTTGCCAATTCCACAAGACCAGCCTTAGCGAAAGGCTTCATGAAGGGGAAGATGTAACTCTGTGAGATGAATTAACAGAACACAGAGCAGTTTCTCAGAAAGCTTCTTTCCAGTTTTGAACGGAAGATATTTCCTTTTTAACCATAGCCCTCTATGGGCGTCCAAATATCCCTTTGCGAATTCCACAAGAACAGCCTTAGCGTAAGGCATCTTGAAGGGAAATATGTAACTCTGTGAGATGAATTAACAGAACACAGAGCAGTTTCTCAGAAAGCTTCTTTCCAGTTTTGAACGGAAGATATTTCCTTTTTCACCATAGCCCTCTATGGACTTCCAAATATCATTTTGCCAATTCCACAAGAAAAGCCTTAGCGAAAGGCTTCTTGAAGGGAAAGATGTAACTCTGTGAGATATCTTAAGAGAACACAAAGCAGTTTCTCAGAAAGCTTCTTTCCAGTTTTGAACGGAAGATATTTCCTTTTTCACCATAGCCCTCTATGGGCTTCCAAATACCACTTTGCCAATTTCACAAGAACAGCCTTAGCGAAAGGCTTCTTGAAGGGAAAGATGTAACTCTGTGAGGTGTATTAACAGAACACAGTGCAGTTTTTCAGAAAACTTCTTTCCAGTTTTTAAAGGAAGATATTTCCATTTTCACCATAGCCCTCTATGGGCTTCCAAATATCACTTTCTAAATTCCAGAAGAACAGCCTTAGCGAAAGGCTTCTTGAAGGGGAAGATGTAACTCTGTGAGATGAATTAACAGAACACAGAGCAGTTTCTCAGAAAGCTTCTTTCCAGTTTTGAACGGAAGATATTTCCTTTTTCACCATAGCCCTCTATGGGCTTCCAAATATCTCTTTGCCAATTCCACATGAACAGCCTTAGCGAAAGGCTTCTTGAAGGGAAAGATGTAACTCTGTGAGATGTATTAACAGAACACAGAGCAGTTTCTCAGAAAGCTTCTTTCCAGTTTTGAACGGAAGATATTTCCTTTTTCATCATAGCCCTCTATGGGCTTCCAAATATCCCTTTGCCAATTCCACAAGACCAGCCTTAGCGAAAGGCTTCATGAAGGGGAAGATGTAACTCTGTGAGATGAATTAACAGAACACAGAGCAGTTTCTCAGAAAGCTTCTTTCCAGTTTTGAACGGAAGATATTTCCTTTTTAACCATAACCCTCTATGGGCGTCCAAATATCCCTTTGCGAATTCCACAAGAACAGCCTTAGCGTAAGGCATCTTGAAGGGAAATATGTAACTCTGTGAGATGAATTAACAGAACACAGAGCAGTTTCTCAGAAAGCTTCTTTCCAGTTTTGAACGGAAGATATTTCCTTTTTCACCATAGCCCTCTATGGACTTCCAAATATCATTTTGCCAATTCCACAAGAAAAGCCTTAGCGAAAGGCTTCTTGAAGGGAAAGATGTAACTCTGTGAGATATCTTAAGAGAACACAAAGCAGTTTCTCAGAAAGCTTCTTTCCAGTTTTGAACGGAAGATATTTCCTTTTTCACCATAGCCCTCTATGGGCTTCCAAATACCACTTTGCCAATTTCACAAGAACAGCCTTAGCGAAAGGCTTCTTGAAGGGAAAGATGTAACTCTGTGAGGTGTATTAACAGAACACAGTGCAGTTTTTCAGAAAACTTCTTTCCAGTTTTTAAAGGAAGATATTTCCATTTTCACCATAGCCCTCTATGGGCTTCCAAATATCACTTTCTAAATTCCAGAAGAACAGCCTTAGCGAAAGGCTTCTTGAAGGGAAAGATGTAACTCTGTGAGATATCTTAAGAAAACACAAAGCAGTTTCTCAGAAAGCTTCTTTCCAGTTTTGAACGGAAGATATTTCCTTTTTCACCATAGCCCTCTATGGGCTTCCAAATACCGCTTTGCCATTCCCACAAGAACAGCCTTAGCGAAAGGCTTCTTGAAGGGAAAGATGTAATTCTGTGAGATGAATTAACAGAACACAGAGCAGTATCTCAGAAAGCTTCTTTCCAATTTTGCAGGGAAGATATTTCCTTTTTCGCCATAGCCCTCTATGGGCTTCCAAATATCCATTTGCCAATTCCACAAGAACAGCCTTAGCGAAACGCTTCTTGAAGGGGAAGATGTAACTCTGTGAGATGATTTAACAGAAAACAGAGCAGTTTCACAGAAAGCTTCTTTCCATGTTTTGAATTGAAGATAGTTCCTTTTTCACCATAGCCCTCTATGGGCTTCCAAATATCCCTTTGCCAATTCCACAAGAACAGCCTTAGCGAAAGGCTCCTTGAAGGGAAAGATGTAACTCTCTGAGATGAATTAACAGAACACAGAGCTGTTTCTCAGAAAGCTTCTTTCCAGTTTTGAACGGGAGATATTTCCTTTTTCACCATAGCCCTCTATGGGCTTCCAAATATCCCTTTGCCAATTCCACAAGAACAGCCTTAGCGAAAGGCTTCTTGAAGGGAAAGATGTAACTCTGTGAGATGAATTAACAGAACACAGAGCAGTTTCTCAGAAAGCTTCTTTCCAGTTTTGAACGGAAGATATTTCCTTTTTCACCATAGCCCTCTATGGGCTTCCAAATATCCCTTTGCCAATTCCACAAGAAAAGCCTTAGCGAAAGGCTTTTTGAAGGGAAAGATGTAACTCTCTGAGATGAATTAACAGAACACAGAGCAGTTTTTCAGAAAGCTTATTTCCAGTTTTGAACGGAAGATATTTCCTTTTTCACCATAGCCCTCTATGGGCTTCCAAATATCCCTTTGCTAATTCCACAAGAACAGCCTTAGCGAAAGGCTTCTTGAAGGGAAAGATGTAACTCTGTGAGATGTACTAACAGAACCCAAAGCAGTTTCTCAGAAAGCTTCTTTCCAATTTTGAACGGAAGATATTTCCTTTTTCACCGTAGCCCTCTAAGGGCTTCCAAATATCATTTTGCCATTTCCACAACAAAAGCCTTAGCGAAAGGCTTCTTCAAGGGAAAGATGTAACTCTATGTGATATCTTAAGAGAACACAAAGCAGTTTCTCTGAAAGCTTCTTTCCAGTTCTGAACGGAAGATATTTCCTTTTTCACCGTAGCCCTCTATGGGCTTCCAAATACCACTTTGCCAATTCCACAAGAACAGCCTTAGCGAAAGGCTTCTTGAAGGGAAAAATGTAACTCTGTGAGGTGTATTAACAGAACACAGTGCAGTTTTTCAGAAAACTTCTTTCCAGTTTTTAAAGGAAGATATTTCCTTTTTCACCATAGCCCCCTATGGGCTTCCAAATATCACTTTCTAAATTCCAGAAGAACAGCCTTAGCGAAAGGCTTCTTGAAGGGAAAGATGTAACTCTGTGAGATGAATTAACGGAACACAGAGCAGTTTCTCAGAAAGATACTTTCCAGTTTTGAACGGAACATATTTCCTTTTTCACCATAGCCCTGTATGGGCTTGCAAATATCCCTTTGCCAATTCCACAAGAACAGCCTTAGCGAAAGGCTTCTTCAAGGGAAAGATGTAACTCTGTGAGATGAATTAACAGAACACAGAGCAGTTTCTC
Organism: Chlorocebus sabaeus; assembly: GCF_047675955.1. Taxonomy (NCBI): domain Eukaryota; kingdom Metazoa; phylum Chordata; class Mammalia; order Primates; family Cercopithecidae; genus Chlorocebus; species Chlorocebus sabaeus. Next base: position 46,198,575 of record NC_132911.1, read on the forward strand.
AGAAAGCTTCTTTCCAGTTTTGAACGGAAGATACTTCCTTTTTCACCATAGCCCTCTATGGGCTTCCAAATATCCCTTTGCCTATTCCACAAGAACAGCCTTAGCGAAAGGTTTCTTGAAGGGGAATATTTTACTCTGTGAGATGAATTAACAGAACACAGAGCAGTTTCTCAGAAAGCTTCTTTCCAGTTTTGAACGGAAGATATTTCCTTTTTCACCAGAACCCTCTATGAGCGTCCAAATATCCTTTTGCGAATTCCACAAGAACAGCCTTACCGTAAGGCTTCTTCAAGGGAAAGATGTAACTCTGTGAGATGAAGTAACAGAACACAGAGCAGTTTCTCAGAAAGCTTCTTTCCAGTTTTGAACGGAAGATATTTCCTTTTTCACCATAGCCCTCTATGGGCGTCAAAATATCCCTTTGCCAATTCCACAAGAACAGCCTTAGTGAAAGGCTTCTTGAAGGGAAAGATGTAACTCTGTGAGATGAATTAACAGAACACAGAGCAGTTTCTCAGAAAGCTTCTTTCCATTTTTGAACGGAAGCTATTTCCTTTTTCAACATAGTCCTCCAGGGGCTTCCAAATATCCCTTTGCCAATTCCACAAGAACAGCCTTAGCGAAATGCTTCTTGTTGGGAAAGATGTAACTCTGTGAGGTGAATTAACAGAACACAGAGCAGTTTCTCAGAAAGCTTCTTTCCAGTTTTGAACGGAAGATATTTCCTTTTACACCATAGCCCTCTATGGGCTTCCAAATATCCTTTTGCCAACTCCACAAGAAAAACCTTAGCGAAAGGCTTCTTGAAGGGAAAGATGTAACTCTGTGAGATGAATTAACGGAACACAGATCAGATTCTCAGAAACCTTTTTTCCAAGTTGAACGAAAGATATTTCCTTTTTCACCATAGCCTCTATGGGCTTCCAAATATCCCTCTGCCAATTCCACAAGAACAGCCTTATCGAAAGGCTTCTTGAAGGGAAAGATGTAACTCTGTGAGATGAATTAACAGAACACAGAGCAGTTTCTCAGAAAGCTTCTTTCCAGTTTTTAAAGGAATCTATTTCCTTTTTCACCATAGCCCTCTAAGGGCTTCCAAATATCCCTTTTCCAATTCCACAAGAACAGCCTTAGCGAAAGGCTTCTTTAAGGGAAAGAAGTAACTCTGTGAGATGAATTAAAAGAACACAGTGCAGTTTCTCAGAAAGCTTCTTTCCAGTTTTGAACGGAAGATATTTCCTTTTTCACCATAGCCCTCAATGGGCTTCCAAATATCCCTTTGCCACTTCCACAAGGACAGCCTTAGCGAAAGGCTTCTTGAAGGGAAAGATGTAACTCTGTGAGATGAATTAACAGAACACAGAGCAGTTTCTCAGAAAGCTTCTTTCCAGTTTTGACGGGAAGATATTTCCTTTTTCACCATAGCCCTCTATGGGCGTCCAGATATCCCTTTGCTAAATCTACAAGAACAGCCTTAGCGAAAGGTTTCTTGAAGTGAAAGATGTTACTCTGTGAGATGAATTAACAGAACACAGAGCAGTTTCTCAGAAAGCTTCTTTCCAGTTTTGAACGGAAGATATTTCCTTTTTCACCATAGCCCTCTATGGGCTTCCAAATATCATTTTGCCAATTCCACAAGAAAAGCCTTAGCGAAAGGCTTCTTGAAGGGAAAGATGTAACTCTGTGAGATATCTTAAGAGAACACAAAGCAGTTTCTCAGAAAGCTTCTTTCCAGTTTTGAACGGAAGATATTTCCTTTTTCACCATAGCCCTCTATGGGCTTCCAAATAAAACTTTGCTAATTCCACAAGAACAGCCTTAGCGAAAGGCTTCTTGAAGGGAAAAATGTAACTCTGTGAGGTGTATTAACAGAACACAGTGCACTTTTTCTGATAACTTCTTTCCAGTTTTTAAAGGAAGATATTTCCTTTTTCACCATAGCCCTCTATGGGCTTCCAAATATCCCTTTGCCAATTCCACAAAAAAAGCCTTAGCGAAACGCTTCTTGAAGGGGAATATGTAACTCTGTGAGATGAATTAACAGAACACAGAGCAGTTTCTCAGAAAGCTTCTTTCCAGTTTTGAACCGAAGATATTTCCTTTTTCAAAATAGCCCTTTATTGGCGTCCAAATATCCCTTTGCGAATTCCACAAGAACAGCCTTAGCGTAAGGTTTCTTGAAGGGAAACATGTAACTCTGTGAGATGAATTAACAGAACACAGAGCAGTTTCTCAGAAAGCTTCTTTCCAGTTTTGAGCGGAAGATATTTCCTTTTTCACCATAGCCCTCTAAGGTCTTGAAAATATCCCTTTGCCAATTCCACAAGAACAGCCTTAGCGAAAGGTTTCTTGAACGGGAAGATGTAACTCTGGGAGATGAATTAAAAGAACACAGTGCAGTTTCTCAGAAAGCTTCTTTCCAGTTTTGAACGGAAGATATTTCCTTTTTCACCATAGCCCTCTATGGGCTTCCAAATACCGCTTTGCCATTCCCACAAGAACAGCCTTAGCGAAAGGCTTCTTGAAGGGAAAGATGTAATACTGTGAGATGAATTAACAGAACACAGAGCAGTATCTCAGAAAGATTCTTTCCAATTTTGCAGGGAAGATATTTCCTTTTTCGCCATAGCCCTCTATGGGCTTCCAAATATCCATTTGCCAATTCCACAAGAACAGCCTTAGCGAAAGGCTTCTTGAAGGGGAAGATGTAACTCTGTGAGATGATTTAACAGAAAACAGAGCAGTTTCACAGAAAGCTTCTTTCCATGTTTTGAATTGAAGATAGTTCCTTTTTCACCATAGCCCTCTATGGGCTTCCAAATATCCCTTTGCCAATTCCACAAGAACAGCCTTAGCGAAAGGCTCCTTGAAGGAAAAGATGTAACTCTCTGAGATGAATTAACAGAACACAGAGCAGTTTCTCAGAAAGCTTCTTTCCAGTTTTGAACGGAAGATATTTCCTTTTTCACCATAGCCCTCTATGGGCTTCCAAATATCCCTTTGCCAATTCCACAAGAACAGCCTTAGCGAAAGGCTTCTTGAAGGGAAAGATGTAACTCTGTGAGATGAATTAACAGAACACAGAGCACTTTCTCAGAAAGCTTCTTTCCAGTTTTGAACGGAAGATATTTCCTTTTTCACCATAGCCCTCTATGGGCTTCCAAATATCCCTTTGCCAATTCCACAAGAAAAGCCTTAGCGAAAGGCTTTTTGAAGGGAAAGATGTAACTCTCTGAGATGAATTAACAGAACACAGAGCAGTTTTTCAGAAAGCTTATTTCCAGTTTTGAACGGAAGATATTTCCTTTTTCACCATAGCCCTCAATGGGCTTCCAAATATCCCTTTGCTAATTCCACAAGAAAAGCCTTAGCGAAAGGCTTCTTGAAGGGAAAGATGTAACTCTATGAGATATCTTAAGAGAACACAAAGCAGTTTCTCTGAAAGCTTCTTTCCAGTTCTGAACGGAAGATATTTCCTTTTTCACCGTAGCCCTCTATGGGCTTCCAAATACCACTTTGCCAATTCCACAAGAACAGCCTTAGCGAAAGGCTTCTTGAAGGGAAAAATGTAACTCTGTGAGGTGTATTAACAGAACACAGTGCAGTTTTTCAGAAAACTTCTTTCCAGTTTTTAAAGGAAGATATTTCCTTTTTCACCATAGCCCCCTATGGGCTTCCAAATATCACTTTGCCAATTCCAGAAGAACAGCCTTAGCGAAAGGCTTCTTGAAGGGAAAGATGTAACTCTGTGAGATGAATTAACGGAACACAGAGCAGTTTCTCAGAAAGATACTTTCCAGTTTTGAACGGAAGATATTTCCTTTTTCACCATAGCCCTGTATGGGCTTGCAAATATCCCTTTGCCAATTCCACAAGAACACCCTTAGCGAAAGGCTTCTTGAAGGGAAAGATGTAACTCTGTGAGATGAATTAACAGAACACAGAGCAGTTTCTCAGAAAGCTTCTTTCCAGTTTTGAACGGAAGATATTTCCTTTTTCACCATAGCCCTCTATGGGCTTCCAAATATCCCTTTGCCTATTCCACAAGAACAGCCTTAGCGAAAGGTTTCTTGAAGGGGAATATTTTACTCTGTGAGATGAATTAACAGAACACAGAGCAGTTTCTCAGAAAGCTTCTTTCCAGTTTTGAATGGAAGATATTTCCTTTTTCAAAATAGCCCTTTATGGGCGTCCAAATATCCCTTTGCGAATTCCACAAGAACAGCCTTAGCGTAAGGTTTCTTGAAGGAAATATGTAACTCTGTGAGATGAATTAACAGAACACAGAGCAGTTTCTCAGAAAGCTTCTTTCCAGTTTTGAACGGAAGATATTTCCTTTTTCACCAGAACCCTCTATGAGCGTCCAAATATCCTTTTGCGAATTCCACAAGAACAGCCTTACCGTAAGGCTTCTTCAAGGGAAAGATGTAACTCTGTGAGATGAAGTAACAGAACACAGAGCAGTTTCTCAGAAAGCTTCTTTCCAGTTTTGAACGGAAGATATTTCCTTTTTCACCATAGCCCTCTATGGGCGTCAAAATATCCCTTTGCCAATTCCACAAGAACAGCCTTAGTGAAAGGCTTCTTGAAGGGAAAGATGTAACTCTGTGAGATGAATTAACAGAACACAGAGCAGTTTCTCAGAAAGCTTCTTTCCATTTTTGACGGGAAGATATTTCCTTTTTCACCATAGCCCTCTATGGGCGTCAAAATATCCCTTTGCCACTTCCACAAGGACAGCCTTAGCGAAAGGCTTCTTGAAGGGAAAGATGTAACTCTGTGAGATGAATTAACAGAACACAGAGCAGTTTCTCAGAAAGCTTCTTTCCAGTTTTGACGGGAAGATATTTCCTTTTTCACCATAGCCCTCTATGGGCGTCCAAATATCCCTTTGCTAAATCCACAAGAACAGCCTTAGCAAAAGGTTTCTTGAAGGGAAAGATGTAACTCTGTGAGATGAATTAACAGAACACAGAGCAGTTTCTCAGAAAGCTTCTTTCCAGTTTTGAACGGAAGATATTTCCTTTTTCACCATAGCCCTCTATGGGCTTCCAAATATCATTTTGCCAATTCCACAAGAAAAGCCTTAGCGAAAGGCTTCTTGAAGGGAAATATGTAACTCTGTGAGATATCTTAAGAACACACAAAGCAGTTTCTCAGAAAGCTTCTTTCCAGTTTTGAACGGAAGATATTTCCTTTTTCACCTTAGCCCTCAATGGGCTTCCAAATATCCCTTTGCCACTTCCACAAGGACAGCCTTAGCGAAAGGCTTCTTGAAGGGAAAGATGTAACTCTGTGAGATGAATTAACAGAACACAGAGCAGTTTCTCAGAAAGCTTCTTTCCAGTTTTGAACGGAAGATATTTCCTTTTTCACCATAGCCCTCTATGGGCTTCCAAATATCCCTTTGCCAATTCCAGAAGAACAGCCTTAGCGAAACGCTTCTTGATGGGGAAGATGTAACTCTGTGAGATGATTTAACAGAACACAGATCAGATTCTCAGAAAGCTTTTTTCCAGGTTGAACGGAAGATATTTCCTTTTTCACCATAGCCCTCTATGGGCTTCCAAATATCCCTTTGTCAATTCCACAAGAAAAGCCTTAGCGAAATGCTTCTTGAAGGGAAAGATGTAACTCTGTGAGATGAATTAACAGAACACAGAGCAGTTTCTCAGAAAGCTTCTTTCCAGTTTTTAAAGGAATCTATTTCCTTTTTCACCATAGCCCTCTAAGGGCTTCCAAATATCCCTTTTCCAATTCCACAAGAACAGCCTTAGCGAAAGGCTTCTTTAAGGGAAAGAAGTAACTCTGTGAGATGAATTAAAAGAACACAGTGCAGTTTCTCAGAAAGCTTCTTTCCAGTTTTGAACGGAAGATATTTCCTTTTTCACCATAGCCCTCAATGGGCTTCCAAATATCCCTTTGCCACTTCCACAAGGACAGCCTTAGCGAAAGGCTTCTTGAAGGGAAAGATGTAACTCTGTGAGATGAATTAACAGAACACAGAGCAGTTTCTCAGAAAGCTTCTTTCCAGTTTTGACGGGAAGATATTTCCTTTTTCACCATAGCCCTCTATGGGCGTCCAGATATCCCTTTGCTAAATCTACAAGAACAGCCTTAGCGAAAGGTTTCTTGAAGTGAAAGATGTTACTCTGTGAGATGAATTAACAGAACACAGAGCAGTTTCTCAGAAAGCTTCTTTCCAGTTTTGAACGGAAGATATTTCCTTTTTCACCATAGCCCTCTATGGGCTTCCAAATATCATTTTGCCAATTCCACAAGAAAAGCCTTAGCGAAAGGCTTCTTGAAGGGAAAGATGTAACTCTGTGAGATATCTTAAGAGAACACAAAGCAGTTTCTCAGAAAGCTTCTTTCCAGTTTTGAACGGAAGATATTTCCTTTTTCACCATAGCCCTCTATGGGCTTCCAAATAAAACTTTGCTAATTCCACAAGAACAGCCTTAGCGAAAGGCTTCTTGAAGGGAAAAATGTAACTCTGTGAGGTGTATTAACAGAACACAGTGCACTTTTTCTGATAACTTCTTTCCAGTTTTTAAAGGAAGATATTTCCTTTTTCACCATAGCCCTCTATGGGCTTCCAAATATCCCTTTGCCAATTCCACAAAAAAAGCCTTAGCGAAACGCTTCTTGAAGGGGAATATGTAACTCTGTGAGATGAATTAACAGAACACAGAGCAGTTTCTCAGAAAGCTTCTTTCCAGTTTTGAACCGAAGATATTTCCTTTTTCAAAATAGCCTTTTATTGGCGTCCAAATATCCCTTTGCGAATTCCACAAGAACAGCCTTAGCGTAAGGTTTCTTGAAGGGAAACATGTAACTCTGTGAGATGAATTAACAGAACACAGAGCAGTTTCTCAGAAAGCTTCTTTCCAGTTTTGAGCGGAAGATATTTCCTTTTTCACCATAGCCCTCTAAGGTCTTGAAAATATCCCTTTGCCAATTCCACAAGAACAGCCTTAGCGAAAGGTTTCTTGAACGGGAAGATGTAACTCTGGGAGATGAATTAAAAGAACACAGTGCAGTTTCTCAGAAAGCTTCTTTCCAGTTTTGAACGGAAGATATTTCCTTTTTCACCATAGCCCTCTATGGGCTTCCAAATACCGCTTTGCCATTCCCACAAGAACAGCCTTAGCGAAAGGCTTCTTGAAGGGAAAGATGTAATACTGTGAGATGAATTAACAGAACACAGAGCAGTATCTCAGAAAGATTCTTTCCAATTTTGCAGGGAAGATATTTCCTTTTTCGCCATAGCCCTCTATGGGCTTCCAAATATCCATTTGCCAATTCCACAAGAACAGCCTTAGCGAAAGGCTTCTTGAAGGGGAAGATGTAACTCTGTGAGATGATTTAACAGAAAACAGAGCAGTTTCACAGAAAGCTTCTTTCCATGTTTTGAATTGAAGATAGTTCCTTTTTCACCATAGCCCTCTATGGGCTTCCAAATATCCCTTTGCCAATTCCACAAGAACAGCCTTAGCGAAAGGCTCCTTGAAGGAAAAGATGTAACTCTCTGAGATGAATTAACAGAACACAGAGCAGTTTCTCAGAAAGCTTCTTTCCAGTTTTGAACGGAAGATATTTCCTTTTTCACCATAGCCCTCTATGGGCTTCCAAATATCCCTTTGCCAATTCCACAAGAACAGCCTTAGCGAAAGGCTTCTTGAAGGGAAAGATGTAACTCTGTGAGATGAATTAACAGAACACAGAGCACTTTCTCAGAAAGCTTCTTTCCAGTTTTGAACGGAAGATATTTCCTTTTTCACCATAGCCCTCTATGGGCTTCCAAATATCCCTTTGCCAATTCCACAAGAAAAGCCTTAGCGAAAGGCTTTTTGAAGGGAAAGATGTAACTCTCTGAGATGAATTAACAGAACACAGAGCAGTTTTTCAGAAAGCTTATTTCCAGTTTTGAACGGAAGATATTTCCTTTTTCACCATAGCCCTCAATGGGCTTCCAAATATCCCTTTGCTAATTCCACAAGAAAAGCCTTAGCGAAAGGCTTCTTGAAGGGAAAGATGTAACTCTATGAGATATCTTAAGAGAACACAAAGCAGTTTCTCTGAAAGCTTCTTTCCAGTTCTGAACGGAAGATATTTCCTTTTTCACCGTAGCCCTCTATGGGCTTCCAAATACCACTTTGCCAATTCCACAAGAACAGCCTTAGCGAAAGGCTTCTTGAAGGGAAAAATGTAACTCTGTGAGGTGTATTAACAGAACACAGTGCAGTTTTTCAGAAAACTTCTTTCCAGTTTTTAAAGGAAGATATTTCCTTTTTCACCATAGCCCCCTATGGGCTTCCAAATATCACTTTGCCAATTCCAGAAGAACAGCCTTAGCGAAAGGCTTCTTGAAGGGAAAGATGTAACTCTGTGAGATGAATTAACGGAACACAGAGCAGTTTCTCAGAAAGATACTTTCCAGTTTTGAACGGAAGATATTTCCTTTTTCACCATAGCCCTGTATGGGCTTGCAAATATCCCTTTGCCAATTCCACAAGAACACCCTTAGCGAAAGGCTTCTTGAAGGGAAAGATGTAACTCTGTGAGATGAATTAACAGAACACAGAGCAGTTTCTCAGAAAGCTTCTTTCCAGTTTTGAACGGAAGATATTTCCTTTTTCACCATAGCCCTCTATGGGCTTCCAAATATCCCTTTGCCTATTCCACAAGAACAGCCTTAGCGAAAGGTTTCTTGAAGGGGAATATTTTACTCTGTGAGATGAATTAACAGAACACAGAGCAGTTTCTCAGAAAGCTTCTTTCCAGTTTTGAATGGAAGATATTTCCTTTTTCAAAATAGCCCTTTATGGGCGTCCAAATATCCCTTTGCGAATTCCACAAGAACAGCCTTAGCGTAAGGTTTCTTGAAGGGAAATATGTAACTCTGTGAGATGAATTAACAGAACACAGAGCAGTTTCTCAGAAAGCTTCTTTCCAGTTTTGAACGGAAGATATTTCCTTTTTCACCAGAACCCTCTATGAGCGTCCAAATATCCTTTTGCGAATTCCACAAGAACAGCCTTACCGTAAGGCTTCTTCAAGGGAAAGATGTAACTCTGTGAGATGAAGTAACAGAACACAGAGCAGTTTCTCAGAAAGCTTCTTTCCAGTTTTGAACGGAAGATATTTCCTTTTTCACCATAGCCCTCTATGGGCGTCAAAATATCCCTTTGCCAATTCCACAAGAACAGCCTTAGTGAAAGGCTTCTTGAAGGGAAAGATGTAACTCTGTGAGATGAATTAACAGAACACAGAGCAGTTTCTCAGAAAGCTTCTTTCCATTTTTGACGGGAAGATATTTCCTTTTTCACCATAGCCCTCTATGGGCGTCAAAATATCCCTTTGCCACTTCCACAAGGACAGCCTTAGCGAAAGGCTTCTTGAAGGGAAAGATGTAACTCTGTGAGATGAATTAACAGAACACAGAGCAGTTTCTCAGAAAGCTTCTTTCCAGTTTTGACGGGAAGATATTTCCTTTTTCACCATAGCCCTCTATGGGCGTCCAAATATCCCTTTGCTAAATCCACAAGAACAGCCTTAGCAAAAGGTTTCTTGAAGGGAAAGATGTAACTCTGTGAGATGAATTAACAGAACACAGAGCAGTTTCTCAGAAAGCTTCTTTCCAGTTTTGAACGGAAGATATTTCCTTTTTCACCATAGCCCTCTATGGGCTTCCAAATATCATTTTGCCAATTCCACAAGAAAAGCCTTAGCGAAAGGCTTCTTGAAGGGAAATATGTAACTCTGTGAGATATCTTAAGAACACACAAAGCAGTTTCTCAGAAAGCTTCTTTCCAGTTTTGAACGGAAGATATTTCCTTTTTCACCTTAGCCCTCAATGGGCTTCCAAATATCCCTTTGCCACTTCCACAAGGACAGCCTTAGCGAAAGGCTTCTTGAAGGGAAAGATGTAACTCTGTGAGATGAATTAACAGAACACAGAGCAGTTTCTCAGAAAGCTTCTTTCCAGTTTTGAACGGAAGATATTTCCTTTTTCACCATAGCCCTCTATGGGCTTCCAAATATCCCTTTGCCAATTCCAGAAGAACAGCCTTAGCGAAACGCTTCTTGATGGGGAAGATGTAACTCTGTGAGATGATTTAACAGAACACAGATCAGATTCTCAGAAAGCTTTTTTCCAGGTTGAACGGAAGATATTTCCTTTTTCACCATAGCCCTCTATGGGCTTCCAAATATCCCTTTGTCAATTCCACAAGAAAAGCCTTAGCGAAATGCTTCTTGAAGGGAAAGATGTAACTCTGTGAGATGAATTAACAGAACACAGAGCAGTTTCTCAGAAAGCTTCTTTCCAGTTTTTAAAGGAATCTATTTCCTTTTTCACCATAGCCCTCTATGGGCTTCCAAATATCCCTTTTCCAATTCCACAAGAACAGCCTTAGCGAAAGGCTTCTTGAAGGGAAAGAAGTAACTCTGTGAGATGAATTAAAAGAACACAGTGCAGTTTCTCAGAAAGCTTCTTTCCAGTTTTGAACGGAAGATATTTCCTTTTTCAACATAGCCCTCTATGGGCTTCCAAATATCCCTTTGCCACTTCCACAAGGACAGCCTTAGCGAAAGGCTTCTTGAAGGGAAAGATGTAACTCTGTGAGATGAATTAACAGAACACAGAGCAGTTTCTCAGAAAGCTTCTTTCCAGTTTTGAACGGAAGATATTTCCTTTTTCACCGTAGCCCTCTATGGGCTTCCAAATATCCCTTTGCTAAATCCACAAGAACAGCCTTAGCAAAAGGTTTCTTGAAGGGAAAGATGTAACTCTGTGAGATGAATTAACAGAACACACAGCAGTTTCTCAGAAAGCTTCTTTCCAGTTTTGAACGGAAGATATTTCCTTTTTCACCATAGCCCTCTATGGGCTTCCAAATATCATTTTGCCAATTCCACAAGAAAAGCCTTAGCGAAAGGCTTCTTGAAGGGAAAGGTGTAACTCTGTGAGATATCTTAGGAGAACACAAAGCAGTTTTTCAGAAAGCTTCTTTCCAGTTTTGAACGGAAGATATTTCCTTTTTCACCATAGCCCTCTAAGGGCTTCCATATACCTCTTTGCGAATTCCACAAGAACAGCCTTAGCGAAAGGCTTCTTGAAGGGAAAAATGTAACTCTGTGAGGTTTATTAACAGAACACAGTGCAGTTTTTTAGAAAACTTCTTTCCAGTTTTTAAAGGCAGATATTTCCTTTTTCACAATAGCCCTCTATGGGCTTCCAAATATCACTTTCTAAATTCCAGAAGAACAGCCTTAGCGAAAGGCTTGTTGAAGGGAAAGATGTAACTCTGTGAGATGTATTAACAGAACACAGAGCAGTTTCTCAGAAAGCTTCTTTCCAGTTTTGAACGGAAGATACTTCCTTTTTCACCATAGCCATCTATGGGCTTCCAAATATCCCTTTGCCAATTCCATAAGAACAGCCTTAGCGAAAGGCTTCTTGAAGGCAAAGATGTAACTCTGTGAGATGAATTAACAGAACACAGAGCAGTTTCTCAGAAAGCTTCTTTCCAGTTTTGAACGGAAGATATTTCCTTTTTCAAAATAGCCCTTTATGGGCGTCCAAATATCCCTTTGCGAATTCCACAAGAATAGCCTTAGCGTAAGGTTTCTAGAAGGGAAATATGTAACTCTGTGAGATGAATTAACCGAACACAGAGCAGTTTCTCAGAAAGCTTCTTTCCAGTTTTGAGCGGAAGATATTTCCTTTTTCACCATAGCCCTCTAAGGGCTTGAAAATATCCCTTTGCCAATTCCACAAAAAAAGCCTTAGCGAAAGGCTTCTTGAAGGGAAAGATGTAACTCTCTGAGATGAATTAACAGAACACAGAGCAGTTTCTCAGAAAGCTTCTTTCCAGGTTTGAACGGAAGATATTTCCTTTTTCACCATAGCCCTCTATGGGCTTCCAAATATCCCTTTTCCAATTCCACAAGAACAGCCTTAGCGAAAGGCTTCTTGAAGGGAAAGAAGTAACTCTGTGAGATGAATTAAAAGAACACAGTGCAGTTTCTCAGAAAGCTTCTTTCCAGTTTTGAACGGAAGATATTTCCTTTTTCACCATAGCCCTCTATGGGCTTCCAAATATCACTTTGCGAATTCCACAAGAACAGCCTTAGCAAAAGGCTTCTTGAAGGGAAAGATGTAACTCTGTGAGATGAATTAACAGAACACAGAGCAGTTTCTCAGAAAGGTTCTTTCCAGCTTTGAACGGAAGATATTTCCTTTTTCACCATGGCCCTCTATGGGCTTCCAAATATCCCTTTGCCAATTCCACAAGAACAGCCTTAGCGAAAGGCTTCTTGAAGGGAAAGATGTAACTCTGTGAGATGAATTAACAGAACACAGAGCAGTTTCACAGAAAGTTTCTTTCCAGTTTTGAACGGAAGATAGTTCCTTTTTCACCATAGCCCTCTATGGGCTTCCAAATATCCCTTTGCCAATTCCACAAGAACAGCCTTAGCGAAAGGTTTCTTGAGGGAAGATGTAACTCTGTGAGATGAATTAACAGAACACAGAGCAGTTTCTCAGAAAGCTTCTTTCCAGTTTTGAACGGAAGATATTTCCTTTTTCACCATAGCCCTCTATGGGCTTCCAAATATCTCTTTGCCAATTCCACATGAACAGCCTTAGCGAAAGGCTTCTTGAAGGGAAAGATGTAACTCTGTGAGATGTATTAACAGAACACAGAGCAGTTTCTCAGAAAGCTTCTTTCCAGTTTTGAACGGAAGATATTTCCTTTTTCACCGTAGCCCTCTATGGGCTTCCAAATATCCCTTTGCCAATTCCAAAAGACCAGCCTTAGCGAAAGGCTTCATGAAGGGGAAGATGTAACTCTCTGAGATGAATTAACAGAACACAGAGCAGTTTCTCAGAAAGCTTCTTTCCAGTTTTGAACGGAAGATATTTCCTTTTTAACCATAGCCCTCTATGGGCGTCCAAATATCCCTTTGCGAATTCCACAAGAACAGCCTTAGCGTAAGGCATCTTGAAGGGAAATATGTAACTCTGTGAGATGAATTAACAGAACAGAGAGCAGTTTCTCAGAAAGCTTCTTTCCAGTTTTGAACGGAAGATATTTCCTTTTTCACCATAGCCCTCTATGGACTTCCAAATATCATTTTGCCAATTCCACAAGAAAAGCCTTAGCGAAAGGCTTCTTGAAGGGAAAGATGTAACTCTGTGAGATATCTTAAGAGAACACAAAGCAGTTTCTCAGAAAGCTTCTTTCCAGTTTTGAACGGAAGATAATTCCTTTTTCACCATAGCCCTCTATGGGCTTCCAAATACCACTTTGCCAATTTCACAAGAACAGCCTTAGCGAAAGGCTTCTTGAAGGGAAAGATGTAACTCTGTGAGGTGTATTAACAGAACACAGTGCAGTTTTTCAGAAAACTTCTTTCCAGTTTTTAAAGGAAGATATTTCCATTTTCACCATAGCCCTCTATGGGCTTCCAAATATCACTTTCTAAATTCCAGAAGAACAGCCTTAGCGAAAGGCTTCTTGAAGGGAAAGATGTAACTCTGTGAGATATCTTAAGAAAACACAAAGCAGTTTCTCAGAAAGCTTCTTTCCAGTTTTGAACGGAAGATATTTCCTTTTTCACCATAGCCCTCTATGGGCTTCCAAATACCGCTTTGCCATTCCCACAAGAACAGCCTTAGCGAAAGGCTTCTTGAAGGGAAAGATGTAATACTGTGAGATGAATTAACAGAACACAGAGCAGTATCTCAGAAAGATTCTTTCCAATTTTGCAGGGAAGATATTTCCTTTTTCGCCATAGCCCTCTATGGGCTTCCAAATATCCATTTGCCAATTCCACAAGAACAGCCTTAGCGAAACGCTTCTTGAAGGGGAAGATGTAACTCTGTGAGATGATTTAACAGAAAACAGAGCAGTTTCACAGAAAGCTTCTTTCCATGTTTTGAATTGAAGATAGTTCCTTTTTCACCATAGCCCTCTATGGGCTTCCAAATATCCCTTTGCCAATTCCACAAGAACAGCCTTAGCGAAAGGCTCCTTGAAGGGAAAGATGTAACTCTCTGAGATGAATTAACAGAACACAGAGCAGTTTCTCAGAAAGCTTCTTTCCAGTTTTGAACGGAAGATATTTCCTTTTTCACCATAGCCCTCTATGGGCTTCCAAATATCCCTTTGCCAATTCCACAAGAACAGCCTTAGCGAAAGGCTTCTTGAAGGGAAAGATGTAACTCTGTGAGATGAATTAACAGAACACAGAGCACTTTCTCAGAAAGCTTCTTTCCAGTTTTGAACGGAAGATATTTCCTTTTTCACCATAGCCCTCTATGGGCTTCCAAATATCCCTTTGCCAATTCCACAAGAAAAGCCTTAGCGAAAGGCTTTTTGAAGGGAAAGATGAAACTCTCTGAGATGAATTAACAGAACACAGAGCAGTTTTTCAGAAAGCTTATTTCCAGTTTTGAACGGAAGATATTTCCTTTTTCACCATAGCCCTCAATGGGCTTCCAAATATCCCTTTGCTAATTCCACAAGAACAGCCTTAGCGAAAGGCTTCTTGAAGGGAAAGATGTAACTCTGTGAGATGTACTAACAGAACCCAAAGCAGTTTCTCAGAAAGCTTCTTTCCAATTTTGAACGGAAGATATTTCCTTTTTCACCATAGCCCTCTATGGGCTTCCAAATATCATTTTGCCATTTCCACAAGAAAAGCCTTAGCGAAAGGCTTCTTGAAGGGAAAGATGTAACTCTATGAGATATCTTAAAAGAACACAAAGCAGTTTCTCTGAAAGCTTCTTTCCAGTTTTGAACGGAAGATATTTCCTTTTTCACCGTAGCCCTCTATGGGCGTCCAAATATCCCTTTGCGAATTCCACAAGAACAGCCTTAGCGTAAGGCATCTTGAAGGGAAATATGTAACTCTGTGAGATGAATTAACAGAACAGAGAGCAGTTTCTCAGAAAGCTTCTTTCCAGTTTTGAACGGAAGATATTTCCTTTTTCACCATAGCCCTCTATGGACTTCCAAATATCATTTTGCCAATTCCACAAGAAAAGCCTTAGCGAAAGGCTTCTTGAAGGGAAAGATGTAACTCTGTGAGATATCTTAAGAGAACACAAAGCAGTTTCTCAGAAAGCTTCTTTCCAGTTTTGAACGGAAGATAATTCCTTTTTCACCATAGCCCTCTATGGGCTTCCAAATACCACTTTGCCAATTTCACAAGAACAGCCTTAGCGAAAGGCTTCTTGAAGGGAAAGATGTAACTCTGTGAGGTGTATTAACAGAACACAGTGCAGTTTTTCAGAAAACTTCTTTCCAGTTTTTAAAGGAAGATATTTCCATTTTCACCATAGCCCTCTATGGGCTTCCAAATATCACTTTCTAAATTCCAGAAGAACAGCCTTAGCGAAAGGCTTCTTGAAGGGAAAGATGTAACTCTGTGAGATATCTTAAGAAAACACAAAGCAGTTTCTCAGAAAGCTTCTTTCCAGTTTTGAACGGAAGATATTTCCTTTTTCACCATAGCCCTCTATGGGCTTCCAAATACCGCTTTGCCATTCCCACAAGAACAGCCTTAGCGAAAGGCTTCTTGAAGGGAAAGATGTAATACTGTGAGATGAATTAACAGAACACAGAGCAGTATCTCAGAAAGATTCTTTCCAATTTTGCAGGGAAGATATTTCCTTTTTCGCCATAGCCCTCTATGGGCTTCCAAATATCCATTTGCCAATTCCACAAGAACAGCCTTAGCGAAACGCTTCTTGAAGGGGAAGATGTAACTCTGTGAGATGATTTAACAGAAAACAGAGCAGTTTCACAGAAAGCTTCTTTCCATGTTTTGAATTGAAGATAGTTCCTTTTTCACCATAGCCCTCTATGGGCTTCCAAATATCCCTTTGCCAATTCCACAAGAACAGCCTTAGCGAAAGGCTCCTTGAAGGGAAAGATGTAACTCTCTGAGATGAATTAACAGAACACAGAGCAGTTTCTCAGAAAGCTTCTTTCCAGTTTTGAACGGAAGATATTTCCTTTTTCACCATAGCCCTCTATGGGCTTCCAAATATCCCTTTGCCAATTCCACAAGAACAGCCTTAGCGAAAGGCTTCTTGAAGGGAAAGATGTAACTCTGTGAGATGAATTAACAGAACACAGAGCACTTTCTCAGAAAGCTTCTTTCCAGTTTTGAACGGAAGATATTTCCTTTTTCACCATAGCCCTCTATGGGCTTCCAAATATCCCTTTGCCAATTCCACAAGAAAAGCCTTAGCGAAAGGCTTTTTGAAGGGAAAGATGAAACTCTCTGAGATGAATTAACAGAACACAGAGCAGTTTTTCAGAAAGCTTATTTCCAGTTTTGAACGGAAGATATTTCCTTTTTCACCATAGCCCTCAATGGGCTTCCAAATATCCCTTTGCTAATTCCACAAGAACAGCCTTAGCGAAAGGCTTCTTGAAGGGAAAGATGTAACTCTGTGAGATGTACTAACAGAACCCAAAGCAGTTTCTCAGAAAGCTTCTTTCCAATTTTGAACGGAAGATATTTCCTTTTTCACCATAGCCCTCTATGGGCTTCCAAATATCATTTTGCCATTTCCACAAGAAAAGCCTTAGCGAAAGGCTTCTTGAAGGGAAAGATGTAACTCTATGAGATATCTTAAAAGAACACAAAGCAGTTTCTCTGAAAGCTTCTTTCCAGTTTTGAACGGAAGATATTTCCTTTTTCACCGTAGCCCTCTATGGGCTTCCAAATACCACTTTGCCAATTCCACAAGAACAGCCTTAGCGAAAGGCTTCTTGAAGGGAAAAATGTAACTCTGTGAGGTGTATTAACAGAACACAGTGCAGTTTTTCAGAAAACTTCTTTCCAGTTTTTAAAGGAAGATATTTCCTTTTTCACCATACCCCCCTATGGGCTTCCAAATATCACTTTCTAAATTCCAGAAGAACAGCCTTAGCGAAAGGCTTCTTGAAGGGAAAGATGTAACTCTGTGAGATGAATTAACGGAACACAGAGCAGTTTCTCAGAAAGATACTTTCCAGTTTGAACGGAAGATATTTCCTTTTTCACCATAGCCCTGTATGGGCTTGCAAATATCCCTTTGCCAATTCCACAAGAACAGCCTTAGCGAAAGGCTTCTTGAAGGGAAAGATGTAACTCTGTGAGATGAATTAACAGAACACAGAGCAGTTTCTCAGAAAGCTTCTTTCCAGTTTTGAACGGAAGATATTTCCTTTTTCACCATAGCCCTCTATGGGCTTCCAAATATCCCTTTGCCTATTCCACAAGAACAGCCTTAGCGAAAGGTTTCTTGAAGGGGAATATTTTACTCTGTGAGATGAATTAACAGAACACAGAGCAGTTTCTCAGAAAGCTTCTTTCCAGTTTTGAATGGAAGATATTTCCTTTTTCAAAATAGCCCTTTATGGGCGTCCAAATATCCCTTTGCGAATTCCACAAGAACAGCCTTAGCGTAAGGTTTCTTGAAGGGAAATATGTAACTCTGTGAGATGAATTAACAGAACACAGAGCAGTTTCTCAGAAAGCTTCTTTCCAGTTTTGAACGGAAGATATTTCCTTTTTCACCAGAACCCTCTATGAGCGTCCAAATATCCTTTTGCGAATTCCACAAGAACAGCCTTACCGTAAGGCTTCTTGAAGGGAAAGATGTAACTCTGTGAGATGAAGTAACAGAACACAGAGCAGTTTCTCAGAAAGCTTCTTTCCAGTTTTGAACGGAAGATATTTCCTTTTTCAACATAGCCCTCTATGGGCGTCAAAATATCCCTTTGCCAATTCCACAAGAACAGCCTTAGTGAAAGGCTTCTTGAAGGGAAAGATGTAACTCTGTGAGATGAATTAACAGAACACAGAGCACTTTCTCAGAAAGCTTCTTTCCATTTTTGAACGGAAGCTATTTCCTTTTTCAACATAGCCCTCTAGGGGCTTCCAAATATCCCTTTGCCAATTCCACAAGAACAGCCTTAGCGAAATGCTTCTTGTTGGGAAAGATGTAACTCTGTGTGGTGAATTAACAGAACACAGAGCAGTTTCTCAGAAAGCTTCTTTCCAGTTTTGAACGGAAGATATTTCCTTTTACACCATAGCCCTCTATGGGCTTCCAAATATCCTTTTGCCAACTCCACAAGAAAAACCTTAGCGAAAGGCTTCTTGAAGGGAAAGATGTAACTCTGTGAGATGAATTAACGGAACACACATCAGATTCTCAGAAAGCTTTTTTCCAGGTTGAACGGAAGATATTTCCTTTTTCACCATAGCCTCTATGGGCTTCCAAATATCCCTCTGCCAATTCCACAAGAACAGCCTTATCGAAAGGCTTCTTGAAGGGAAAGATGTAACTCTGTGAGATGAATTAACAGAAAACAGAGCAGTTTCTCAGAAAGCTTCTTTCCAGTTTTTAAAGGAATCTATTTCCTTTTTCACCATAGCCCTCTAAGAGCTTCCAAATATCCCTTTTCCAATTCCACAAGAACAGCCTTAGCGAAAGGCTTCTTTAAGGGAAAGAAGTAACTCTGTGAGATGAATTAAAAGAACACAGTGCAGTTTCTCAGAAAGCTTCTTTCCAGTTTTGAACGGAAGATATTTCCTTTTTCACCATAGCCCTCTATGGGCTTCCAAATATCATTTTGCCAATTCCACAAGAAAAGCCTTAGCGAAAGGCTTCCTGAAGGGAAATATGTAACTCTGTAAGATATATTAAGAACACACAAAACAGTTTCTCAGAAAGCTTCTTTCCTGTTTTGAACGGAAGATATTTCCTTTTTCACCATAGCCCTCTATGGGCTTCCAAATACCACTTTGCCAATTCCACAAGAACAGCCTTAGCGAAAGGCTTCTTGAAGGGAAAAATATAACTCTGTGAGGTGTATTAACAGAACACAGTGCAGTTTTTCAGAAAACTTCTTTCCAGTTTTTAAAGGAAGATATTTCCTTTTTCACCATAGCCCTCTATGGGCTTCCAAATATCACTTTCTAAATTCCAGAAGAACAGTTTTAGCGAAAGGCTTCTTGAAGGGAAAGATGTAACTCTGTGAGATGTATTAACAGAACACAGAGCAGTTTCTCAGAAAGCTTCTTTCCAGTTTTGAACGGAATATATTTCCTTTTTCACCATAGCCATCTATGGGCTTCCAAATATCCCTTTGCCAATTCCACAAGAACAGCCTTAGCGAAAGGCTTCTTGAAGGGAAAGATGTAACTCTGTGAGATGAATTAACAGAACACAGAGCAGTTTCTCAGAAAGCTTCTTTCCAGTTTTGAACGGAAGATATTTCCTTTTTCACCATAGCCCTCTATGGGCTTCCAAATATCCCTTTGCCAATTCCACAAGAACAGCCTTAGCGAAAGGCTTCTTGAAGGGAAAGATGTAACTCTGTGAAATTAATTAACAGAACACAGAGCAGTTTCTCAGAAAGCTTCTTTACACTTTTGAACGGAAGATATTTCCTTTTTCACCATAGTCCTCTATGGGCTTCCAAATATCCCTTTGCCAATTCCACAAGAACAGCCTTAGTGAAAGGATTCTTGAAGTGTAACATGTAACTCTGTGAGATGAATTAACAGAACACAGAGCAGTTTCTCAGAAAGCTTCTTTCCAGTTTTGAACGGAAGGTATTTACTTTTTCACCAGAACCTTCTATGAGCGTCCAAATATCCTTTTGCGAATTCCACAAGAACAGCCTTAGCGTAAGGCTTCTTGAAGGGAAAGATGTAACTCTGTGAGATGAATTAACTGAAAACAGAGCAGTTTCTCAGAAAGCTTCTTTCCAGTTTTGAACGGAAGATATTTCCTTTTTCACCATAGCCCTCTATGGGCGTCAAAATATCCCTTTGCCAATTCCACAAGAACAGCCTTAGTGAAAGGCTTCTTGAAGGGAACGATGTAACTCTGTGAGATGAATTAACAGAACTCAGAGCATTTTCTCAGAAAGCTTCTTTCCAGTTTTGAACGGAAGATATTTCCTTTTTCACCATAGCCCTCTATGGGCTTCCAAATATCCCTTTGCCAATTCCTCAAGAACAGCCTTAGCGAAAGGCTTCTTGAAGGGAAAGGTGTAACTCTGTGAGATGAATTAACAGAACACAGAGCAGTTTCTCAGAAAGCTTCTTTCCAGTTTTGAACGGAAGGTATTTACTTTTTCACCATAGTCCTCTACGGTCTTCCAAATATCACCTTCTAAATTCCACAAGAACAGCCTTAGCGAAAGGCTTCTTGAAGGGAAAGCTGTAACTCTGTGAGATGTATTAACAGAACACAGAGCAGTTTCTCAGAAAGCTTCTTTCCAGTTTTGAACGGAAGATATTTCCTTTTTAACCATAGCCCTCTATGGGCGTCCAAATATCCCTTTGCTAAATCCACAAGAACATCCTTAGCAAAAGGTTTATTGAAGGGAAAGATGTAACTCTGTGAGATGAATTAACAGAACACAGAGCAGTTTCTCAGAAAGCTTCTTTCCAGTTTTGAACGGAAGATATTTCCTTTTTCACCATAGCCCTCTATGGGCTTCCAAATATCATTTTGCCAATTCCACAAGAAAAGCCTTAGCGAAAGGCTTCTTGAAGGGAAATATGTAACTCTGTGAGATATCTTAAGAGAACACAAAGCAGTTTCTCAGAAAGCTTCTTTCCAGTTTTGAACGGAAGATATTTCCTTTTTCACCATAGCCCTCTATGGGCTTCCAATTACCACTTTGCCAATTCCACAAGAACAGCCTTAGCGAAAGGCTTCTTGAAGGGAAAAATGTAACTCTGTGAGGTGTATTAACAGAACACAGTGCAGTTTTTCAGAAAACTTCTTTCCAGTTTTGAACGGAAGATATTTCCTTTTTCACCATAGCCATCAATGGGATTCCAAATGTCCCTTTGCCAATTCCACAAGAACAGCCTTAGCGAAAGGCTTCTTGAAGGGAAAGATGTAACTCTGTGAGATGAATTAACAGAACACAGAGCAGTTTCTCAGAAAGCTTCTTTCCAGTTTTGAACGGAAGATATTTCCTTTTTCACCATAGCCCTCTATGGGCTTCCAAATATCCCTTTGCCAATTCCACAAGAACAGCCTTAGCGAAAGGCTTCTTGAAGGGGAATATATAACTCTGTGACATGAATTAACAGAACACAGAACAGTTTCTCAGAAAGCTTCTTTCCAGTTTTGAACGGAAGATATTTCCTTTTTCAAAATAGCCCTTTATGGGCGTCCAAATATCCCTTTGCCAATTCCACAAGAACAGCCTTAGCGTAAGGTTTCTTGAAGGGAAATATGTAACTCTGTGAGATGAAATAACAGAACACAGAGCAGTTTCTCAGAAAGCTTCTTTCCAGTTTTGAGCGGAAGATATTTTCTTTTTCACCATAGCCCTCTATGGGCTTCCAAATATCCCTTTGCCAATTCCACAAGAACAGCCTTAGCGAAAGGTTTCTTGAAGGGAAAGATGTAACTCTGTGAGATGAATTAACAGAACACAGAGTAGTTTCTCAGAAAGCTTCTTTCCAGTTTTGAACGGAAGATATTTCCTTTTTCACCATATCCCTCTATGGGCTTCCAAATATCCCTTTGCCAATTCCACAAGAACAGCCTTAGCGAAAGGCTTCTTGAAGGGAAAGATGTAACTCTGTGAGATGAATTAACAGAGCACAGAGCAGTTTCTCAGAAAGCTTCTTTCCAGTTTTGAACGGAAGATATTTCCTTTTTCAAAATAGCCCTTTATGGGCGTCCAAATATCCCTTTGCGAATTCCACAAGAACAGCCTTAGCGTAAGGTTTCTTGAAGGGAAATATGTAACTCTGTGAGATGAATTAACAGAACACAGAGCAGTTTCTCAGAAAGATTCTTTCCAGTTTTGAACGGAAGATATTTCCTTTTTCACCAGAACCCTCTATGAGCGTCCAAATATCCTTTTGCGAATTCCACAAGAACAGCCTTAGCGTAAGGCTTCTTGAAGGGAAAGATGTAACTCTGTGAGATGAAGTAACAGAACACAGAGCAGTTTCTCAGAAAGCTTCTTTCCAGTTTTGAACGGAAGATATTTCCTTTTTCACCATGGCCCTCTATGGGCGTCAAAATATCCCTTTGCCAATTCCACAAGAACAGCCTTAGTGAAAGGCTTCTTTAAGGGAAAGATGTAACTCTGTGAGATGAATTAACAGAACACAGAGCAGTTTCTCAGAAAGCTTCTTTCCATTTTTGAACGGAAGCTATTTCCTTTTTCAACATAGCCCTCTAGGGGCTTCCAAATATCCCTTTGCCAATTCCACAAACAGCCTTAGCGAAATGCTTCTTGTTGGGAAAGATGTAACTCTGTGAGGTGAATTAACAGAACACAGAGCAGGTTCTCAGAAAGCTTCTTTCCAGTTTTGAACGGAAGATATTTCCTTTTACACCATAGCCCTCTATGGGCTTCCAAATATCCTTTTGCCAACTCCACAAGAAAAGCCTTAGCGAAATGCTTCTTGAAGGGAAAGATGTAACTCTGTGAGATGAATTAACGGAACACAGATCAGATTCTCAGAAAGCTTTTTTCCAGGTTGAACGGAAGATATTTCCTTTTTCACCATAGTCTCTATGGGCTTCCAAATATCCCTCTGCCAATTCCACAAGAACAGCCTTATCGAAAGGCTTCTTTAAGGGAAAGATGTAACTCTGTGAGATGAATTAACAGAACACAGAGCAGTTTCTCAGAAAGCTTCTTTCCAGTTTTTAAAGGAATCTATTTCCTTTCTCACCATAGCCCTCTAAGGGCTTCCAAATATCCCTTTTCCAATTCCACAAGAACAGCCTTAGCGAAAGGCTTCTTTAAGGGAAAGAAGTAACTCTGTGAGATGAATTAAAAGAACACAGTGCAGTTTCTCAGAAAGCTTCTTTCCAGTTTTGAACGGAAGATATTTCCTTTTTCACCATAGCCCTCTATGGGCTTCCAAATATCCCTTTGCCACTTCCACAAGGACAGCCTTAGCGAAAGGCTTCTTGAAGGGAAAGATGTAACTCTGTGAGATGAATTAACAGAACACAGAGCAGTTTCTCAGAAAGCTTCTTTCCAGTTTTGACGGGAAGATATTTCCTTTTTCACCATAGCCCTCTATGGGCGTCCAAATATCCCTTTGCTAAATCCACAAGAACAGCCTTAGCAAAAGGTTTCTTGAAGGGAAAGATGTAACTCTGTGAGATGAATTAACAGAACACAGAGCAGTTTCTCAGAAAGCTTCTTTCCAGTTTTGAACGGAAGATATTTCCTTTTTCAGCATAGCCCTCTATGGGCTTCCAAATATCATTTTGCCAATTCCACAAGAAAAGCCTTAGCGAAAGGCTTCTTGAAGGGAAATATGTAACTCTGTGAGATATCTTAAGAACACACAAAACAGTTTCTCAGAAACTTCTTTCAAGTTTTGAACGGAAGATATTTCCTTTTTCAAAATAGCCCTTTATGGGCGTCCAAATATCCCTTTGCGAATTCCACAAGAACAGCCTTAGCGTAAGGTTTCTTGAAGGGAAATATGTAACTCTGTGAGATGAATTAACAGAACACAGAGCAGTTTTTCAGAAAGCTTCTTTCCAGTTTTGAGCGGAAGATATTTCCTTTTTCACCATAGCCCTCTAAGGGCTTGAAAATATCCCTTTGCCAATTCCACAAGAACAGCCTTAGCGAAAGGCTTCTTGAAGGGAAAGATGTAACTCTGTGAGATTAATTAACAGAACACAGAGCAGTTTCTCAGAAAGCTTCTTTCCAGTTTTGAACGGAAGATATTTCCTTTTTCACCATAGCCCTCCCTGGGCTTCCAAATATCCCTTTGCCAATTCCTCAAGAACAGCCTTAGCGAAAGGCTTCTTGAAGGGAAAGATGTAACTCTGTGAAATGAATTAAGAGAACACAGAGCAGTTTCTCAGAAAGCTTCTTTCCAGTTTTGAAGGGAAGATATTTCCTTTTTCACCATAACCGTCTATGGGCTTCCAAATATCCCTTTGCCAATTCCACAAGAACAGCCTTAGCGAAAGGTTTCTTGAAGGGGAAGATGTAACTCTGTGAGATGAATTAACAGAACACAGAGCAGTTTCTCAGAAAGCTTCTTTCCAATTTTGAACGGAAGATATTTTCTTTTTCACCATAGCCTTCTATGGGCTTCCAAATATCACTTTGCCAATTCCACAAGAAAAGTCTTAGCGAAAGGCTTCTTGAAGGGAAAGATGTAACTCTGTGAGATGAATTAACAGAACACAGAGCAGTTTCTCAGGAAGCTTCTTTCCAACTTTGAACGGAAGATATTTCCTTTTTCACCATAGCCCTCTATGGGCTTCCAAATATCCCTTTGCCAATTCCACAAGAAAAGCCTTAGCGAAAGGCTTCTTGAAGGGAAAGATGTAACTCTGTGAGATGAATTAACAGAACACAGAGTAGTTTCTCAGAAAGCTTCTTTCCATGTTTGAACGGAAGATATTTCCTTTTTCACCATATCCCTCTATGGGCTTCCAAATATCCCTTTGCCAGTTCCACAAGAACAGCCTTAGCGAAAGGCTTCTTGAAGGGAAAGATGTAACTCTGTGAGATGAATTAACAGAACACAGAGCAGTTTCTCAGAAAGCTTCTTTCCAGTTTTGAACGGAAGATATTTCCTTTTTCACCATAGCCCTCTACGGGCTTCCAAATATCTCTTTGCCAATTCCACAAGAACAGCCTTAGCGAAAGGCTTCTTGAAGGGAAACATGTAACTCTGTGAGATGAATTAACAGAACACAGATCAGTTTCTCAGAAAGCTTCTTTCCAGTTTTGAACGGAAGATATTTCCTTTTTCACCAGAGCCCTCTATGGGCTTCCAAATATCCCTTTGCCACTTCCACAAGAAAAGCCTTAGCGAAATTCTTCTTGAAGGGAAAGATGTAACTCTGTGAGATGAATTAACAGAACACAGAGCAGTTTCTCAGAAAGCTTCTTTCCAGTTTTGAACGGAAGATATTTCCTTTCTCACCATAGCCCTCTATGGGCTTCCAAATATCCCTTTGCCAATTCCACAAGAACAGCCTTAGCGAAAGGCCTCTTGAAGGGAAAGATGTAACTCTGTGAGATGAACTAACAGAACACAGAGCAGTTTCTCAGAAAGCTTCTTTCCAGTTTTGAACGGAAGATATTTCCTTTTTCACCATAGCCCGCTATGGGCTTCCAAATATGCCTTTGCCAATTCCTCAAGAACAGCCTTAGCGAAAGGCTTCTTGAAGGGAAAGATGTAACTCTGTGAGATGAATTAACAGAACACAGAGCAGTTTCTCAGAAAGCTTCTTTCCAGTTTTGAACGGAAGATATTTCCTTTTTCACCATAGCCCTCTATGGGCTTCCAAATATCCCTTTGCCAATTCCACAAGAACAGCCTTAGACAAACGCTTCTTGAAGGGGAATATGTAACTCTGTGAGATGAATTAACAGAACACAGAACAGTTTCTCAGAAAGCTTCTTTCCAGTTTTGAACGGAAGATATTTCCTTTTTCAAAATAGCCCTTTATGGGCGTCCAAATATCCCTTTGCGAATTCCACAAGAACAGCCTTAGCGTAAGGTTTCTTGAAGGGAAATATGTAACTCTGTGAGATGAATTAACAGAACACAGAGCAGTTTCTCAGAAAGCTTCTTTCCAGTTTTGAGCGGAAGATATTTCCTTTTTCACCATAGCCCTCTAAGGGCTTGAAAATATCCCTTTGCCAATTCCACAAGAACAGCCTTAGAGAAAGGATTCTTGAAGGGAAAGATGTAACTCTGTGAGATGAATTAACAGAACACAGAGCAGTTTCTCAGAAAGCTTCTTTCCAGTTTTCAACGGAAGATATTTCCTTTTTGACCATAGCGCTCAATGGGCTTCCAAATATCCCTTTGCCAATTCCACAAGAACAGACTTAGTAAAAGGATTCTTGAAGGGGAAGATGTAACTCTGTGAGATGAATTAACAGAACACAGAGCAGTTTCTCAGAAAGCTTCTTTCCAGTTTTGAACGGAAGATATTTCCTTTTTCACCATAGCCCTCTATGGGCGTCCAAATATCCCTTTGCGAATTCCACAAGAACAGCCTTAGCGTAAGGCATCTTGAAGGGAAATATGTAACTCTGTGAGATGAATTAACAGAACACAGAGCAGTTTCACAGAAAGCTTCTTTCCAGTTTTGAACGGAAGATATTTCCTTTTTCACCATAACCCTCTAAGGGCTTCCAAATATCCCTTTGCCAATTCCACAAGAACAGCCTTAGCGAAAGGCTTCTTGAAGGGCAAGATGTAACTCTGTGAGATGAATTAACAGAACACAGAGCAGTTTCTCAGAAAGCTTCTTTCCAGTTTTGAAGGGAAGATATTTCCTTTTTCACCATAGCCCTCTATGGGCTTCCAAATATCCCTTTGCCAATTCCTCAAGAACAGCCTTAGCGAAAGGCTTCTTGAAGGGAAAGATGTAACTCTGTGAGATGAATTAACAGAACACAGAGCAGTTTCTCAGAAAGCTTCTTTCCAGTTTTGAACGGAAGATAGTTCCTTTTTCACCATAGCCCTCTATGGTCTTCCAAATATCCCTTTGCCAATTCCACAAGAACAGCCTTAGCGAAAGGTTTCTTGAAGGGGAAGATGTAACTCTGTGAGATGAATTAACAGAACACAGAGCAGTTTCTCAGAAAGCTTCTTTCCAGTTTTGAACGGAAGATATTTCCTTTTTCACCATAGCCGTCTACGGGCTTCCAAATATCTCTTTGCCAATTCCACAAGAACAGCCTTAGCGAAAGGCTTCTTGAAGGGAAAGATGTAACTCTGTGAGATGAATTAACAGAACACAGAGCAGTTTCTCAGAAAGCTTCTTTCCAGTTTTGAACGGAAGATATTTCTATTTAAACCATAGCCCTCTAGGGGTTCCAAATATCCCTTTGCCAATTCCACAAGAAATGCCTTCGAGAAAGGCTTTCTGAAGGGAAAGATGTAATTCTCTGAGAGGAATTAACAGAACACAGAGCAGTTTTTCAGAAAGCTTCTTTCCAGTTTTGAACGGAAGATATTTCCTTTCTCACCATAGCCCTCTATGGGCTTCCAAATATCCCTTTGCCAATTCCACAAGAACAGCCTTAGCGAAAGGCCTCTTGAAGGGAAAGATGTAACTCGGTGAGATGAACTAACAGAACACAGAGCAGTTTCTCAGAAAGCTTCTTTCCAGTTTTGAACGGAAGATATTTCCTTTTTCACCATAGCCCTCTAGGTGCGTCCAAATATCACTTTGCGAATTCCACAAGAACAGCCTTAGCGAAAGGCTTCTTGAAGGGAAAGATGTAACTCTGTGAGATGAATTAACAGAACACAGAGCAGTTTCTCAGAAAACTTCTTTCCAGCTTTGAACGGAAGATATTTCCTTTTTCACCATAGCCCGCTATGGGCTTCCAAATATGCCTTTGCCAATTCCTCAAGAACAGCCTTAGCGAAAGGCTTCTTGAAGGGAAAGATGTAACTCTGTGAGATGAATTAACAGAACACAGAGCAGTTTCTCAGAAAGCTTCTTTCCAGTTTTGAACGGAAGATAGTTCCTTTTTCACCATAGCCCTCTATGGGCTTCCAAATATCCCTCTGCCAATTCCACAAGAACAGCCTTAGCGAAAGTTTTCTTGAAGGGGAAGATGTAACTCTGTGAGATGAATTAACAGAACACAGAGCAGTTTCTCAGAAAGCTTCTTTCCAGTTTTGAACGGAAGATATTTCCTTTTTCACCATAGCCCTCTACGGGCTTCCAAATATCTCTTTGCCAATTCCACAAGAACAGCCTTAGCGAAAGGCTTCTTGAAGGGAAAGATGTAACTCTGTGAGATGAATTAACAGAACACAGAGCAGTTTCTCAGAAAGCTTCTTTCCAGTTTTGAACGGAAGATATTTCCTTTTTCAGCATAGCCCTCTATGGGCTTCCAAATATCCCTTTGCCAATTCCACAAAAAAAGCCTTAGCGAAAGGCTTCTTGAAGGGAAAGATGTAACTCTGTGAGATGAATTAACAGAACACATAGCAGTTTCTCAGAAAGCTTCTTTCCAGTTTTGAACGGAAGATATTTCCTTTTTCACCATAGCCCTCTATGGTCGTCCAAATATCACTTTGCAAATTCCACAAGAACAGCCTTAGCGTAAGGCATCTTGAAGGGGAAGATGTAACTCTGTGAGATGAATTAACAGAACACAGAGCAGTTTCTCAGAAAGCTTCTTTCCAGTTTTGAACGGAAGATATTTCTATTTAAACCATAGCCCTCTAGGGGTTCCAAATATCCCTTTGCCAATTCCACAAGAAAAGCCTTCGAGAAAGGCTTTCTGAAGGGAAAGATGTAATTCTCTGAGAGGAATTAACAGAACACAGAGCAGTTTTTCAGAAAGCTTATTTCCAGTTTTGAACGGAAGATATTCCCTTTTTCACCATAGCCCTCTATGGGCTTCGAAATATCCCTTTGCCAATTCCACAAGAACAGCCTTAGCAAAAGGCTTCTTGAAGGGAAAGATGTAACTCTGTGAGATGTATTAACAGAACCCAAAGCAGTTGCTCAGGAAGCTTCTTTCCAGTATTGAACGGAAGGTATTTCCTTTTTCACCATAGTCCTCTATGGTCTTCCAAATATCACCTTCTAAATTCCACAAGAACAGCCTTAGCGAAGGGCTTCTTGAAGGGAAAGCTGTAACTCTGTGAGATGTATTAACAGAACACAGAGCAGTTTCTCAGAAACTTCTTTCCAGTTTTGAACGGAAGATATTTCCTTTTTCACCATAGCCCTCTATGGGCTTCCAAATATCCCTTTGCCAATTCCACAAGAACAGCCTTAGCGAAAGGCTTCTTGAAGGGGAAGATGTAACTCTGTGAGAAGAATTAACAGAACACAGAGCAGTTTCACAGAAAGCTTCTTTCCAGTTTTGAACGGAAGATATTTCCCTTTTCACCGTAGCCCTCTATGGGCTTCCAAATATCCCTTTGCCAATTCCACAAGAACAGCCTTAGCGAAAGGCTTCTTGAAGGGGAAGATGTAACTCTGTGAGATGAATTAACAGAACACAGAGCAGTTTCTCAGAAAGCATCTTTCCAGTTTTGAACGGAAGATATTTTTTTTTTCACCATAGCCCTCTATGGGCTTCCAAATATCACTTTGCCAATTCCACAAGAAAAGACTTAGCGAAAGGCTTCTTGAAGGCAAAGATGTAACTCTGTGAGATATCCTAAGAGAACACAAAGCAGTTTCTCAGAAAGTTTCTTTCCAGTTTTGAACGGAAGATATTTCCCTTTTACACCGTAGCCCTCTATGGGCTTCCAAATATCCCTTTGCCAATTCCACAAGAACAGCCTTAGCGAAAGGCTTCTGGAAGGGAAAGATGTAACTCCGTGAGATGAATAAACAGAAAACAGAGCAGTTTCTCAGAAAGCTTCTTTCCAGTTTTGAACGGAAGATCTTTCCTTTTTCACCATAGCCCTCTATGGGCTTCCAAATATCACTTTGCGAATTCCACAAGAACAGCGTTAGCGAAACGCTTCTTGAAGGGGAAGATGTAACTCTGTGAGATGAATTAACAGAACACAGAGGAGTTTCTCAGAAAGCTTCTTTCCAGTTATGAACGGAAGATATTTCCTTTTTCACCATAGCCCTCTATGGGCTTCCAAATATCCCTTTGCCAATTCCACAATACCAGCCTTAGCGAAACAATCCTTGATGGGGAAGATGTAACTCTGTGAGATGATTTAACAGAACACAGATCAGATTCTCAGGAAGCTTCTTTCCAGGTTGAACGGAAGATATTTCCTTTTTCACCATAGCCCTCTATGGGCTTCCAAATATCCCTTTGCCAATTCCACAAGAACGCCCTTAGCGAAAGGCTTCTTGAAGGGAAAGATGTAACTCTGTGAGATGAATTAACAGAACACAGAGCAGTTTCTCAGAAATTTTCTTTCCAGTTTTTAAAGGAATCTATTTCCTTTTTCACCATAGCCCCCTATGGGCTTCCAAATATCCCTTTGCCAATTCCACAAGAAAAGCCTTAGCGAAAGGCTTTTTGAAGGGAAAGATGTAACTCTCTGAGATGAATTAACAGAACACAGAGCAGTTTTTCAGAAAGCTTATTTCCAGTTTTGAACGGAAGATATTTCCTTTTTCACCATAGCCCTCTATGGGCTTCGAAATATCCCTTTGCCAATTCCACCAGAACAGCCTTAGCGAAAGGCTTCTTGAAGGGAAAGATGTAACTCTGTGAGATGTATTAACAGAACCCAAAGCAGTTTCTCAGAAAGCTTCTTTCCAGTTTTGAACGGAAGGTATTTCCTTTTTCACCATAGTCCTCTATGGTCTTCCAAATATCACCATCTAAATTCCACAAGAACAGCCTTAGCGAAAGGCTTCTTGAAGGGAAAGATGTAACTCTGTGAGATGAATTAGCAGAACACAGAGCAGTTTCTCAGAAAGCTTCTTTCCAGTTTTGAACGGAAGATATTTCCTTTTTCACCATAGTCCTCTATGGGCGTCCAAATATCACTTTGTGAATTCCACAAGAACAGCCTTAGCGTAAGGCATCTTGAAGGGAAATATGTAACTCTGTGAGATGAATTAACAGATCACAGAGCAGTTTCACAGAAAGCTTCTTTCCAGTTTTGAACGGAAGATATTTCCTTTTTCACCATAGCCCTCTATGGGCTTCCAAATATCATTTTGCCAATTCCACAAGAAAAGCCTTAGCGAAAGGCTTCTTGAAGGGAAACATGTAACTCTGTGAGATATCTTAAGAACACACAAAGCAGTTTCTCAGAAAGCTTCTTTCCAGTTTTGAACGGAAGATATTTCCTTTTTCACCATAGCCCACTATGGGCTTCCAAATACCACTTTGCCAATTCCACAAGAACAGCCTTAGCGAAAGGCTTCTTGAAGGGAAAAATATAACTCTGTGAGGTGTATTAACAGAACACAGTGCAGTTTTTCAGAAAACTTCTTTCCAGTTTTTAAAGGAAGATATTTCCTTTTTCACCATAGCCCTCTATGGGCTTCCAAATATCACTTTCTAAATTCCAGAAGAACAGCCTTAGCGAAAGGCTTCTTGAAGGGAAAGATGTAACTCTGTGAGATGTATTAACAGAACACAGAGCAGTTTCTCAGAAAGCTTCTTTCCAGTTTTGAACGGAAGATATTTCCTTTTTCACCATAGCCATCTATGGGCTTCCAAATATCCCTTTGCCAATTCCACAAGAACAGCCTTAGCGAAAGGCTTCTTGAAGGGGAAGATGTAACTCTGTGAGATGAATTAAGAGAACACAGAGCAGTTTCTCAGAAAGCTTCTTTCCAGTTTTGAACGGAAGATATTTCCTTTTTCACCAGAGCCCTCTATGGGCTTCCAAATATCCCTTTGCCAATTCCACAAGAACAGCCTTAGCGAAACGCTTCTTGAAGGGGAATATGTAACTCTGTGAGATGAATTAACAGAACACAGAACAGTTTCTCAGAAAGCTTCTTTCCAGTTTTGAACGGAAGATATTTCCTTTTTCACCATAGCCCTCTATGGGCTTCCAAATATCATTTTGCCAATTCCACAAGAAAAGCCTTAGCGAAAGGCTTCTTGAAGGGAAAGATGTAACTCTGTGAGATATCTTAAGAGAACACAAAGCAGTTTCTCAGAATGCTTCTTTCCAGTTTTGAACCGAAGATATTTCCTTTTTCACCATAGCCCTCTATGGGCTTCCAAATACCACATTGCCAATTCCACAAGAACAGCCTTAGCGAAAGGCTTCTTGAAGGGAAAGATGTAACTCTGTGAGATGAATTAACAGAACACAGAGCAGTTTCTCAGAAAGCTTCTTTCCAGTTTTTAACCGAAGATATTTCCTTTTTCACAATAGCCCTCTATGGGCTTCCAAATATCCCTTTGCCAATTCCACAAGAACAGCCTTAGCGAAAGGATTCTTGAAGGGAAAGATGTAACTCTGTGAGATGAATTAACAGAACACAGAGCAGATTCTCAGAAAGTTTCTTTCCAGTTTTTAAAGGAACCTATTTCCTTTTTCACCATAGCCCTCTATGGGCTTCCAAATATCCCTTTGCCAATTCCACAAGAACAGCCTTAGCGAAAGGCTTCTTGAAATGAAAGATGTAACTCTGTGAGATGAATTTACAGAACACAGAGCACTTTCTCAGAAAGCTTATTTCCACTTTTGAACGGAAGATATTTCCTTTTTCACCATAGCCTTCTATGGGCTTCGAATTATCCCTTTGCCAATTCCACAAGAACAGCCTTAGCAAAAGGCTTATTGAAGGGAAAGATGTAACTCTGTGAGATGTATTAACAGAACCCAAAGCAGTTTCTCAGAAAGCTTCTTTCCAGTTTTGAACGGAAGGTATTTACTTTTTCA
The DNA here is from genome assembly GCF_047675955.1 of Chlorocebus sabaeus. Classification (NCBI taxonomy): domain Eukaryota; kingdom Metazoa; phylum Chordata; class Mammalia; order Primates; family Cercopithecidae; genus Chlorocebus; species Chlorocebus sabaeus. The sequence continues at coordinate 46,230,942 of NC_132911.1, forward strand.
CCATACTCCTCTATGGTCTTCCAAGTATCACCTTCTAAACTCCACAAGAACAGCCTTAGAGAAAGGCTTCTTGAAGGGAAAGCTGTAACTCTGTGAGATGTATTTACAGAACACAGAGCAGTTTCTCAGAAAGCTTCTTTCAAGTTTTGAACGGAAGATATTTCCTTTTTCACCATAGCCCTCTATGGGCTTCCAAATATCCCTTTGCCAATTCCTCAAGAACAGCCTTAGCGAAAGGCTTCTTGAAGGGAAAGGTGTAACTCTGTGAGATGAATTAAGAGAACACAGAGCAGTTTCTCAGAAAGCTTCTTTCCAGTTTTGAACGGAAGATATTTCCTTTTTCACCACAACCCTCTATGGGCTTCCAAATATCCCTTTGCCAATTCCACAAGAACAGCCTTAGCGAAAGGTTTCTTGAAGGGTAAGATGTAACTCTGTGAGGTGAATTAACAGAACACAGAGGAGTTTCTCAGAAAGCTTCTTTCCAATTTTGAACGGAAGATATTTTCTTTTTCACCATAGCCCTCTATGGGCTTCCAAATATCACTTTGCCAATTCCACAAGAAAAGCCTTAGCGAAAGGCTTCTTGAAGGGAAAGATGTAACTCTGTGAGATGAATTAACAGAACACAGAGCAGTTTCTCAGGAAGCTTCTTTCCAACTTTGAACGGAAGATATTTCCTTTTTCACCATAGCCCTCTATGGGCTTCCAAATATCCCTTTGCCAATTCCACAAGAACAGCCTTAGCGAAAGGCTTCTTGAAGGGAAAGATGTAACTCTGAGAGATGAATTAACAGAACACAGAGCAGTTTCTCAGAAAGCTTCTTTCCATTTTTGAACGGAAGATATTTCCATTTTCACCATAGCCATCAATGGGCTTCCAAATATCCCTTTGCCAATTCCACAAGAACAGCATTAGCGAAAGGATTCTTGAAGGGAAAGATGTAACTCTGTGAGATGAATTAACAGAACACAGAGCACTTTCTCAGAAAGCTTCTTTCCAGTTTTGAACGGAAGATATTTCCTTTTTCACCATAGCCCTCTACGGGCTTCCAAATATCTCTTTGCCAATTCCACAAGAACAGCCTTAGCGAAAGGCTTCTTGAAGGGAAAGATGTAACTCTGTGAGATGAATTAACAGAACACAGAGCAGTTTCTCAGAAAGCTTCTTTCCAGCTTTGAACGGAAGATATTTCCTTTTTCACCATAGCCCTCTATGGGCTTCCAAATATCCCTTTGCCAATTCCACAAAAAAAGCCTTAGCGAAAGGCTTCTTGAAGGGAATGATGTAACTCTCTGAGATGAATTAACAGAACACAGAGCAGTTTCTCAGAAAGCTTCTTTCCAGGTTTGAACGGAAGATATTTCCTTTTTCACCATAGCCCTCTATGGGCTTCCAAATATCCCTTTGCCAATTTTTAAGAACAGCCTTAGCGAAAGGCTTCTGGAAGGGAAAGATGTAACTCTGTGAGATGAATTAACAGAACACAGAGCAGTTTCTCAGAAAGCTTCTTTCCAGTTTTGAACGGAAGATATTTCCTTTTTCACCATAGCCCTCTAGGGGTTCCAAATATCCCTTTGCCAATTCCACAAGAAAAGCCTTAGCGAAAGGCTTTTTGAAGGGAAAGATGTAACTCTCTGAGATGAATTAACAGAACACAGAGCAGTTTTTCAGAAAGCTTATTTCCAGTTTTGAACGGAAGATATTTCCTTTTTCACCATAGCCCTCTATGGGCTTCGAATTATCCCTTTGCCAATTCCACAAGAACAGCCTTAGCAAAAGGCTTCTTGAAGGGAAAGATGTAACTCTGTGAGATGTATTAACAGAACCCAAAGCAGTTTCTCAGAAAGCTTCTTTCCAGTTTTGAACGGAAGGTATTTACTTTTTCACCATAGTCCTCTATGGTCTTCCAAATATCACCTTCTAAATTCCACAAGAACAGCCTTAGCGAAAGGCTTCTTGAAGGGAAAGCTGTAACTCTGTGAGATGTATTAACAGAACACAGAGCAGTTTCTCAGAAAGCTTCTTTCCAGTTTTGAACGGAAGATATTTCCTTTTTAACCATAGCCCTCTATGGGCGTCCAAATATCCCTTTGCTAAATCCACAAGAACAGCCTTAGCAAAAGGTTTCTTGAAGGAAAAGATGTAACTCTGTGAGATGAATTAACAGAACACAGAGCAGTTTCTCAGAAAGCTTCTTTCCAGTTTTGAACGGAAGATATTTCCTTTTTCACCATAGCCCTCTATGGGCTTCCAAATATCATTTTGCCAATTTCACAAGAAAAGCCTTAGCGAAAGGCTTCTTGAAGGGAAATATGTAACTCTGTGAGATGTATTAACAGAACACAGAGCAGTTTCTCAGAAAGCTTCTTTCCAGTTTTGAACGGAAGATATTTCCTTTTTCACCATAGCCATCTATGGGCTTCCAAATATCCCTTTGCCAATTCCACAAGAACAGCCTTAGCGAAAGGCTTCTTGAAGGGAAAGATGTAACTCTGTGAGATGAATTAACAGAACACAGAGCAGTTTCTCAGAAAGCTTCTTTCCAGTTTTGAACGGAAGATATTTCCTTTTTCACCATAGCCCTCTATGGGCTTCCAAATATCCCTTTGCCAATTCCACAAGAACAGCCTTAGCGAAACGCTTCTTGAAGGGGAATATGTAACTCTGTGAGATGAATTAACAGAACACAGAACAGTTTCTCAGAAAGCTTCTTTCCAGTTTTGAACGGAAGATATTTCCTTTTTCAAAATAGCCCGTTATGGGCGTCCAAATATCCCTTTGCGAATTCCACAAGAACAGCCTTAGCGTAAGGTTTCTTGAAGGGAAATATGTAACTCTGTGAGATGAATTAACAGAACACAGAGCAGTTTCTCAGAAAGCTTCTTTCCAGTTTTGAGCGGAAGATATTTCCTTTTTCACCATAGCCCTCTAAGGGCTTGAAAATATCCCTTTGCCAATTCCACAAGAACAGCCTTAGCGAAAGGCTTCTTGAAGGGAAAGATGTAACTTTGTGAGATTAATTAACAGAACACAGAGCAGTTTCTCAGAAAGCTTCTTTACAGTTTTGAACGGAAGATATTTCCTTTTTCACCATAGCCCTCTATGGGCTTCCAAATATCCCTTTGCCAATTCCACAAGAACAGCCTTAGTGAAAGGATTCTTGAAGGGGAAGATGTAACTCTGTGAGATGAATTAACAGAACACAGAGCAGTTTCTCAGAAAGCTTCTTTCCAGTTTTGAACGGAAGATATTTCCTTTTTCACCAGAACCCTCTATGAGCGTCCAAATATCCTTTTGCGAATTCCACAAGAACAGCCTTAGCGTAAGGCTTCTTGAAGAGAAAGATGTAACTCTGTGAGATGAATTAACAGAACACAGAGCAGTTTCTCAGAAAGCTTCTTTCCAGTTTTGAACGGAAGATATTTCCTTTTTCACCATAGCCCTCTATGGGCGTCAAAATATCCCGTTGCCAATTCCACAAGAACAGCCTTAGTGAAAGGCTTCTTGAAGGGAACGATGTAACTCTGTGAGATGAGTTAACAGAACTCTGAGCATTTTCTCAGAAAGCTTCTTTCGAGTTTTGAACGGAAGATATTTCCTTTTTCACCATAGCCCTCTATGGGTTTCCAAATATCCCTTTGCCAATTCCTCAAGGACAGCCTTAGCGAAAGGCTTCTTGAAGGGAAAGATGTAACTCTGTGAGATGAATTAACAGAACACAGAGCAGTTTCTCAGGAAGCTTCTTTCCAACTTTGAACGGAAGATATTTCCTTTTTCACCATAGCCCTCTATGGGCTTCCAAATATCCCTTTGCCAATTCCACAAGAACAGCCTTAGCGAAAGGCTTCTTGAAGGGAAAGATGTAACTCTGTGAGATGAATTAACAGAACACAGAGCAGTTTCTCAGAAAGCTTCTTTCCATTTTTGAACGGAAGATATTTCCATTTTCACCATAGCCATCAATGGGCTTCCAAATATCCCTTTGCCAATTCCACAAGAACAGCATTATCGAAAGGCTTCTTGAAGGGAAAGGTGTAACTCTGTGAGATGAATTAACAGAACACAGAGCAGTTTCTCAGAAAGCTTCTTTCCAGTTTTGAACGGAAGATATTTCCTTTTTCACCATAACCCTCTATGGGAGTCCAAATATCCCTTTGCCATTTCCACAAGAACAGCCTTAGCGAAAGGTTTCTTGAAGGGGAAGATGTAACTCTGTGAGGTGAATTAACAGAACACAGAGGAGTTTCTCAGAAAGCTTCTTTCCAATTTTGAACGGAAGATATTTTCTTTTTCACCATAGCCCTCTATGGGCTTCCAAATATCACTTTGCCAATTCCACAAGAAAAGCCTTAGCGAAAGGCTTCTTGAAGGGAAAGATGTAACTCTGTGAGATGAATTAACAGAACACAGAGCAGTTTCTCAGGAAGCTTCTTTCCAACTTTGAACGGAAGATATTTCCTTTTTCACCATCGCCCTCTATGGGCTTCCAAATATCCCTTTGCCAATTCCACAAGAACAGCCTTAGCGAAAGGCTTCTTGAAGGGAAAGATGTAACTCTGAGAGATGAATTAACAGAACACAGAGCAGTTTCTCAGAAAGCTTCTTTCCATTTTTGAACGGAAGATATTTCCATTTTCACCATAGCCATCAATGGGCTTCCAAATATCCCTTTGCCAATTCCACAAGAACAGCATTAGCGAAAGGATTCTTGAAGGGAAAGATGTAACTCTGTGAGTTGAATTAACAGAACACAGAGCACTTTCTCAGAAAGCTTCTTTCCAGTTTTGAACGGAAGATATTTCCTTTTTCACCATAGCCCTCTACGGGCTTCCAAATATCTCTTTGCCAATTCCACAAGAACAGCCTTAGCGAAAGGCTTCTTGAAGGGAAAGATGTAACTCTGTGAGATGAATTAACAGAACACAGAGCAGTTTCTCAGAAAGCTTCTTTCCAGCTTTGAACGGAAGATATTTCCTTTTTCACCATAGCCCTCTATGGGCTTCCAAATATCCCTTTGCCAATTCCACAAAAAAAGCCTTAGCGAAAGGCTTCTTGAAGGGAATGATGTAACTCTCTGAGATGAATTAACAGAACACAGAGCAGTTTCTCAGAAAGCTTCTTTCCAGGTTTGAACGGAAGATATTTCCTTTTTCACCATAGCCCTCTATGGGCTTCCAAATATCCCTTTGCCAATTTTTAAGAACAGCCTTAGCGAAAGGCTTCTGGAAGGGAAAGATGTAACTCTGTGAGATGAATTAACAGAACACAGAGCAGTTTCTCAGAAAGCTTCTTTCCAGTTTTGAACGGAAGATATTTCCTTTTTCACCATAGCCCTCTAGGGGTTCCAAATATCCCTTTGCCAATTCCACAAGAAAAGCCTTAGCGAAAGGCTTTTTGAAGGGAAAGATGTAACTCTGTGAGATGAATTAACAGAACACAGAGCAGTTTCTCAGAAAGCTTCTTTCCAGTTTTTAAAGGAATCTATTTCCTTTTTCACCATAGCCCTCTATGGGCTTCCAAATATCCCTTTTCCAATTCCACAAGAACAGCCTTAGCGAAAGGCTTCTTGAAGGGAAAGAAGTAACTCTGTGAGATGAATTAAAAGAACACAGTGCAGTTTCTCAGAAAGCTTCTTTCCAGTTTTGAACGGAAGATATTTCCTTTTTAACCATAGCCCTCTATGGGCTTCCAAATATCCCTTTGCCACTTCCACAAGAAAAGCCTTAGCGAAAGGCTTCTTGAAGGGAAAGATGTAACTCTGTGAGATTAATTAACAGAACACAGAGCAGTTTCTCAGAAAGCTTCTTTCCAGTTTTGAACGGAAGATATTTCCTTTTTCACCATAGCCCTCTATGGGCTTCCAAATATCCCTTTGCGAATTCCACAAGAACAGCCTTAGCGAAAGGTTTCTTGAGGGGAAAGATGTAACTCTGTGAGATGAATTAACAGAACACAGAGCAGTTTCTCAGAAAGCTTCTTTCCAGTTTTGAACGGAAGATATTTCCTTTTTCACCATAGCCCTCTAGGTGCGTCCAAATATCACTTTGCGAATTCCACAAGAACAGCCTTAGCGAAAGGCTTCTTGAAGGGAAAGATGTAACTCTGTGAGATAAATTAACAGAACACAGAGCAGTTGCTCAGAAAGCTTCTTTCCAGTTTTGAACGGAAGATATTTCCTTTTTCACCATAGCCCTCTAAGGGCTTCCAAATATCCCTTTGCCAATTCCACAAGAACAGCCTTAGGGAAAGGATTCTTGAAGGGAAAGATGTAACTCCGTGAGATGAATTAACAGAACACAGAGCAGTTTCTCAGAAAGCTTCTTAACAGTTTTGAACGGAAGATATTTCCTTTTTCACCATAGTCCTCTATGGGCTTCCAAATATCCCTTTGCCAATTCCACAAGAACAGCCTTAGCGAAAGGTTTCTTGAAGGGGAAGATGTAACTCTGTGAGATGAATTAACAGAACACAGAGCAGTTTCTCAGAAAGCTTCTTTCCAGTTTTGAACGGAAGATATTTCCTTTTTCTCCATAGCCCTCTACGGGCTTCCAAATATCTCTTTGCCAATTCCACAAGAACAGCCTTAGCGAAAGGCTTCTTGAAGGGAAAGATGTAACTCTGTGAGATGAATTAACAGAACACAGAGCAGTTTCTCAGAAAGCTTCTTTCCAGTTTTGAACGGAAGATATTTCCTTTTTCACCATAGCCCTCTATGGGCTTCCAAATATCCCTTTGCCAATTCCACAAGAACAGCCTTAGACAAACGCTTCTTGAAGGGGAATATGTAACTCTGTGAGATGAATTAACAGAACACAGAACAGTTTCTCAGAAAGCTTCTTTCCAGTTTTGAACGGAAGATATTTCCTTTTTCAAAATAGCCCTTTATGGGCGTCCAAATATCCCTTTGCGAATTCCACAAGAACAGCCTTAGCGTAAGGTTTCTTGAAGGGAAATATGTAACTCTGTGAGATGAATTAACAGAACACAGAGCAGTTTCTCAGAAAGCTTCTTTCCAGTTTTGAGCGGAAGATATTTCCTTTTTCACCATAGCCCTCTAAGGGCTTGAAAATATCCCTTTGCCAATTCCACAAGAACAGCCTTAGAGAAAGGATTCTTGAAGGGAAAGATGTAACTCTGTGAGATGAATTAACAGAACACAGAGCAGTTTCTCAGAAAGCTTCTTTCCAGTTTTCAACGGAAGATATTTCCTTTTTGACCATAGCGCTCAATGGGCTTCCAAATATCCCTTTGCCAATTCCACAAGAACAGACTTAGTAAAAGGATTCTTGAAGGGGAAGATGTAACTCTGTGAGATGAATTAACAGAACACAGAGCAGTTTCTCAGAAAGCTTCTTTCCAGTTTTGAACGGAAGATATTTCCTTTTTCACCATAGCCCTCTATGGGCGTCCAAATATCCCTTTGCGAATTCCACAAGAACAGCCTTAGCGTAAGGCATCTTGAAGGGAAATATGTAACTCTGTGAGATGAATTAACAGAACACAGAGCAGTTTCACAGAAAGCTTCTTTCCAGTTTTGAACGGAAGATATTTCCTTTTTCACCATAACCCTCTAAGGGCTTCCAAATATCCCTTTGCCAATTCCACAAGAACAGCCTTAGCGAAAGGCTTCTTGAAGGGCAAGATGTAACTCTGTGAGATGAATTAACAGAACACAGAGCAGTTTCTCAGAAAGCTTCTTTCCAGTTTTGAAGGGAAGATATTTCCTTTTTCACCATAGCCCTCTATGGGCTTCCAAATATCCCTTTGCCAATTCCTCAAGAACAGCCTTAGCGAAAGGCTTCTTGAAGGGAAAGATGTAACTCTGTGAGATGAATTAACAGAACACAGAGCAGTTTCTCAGAAAGCTTCTTTCCAGTTTTGAACGGAAGATAGTTCCTTTTTCACCATAGCCCTCTATGGTCTTCCAAATATCCCTTTGCCAATTCCACAAGAACAGCCTTAGCGAAAGGTTTCTTGAAGGGGAAGATGTAACTCTGTGAGATGAATTAACAGAACACAGAGCAGTTTCTCAGAAAGCTTCTTTCCAGTTTTGAACGGAAGATATTTCCTTTTTCACCATAGCCGTCTACGGGCTTCCAAATATCTCTTTGCCAATTCCACAAGAACAGCCTTAGCGAAAGGCTTCTTGAAGGGAAAGATGTAACTCTGTGAGATGAATTAACAGAACACAGAGCAGTTTCTCAGAAAGCTTCTTTCCAGTTTTGAACGGAAGATATTTCTATTTAAACCATAGCCCTCTAGGGGTTCCAAATATCCCTTTGCCAATTCCACAAGAAATGCCTTCGAGAAAGGCTTTCTGAAGGGAAAGATGTAATTCTCTGAGAGGAATTAACAGAACACAGAGCAGTTTTTCAGAAAGCTTCTTTCCAGTTTTGAACGGAAGATATTTCCTTTCTCACCATAGCCCTCTATGGGCTTCCAAATATCCCTTTGCCAATTCCACAAGAACAGCCTTAGCGAAAGGCCTCTTGAAGGGAAAGATGTAACTCGGTGAGATGAACTAACAGAACACAGAGCAGTTTCTCAGAAAGCTTCTTTCCAGTTTTGAACGGAAGATATTTCCTTTTTCACCATAGCCCTCTAGGTGCGTCCAAATATCACTTTGCGAATTCCACAAGAACAGCCTTAGCGAAAGGCTTCTTGAAGGGAAAGATGTAACTCTGTGAGATGAATTAACAGAACACAGAGCAGTTTCTCAGAAAACTTCTTTCCAGCTTTGAACGGAAGATATTTCCTTTTTCACCATAGCCCGCTATGGGCTTCCAAATATGCCTTTGCCAATTCCTCAAGAACAGCCTTAGCGAAAGGCTTCTTGAAGGGAAAGATGTAACTCTGTGAGATGAATTAACAGAACACAGAGCAGTTTCTCAGAAAGCTTCTTTCCAGTTTTGAACGGAAGATAGTTCCTTTTTCACCATAGCCCTCTATGGGCTTCCAAATATCCCTCTGCCAATTCCACAAGAACAGCCTTAGCGAAAGTTTTCTTGAAGGGGAAGATGTAACTCTGTGAGATGAATTAACAGAACACAGAGCAGTTTCTCAGAAAGCTTCTTTCCAGTTTTGAACGGAAGATATTTCCTTTTTCACCATAGCCCTCTACGGGCTTCCAAATATCTCTTTGCCAATTCCACAAGAACAGCCTTAGCGAAAGGCTTCTTGAAGGGAAAGATGTAACTCTGTGAGATGAATTAACAGAACACAGAGCAGTTTCTCAGAAAGCTTCTTTCCAGTTTTGAACGGAAGATATTTCCTTTTTCAGCATAGCCCTCTATGGGCTTCCAAATATCCCTTTGCCAATTCCACAAAAAAAGCCTTAGCGAAAGGCTTCTTGAAGGGAAAGATGTAACTCTGTGAGATGAATTAACAGAACACATAGCAGTTTCTCAGAAAGCTTCTTTCCAGTTTTGAACGGAAGATATTTCCTTTTTCACCATAGCCCTCTATGGTCGTCCAAATATCACTTTGCAAATTCCACAAGAACAGCCTTAGCGTAAGGCATCTTGAAGGGGAAGATGTAACTCTGTGAGATGAATTAACAGAACACAGAGCAGTTTCTCAGAAAGCTTCTTTCCAGTTTTGAACGGAAGATATTTCTATTTAAACCATAGCCCTCTAGGGGTTCCAAATATCCCTTTGCCAATTCCACAAGAAAAGCCTTCGAGAAAGGCTTTCTGAAGGGAAAGATGTAATTCTCTGAGAGGAATTAACAGAACACAGAGCAGTTTTTCAGAAAGCTTATTTCCAGTTTTGAACGGAAGATATTCCCTTTTTCACCATAGCCCTCTATGGGCTTCGAAATATCCCTTTGCCAATTCCACAAGAACAGCCTTAGCAAAAGGCTTCTTGAAGGGAAAGATGTAACTCTGTGAGATGTATTAACAGAACCCAAAGCAGTTGCTCAGGAAGCTTCTTTCCAGTATTGAACGGAAGGTATTTCCTTTTTCACCATAGTCCTCTATGGTCTTCCAAATATCACCTTCTAAATTCCACAAGAACAGCCTTAGCGAAGGGCTTCTTGAAGGGAAAGCTGTAACTCTGTGAGATGTATTAACAGAACACAGAGCAGTTTCTCAGAAACTTCTTTCCAGTTTTGAACGGAAGATATTTCCTTTTTCACCATAGCCCTCTATGGGCTTCCAAATATCCCTTTGCCAATTCCACAAGAACAGCCTTAGCGAAAGGCTTCTTGAAGGGGAAGATGTAACTCTGTGAGAAGAATTAACAGAACACAGAGCAGTTTCACAGAAAGCTTCTTTCCAGTTTTGAACGGAAGATATTTCCCTTTTCACCGTAGCCCTCTATGGGCTTCCAAATATCCCTTTGCCAATTCCACAAGAACAGCCTTAGCGAAAGGCTTCTTGAAGGGGAAGATGTAACTCTGTGAGATGAATTAACAGAACACAGAGCAGTTTCTCAGAAAGCATCTTTCCAGTTTTGAACGGAAGATATTTTTTTTTTCACCATAGCCCTCTATGGGCTTCCAAATATCACTTTGCCAATTCCACAAGAAAAGACTTAGCGAAAGGCTTCTTGAAGGCAAAGATGTAACTCTGTGAGATATCCTAAGAGAACACAAAGCAGTTTCTCAGAAAGTTTCTTTCCAGTTTTGAACGGAAGATATTTCCCTTTTACACCGTAGCCCTCTATGGGCTTCCAAATATCCCTTTGCCAATTCCACAAGAACAGCCTTAGCGAAAGGCTTCTGGAAGGGAAAGATGTAACTCCGTGAGATGAATAAACAGAAAACAGAGCAGTTTCTCAGAAAGCTTCTTTCCAGTTTTGAACGGAAGATCTTTCCTTTTTCACCATAGCCCTCTATGGGCTTCCAAATATCACTTTGCGAATTCCACAAGAACAGCGTTAGCGAAACGCTTCTTGAAGGGGAAGATGTAACTCTGTGAGATGAATTAACAGAACACAGAGGAGTTTCTCAGAAAGCTTCTTTCCAGTTATGAACGGAAGATATTTCCTTTTTCACCATAGCCCTCTATGGGCTTCCAAATATCCCTTTGCCAATTCCACAATACCAGCCTTAGCGAAACAATCCTTGATGGGGAAGATGTAACTCTGTGAGATGATTTAACAGAACACAGATCAGATTCTCAGGAAGCTTCTTTCCAGGTTGAACGGAAGATATTTCCTTTTTCACCATAGCCCTCTATGGGCTTCCAAATATCCCTTTGCCAATTCCACAAGAACGCCCTTAGCGAAAGGCTTCTTGAAGGGAAAGATGTAACTCTGTGAGATGAATTAACAGAACACAGAGCAGTTTCTCAGAAATTTTCTTTCCAGTTTTTAAAGGAATCTATTTCCTTTTTCACCATAGCCCCCTATGGGCTTCCAAATATCCCTTTGCCAATTCCACAAGAAAAGCCTTAGCGAAAGGCTTTTTGAAGGGAAAGATGTAACTCTCTGAGATGAATTAACAGAACACAGAGCAGTTTTTCAGAAAGCTTATTTCCAGTTTTGAACGGAAGATATTTCCTTTTTCACCATAGCCCTCTATGGGCTTCGAAATATCCCTTTGCCAATTCCACCAGAACAGCCTTAGCGAAAGGCTTCTTGAAGGGAAAGATGTAACTCTGTGAGATGTATTAACAGAACCCAAAGCAGTTTCTCAGAAAGCTTCTTTCCAGTTTTGAACGGAAGGTATTTCCTTTTTCACCATAGTCCTCTATGGTCTTCCAAATATCACCATCTAAATTCCACAAGAACAGCCTTAGCGAAAGGCTTCTTGAAGGGAAAGATGTAACTCTGTGAGATGAATTAGCAGAACACAGAGCAGTTTCTCAGAAAGCTTCTTTCCAGTTTTGAACGGAAGATATTTCCTTTTTCACCATAGTCCTCTATGGGCGTCCAAATATCACTTTGTGAATTCCACAAGAACAGCCTTAGCGTAAGGCATCTTGAAGGGAAATATGTAACTCTGTGAGATGAATTAACAGATCACAGAGCAGTTTCACAGAAAGCTTCTTTCCAGTTTTGAACGGAAGATATTTCCTTTTTCACCATAGCCCTCTATGGGCTTCCAAATATCATTTTGCCAATTCCACAAGAAAAGCCTTAGCGAAAGGCTTCTTGAAGGGAAACATGTAACTCTGTGAGATATCTTAAGAACACACAAAGCAGTTTCTCAGAAAGCTTCTTTCCAGTTTTGAACGGAAGATATTTCCTTTTTCACCATAGCCCACTATGGGCTTCCAAATACCACTTTGCCAATTCCACAAGAACAGCCTTAGCGAAAGGCTTCTTGAAGGGAAAAATATAACTCTGTGAGGTGTATTAACAGAACACAGTGCAGTTTTTCAGAAAACTTCTTTCCAGTTTTTAAAGGAAGATATTTCCTTTTTCACCATAGCCCTCTATGGGCTTCCAAATATCACTTTCTAAATTCCAGAAGAACAGCCTTAGCGAAAGGCTTCTTGAAGGGAAAGATGTAACTCTGTGAGATGTATTAACAGAACACAGAGCAGTTTCTCAGAAAGCTTCTTTCCAGTTTTGAACGGAAGATATTTCCTTTTTCACCATAGCCATCTATGGGCTTCCAAATATCCCTTTGCCAATTCCACAAGAACAGCCTTAGCGAAAGGCTTCTTGAAGGGGAAGATGTAACTCTGTGAGATGAATTAAGAGAACACAGAGCAGTTTCTCAGAAAGCTTCTTTCCAGTTTTGAACGGAAGATATTTCCTTTTTCACCAGAGCCCTCTATGGGCTTCCAAATATCCCTTTGCCAATTCCACAAGAACAGCCTTAGCGAAACGCTTCTTGAAGGGGAATATGTAACTCTGTGAGATGAATTAACAGAACACAGAACAGTTTCTCAGAAAGCTTCTTTCCAGTTTTGAACGGAAGATATTTCCTTTTTCACCATAGCCCTCTATGGGCTTCCAAATATCATTTTGCCAATTCCACAAGAAAAGCCTTAGCGAAAGGCTTCTTGAAGGGAAAGATGTAACTCTGTGAGATATCTTAAGAGAACACAAAGCAGTTTCTCAGAATGCTTCTTTCCAGTTTTGAACCGAAGATATTTCCTTTTTCACCATAGCCCTCTATGGGCTTCCAAATACCACATTGCCAATTCCACAAGAACAGCCTTAGCGAAAGGCTTCTTGAAGGGAAAGATGTAACTCTGTGAGATGAATTAACAGAACACAGAGCAGTTTCTCAGAAAGCTTCTTTCCAGTTTTTAACCGAAGATATTTCCTTTTTCACAATAGCCCTCTATGGGCTTCCAAATATCCCTTTGCCAATTCCACAAGAACAGCCTTAGCGAAAGGATTCTTGAAGGGAAAGATGTAACTCTGTGAGATGAATTAACAGAACACAGAGCAGATTCTCAGAAAGTTTCTTTCCAGTTTTTAAAGGAACCTATTTCCTTTTTCACCATAGCCCTCTATGGGCTTCCAAATATCCCTTTGCCAATTCCACAAGAACAGCCTTAGCGAAAGGCTTCTTGAAATGAAAGATGTAACTCTGTGAGATGAATTTACAGAACACAGAGCACTTTCTCAGAAAGCTTATTTCCAGTTTTGAACGGAAGATATTTCCTTTTTCACCATAGCCTTCTATGGGCTTCGAATTATCCCTTTGCCAATTCCACAAGAACAGCCTTAGCAAAAGGCTTATTGAAGGGAAAGATGTAACTCTGTGAGATGTATTAACAGAACCCAAAGCAGTTTCTCAGAAAGCTTCTTTCCAGTTTTGAACGGAAGGTATTTACTTTTTCACCATACTCCTCTATGGTCTTCCAAGTATCACCTTCTAAACTCCACAAGAACAGCCTTAGAGAAAGGCTTCTTGAAGGGAAAGCTGTAACTCTGTGAGATGTATTTACAGAACACAGAGCAGTTTCTCAGAAAGCTTCTTTCAAGTTTTGAACGGAAGATATTTCCTTTTTCACCATAGCCCTCTATGGGCTTCCAAATATCCCTTTGCCAATTCCTCAAGAACAGCCTTAGCGAAAGGCTTCTTGAAGGGAAAGGTGTAACTCTGTGAGATGAATTAAGAGAACACAGAGCAGTTTCTCAGAAAGCTTCTTTCCAGTTTTGAACGGAAGATATTTCCTTTTTCACCACAACCCTCTATGGGCTTCCAAATATCCCTTTGCCAATTCCACAAGAACAGCCTTAGCGAAAGGTTTCTTGAAGGGTAAGATGTAACTCTGTGAGGTGAATTAACAGAACACAGAGGAGTTTCTCAGAAAGCTTCTTTCCAATTTTGAACGGAAGATATTTTCTTTTTCACCATAGCCCTCTATGGGCTTCCAAATATCACTTTGCCAATTCCACAAGAAAAGCCTTAGCGAAAGGCTTCTTGAAGGGAAAGATGTAACTCTGTGAGATGAATTAACAGAACACAGAGCAGTTTCTCAGGAAGCTTCTTTCCAACTTTGAACGGAAGATATTTCCTTTTTCACCATAGCCCTCTATGGGCTTCCAAATATCCCTTTGCCAATTCCACAAGAACAGCCTTAGCGAAAGGCTTCTTGAAGGGAAAGATGTAACTCTGAGAGATGAATTAACAGAACACAGAGCAGTTTCTCAGAAAGCTTCTTTCCATTTTTGAACGGAAGATATTTCCATTTTCACCATAGCCATCAATGGGCTTCCAAATATCCCTTTGCCAATTCCACAAGAACAGCATTAGCGAAAGGATTCTTGAAGGGAAAGATGTAACTCTGTGAGATGAATTAACAGAACACAGAGCACTTTCTCAGAAAGCTTCTTTCCAGTTTTGAACGGAAGATATTTCCTTTTTCACCATAGCCCTCTACGGGCTTCCAAATATCTCTTTGCCAATTCCACAAGAACAGCCTTAGCGAAAGGCTTCTTGAAGGGAAAGATGTAACTCTGTGAGATGAATTAACAGAACACAGAGCAGTTTCTCAGAAAGCTTCTTTCCAGCTTTGAACGGAAGATATTTCCTTTTTCACCATAGCCCTCTATGGGCTTCCAAATATCCCTTTGCCAATTCCACAAAAAAAGCCTTAGCGAAAGGCTTCTTGAAGGGAATGATGTAACTCTCTGAGATGAATTAACAGAACACAGAGCAGTTTCTCAGAAAGCTTCTTTCCAGGTTTGAACGGAAGATATTTCCTTTTTCACCATAGCCCTCTATGGGCTTCCAAATATCCCTTTGCCAATTTTTAAGAACAGCCTTAGCGAAAGGCTTCTGGAAGGGAAAGATGTAACTCTGTGAGATGAATTAACAGAACACAGAGCAGTTTCTCAGAAAGCTTCTTTCCAGTTTTGAACGGAAGATATTTCCTTTTTCACCATAGCCCTCTAGGGGTTCCAAATATCCCTTTGCCAATTCCACAAGAAAAGCCTTAGCGAAAGGCTTTTTGAAGGGAAAGATGTAACTCTCTGAGATGAATTAACAGAACACAGAGCAGTTTTTCAGAAAGCTTATTTCCAGTTTTGAACGGAAGATATTTCCTTTTTCACCATAGCCCTCTATGGGCTTCGAATTATCCCTTTGCCAATTCCACAAGAACAGCCTTAGCAAAAGGCTTCTTGAAGGGAAAGATGTAACTCTGTGAGATGTATTAACAGAACCCAAAGCAGTTTCTCAGAAAGCTTCTTTCCAGTTTTGAACGGAAGGTATTTACTTTTTCACCATAGTCCTCTATGGTCTTCCAAATATCACCTTCTAAATTCCACAAGAACAGCCTTAGCGAAAGGCTTCTTGAAGGGAAAGCTGTAACTCTGTGAGATGTATTAACAGAACACAGAGCAGTTTCTCAGAAAGCTTCTTTCCAGTTTTGAACGGAAGATATTTCCTTTTTAACCATAGCCCTCTATGGGCGTCCAAATATCCCTTTGCTAAATCCACAAGAACAGCCTTAGCAAAAGGTTTCTTGAAGGAAAAGATGTAACTCTGTGAGATGAATTAACAGAACACAGAGCAGTTTCTCAGAAAGCTTCTTTCCAGTTTTGAACGGAAGATATTTCCTTTTTCACCATAGCCCTCTATGGGCTTCCAAATATCATTTTGCCAATTTCACAAGAAAAGCCTTAGCGAAAGGCTTCTTGAAGGGAAATATGTAACTCTGTGAGATGTATTAACAGAACACAGAGCAGTTTCTCAGAAAGCTTCTTTCCAGTTTTGAACGGAAGATATTTCCTTTTTCACCATAGCCATCTATGGGCTTCCAAATATCCCTTTGCCAATTCCACAAGAACAGCCTTAGCGAAAGGCTTCTTGAAGGGAAAGATGTAACTCTGTGAGATGAATTAACAGAACACAGAGCAGTTTCTCAGAAAGCTTCTTTCCAGTTTTGAACGGAAGATATTTCCTTTTTCACCATAGCCCTCTATGGGCTTCCAAATATCCCTTTGCCAATTCCACAAGAACAGCCTTAGCGAAACGCTTCTTGAAGGGGAATATGTAACTCTGTGAGATGAATTAACAGAACACAGAACAGTTTCTCAGAAAGCTTCTTTCCAGTTTTGAACGGAAGATATTTCCTTTTTCAAAATAGCCCGTTATGGGCGTCCAAATATCCCTTTGCGAATTCCACAAGAACAGCCTTAGCGTAAGGTTTCTTGAAGGGAAATATGTAACTCTGTGAGATGAATTAACAGAACACAGAGCAGTTTCTCAGAAAGCTTCTTTCCAGTTTTGAGCGGAAGATATTTCCTTTTTCACCATAGCCCTCTAAGGGCTTGAAAATATCCCTTTGCCAATTCCACAAGAACAGCCTTAGCGAAAGGCTTCTTGAAGGGAAAGATGTAACTTTGTGAGATTAATTAACAGAACACAGAGCAGTTTCTCAGAAAGCTTCTTTACAGTTTTGAACGGAAGATATTTCCTTTTTCACCATAGCCCTCTATGGGCTTCCAAATATCCCTTTGCCAATTCCACAAGAACAGCCTTAGTGAAAGGATTCTTGAAGGGGAAGATGTAACTCTGTGAGATGAATTAACAGAACACAGAGCAGTTTCTCAGAAAGCTTCTTTCCAGTTTTGAACGGAAGATATTTCCTTTTTCACCAGAACCCTCTATGAGCGTCCAAATATCCTTTTGCGAATTCCACAAGAACAGCCTTAGCGTAAGGCTTCTTGAAGAGAAAGATGTAACTCTGTGAGATGAATTAACAGAACACAGAGCAGTTTCTCAGAAAGCTTCTTTCCAGTTTTGAACGGAAGATATTTCCTTTTTCACCATAGCCCTCTATGGGCGTCAAAATATCCCGTTGCCAATTCCACAAGAACAGCCTTAGTGAAAGGCTTCTTGAAGGGAACGATGTAACTCTGTGAGATGAGTTAACAGAACTCTGAGCATTTTCTCAGAAAGCTTCTTTCGAGTTTTGAACGGAAGATATTTCCTTTTTCACCATAGCCCTCTATGGGTTTCCAAATATCCCTTTGCCAATTCCTCAAGGACAGCCTTAGCGAAAGGCTTCTTGAAGGGAAAGATGTAACTCTGTGAGATGAATTAACAGAACACAGAGCAGTTTCTCAGGAAGCTTCTTTCCAACTTTGAACGGAAGATATTTCCTTTTTCACCATAGCCCTCTATGGGCTTCCAAATATCCCTTTGCCAATTCCACAAGAACAGCCTTAGCGAAAGGCTTCTTGAAGGGAAAGATGTAACTCTGTGAGATGAATTAACAGAACACAGAGCAGTTTCTCAGAAAGCTTCTTTCCATTTTTGAACGGAAGATATTTCCATTTTCACCATAGCCATCAATGGGCTTCCAAATATCCCTTTGCCAATTCCACAAGAACAGCATTATCGAAAGGCTTCTTGAAGGGAAAGGTGTAACTCTGTGAGATGAATTAACAGAACACAGAGCAGTTTCTCAGAAAGCTTCTTTCCAGTTTTGAACGGAAGATATTTCCTTTTTCACCATAACCCTCTATGGGAGTCCAAATATCCCTTTGCCATTTCCACAAGAACAGCCTTAGCGAAAGGTTTCTTGAAGGGGAAGATGTAACTCTGTGAGGTGAATTAACAGAACACAGAGGAGTTTCTCAGAAAGCTTCTTTCCAATTTTGAACGGAAGATATTTTCTTTTTCACCATAGCCCTCTATGGGCTTCCAAATATCACTTTGCCAATTCCACAAGAAAAGCCTTAGCGAAAGGCTTCTTGAAGGGAAAGATGTAACTCTGTGAGATGAATTAACAGAACACAGAGCAGTTTCTCAGGAAGCTTCTTTCCAACTTTGAACGGAAGATATTTCCTTTTTCACCATCGCCCTCTATGGGCTTCCAAATATCCCTTTGCCAATTCCACAAGAACAGCCTTAGCGAAAGGCTTCTTGAAGGGAAAGATGTAACTCTGAGAGATGAATTAACAGAACACAGAGCAGTTTCTCAGAAAGCTTCTTTCCATTTTTGAACGGAAGATATTTCCATTTTCACCATAGCCATCAATGGGCTTCCAAATATCCCTTTGCCAATTCCACAAGAACAGCATTAGCGAAAGGATTCTTGAAGGGAAAGATGTAACTCTGTGAGTTGAATTAACAGAACACAGAGCACTTTCTCAGAAAGCTTCTTTCCAGTTTTGAACGGAAGATATTTCCTTTTTCACCATAGCCCTCTACGGGCTTCCAAATATCTCTTTGCCAATTCCACAAGAACAGCCTTAGCGAAAGGCTTCTTGAAGGGAAAGATGTAACTCTGTGAGATGAATTAACAGAACACAGAGCAGTTTCTCAGAAAGCTTCTTTCCAGCTTTGAACGGAAGATATTTCCTTTTTCACCATAGCCCTCTATGGGCTTCCAAATATCCCTTTGCCAATTCCACAAAAAAAGCCTTAGCGAAAGGCTTCTTGAAGGGAATGATGTAACTCTCTGAGATGAATTAACAGAACACAGAGCAGTTTCTCAGAAAGCTTCTTTCCAGGTTTGAACGGAAGATATTTCCTTTTTCACCATAGCCCTCTATGGGCTTCCAAATATCCCT
The DNA here is from genome assembly GCF_047675955.1 of Chlorocebus sabaeus. NCBI lineage: Eukaryota > Metazoa > Chordata > Mammalia > Primates > Cercopithecidae > Chlorocebus > Chlorocebus sabaeus. The sequence goes on from NC_132911.1 coordinate 46,249,885, forward strand.
TTGCCAATTTTTAAGAACAGCCTTAGCGAAAGGCTTCTGGAAGGGAAAGATGTAACTCTGTGAGATGAATTAACAGAACACAGAGCAGTTTCTCAGAAAGCTTCTTTCCAGTTTTGAACGGAAGATATTTCCTTTTTCACCATAGCCCTCTAGGGGTTCCAAATATCCCTTTGCCAATTCCACAAGAAAAGCCTTAGCGAAAGGCTTTTTGAAGGGAAAGATGTAACTCTGTGAGATGAATTAACAGAACACAGAGCAGTTTCTCAGAAAGCTTCTTTCCAGTTTTTAAAGGAATCTATTTCCTTTTTCACCATAGCCCTCTATGGGCTTCCAAATATCCCTTTTCCAATTCCACAAGAACAGCCTTAGCGAAAGGCTTCTTGAAGGGAAAGAAGTAACTCTGTGAGATGAATTAAAAGAACACAGTGCAGTTTCTCAGAAAGCTTCTTTCCAGTTTTGAACGGAAGATATTTCCTTTTTAACCATAGCCCTCTATGGGCTTCCAAATATCCCTTTGCCACTTCCACAAGAAAAGCCTTAGCGAAAGGCTTCTTGAAGGGAAAGATGTAACTCTGTGAGATTAATTAACAGAACACAGAGCAGTTTCTCAGAAAGCTTCTTTCCAGTTTTGAACGGAAGATATTTCCTTTTTCACCATAGCCCTCTATGGGCTTCCAAATATCCCTTTGCGAATTCCACAAGAACAGCCTTAGCGAAAGGTTTCTTGAGGGGAAAGATGTAACTCTGTGAGATGAATTAACAGAACACAGAGCAGTTTCTCAGAAAGCTTCTTTCCAGTTTTGAACGGAAGATATTTCCTTTTTCACCATAGCCCTCTAGGTGCGTCCAAATATCACTTTGCGAATTCCACAAGAACAGCCTTAGCGAAAGGCTTCTTGAAGGGAAAGATGTAACTCTGTGAGATAAATTAACAGAACACAGAGCAGTTGCTCAGAAAGCTTCTTTCCAGTTTTGAACGGAAGATATTTCCTTTTTCACCATAGCCCTCTAAGGGCTTCCAAATATCCCTTTGCCAATTCCACAAGAACAGCCTTAGGGAAAGGATTCTTGAAGGGAAAGATGTAACTCCGTGAGATGAATTAACAGAACACAGAGCAGTTTCTCAGAAAGCTTCTTAACAGTTTTGAACGGAAGATATTTCCTTTTTCACCATAGTCCTCTATGGGCTTCCAAATATCCCTTTGCCAATTCCACAAGAACAGCCTTAGCGAAAGGTTTCTTGAAGGGGAAGATGTAACTCTGTGAGATGAATTAACAGAACACAGAGCAGTTTCTCAGAAAGCTTCTTTCCAGTTTTGAACGGAAGATATTTCCTTTTTCTCCATAGCCCTCTACGGGCTTCCAAATATCTCTTTGCCAATTCCACAAGAACAGCCTTAGCGAAAGGCTTCTTGAAGGGAAAGATGTAACTCTGTGAGATGAATTAACAGAACACAGAGCAGTTTCTCAGAAAGCTTCTTTCCAGTTTTGAACGGAAGATATTTCCTTTTTCACCATAGCCCTCTATGGGCTTCCAAATATCCCTTTGCCAATTCCACAAGAACAGCCTTAGACAAACGCTTCTTGAAGGGGAATATGTAACTCTGTGAGATGAATTAACAGAACACAGAACAGTTTCTCAGAAAGCTTCTTTCCAGTTTTGAACGGAAGATATTTCCTTTTTCAAAATAGCCCTTTATGGGCGTCCAAATATCCCTTTGCGAATTCCACAAGAACAGCCTTAGCGTAAGGTTTCTTGAAGGGAAATATGTAACTCTGTGAGATGAATTAACAGAACACAGAGCAGTTTCTCAGAAAGCTTCTTTCCAGTTTTGAGCGGAAGATATTTCCTTTTTCACCATAGCCCTCTAAGGGCTTGAAAATATCCCTTTGCCAATTCCACAAGAACAGCCTTAGAGAAAGGATTCTTGAAGGGAAAGATGTAACTCTGTGAGATGAATTAACAGAACACAGAGCAGTTTCTCAGAAAGCTTCTTTCCAGTTTTCAACGGAAGATATTTCCTTTTTGACCATAGCGCTCAATGGGCTTCCAAATATCCCTTTGCCAATTCCACAAGAACAGACTTAGTAAAAGGATTCTTGAAGGGGAAGATGTAACTCTGTGAGATGAATTAACAGAACACAGAGCAGTTTCTCAGAAAGCTTCTTTCCAGTTTTGAACGGAAGATATTTCCTTTTTCACCATAGCCCTCTATGGGCGTCCAAATATCCCTTTGCGAATTCCACAAGAACAGCCTTAGCGTAAGGCATCTTGAAGGGAAATATGTAACTCTGTGAGATGAATTAACAGAACACAGAGCAGTTTCACAGAAAGCTTCTTTCCAGTTTTGAACGGAAGATATTTCCTTTTTCACCATAACCCTCTAAGGGCTTCCAAATATCCCTTTGCCAATTCCACAAGAACAGCCTTAGCGAAAGGCTTCTTGAAGGGCAAGATGTAACTCTGTGAGATGAATTAACAGAACACAGAGCAGTTTCTCAGAAAGCTTCTTTCCAGTTTTGAAGGGAAGATATTTCCTTTTTCACCATAGCCCTCTATGGGCTTCCAAATATCCCTTTGCCAATTCCACAAGAACAGCCTTAGCGAAAGGCTTCTGGAAGGGAAAGATGTAACTCTATGAGATGAATTAACAAAACACAGAGGAGTTTTTCAGAAAGCTTATTTCCAGTTTTGAACGGAAGATATTTCCTTTTTCACCATAGCCCTCTATGGGCTTCGAAATATCCCTTTGCAAATTCCACAAGAACAGCCTTAGCGAAAGGCTTCTTGACGGGAAAGGTGTAACTCTGTGAGATGTATTAACAGAACCCAAAGCAGTTTCTCAGAAAGCTTCTTTCCAGTTTTGAACGGAATATATTTCCTTTATCACCATAGTCCTCTATGGTCTTCCAAATATCACCTTCTAAATTCCACAAGAACAGCCTTAGCGAAAGGCTTATTGAAGGGAAAGCTGTAACTCTGTGAGATGTATTAACAGAAAACAGAGCAGTTTCTCAGAAAGCTTCTTTCCAGTTTTGAACGGAAGATATTTCCTTTTTCACCATAGCCCTCTATGGGCTTCCAAATATCCCTTTGCCAATTCCACAAGAACAGCCTTAGCGAAAGGCTTCTTGAAGGGGAAGATGTAACTCTGTGACATGAATTAACAGAACACAGAGCAGTTTCTCAGAAAGATTCTTTCCAGTTTTGAACGGAAGATATTTCCTTTTTCACCATAGCCCTCTATGGGCGTCCAAATATCCCTTTGCGAATTCCACAAGAACAGCCTTAGCGTAAGGCATCTTGAAGGGAAATATGTAACTCTGTGAGATGAATTAACAGAACACAGAGCAGTTTCTCAGAAAGCTTCTTTCCAGTTTTGAACGGAAGATATTTCCTTTTTCACCATAGCCCTCTATGGGCTTCCAAATATCATTTTGCCAATTCCACAAGAAAAGCCTTAGCGAAAGGCTTCTTGAAGGGAAAGATGTAACTCTGTGAGATATCTTAAGAGAACACAAAGCAGTTTCTCAGAATGCTTCTTTCCAGTTTTGAACCGAAGATATTTCCTTTTTCACCATAGCCCTCTATGGGCTTCCAAATACCACATTGCCAATTCCACAAGAACAGCATTAGCGAAAGGCTTCTTGAAGGGAAAGATGTAACTCTGTGAGATGAATTAACAGAACACAGAGCAGTTTCTCAGAAAGCTTCTTTCCAGTTTTGAACGGAAGATATTTCCTTTTTCACCATAGCCCTCTATGGGCTTCCAAATATCCCTTTGCCAATTCCACAAGAACAGCCTTAGCGAAAGTATTCTTGAAGGGAAAGATGTAACTCTGTGAGATGAATTAACAGAACACAGAGCAGTTTCTCAGAAAGCTTCTTTCCAATTTTGAACGGAAGATATTTCCTTTTTACACCATAGCCCTCTATGGGCTTCCAAATATCCCTTTGTCAATTCCACAAGAACAGCCTTAGGGAAAGGCTTCTGGAAGCGAAAGATGTAACTCCGTGAGATGAATTAACAGAACACAGAGCAGTTTCTCAGAAAGCTTCTTTACAGTTTTGAACGGAAGATCTTTCCTTTTTCACCATAGCCCTCTATGGGCTTCCAAATATCACTTTGCGAATTCCACAAGAACAGCCTTAGCGAAACGCTTCTTGAAGGGGAAGAGGTAACTCTGTGAGATGAATTAACAGAACACAGAGCAGTTTCTCAGAAAGCTTCTTTCCAGTTTTGAACGGAAGATATTTCCTTTTTCACCATAGCCCTCTATGGGCTTCCAAATATCCCTTTGCCAATTCCACAAGAACAGCCTTAGCGAAACATTTCTTGATGGGGAAGATGTAACTCTGTGAGATGATTTAACAGAACACAGATCAGATTCTCAGGAAGCTTCTTTCCAGGTTGAACGGAAGATATTTCCTTTTTCACCATAGCCCTCTATGGGCTTCCAAATATCCCTTTGCCAATTCCACAAGAACGGCCTTAGCGAAAGGTTTCCTGAAGGGAAAGATGTAACTCTGTGAGATGAATTAACAGAACACAGAGCAGATTCTCAGAAAGTTTCTTTCCAGTTTTTAAAGGAACCTATTTCCTTTTTCACCATAGCCCTCTATGGGCTTCCAAATATCCCTTTGCCAATTCCACAAGAAAAGCCTTAGCGAAAGGCTTTTTGAAGGGAAAAATGTAACTCTCTGAGATGAATTAACAGAACCCAAAGCAGTTTCTCAGAAAGCTTCTTTCCAGTTTTGAACGGAATGTATTTCCTTTTTCACCATAATCCTCTATGGTCTTCCAAATATCACCTTCTAAATTCCACAAGAACAGCCTTAGCGAAAGGCTTCTTGAAGGGAAAGCTGTAACTGTGTGAGATGAATTAACAGAACACAGAGCAGTTTCTCAGAAAGCTTCTTTCCAGTTCTGAACGGAAGATATTTCCTTTTTCACCATAGACCTCTATGGGCTTCCAAATATCCCTTTGCCAATTCCACAAGAAGAGCCTTAGCGAAAGGCTTCTTGAAAGGGAAGATGTAACTCTGTGACATGAATTAACAGAACACAGAGCAGTTTCTCAGAAAGATTCTTTCCAGTTTTGAACGGAAGATATTTCCTTTTTCACCATAGCCCTCTATGGGCGTCCAAATATCCCTTTGCGAATTCCACAAGAACAGCCTTAGCGTAAGGCATCTTGAAGGGTAATATGTAACTCTGTGAGATGAATTAACAGAACACAGAGCAGTTTCTCAGAAAGCTTCTTTCCAGTTTTGAACGGAAGATATTTCCTTTTTCACCATAGCCCTCTATGGGCTTCCAAATATCATTTTGCCAATTCCACAAGAAAAGCCTTAGCGAAAGGCTTCTTGAAGGGAAAGATGTAACTCTGTGAGATATCTTAAGAGAACACAAAGCAGTTTCTCAGAATGCTTCTTTCCAGTTTTGAACCGAAGATATTTCCTTTTTCACCATAGCCCTCTATGGGCTTCCAAATACCACATTGCCAATTCCACAAGAACAGCCTTAGCGAAAGGCTTCTTGAAGGGAAAGATGTAACTCTGTGAGATGAATTAACAGAACACAGAGCAGTTTCTCAGAAAGCTTCTTTCCAGTTTTGAACGGAAGATATTTCCTTTTTCACCATAGCCCACTATGGGCTTCCAAATATCCCTTTGCCAATTCCACAAGAACAGCCTTAGCGAAAGGATTCTTGAAGGGAAAGATGTAACTCTGTGAGATGAATTAACAGAACACAGAGCAGTTTCTCAGAAAGCTTCTTTCCAATTTTGAACGGAAGTTATTTCCTTTTTACACCATAGCCCTCTATGGGTTTCCAAATATCCCTTTGTCAATTCCACAAGAACAGCCTTAGGGAAAGGCTTCTGGAAGGGAAAGATGTAACTCCGTGAGATGAATTAACAGAACACAGAGCAGTTTCTCAGAAAGCTTCTTTCCAGTTTTGAACGGAAGATCTTTCCTTTTTCACCATAGCCCTCTATGGGCTTCCAAATATCACTTTGAGAATTCCACAAGAACAGCCTTAGCGAAACGCTTCTTGAAGGGGAAGATGTAACGCTGTGAGATGAATTAACAGAACACAGAGCAGTTTCTCAGAAAGCTTCTTTCCAGTTTTGAACGGAAGATATTTCCTTTTTCACCATAGCCCTCTATGGGCTTCCAAATATCCCTTTGCCAATTCCACAAGAACAGCCTTAGCGAAACATTTCTTGATGGGGAAGATGTAACTCTGTGAGATGATTTAACAGAACACAGATCAGATTCTCAGGAAGCTTCTTTCCAGGTTGAACGGAAGATATTTCCTTTTTCACCATAGCCCTCTATGGGCTTCCAAATATCCCTTTGCCAATTCCACAAGAACGGCCTTAGCGAAAGGTTTCCTGAAGGGAAAGATGTAACTCTGTGAGATGAATTAACAGAACACAGAGCAGATTCTCAGAATGTTTCTTTCCAGTTTTTAAAGGAACCTATTTCCTTTTTCACCATAGCCCTCTATGGGCTTCCAAATATCCCTTTGCCAATTCCACAAGAAAAGCCTTAGCGAAAGGCTTTCTGAAGGGAAAAATGTAACTCTCTGAGATGAATTAACAGAACCCAATGCAGTTTCTCAGAAAGCTTCTTTCCAGTTTTGAACGGAATGTATTTCCTTTTTCACCATAATCCTCTATGGTCTTCCAAATATCACCTTCTAAATTCCACAAGAACAGCCTTAGCGAAAGGCTTCTTGAAGGGAAAGCTGTAACTCTGTGAGATGTATTAACAGAACACAGAGCAGTTTCTCAGAAAGCTTCTTTCCAGTTCTGAACGGAAGATATTTCCTTTTTCACCATAGACCTCTATGGGCTTCCAATTATCACTTTGCCAAATCCACAAGAAAAGGCTTAGCGAAAGGCTTCTTGAAGGCAAAGTTGTAACTCTGTGAGATATCCTAAGAGAACACAAAGCAGTTTCTCACAAAGCTTCTCTCCAGTTTTGAACGGAAGATATTTCCTTTTTCACCATAGCCCTCTATGGGCTTCCAAATATCCCTTTGCCAATTCCACAAGTACAGCCTTAGCGAAAGGCTCCTTGAAGGGAAAGATGTATCTCTCTGAGATGAATTAACAGAACACAGAGCAGTTTCTCAGAAAGCTTCTTTCCAGGTTTGAACGGAAGATATTTCCTTTTTCACCATAGCCCTCTATGGGCTTCCAAATATCCCTTTGCCAATTCCACAAGAACAGCATTAGCGAAAGGCTTCTTGAAGGGAAAGATGTAACTCTGTGAGATGAATTAACAGAACACAGAGCAGTTTCTCAGAAAGCTTCTTTCCAGTTTTGAACGGAAGATATTTCCTTTTTCACCATAGCCCTCTAGGGGTTCCAAATATCCCTTTGCCAATTCCACAAGAAAAGCCTTAGCGAAAGGCTTTTTGAAGGGAAAGATGTAACTCTCTGAGATGAATTAACAGAACACAGAGCAGTTTTTCAGAAAGCTTATTTCCAGTTTTGAACGGAAGATATTTCCTTTTTCACCATAGCCCTCTATGGGCTTCGAATTATCCCTTTGCCAATTCCACAAGAACAGCCTTAGCAAAAGGCTTATTGAAGGGAAAGATGTAACTCTGTGAGATGTATTAACAGAACCCAAAGCAGTTTCTCAGAAAGCTTCTTTCCAGTTTTGAACGGAAGGTATTTACTTTTTCACCATAGTCCTCTACGGTCTTCCAAATATCACCTTCTAAATTCCACAAGAACAGCCTTAGCGAAAGGCTTCTTAAAGGGAAAGCTGTAACTCTGTGAGATGTATTAACAGAACACAGAGCAGTTTCTCAGAAAGCTTCTTTCCAGTTTTGAACGGAAGATATTTCCTTTTTAACCATAGCCCTCTATGGGCGTCTAAATATCCCTTTGCTAAATCCACAAGAACAGCCTTAGCAAAAGGTTTCTTGAAGGGAAAGATGTAACTCTGTGAGATGAATTAACAGAACACAGAGCAGTTTCTCAGAAAGCTTCTTTCCAGTTTTGAACGGAAGATATTTCCTTTTTCACCATAGCCCTCTATGGGCTTCCAAATATCATTTTGCCAATTCCGCAAGAAAAGCCTTAGCGAAAGGCTTCTTGAAGGGAAATATGTAACTCTGTGAGATATCTTAAGAGAACACAAAGCAGTTTCTCAGAAAGCTTCTTTCCAGTTTTGAACGGAAGATATTTCCTTTTTCACCATAGCCCTCTATGGGCTTCCAAATATCCCTTTGCCAATTCCACAAGAACAGCCTTAGCGAAACGCTTCTTGAAGGGGAATATGTAACTCTCTGAGATGAATTAACAGAACACAGAACAGTTTCTAGAAAGCTTCTTTCCAGTTTTGAACGGAAGATATTTCCTTTTTCAAAATAGCCCTTTATGGGCGTCCAAATATCCCTTTGCGAATTCCACAAGAACAGCCTTAGCGTAAGGTTTCTTGAAGGGAAATATGTAACTCTGTGAGATGAATTAACAGAACACAGAGCAGTTTCTCAGAAAGCTTCTTTCCAGTTTTGAGCGGAATATATTTCCTTTTTCACCATAGCCCTCTAAGGGCTTAAAAATATCCCTTTGCCAATTCCACAAGAACAGCCTTAGCGAAAGGCTTCTTGAAGGGAAAGATGTAACTCTGTGAGATTAATTAACAGAACACAGAGCAGTTTCTCAGAAAGCTTCTTTACAGTTTTGAACGGAAGATATTTCCTTTTTCACCATAGCCCTCTATGGGCTTCCAAATATCCCTTTGCCAATTCCACAAGAACAGCCTTAGTGAAAAGATTCTTGAAGGGGAAGATGTAACTCTGAGAGATGAATTAACAGAACACAGAGCAGTTTCTCAGAAAGCTTCTTTCCAGTTTTGAACGGAAGATATTTCCTTTTTCACCAGAACCCTCTATGAGCGTCCAAATATCCTTTTGCGAATTCCACAAGAAAAGCCTTAGCGTAAGGCTTCTTGAAGGGAAAGATGTAACTCTGTGAGATGAATTAACAGAACACAGAGCAGTTTCTCAGAAAGCTTCTTTCCAGTTTTGAACGGAAGATATTTCCTTTTTCACCATAGCCCTCTATGGGCGTCAAAATATCCCTTTGCCAATTCCACAAGAACAGCCTTAGTGAAAGGCTTCTTGAAGGGAACGATGTAACTCTGTGAGATGAATTAACAAAACTCAAAGCATTTGCTCAGAAAGCTTCTTTCCAGTTTTGAACGGAAGATATTTCCTTTTTCACCATAGCCCTCTATGGGCTTCCAAATATCATTTTGCCAATTCCACAAGAAAAGCCTTAGCGAAAGGCTTCTTGAAGGGAAAGATGTAACTCTGTGAGATATCTTAAGAGAACACAAAGCAGTTTCTCAGAATGCTTCTTTCCAGTTTTGAACCGAAGATATTTCCTTTTTCACCATAGCCCTCTATGGGCTTCCAAATACCACATTGCCAATTCCACAAGAACAGCCTTAGCGAAAGGCTTCTTGAAGGGAAAGATGTAACTCTGTGAGATGAATTAACAGAACACAGAGCAGTTTCTCAGAAAGCTTCTTTCCAGTTTTGAACGGAAGATATTTCCTTTTTCACCATAGCCCTCTATGGGCTTCCAAATATCCCTTTGCCAATTCCACAAGAACAGCCTTAGCGAAAGGATTCTTGAAGGGAAAGATGTAACTCTGTGAGATGAATTAACAGAACACAGAGCAGTTTCTCAGAAAGCTTCTTTCCAATTTTGAACGGAAGTTATTTCCTTTTTACACCATAGCCCTCTATGGGTTTCCAAATATCCCTTTGTCAATTCCACAAGAACAGCCTTAGGGAAAGGCTTCTGGAAGGGAAAGATGTAACTCCGTGAGATGAATTAACAGAACACAGAGCAGTTTCTCAGAAAGCTTCTTTCCAGTTTTGAACGGAAGATCTTTCCTTTTTCACCATAGCCCTCTATGGGCTTCCAAATATCACTTTGAGAATTCCACAAGAACAGCCTTAGCGAAACGCTTCTTGAAGGGGAAGATGTAACTCTGTGAGATGAATTAACAGAACACAGAGCAGTTTCTCAGAACGCTTCTTTCCAGTTTTGAACGGAAGATATTTCCTTTTTCACCATAGCCCTCTATGGGCTTCCAAATATCCCTTTGCCAATTCCACAAGAACAGCCTTAGCGAAACATTTCTTGATGGGGAAGATGTAACTCTGTGAGATGATTTAACAGAACACAGATCAGATTCTCAGGAAGCTTCTTTCCAGGTTGAACGGAAGATATTTCCTTTTTCACCATAGCCCTCTATGGGCTTCCAAATATCCCTTTGCCAATTCCACAAGAACGGCCTTAGCGAAAGGTTTCTTGAAGGGAAAGATGTAACTCTGTGAGATGAATTAACAGAACACAGAGCAGATTCTCAGAATGTTTCTTTCCAGTTTTTAAAGGAACCTATTTCCTTTTTCACCATAGCCCTCTATGGGCTTCCAAATATCCCTTTGCCAATTCCACAAGAAAAGCCTTAGCGAAAGGCTTTCTGAAGGGAAAAATGTAACTCTCTGAGATGAATTAACAGAACCCAAAGCAGTTTCTCAGAAAGCTTCTTTCCAGTTTTGAACGGAATGTATTTCCTTTTTCACCATAATCCTCTATGGTCTTCCAAATATCACCTTCTAAATTCCACAAGAACAGCCTTAGCGAAAGGCTTCTTGAAGGGAAAGCTGTAACTCTGTGAGATGTATTAACAGAACACAGAGCAGTTTCTCAGAAAGCTTCTTTCCAGTTCTGAACGGAAGATATTTCCTTTTTCACCATAGACCTCTATGGGCTTCCAATTATCACTTTGCCAATTCCACAAGAAAAGGCTTAGCGAAAGGCTTCTTGAAGGCAAAGATGTAACTCTGTGAGATATCCTAAGAGAACACAAAGCAGTTTCTCACAAAGCTTCTCTCCAGTTTTGAACGGAAGATATTTCCTTTTTCACCATAGCCCTCTATGGGCTTCCAAATATCCCTTTGCCAATTCCACAAGTACAGCCTTAGCGAAAGGCTCCTTGAAGGGAAAGATGTATCTCTCTGAGATGAATTAACAGAACACAGAGCAGTTTCTCAGAAAGCTTCTTTCCAGGTTTGAACGGAAGATATTTCCTTTTTCACCATAGCCCTCTATGGGCTTCCAAATATCCCTTTGCCAATTCCACAAGAACAGCATTAGCGAAAGGCTTCTTGAAGGGAAAGATGTAACTCTGTGAGATGAATTAACAGAACACAGAGCAGTTTCTCAGAAAGCTTCTTTCCAGTTTTGAACGGAAGATATTTCCTTTTTCACCATAGCCCTCTAGGGGTTCCAAATATCCCTTTGCCAATTCCACAAGAAAAGCCTTAGCGAAAGGCTTTTTGAAGGGAAAGATGTAACTCTCTGAGATGAATTAACAGAACACAGAGCAGTTTTTCAGAAAGCTTATTTCCAGTTTTGAACGGAAGGTATTTCCTTTTTCACCATAGCCCTCTATGGGCTTCGAATTATCCCTTTGCCAATTCCACAAGAACAGCCTTAGCAAAAGGCTTATTGAAGGGAAAGATGTAACTCTGTGAGATGTATTAACAGAACCCAAAGCAGTTTCTCAGAAAGCTTCTTTCCAGTTTTGAACGGAAGGTATTTACTTTTTCACCATAGTCCTCTATGGTCTTCCAAATATCACCTTCTAAATTCCACAAGAACAGCCTTAGCGAAAGGCTTCTTAAAGGGAAAGCTGTAACTCTGTGAGATGTATTAACAGAACACAGAGCAGTTTCTCAGAAAGCTTCTTTCCAGTTTTGAACGGAAGATATTTCCTTTTTAACCATAGCCCTCTATGGGCGTCTAAATATCCCTTTGCTAAATCCACAAGAACAGCCTTAGCAAAAGGTTTCTTGAAGGGAAAGATGTAACTCTGTGAGATGAATTAACAGAACACAGAGCAGTTTCTCAGAAAGCTTCTTTCCAGTTTTGAACGGAAGATATTTCCTTTTTCACCATAGCCCTCTATGGGCTTCCAAATATCATTTTGCCAATTCCGCAAGAAAAGCCTTAGCGAAAGGCTTCTTGAAGGGAAATATGTAACTCTGTGAGATATCTTAAGAGAACACAAAGCAGTTTCTCAGAAAGCTTCTTTCCAGTTTTGAACGGAAGATATTTCCTTTTTCACCATAGCCCTCTATGGGCTTCCAAATATCCCTTTGCCAATTCCACAAGAACAGCCTTAGCGAAACGCTTCTTGAAGGGGAATATGTAACTCTCTGAGATGAATTAACAGAACACAGAACAGTTTCTAGAAAGCTTCTTTCCAGTTTTGAACGGAAGATATTTCCTTTTTCAAAATAGCCCTTTATGGGCGTCCAAATATCCCTTTGCGAATTCCACAAGAACAGCCTTAGCGTAAGGTTTCTTGAAGGGAAATATGTAACTCTGTGAGATGAATTAACAGAACACAGAGCAGTTTCTCAGAAAGCTTCTTTCCAGTTTTGAGCGGAAGATATTTCCTTTTTCACCATAGCCCTCTAAGGGCTTAAAAATATCCCTTTGCCAATTCCACAAGAACAGCCTTAGCGAAAGGCTTCTTGAAGGGAAAGATGTAACTCTGTGAGATTAATTAACAGAACACAGAGCAGTTTCTCAGAAAGCTTCTTTACAGTTTTGAACGGAAGATATTTCCTTTTTCACCATAGCCCTCTATGGGCTTCCAAATATCCCTTTGCCAATTCCACAAGAACAGCCTTAGTGAAAGGATTCTTGAAGGGGAAGATGTAACTCTGAGAGATGAATTAACAGAACACAGAGCAGTTTCTCAGAAAGCTTCTTTCCAGTTTTGAACGGAAGATATTTCCTTTTTCACCAGAACCCTCTATGAGCGTCCAAATATCCTTTTGCGAATTCCACAAGAAAAGCCTTAGCGTAAGGCTTCTTGAAGGGAAAGATGTAACTCTGTGAGATGAATTAACAGAACACAGAGCAGTTTCTCAGAAAGCTTCTTTCCAGTTTTGAACGGAAGATATTTCCTTTTTCACCATAGCCCTCTATGGGCGTCAAAATATCCCTTTGCCAATTCCACAAGAACAGCCTTAGTGAAAGGCTTCTTGAAGGGAACGATGTAACTCTGTGAGATGAATTAACAAAACTCAAAGCATTTTCTCAGAAAGCTTCTTTCCAGTTTTGAACGGAAGATATTTCCTTTTTCACCATAGCCCTCTATGGGCTTCCAAATATCCCTTCGCCAATTCCTCATGAACAGCCTTAGCGAAAGGCTTCTTGAAGGGAAAGGTGTAACTCTGTGAGATGAATTAACAGAACACAGAGCAGTTTCTCAGAAAGCTTCTTTCCAGTTTTGAACGGAAGATATTTCCTTTTTCACCATAACCCTCTATGGGCTTCCAAATATCCCTTTGCCAATTCCACAAGAACAGCCTTAGCGAAAGGTTTCTTGAAGGGGAAGATGTAACTCTGTGAGGTGAATTAACAGAACACAGAGCAGTTTCTCAGAAAACGTCTTTCCAATTTTGAACGGAAGATATTTTCTTTTTCACCATAGCCCTCTATGGGCTTCCAAATATCACTTTGCCAATTCCACAAGAAAAGCCTTAGCGAAAGGCTTCTTGAAGGGAAAGATGTAACTCTGTGAGATGAATTAACAGAACACAGAGCAGTTTCTCAGGAAGCTTCTTTCCAACTTTGAACGGAAGATATTTCCTTTTTCACCATAGCCCTCTATGGGCTTCCAAATATCCCTTTGCCAATTCCACAAGAACAGCCTTAGCGAAAGGCTTCTTGAAGGGAAAGATGTAACTCTGAGAGATGAATTAACAGAACACAGAGCAGTTTCTCAGAAAGCTTCTTTCCAACTTTGAACGGAAGATATTTCCATTTTCACCATAGCCATCAATGGGCTTCCAAATATCCCTTTGCCAATTCCACAAGAACAGCATTAGCGAAAGGATTCTTGAAGGGAAAGATGTAACTCTGTGAGATGAATTAACAGAACACAGAGCACTTTCTCAGAAAGCTTCTTTCCAGTTTTGAACGGAAGATATTTCCTTTTTCACCATAGCCCTCTACGGGCTTCCAAATATCTCTTTGCCAATTCCACAAGAACAGCCTTAGCGAAAGGCTTCTTGAAGGGAAAGATGTAACTCTGTGAGATGAATTAACAGAACACAGAGCAGTTTCTCAGAAAGCTTCTTTCCAGCTTTGAACGGAAGATATTTCCTTTTTCACCATAGCCCTCTATGGGCTTCCAAATATCCCTTTGCCAATTCCACAAAAAAAGCCTTAGCGAAAGGCGTCTTGAAGGGAATGATGTAACTCTCTGAGATGAATTAACAGAACAGAGAGCAGTTTCTCAGAAAGCTTCTTTCCAGGTTTGAACGGAAGATATTTCCTTTTTCACCATAGCCCTCTATGGGCTTCCAAATATCCCTTTGCCAATTTTTAAGAACAGCCTTAGCGAAGGGCTTCTGGAAGGGAAAGATGTAACTCTGTGAGATGAATTAACAGAACACAGAGCAGTTTCTCAGAAAGCTTCTTTCCAGTTTTGAACGGAAGATATTTCCTTTTTCACCATAGCCCTCTAGGGGTTCCAAATATCCCTTTGCCAATTCCACAAGAAAAGCCTTAGCGAAAGGCTTTTTGAAGGGAAAGATGTAACTGTCTGAGATGAATTAACAGAACACAGAGCAGTTTTTCAGAAAGCTTATTTCCAGTTTTGAACGGAAGATATTTCCTTTTTCACCGTAGCCCTCTATGGGCTTCGAATTATCCCTTTGCCAATTCCACAAGAACAGCCTTAGCAAAAGGCTTCTTGAAGGGAAAGATGTAACTCTGTGAGATGTATTAACAGAACCCAAAGCAGTTTCTCAGAAAGCTTCTTTCCAGTTTTGAACGGAAGGTATTTACTTTTTCACCATAGTCCTCTATGGTCTTCCAAATATCACCTTCTAAATTCCACAAGAACAGCCTTAGCGAAAGGCTTCTTGAAGGGAAAGCTGTAACTCTGTGAGATGTATTAACAGAACACAGAGCAGTTTCTCAGAAAGCTTCTTTCCAGTTTTGAACGGAAGATATTTCCTTTTTAACCATAGCCCTCTATGGGCGTCCAAATATCCCTTTGCTAAATCCACAAGAACAGCCTTAGCAAAAGGTTTCTTGAAGGGAAAGATGTAACTCTGTGAGATGAATTAACAGAACACAGAGCAGTTTCTCAGAAAGCTTCTTTCCAGGTTTGAACGGAAGATATTTCCTATTTCACCATAGCCCTCTATGGGCTTCCAAATATCATTTTGCCAATTCCACAAGAAAAGCCTTAGCAAAAGGCTTCTTGAAGGGAAATATGTAACTCTGTGAGATATCTTAAGAGAACACAAAGCAGTTTCTCAGAAAGCTTCTTTCTAGTTTTGAACGGAAGATATTTCCTTTTTCACCATAGCCCTCTATGGGCTTCCAAATACCACTTTGCCAATTCCACAAGAACAGCCTTAGCGAAAGGCTTCTTGAAGGGAAAAATGTAACTCTGTGAGGTGTATTAACAGAACACAGTGCAGTTTTTCAGAAAACTTCTTTCCAGTTTTTAAAGGAAGATATTTCCTTTTTCACCATAGCCCTCTATGGGCTTCCAAATATCACTTTCTAAATTCCAGAAGAACAGACTTAGCGAAAGGCTTCTTTAAGGGAATGATGTAACTCTGTGAGATGTATTAACAGAACACAGAGCAGTTTCTCAGAAAGCTTCTTTCCAGTTTTGAACGGAAGATATTTCCTTTTTCACCATAGCCATCTATGGGCTTCCAAATATCCCTTTGCCAATTCCACAAGAACAGCTTTAGCGAAAGGCTTCTTGAAGGGAAAGATGTAACTCTGTGAGATGAATTAACAGAACACATAGCAGTTTCTCAGAAAGCATCTTTCCAGTTTTGAACGGAAGATATTTCCTTTTTCACCATAGCCCTCTATGGGCTTCCAAATATCCCTTTGCCAATTCCACAAGAACAGCCTTAGCGAAACGCTTCTTGAAGGGGTATATGTAACTCTGTGAGATGAATTAACAGAACACAGAACAGTTTCTCAGAAAGCTTCTTTCCAGTTTTGAACGGAAGATATTTCCTTTTTCAAAATAGCCCGTTATGGGCGTCCAAATATCCCTTTGCGAATTCCACAAGAACAGCCTTAGCGTAAGGTTTCTTGAAGGGAAATATGTAACTCTGTGAGATGAATTAACAGAACACAGAGCAGTTTCTCAGAAAGCTTCTTTCCAGTTTTGAGCGGAAGATATTTCCTTTTTCACCATAGCCCTCTAAGGGCTTGAAAATATCCCTTTGCCAATTCCACAAGAACAGCCTTAGTGAAAGGATTATTGAAGGGGAAGATGTAACTCTGTGAGATGAATTAACAGAACACAGAGCAGTTTCTCAGAAAGCTTCTTTCCAGTTTTGAACGGAAGATATTTCCTTTTTCACCAGAACCCTCTATGAGCGTCCAAATATCCTTTTGCGAATTCCACAAGAACAGCCTTAGCGTAAGGCTTCTTGAAGGGAAAGATGTAACTCTGTGAGATGAATTAACAGAACACAGAGCAGTTTCTCAGAAAGCTTCTTTCCAGTTTTGAACGGAAGATATTTCCTTTTTCACCATAGCCCTCTATGGGCGTCAAAATATCCCTTTGCCAATTCCACAAGAACAGCCTTAGTGAAAGGCTTCTTGAAGGGAACGATGTAACTCTGTGAGATGAATTAACAGAACTCAGAGCATTTTCTCAGAAAGCTTCTTTCCAGTTTTGAACGGAAGATATTTCCTTTTTCACCATAGCCCTCTATGGGCTTCCAAATATCCCTTTGCCAATTCCTCAAGAACAGCCTTAGCGAAAGGCTTGTTGAAGGGAAAGGTGTAACTCTGTGAGATGAATTAACAGAACACAGAGCAGTTTCTCAGAAAGCTTCTTTCCAGTTTTGAACGGAAGATATTTCCTTTTTCACCATAACCCTCTATGGGCTTCCAAATATCCCTTTGCCAATTCCACAAGAACAGCCTTAGCGAAAGGTTTCTTGAAGGGGAAGATGTAACTCTGTGAGATGAATTAACAGAACACAGAGCAGTTTCTCAGAAAGCTTCTTTCCAATTTTGAACGGAAGATATTTTCTTTTTCACCATAGCCCTCTATGGGCTTCCAAATATCACTTTGCCAATTCCACAAGAAAAGCCTTAGCGAAAGGCTTCTTGAAGGGAAAGATGTAACTCTGTGAGATGAATTAACAGAACACAGAGCAGTTTCTCAGGAAGCTTCTTTCCAACTTTGAACGGAAGCTATTTCCTTTTTCACCATAGCCCTCTATGGGCATCCAAATATCCCTTTGCCAATTCCACAAGAACAGCCTTAGCGAAAGGCTTATGAAGGGAATGATGTAACTCTGTGAGATGAATTAACAGAACACAGAGCAGTTTCTCAGAAAGCTTCTTTCAATTTTTGAACGGAAGATATTTCCATTTTCACCATAGCCATCAATGGGCTTCCAAATATCCCTTTGCCAATTCCACAAGAACAGCATTAGCGAAAGGCTTCTTGAAGGGAAAGATGTAACTCTGTGAGATGAATTAACAGAACACAGAGCACTTTCTCAGAAAGCTTCTTTCCAGTTTTGAACGGAAGATATTTCCTTTTTCACCATAGCCCTCTACGGGCTTCCAAATATCTCTTTGTCAATTCCACAAGAACAGCCTTGGCGAAAGGCTTCTTGAAGGGAAAGATGTAACTCTGTGAGATGAATTAACAGAACACAGAGCAGTTTCTCAGAAAGCTTCTTTCCAGGTTTGAACGGAAGATATTTCCTTTTTCACCATAGCCCTCTATGGGCTTCCAAATATCCCTTTGCCAATTTTTAAGAAGAGCCTTAGCGAAAGGCTTCTGGAAGGGAAAGATGTAACTCTGTGAGATGATTTAACAGAACACAGATCAGATTCTCAGAAAGCTTCTTTCCAGGTTGAACGGAAGATATTTCCCTTTTCACCATAGCCCTCTATGGGCTTCCAAATATCCCTTTGCCAATTCCACAAGAAAAGCCTTAGCGAAAGGCTTCTTGAAGGGAAAGATGTAACTCTGTGAGATGAATTAACAGAACACAGAGCAGTTTCTCAGAAAGCTTCTTTCCAGTTTTTAAAGGAATCTATTTCCTTTTTCACCATAGCCCTCTATGGGCTTCCAGATATCCCTTTTCCAATTCCACAAGAACAGCCTTAGCGAAAGGCTTCTTGAAGGGAAAGAAGTAACTCTGTGAGATGAATTAAAAGAACACAGTGCAGTTTCTCAGAAAGCTTCTTTCCAGTTTTGAACGGAAGATATTTCCTTTTTCACCATAGCCCTCTATGGGCTTCCAAATATCCCTTTGCCACATCCACAAGAAAAGCCTTAGCGAAAGGCTTCTTGAAGGGAAAGATGTAACTCTGTGAGATGAATTAACAGAACACAGAGCAGTTTCTCAGAAAGCTTCTTTACAGTTTTGAACGGAAGATATTTCCTTTTTCACCATAGCCCTCTATGGGCTTCCAAATATCCCTTTGCCAATTCCACAAGAACAGCCTTAGCGAAAGGCTCCTTGAAGGGAAAGATGTAACTCTGTGAGATGAATTAACACAACACAGAGCAGTTTCTCAGAAAGCTTCTTTCCAGTTTTGAACGGAAGATAATTCCTTTTTCACCATAGCCCTCTATGGGCTTCCAAATATCCCTTTGCCAATTCCACAAGAACAGCCTTAGCGAAACATTTCTTGATGGGGAAGATGTAATTCTGTGAGATGATTTAACAGAACACAGATCAGATTCTCAGGAAGCTTCTTTCCAGGTTGAACGGAAGATATTTCCTTTTTCACCATAGCCCTGTATGGGCTTCCAAATATCCCTTTGCCAATTCCACAAGAACGGCCTTAGCGAAAGGTTTCCTGAAGGGAAAGATGTAACTCTGTGAGATGAATTAAGAGAACACAGAGCAGATTCTCAGAAAGTTTCTTTCCAGTTTTTAAAGGAACCTATTTCCTTTTTCACCATAGCCCTCTATGGGCTTCCAAATATCCCTTTGCCAATTCCACAAGAAAAGCCTTAGCGAAAGGCTTTTTGAAGGGAAAAATGTAACTCTCTGAGATGAATTAACAGAACCCAAAGCAGTTTCTCAGAAAGCTTCTTTCCAGTTTTGAACGGAATGTATTTCCTTTTTCACCATAATCCTCTATGGTCTTCCAAATATCACCTTCTAAATTCCACAAGAACAGCCTTAGCGAAAGGCTTCTTGAAGGGAAAGCTGTAACTCTGTGAGATGAATTAACAGAACACAGAGCAGTTTCTCAGAAAGCTTCTTTCCAGTTCTGAACGGAAGATATTTCCTTTTTCACCATAGACCTCTATGGGCTTCCAAATATCCCTTTGCCAATTCCACAAGAACAGCCTTAGCGAAAGGCTTCTTGAAAGGGAAGATGTAACTCTGTGACATGAATTAACAGAACACAGAGCAGTTTCTCAGAAAGATTCTTTCCAGTTTTGAACGGAAGATATTTCCTTTTTCACCATAGCCCTCTATGGGCGTCCAAATATCCCTTTGCGAATTCCACAAGAACAGCCTTAGCGTAAGGCATCTTGAAGGGTAATATGTAACTCTGTGAGATGAATTAACAGAACACAGAGCAGTTTCTCAGAAAGCTTCTTTCCAGTTTTGAACGGAAGATATTTCCTTTTTCACCATAGCCCTCTATGGGCTTCCAAATATCATTTTGCCAATTCCACAAGAAAAGCCTTAGCGAAAGGCTTCTTGAAGGGAAAGATGTAACTCTGTGAGATATCTTAAGAGAACACAAAGCAGTTTCTCAGAATGCTTCTTTCCAGTTTTGAACCGAAGATATTTCCTTTTTCACCATAGCCCTCTATGGGCTTCCAAATACCACATTGCCAATTCCACAAGAACAGCCTTAGCGAAAGGCTTCTTGAAGGGAAAGATGTAACTCTGTGAGATGAATTAACAGAACACAGAGCAGTTTCTCAGAAAGCTTCTTTCCAGTTTTGAACGGAAGATATTTCCTTTTTCACCATAGCCCTCTATGGGCTTCCAAATATCCCTTTGCCAATTCCACAAGAACAGCCTTAGCGAAAGGATTCTTGAAGGGAAAGATGTAACTCTGTGAGATGAATTAACAGAACACAGAGCAGTTTCTCAGAAAGCTTCTTTCCAATTTTGAACGGAAGTTATTTCCTTTTTACACCATAGCCCTCTATGGGTTTCCAAATATCCCTTTGTCAATTCCACAAGAACAGCCTTAGGGAAAGGCTTCTGGAAGGGAAAGATGTAACTCCGTGAGATGAATTAACAGAACACAGAGCAGTTTCTCAGAAAGCTTCTTTCCAGTTTTGAACGGAAGATCTTTCCTTTTTCACCATAGCCCTCTATGGGCTTCCAAATATCACTTTGAGAATTCCACAAGAACAGCCTTAGCGAAACGCTTCTTGAAGGGGAAGATGTAACTCTGTGAGATGAATTAACAGAACACAGAGCAGTTTCTCAGAAAGCTTCTTTCCAGTTTTGAACGGAAGATATTTCCTTTTTCACCATAGCCCTCTATGGGCTTCCAAATATCCCTTTGCCAATTCCACAAGAACAGCCTTAGCGAAACATTTCTTGATGGGGAAGATGTAACTCTGTGAGATGATTTAACAGAACACAGATCAGATTCTCAGGAAGCTTCTTTCCAGGTTGAACGGAAGATATTTCCTTTTTCACCATAGCCCTCTATGGGCTTCCAAATATCCCTTTGCCAATTCCACAAGAACGGCCTTAGCGAAAGGTTTCCTGAAGGGAAAGATGTAACTCTGTGAGATGAATTAACAGAACACAGAGCAGATTCTCAGAATGTTTCTTTCCAGTTTTTAAAGGAACCTATTGCCTTTTTCACCATAGCCCTCTATGGGCTTCCAAATATCCCTTTGCCAATTCCACAAGAAAAGCCTTAGCGAAAGGCTTTCTGAAGGGAAAAATGTAACTCTCTGAGATGAATTAACAGAACCCAAAGCAGTTTCTCAGAAAGCTTCTTTCCAGTTTTGAACGGAATGTATTTCCTTTTTCACCATAATCCTCTATGGTCTTCCAAATATCACCTTCTAAATTCCACAAGAACAGCCTTAGCGAAAGGCTTCTTGAAGGGAAAGCTGTAACTCTGTGAGATGTATTAACAGAACACAGAGCAGTTTCTCAGAAAGCTTCTTTCCAGTTTTGAACGGAAGATATTTCCTTTTTCAAAATAGCCCGTTATGGGCGTCCAAATATCCCTTTGCGAATTCCACAAGAACAGCCTTAGCGTAAGGTTTCTTGAAGGGAAATATGTAACTCTGTGAGATGAATTAACAGAACACAGAGCAGTTTCTCAGAAAGCTTCTTTCCAGTTTTGAGCGGAAGATATTTCCTTTTTCACCATAGCCCTCTAAGGGATTGAAAATATCCCTTTGCCAATTCCACAAGAACAGCCTTAGCGAAAGGCTTCTTGAAGGGAAAGATGTAACTCTGTGAGATGAATTAACAGAACACAGAGCAGTTTCTCAGAAAGCTTCTTTCCAGCTTTGAACGGAAGATATTTCCTTTTTCACCATAGCCCTCTATGGGCTTCCAAATATCCCTTTGCCAATTCCACAAAAAAAGCCTTAGCGAAAGGCTTCTTGAAGGGAATGATGTAACTCTCTGAGATGAATTAACAGAACACAGAGCAGTTTCTCAGAAAGCTTCTTTCCAGGTTTGAACGGAAGATATTTCCTTTTTCACCATAGCCCTCTATGGGCTTCCAAATATCCCTTTGCCAATTTTTAAGAACAGCCTTAGCGAAAGGCTTCTGGAAGGGAAAGATGTAACTCTGTGAGATGAATTAACAGAACACAGAGCAGTTTCTCAGAAAGCTTCTTTCCAGTTTTGAACGGAAGATATTTCCTTTTTCACCATAGCCCTCTAGGGGTTCCAAATATCCCTTTGCCAATTCCACAAGAAAAGCCTTAGCGAAAGGCTTTTTGAAGGGAAAGATGTAACTGTCTGAGATGAATTAACAGAACACAGAGCATTTTTTCAGAAAGCTTATTTCCAGTTTTGAACGGAAGATATTTCCTTTTTCACCATAGCCCTCTATGGGCTTCGAATTATCCCTTTGCCAATTCCACAAGAACAGCCTTAGCAAAAGGCTTCTTGAAGGGAAAGATGTAACACTGTGAGATGTATTAACAGAACCCAAAGCAGTTTCTCAGAAAGCTTCTTTCCAGTTTTGAACGGAAGGTATTTACTTTTTCACCATAGTCCTCTATGGTCTTCCAAATATCACCTTCTAAATTCCACAAGAACAGCCTTAGCGAAAGGCTTCTTGAAGGGAAAGCTGTAACTCTGTGAGATGTATTAACAGAACACAGAGCAGTTTCTCAGAAAGCTTCTTTCCAGTTTTGAACGGAAGATATTTCCTTTTTAACCATAGCCCTCTATGGGCGTCCAAATATCCCTTTGCTAAATCCACAAGAACAGCCTTAGCAAAAGGTTTCTTGAAGGGAAAGATGTAACTCTGTGAGATGAATTAACAGAACACAGAGCAGTTTCTCAGAAAGCTTCTTTCCAGTTTTGAACGGAAGATATTTCCTTTTTCACCATAGCCCTCTATGGGCTTCCAAATACCACTTTGCCAATTCCACAAGAACAGCCTTAGCGAAAGGCTTCTTGAAGGGAAAAATGTAACTCTGTGAGGTGTATTAACAGAACACAGTGCAGTTTTTCAGAAAACTTCTTTCCAGTTTTTAAAGGAAGATATTTCCTTTTTCACCATAGCCCTCTATGGGCTTCCAAATATCACTTTCTAAATTCCAGAAGAACAGACTTAGCGAAAGGCTTCTTTAAGGGAATGATGTAACTCTGCGAGATGTATTAACAGAACACAGAGCAGTTTCTCAGAAAGCTTCTTTCCAGTTTTGACGGAAGATATTTCCTTTTTCACCATAGCCATCTATGGGCTTCCAAATATCCCTTTGCCAATTCCACAAGAACAGCTTTAGCGAAAGGCTTCTTGAAGGGAAAGATGTAACTCTGTGAGATGAATTAACAGAACACAGAGCAGTTTCTCAGAAAGCATCTTTCCAGTTTTGAACGGAAGATATTTCCTTTTTCACCATAGCCCTCTATGGGCTTCCAAATATCCCTTTGCCAATTCCACAAGAACAGCCTTAGCGAAACGCTTCTTGAAGGGGTATATGTAACTCTGTGAGATGAATTAACAGAACACAGAACAGTTTCTCAGAAAGCTTCTTTCCAGTTTTGAACGGAAGATATTTCCTTTTTCAAAATAGCCCGTTATGGGCGTCCAAATATCCCTTTGCGAATTCCACAAGAACAGCCTTAGCGTAAGGTTTCTTGAAGGGAAATATGTAACTCTGTGAGATGAATTAACAGAACACAGAGCAGTTTCTCAGAAAGCTTCTTTCCAGTTTTGAGCGGAAGATATTTCCTTTTTCACCATAGCCCTCTAAGGGCTTGAAAATATCCCTTTGCCAATTCCACAAGAACAGCCTTAGCGAAAGGCTTCTTGAAGGGAAAGATGTAACTCTGTGAGATTAATTAACAGAACACAGAGCAGTTTCTCAGAAAGCTTCTTTACAGTTTTGAACGGAAGATATTTCCTTTTTCACCATAGCCCTCTATGGGCTTCCAAATATCCCTTTGCCAATTCCACAAGAACAGCCTTAGTGAAAGGATTATTGAAGGGGAAGATGTAACTCTGTGAGATGAATTAACAGAACACAGAGCAGTTTCTCAGAAAGCTTCTTTCCAGTTTTGAACGGAAGATATTTCCTTTTTCACCAGAACCCTCTATGAGCGTCCAAATATCCTTTTGCGAATTCCACAAGAACAGCCTTAGCGTAAGGCTTCTTGAAGGGAAAGATGTAACTCTGTGAGATGAATTAACAGAACACAGAGCAGTTTCTCAGAAAGCTTCTTTCCAGTTTTGAACGGAAGATATTTCCTTTTTCACCATAGCCCTCTATGGGCGTCAAAATATCCCTTTGCCAATTCCACAAGAACAGCCTTAGTGAAAGGCTTCTTGAAGGGAACGATGTAACTCTGTGAGATGAATTAACAGAACTCAGAGCATTTTCTCAGAAAGCTTCTTTCCAGTTTTGAACGGAAGATATTTCCTTTTTCACCATAGCCCTCTATGGGCTTCCAAATATCCCTTTGCCAATTCCTCAAGAACAGCCTTAGCGAAAGGCTTGTTGAAGGGAAAGGTGTAACTCTGTGAGATGAATTAACAGAACACAGAGCAGTTTCTCAGAAAGCTTCTTTCCAGTTTTGAACGGAAGATATTTCCTTTTTCACCATAACCCTCTATGGGCTTCCAAATATCCCTTTGCCAATTCCACAAGAACAGCCTTAGCGAAAGGTTTCTTGAAGGGGAAGATGTAACTCTGTGAGATGAATTAACAGAACACAGAGCAGTTTCTCAGAAAGCTTCTTTCCAATTTTGAACGGAAGATATTTTCTTTTTCACCATAGCCCTCTATGGGCTTCCAAATATCACTTTGCCAATTCCACAAGAAAAGCCTTAGCGAAAGGCTTCTTGAAGGGAAAGATGTAACTCTGTGAGATGAATTAACAGAACACAGAGCAGTTTCTCAGGAAGCTTCTTTCCAACTTTGAACGGAAGCTATTTCCTTTTTCACCATAGCCCTCTATGGGCATCCAAATATCCCTTTGCCAATTCCACAAGAACAGCCTTAGCGAAAGGCTTATGAAGGGAAAGATGTAACTCTGTGAGATGAATTAACAGAACACAGAGCAGTTTCTCAGAAAGCTTCTTTCCATTTTTGAACGGAAGATATTTCCATTTTCACCATAGCCATCAATGGGCTTCCAAATATCCCTTTGCCAATTCCACAAGAACAGCATTAGCGAAAGGCTTCTTGAAGGGAAAGATGTAACTCTGTGAGATGAATTAACAGAACACAGAGCACTTTCTCAGAAAGCTTCTTTCCAGTTTTGAACGGAAGATATTTCCTTTTTCACCATAGCCCTCTACGGGCTTCCAAATATCTCTTTGTCAATTCCACAAGAACAGCCTTAGCGAAAGGCTTCTTGAAGGGAAAGATGTAACTCTGTGAGATGAATTAACAGAACACAGAGCAGTTTCTCAGAAAGCTTCTTTCCAGGTTTGAACGGAAGATATTTCCTTTTTCACCATAGCCCTCTATGGGCTTCCAAATATCCCTTTGCCAATTTTTAAGAAGAGCCTTAGCGAAAGGCTTCTGGAAGGGAAAGATGTAACTCTGTGAGATGATTTAACAGAACACAGATCAGATTCTCAGAAAGCTTCTTTCCAGGTTGAACGGAAGATATTTCCCTTTTCACCATAGCCCTCTATGGGCTTCCAAATATCCCTTTGCCAATTCCACAAGAAAAGCCTTAGCGAAAGGCTTCTTGAAGGGAAAGATGTAACTCTGTGAGATGAATTAACAGAACACAGAGCAGTTTCTCAGAAAGCTTCTTTCCAGTTTTTAAAGGAATCTATTTCCTTTTTCACCATAGCCCTCTATGGGCTTCCAGATATCCCTTTTCCAATTCCACAAGAACAGCCTTAGCGAAAGGCTTCTTGAAGGGAAAGAAGTAACTCTGTGAGATGAATTAAAAGAACACAGTGCAGTTTCTCAGAAAGCTTCTTTCCAGTTTTGAACGGAAGATATTTCCTTTTTCACCATAGCCCTCTATGGGCTTCCAAATATCCCTTTGCCACTTCCACAAGAAAAGCCTTAGCGAAAGGCTTCTTGAAGGGAAAGATGTAACTCTGTGAGATGAATTAACAGAACACAGAGCAGTTTCTCAGAAAGCTTCTTTACAGTTTTGAACGGAAGATAATTCCTTTTTCACCATAGCCCTCTAGGGGCTTCCAAATATCCCTTTGCCAATTCCACAAGAACAGCCTTAGTGAAAGGATTCTTGAAGGGGAAGATGTAACTCTGTGAGATGAATTAACAGAACACAGAGCAGTTTCTCAGAAAGCTTCTTTCCAGTTTTGAACGGAAGATATTTCCTTTTTCACAGAACCCTCTATGGGCGTCCAAATATCCTTTTGCGAATTCCACAAGAACAGCCTTAGCGTAAGGCTTCTTGAAGGGAAAGATGTAACTCTGTGAGATGAATTAACAGAACACAGAGCAGTTTCTCAGAAAGCTTCTTTCCAGTTTTGAACGGAAGATATTTCCTTTTTCACCATAGCCCTCTAGGGGTTCCAAATATCCCTTTGCCAATTCCACAAGAAAAGCCTTAGCGAAAGGCTATTTGAAGGGAAAGATGTAACTCTCTGAGATGAATTAACAGAACACAGAGCAGTTTCTCAGAAAGCTTCTTTCCAGTTTTGAACGGAAGATATTTCCTTTTTCACCATAGCCCTCTATGGGCTTCCAAATATCCCTTTGCGAATTCCACAAGAACAGCCTTAGCGAAAGGCCTCTTGAGGGGAAAGATGTAACTCTGTGAGATGAATTAACAGAACACAGAGCAGTTTCTCAGAAAGCTTCTTTCCAGTTTTGAACGGAAGATATTTCCTTTTTCACCATAGCCCTCTAGGTGCGTCCAAATATCACTTTGCGAATTCCACAAGAACAGCCTTAGCGAAAGGCTTCTTGAAGGGAAAGATGTAACTCTGTGAGATAAATTAACAGAACACAGAGCAGTTTCTCAGAAAGCTTCTTTCCAGTTTTGAACGGAAGATATTTCCTTTTTCACCATAGCCCTCTAAGGGCTTCCAAATATCCCTTTGCCAATTCCACAAGAACAGCCTTAGGGAAAGGATTCTTGAAGGGAAAGATGTAACTCCGTGAGATGAATTAACAGAACACAGAGCAGTTTCTCAGAAAGCTTCTTAACAGTTTTGAACGGAAGATATTTCCTTTTTCACCATAGTCCTCTATGGGCTTCCAAATATCACTTTGCGAATTCCACAAGAACAGCCTTAGCGAAAGGCTTCTTGAAGGGAAAGATGTAACTCTGTGAGATGAATTAACAGAACACAGAGCAGTTTCTTAGAAAGCTTCTTTCCAGCTTTGAACGGAAGATATTTCCTTTTTCACCATAGCCCTCTATGGGCTTCCAAATATCCCTTTGCCAATTCCTCAAGAACAGCCTTAGCGAAAGGCTTCTTGAAGGGAAAGATGTAACTCTGTGAGATGAATTAACAGAACACAGAGCAGTTTCTCAGAAAGCTTCTTTCCAGTTTTGAACGGAAGATAGTTCCTTTTTCACCATAGCCCTCTATGGGCTTCCAAATATCCCTTTGCCAATTCCACAAGAACAGCCTTAGCGAAAGGTTTCTTGAAGGGGAAGATGTAACTCTGTGAGATGAATTAACAGAACACAGAGCAGTTTCTCAGAAAGCTTCTTTCCAGTTTTGAACGGAAGATATTTCCTTTTTCACCATAGCCCTCTACGGGCTTCCAAATATCTCTTTGCCAATTCCACAAGAACAGCCTTAGCGAAAGGCTTCTTGAAGGGAAAGATGTAACTCTGTGAGATGAATTAACAGAACACAGAGCAGTTTCTCAGAAAGCTTCTTTCCAGTTTTGAACGGAAGATATTTCCTTTTTCACCATAGCCCTCTATGGGCTTCCAAATATCCCTTTGCCAATTCCACAAAAAAAGCCTTAGCGAAAGGCTTCTTGAAGGGAAAGATGTAACTCTCTGAGATGAATTAACAGAACACAGAGCAGTTTCTCAGAAAGCTTCTTTCCAGGTTTAAACGGAAGATATTTCCTTTTTCACCATAGCCCTTTATGGGCTTCCAAATATCCCTTTGCCAATTCCACAAGAACAGCCTTAGCGAAAGGCTTCTTGAAGGGAAAGATGTAACTCTGTGAGATGATTAACAGAACTGAGAGCAGTTTCACAGGAAACTTCTTTCCAGTTTTGAACGGAAGATATTTCCTTTTTCACCATAGCCCTCTATGGGCTTCCAAATATCCCTTTGCCAATTCCACAAGAACAGCCTTAGTGAAAGGATTCTTGAAGGGGAAGATGTAACTCTGTGAGATGAATTAACAGAACACAGAGCAGTTTCTCAGAAAGCTTCTTTCCAGTTTTGAACGGAAGATATTTCCTTTTTCACCAGAACCCTCTATGAGCGTCCAAATATCCTTTTGCGAATTCCACAAGAACAGCCTTAGCGTAAGGCTTCTTGAAGGGAAAGATGTAACTCTGTGAGATGAATTAACAGAACACAGAGCAGTTTCTCAGAAAGCTTCTTTCCAGTTTTGAACGGAAGATATTTCCTTTTTCACCATAGCCCTCTATGGGCTTCGAATTATCCCTTTGCCAATTCCACAAGAACAGCCTTAGCAAAAGGCTTCTTGAAGGGAAAGATGTAACTCTGTGAGATGTATTAACAGAACCCAAAGCAGTTTCTCAGAAAGCTTCTTTCCAGTTTTGAACGGAAGGTATTTACGTTTTCACCATAGTCCTCTATGGTCTTCCAAATATCACCTTCTAAATTCCATAAGAACAGCCTTAGCGAAAGGCTTCTTGAAGGGAAAGCTGTAACTCTGTGAGATGTATTAACAGAACACAGAGCAGTTTCTCAGAAAGCTTCTTTCCAGTTTTGAACGGAAGATATTTCCTTTTTCACCATAGCCCTCTATGGGCTTCCAAATACCACTTTGCCAATTCCACAGGAACAGCCTTAGCGAAAGGCTTCTTGAAGGGAAAAATGTAACTCTGTGAGGTGTATTAACAGAACACAGTGCAGTTTTTCAGAAAACTTCTTTCCAGTTTTTAAAGGAAGATATTTCCTTTTTCACCATAGCCCTCTATGGGCTTCCAAATATCACTTTCTAAATTCCAGAAGAACAGCCTTAGCGAAAGGCTTCTTGAAGGGAAAGCTGTAACTCTGTGAGATGTATTAACAGAACACAGAGCAGTTTCTCAGAAAGCTTCTTTCCAGTTTTGAACGGAAGATATTTCCTTTTTCACAGAACCCTCTATGGGCATCCAAATATCCTTTTGCGAATTCCACAAGAACAGCCTTAGCGTAAGGCTTCTTGAAGGGAAAGATGTAACTCTGTGAGATGAATTAACAGAACACAGAGCAGTTTCTCAGAAAGCTTCTTTCCAGTATTGAACGGAAGATATTTCCTTTTTCACCATAGCCCTCTAGGGGTTCCAAATATCCCTTTGCCAATTCCACAAGAAAAGCCTTAGCGAAAGGCTTTTTGAAGGGAAAGATGTAACTCTCTGAGATGAATTAACAGAACACAGAGCAGTTTTTCAGAAAGCTTATTTCCAGTTTTGAACGGAAGATATTTCCTTTTTCACCATAGCCCTCTATGGGCTTCGAATTATCCCTTTGCCAATTCCACAAGAATAGCCTTAGCAAAAGGCTTCTTGAAGGGAAAGATGTAACTCTGTGAGATGTATTAACAGAACCCAAAGCAGTTTCTCAGAAAGCTTCTTTCCAGTTTTGAACGGAAGGTATTTACTTTTTCACCATAGTCCTCTATGGTCTTCCAAATATCACCTTCTAAATTCCACAAGAACAGCCTTAGCGAAAGGCTTCTTGAAGGGAAAGCTGTAACTCTGTGAGATGTATTAACAGAACACAGAGCAGTTTCTCAGAAAGCTTCTTTCCAGTTTTGAACGGAAGATATTTCCTTTTTCACCATAGCCCTCTATGGGCTTCCAAATACCACTTTGCCAATTCCACAGGAACAGCCTTAGCGAAAGGCTTCTTGAAGGGAAAAATGTAACTCTGTGAGGTGTATTAACAGAACACAGTGCAGTTTTTCAGAAAACTTCTTTCCAGATTTTAAAGGAAGATATTTCCTTTTTCACCATAGCCCTCTATGGGCTTCCAATTATCACTTTCTAAATTCCAGAAGAACAGCCTTAGCGAAAGGCTTCTTGAAGGGAAAGATGTAACTCTGTGAGATGTATTAACAGAACACAGAGCAGTTTCTCAGAAAGCTTCTTTCCAGTTTTGAACGGAAGATATTTCCTTTTTCACCATAGCCATCGATGGGCTTCCAAATATCCCTTTGCCAATTCCACAAGAACAGCCTTAGCGAAAGTCTTCTTGAAGGCAAAGATGTAACTCTGTGAGATGAATTAACAGAACACAGAGCAGTTTCTCAGAAAGCTTCTTTCCAGTTTTGAACGGAAGGTATTTCCTTTTTCACCATAGCCCTCTATGGGCTTCCAAATATCCCTTTGCGAATTCCACAAGAACAGCCTTAGCGAAACGCTTCTTGATGGGGAATATGTAACTCTGTGAGATGAATTAACAGAACACAGAACAGTTTCTCAGAAAGCTTCTTTCCAGTTTTGAACGGAAGATATTTCCTTTTTCAAAATAGCCCGTTATGGGCGTCCAAATATCCCTTTGCGAATTCCACAAGAACAGCCTTAGCGTAAGGTTTCTTGAAGGGAAATATGTAACTCTGTGAGATGAATTAACAGAACACAGAGCAGTTTCTCAGAAAGCTTCTTTCCAGTTTTGAACGGAAGATATTTCCTTTTTCACCATAGCCCTCTATGGGCTTCCAAATATCCCTTTGCCAATTCCTCAAGAACAGCCTTAGCGAAAGGCTTCTTGAAGGGAAAGGTGTAACACTGTGAGATGAATTAACAGAACACAGAGCAGTTTCTCAGAAAGCTTCTTTCCAGTTTTGAATGGAAGATATTTCCTTTTTCACCGTAACCCTCTATGGGCTTCCAAATATCCCTTTGCCAATTCCACAAGAACAGCCTTAGCAAAAGGTTTCTTGAAGGGGAAGATGTAACTCTGTGAGATGAATTAACAGAACACAGAGCAGTTTCTCAGAAAGCTTCTTTCCAATTTTGAACGGAAGATATATTCTTTTTCACCATAGCCATCTATGGGCTTGCAAATATCACTTTGCCAATTCCACAAGAAAAGTCTCAGCGAAAGGCTTCTTGAAGGGAAAGATGTAACTCTGTGAGATGAATTAACAGAACACAGAGCAGTTTCTCAGAAAGCTTCTTTCCAGCTTTGAACGGAAGATATTTCCTTTTTCACCATAGCCCTCTATGGGCTTCCAAATATCCCTTTGCCAATTCCACAAAAAAAGCCTTAGCGAAAGGCTTCTTGAAGGGAAAGATGTAACTCTGTGAGATGAATTAACAGAACACAGAGCAGTTTCTCAGAAAGCTTCTTTCCAGTTTTTAAAGGAATCTATTTCCTTTTTCACCATAGCCCTCTATGGGCTTCCAAATATCACTTTGCGAATTCCACAAGAACAGCCTTAGCGAAAGGCTTCTTGAAGGGAAAGAAGTAACTCTGTGACATGAATTAAAAGAACACAGTGCAGTTTCTCAGAAAGCTTCTTTCCAGTTTTGAACGGAAGATATTTCCTTTTTCATCATAGCCCTCTATGGGCTTCCAAATATCCCTTTGCCAATTCCTCAAGAACAGCCTTAGCGAAAGGCTTCTTGAAGGGAAAGGTGTAACTCTGTGAGATGAATTAACAGAACACAGAGCAGTTTCTCAGAAAGCTTCTTTCCAGTTTTGAACGGAAGATATTTCCTTTTTCACCATAACCCTCTATGGGCTTCCAAATATCCCTTTGCCAATTCCACAAGAACAGCCTTAGCGAAAGGTTTCTTGAAGGGGAAGATGTAACTCTGTGAGATGAATTAACAGAACACAGAGCAGTTTCTCAGAAAGCTTCTTTCCAATTTTGAACGGAAGATATTTTCTTTTTCACCATAGCCATCTATGGGCTTGCAAATATCACTTTGCCAATTCCACAAGAAAAGCCTTAGCGAAAGGCTTCTTGAAGGGAAAGATGTAACTCTGTGAGATGAATTAACAGAACACAGAGCAGTTTCTCAGGAAGCTTCTTTCCAACTTTGAACGGAAGATATTTCCTTTTTCACCATAGCCCTCTATGGGCTTCCAAATATCCCTTTGCCAATTCCACAAGAACAGCCTTAGCGAAAGGCTTCTTGAAGGGAAAGATGTAACTCTGTGAGATGAATTAACAGAACACAGAGCAGTTTCTCAGAAAGCTTCTTTCCAATTTTGAACGGAAGATATTTCCTTTTTCACCATAGCCCTCAATGGGCTTCCAAATATCCCTTTGCCAATTCCACAAGAACAGCCTTAGCGAAAGGATTCTTGAAGGGAAAGATGTAACTCTGTGAGATGAATTAACAGAACACAGAGCACTTTCTCAGAAAGCTTCTTTCCAGTTTTGAACGGAAGATATTTCCTTTTTCACCATAGCCCTCTACGGGCTTCCAAATATCTCTTTGCCAATTCCACAAGAACAGCCTTAGCGAAAGGCTTCTTGAAGGGAAAGATGTAACTCTGTGAGATGAATTAACAGAACACAGAGCAGTTTCTCAGAAAGCTTCTTTCCAGCTTTGAACGGAAGATATTTCCTTTTCCCCATAGCCCTCTATTTGCTTCCAAATATCCCTTTGCCAATTCCACAATAAAAGCCTTAGCGAAAGGCTTCTTGAAGGGAATGATGTAACTCTCTGAGATGAATTAACAGAACACAGAGCAGTTTCTCAGAAAGCTTCTTTCCAGGTTTGAACGGAAGATATTTCCTTTTTCACCATAGCCCTCTATGGGCTTCCAAATATCCCTTTGCCAATTCCACAAGAACAGCCTTAGCGAAAGGCTTCTGGAAAGTAAAGATGTAACTCTGTGAGATGATTTAACAGAACACAGATCAGATTCTCAGAAAGCTTCTTTCCAGGTTGAACGGAAGATATTTCCCTTTTCACCATAGCCCTCTATGGGCTTCCAAATATCCCTTTGCCAATTCCACAAGAAAAGCCTTAGCGAAAGGCTTCTTGAAGGGAAAGATGTAACTCTGTGAGATGAATTAACAGAACACAGAGCAGTTTCTCCGAAAGCTTCTTTCCAGTTTTTAAAGGAATCTATTTCCTTTTTCACCATATCCCTCTATTGGCGTCCAAATATCCCTTTGCCAATTCCACAAGAACAGCCTTAGCGTAAGGCTTCTTGAAGGGAAAGATGTAACTCTGTGAGATGAATTAACAGAACACAGAGCAGTTTCTCAGAAAGCTTCTTTCCAGTTTTGAACGGAAGATATTTCCTTTTTCACCATAGCCCTCTAGGGATTCCAAATATCCCTTTGCCAATTCCACAAGAAAAGCCTTAGCGAAAGGCTTTTTGAAGGGAAAGATGTAACTCTCTGAGATGAATTAACAGAACACAGAGCAGTTTTTCAGAAAGCTTATTTCCAGTTTTGAACGGAAGATATTTCCTTTTTCACCATAGCCCTCTATGGGCTTCCAAATATCACTTTGCGAATTCCACAAGAACAGCCTTAGCGAAAGGCTTCTTGAAGGGAAAGATGTAACTCTGTGAGATGAATTAACAGAACACAGAGCAGTTTCTTAGAAAGCTTCTTTCCAGCTTTGAACGGAAGATATTTCCTTTTTCACCATAGCCCTCTATGGGCTTCCAAATATCCCTTTGCCAATTCCTCAAGAACAGCCTTAGCGAAAGGCTTCTTGAAGGGAAAGATGTAACTCTGTGAGATGAATTAACAGAACACAGAGCAGTTTCTCAGAAAGCTTCTTTCCAGTTTTGAACGGAAGATAGTTCCTTTTTCACCATAGCCCTCTATGGGCTTCCAAATACCACTTTGCCAATTCCACAAGAACAGCCTTAGCGAAAGGCTTCTTGAAGGGAAAAATGTAACTCTGTGAGGTGTATTAACAGAACACAGTGCAGTTTTTCAGAAAACTTCTTTCCAGTTTTTAAAGGAAGATATTTCCTTTTTCACCATAGCCCTTTATGGGCTTCCAAATATCCCTTTGCCAATTCCACAAGAACAGCCTTAGCGAAAGGCTCTTGAAGGGAAAGATGTAACTCTGTGAGATGAATTAACAGAACACAGAGCACTTTCTCAGAAAGCTTCTTTCCAGTTTTGAACGGAAGATATTTCCTTTTTCAAAATAGCCCTTTAAGGGCGTCCAAATATCCCTTTGCGAATTCCACAAGAACAGCCTTAGCGTAAGGTTTCTTGAAGGGAAATATGTAACTCTGTGAGATGAATTAACAGAACACAGAGCAGTTTCTCAGAAAGCTTCTTTCCAGTTTTGATCGGAAGATATTTCCTTTTTCACCATAGCCCTCTAAGGGCTTGAAAATATCCCTTTGCCAATTCCACAAGAACAGCCTTAGCGAAAGGCTTCTTGAAGGGAAATATGTAACTCTGTGAGATTAATTAACAGAACACAGAGCAGTTTCTCAGAAAGCTTCTTTACAGTTTTGAACGGAAGATATTTCTTTTTCACCATAGCCCTCTATGGGCTTCCAAATATCCCTTTGCCAATTCCACAAGAACAGCCTTAGTGAAAGGATTCTTGAAGGGGAAGATGTAACTCTGTGAGATGAATTAACAGAACACAGAGCAGTTTCTCAGAAAGCTTCTTTCCAGTTTTGAACGGAACATATTTCCTTTTTCACCATAGCCCTCTATGGGCGTCAAAATATCCCTTTGCCAATTCCACAAGAACAGCCTTAGTGAAAGGCTTCTTGAAGGGAACGATGTAACTCTGTGAGATGAATTAACAGAACTCAGAGCATTTTCTCAGAAAGCTTCTTTCCAGTTTTGAACGGAAGATATTTCCTTTTTCACCATAGCCCTCTATGGGCTTCCAAATATCCCTTTGCCAATTCCTCAAGAACAGCCTTAGCGAAAGGCTTCTTGAAGGGAAAGGTGTAACTCTGTGAGATGAATTAACAGAACACAGAGCAGTTTCTCAGAAAGCTTCTTTCCAGTTTTGAACGGAAGATATTTCCTTTTTCACCATAACCCTCTATGGGCTTCCAAATATCCCTTTGCCAATTCCACAAGAACAGCCTTAGCGAAAGGTTTCTTGAAGGGGAAGATGTAACTCTGTGAGATGAATTAACAGAACACAGAGCAGTTTCTCAGAAAGCTTCTTTCCAATTTTGAACGGAAGATATTTTCTTTTTCACCATAGCCATCTATGGGCTTGCAAATATCACTTTGCCAATTCCACAAGAAAAGCCTTAGCGAAAGGCTTCTTGAAGGGAAAGATGTAACTCTGTGAGATGAATTAACAGAACACAGAGCACTTTCTCAGAAAGCTTCTTTCCAGTTTTGAACGGAAGATATTTCCTTTTTCACCATAGCCCTCTACGGGCTTCCAAATATCTCTTTGCCAATTCCACAAGAACAG
This sequence comes from Chlorocebus sabaeus, assembly GCF_047675955.1. Lineage (NCBI taxonomy): Eukaryota > Metazoa > Chordata > Mammalia > Primates > Cercopithecidae > Chlorocebus > Chlorocebus sabaeus. Next base: position 46,285,138 of record NC_132911.1, read on the forward strand.
CCTTAGCGAAAGGCTTCTTGAATGGAAAGATGTAACTCTGTGAGATGAATTAACAGAACACAGAGCAGTTTCTCAGAAAGCTTCTTTCCAGCTTTGAACGGAAGATATTTCCTTTTTCACCATAGCCCTCTATGGGCTTCCAAATATCCCTTTGCCAATTCCACAAAAAAAGCCTTAGCGAATGGCTTCTTGAAGGGAAAGATGTAACACTGTGAGATGAATTAACAGAACACAGAGCAGTTTCTCAGAAAGCTTCTTTCCAGTTTTTAAAGGAATCTATTTCCTTTTTCACCATAGCCCTCTATGGGCTTCCAAATATCCCTTTTCCAATTCCACAAGAACAGCCTTAGCGAAAGGCTTCTTGAAGGGAAAGATGTAACTCTGTGAGATGAATTAACAGAACACAGAGCAGTTTCTCAGAAAGCTTCTTTCCAGTTTTGAACGGAAGATATTTCCTTTTTCACCATAGCCCTCTAAGGGCTTCCAAATATCCCTTTGCGAATTCCACAAGAACAGCCTTAGCGAAAGGCCTCTTGAGGGGAAAGATGTAACTCTGTGAGATGAATTAACAGAACACAGAGCAGTTTCTCAGAAAGCTTCTTTCCAGTTTTGAACGGAAGATATTTCCTTTTTCACCATAGCCCTCTAGGTGCGTCCAAATATCCCTTTGCCAATTCCACAAGAACAGCCTTAGCGTAAGGTTTCTTGAAGGGAAATATGTAACTCTGTGAGATGAATTAACAGAACACAGAGCAGTTTCTCAGAAAGCTTCTTTCCAGTTTTGATTGGAAGATATTTCCTTTTTCACCATAGCCCTCTAAGGGCTTGAAAATATCCCTTTGCCAATTCCACAAGAACAGCCTTAGCGAAAGGCTTCTTGAAGGGAAATATGTAACTCTGTGAGATGAATTAACAGAACACAGAGCAGTTTCTCAGAAAGCTTCTTTCCAGTTTTGAACGGAAGATATTTCTTTTTCACCATAGCCCTCTATGGGCTTCCAAATATCCCTTTGCCAATTCCACAAGAACAGCCTTAGCGAAAGGCTTCTTGAAGGAGAAGATGTAACTCTGTGAGATGAATTAACAGAACACAGAGCAGTTTCTCAGAAAGCTTCTTTCCAGTTTTGAACGGAAGATATTTCCTTTTTCACCATAACCCTCTATGGGCTTCCAAATATCCCTTTGCCAATTCCACAAGAACAGCCTTAGCGAAAGGTTTCTTGAAGGGGAAGATGTAACTCTGTGAGATGAATTAACAGAACACAGAGCAGTTTCTCACAAAGCTTCTTTCCAATTTTGAACGGAAGATATTTTCTTTTTCACCATAGCCATCTATGGGCTTGCAAATATCACTTTGCCAATTCCACAAGAAAAGCCTTAGCGAAAGGCTTCTTGAAGGGAAAGATGTAACTCTGTGAGATGAATTAACAGAACACAGAGCAGTTTCTCAGAAAGGTTCTTTCCAGCTTTGAACGGAAGATATTTCCTTTTTCACCATAGCCCTCTATGGGCTTCCAAATATCCCTTTGCCAATTCCACAAAAAAAGCCTTAGCGAATGGCTTCTTGAAGGGAAAGATGTAACTCTGTGAGATGAATTAACAGAACACAGAGCAGTTTCTCAGAAAGCTTCTTTCCAGTTTTTAAAGGAATCTATTTCCTTTTTCAACATAGCCCTCTATGGGCTTCCAAATATCCCTTTTGCAATTCCACAAGAACAGCCTTAGCGAAAGGCTTCTTGAAGGGAAAGAAGTAACTCTGTGAGATGAATTAAAAGAACACAGTGCAGTTTCTCAGAAAGCTTCTTTCCAGTTTTGAACGGAAGATATTTCCTTTTTCACCATAGCCCTCTATGGGCTTCCAAATATCCCTTTGCCACTTCCACAAGAAAAGCCTTAGCGAAAGGCTTCTTGAAGGGAAAGATGTAACTCTGTGAGATGAATTAACAGAACACAGAGTAGTTTCTCAGAAAGCTTCTTTCCAGTTTTGAACGGAAGATATTTCCTTTTTCACCATAGCCCTCTAAGGGCGTCCAAATATCCCTTTGCGAATTCCACAAGAACAGCCTTAGCGTAAGGTTTCTTGAAGGGAAATATGTAACACTGTGAGATGAATTAACAGAACACAGAGCAGTTTCTCAGAAAACTTCTTTCCAGTTTTGAGCGGAAGATATTTCCTTTTTCACCATAGCGCTCTAAGGGCTTGAAAATATCCCTTTGCCAATTCCACAAGAACAGCCTTAGCGAAAGGCTTCTTGAAGGGAAAGATGTAACTCTGTGAGATGAATTAACAGAACACAGAGCAGTTTCTCAGAAAGCTTCTTTCCAGTTTTGAACGGAAGATATTTCCTTTTTCACCATAGCCCTCTAGGGATTCCAAATATCCCTTTGCCAATTCCACAAGAAAAGCCTTAGCGAAAGGCTTTTTGAAGGGAAAGATGTAACTCTCTGAGATGAATTAACAGAACACAGAGCAGTTTTTCAGAAAGCTTATTTCCAGTTTTGAACGGAAGATATTTCCTTTTTCACCATAGCCCTCTATGGGCTTCGAATTATCCCTTTGCCAATTCCACAAGAACAGCCTTAGCAAAAGGCTTCTTGAAGGGAAAGATGTAACTCTGTGAGATGTATTAACAGAACCCAAAGCAGTTTCTCAGAAAGCTTCTTTCCAGTTTTGAACGGAAGGTATTTACTTTTTCACCATAGTCCTCTATGGTCTTCGAAATATCACCTTCTAAATTCCACAAGAACAGCCTTAGCGAAAGGCTTCTTGAAGGGAAAGCTGTAACTCTGTGAGATGTATTAACAGAACACGGAGCAGTTTCTCAGAAAGCTTCTTTCCAGTTTTGAACGGAAGATATTTCCTTTTTCACCATAGCCCTCTATGGGCTTCCAAATACCACTTTGCCAATTCCACAAGAACAGCCTTAGCGAAAGGCTTCTTGAAGGGAAAAATGTAACTCTGTGAGGTGTATTAACAGAACACAGTGCAGTTTTTCAGAAAACTTCTTTCCAGTTTTTAAAGGAAGATATTTCCTTTTTCACCATAGCCCTTTATGGGCTTCCAAATATCCCTTTGCCAATTCCACAAGAACAGCCTTAGCGAAAGGCTCTTGAAGGGAAAGATGTAACTCTGTGAGATGAATTAACAGAACACAGAGCACTTTCTCAGAAAGCTTCTTTCCAGTTTTGAACGGAAGATATTTCCTTTTTCAAAATAGCCCTTTAAGGGCGTCCAAATATCCCTTTGCGAATTCCACAAGAACAGCCTTAGCGTAAGGTTTCTTGAAGGGAAATATGTAACTCTGTGAGATGAATTAACAGAACACAGAGCAGTTTCTCAGAAAGCTTCTTTCCAGTTTTGAACGGAAGATATTTCCTTTTTCACCATAGCCCTCTAAGGGCTTGAAAATATCCCTTTGCCAATTCCACAAGAACAGCCTTAGCGTAAGGCTTCTTGAAGGGAAAGATGTAACTCTGTGAGATGATTAACAGAACAGAGAGCAGTTTCACAGGAAACTTCTTTCCAGTTTTGAACGGAAGATATTTCCTTTTTCACCATAGCCCTCTATGGGCTTCCAAATATCCCTTTGCCAATTCCACAAGAACAGCCTTAGTGAAAGGATTCTTGAAGGGGAAGATGTAACTCTGTGAGATGAATTAACAGAACACAGAGCAGTTTCTCAGAAAGCTTCTTTCCAGTTTTGAACGGAAGATATTTCCTTTTTCACCAGAACCCTCTATGAGCGTCCAAATATCCTTTTGCGAATTCCACAAGAACAGCCTTAGCGTAAGGCTTCTTGAAGGGAAAGATGTAACTCTGTGAGATGAATTAACAGAACACAGAGCAGTTTCTCAGAAAGCTTCTTTCCAGTTTTGAACGGAAGATATTTCCTTTTTCACCATAGCCCTCTATGGGCTTCGAATTATCCCTTTGCCAATTCCACAAGAACAGCCTTAGCAAAAGGCTTCTTGAAGGGAAAGATGTAACTCTGTGAGATGTATTAACAGAACCCAAAGCAGTTTCTCAGAAAGCTTCTTTCCAGTTTTGAACGGAAGGTATTTACGTTTTCACCATAGTCCTCTATGGTCTTCCAAATATCACCTTCTAAATTCCATAAGAACAGCCTTAGCGAAAGGCTTCTTGAAGGGAAAGCTGTAACTCTGTGAGATGTATTAACAGAACACAGAGCAGTTTCTCAGAAAGCTTCTTTCCAGTTTTGAACGGAAGATATTTCCTTTTTCACCATAGCCCTCTATGGGCTTCCAAATACCACTTTGCCAATTCCACAGGAACAGCCTTAGCGAAAGGCTTCTTGAAGGGAAAAATGTAACTCTGTGAGGTGTATTAACAGAACACAGTGCAGTTTTTCAGAAAACTTCTTTCCAGTTTTTAAAGGAAGATATTTCCTTTTTCACCATAGCCCTCTATGGGCTTCCAAATATCACTTTCTAAATTCCAGAAGAACAGCCTTAGCGAAAGGCTTCTTGAAGGGAAAGCTGTAACTCTGTGAGATGTATTAACAGAACACAGAGCAGTTTCTCAGAAAGCTTCTTTCCAGTTTTGAACGGAAGATATTTCCTTTTTCACAGAACCCTCTATGGGCATCCAAATATCCTTTTGCGAATTCCACAAGAACAGCCTTAGCGTAAGGCTTCTTGAAGGGAAAGATGTAACTCTGTGAGATGAATTAACAGAACACAGAGCAGTTTCTCAGAAAGCTTCTTTCCAGTTTTGAACGGAAGATATTTCCTTTTTCACCATAGCCCTCTAGGGGTCCAAATATCCCTTTGCCAATTCCACAAGAAAAGCCTTAGCGAAAGGCTTTTTGAAGGGAAAGATGTAACTCTCTGAGATGAATTAACAGAACACAGAGCAGTTTTTCAGAAAGCTTATTTCCAGTTTTGAACGGAAGATATTTCCTTTTTCACCATAGCCCTCTATGGGCTTCGAATTATCCCTTTGCCAATTCCACAAGAATAGCCTTAGCAAAAGGCTTCTTGAAGGGAAAGATGTAACTCTGTGAGATGTATTAACAGAACCCAAAGCAGTTTCTCAGAAAGCTTCTTTCCAGTTTTGAACGGAAGGTATTTACTTTTTCACCATAGTCCTCTATGGTCTTCCAAATATCACCTTCTAAATTCCACAAGAACAGCCTTAGCGAAAGGCTTCTTGAAGGGAAAGCTGTAACTCTGTGAGATGTATTAACAGAACACAGAGCAGTTTCTCAGAAAGCTTCTTTCCAGTTTTGAACGGAAGATATTTCCTTTTTCACCATAGCCCTCTAAGGGCTTCCAAATATCCCTTTGCCAATTCCACAAGAACAGCCTTAGCGAAAGGCTTCTTGAAGGGAAAGATGTAACTCTGTGAGATGAATTAACAGAACACAGAGCAGTTTCTCAGAAAGCTTCTTTCCAGCTTTGAACGGAAGATATTTCCTTTTTCACCATAGCCCTCTATGGGCTTCCAAATATCCCTTTGCCAATTCCACAATAAAAGCCTTAGCGAAAGGCTTCTTGAAGGGAATGATGTAACTCACTGAGATGAATTAACAGAACACAGAGCAGTTTCTCAGAAAGCTTCTTTCCAGGTTTGAACGGAAGATATTTCCTTTTTCACCATATCCCTCTATGGGCTTCCAAATATCCATTTGTCAATTCCACAAGAACAGCCTTAGCGAAAGGCTTCTGGAAAGGAAAGATGTAACTCTGTGAGATGATTTAACAGAACACAGATCAGATTCTCAGAAAGCTTCTTTCCAGGTTGAACGGAAGATATTTCCCTTTTCACCATAGCCCTCTATGGGCTTCCAAATATCCCTTTGCCAATTCCACAAGAACAGCCTTAGGGAAAGGATTCTTGAAGGGAAAGATGTAACTCCGTGAGATGAATTAACAGAACACAGAGCAGTTTCTCAGAAAGCTTCTTAACAGTTTTGAACGGAAGATATTTCCTTTTTCACCATAGTCCTCTATGGGCTTCCAAATATCTCTTTGCCAATTCCACAAGAACAGCCTTAGCGAAAGGCTTCTTGAAGGGAAAGATGTAACTCTGTGAGATGAATTAACAGAACACAGAGCAGTTTCTCAGAAAGCTTCTTTCCAGTTTTGAACGGAAGATATTTCCTTTTTCACCATAGCCCTCTATGGGCTTCCAAATATCCCTTTGTCAATTCCACAAAAAAAGCCTTAGCGAAAGGCTTCTTGAAGGGAAAGATGTAACTCTCTGTGATGAATTAACAGAACACAGAGCAGTTTCACAGAAAGCTTCTTTCCAGGTTTAAACGGAAGATATTTCCTTTTTCACCATAGCCCTCTATGGGCTTCGAATTATCCCTTTGCCAATTCCACAAGAACAGCCTTAGCAAAAGGCTTCTTGAAGGGAAAGATGTAACTCTGTGAGATGTATTAACAGAACCCAAAGCAGTTTCTCAGAAAGCTTCTTTCCAGTTTTGAACGGAAGGTATTTACTTTTTCACCATAGTCCTCTATGGTCTTCCAAATATCACCTTCTAAATTCCACAAGAACAGCCTTAGCGAAAGGCTTCTTGAAGGGAAAGCTGTAACTCTGTGAGATGTATTAACAGAACACAGAGCAGTTTCTCAGAAAGCTTCTTTCCAGTTTTGAACGGAAGATATTTCCTTTTTCACCATAGCCCTCTATGGGCTTCCAAATACCACTTTGCCAATTCCACAGGAACAGCCTTAGCGAAAGGCTTCTTGAAGGGAAAAATGTAACTCTGTGAGGTGTATTAACAGAACACAGTGCAGTTTTTCAGAAAACTTCTTTCCAGATTTTAAAGGAAGATATTTCCTTTTTCACCATAGCCCTCTATGGGCTTCCAATTATCACTTTCTAAATTCCAGAAGAACAGCCTTAGCGAAAGGCTTCTTGAAGGGAAAGATGTAACTCTGTGAGATGTATTAACAGAACACAGAGCAGTTTCTCAGAAAGCTTCTTTCCAGTTTTGAACGGAAGATATTTCCTTTTTCACCATAGCCATCGATGGGCTTCCAAATATCCCTTTGCCAATTCCACAAGAACAGCCTTAGCGAAAGTCTTCTTGAAGGCAAAGTTGTAACTCTGTGAGATGAATTAACAGAACACAGAGCAGTTTCTCAGAAAGCTTCTTTCCAGTTTTGAACGGAAGGTATTTCCTTTTTCACCATAGCCCTCTATGGGCTTCCAAATATCCCTTTGCCAATTCCACAAGAACAGCCTTAGCGAAACGCTTCTTGATGGGGAATATGTAACTCTGTGAGATGAATTAACAGAACACAGAACAGTTTCTCAGAAAGCTTCTTTCCAGTTTTGAACGGAAGATATTTCCTTTTTCAAAATAGCCCGTTATGGGCGTCCAAATATCCCTTTGCGAATTCCACAAGAACAGCCTTAGCGTAAGGTTTCTTGAAGGGAAATATGTAACACTGTGAGATGAATTAACAGAACAGAGAGCAGTTTCTCAGAAAGCTTCTTTCCAGTTTTGAGCGGAAGATATTTCCTTTTTCACCATAGCCCTCTAAGGGCTTGAAAATATCCCTTTGCCAATTCCACAAGAACAGCCTTAGCGAAAGGCTTCTTGAAGGGGAAGATGTAACTCGGTGAGATGAATTAACAGAACACAGAGCAGTTTCTCAGAAAGCTTCTTTCCAGTTTTGAACGGAAGATATTTCCTTTTTCACCAGAACCCACTATGAGCGTCGAAATATCCTTTTGCGAATTCCACAAGAACAGCCTTAGCGTAAGGCTTCTTGAAGGGAAAGATGTAACTCTGTGAGATGAATTAACAGAACACAGAGCAGTTTCTCAGAAAGCTTCTTTCCAGTTTTGAACGGAAGATATTTCCTTTTTCACCATAGCCCTCTATGGGCTTCCAAATATCCCTTTGCCAATTCCTCAAGAACAGCCTTAGCGAAAGGCTTCTTGAAGGGAAAGGTGTAACACTGTGAGATGAATTAACAGAACACAGAGCAGTTTCTCAGAAAGTTTCTTTCCAGTTTTGAATGGAAGATATTTCCTTTTTCACCGTAACCCTCTATGGGCTTCCAAATATCCCTTTGCCAATTCCACAAGAACAGCCTTAGCGAAAGGTTTCTTGAAGGGGAAGATGTAACTCTGTGAGATGAATTAACAGAACACAGAGCAGTTTCTCAGAAAGCTTCTTTCCAATTTTGAACGGAAGATATATTCTTTTTCACCATAGCCATCTATGGGCTTGCAAACATCACTTTGCCAATTCCACAAGAAAAGTCTTAGCGAAAGGCTTCTTGAAGGGAAAGATGTAACTCTGTGAGATGAATTAACAGAACACAGAGCAGTTTCTCAGAAAGCTTCTTTCCAGCTTTGAACGGAAGATATTTCCTTTTTCACCATAGCCCTCTATGGGCTTCCAAATATCCCTTTGCCAATTCCACAAAAAAAGCCTTAGCGAAAGGCTTCTTGAAGGGAAAGATGTAACTCTGTGAGATGAATTAACAGAACACAGAGCAGTTTCTCAGAAAGCTTCTTTCCAGTTTTTAAAGGAATCTATTTCCTTTTTCACCATAGCCCTCTATGGGCTTCCAAATATCCCTTTTCCAATTCCACAAGAACAGCCTTAGCGAAAGGCTTCTTGAAGGGAAAGAAGTAACTCTGTGACATGAATTAAAAGAACACAGTGCAGTTTCTCAGAAAGCTTCTTTCCAGTTTTGAACGGAAGATATTTCCTTTTTCACCATAGCCCTCTATGGGCTTCCAAATATCCCTTGGCCACTTCCACAAGAAAAGCCCTAGCGAAAGGCTTCTTGAAGGCAAAGATGTAACTCTGTGAGATGAATTAACAGAACACAGAGCAGTTTCTCAGAAAGCTTCTTTCCAGTTTTGAACGGAAGATATTTCCTTTTTCACCATAGCCCTCTATGGGCTTCCAAATATCCCTTTGCGAATTCCACAAGAACAGCCTTAGCGAAAGGCCTCTTGAGGGGAAAGATGTAACTCTGTGAGATGAATTAACAGAACACAGAGCAGTTTCTCAGAAAGCTTCTTTCCAGTTTTGAACGGAAGATATTTCCTTTTTCACCATAGCCCTCTAGGTGCGTCCAAATATCACTTTGCGAATTCCACAAGAACAGCCTTAGCGAAAGGCTTCTTGAAGGGAAAGATGTAACTCTGTGAGATGAATTAACAGAACACAGAGCAGTTTCTCAGAAAGCTTCTTTCCAATTTTGAACGGAAGATATATTCTTTTTCACCATAGCCATCTATGGGCTTGCAAATATCACTTTGCCAATTCCACAAGAAAAGGCTTAGCGAAAGGCTTCTTGAAGGGAAAGATGTAACTCTGTGAGATGAATTAACAGAACACAGAGCAGTTTCTCAGGAAGCTTCTTTACAACTTTGAACGGAAGATATTTCCTTTTTCACCATAGCCCTCTATGGGCTTCCAAATATCCCTTTGCCAATTCCACAAGAACAGCCTTAGCGAAAGGCTTCTCGAAGGGAAAGATGTAACTCTGTGAGATGAATTAACAGAACACGGAGCAGTTTCTCAGAGAGCTTCTTTCCAATTTTGAACGGAAGATATTTCCTTTTTCACCATAGCCCTCAATGGGCTTCCAAATATCCCTTTGCCAATTCCACAAGAACAGCCTTAGCGAAAGGATTCTTGAAGGGAAAGATGTAACTCTGTGAGATGAATTAACAGAACACAGAGCACTTTCTCAGAAAGCTTCTTTCCAGTTTTGAACGGAAGATATTTCCTTTTTCACCATAGCCCTCTACGGGCTTCCAAATATCTCTTTGCCAATTCCACAAGAACAGCCTTAGCGAAAGGCTTCTTGAAGGGAAAGATGTAACTCTGTGAGATGAATTAACAGAACACAGAGCAGTTTCTCAGAAAGCTTCTTTCCAGCTTTGAACGGAAGATATTTCCTTTTTCACCATAGCCCTCTATGGGCTTCCAAATATCCCTTTGCCAATTCCACAAAAAAAGCCTTAGCGAAAGGCTTCTTGAAGGGAAAGATGTAACTCTGTGAGATGAATTAACAGAACACAGAGCAGTTTCTCAGAAAGCTTCTTTCCAGTTTTTAAAGGAATCTATTTCCTTTTTCACCATAGCCCTCTATGGGCTTCCAAATATCCCTTTTCCAATTCCACAAGAACAGCCTTAGCGAAAGGCTTCTTGAAGGGAAAGAAGTAACTCTGTGAGATGAATTAAAAGAACACAGTGCAGTTTCTCAGAAAGCTTCTTTCCAGTTTTGAACGGAAGATATTTCCTTTTTCACCATAGCCCTCTATGGGCTTCCAAATATCCCTTGGCCACTTCCACAAGAAAAGCCTTAGCGAAAGGCTTCTTGAAGGGAAAGATGTAACTCTGTGAGATGAATTAACAGAACACAGAGCAGTTTCTCAGAAAGCTTCTTTCCAGTTTTGAACGGAAGATATTTCCTTTTTCACCATAGCCCTCTATGGGCTTCCAAATATCCCTTTGCGAATTCCACAAGAACAGCCTTAGCGAAAGGCCTCTTGAGGGGAAAGATGTAACTCTGTGAGATGAATTAACAGAACACAGAGCAGTTTCTCAGAAAGCTTCTTTCCAGTTTTGAACGGAAGATATTTCCTTTTTCACCATAGCCCTCTAGGTGCGTCCAAATATCACTTTGCGAATTCCACAAGAACAGCCTTAGCGAAAGGCTTCTTGAAGGGAAAGATGTAACTCTGTGAGATGAATTAACAGAACTCAGAGCATTTTCTCAGAAAGCTTCTTTCCAGTTTTGAACGGAAGATATTTCCTTTTTCACCATAGCCCTCTATGGGCTTCCAAATATCCCTTTGCCAATTCCTCAAGAACAGCCTTAGCGAAAGGCTTCTTGAAGGGAAAGGTGTAACTCTGTGAGATGAATTAACAGAACACAGAGCAGTTTCTCAGAAAGCTTCTTTCCAGTTTTGAACGGAAGATATTTCCTTTTTCACCATAACCCTCTATGGGCTTCCAAATATCCCTTTGCCAATTCCACAAGAACAGCCTTAGCGAAAGGTTTCTTGAAGGGGAAGATGTAACTCTGTGAGATGAATTAACAGAACACAGAGCAGTTTCTCAGAAAGCTTCTTTCCAATTTTGAACGGAAGATATTTTCTTTTTCACCATAGCCATCTATGGGCTTGCAAATATCACTTTGCCAATTCCACAAGAAAAGCCTTAGCGAAAGGCTTCTTGAAGGGAAAGATGTAACTCTGTGAGATGAATTAACAGAACACAGAGCAGTTTCTCAGGAAGCTTCTTTCCAACTTTGAACGGAAGATATTTCCTTTTTCACCATAGCCATCTATGGGCTTCCAAATATCCCTTTGCCAATTCCACAAGAACAGCCTTAGCGAAAGGCTTCTTGAAGGGAAAGATGTAACTCTGTGAGATGAATTAACAGAACACAGAGCAGTTTCTCAGAAAGCTTCTTTCCAATTTTGAACGGAAGATATTTCCTTTTTCACCATAGCCCTCAATGGGCTTCCAAATATCCCTTTGCCAATTCCACAAGAACAGCCTTAGCGAAAGGATTCTTGAAGGGAAAGATGTAACTCTGTGAGATGAATTAACAGAACACAGAGCACTTTCTCAGAAAGCTTCTTTCCAGTTTTGAACGGAAGATATTTCCTTTTTCACCATAGCCCTCTACGGGCTTCCAAATATCTCTTTGCCAATTCCACAAGAACAGCCTTAGCGAAAGGCTTCTTGAAGGGAAAGATGTAACTCTGTGAGATGAATTAACAGAACACAGAGCAGTTTCTCAGAAAGCTTCTTTCCAGCTTTGAACGGAAGATATTTCCTTTTCCCCATAGCCCTCTATTTGCTTCCAAATATCCCTTTGCCAATTCCACAATAAAAGCCTTAGCGAAAGGCTTCTTGAAGGGAATGATGTAACTCTCTGAGATGAATTAACAGAACACAGAGCAGTTTCTCAGAAAGCTTCTTTCCAGGTTTGAACGGAAGATATTTCCTTTTTCACCATAGCCCTCTATGGGCTTCCAAATATCCCTTTGCCAATTCCACAAGAACAGCCTTAGCGAAAGGCTTCTGGAAAGTAAAGATGTAACTCTGTGAGATGATTTAACAGAACACAGATCAGATTCTCAGAAAGCTTCTTTCCAGGTTGAACGGAAGATATTTCCCTTTTCACCATAGCCCTCTATGGGCTTCCAAATATCCCTTTGCCAATTCCACAAAAAAAGCCTTAGCGAATGGCTTCTTGAAGGGAAAGATGTAACACTGTGAGATGAATTAACAGAACACAGAGCAGTTTCTCAGAAAGCTTCTTTCCAGTTTTTAAAGGAATCTATTTCCTTTTTCACCATAGCCCTCTATGGGCTTCCAAATATCCCTTTTCCAATTCCACAAGAACAGCCTTAGCGAAAGGCTTCTTGAAGGGAAAGATGTAACTCTGTGAGATGAATTAACAGAACACAGAGCAGTTTCTCAGAAAGCTTCTTTCCAGTTTTGATTGGAAGATATTTCCTTTTTCACCATAGCCCTCTAAGGGCTTGAAAATATCCCTTTGCCAATTCCACAAGAACAGCCTTAGCGAAAGGCTTCTTGAAGGGAAATATGTAACTCTGTGAGATTAATTAACAGAACACAGAGCAGTTTCTCAGAAAGCTTCTTTACAGTTTTGAACGGAAGATATTTCTTTTTCACCATAGCCCTCTATGGGCTTCCAAATATCCCTTTGCCAATTCCACAAGAACAGCCTTAGTGAAAGGATTCTTGAAGGAGAAGATGTAACTCTGTGAGATGAATTAACAGAACACAGAGCAGTTTCTCAGAAAGCTTCTTTCCAGTTTTGAACGGAAGATATTTCCTTTTTCACCAGAACCCACTATGAGCGTCCAAATATCCTTTTGCGAATTCCACAAGAACAGCCTTAGCGTAAGGCTTCTTGAAGGGAAAGATGTAACTCTGTGAGATGAATTAACAGAACACAGAGCAGTTTCTCAGAAAGCTTCTTTCCAGTTTTGAACGGAACATATTTCCTTTTTCACCATAGCCCTCTATGGGCGTCAAAATATCCCTTTGCCAATTCGACAAGAACAGCCTTAGTGAAAGGCTTCTTGAAGGGAACGATGTAACTCTGTGAGATGAATTAACAGAACTCAGAGCATTTTCTCAGAAAGCTTCTTTCCAGTTTTGAACGGAAGATATTTCCTTTTTCACCATAGCCCTCTATGGGCTTCCAAATATCCCTTTGCCAATTCCTCAAGAACAGCCTTAGCGAAAGGCTTCTTGAAGGGAAAGGTGTAACTCTGTGAGATGAATTAACAGAACACAGAGCAGTTTCTCAGAAAGCTTCTTTCCAGTTTTGAACGGAAGATATTTCCTTTTTCACCATAACCCTCTATGGGCTTCCAAATATCCCTTTGCCAATTCCACAAGAACAGCCTTAGCGAAAGGTTTCTTGAAGGGGAAGATGTAACTCTGTGAGATGAATTAACAGAACACAGAGCAGTTTCTCACAAAGCTTCTTTCCAATTTTGAACGGAAGATATTTTCTTTTTCACCATAGCCATCTATGGGCTTGCAAATATCACTTTGCCAATTCCACAAGAAAAGCCTTAGCGAAAGGCTTCTTGAAGGGAAAGATGTAACTCTGTGAGATGAATTAACAGAACACAGAGCAGTTTCTCAGAAAGGTTCTTTCCAGCTTTGAACGGAAGATATTTCCTTTTTCACCATAGCCCTCTATGGGCTTCCAAATATCCCTTTGCCAATTCCACAAAAAAAGCCTTAGCGAATGGCTTCTTGAAGGGAAAGATGTAACTCTGTGAGATGAATTAACAGAACACAGAGCAGTTTCTCAGAAAGCTTCTTTCCAGTTTTGAACGGAAGATATTTCCTTTTTCACCATAACCCTCTATGGGCTTCCAAATATCCCTTTGCCAATTCCACAAGAACAGCCTTAGCGAAAGGTTTCTTGAAGGGGAAGATGTAACTCTGTGAGATGAATTAACAGAACACAGAGCAGTTTCTCAGAAAGCTTCTTTCCAATTTTGAACGGAAGATATTTTCTTTTTCACCATAGCCATCTATGGGCTTGCAAATATCACTTTGCCAATTCCACAAGAAAAGCCTTAGCGAAAGGCTTCTTGAAGGGAAAGATGTAACTCTGTGAGATGAATTAACAGAACACAGAGCACTTTCTCAGAAAGCTTCTTTCCAGTTTTGAACGGAAGATATTTCCTTTTTCACCATAGCCCTCTACGGGCTTCCAAATATCTCTTTGCCAATTCCACAAGAACAGCCTTAGCGAAAGGCTTCTTGAATGGAAAGATGTAACTCTGTGAGATGAATTAACAGAACACAGAGCAGTTTCTCAGAAAGCTTCTTTCCAGCTTTGAACGGAAGATATTTCCTTTTTCACCATAGCCCTCTATGGGCTTCCAAATATCCCTTTGCCAATTCCACAAAAAAAGCCTTAGCGAATGGCTTCTTGAAGGGAAAGATGTAACACTGTGAGATGAATTAACAGAACACAGAGCAGTTTCTCAGAAAGCTTCTTTCCAGTTTTTAAAGGAATCTATTTCCTTTTTCACCATAGCCCTCTATGGGCTTCCAAATATCCCTTTTCCAATTCCACAAGAACAGCCTTAGCGAAAGGCTTCTTGAAGGGAAAGATGTAACTCTGTGAGATGAATTAACAGAACACAGAGCAGTTTCTCAGAAAGCTTCTTTCCAGTTTTGATTGGAAGATATTTCCTTTTTCACCATAGCCCTCTAAGGGCTTGAAAATATCCCTTTGCCAATTCCACAAGAACAGCCTTAGCGAAAGGCTTCTTGAAGGGAAATATGTAACTCTGTGAGATTAATTAACAGAACACAGAGCAGTTTCTCAGAAAGCTTCTTTACAGTTTTGAACGGAAGATATTTCTTTTTCACCATAGCCCTCTATGGGCTTCCAAATATCCCTTTGCCAATTCCACAAGAACAGCCTTAGTGAAAGGATTCTTGAAGGAGAAGATGTAACTCTGTGAGATGAATTAACAGAACACAGAGCAGTTTCTCAGAAAGCTTCTTTCCAGTTTTGAACGGAAGATATTTCCTTTTTCACCAGAACCCACTATGAGCGTCCAAATATCCTTTTGCGAATTCCACAAGAACAGCCTTAGCGTAAGGCTTCTTGAAGGGAAAGATGTAACTCTGTGAGATGAATTAACAGAACACAGAGCAGTTTCTCAGAAAGCTTCTTTCCAGTTTTGAACGGAACATATTTCCTTTTTCACCATAGCCCTCTATGGGCGTCAAAATATCCCTTTGCCAATTCGACAAGAACAGCCTTAGTGAAAGGCTTCTTGAAGGGAACGATGTAACTCTGTGAGATGAATTAACAGAACTCAGAGCATTTTCTCAGAAAGCTTCTTTCCAGTTTTGTACGGAAGATATTTCCTTTTTCACCATAGCCCTCTATGGGCTTCCAAATATCCCTTTGCCAATTCCTCAAGAACAGCCTTAGCGAAAGGCTTCTTGAAGGGAAAGGTGTAACTCTGTGAGATGAATTAACAGAACACAGAGCAGTTTCTCAGAAAGCTTCTTTCCAGTTTTGAACGGAAGATATTTCCTTTTTCACCATAACCCTCTATTGGCTTCCAAATATCCCTTTGCCAATTCCACAAGAACAGCCTTAGCGAAAGGTTTCTTGAAGGGGAAGATGTAACTCTGTGAGATGAATTAACAGAACACAGAGCAGTTTCTCACAAAGCTTCTTTCCAATTTTGAACGGAAGATATTTTCTTTTTCACCATAGCCATCTATGGGCTTGCAAATATCACTTTGCCAATTCCACAAGAAAAGCCTTAGCGAAAGGCTTCTTGAAGGGAAAGATGTAACTCTGTGAGATGAATTAACAGAACACAGAGCAGTTTCTCAGAAAGGTTCTTTCCAGCTTTGAACGGAAGATATTTCCTTTTTCACCATAGCCCTCTATGGGCTTCCAAATATCCCTTTGCCAATTCCACAAAAAAAGCCTTAGCGAATGGCTTCTTGAAGGGAAAGATGTAACTCTGTGAGATGAATTAACAGAACACAGAGCAGTTTCTCAGAAAGCTTCTTTCCAGTTTTTAAAGGAATCTATTTCCTTTTTCAACATAGCCCTCTATGGGCTTCCAAATATCCCTTTTGCAATTCCACAAGAACAGCCTTAGCGAAAGGCTTCTTGAAGGGAAAGAAGTAACTCTGTGAGATGAATTAAAAGAACACAGTGCAGTTTCTCAGAAAGCTTCTTTCCAGTTTTGAACGGAAGATATTTCCTTTTTCACCATAGCCCTCTATGGGCTTCCAAATATCCCTTTGCCACTTCCACAAGAAAAGCCTTAGCGAAAGGCTTCTTGAAGGGAAAGATGTAACTCTGTGAGATGAATTAACAGAACACAGAGTAGTTTCTCAGAAAGCTTCTTTCCAGTTTTGAACGGAAGATATTTCCTTTTTCACCATAGCCCTCTAAGGGCGTCCAAATATCCCTTTGCGAATTCCACAAGAACAGCCTTAGCGTAAGGTTTCTTGAAGGGAAATATGTAACACTGTGAGATGAATTAACAGAACACAGAGCAGTTTCTCAGAAAGCTTCTTTCCAGTTTTGAGCGGAAGATATTTCCTTTTTCACCATAGCGCTCTAAGGGCTTGAAAATATCCCTTTGCCAATTCCACAAGAACAGCCTTAGCGAAAGGCTTCTTGAAGGGAAAGATGTAACTCTGTGAGATGAATTAACAGAACACAGAGCAGTTTCTCAGAAAGCTTCTTTCCAGTTTTGAACGGAAGATATTTCCTTTTTCACCATAGCCCTCTAGGGATTCCAAATATCCCTTTGCCAATTCCACAAGAAAAGCCTTAGCGAAAGGCTTTTTGAAGGGAAAGATGTAACTCTCTGAGATGAATTAACAGAACACAGAGCAGTTTTTCAGAAAGCTTATTTCCAGTTTTGAACGGAAGATATTTCCTTTTTCACCATAGCCCTCTATGGGCTTCGAATTATCCCTTTGCCAATTCCACAAGAACAGCCTTAGCAAAAGGCTTCTTGAAGGGAAAGATGTAACTCTGTGAGATGTATTAACAGAACCCAAAGCAGTTTCTCAGAAAGCTTCTTTCCAGTTTTGAACGGAAGGTATTTACTTTTTCACCATAGTCCTCTATGGTCTTCGAAATATCACCTTCTAAATTCCACAAGAACAGCCTTAGCGAAAGGCTTCTTGAAGGGAAAGCTGTAACTCTGTGAGATGTATTAACAGAACACGGAGCAGTTTCTCAGAAAGCTTCTTTCCAGTTTTGAACGGAAGATATTTCCTTTTTCACCATAGCCCTCTATGGGCTTCCAAATACCACTTTGCCAATTCCACAAGAACAGCCTTAGCGAAAGGCTTCTTGAAGGGAAAAATGTAACTCTGTGAGGTGTATTAACAGAACACAGTGCAGTTTTTCAGAAAACTTCTTTCCAGTTTTTAAAGGAAGATATTTCCTTTTTCACCATAGCCCTTTATGGGCTTCCAAATATCCCTTTGCCAATTCCACAAGAACAGCCTTAGCGAAAGGCTCTTGAAGGGAAAGATGTAACTCTGTGAGATGAATTAACAGAACACAGAGCACTTTCTCAGAAAGCTTCTTTCCAGTTTTGAACGGAAGATATTTCCTTTTTCAAAATAGCCCTTTAAGGGCGTCCAAATATCCCTTTGCGAATTCCACAAGAACAGCCTTAGCGTAAGGTTTCTTGAAGGGAAATATGTAACTCTGTGAGATGAATTAACAGAATACAGAGCAGTTTCTCAGAAAGCTTCTTTCCAGTTTTGAACGGAAGATATTTCCTTTTTCACCATAGCCCTCTAAGGGCTTGAAAATATCCCTTTGCCAATTCCACAAGAACAGCCTTAGCGAAAGGCTTCTTGAAGGGAAATATGTAACTCTGTGAGATTAATTAACAGAACACAGAGCAGTTTCTCAGAAAGCTTCTTTACAGTTTTGAACGGAAGATATTTCTTTTTCACCATAGCCCTCTATGGGCTTCCAAATATCCCTTTGCCAATTCCACAAGAACAGCCTTAGTGAAAGGATTCTTGAAGGGGAAGATGTAACTCTGTGAGATGAATTAACAGAACACAGAGCAGTTTCTCAGAAAGCTTCTTTCCAGTTTTGAACGGAACATATTTCCTTTTTCACCATAGCCCTCTATGGGCGTCAAAATATCCCTTTGCCAATTCCACAAGAACAGCCTTAGTGAAAGGCTTCTTGAAGGGAACGATGTAACTCTGTGAGATGAATTAACAGAACTCAGAGCAGTTTCTCAGAAAGCTTCTTTCCAGTTTTGAACGGAAGATATTTCCTTTTTCACCATAGCCCTCTATGGGCTTCCAAATATCCCTTTGCCAATTCCTCAAGAACAGCCTTAGCGAAAGGCTTCTTGAAGGGAAAGGTGTAACTCTGTGAGATGAATTAACAGAACACAGAGCAGTTTCTCAGAAAGCTTCTTTCCAGTTTTGAACGGAAGATATTTCCTTTTTCACCATAACCCTCTATGGGCTTCCAAATATCCCTTTGCCAATTCCACAAGAACAGCCTTAGCGAAAGGTTTCTTGAAGGGGAAGATGTAACTCTGTGAGATGAATTAACAGAACACAGAGCAGTTTCTCAGAAAGCTTCTTTCCAATTTTGAACGGAAGATATTTTCTTTTTCAAAATAGCCATCTATGGGCTTGCAAATATCACTTTGCCAATTCCACAAGAAAAGCCTTAGGGAAAGGCTTCTTGAAGGGAAAGATGTAACTCTGTGAGATGAATTAACAGAACACAGAGCACTTTCTCAGAAAGCTTCTTTCCAGTTTTGAACGGAAGATATTTCCTTTTTCACCATAGCCCTCTACGGGCTTCCAAATATCTCTTTGCCAATTCCACAAGAACAGCCTTAGCGAAAGGCTTCTTGAATGGAAAGATGTAACTCTGTGAGATGAATTAACAGAACACAGAGCAGTTTCTCAGAAAGCTTCTTTCCAGCTTTGAACGGAAGATATTTCCTTTTTCACCATAGCCCTCTATGGGCTTCCAAATATCCCTTTGCCAATTCCACAAAAAAAGCCTTAGCGAATGGCTTCTTGAAGGGAAAGATGTAACACTGTGAGATGAATTAACAGAACACAGAGCAGTTTCTCAGAAAGCTTCTTTCCAGTTTTTAAAGGAATCTATTTCCTTTTTCACCATAGCCCTCTATGGGCTTCCAAATATCCCTTTTCCAATTCCACAAGAACAGCCTTAGCGAAAGGCTTCTTGAAGGGAAAGATGTAACTCTGTGAGATGAATTAACAGAACACAGAGCAGTTTCTCAGAAAGCTTCTTTCCAGTTTTGAACGGAAGATATTTCCTTTTTCAACATAGCCCTCTAAGGGCTTCCAAATATCCCTTTGCGAATTCCACAAGAACAGCCTTAGCGAAAGGCCTCTTGAGGGGAAAGATGTAACTCTGTGAGATGAATTAACAGAACACAGAGCAGTTTCTCAGAAAGCTTCTTTCCAGTTTTGAACGGAAGATATTTCCTTTTTCACCATAGCCCTCTAGGTGCGTCCAAATATCCCTTTGCCAATTCCACAAGAACAGCCTTAGCGTAAGGTTTCTTGAAGGGAAATATGTAACTCTGTGAGATGAATTAACAGAACACAGAGCAGTTTCTCAGAAAGCTTCTTTCCAGTTTTGATTGGAAGATATTTCCTTTTTCACCATAGCCCTCTAAGGGCTTGAAAATATCCCTTTGCCAATTCCACAAGAACAGCCTTAGCGAAAGGCTTCTTGAAGGGAAATATGTAACTCTGTGAGATTAATTAACAGAACACAGAGCAGTTTCTCAGAAAGCTTCTTTACAGTTTTGAACGGAAGATATTTCTTTTTCACCATAGCCCTCTATGGGCTTCCAAATATCCCTTTGCCAATTCCACAAGAACAGCCTTAGTGAAAGGATTCTTGAAGGAGAAGATGTAACTCTGTGAGATGAATTAACAGAACACAGAGCAGTTTCTCAGAAAGCTTCTTTCCAGTTTTGAACGGAAGATATTTCCTTTTTCACCAGAACCCACTATGAGCGTCCAAATATCCTTTTGCGAATTCCACAAGAACAGCCTTAGCGTAAGGCTTCTTGAAGGGAAAGATGTAACTCTGTGAGATGAATTAACAGAACACAGAGCAGTTTCTCAGAAAGCTTCTTTCCAGTTTTGAACGGAACATATTTCCTTTTTCACCATAGCCCTCTATGGGCGTCAAAATATCCCTTTGCCAATTCCACAAGAACAGCCTTAGTGAAAGGCTTCTTGAAGGGAACGATGTAACTCTGTGAGATGAATTAACAGAACTCAGAGCATTTTCTCAGAAAGCTTCTTTCCAGTTTTGAACGGAAGATATTTCCTTTTTCACCATAGCCCTCTATGGGCTTCCAAATATCCCTTTGCCAATTCCTCAAGAACAGCCTTAGCGAAAGGCTTCTTGAAGGGAAAGGTGTAACTCTGTGAGATGAATTAACAGAACACAGAGCAGTTTCTCAGAAAGCTTCTTTCCAGTTTTGAACGGAAGATATTTCCTTTTTCACCATAACCCTCTATGGGCTTCCAAATATCCCTTTGCCAATTCCACAAGAACAGCCCTAGCGAAAGGTTTCTTGAAGGGGAAGATGTAACTCTGTGAGATGAATTAACAGAACACAGAGCAGTTTCTCACAAAGCTTCTTTCCAATTTTGAACGGAAGATATTTTCTTTTTCACCATAGCCATCTATGGGCTTGCAAATATCACTTTGCCAATTCCACAAGAAAAGCCTTAGCGAAAGGCTTCTTGAAGGGAAAGATGTAACTCTGTGAGATGAATTAACAGAACACAGAGCAGTTTCTCAGAAAGGTTCTTTCCAGCTTTGAACGGAAGATATTTCCTTTTTCACCATAGCCCTCTATGGGCTTCCAAATATCCCTTTGCCAATTCCACAAAAAAAGCCTTAGCGAATGGCTTCTTGAAGGGAAAGATGTAACTCTGTGAGATGAATTAACAGAACACAGAGCAGTTTCTCAGAAAGCTTCTTTCCAGTTTTTAAAGGAATCTATTTCCTTTTTCAACATAGCCCTCTATGGGCTTCCAAATATCCCTTTTGCAATTCCACAAGAACAGCCTTAGCGAAAGGCTTCTTGAAGGGAAAGAAGTAACTCTGTGAGAGGAATTAAAAGAACACAGTGCAGTTTCTCAGAAAGCTTCTTTCCAGTTTTGAACGGAAGATATTTCCTTTTTCACCATAGCCCTCTATGGGCTTCCAAATATCCCTTTGCCACTTCCACAAGAAAAGCCTTAGCGAAAGGCTTCTTGAAGGGAAAGATGTAACTCTGTGAGATGAATTAACAGAACACAGAGTAGTTTCTCAGAAAGCTTCTTTCCAGTTTTGAACGGAAGATATTTCCTTTTTCACCATAGCCCTCTAAGGGCGTCCAAATATCCCTTTGCGAATTCCACAAGAACAGCCTTAGCGTAAGGTTTC
Organism: Chlorocebus sabaeus; assembly: GCF_047675955.1. Taxonomy (NCBI): domain Eukaryota; kingdom Metazoa; phylum Chordata; class Mammalia; order Primates; family Cercopithecidae; genus Chlorocebus; species Chlorocebus sabaeus. The sequence goes on from NC_132911.1 coordinate 46,306,639, forward strand.
TTGAAGGGAAATATGTAACACTGTGAGATGAATTAACAGAACACAGAGCAGTTTCTCAGAAAGCTTCTTTCCAGTTTTGAGCGGAAGATATTTCCTTTTTCACCATAGCGCTCTAAGGGCTTGAAAATATCCCTTTGCCAATTCCACAAGAACAGCCTTAGCGAAAGGCTTCTTGAAGGGAAAGATGTAACTCTGTGAGATTAATTAACAGAACACAGAGCAGTTTCTCAGAAAGCTTCTTTACAGTTTTGAACGGAAGATATTTCCTTTTTCACCATAGCCCTCTATGGGCTTCCAAATATCCCTTTGCCAATTCCACAAGAACAGCCTTAGTGAAAGGATTCTTGAAGGGGAAGATGTAACTCTGTGAGATGAATTAACAGAACACAGAGCAGTTTCTCAGAAAGCTTCTTTCCAGTTTTGAACGGAAGATATTTCCTTTTTCACCATAACCCTCTATGGGCTTCCAAATATCACTTTGCCAATTCCACAAGAACAGCCTTAGCGAAAGGCTTCTTGAAGGGAAAGATGTAACTCTGTGAGATTAATTAACAGAACACAGAGCAGTTTCTCAGAAAGCTTCTTTACTGTTTTGAACGGAAGATATTTCCTTTTTCACCATAGCCCTCTATGGGCTTCCAAATATCCCTTTGCCAATTCCACAAGAACAGCCTTAGTGAAAGGATTCTTGAAGGGGAAGATGTAACTCTGTGAGATGAATTAACAGAACACAGAGCAGTTTCTCAGAAAGCTTCTTTCCAGTTTTGAACGGAAGATATTTCCTTTTTCACCAGAACCCACTATGAGCGTCGAAATATCCTTTTGCGAATTCCACAAGAACAGCCTTAGCGTAAGGCTTCTTGAAGGGAAAGATGTAACTCTGTGAGATGAATTAACAGAACACAGAGCAGTTTCTCAGAAAGCTTCTTTCCAGTTTTGAACGGAAGATATTTCCTTTTTCACCATAGCCCTCTATGGGCGTCAAAATATCCCTTTGCCAATTCCACAAGAACAGCCTTAGTGAAAGGCTTCTTGAAGGGAACGATGTAACTCTGTGAGATGAATTAACAGAACTCAGAGCATTTTCTCAGAAAGCTTCTTTCCAGTTTTGAACGGAAGATATTTCCTTTTTCACCATAGCCCTCTATGGGCTTCCAAATATCCCTTTGCCAATTCCTCAAGAACAGCCTTAGCGAAAGGCTTCTTGAAGGGAAAGGTGTAACACTGTGAGATGAATTAACAGAACACAGAGCAGTTTCTCAGAAAGCTTCTTTCCAGTTTTGAACGGAAGATATTTCCTTTTTCACCATAACCCTCTATGGGCTTCCAAATATCCCTTTGCCAATTCCACAAGAAGAGCCTTAGCGAAAGGTTTCTTGAAGGGGAAGATGTAACTCTGTGAGATGAATTAACAGAACACAGAGCAGTTTCTCAGAAAGCTTCTTTCCAATTTTGAACGGAAGATATTTTCTTTTTCACCGTAGCCATCTATGGGCTTGCAAATATCACTTTGCCAATTCCACAAGAAAAGCTTTAGCGAAAGGCTTCTTGAAGGGAAAGATGTAACTCTGTGAGATGAATTAACAGAACACAGAGCAGTTTCTCAGGAAGCGTCTTTCCAACTTTGAACGGAAGATATTTCCTTTTTCACCATAGCCCTCTATGGGCTTCCAAATATCCCTTTGCCAATTCCACAAGAACAGCCTTAGCGAAAGGCTTCTTGAAGGGAAAGATGTAACTCTGTGAGATGAATTAACAGAACACAGAGCAGTTTCTCAGAAAGCTTCTTTCCAATTTTGAACGGAAGATAATTCCTTTTTCACCATAGCCCTCAATGGGCTTCCAAATATACCTTTGCCAATTCCACAAGAACAGCCTTAGCGAAAGGATTCTTGAAGGGAAAGATGTAACTCGGTGAGATGAATTAACAGAACACAGAGCACTTTCTCAGAAAGCTTCTTTCCAGTTTTGAACGGAAGATATTTCCTTTTTCACCATAGCCCTCTACGGGCTTCCAAATATCTCTTTGCCAATTCCTCAAGAACAGCCTTAGCGAAAGGCTTCTTGAAGGGAAAGATGTAACTCTGTGAGATGAATTAACAGAACACAGAGCAGTTTCTCAGAAAGCTTCTTTCCAACTTTGAACGGAAGATATTTCCTTTTTCACCATAGCCCTCTATGGGCTTCCAAATATCCCTTTGCCAATTCCACAATAAAAGCCTTAGCGAAAGGCTTCTTGAAGGGAATGATGTAACTCTCTGAGATGAATTAACAGAACACAGAGCAGTTTCTCAGAAAGCTTCTTTCCAGGTTTGAACGGAAGATATTTCCTTTTTCACCATAGCCCTCTATGGGCTTCCAAATATCCCTTTGCCAATTCCACAAGAACAGCCTTAGCGAAAGGCTTCTGGAAAGGAAAGATGTAACTCTGTGAGATGATTTAACAGAACACAGATCAGATTCTCAGAAAGCTTCTTTCCAGGTTAAACGGAAGATATTTCCCTTTTCACCATAGCCCTCTATGGGCTTCCAAATATCCCTTTGCCAATTCCACAAGAAAAGCCTTAGCGAAAGGTTTCTTGAAGGGAAAGATGTAACTCTGTGAGATGAATTATCAGAACACAGAGCAGTTTCTCAGAAAGCTTCTTTCCAGTTTTTAAAGGAATCTATTTCCTTTTTCACCATAGCCCTCTATGGGCTTCCAAATATCCCTTTTCCAATTCCACAAGAACAGCCTTAGCGATAGGCTTCTTGAAGGGAAAGAAGTAACTCTGTGAGATGAATTAAAAGAACACAGTGCAGTTTCTCAGAGAGCTTCTTTCCAGTTTTGAACGGAAGATATTTCCTTTTTCACCATAGACCTCTATGGGCTTCCAAATATCCCTTTGCCACTTCCACAAGAAAAGCCTTAGCGAAAGGCTTCTTGAAGGGAAAGATGTAACTCTGTGAGATGAATTAACAGAACACAGAGCAGTTTCTCAGAAAGCTTCTTTCCAGTTTTCAACGGAAGATATTTCCTTTTTCACCATAGCCCTCTATGGGCTTCCAAATATCCCTTTGCGAATTCCACAAGAACAGCCTTAGCGAAAGGCCTCTTGAGGGGAAAGATGTAACTCTGTGAGATGAATTAACAGAACACAGAGCAGTTTCTCAGAAAGCTTCTTTCCAGCTTTGAACGGAAGATATTTCCTTTTTCATCATAGCCCTCTATGGGCTTCCAAATATCCCTTTGCCAATTCCACAAAAAAAGCCTTAGCGAATGGCTTCTTGAAGGGAAAGATGTAACTCTGTGAGATGAATTAACAGAACACAGAGCAGTTTCTCAGAAACCTTCTTTCCAGTTTTTAAAGGAATCTTTTTCCTTTTTCACCATAGCCCTCTATGGGCTTCCAAATATCCCTTTTCCAATTCCACAAGAACAGCCTTAGCGAAAGGCTTCTTGAAGGGAAAGAAGTAACTCTGTGAGATGAATTAAAAGAACACAGTGCAGTTTCTCAGAAAGCTTCTTTCCAGTTTTGAACGGAAGATATTTCCTTTTTCACCATAGCCCTCTATGGGCTTCCAAATATCCCTTTGCCACTTCCACAAGAAAAGCCTTAGCGAAAGGCTTCTTGAAGGGAAAGATGTAACTCTGTGAGATGAATTAACAGAACACAGAGCAGTTTCTCAGAAAGCTTCTTTCCAGTTTTGAACGGAAGATAGTTCCTTTTTCAGCATAGCCCTCTATGGGCTTCCAAATATCCCTTTGCCAATTCCACAAGAACAGCCTTAGCGAAAGGTTTCTTGAAGGGGAAGATGTAACTCTGTGAGATGAATTAACAGAACACAGAGCAGTTTCTCAGAAAGCTTCTTTCCAGTTTTGAACGGAAGATATTTCCTTTTTCACCATAGCCCTCTACGGGCTTCCAAATATCTCTTTGCCAATTCCACAAGAACAGCCTTAGCGAAAGGCTTCTTGAAGGGAAAGATGTAACTCTGTGAGATGAATTAACAGAACACACAGCAGTTTCTCAGAAAGCTTCTTTCCAGTTTTTAAAGGAATCTATTTTCCTTTTTCACCATAGCCCTCTATGGGCTTCCAAATACCCCTTTTCCAATTCCACAAGAACAGCCTTAGCGAAAGGCTTCTTGAAGGGAAAGAAGTAACTCTGTGAGATGAATTAAAAGAACACAGTGCAGTTTCTCAGAAAGCTTCTTTCCAGTTTTGAACGGAAGATATTTCCTTTTTCACCATAGCCCTCTATGGGTTTCCAAATATCCCTTTGCCACTTCCACAAGAAAAGCCTTAGCGAAAGGCTTCTTGAAGGGAAAGATGTAACTCTGTGAGATGAATTAACAGAACACAGAGCAGTTTCTCAGAAAGCTTCTTTCCAGTTTTGAACGGAAGATATTTCCTTTTTCACCATAGCCCTCTATGGGCTTCCAAATATCCCTTTGCGAATTCCACAAGAACAGCCTTAGCGAAAGGCCTCTTGAGGGGAAAGATGTAACCCTGTGAGATGAATTAACAGAACACAGAGCAGTTTCTCAGAAAGCTTCTTTCCAGTTTTGAACGGAAGATATTTCCTTTTTCACCATAGCTCTCTAGGTGCGTCCAAATATCACTTTGCGAATTCCACAAGAACAGACTTAGCGAAAGGCTTCTTGAAGGGAAAGATGTAACTCTGTGAGATAAATTAACAGAACACAGAGCAGTTTCTCAGAAAGCTTCTTTCCAGTTTTGAACGGAAGATACTTCCTTTTTCACCATAGCCCTCTAAGGGCTTCCAAATATCCCTTTGCCAAATCCACAAGAACAGCCTTAGGGAAAGGATTCTTGAAGGGAAAGATGTAACTCCGTGAGATGAATTAACAGAACACAGAGCAGTTTCTCAGAAAGCTTCTTAACAGTTTTGAACGGAAGATATTTCCTTTTTCACCATAGTCCTCTATGGGCTTCCAAATATCACTTTGCGAATTCCACAAGGACAGCCTTAGCGAAAGGCTTCTTGAAGGGAAAGATGTAACTCTGTGAGATGAATTAACAGAACACAGAGCAGTTTCTCAGAAAGCTTCTTTCCAGCTTTGAACGGAAGATATTTCCTTTTTCACCATAGCCCTCTATGGGCTTCCAAATATCCCTTTGCCAATTCCTCAAGAACAGCCTTAGCGAAAGGCTTCTTGAAGGGAAAGATGTAACTCTGTGAGATGAATTAACAGAACACAGAGCAGTTTTTCAGAAAACTTCTTTCCAGTTTTTAAAGGAAGATATTTCCTTTTTCATCATAGCCCTCTATGGGCTTCCAAATATCACTTTCTAAATTCCAGAAGAACAGCCTTAGCGAAAGGCTTCTTGAAGGGAAAGATGTAACTCCGTGAGATGTATTAACAGAACACAGAGCAGTTTCTCAGAAAGCTTCTTTCCAGTTTTGAACGGAAGATATTTCCTTTTTCACCATAGCCCTCTATGGGCTTCCAAATATCCCTTTGCCAATTCCACAAGAACAGCCTTAGCGAAAGGCTTCTTGAAGGGAAAGATGTAACTCTGTGAGATGAATTAACAGAACACAGAGCAGTTTCTCAGAAAGCTTCTTTCCAGTTTTGAACGGAAGTTATTTCCTTTTTCACCATAGCCCTCTATGGGCTTCAAAATATCCCTTTGCCAATTCCACAAGAACAGCCTTAGCGAAACGCTTCTTGAAGGGGAATATGTAACTCTGTGAGATGAATTAACAGAACACAGAACAGTTTCTCAGAAAGCTTCTTTCCAGTTTTGAACGGAAGATATTTCCTTTTTCAAAATAGCCCCTTATGGGCGTCCAAATATCCCTGTGCGAATTCCACAAGAACAGCCTTAGCGTAAGGTTTCTTGAAGGGAAATATGTAACACTGTGAGATGAATTAACAGAACACAGAGCAGTTTCTCAGAAAGCTTCTTTCCAGTTTTTAGCGGAAGATATTTCCTTTTTCACCATAGCCCTCTAAGGGCTTGAAAATATCCCTTTGCCAATTCCACAAGAACAGCCTTAGCGAAAGGCTTCTTGAAGGGAAAGAGGTAACTCTGTGAGATGAATTAACAGAACACAGAGCAGTTTCTCAGAAAGCTTCTTTCCAGTTTTGAACGGAAGATATTTCCTTTTTCACCATAGCCCTCTATGGGCGTCAAAATATCCCTTTGCCAATTCCACAAGAACAGCCTTAGTGAAAGGCTTCTTGAAGGGAACGATGTAACTCAGTGAGATGAATTAACAGAACTCAGAGCATTTTCTCAGAAAGCTTCTTTCCAGTTTTGAACGGAAGATATTTCCTTTTTCACCATAGCCCTCTATGGGCTTCCAAATATCCCTTTGCCAATTCCTCAAGAACAGCCTTAGCGAAAGGCTTCTTGAAGGGAAAGGTGTAACACTGTGAGATGAATTAACAGAACACAGAGCAGTTTCTCAGAAAGCTTCTTTCCAGTTTTGAACGGAAGATATTTCCTTTTTCACCGTAACCCTCTATGGGCTTCCAAATATCCCTTTGCCAATTCCACAAGAACAGCCTTAGCGAAAGGTTTCTTGAAGGGGAAGATGTAACTCTGTGAGATGAATTAACAGAACACAGAGCAGTTTCTCAGAAAGCTTCTTTCCAATTTTGAACGGAAGATATATTCTTTTTCACCATAGCCATCTATGGGCTTGCAAATATCACTTTGCCAATTCCACAAGAAAAGCCTTAGCGAAAGGCTTCTTGAAGGGAAAGATGTAACTCTGTGAGATGAATTAACAGAACTCAGAGCATTTTCTCAGAAAGCTTCTTTCCATTTTTGAACGGAAGATATTTCCTTTTTCACCATAGCCCTCAATGGGCTTCCAAATATCCCTTTGCCAATTCCACAAGAACAGCCTTAGCGAAAGGATTCTTGAAGGGAAAGATGTAACTCTGTGAGATGAATTAACAGAACACAGAGCACTTTCTCAGAAAGCTTCTTTCCAGTTTTGAACGGAAGATATTTCCTTTTTCACCATAGCCCTCTACGGGCTTCCAAATATCTCTTTGCCAATTCCACAAGAACAGCCTTAGCGAAAGGCTTCTTGAAGGGAAAGATGTAATTCTGTGAGATGAATTAACAGAACACAGAGCAGTTTCTCAGAAAGCTTCTTTCCAGCTTTGAACGGAAGATATTTCCTTTTTCACCATAGCCCTCTATGGGCTTCCAAATATCCCTTTGCCAATTCCACAAAAAAAGCCTTAGCGAAAGGCTTCTTGAAGGGAAAGATGTAACTCTGTGAGATGAATTAACAGAACACAGAGCAGTTTCTCAGAAAGCTTCTTTCCAGTTTTTAAAGGAATCTATTTCCTTTTTCACCATAGCCCTCTATGGGCTTCCAAATATCCCTTTGCCAATTCCACAAGAACAGCCTTAGCGAAAGGCTTCTTGAAGGGAAAGAAGTAACTCTGTGAGATGAATTAAAAGAACACAGTGCAGTTTCTCAGAAAGCTTCTTTCCAGTTTTGAACGGAAGATATTTCCTTTTTCACCATAGCCCTCTATGGGCTTCCAAATATCCCTTGGCCACTTCCACAAGAAAAGCCTTAGCGAAAGGCTTCTTGAAGGGAAAGATGTAACTCTGTGAGATGAATTAACAGAACACAGAGCAGTTTCTCAGAAAGCTTCTTTCCAGTTTTGAACGGAAGATATTTCCTTTTTCACCATAGCCCTCTATGGGCTTCCAAATATCCCTTTGCGAATTCCACAAGAACAGCCTTAGCGAAAGGCCTCTTGAGGGGAAAGATGTAACTCTGTGAGATGAATTAACAGAACACAGAGCAGTTTCTCAGAAAGCTTCTTTCCAGTTTTGATCGGAAGATATTTCCTTTTTCACCATAGCCCTCTAGGTGCGTCCAAATATCACTTTGCGAATTCCACAAGAACAGCCTTAGCGAAAGGCTTCTTGAAGGGAAAGATGTAACTCTGTGAGATAAATTAACAGAACACAGAGCAGTTTCTCAGAAAGCTTCTTTCCAGTTTTGAACGGAAGATATTTCCTTTTTCACCATAGCCCTCTAAGGGCTTCCAAATATCCCTTTGCCAATTCCACAAGAACAGCCTTAGGGAAAGGATTCTTGAAGGGAAAGATGTAACTCCGTGAGATGAATTAACAGAACACAGAGCAGTTTCTCAGAAAGTTTCTTAACAGTTTTGAACGGAAGATATTTCCTTTTTCACCATAGTCCTCTATGGGCTTCCAAATATCACTTTGCGAATTCCACAAGAACAGCCTTAGCGAAAGGCTTCTTGAAGGGAAAGATGTAACTCTGTGAGATGAATTAACAGAACACAGAGCAGTTTCTCAGAAAGCTTCTTTCCAGCTTTGAACGGAAGATATTTCCTTTTTCACCATAGCCCTCAAAGGGCTTCCAAATATCCCTTTGCCAATTCCTCAAGAACAGCCTTAGCGAAAAGCTTCTTGAAGGGAAAGATGTAACTCTGTGAGATGAATTAACAGAACACAGAGCAGTTTCGCAGAAAGCTTCTTTCCAGTTTTGAACGGAAGATAGTTCCTTTTTCAGCATAGCCCTCTATGGGCTTCCAAATATCCCTTTGCCAATTCCACAAGAACAGCCTTAGCGAAAGGTTTCTTGAAGGGGAAGATGTAACTCTGTGAGATGAATTAACAGAACACAGAGCAGTTTCTCAGAAAGCTTCTTTCCAGTTTTGAGCGGAAGATATTTCCTTTTTCACCATAGCCCTCTAAGGGCTTGAAAATATCCCTTGGCCAATTCCACAAGAACAGACTTAGCGAAAGGCTTCTTGAAGGGAAAGATGTAACTCTGTGAGATTAATTAACAGAACACAGAGCAGTTTCTCAGAAAGCTTCTTTCCAGTTTTGAACGGAAGATATTTCCTTTTTCACCATAGCCCTCTATGGGCTTCCAAATATCCCTTTGCCAATTCCACAAGAACAGCCTTAGGGAAAGGATTCTTGAAGGGGAAGATGTAACTCTGTGAGATGAATTAACAGAACACAGAGCAGTTTCTCAGAAAGCTTCTTTCCAGTTTTGAACGGAAGATATTTCCTTTTTCACCAGAACCCACTATGAGCGTCCAAATATTCTTTTGCGAATTCCACAAGAACAGCCTTAGCGTAAGGCTTCTTGAAGGGAAAGATGTAACTCTGTGAGATGAATTAACAGAACACAGAGCAGTTTCTCAGAAAGCTTCTTTCCAGTTTTGAACGGAAGATATTTCCTTTTTCACCGTAGCCCTCTATGGGCGTCAAAATATCCCTTTGCCAATTATACAAGAACAGCCTTAGTGAAAGGCTTCTTGAAGGGAACGATGTAACTTTGTGAGATGAATTAACAGAACTCAGAGCATTTTCTCAGAAAGCTTCTTTCCAGTTTTGAACGGAAGATATTTCCTTTTTCACCATAGCCCTCTATGGGCTTCCAAATATCCCTCTGCCAATTCCTCAAGAACAGCCTTAGCGAAAGGCTTCTTGAAGGGAAAGGTGTAACTCTGTGAGATGAATTAACAGAACACAGAGCAGTTTCTCAGAAAGCTTCTTTCCAGTTTTGAACGGAAGATATTTCCTTTTTCACCATAACCCTCTATGGGCTTCCAAATATCCCTTTGCCAATTCCACAAGAACAGCCTTAGCGAAAGGCTTCTTGAAGGGAAAAATGTAACTCTGTGAGGTGTATTAACAGAACACAGTGCAGTTTTTCAGAAAACTTCTTTCCAGTTTTTAAAGGAAGATATTTCCTTTTTCACCATAGCCCTTTATGGGCTTCCAAATATCCCTTTGCCAATTCCACAAGAACAGCCTTAGCGAAAGGCTCTTGAAGGGAAAGATGTAACTCTGTGAGATGAATTAACAGAACACAGAGCACTTTCTCAGAAAGCTTCTTTCCAGTTTTGAACGGAAGATATTTCCTTTTTCAAAATAGCCCTTTAAGGGCGTCCAAATATCCCTTTGCGAATTCCACAAGAACAGCCTTAGCGTAAGGTTTCTTGAAGGGAAATATGTAACTCTGTGAGATGAATTAACAGAATACAGAGCAGTTTCTCAGAAAGCTTCTTTCCAGTTTTGAACGGAAGATATTTCCTTTTTCACCATAGCCCTCTAAGGGCTTGAAAATATCCCTTTGCCAATTCCACAAGAACAGCCTTAGCGAAAGGCTTCTTGAAGGGAAATATGTAACTCTGTGAGATTAATTAACAGAACACAGAGCAGTTTCTCAGAAAGCTTCTTTACAGTTTTGAACGGAAGATATTTCTTTTTCACCATAGCCCTCTATGGGCTTCCAAATATCCCTTTGCCAATTCCACAAGAACAGCCTTAGTGAAAGGATTCTTGAAGGGGAAGATGTAACTCTGTGAGATGAATTAACAGAACACAGAGCAGTTTCTCAGAAAGCTTCTTTCCAGTTTTGAACGGAACATATTTCCTTTTTCACCATAGCCCTCTATGGGCGTCAAAATATCCCTTTGCCAATTCCACAAGAACAGCCTTAGTGAAAGGCTTCTTGAAGGGAACGATGTAACTCTGTGAGATGAATTAACAGAACTCAGAGCATTTTCTCAGAAAGCTTCTTTCCAGTTTTGAACGGAAGATATTTCCTTTTTCACCATAGCCCTCTATGGGCTTCCAAATATCCCTTTGCCAATTCCTCAAGAACAGCCTTAGCGAAAGGCTTCTTGAAGGGAAAGGTGTAACTCTGTGAGATGAATTAACAGAACACAGAGCAGTTTCTCAGAAAGCTTCTTTCCAGTTTTGAACGGAAGATATTTCCTTTTTCACCATAACCCTCTATGGGCTTCCAAATATCCCTTTGCCAATTCCACAAGAACAGCCTTAGCGAAAGGTTTCTTGAAGGGGAAGATGTAACTCTGTGAGATGAATTAACAGAACACAGAGCAGTTTCTCAGAAAGCTTCTTTCCAATTTTGAACGGAAGATATTTTCTTTTTCAAAATAGCCATCTATGGGCTTGCAAATATCACTTTGCCAATTCCACAAGAAAAGCCTTAGGGAAAGGCTTCTTGAAGGGAAAGATGTAACTCTGTGAGATGAATTAACAGAACACAGAGCACTTTCTCAGAAAGCTTCTTTCCAGTTTTGAACGGAAGATATTTCCTTTTTCACCATAGCCCTCTACGGGCTTCCAAATATCTCTTTGCCAATTCCACAAGAACAGCCTTAGCGAAAGGCTTCTTGAATGGAAAGATGTAACTCTGTGAGATGAATTAACAGAACACAGAGCAGTTTCTCAGAAAGCTTCTTTCCAGCTTTGAACGGAAGATATTTCCTTTTTCACCATAGCCCTCTATGGGCTTCCAAATATCCCTTTGCCAATTCCACAAAAAAAGCCTTAGCGAATGGCTTCTTGAAGGGAAAGATGTAACACTGTGAGATGAATTAACAGAACACAGAGCAGTTTCTCAGAAAGCTTCTTTCCAGTTTTTAAAGGAATCTATTTCCTTTTTCACCATAGCCCTCTATGGGCTTCCAAATATCCCTTTTCCAATTCCACAAGAACAGCCTTAGCGAAAGGCTTCTTGAAGGGAAAGATGTAACTCTGTGAGATGAATTAACAGAACACAGAGCAGTTTCTCAGAAAGCTTCTTTCCAGTTTTGAACGGAAGATATTTCCTTTTTCAACATAGCCCTCTAAGGGCTTCCAAATATCCCTTTGCGAATTCCACAAGAACAGCCTTAGCGAAAGGCCTCTTGAGGGGAAAGATGTAACTCTGTGAGATGAATTAACAGAACACAGAGCAGTTTCTCAGAAAGCTTCTTTCCAGTTTTGAACGGAAGATATTTCCTTTTTCACCATAGCCCTCTAGGTGCGTCCAAATATCCCTTTGCCAATTCCACAAGAACAGCCTTAGCGTAAGGTTTCTTGAAGGGAAATATGTAACTCTGTGAGATTAATTAACAGAACACAGAGCAGTTTCTCAGAAAGCTTCTTTACAGTTTTGAACGGAAGATATTTCTTTTTCACCATAGCCCTCTATGGGCTTCCAAATATCCCTTTGCCAATTCCACAAGAACAGCCTTAGTGAAAGGATTCTTGAAGGAGAAGATGTAACTCTGTGAGATGAATTAACAGAACACAGAGCAGTTTCTCAGAAAGCTTCTTTCCAGTTTTGAACGGAAGATATTTCCTTTTTCACCAGAACCCACTATGAGCGTCCAAATATCCTTTTGCGAATTCCACAAGAACAGCCTTAGCGTAAGGCTTCTTGAAGGGAAAGATGTAACTCTGTGAGATGAATTAACAGAACACAGAGCAGTTTCTCAGAAAGCTTCTTTCCAGTTTTGAACGGAACATATTTCCTTTTTCACCATAGCCCTCTATGGGCGTCAAAATATCCCTTTGCCAATTCCACAAGAACAGCCTTAGTGAAAGGCTTCTTGAAGGGAACGATGTAACTCTGTGAGATGAATTAACAGAACTCAGAGCATTTTCTCAGAAAGCTTCTTTCCAGTTTTGAACGGAAGATATTTCCTTTTTCACCATAGCCCTCTATGGGCTTCCAAATATCCCTTTGCCAATTCCTCAAGAACAGCCTTAGCGAAAGGCTTCTTGAAGGGAAAGGTGTAACTCTGTGAGATGAATTAACAGAACACAGAGCAGTTTCTCAGAAAGCTTCTTTCCAGTTTTGAACGGAAGATATTTCCTTTTTCACCATAACCCTCTATGGGCTTCCAAATATCCCTTTGCCAATTCCACAAGAACAGCCTTAGCGAAAGGTTTCTTGAAGGGGAAGATGTAACTCTGTGAGATGAATTAACAGAACACAGAGCAGTTTCTCACAAAGCTTCTTTCCAATTTTGAACGGAAGATATTTTCTTTTTCACCATAGCCATCTATGGGCTTGCAAATATCACTTTGCCAATTCCACAAGAAAAGCCTTAGCGAAAGGCTTCTTGAAGGGAAAGATGTAACTCTGTGAGATGAATTAACAGAACACAGAGCAGTTTCTCAGAAAGGTTCTTTCCAGCTTTGAACGGAAGATATTTCCTTTTTCACCATAGCCCTCTATGGGCTTCCAAATATCCCTTTGCCAATTCCACAAAAAAAGCCTTAGCGAATGGCTTCTTGAAGGGAAAGATGTAACTCTGTGAGATGAATTAACAGAACACAGAGCAGTTTCTCAGAAAGCTTCTTTCCAGTTTTTAAAGGAATCTATTTCCTTTTTCAACATAGCCCTCTATGGGCTTCCAAATATCCCTTTTGCAATTCCACAAGAACAGCCTTAGCGAAAGGCTTCTTGAAGGGAAAGAAGTAACTCTGTGAGAGGAATTAAAAGAACACAGTGCAGTTTCTCAGAAAGCTTCTTTCCAGTTTTGAACGGAAGATATTTCCTTTTTCACCATAGCCCTCTATGGGCTTCCAAATATCCCTTTGCCACTTCCACAAGAAAAGCCTTAGCGAAAGGCTTCTTGAAGGGAAAGATGTAACTCTGTGAGATGAATTAACAGAACACAGAGTAGTTTCTCAGAAAGCTTCTTTCCAGTTTTGAACGGAAGATATTTCCTTTTTCACCATAGCCCTCTAAGGGCGTCCAAATATCCCTTTGCGAATTCCACAAGAACAGCCTTAGCGTAAGGTTTCTTGAAGGGAAATATGTAACACTGTGAGATGAATTAACAGAACACAGAGCAGTTTCTCAGAAAGCTTCTTTCCAGTTTTGAGCGGAAGATATTTCCTTTTTCACCATAGCGCTCTAAGGGCTTGAAAATATCCCTTTGCCAATTCCACAAGAACAGCCTTAGCGAAAGGCTTCTTGAAGGGAAAGATGTAACTCTGTGAGATTAATTAACAGAACACAGAGCAGTTTCTCAGAAAGCTTCTTTACAGTTTTGAACGGAAGATATTTCCTTTTTCACCATAGCCCTCTATGGGCTTCCAAATATCCCTTTGCCAATTCCACAAGAACAGCCTTAGTGAAAGGATTCTTGAAGGGGAAGATGTAACTCTGTGAGATGAATTAACAGAACACAGAGCAGTTTCTCAGAAAGCTTCTTTCCAGTTTTGAACGGAAGATATTTCCTTTTTCACCATAACCCTCTATGGGCTTCCAAATATCACTTTGCCAATTCCACAAGAACAGCCTTAGCGAAAGGCTTCTTGAAGGGAAAGATGTAACTCTGTGAGATTAATTAACAGAACACAGAGCAGTTTCTCAGAAAGCTTCTTTACAGTTTTGAACGGAAGATATTTCCTTTTTCACCATAGCCCTCTATGGGCTTCCAAATATCCCTTTGCCAATTCCACAAGAACAGCCTTAGTGAAAGGATTCTTGAAGGGGAAGATGTAACTCTGTGAGATGAATTAACAGAACACAGAGCAGTTTCTCAGAAAGCTTCTTTCCAGTTTTGAACGGAAGATATTTCCTTTTTCACCAGAACCCACTATGAGCGTCGAAATATCCTTTTGCGAATTCCACAAGAACAGCCTTAGCGTAAGGCTTCTTGAAGGGAAAGATGTAACTCTGTGAGATGAATTAACAGAACACAGAGCAGTTTCTCAGAAAGCTTCTTTCCAGTTTTGAACGGAAGATATTTCCTTTTTCACCATAGCCCTCTATGGGCGTCAAAATATCCCTTTGCCAATTCCACAAGAACAGCCTTAGTGAAAGGCTTCTTGAAGGGAACGATGTAACTCTGTGAGATGAATTAACAGAACTCAGAGCATTTTCTCAGAAAGCTTCTTTCCAGTTTTGAACGGAAGATATTTCCTTTTTCACCATAGCCCTCTATGGGCTTCCAAATATCCCTTTGCCAATTCCTCAAGAACAGCCTTAGCGAAAGGCTTCTTGAAGGGAAAGGTGTAACACTGTGAGATGAATTAACAGAACACAGAGCAGTTTCTCAGAAAGCTTCTTTCCAGTTTTGAACGGAAGATATTTCCTTTTTCACCATAACCCTCTATGGGCTTCCAAATATCCCTTTGCCAATTCCACAAGAAGAGCCTTAGCGAAAGGTTTCTTGAAGGGGAAGATGTAACTCTGTGAGATGAATTAACAGAACACAGAGCAGTTTCTCAGAAAGCTTCTTTCCAATTTTGAACGGAAGATATTTTCTTTTTCACCGTAGCCATCTATGGGCTTGCAAATATCACTTTGCCAATTCCACAAGAAAAGCCTTAGCGAAAGGCTTCTTGAAGGGAAAGATGTAACTCTGTGAGATGAATTAACAGAACACAGAGCAGTTTCTCAGGAAGCGTCTTTCCAACTTTGAACGGAAGATATTTCCTTTTTCACCATAGCCCTCTATGGGCTTCCAAATATCCCTTTGCCAATTCCACAAGAACAGCCTTAGCGAAAGGCTTCTTGAAGGGAAAGATGTAACTCTGTGAGATGAATTAACAGAACACAGAGCAGTTTCTCAGAAAGCTTCTTTCCAATTTTGAACGGAAGATAATTCCTTTTTCACCATAGCCCTCAATGGGCTTCCAAATATACCTTTGCCAATTCCACAAGAACAGCCTTAGCGAAAGGATTCTTGAAGGGAAAGATGTAACTCGGTGAGATGAATTAACAGAACACAGAGCACTTTCTCAGAAAGCTTCTTTCCAGTTTTGAACGGAAGATATTTCCTTTTTCACCATAGCCCTCTACGGGCTTCCAAATATCTCTTTGCCAATTCCTCAAGAACAGCCTTAGCGAAAGGCTTCTTGAAGGGAAAGATGTAACTCTGTGAGATGAATTAACAGAACACAGAGCAGTTTCTCAGAAAGCTTCTTTCCAACTTTGAACGGAAGATATTTCCTTTTTCACCATAGCCCTCTATGGGCTTCCAAATATCCCTTTGCCAATTCCACAATAAAAGCCTTAGCGAAAGGCTTCTTGAAGGGAATGATGTAACTCTCTGAGATGAATTAACAGAACACAGAGCAGTTTCTCAGAAAGCTTCTTTCCAGGTTTGAACGGAAGATATTTCCTTTTTCACCATAGCCCTCTATGGGCTTCCAAATATCCCTTTGCCAATTCCACAAGAACAGCCTTAGCGAAAGGCTTCTGGAAAGGAAAGATGTAACTCTGTGAGATGATTTAACAGAACACAGATCAGATTCTCAGAAAGCTTCTTTCCAGGTTAAACGGAAGATATTTCCCTTTTCACCATAGCCCTCTATGGGCTTCCAAATATCCCTTTGCCAATTCCACAAGAAAAGCCTTAGCGAAAGGTTTCTTGAAGGGAAAGATGTAACTCTGTGAGATGAATTATCAGAACACAGAGCAGTTTCTCAGAAAGCTTCTTTCCAGTTTTTAAAGGAATCTATTTCCTTTTTCACCATAGCCCTCTATGGGCTTCCAAATATCCCTTTTCCAATTCCACAAGAACAGCCTTAGCGATAGGCTTCTTGAAGGGAAAGAAGTAACTCTGTGAGATGAATTAAAAGAACACAGTGCAGTTTCTCAGAGAGCTTCTTTCCAGTTTTGAACGGAAGATATTTCCTTTTTCACCATAGACCTCTATGGGCTTCCAAATATCCCTTTGCCACTTCCACAAGAAAAGCCTTAGCGAAAGGCTTCTTGAAGGGAAAGATGTAACTCTGTGAGATGAATTAACAGAACACAGAGCAGTTTCTCAGAAAGCTTCTTTCCAGTTTTCAACGGAAGATATTTCCTTTTTCACCATAGCCCTCTATGGGCTTCCAAATATCCCTTTGCGAATTCCACAAGAACAGCCTTAGCGAAAGGCCTCTTGAGGGGAAAGATGTAACTCTGTGAGATGAATTAACAGAACACAGAGCAGTTTCTCAGAAAGCTTCTTTCCAGCTTTGAACGGAAGATATTTCCTTTTTCATCATAGCCCTCTATGGGCTTCCAAATATCCCTTTGCCAATTCCACAAAAAAAGCCTTAGCGAATGGCTTCTTGAAGGGAAAGATGTAACTCTGTGAGATGAATTAACAGAACACAGAGCAGTTTCTCAGAAACCTTCTTTCCAGTTTTTAAAGGAATCTTTTTCCTTTTTCACCATAGCCCTCTATGGGCTTCCAAATATCCCTTTTCCAATTCCACAAGAACAGCCTTAGCGAAAGGCTTCTTGAAGGGAAAGAAGTAACTCTGTGAGATGAATTAAAAGAACACAGTGCAGTTTCTCAGAAAGCTTCTTTCCAGTTTTGAACGGAAGATATTTCCTTTTTCACCATAGCCCTCTATGGGCTTCCAAATATCCCTTTGCCACTTCCACAAGAAAAGCCTTAGCGAAAGGCTTCTTGAAGGGAAAGATGTAACTCTGTGAGATGAATTAACAGAACACAGAGCAGTTTCTCAGAAAGCTTCTTTCCAGTTTTGAACGGAAGATAGTTCCTTTTTCAGCATAGCCCTCTATGGGCTTCCAAATATCCCTTTGCCAATTCCACAAGAACAGCCTTAGCGAAAGGTTTCTTGAAGGGGAAGATGTAACTCTGTGAGATGAATTAACAGAACACAGAGCAGTTTCTCAGAAAGCTTCTTTCCAGTTTTGAACGGAAGATATTTCCTTTTTCACCATAGCCCTCTACGGGCTTCCAAATATCTCTTTGCCAATTCCACAAGAACAGCCTTAGCGAAAGGCTTCTTGAAGGGAAAGATGTAACTCTGTGAGATGAATTAACAGAACACAGAGCAGTTTCTCAGAAAGCTTCTTTCCAGTTTTTAAAGGAATCTATTTTCCTTTTTCACCATAGCCCTCTATGGGCTTCCAAATACCCCTTTTCCAATTCCACAAGAACAGCCTTAGCGAAAGGCTTCTTGAAGGGAAAGAAGTAACTCTGTGAGATGAATTAAAAGAACACAGTGCAGTTTCTCAGAAAGCTTCTTTCCAGTTTTGAACGGAAGATATTTCCTTTTTCACCATAGCCCTCTATGGGTTTCCAAATATCCCTTTGCCACTTCCACAAGAAAAGCCTTAGCGAAAGGCTTCTTGAAGGGAAAGATGTAACTCTGTGAGATGAATTAACAGAACACAGAGCAGTTTCTCAGAAAGCTTCTTTCCAGTTTTGAACGGAAGATATTTCCTTTTTCACCATAGCCCTCTATGGGCTTCCAAATATCCCTTTGCGAATTCCACAAGAACAGCCTTAGCGAAAGGCCTCTTGAGGGGAAAGATGTAACCCTGTGAGATGAATTAACAGAACACAGAGCAGTTTCTCAGAAAGCTTCTTTCCAGTTTTGAACGGAAGATATTTCCTTTTTCACCATAGCTCTCTAGGTGCGTCCAAATATCACTTTGCGAATTCCACAAGAACAGACTTAGCGAAAGGCTTCTTGAAGGGAAAGATGTAACTCTGTGAGATAAATTAACAGAACACAGAGCAGTTTCTCAGAAAGCTTCTTTCCAGTTTTGAACGGAAGATACTTCCTTTTTCACCATAGCCCTCTAAGGGCTTCCAAATATCCCTTTGCCAAATCCACAAGAACAGCCTTAGGGAAAGGATTCTTGAAGGGAAAGATGTAACTCCGTGAGATGAATTAACAGAACACAGAGCAGTTTCTCAGAAAGCTTCTTAACAGTTTTGAACGGAAGATATTTCCTTTTTCACCATAGTCCTCTATGGGCTTCCAAATATCACTTTGCGAATTCCACAAGGACAGCCTTAGCGAAAGGCTTCTTGAAGGGAAAGATGTAACTCTGTGAGATGAATTAACAGAACACAGAGCAGTTTCTCAGAAAGCTTCTTTCCAGCTTTGAACGGAAGATATTTCCTTTTTCACCATAGCCCTCTATGGGCTTCCAAATATCCCTTTGCCAATTCCTCAAGAACAGCCTTAGCGAAAGGCTTCTTGAAGGGAAAGATGTAACTCTGTGAGATGAATTAACAGAACACAGAGCAGTTTTTCAGAAAACTTCTTTCCAGTTTTTAAAGGAAGATATTTCCTTTTTCATCATAGCCCTCTATGGGCTTCCAAATATCACTTTCTAAATTCCAGAAGAACAGCCTTAGCGAAAGGCTTCTTGAAGGGAAAGATGTAACTCCGTGAGATGTATTAACAGAACACAGAGCAGTTTCTCAGAAAGCTTCTTTCCAGTTTTGAACGGAAGATATTTCCTTTTTCACCATAGCCCTCTATGGGCTTCCAAATATCCCTTTGCCAATTCCACAAGAACAGCCTTAGCGAAAGGCTTCTTGAAGGGAAAGATGTAACTCTGTGAGATGAATTAACAGAACACAGAGCAGTTTCTCAGAAAGCTTCTTTCCAGTTTTGAACGGAAGTTATTTCCTTTTTCACCATAGCCCTCTATGGGCTTCAAAATATCCCTTTGCCAATTCCACAAGAACAGCCTTAGCGAAACGCTTCTTGAAGGGGAATATGTAACTCTGTGAGATGAATTAACAGAACACAGAACAGTTTCTCAGAAAGCTTCTTTCCAGTTTTGAACGGAAGATATTTCCTTTTTCAAAATAGCCCCTTATGGGCGTCCAAATATCCCTGTGCGAATTCCACAAGAACAGCCTTAGCGTAAGGTTTCTTGAAGGGAAATATGTAACACTGTGAGATGAATTAACAGAACACAGAGCAGTTTCTCAGAAAGCTTCTTTCCAGTTTTTAGCGGAAGATATTTCCTTTTTCACCATAGCCCTCTAAGGGCTTGAAAATATCCCTTTGCCAATTCCACAAGAACAGCCTTAGCGAAAGGCTTCTTGAAGGGAAAGAGGTAACTCTGTGAGATGAATTAACAGAACACAGAGCAGTTTCTCAGAAAGCTTCTTTCCAGTTTTGAACGGAAGATATTTCCTTTTTCACCATAGCCCTCTATGGGCGTCAAAATATCCCTTTGCCAATTCCACAAGAACAGCCTTAGTGAAAGGCTTCTTGAAGGGAACGATGTAACTCAGTGAGATGAATTAACAGAACTCAGAGCATTTTCTCAGAAAGCTTCTTTCCAGTTTTGAACGGAAGATATTTCCTTTTTCACCATAGCCCTCTATGGGCTTCCAAATATCCCTTTGCCAATTCCTCAAGAACAGCCTTAGCGAAAGGCTTCTTGAAGGGAAAGGTGTAACACTGTGAGATGAATTAACAGAACACAGAGCAGTTTCTCAGAAAGCTTCTTTCCAGTTTTGAACGGAAGATATTTCCTTTTTCACCGTAACCCTCTATGGGCTTCCAAATATCCCTTTGCCAATTCCACAAGAACAGCCTTAGCGAAAGGTTTCTTGAAGGGGAAGATGTAACTCTGTGAGATGAATTAACAGAACACAGAGCAGTTTCTCAGAAAGCTTCTTTCCAATTTTGAACGGAAGATATATTCTTTTTCACCATAGCCATCTATGGGCTTGCAAATATCACTTTGCCAATTCCACAAGAAAAGCCTTAGCGAAAGGCTTCTTGAAGGGAAAGATGTAACTCTGTGAGATGAATTAACAGAACTCAGAGCATTTTCTCAGAAAGCTTCTTTCCATTTTTGAACGGAAGATATTTCCTTTTTCACCATAGCCCTCAATGGGCTTCCAAATATCCCTTTGCCAATTCCACAAGAACAGCCTTAGCGAAAGGATTCTTGAAGGGAAAGATGTAACTCTGTGAGATGAATTAACAGAACACAGAGCACTTTCTCAGAAAGCTTCTTTCCAGTTTTGAACGGAAGATATTTCCTTTTTCACCATAGCCCTCTACGGGCTTCCAAATATCTCTTTGCCAATTCCACAAGAACAGCCTTAGCGAAAGGCTTCTTGAAGGGAAAGATGTAATTCTGTGAGATGAATTAACAGAACACAGAGCAGTTTCTCAGAAAGCTTCTTTCCAGCTTTGAACGGAAGATATTTCCTTTTTCACCATAGCCCTCTATGGGCTTCCAAATATCCCTTTGCCAATTCCACAAAAAAAGCCTTAGCGAAAGGCTTCTTGAAGGGAAAGATGTAACTCTGTGAGATGAATTAACAGAACACAGAGCAGTTTCTCAGAAAGCTTCTTTCCAGTTTTTAAAGGAATCTATTTCCTTTTTCACCATAGCCCTCTATGGGCTTCCAAATATCCCTTTGCCAATTCCACAAGAACAGCCTTAGCGAAAGGCTTCTTGAAGGGAAAGAAGTAACTCTGTGAGATGAATTAAAAGAACACAGTGCAGTTTCTCAGAAAGCTTCTTTCCAGTTTTGAACGGAAGATATTTCCTTTTTCACCATAGCCCTCTATGGGCTTCCAAATATCCCTTGGCCACTTCCACAAGAAAAGCCTTAGCGAAAGGCTTCTTGAAGGGAAAGATGTAACTCTGTGAGATGAATTAACAGAACACAGAGCAGTTTCTCAGAAAGCTTCTTTCCAGTTTTGAACGGAAGATATTTCCTTTTTCACCATAGCCCTCTATGGGCTTCCAAATATCCCTTTGCGAATTCCACAAGAACAGCCTTAGCGAAAGGCCTCTTGAGGGGAAAGATGTAACTCTGTGAGATGAATTAACAGAACACAGAGCAGTTTCTCAGAAAGCTTCTTTCCAGTTTTGATCGGAAGATATTTCCTTTTTCACCATAGCCCTCTAGGTGCGTCCAAATATCACTTTGCGAATTCCACAAGAACAGCCTTAGCGAAAGGCTTCTTGAAGGGAAAGATGTAACTCTGTGAGATAAATTAACAGAACACAGAGCAGTTTCTCAGAAAGCTTCTTTCCAGTTTTGAACGGAAGATATTTCCTTTTTCACCATAGCCCTCTAAGGGCTTCCAAATATCCCTTTGCCAATTCCACAAGAACAGCCTTAGGGAAAGGATTCTTGAAGGGAAAGATGTAACTCCGTGAGATGAATTAACAGAACACAGAGCAGTTTCTCAGAAAGTTTCTTAACAGTTTTGAACGGAAGATATTTCCTTTTTCACCATAGTCCTCTATGGGCTTCCAAATATCACTTTGCGAATTCCACAAGAACAGCCTTAGCGAAAGGCTTCTTGAAGGGAAAGATGTAACTCTGTGAGATGAATTAACAGAACACAGAGCAGTTTCTCAGAAAGCTTCTTTCCAGCTTTGAACGGAAGATATTTCCTTTTTCACCATAGCCCTCAAAGGGCTTCCAAATATCCCTTTGCCAATTCCTCAAGAACAGCCTTAGCGAAAAGCTTCTTGAAGGGAAAGATGTAACTCTGTGAGATGAATTAACAGAACACAGAGCAGTTTCGCAGAAAGCTTCTTTCCAGTTTTGAACGGAAGATAGTTCCTTTTTCAGCATAGCCCTCTATGGGCTTCCAAATATCCCTTTGCCAATTCCACAAGAACAGCCTTAGCGAAAGGTTTCTTGAAGGGGAAGATGTAACTCTGTGAGATGAATTAACAGAACACAGAGCAGTTTCTCAGAAAGCTTCTTTCCAGTTTTGAGCGGAAGATATTTCCTTTTTCACCATAGCCCTCTAAGGGCTTGAAAATATCCCTTGGCCAATTCCACAAGAACAGACTTAGCGAAAGGCTTCTTGAAGGGAAAGATGTAACTCTGTGAGATTAATTAACAGAACACAGAGCAGTTTCTCAGAAAGCTTCTTTCCAGTTTTGAACGGAAGATATTTCCTTTTTCACCATAGCCCTCTATGGGCTTCCAAATATCCCTTTGCCAATTCCACAAGAACAGCCTTAGGGAAAGGATTCTTGAAGGGGAAGATGTAACTCTGTGAGATGAATTAACAGAACACAGAGCAGTTTCTCAGAAAGCTTCTTTCCAGTTTTGAACGGAAGATATTTCCTTTTTCACCAGAACCCACTATGAGCGTCCAAATATTCTTTTGCGAATTCCACAAGAACAGCCTTAGCGTAAGGCTTCTTGAAGGGAAAGATGTAACTCTGTGAGATGAATTAACAGAACACAGAGCAGTTTCTCAGAAAGCTTCTTTCCAGTTTTGAACGGAAGATATTTCCTTTTTCACCGTAGCCCTCTATGGGCGTCAAAATATCCCTTTGCCAATTATACAAGAACAGCCTTAGTGAAAGGCTTCTTGAAGGGAACGATGTAACTTTGTGAGATGAATTAACAGAACTCAGAGCATTTTCTCAGAAAGCTTCTTTCCAGTTTTGAACGGAAGATATTTCCTTTTTCACCATAGCCCTCTATGGGCTTCCAAATATCCCTTTGCCAATTCCACAAGAACAGCCTTAGCGAAAGGCTTCTTGAAGGGAAAGATGTAACTCTGTGAGATGAATTAACAGAACACAGAGCAGTTTCTCAGAAAGCTTCTTTCCAATTTTGAACGGAAGATATTTCCTTTTTCACCGTAGCCCTCAATGGGCTTCCAAATATACCTTTGCCAATTCCACAAGAACAGCCTTAGTGAAAGGATTCTTGAAGGGAAAGATGTAACTCTGTGAGATGAATTAACAGAACACAGAGCACTTTCTCAGAAAGCTTCTTTCCAGTTTTGAACGGAAGATATTTCCTTTTTCACCATAGCCCTCTACGGGCTTCCAAATATCTCTTTGCCAATTCCACAAGAACAGCCTTAGCGAAAGGCTTCTTGAAGGGAAAGATGTAACTCTGTGAGATGAATTAACAGAACACAGAGCAGTTTCTCAGAAAGCTTCTTTCCAGCTTTGAACGGAAGATATTTCCTTTTTCACCATAGCCCTCTATGGGCTTCCAAATATCCCTTTGCCAATTCCACAATAAAAGCCTTAGCGAAAGGCTTCTTGAAGGGAATGATGTAACTCTCTGAGATGAATTAACAGAACACAGAGCAGTTTCTCAGAAAGCTTCTTTCCAGGTTTGAACGGAAGATATTTCCTTTTTCACCATAGCCCTCTATGGGCTTCCAAATATCCCTTTGCCAATTCCACAAGAACAGCCTTAGCGAAAGGCTTCTGGAAAGGAAAGATGTAACTCTGTGAGATGATTTAACAGAACACAGATCAGATTCTCAGAAAGCTTCTTTCCAGGTTAAACGGAAGATATTTCCCTTTTCACCATAGCCCTCTATGGGCTTCCAAATATCCCTTTGCCAATTCCACAAGAAAAGTCTTAGCGAAAGGCTTCTTGAAGGGAAAGATGTAACTCTGTGAGATGAATTAACAGAACACAGAGCAGTTTCTCAGAAAGCTTCTTTCCAGTTTTTAAAGGAATCTATTTCCTTTTTCACCATAGCCCTCTATGGGCTTCCAAATATCCCTTTTCCAATTCCACAAGAACAGCCTTAGCGAATGGCTTCTTGAAGGGAAAGAAGTAACTCTGTGAGATGAATTAAAAGAACACAGTGCAGTTTCTCAGAAAGCTTCTTTCCAGTTTTGAACTGAAGATATTTCCTTTTTCACCATAGCCCTCTATGGGCTTCCAAATATCCCTTTGCCACTTCCACAAGAAAAGCCTTAGCGAAAGGCTTCTTGAAGGGAAAGATGTAACTCTGTGAGATGAATTAACAGAACACAGAGCAGTTTCTCAGAAAGCTTCTTTTCAGTTTTGAACGGAAGATATGTCCTTTTTCACCATAGCCCTCTATGGGCTTCCAAATATCCCTTTGCGAATTCCACAAGAACAGCCTTAGCGAAAGGCCTCTTGAGGGGAAAGATGTAACTCTGTGAGATGAATTAACAGAACACAGAGCAGTTTCTCATAAAGCTTCTTTCCAGTTTTGAACGGAAGATATTTCCTTTTTCACCATAGCCCTCTAAGGGCTTCCAAATATCCCTTTGCCAATTCCACAAGAACAGCCTTAGGGAAAGGATTCTTGAAGGGAAAGATGTAACCCCGTGAGATGAATTAACAGAACACAGAGCAGTTTCTCAGAAAGCTTCTTAACAGTTTTGAACGGAAGATATTTCCTTTTTCACCATAGTCCTCTATGGGCTTCCAAATATCACTTTGTGAATTGCACAAGAACAGCCTTAGCGAAAGGCTTCTTGAAGGGAAAGATGTAACTCTGTGAGATGAATTAACAGAACACAGAGCAGTTTCTCAGAAAGCTTCTTTCCAGCTTTGAACGGAAGATATTTCCTTTTTCACCATAGCCCTCTATGGGCTTCCAAATATCCCTTTGCCAATTCCTCAAGAACAGCCTTAGCGAAAGGCTTCTTGAAGGGAAAGATGTAACTCTGTGAGATGAATTAACAGAACACAGAGCAGTTTCTCAGAAAGCTTCTTTCCAGTTTTGAACGGAAGATAGTTCCTTTTTCACCATAGCCCTCTATGGGCTTCCAAATATCCCTTTGCCAATTCCACAAGAACAGCCTTAGCGAAAGGTCTCTTGAAGGGAAAGATGTAACTCTGTGAGATGAATTAACAGAACACAGAGCAGTTTCTCAGAAACCTTCTTTCCAGTTTTGAACGGAAGATATTTCCTTTTTCACCATAGCCCTCTACGGGCTTCCAAATATCTCTTTGCCAATTCCACAAGAACAGCCTTAGCGAAAGGCTTCTTGAAGGGAAAGATGTAACTCTGTGAGATGAATTAACAGAACACAGAGCAGTTTCTCAGAAAGCTTCTTTCCAGTTTTGAACGGAAGATATTTCCTTTTTCACCATAGCCCTCTATGGGCTTCCAAATATCCCTTTGCCAATTCCACAAAAAAAGCCTTAGCGAAAGGCTTCTTGAAGGGAAAGATGTAACTCTCTGAGATGAATTAACAGAACACAGAGCAGTTTCTCAGAAAGCTTCTTTCCAGGTTTAAACGGAAGATATTTCCTTTTTCACCATAGCCATTTATGGGCTTCCAAATATCCCTTTGCCAATTCCACAAGAACAGCCTTAGCGAAAGGCTTCTTGAAGGGAAAGATGTAACTCTGTGAGATGATTAACAGAACACAGAGCAGTTTCTCAGAAAGCTTCTTTCCAGTTTTGAACGGAAGATATTTCCTTTTTCACCAGAACCCTCTATGAGCGTCCAAATATCCTTTTGCGAATTTCACAAGAACAGCCTTAGCGAAAGGCTTCTTGAAGGGAAAGATGTAACTCTGTGAGATGAATTAACAGAACACAGAGCAGTTTCTCAGAAAGCTTCTTTCCAGTTTTGAACGGAAGATATTTCCTTTTTCACCATAGCCCTCTAGGGGTTCCAAATATCCCTTTGCCAATTCCACAAGAAAAGCCTTAGCGAAAGGCTTTTTGATGGGAAAGATGTAACTCTCTGAGATGAATTAACAGAACACAGAGCAGTTTTTCAGAAAGCTTATTTCCAGTTTTGAACGGAAGATATTTCCTTTTTCACCATAGCCCTCTATGAGCTTCGAATTATCCCTTTGCCAATTCCACAAGAACAGCCTTAGCAAAAGGCTTCTTGAAGGGAAAGATGTAACTCTGTGAGATGTATTAACAGAACCCAAAGCAGTTTCTCAGAAAGCTTGTTTCCAGTTTTGAACGGAAGGTATTTACTTTTTCACCATAGTCCTCTATGGTCTTCCAAATATCACCTTCTAAATTCCACAAGAACAGCCTTAGCGAAAGGCTTATTGAAGGGAAAGCTGTAACTCTGTGAGATGTATTAACAGAACACAGAGCAGTTTCTCAGAAAGCTTCTTTCCAGTTTTGAACGGAAGATATTTCCTTTTTCACCATAGCCCTCTATGGGCTTCCAAATACCACTTTGCCAATTCCACAAGAACAGCCTTAGCCAAAGGCTTCTTGAAGGGAAAAATGTAACTCTGTGAGGTGTATTAACAGAACACAGTGCAGTTTTTCAGAAAACTTTTTCCAGTTTTTAAAGGAAGATATTTCCTTTTTCACCATAGCCCTCTATGGGCTTCCAAATATCACTTTCTAAATTCCAGAAGAACAGCCTTAGCGAAAGGCTTCTTGAAGGGAAAGATGTAACTCTGTGAGATGTATTAACAGAACACAGAGCAGTTTCTCAGAAAGCTTCTTTCCAGTTTTGAACGGAAGATATTTCCTTTTTCACCATAGCCATCTATGGGCTTCCAAATATCCCTTTGCCAATTCCACAAGAACAGCCTTAGTGAAAGGCTTCTTGAAGGGAAAGATGTAACTCTGTGAGATGAATTAACAGAACACAGAGCACTTTCTCAGAAAGCTTCTTTCCAGTTTTGAACGGAAGGTATTTCCTTTTTCACCATAGCCCTCTATGGGCTTCCAAATATCCCTTTGCCAATTCCACAAGAACAGCCTTAGCGAAACGCTTCTTGAAGGGGAATATGTAACTCTGTGAGATGAATTAACAGAACACAGAACAGTTTCTCAGAAAGCTTCTTTCCAGTTTTGAACGGAAGATATTTCCTTTTTCAAAATAGCCCTTTATGGGCGTCCAAATATCCCTTTGCGAATTCCACAAGAACAGCCTTAGCGTAAGGTTTCTTGAAGGGAAATATGTAACTCTGTGAGATGAATTAACAGAACACAGAGCAGTTTCTCAGAAAGCTTCTTTCCAGTTTTGATCGGAAGATATTTCCTTTTTCACCATAGCCCTCTAAGGGCTTGAAAATATCCCTTTGCCAATTCCACAAGAACAGCCTTAGCGAAAGGCTTCTTGAAGGGAAAGATGTAACTCTGTGAGATGAATTAACAGAACACAGAGCAGTTTCTCAGAAAGCTTCTTTACAGTTTTGAACGGAAGATATTTCCTTTTTCACCATAGCCCTCTATGGGCTTCCAAATATCCCTTTGCCAATTCCACAAGAACAGCCTTAGGGAAAGGATTCTTGAAGGGGAAGATGTAACTCTGTGAGATGAATTAACAGAACACAGAGCAGTTTCTCAGAAGGCTTCTTTCCAGTTTTGAACGGAAGATATTTCCTTTTTCACCAGAACCCACTATGAGCGTCCAAATATCCTTTTGCGAATTCCACAAGAACAGCCTTAGCGTAAGGCTTCTTGAAGGGAAAGATGTAACTCTGTGAGATGAATTAACAGAACACAGAGCAGTTTCTCAGAAAGCTTCTTTCCAGTTTTGAACGGAAGATATTTCCTTTTTCACCATAGCCCTCTATGGGCTTCCAAATATCCCTTTGCCAATTCCTCAAGAACAGCCTTAGCGAAAGGCTTCTTGAAGGGAAATGTGTAACTCTGTGAGATGAATTAACAGAACACAGAGCAGTTTCTCAGAAAGCTTCTTTCCAGTTTTGAACGGAAGATATTTCCTTTTTCACCATAACCCTCTATGGGCTTCCAAATATCCCTTTGCCAATTCCACAAGAACAGCCTTAGCGAAAGGTTTCTTGAAGGGGAAGATGTAACTCTGTGAGATGAATTAACAGAACACAGAGCAGTTTCTCAGAAAGCTTCTTTCCAATTTTGAACGGAAGATATTTTCTTTTTCACCATAGCCATCTATGGGCTTGCAAATATCACTTTGCCAATTCCACAAGAAAAGCCTTAGCGAAAGGATTCTTGAAGGGAAAGATGTAACTCTGTGAGATGAATTAACAGAACACAGAGCAGTTTCTCAGGAAGCTTCTTTCCAACTTTGAACGGAAGATATTTCCTTTTTCACCATAGCCCTCTATGGGCTTCCAAATATCCCTTTGCCAATTCCACAAGAACAGCCTTAGCGAAAGGCTTCTTGAAGGGAAAGATGTAACTCTGTGAGATGAATTAACAGAACACAGAGCAGTTTCTCAGAAAGCTTCTTTCCAATTTTGAACGGAAGATATTTCCTTTTTCACCATAGCCCTCAATGGGCTTCCAAATATCCCTTTGCCAATTCCACAAGAACAGCCTTAGCGAAAGGATTCTTGAAGGGAAAGATGTAACTCTGTGAGATGAATTAACAGAACACAGAGCACTTTCTCAGAAAGCTTCTTTCCAGTTTTGAAAGGAAGATATTTCCTTTTTCACCATAGCCCTCTATGCGCTTCAAAATACCACTTTGCCAATTCCACAAGAACAGCCTTAGCGAAAGGCTTCTTGAAGGGAAAAATGTAACTCTGTGAGGTGAATTAACAGAACACAGTGCAGTTTTTCAGAAAACTTCTTTCCAGTTTTTAAAGGAAGATATTTCCTTTTTCACCATAGCCCTCTATGGGCTTCGAAATATCACTTTCTAAATTCCAGAAGAACAGCCTTAGCGAAAGGCTTCTTGAAGGGAAAGATGTAACTCTGTGAGATGAATTAACAGAACACAGAGCAGTTTCTCAGAAAGCTTCTTTCCAGTTTTGAACGGAAGATATTTCCTTTTTCGCCATAGCCCTCTATGGGCGTCCAAATATCCCTGAGCGAATTCCAGAAAAACAGCCTTAGCGAAAGGCTTCTTGAAGGGAAATATGTAACTCTGTGAGATGAATTAACAGAACACAGTGCAGTTTCTCAGAAAGCTTCTTTCCAGTTTTCAACGGAAGATATTTCCTTTTTCACCATAGCCCTCTATGGGCTTCCAAATATCCCTTTGCGAATTCCACAAGAACAGCCTTAGCGAAAGGCCTCTTGAGGGGAAAGATGTAACTCTGTGAGATGAATTAACAGAACACAGAGCAGTTTCTCAGAAAGCTTCTTTCCAGTTTTGATCGGAAGATATTTCCTTTTTCACCATAGCCCTCTAGGTGCGTCCAAATATCACTTTGCGAATTCCACAAGAACAGCCTTAGCGAAAGGCTTCTTGAAGGGAAAGATGTAACTCTGTGAGATAAATTAACAGAACACAGAGCAGTTTCTCAGAGAGCTTCTTTCCAGTTTTGAACGGAAGATATTTCCTTTTTCACCATAGCCCTCTAAGGGCTTCCAAATATCCCTTTGCCAATTCCACAAGAACAGCCTTAGGGAAAGGATTCTTGAAGGGAAAGATGTAACTCCGTGAGATGAATTAACAGAACACAGAGCAGTTTCTCAGAAAGCTTCTTAACAGTTTTGAACGGAAGATATTTCCTTTTTCACCATAGTCCTCTAAGGGCTTCCAAATATCACTTTGCGAATTCCACAAGAACAGCCTTAGCGAAAGGCTTCTTGAAGGGAAAGATGTAACTCTGTGAGATGAATTAACAGAACACAGAGCAGTTTCTCAGAAAGATTCTTTCCAGCTTTGAACGGAAGATATTTCCTTTTTCACCATAGCCCTCTATGGGCTTCCAAATATCCCTTTGCCAATTCCTCAAGAACAGCCTTAGCGAAAGGCTTCTTGAAGGGAAAGATGTAACTCTGTGAGATGAATTAACAGAACACAGAGCAGTTTCTCAGAAAGCTTCTTTCCAGTTTTGAACGGAAGATAGTTCCTTTTTCACCATAGCCCACTATGGGCTTCCAAATATCCCTTTGCCAATTCCACAAGAACAGCCTTAGCGAAAGGTTTCTTGAAGGGGAAGATGTAACTCTGTGAGATGAATTAACAGAACACAGAGCAGTTTCTCAGAAAGCTTCTTTCCAGTTTTGAGCGGAAGATATTTCCTTTTTCATCATAGCCCTCTAAGGGCTTGAAAATATCCCTTTGCCAATTCCACAAGAACAGCCTTAGTGAAAGGATTCTTGAAGGGGAAGATGTAACTCTGTGAGATGAATTAACAGAACACAGAGCAGTTTCTCAGAAAGCTTCTTTCCAGTTTTGAACGGAAGATATTTCCTTTTTCACCAGAACCCACTATGAGCGTCCAAATATGCTTTTGCGAATTCCACAAGAACAGCCTTAGCGTAAGGCTTCTTGAAGGGAAAGATGTAACTCTGTGAGATGTATTAACAGAACACTGAGCAGTTTCTCAGAAAGCTTCTTTCCAGTTTTGAACGGAAGATATTTCCTTTTTCACCATAGCCCTCTATGGGCTTCAAAATATCCCTTTGCCAATTCCACAAGAACAGCCTTAGTGAAAGGCTTCTTGAAGGGAACGATGTAACTCTGTGAGATGAATTAACAGAACTCAGAGCATTTTCTCAGAAAGCTCCTTTCCAGTTTTGAACGGAAGATGTTTCCTTTTTCACCATAGCCCTCTATGGGCTTCCAAATATCCCTTTGCCAATTCCTCAAGAACAGCCTTAGCGAAAGGCTTCTTGACGGGAAAGGTGTAACTCTGTGAGATGAATTAACAGAACACAGAGCAGTTTCTCAGAAAGCTTCTTTCCAGTTTTGAACGGAAGATATTTCCTTTTTCACCATAACCCTCTATGGGCTTCCAAATATCCCTTTGCCAATTCCACAAGAACAGCCTTAGCGAAAGGTTTCTTGAAGGGGAAGATGTAACTCTGTGAGATGAATTAACAGAACACAGAGCAGTTTCTCAGAAAGCTTCTTTCCAATTTTGAACGGAAGATATTTTCTTTTTCACCGTAGCCATCTATGGGCTTGCAAATATCACTTTGCCAATTCCACAAGAAAAGCCTTAGCGAAAGGCTTCTTGAAGGGAAAGATGTAACTCTGTGAGATGAATTAACAGAACACAGAGCAGTTTCTCAGGAGGCTTCTTTCCAACTTTGAACGGAAGATATTTCCTTTTTCACCATAGCCCTCTATGGGCTTCCAAATATCCCTTTGCCAATTCCACAAGAACAGCCTTAGCGAAAGGCTTCTTGAAGGGAAAGATGTAACTCGGTGAGATGAATTAACAGAACACAGAGCAGTTTCTCAGAAAGCTTCTTTCCAATTTTGAACGGAAGATATTTCCTTTTTCACCATACCCCTCAATGGGCTTCCAAATATCCCTTTGCCAATTCCACAAGAACAGCCTTAGCGAAAGGATTCTTGAAGGGAAAGATGTAACTCTGTGAGATGAATTAACAGAACACAGAGCATTTTCTCAGAAAGCTTCTTTCCAGTTTTGAACGGAAGATATTTCCTTTTTCACCATAGCCCTCTACGGGCTTCCAAATATCTCTTTGCCAATTCCACAAGAAGAGCCTTAGCGAAAGGCTTCTTGAAGGGAAAGATGTAACTCTGTGAGATGAATTAACAGAACACAGATCAGTTTCTCAGAAAGCTTCTTCCCAGCTTTGAACGGAAGATATTTCCTTTTTCACCATAGCCCTCTATGGGCTTCCAAATATCCCTTTGCCAATTCCACAATAAAAGCCTAAGCGAAAGGCTTCTTGAAGGGAATGATGTAACTCTCTGAGATGAATTAACAGAACACAGAGCAGTTTCTCAGAAAGCTTCTTTCCAGGTTTGAACGGAAGATATTTCCTTTTTCACCATAGCCCTCTATGGGCTTCCAAATATCCCTTTGCCAATTCCACAAGAACAGCCTTAGCGAAAGGCTTCTGGAAAGGAAAGATGTAACTCTGTGAGATGATTTAACAGAACACAGATCAGATTCTCAGAAAGCTTCTTTCCAGGTTAAACGGAAGATATTTCCCTTTTCACCATAGCCCTCTATGGGCTTCCAAATATCCCTTTGCCAATTCCACAAGAAAAGCCTTAGCGAAAGGCTTCTTGAAGGGAAAGATGTAACTCTGTAAGATGAATTAACAGAACACAGAGCAGTTTCTCAGAAAGCTTCTTTCCAGTTTTGAACGGAAGATATTTCCCTTTTCACCATAGCCCTCTATGGGCTTCAAAATATCCCTTTGCCAATTCCACAAGAACAGCCTTAGCGAAAGGCCTCTTGAGGAGAAAGATGTAACTCTGTAAGATGAATTAACAGAACACAGAGCAGTTTCTCAGAAAGCTTCTTTCCAGTTTTGAACGGAAGATATTTCCTTTTTCACCTTAGCCCTCTAAGGGCTTCCAAATATCCCTTTGCCAATTCCACAAGAACAGCCTTAGCGAAAGGATTCTTGAAGGGAAAGATGTAACTCCGTGAGATGAATTAACAGAACACAGAGCAGTTTCTCAGAAAGCTTCTTAACAGTTTTGAACGGAAGATATTTCCTTTTTCACCATAGTCCTCTATGGGCTTCCAAATATCACTTTGCGAATTCCACAAGAAGAGCCTTAGCGAAAGGCTTCTTGAAGGGAAAGATGTAACTCTGTGAGATGAATTAACAGAACACAGAGCAGTTTCTCAGAAAGCTTCTTTCCAGCTTTGAACGGAAGATATTTCCTTTTTCACCATAGCCCTCTATGGGCTTCCAAATATCCCTTAGCCAATTCCTCAAGAACAGCCTTAGCGAAAGGCTTCTTGAAGGGAAAGATGTAACTCTGTGAGATGAATTAACAGAACACAGAGCAGTTTCTCAGAAAGCTTCTTTCCAGTTTTGAACGGAAGATAGTTCCTTTTTCACCATAGCCCTCTATGGGCTTCCAAATATCCCTTTGCCAATTCCACAAGAACAGCCTTAGCGAAAGGCTTCTTGAAGGGAAAGATGTAACTCTGTGAGATGTATTAACAGAACCCAAAGCAGTTTCTCAGAAAGCTTGTTTCCAGTTTTGAACGGAAGGTATTTACTTTTTCACCATAGTCCTCTATGGTCTTCCAAATATCACCTTCTAAATTCCACAAGAACAGCCTTAGCGAAAGGTTTCTTGAAGGGGAAGATGTAACTCTGTGAGATGAATTAACAGAACACAGAGCAGTTTCTCAGAAAGCTTCTTTCCAGTTTTGAACGGAAGATATTTCCTTTTTCACCATAGCCCTTTATGGGCTTCCAAATATCCCTTTGCCAATTCCACAAGAACAGCCTTAGCGAAAGGCTTCTTGAAGGGAAAGATGTAACTCTGTGAGATGATTAACAGAACACAGAGCAGTTTCTCAGAAAGCTTCTTTCCAGTTTTGAACGGAAGATATTTCCTTTTTCACCAGAACCCACTATGAGCGTCCAAATATACTTTTGCGAATTCCACAAGAACAGCCTTAGCGTAAGGCTTCTTGAAGGGAAAGATGTAACTCTGTGAGATGTATTAACAGAACACTGAGCAGTTTCTCAGAAAGCTTCTTTCCAGTTTTGAACGGAAGATATTTCCTTTTTCACCATAGCCCTCTATGGGCTTCCAAATATCCCTTTGCCAATTCCACAAGAACAGCCTTAGTGAAAGGATTCTTGAAGGGGAAGATGTAACTCTGTGAGATGAATTAACAGAACACAGAGCAGTTTCTCAGAAAGCTTCTTTCCAGTTTTGAACGGAAGATATTTCCTTTTTCACCATAGCCTTCTAGGGGTTCCAAATATCCCTTTGCCAATTCCACAAGAACAGCCTTAGCGAAAGGTCTCTTGAAGGGAAAGATGTAACTCTGTGAGATGAATTAACAGAACACAGAGCAGTTTCTCAGAAAGCTTCTTTCCAGTTTTGAACGGAAGATATTTCCTTTTTCACCATAGCCCTCTACGGGCTTCCAAATATCTCTTTGCCAATTCCACAAGAACAGCCTTAGTGAAAGGCTTCCTGAAGGGAAAGATGTAACTCTGTGAGATGAATTAACAGAACACAGAGCAGTTTCTCAGAAAGCTTCTTTCCAGTTTTGAACGGAAGATATTTCCTTTTTCACCATAGCCCTCTATGGGCTTCCAAATATCCCTTTGCCAATTCCACAAAAAAAGCCTTAGCGAAAGGCTTCTTGAAGGGAAAGATGTAACTCTCTGAGATGAATTAACAGAACACAGAGCAGTTTCTCAGAAAGCTTCTTTCCAGGTTTAAACGGAAGATATTTCCTTTTTCACCATAGCCATTTATGGGCTTCCAAATATCCCTTTGCCAATTCCACAAGAACAGCCTTAGCGAAAGGCTTCTTGAAGGGAAAGATGTAACTCTGTGAGATGATTAACAGAACACAGAGCAGTTTCTCAGAAAGCTTCTTTCCAGTTTTGAACGGAAGATATTTCCTTTTTCACCAGAACCCTCTATGAGCGTCCAAATATCCTTTTGCGAATTCCACAAGAACAGCCTTAGCGTAAGGCTTCTTGAAGGGAAAGATGTAACTCTGTGAGATGAATTAACAGAACACAGAGCAGTTTCTCAGAAAGCTTCTTTCCAGTTTTGAACGGAAGATATTTCCTTTTTCACCATAGCCCTCTAAGGGTTCGAAATATCCCTTTGCCAATTCCACAAGAAAAGCCTTAGCGAAAAGCTTTTTGAAGGGAAAGATGTAACTCTCTGAGATGAATTAACAGAACACAGAGCAGTTTTTCAGAAAGCTTATTTCCAGTTTTGAACGGAAGATATTTCCTTTTTCACCATAGCCCTCTATGAGCTTCGAATTATCCCTTTGCCAATTCCACAAGAACAGCCTTAGCAAAAGCCTTCTTGAAGGGAAAGATGTAACTCTGTGAGATGTATTAACAGAACCCAAAGCAGTTTCTCAGAAAGCTTGTTTCCAGTTTTGAACGGAAGGTATTTACTTTTTCACCATAGTCCTCTATGGTCTTCCAAATATCACCTTCTAAATTCCACAAGAACAGCCTTAGCGAAAGGCTTCTTGAAGGGAAAGCTGTAACTCTGTGAGATGTATTAACAGAACACAGAGCAGTTTCTCAGAAAGCTTCTTTCCAGTTTTGAACGGAAGATATTTCCTTTTTCACCATAGCCCTCTATGGGCTTCCAAATACCACTTTGCCAATTCCACAAGAACAGCCTTAGCGAAAGGCTTCTTGAAGGGAAAAATGTAACTCTGTGAGGTGTATTAACAGAACACAGTGCAGTTTTTCAGAAAACTTTTTCCAGTTTTTAAAGGAAGATATTTCCTTTTTCACCATAGCCCTCTATGGGCTTCCAAATATCACTTTCTAAATTCCAGAAGAACAGCCTTAGCGAAAGGCTTCTTGAAGGGAAAGATGTAACTCTGTGAGATGTATTAACAGAACATAGAGCAGTTTCTCAGAAAGCTTCTTTCCAGTTTTGAACGGAAGATATTTCCTTTTTCACCATAGCCATCTATGGGCTTCCAAATATCCCTTTGCCAATTCCACAAGAACAGCCTTAGTGAAAGGCTTCTTGAAGGGAAAGATGTAACTCTGTGAGATGAATTAACAGAACACAGAGCACTTTCTCAGAAAGCTTCTTTCCAGTTTTGAACGGAAGGTATTTCCTTTTTCACCATAGCCCTCTATGGGCTTCCAAATATCCCTTTGCCAATTCCACAAGAACAGCCTTAGCGAAACGCTTCTTGAAGGGGAATATGTAACTCTGTGAGATGAATTAACAGAACACAGAACAGTTTCTCAGAAAGCTTCTTTCCAGTTTTGAACGGAAGATATTTCCTTTTTCAAAATAGCCCTTTATGGGCGTCCAAATATCCCTTTGCGAATTCCACAAGAACAGCCTTAGCGTAAGGTTTCTTGAAGGGAAATATGTAACTCTGTGAGATGAATTAACAGAACACAGAGCAGTTTCTCAGAAAGCTTCTTTCCAGTTTTGATCGGAAGATATTTCCTTTTTCACCATAGCCCTCTAAGGGCTTGAAAATATCCCTTTGCCAATTCCACAAGAACAGCCTTAGCGAAAGGCTTCTTGAAGGGAAAGATGTAACTCTGTGAGATGAATTAACAGAACCCAGAGCAGTTTCTCAGAAAGCTTCTTTACAGTTTTGAACGGAAGATATTTCCTTTTTCACCATAGCCCTCTATGGGCTTCCAAATATCCCTTTGCCAATTCCACAAGAACAGCCTTAGGGAAAGGATTCTTGAAGGGGAAGATGTAACTCTGTGAGATGAATTAACAGAACACAGAGCAGTTTCTCAGAAAGCTTCTTTCCAGTTTTGAACGGAAGATATTTCCTTTTTCACCAGAACCCACTATGAGCGTCCAAATATCCTTTTGCGAATTCCACAAGAACAGCCTTAGCGTAAGGCTTCTTGAAGGGAAAGATGTAACTCTGTGAGATGAATTAACAGAACACAGAGCAGTTTCTCAGAAAGCTTCTTTCCAGTTTTGAACGGAAGATATTTCCTTTTTCACCATAGCCCTCTATGGGCTTCCAAATATCCCTTTGCCAATTCCTCAAGAACAGCCTTAGCGAAAGGCTTCTTGAAGGGAAATGTGTAACTCTGTGAGATGAATTAACAGAACACAGAGCAGTTTCTCAGAAAGCTTCTTTCCAATTTTGAACGGAAGATATTTTCTTTTTCACCATAGCCATCTATGGGCTTGCAAATATCACTTTGCCAATTCCACAAGAAAAGCCTTAGCGAAAGGATTCTTGAAGGGAAAGATGTAACTCTGTGAGATGAATTAACAGAACACAGAGCAGTTTCTCAGGAAGCTTCTTTCCAACTTTGAACGGAAGATATTTCCTTTTTCGCCATAGCCCTCTATGGGCGTCCAAATATCCCTGAGCGAATTCCAGAAGAACAGCCTTAGCGAAAGGCTTCTTGAAGGGAAATATGTAACTCTGTGAGATGAATTAACAGAACACAGTGCAGTTTCTCAGAAAGCTT
The DNA here is from genome assembly GCF_047675955.1 of Chlorocebus sabaeus. Classification (NCBI taxonomy): domain Eukaryota; kingdom Metazoa; phylum Chordata; class Mammalia; order Primates; family Cercopithecidae; genus Chlorocebus; species Chlorocebus sabaeus. The sequence goes on from NC_132911.1 coordinate 46,343,672, forward strand.
CTTTCCAGTTTTCAACGGAAGATATTTCCTTTTTCACCATAGCCCTCTATGGGCTTCCAAATATCCCTTTGCGAATTCCACAAGAACAGCCTTAGCGAAAGGCCTCTTGAGGGGAAAGATGTAACTCTGTGAGATGAATTAACAGAACACAGAGCAGTTTCTCAGAAAGCTTCTTTCCAGTTTTGATCGGAAGATATTTCCTTTTTCACCATAGCCCTCTAGGTGCGTCCAAATATCACTTTGCGAATTCCACAAGAACAGCCTTAGCGAAAGGCTTCTTGAAGGGAAAGATGTAACTCTGTGAGATAAATTAACAGAACACAGAGCAGTTTCTCAGAAAGCTTCTTTCCAGTTTTGAACGGAAGATATTTCCTTTTTCACCATAGCCCTCTAAGGGCTTCCAAATATCCCTTTGCCAATTCCACAAGAACAGCCTTAGGGAAAGGATTCTTGAAGGGAAAGATGTAACTCCGTGAGATGAATTAACAGAACACAGAGCAGTTTCTCAGAAAGCTTCTTAACAGTTTTGAACGGAAGATATTTCCTTTTTCACCATAGTCCTCTATGGGCTTCCAAATATCACTTTGCGAATTCCACAAGAACAGCCTTAGCGAAAGGCTTCTTGAAGGGAAAGATGTAACTCTGTGAGATGAATTAACAGAACACAGAGCAGTTTCTCAGAAAGCTTCTTTCCAGCTTTGAACGGAAGATATTTGCTTTTTCACCATACCCCTCTATGGGCTTCCAAATATCCCTTTGCCAATTCCTCAAGAACAGCCTTAGCGAAAGGCTTCTTGAAGGGAAAGATGTAACTCTGTGAGATGAATTAACAGAACACAGAGCAGTTTCTCAGAAAGCTTCTTTCCAGTTTTGAACGGAAGATAGTTCCTTTTTCACCATAGCCCTCTAAGGGCTTGAAAATATCCCTTTGCCAATTCCACAAGAACAGCCTTAGCGAAAGGTTTCTTAAAGGGGAAGATGTAACTCTGTGAGATGAATTAGCAGAACACAGAGCAGTTTCTCAGAAAGCTTCTTTCCAGTTTTGAGCGGAAGATATTTCCTTTTTCATCATAGCCCTCTAAGGGCTTGAAAATATCCCTTTGCCAATTCCACAAGAACAGCCTTAGTGAAAGGATTCTTGAAGGGGAAGATGTAACTCTGTGAGATGAATTAACAGAACACAGAGCAGTTTCTCAGAAAGCTTCTTTCCAGTTTTGAACGGAAGATATTTCCTTTTTCACCAGAACCCACTATGAGCGTCCAAATATCCTTTTGCGAATTCCACAAGAACAGCCTTAGCGTAAGGCTTCTTGAAGGGAAAGATGTAACTCTGTGAGATGTATTAACAGAACACTGAGCAGTTTCTCAGAAAGCTTCTTTCCAGTTTTGAACGGAAGATATTTCCTTTTTCACCATAGCCCTCTATGGGCGTCAAAATATCCCTTTGCCAATTCCACAAGAACAGCCTTAGTGAAAGGCTTCTTGAAGGGAACGATGTAACTCGGTGAGATGAATTAACAGAACACAGAGCAGTTTCTCAGAAAGCTTCTTTCCAATTTTGAACGGAAGATATTTCCTTTTTCACCATAGCCCTCAATGGGCTTCCAAATATCCCTTTGCCAATTCCACAAGAACAGCCTTAGCGAAAGGATTCTTGAAGGGAAAGATGTAACTCTGTGAGATGAATTAACAGAACACAGAGCACTTTCTCAGAAAGCTTCTTTCCAGTTTTGAACGGAAGATATTTCCTTTTTCACCATAGCCCTCTACGGGCTTCCAAATATCCCTTTGCCAATTCCACAAGAACAGCCTTAGCGAAAGGCTTCTGGAAAGGAAAGATGTAACTCTGTGAGATGATTTAACAGAACACAGATCAGATTCTCAGAAAGCTTCTTTCCAGGTTAAACGGAAGATATTTCCCTTTTCACCATAGCCCTCTATGGGCTTCCAAATATCCCTTTGCCAATTCCACAAGAAAAGCCTTAGTGAAAGGATTCTTGAAGGGGAAGATGTAACTCTGTGAGATGAATTAACAGAACACAGAGCAGTTTCTCAGAAAGCTTCTTTCCAGTTTTGAACGGAAGATAGTTCCTTTTTCACCATAGCCCTCTATGGGCTTCCAAATATCCCTTTGCCAATTCCACAAGAACAGCCTTAGCGAAAGGTTTCTTGAAGGGGAAGATGTAACTCTGTGAGATGAATTAACAGAACACAGAGCAGTTTCTCAGAAAGCTTCTTTCCAGTTTTGAACAGAAGATATTTCCTTTTTCACCATAGCCCTTTATGGGCTTCCAAATATCCCTTTGCCAATTCCACAAGAACAGCCTTAGCGAAAGGCTTCTTGAAGGGAAAGATGTAACTCTGTGAGATGATTAACAGAACACAGAGCAGTTTCACAGGAAACTTCTTTCCAGTTTTGAACGGAAGATATTTCCTTTTTCACCATAGCCCTCTATGGGCTTCCAAATATCCCTTTGCCAATTCCACAAGAACAGCCTTAGTGAAAGGATTCTTGAAGGGGAAGATGTAACTCTGTGAGATGAATTAACAGAACACAGAGCAGTTTCTCAGAAAGCTTCTTTCCAGTTTTGAACGGAAGATATTTCCTTTTTCACCATAGCCTTCTAGGGGTTCCAAATATCCCTTTGCCAATTCCACAAGAAAAGCCTTTGCGAAAGGCTTTTTGAAGGGAAAGATGTAACTCTCTGAGATGAAATAACAGAACACAGAGCAGTTTTTCAGAAAGCTTATTTCCAGTTTTGAACGGAAGATATTTCCTTTTTCACCATAGCCCTCTATGGGCTCCGAATTATCCCTTTGCCAATTCCACAAGAACAGCCTTAGCAAAAGGCTTCTTGAAGGGAAAGATGTAACTCTGTGAGATGTATTAACAGAACCCAAAGCAGTTTCTCAGAAAGCTTCTTTCCAGTTTTGAACGGAAGGTATTTACTTTTTCACCATAGTCCTCTGTGGTCTTCCAAATATCACCTTCTAAATTCCACAAGAACAGCCTTAGCGAAAGGCTTCTTGAAGGGAAAGCTGTAACTCTGTGAGATGTATTAACAGAACACAGAGCAGTTTCTCAGAAAGCTTCTTTCCAGTTTTGAACGGAAGATATTTCCTTTTTCACCATAGCCCTCTATGGGCTTCCAAATACCACTTTGCCAATTCCACAAGAACAGCCTTAGCGAAAGGCTTCTTGAAGGGAAAAATGTAACTCTGTGAGGTGTATTGACAGAACACAGTGCAGTTTTTCAGAAAACTTCTTTCCAGTTTTTAAAGGAAGATATTTCCTTTTTCACCATAGCCCTCTAAGGGCTTCCAAATATCACTTTCTAAATTCCAGAAGAACAGCCTTAGCGAAAGGATTCTTGAAGGGAAAGATGTAACTCTGTGAGATGTATTAACAGAACACAGAGCAGTTTCTCAGAAAGCTTCTTTCCAGTTTTGAACGGAAGATATTTCCTTTTTCACCATAGCCATCTATGGGCTTCCAAATGTCCCTTTGCCAATTCCACAAGAACAGCCTTAGCGAAAGGCTTCTTGAAGGGAAAGATGTAACTCTGTGAGATGAATTAACAGAACACAGAGCAGTTTCTCAGAAAGCTTCTTTCCAGTTTTGAACGGAAGGTATTTCCTTTTTCACCATAGCCCTTTATGGGCGTCCAAATATCCCTTTGCGAATTCCACAAGAACAGCCTTAGCGTAAGGTTTCTTGAAGGGAAATATGTAACTCTGTGAGATGAATTAACAGAACACAGAGCAGTTTCTCAGAAAGCTTCTTTCCAGTTTTGATCGGAAGATATTTCCTTTTTCACCATAGCCCTCTAAGGGCTTGAAAATATCCCTTTGCCAATTCCACAAGAACAGCCTTAGCGAAAGGCTTCTTGAAGGGAAATATGTAACTCTGTGAGATTAATTAACAGAACACAGAGCAGTTTCTCAGAAAGCTTCGTTACAGTTTTGAACGGAAGATATTTCCTTTTTCACCATAGCCCTCTATGGGCTTCCAAATATCCCTTTGCCAATTCCACAAGAACAGCCTTAGGGAAAGGATTCTTGAAGGGGAAGATGTAACTCTGTGAGATGAATTAACAGAACACAGAGCAGTTTCTCAGAAAGCTTCTTTCCAGTTCTGAACGGAAGATATTTCCTTTTTCACCAGAACCCACTATGAGGGTCCAAATATCCTTTTGCGAATTCCACAAGAACAGCCTTAGCGTAAGGCTTCTTGAAGGGAAAGATGTAACTCTGTGAGATGAATTAACAGAACACAGAGCAGTTTCTCAGAAAGCTTCTTTCCAGTTTTGAACGGAAGATATTTCCTTTTTCACCATAGCCATCTATGGGCTTCCAAATGTCCCTTTGCCAATTCCACAAGAACAGCCTTAGCGAAAGGCTTCTTGAAGGGAAAGATGTAACTCTGTGAGATGAATTAACAGAACACAGAGCAGTTTCTCAGAAAGCTTCTTTCCAGTTTTGAACGGAAGGTATTTCCTTTTTCACCATAGCCCTTTATGGGCGTCCAAATATCCCTTTGCGAATTCCACAAGAACAGCCTTAGCGTAAGGTTTCTTGAAGGGAAATATGTAACTCTGTGAGATGAATTAACAGAACACAGAGCAGTTTCTCAGAAAGCTTCTTTCCAGTTTTGATCGGAAGATATTTCCTTTTTCACCATAGCCCTCTAAGGGCTTGAAAATATCCCTTTGCCAATTCCACAAGAACAGCCTTAGCGAAAGGCTTCTTGAAGGGAAATATGTAACTCTGTGAGATTAATTAACAGAACACAGAGCAGTTTCTCAGAAAGCTTCGTTACAGTTTTGAACGGAAGATATTTCCTTTTTCACCATAGCCCTCTATGGGCTTCCAAATATCCCTTTGCCAATTCCACAAGAACAGCCTTAGGGAAAGGATTCTTGAAGGGGAAGATGTAACTCTGTGAGATGAATTAATAGAACACAGAGCAGTTTCTCAGAAAGCTTCTTTCCAGTTCTGAACGGAAGATATTTCCTTTTTCACCAGAACCCACTATGAGGGTCCAAATATCCTTTTGCGAATTCCACAAGAACAGCCTTAGCGTAAGGCTTCTTGAAGGGAAAGATGTAACTCTGTGAGATGAATTAACAGAACACAGAGCAGTTTCTCAGAAAGCTTCTTTCCAGTTTTGAACGGAAGATATTTCCTTTTTCACCATAGCCCTCTATGGGCGCCAAAATATCCCTTTGCAAATTATACAAGAACAGCCTTAGTGAAAGGCTTCTTGAAGGGAACGATGTAACTCTGTGAGATGAATTAACAGAACTCAGAGCATTTTCTCAGAAAGCTTCTTTCCAGTTTTGAACGGAAGATATTTCCTTTTTCACCATAGCCCTCTAAGGGCTTCCAAATATCCCTTTGCCAATTCCACAAGAACAGCCTTAGGGAAAGGATTCTTGAAGGGAAAGATGTAACTCCGTGAGATGAATTAACAGAACACAGAGCAGTTTCTCAGAAAGCTTCTTAACAGTTTTGAACGGAAGATATTTCCTTTTTCACCATAGTCCTCTATGGGCTTCCAAATATCACTTTGCGAATTCCACAAGAACAGCCTTAGCGAAAGGCTTCTTGAAGGGAAAGATGTAACTCTGTGAGATGAATTAACAGAACACAGAGCAGTTTCTCAGAAAGCTTCTTTCCAGCTTTGAACGGAAGATATTTGCTTTTTCACCATACCCCTCTATGGGCTTCCAAATATCCCTTTGCCAATTCCTCAAGAACAGCCTTAGCGAAAGGCTTCTTGAAGGGAAAGATGTAACTCTGTGAGATGAATTAACAGAACACAGAGCAGTTTCTCAGAAAGCTTCTTTCCAGTTTTGAACGGAAGATAGTTCCTTTTTCACCATAGCCCTCTAAGGGCTTGAAAATATCCCTTTGCCAATTCCACAAGAACAGCCTTAGCGAAAGGTTTCTTAAAGGGGAAGATGTAACTCTGTGAGATGAATTAGCAGAACACAGAGCAGTTTCTCAGAAAGCTTCTTTCCAGTTTTGAGCGGAAGATATTTCCTTTTTCATCATAGCCCTCTAAGGGCTTGAAAATATCCCTTTGCCAATTCCACAAGAACAGCCTTAGTGAAAGGATTCTTGAAGGGGAAGATGTAACTCTGTGAGATGAATTAACAGAACACAGAGCAGTTTCTCAGAAAGCTTCTTTCCAGTTTTGAACGGAAGATATTTCCTTTTTCACCAGAACCCACTATGAGCGTCCAAATATCCTTTTGCGAATTCCACAAGAACAGCCTTAGCGTAAGGCTTCTTGAAGGGAAAGATGTAACTCTGTGAGATGTATTAACAGAACACTGAGCAGTTTCTCAGAAAGCTTCTTTCCAGTTTTGAACGGAAGATATTTCCTTTTTCACCATAGCCCTCTATGGGCGTCAAAATATCCCTTTGCCAATTCCACAAGAACAGCCTTAGTGAAAGGCTTCTTGAAGGGAACGATGTAACTCGGTGAGATGAATTAACAGAACACAGAGCAGTTTCTCAGAAAGCTTCTTTCCAATTTTGAACGGAAGATATTTCCTTTTTCACCATAGCCCTCAATGGGCTTCCAAATATCCCTTTGCCAATTCCACAAGAACAGCCTTAGCGAAAGGATTCTTGAAGGGAAAGATGTAACTCTGTGAGATGAATTAACAGAACACAGAGCACTTTCTCAGAAAGCTTCTTTCCAGTTTTGAACGGAAGATATTTCCTTTTTCACCATAGCCCTCTACGGGCTTCCAAATATCCCTTTGCCAATTCCACAAGAACAGCCTTAGCGAAAGGCTTCTGGAAAGGAAAGATGTAACTCTGTGAGATGATTTAACAGAACACAGATCAGATTCTCAGAAAGCTTCTTTCCAGGTTAAACGGAAGATATTTCCCTTTTCACCATAGCCCTCTATGGGCTTCCAAATATCCCTTTGCCAATTCCACAAGAAAAGCCTTAGTGAAAGGATTCTTGAAGGGGAAGATGTAACTCTGTGAGATGAATTAACAGAACACAGAGCAGTTTCTCAGAAAGCTTCTTTCCAGTTTTGAACGGAAGATAGTTCCTTTTTCACCATAGCCCTCTATGGGCTTCCAAATATCCCTTTGCCAATTCCACAAGAACAGCCTTAGCGAAAGGTTTCTTGAAGGGGAAGATGTAACTCTGTGAGATGAATTAACAGAACACAGAGCAGTTTCTCAGAAAGCTTCTTTCCAGTTTTGAACAGAAGATATTTCCTTTTTCACCATAGCCCTTTATGGGCTTCCAAATATCCCTTTGCCAATTCCACAAGAACAGCCTTAGCGAAAGGCTTCTTGAAGGGAAAGATGTAACTCTGTGAGATGATTAACAGAACACAGAGCAGTTTCACAGGAAACTTCTTTCCAGTTTTGAACGGAAGATATTTCCTTTTTCACCATAGCCCTCTATGGGCTTCCAAATATCCCTTTGCCAATTCCACAAGAACAGCCTTAGTGAAAGGATTCTTGAAGGGGAAGATGTAACTCTGTGAGATGAATTAACAGAACACAGAGCAGTTTCTCAGAAAGCTTCTTTCCAGTTTTGAACGGAAGATATTACCTTTTTCACCATAGCCTTCTAGGGGTTCCAAATATCCCTTTGCCAATTCCACAAGAAAAGCCTTTGCGAAAGGCTTTTTGAAGGGAAAGATGTAACTCTCTGAGATGAAATAACAGAACACAGAGCAGTTTTTCAGAAAGCTTATTTCCAGTTTTGAACGGAAGATATTTCCTTTTTCACCATAGCCCTCTATGGGCTCCGAATTATCCCTTTGCCAATTCCACAAGAACAGCCTTAGCAAAAGGCTTCTTGAAGGGAAAGATGTAACTCTGTGAGATGTATTAACAGAACCCAAAGCAGTTTCTCAGAAAGCTTCTTTCCAGTTTTGAACGGAAGGTATTTACTTTTTCACCATAGTCCTCTGTGGTCTTCCAAATATCACCTTCTAAATTCCACAAGAACAGCCTTAGCGAAAGGCTTCTTGAAGGGAAAGCTGTAACTCTGTGAGATGTATTAACAGAACACAGAGCAGTTTCTCAGAAAGCTTCTTTCCAGTTTTGAACGGAAGATATTTCCTTTTTCACCATAGCCCTCTATGGGCTTCCAAATACCACTTTGCCAATTCCACAAGAACAGCCTTAGCGAAAGGCTTCTTGAAGGGAAAAATGTAACTCTGTGAGGTGTATTGACAGAACACAGTGCAGTTTTTCAGAAAACTTCTTTCCAGTTTTTAAAGGAAGATATTTCCTTTTTCACCATAGCCCTCTAAGGGCTTCCAAATATCACTTTCTAAATTCCAGAAGAACAGCCTTAGCGAAAGGATTCTTGAAGGGAAAGATGTAACTCTGTGAGATGTATTAACAGAACACAGAGCAGTTTCTCAGAAAGCTTCTTTCCAGTTTTGAACGGAAGATATTTCCTTTTTCACCATAGCCATCTATGGGCTTCCAAATGTCCCTTTGCCAATTCCACAAGAACAGCCTTAGCGAAAGGCTTCTTGAAGGGAAAGATGTAACTCTGTGAGATGAATTAACAGAACACAGAGCAGTTTCTCAGAAAGCTTCTTTCCAGTTTTGAACGGAAGGTATTTCCTTTTTCACCATAGCCCTTTATGGGCGTCCAAATATCCCTTTGCGAATTCCACAAGAACAGCCTTAGCGTAAGGTTTCTTGAAGGGAAATATGTAACTCTGTGAGATGAATTAACAGAACACAGAGCAGTTTCTCAGAAAGCTTCTTTCCAGTTTTGATCGGAAGATATTTCCTTTTTCACCATAGCCCTCTAAGGGCTTGAAAATATCCCTTTGCCAATTCCACAAGAACAGCCTTAGCGAAAGGCTTCTTGAAGGGAAATATGTAACTCTGTGAGATTAATTAACAGAACACAGAGCAGTTTCTCAGAAAGCTTCGTTACAGTTTTGAACGGAAGATATTTCCTTTTTCACCATAGCCCTCTATGGGCTTCCAAATATCCCTTTGCCAATTCCACAAGAACAGCCTTAGGGAAAGGATTCTTGAAGGGGAAGATGTAACTCTGTGAGATGAATTAACAGAACACAGAGCAGTTTCTCAGAAAGCTTCTTTCCAGTTCTGAACGGAAGATATTTCCTTTTTCACCAGAACCCACTATGAGGGTCCAAATATCCTTTTGCGAATTCCACAAGAACAGCCTTAGCGTAAGGCTTCTTGAAGGGAAAGATGTAACTCTGTGAGATGAATTAACAGAACACAGAGCAGTTTCTCAGAAAGCTTCTTTCCAGTTTTGAACGGAAGATATTTCCTTTTTCACCATAGCCCTCTATGGGCGCCAAAATATCCCTTTGCAAATTATACAAGAACAGCCTTAGTGAAAGGCTTCTTGAAGGGAACGATGTAACTCTGTGAGATGAATTAACAGAACTCAGAGCATTTTCTCAGAAAGCTTCTTTCCAGTTTTGAACGGAAGATATTTCCTTTTTCACCATAGCCCTCTATGGGCTTCCAAATATCCCTTTCCCAATTCCTCAAGAACAGCCTTAGCGAAAGGCTTCTTGAAGGGAAAGGTGTAACTCTGTGAGATGAATTAACAGAACACAGAGCAGTTTCTCAGAAAGCTTCTTTCCAGTTTTGAACGGAAGATATTTCCTTTTTCACCATAACCCTCTATGGGCTTCCAAATATCCCTTTGCCAATTCCACAAGAACAGCCTTAGCGAAAGGTTTCTTGAAGGGGAAGATGTAACTCTGTGAGATGAATTAACAGAACACAGAGCAGTTTCTCAGAAAGCTTCTTTCCAATTTTGAACGGAAGATATTTTCTTTTTCACCATAGCCATCTATGGGCTTGCAAATATCACTTTGCCAATTCCACAAGAAAAGCCTTAGCGAAAGGCTTCTTGAAGGGAAAGATGTAACTCTGTGAGATGAATTAACAGAACACAGAGCAGTTTCTCAGGAAGCTTCTTTCCAACATTGAACGGAAGATATTTCCTTTTTCACCATAGCCCTCTATGGGCTTCCAAATATCCCTTTGCCAATTCCACAAGAACAGCCTTAGCGAAAGGCTTCTTGAAGGGAAAAATGTAACTCTGTGAGGTGTATTAACAGAACACAGTGCAGTTTTTCAGAAAACTTCTTTCCAGTTTTTAAAGGAAGATATTTCTTTTTTCACCATAGCCCTCTATGGGCTTCGAAATATCACTTTCTAAATTCCAGAAGAACAGCCTTAGCGAAAGGCTTCTTGAAGGGAAAGATGTAACTCTGTGAGATGTATTAACAGAACACAGAGCAGTTTCTCAGAAAGCTTCTTTCCAGTTTTGAACGGAAGATATTTCCTTTTTCACCATAGCGCTCTATGGGCTTCCAAATATCCCTTTGCCAATTCCACAAGAACAGCCTTAGCGAAAGGCTTGTTGAAGGGGAAGATGTAACTCTGTGAGATGAATTAACAGAACACAGAGCAGTTTCTCAGAAAGCTTCTTTCCAGTTTTGAACGGAAGGTATTTCCTTTTTCGCCATAGCCCTCTATGGGCGTCCAAATATCCCTGAGCGAATTCCAGAAGAACAGCCTTAGCGAAAGGCTTCTTGAAGGGAAATATGTAACTCTGTGAGATGAATTAACAGAACACAGTGCAGTTTCTCAGAAAGCTTCTTTCCAGTTTTCAACGGAAGATATTTCCTTTTTCACCATAGCCCTCTATGGGCTTCCAAATATCCCTTTGCGAATTCCACAAGAACAGCCTTAGCGAAAGGCCTCTTGAGGGGAAAGATGTAACTCTGTGAGATGAATTAACAGAACACAGAGCAGTTTCTCAGAAAGCTTCTTTCCAGTTTTGAACGGAAGATATTTCCTTTTTCACCATAGCCCTCTAGGTGCGTCCAAATATCACTTTGCGAATTCCACAAGAACAGCCTTAGCGAAAGACTTCTTGAAGGGAAAGATGTAACTCTGTGAGATAAATTAACAGAACACAGAGCAGTTGCTCAGAAAGCTTCTTTCCAGTTTTGAACGGAAGATATTTACTTTTTCACCATAGCCCTCTAAGGGCTTCCAAATATCCCTTTGCCAATTCCACAAGAACAGCCTTAGCGAAAGGCTTCTTGAAGGGAAAGATGTAACTCTGTGAGATGAATTAACAGAACACAGAGCAGTTTCTCAGAAAGCTTCTTTCCAGCTTTGAACGGAAGATATTTTCTTTTTCACCGTAGCCCTCTATGGGCTTCCAAATATCCCTTTGCCAATTCCTCAAGAACAGCCTTAGCGAAAGGCTTCTTGAAGGGAAACATGTAACTCTGTGAGATGAATTAACAGAACACAGAGCAGTTTCTCAGAAAGCTTCTTTCCAGTTTTGAACGGAAGATAGTTCCTTTTTCACCATAGCCCACTATGGGCTTCCAAATATCCCTTTGCCAATTCCACAAGAACAGCCTTAGTGAGAGGTTTCTTGAAGGGGAAGATGTAGCTCTGTGAGATGAATTAACAGAACACAGAGCAGTTTCTCAGAAAGCTTCTTTCCAGTTTTGAACGGAAGATATTTCCTTTTTCACCATAACCCTCTATGGGCTTCCAAATATCCCTTTGCCAATGCCACAAGAACAGCCTTAGCAAAAGATTTCTTGAAGGGGAAGATGTAACTCTGTGAGATGAATTAGCAGAACACAGAGCAGTTTCTCAGAAAGCTTCTTTCAAATTTTGAACGGAAGATATTTTCTTTTTCACCATAGCCATCTATGGGCTTGCAAATATCACTTTGCCAATTCCACAAGAAAAGCCTTAGCGAAAGGCTTCTTGAAGGGAAAGATGTAACTCTGTGAGATGAATTAACAGAACACAGAGCAGTTTCTCAGGAAGCTTCTTTCCAACTTTGAACGGAAGATATTTCCTTTTTCACCATAGCCCTCTATGGGCTTCCAAATATCCCTTTGCCAATTCCACAAGAACAACCTTAGCGAAAGGCTTCTTGAAGGGAAAGATGTAACTCTGTGAGATGAATTAACAGAACACAGAGCAGTTTCTCAGAAAGCTTCTTTCCATTTTTGAACGGAAGATATTTCCTTTTTCACCATGGCCCTCAATGGGCTTCCAAATATCCCTTTGCCAATTCCACAAGAACAGCCTTAGCGAAAGGATTCTTGAAGGGAAAGATGTAACTCTGTGAGATGAATTAACAGAACACAGAGCACTTTCTCAGAAAGCTTCTTTCCAGTTTTGAACGGAAGATATTTCCTTTTTCACCATAGCCCTCTACGGGCTTCCAAATATCTCTTTGCCAATTCCACAAGAACAGCCTTAGCGAAAGGCTTCTTGAAGGGAAAGATGTAACTCTGTGAGATGAATTAACAGAACACAGAGCAGTTTCTCAGAAAGCTTCTTTCCAGCTTTGAACGGAAGATATTTCCTTTTTCACCATAGCCCTCTATGGGCTTCCAAATATCCCTTTGCCAATTCCACAAAAAAAGCCTTAGCGACAGGCTTCTTGAAGGGAAAGATGTAACTCTGTGAGATGAATTAACAGAACACAGAGCAGTTTCTCAGAAAGCTTCTTTCCAGTTTTTAAAGGAATCTATTTCCTTTTTCACCATAGCCCTCTATGGGCTTCCAAATATCCCTTTTCCAATTCCACAAGAAAAGCCTTAGCGAAAGGCTTCTTGAAGGGAAAGAAGTAACTCTGTGAGATGAATTAACAGAACACAGAGCAGTTTCTCAGAAAGCTTCTTAACAGTTTTGAACGGAAGATATTTCCTTTTTCACCATAGCCCTCTAAGGGCTTGAAAATATCCCTTTGCCAATTCCACAAGAACAGCCTTAGTGAAAGGATACTTGAAGGGGAAGATGTAACTCTGTGAGATGAATTAACAGAACACAGAGCAGTTTCTCAGAAAGCTTCTTTCCAGTTTTGAACGGAAGATATTTCCTTTTTCACCAGAACCCACTATGAGCGTCCAAATATCCTTTTGCGAATTCCACAAGAACAGCCTTAGCGTAAGGCTTCTTGAAGGGAAAGATGTAACTCTGTGAGATGAATTAACAGAACACTGAGCAGTTTCTCAGAAAGCTTCTTTCCAGTTTTGAACGGAAGATATTTCCTTTTTCACCATAGCCCTCTATGAGCGTCCAAATATCCCTTTGCCAATTCCACAAGAACAGCCTTAGTGAAAGGCTTCTTGAAGGGAAAGATGTAACTCTGTGAGATGAATTAACAGAACACAGAGCAGTTTCTCAGAATGCTTCTTTCCATTTTTGAACGGAAGATATTTCCTTTTTCACCATAGCCCTCAATGGGCTTCCAAATATCCCTTTGCCAATTCCACAAGAACAGCCTTAGCGAAAGGATTCTTGAAGGGAAAGATGTAACTCTGTGAGATGAATTAACAGAACACAGAGCACTTTCTCAGAAAGCTTCTTTCCAGTTTTGAACGGAAGATATTTCCTTTTTCACCATAGCCCTCTACGGGCTTCCAAATATATCTTTGCCAATTCCACAAGAACAGCCTTAGCGAAAGGCTTCTTGAAGGGAAAGATGTAACTCTGTGAGATGAATTAACAGAACACAGAGCAGTTTCTCAGAAAGCTTCTTTCCAGCTTTGAACGGAAGATATTTCCTTTTTCACCATAGCCCTCTATGGGCTTCCAAATATCCCTTTGCCAATTCCACAAAAAAAGCCTTAGCGAAAGGCTTCTTGAAGGGAAAGATGTAACTCTGTGAGATGAATTAACAGAACACAGAGCAGTTTCTCAGAAAGCTTCTTTCCAGTTTTTAAAGGAATCTATTTCCTTTTTCACCATAGCCCTCTATGGGCTTCCCAATATCCCTTTTCCAATTCCACAAGAACAGCCTTAGCGAAAGGCTTCTTGAAGGGAAAGAAGTAACTCTGTGAGATGAATTAAAAGAACACAGTGCAGTTTCTCAGAAAGCTTCTTTCCAGTTTTGAACGGAAGATATTTCCTTTTTCACCATAGCCCTCTATGGGCTTCCAAATATCCCTTTGCCACTTCCACAAGAAAAGCCTTAGCGAAAGGCTTCTTGAAGGGAAAGATGTAACTCTGTGAGATGAATTAACAGAACACAGAGCAGTTTCTCAGAAAGCTTCTTTCCAGTTTTGAACGGAAGATATTTCCTTTTTCACCATAGCCCTCTATGGGCTTCCAAATATCCCTTTGCGAATTCCACAAGAACAGCCTTAGCGAAAGGCCTCTTGAGGGGAAAGATGTAACTCTGTGAGATGAATTAACAGAACACAGAGCAGTTTCTCAGAAAGCTTCTTTCCAGTTTTGAACGGAAGATATTTCCTTTTTCACCATAGCCCTCTAGGTGCGTCCAAATATCACTTTGCGAATTCCACAAGAACAGCCTTAGCGAAAGGCTTCTTGAAGGGAAAGATGTAACTCTGTGAGATAAATTAACAGAACACAGAGCAGTTTCTCAGAAAGCTTCTTTCCAGTTTTGAACAGAAGATATTTCCTTTTTCACCATAGCCCTCTAAGGGCTTCCAAATATCCCTTTGCCAATTCCACAAGAACAGCCTTAGGGAAAGGATTCTTGAAGGGAAAGATGTAACTCTGTGAGATGAATTAACAGAACACAGAGCACTTTCTCAGAAAGCTTCTTTCCAGTTTTGAACGGAAGATATTTCCTTTTTCACCATAGCCCTCTACGGGCTTCCAAATATCTCTTTCCCAATTCCACAAGAACAGCCTTAGCGAAAGGCTTCTTGAAGGGAAAGATGTAACTCTGTGAGATGAATTAACAGAACACAGAGCAGTTTCTCAGAAAGCTTCTTTCCAGCTTTGAACGGAAGATATTTCCTTTTTCACCATAGCCCTCTATGGGCTTCCAAATATCCCTTTGCCAATTCCACAAAAAAAGCCTTAGCGAAAGGCTTCTTGAAGGGAAAGATGTAACTCTGTGAGATGAATTAACAGAACACAGAGCAGTTTCTCAGAAAGCTTCTTTCCAGTTTTTAAAGGAATCTATTTCCTTTTTCACCATAGCCCTCTATGGGCTTCCAAATATCCCTTTGCCACTTCCACAAGAAAAGCCTTAGCGAAAGGCTTCTTAAAGGGAAAGATGTAACTCTGTGAGATGAATTAACAGAACACAGAGCAGTTTCTCAGAAAGCTTCTTTCCAGTTTTGAACGGAAGATATTTCCTTTTTCACCATAGCCCTCTAGGTGCGTCCAAATATCACTTTGCGAATTCCACAAGAACAGCCTTAGCGAAAGGCTTCTTGAAGGGAAAGATGTAACTCTGTGAGATAAATTAACAGAACACAGAGCAGTTTCTCAGAAAGCTTCTTTCCAGTTTTGAACGGAAGATATTTCCTTTTTCACCATAGCCCTCTAAGGGCTTCCAAATATCCCTTTGCCATTTCCACAAGAACAGCCTTAGGGAAAGGATTCTTGAAGGGAAAGATGTAACTCCGTGAGATGAATTAACAGAACACAGAGCAGTTTCTCAGAAAGCTTCTTAACAGTTTTGAACGGAAGACATTTCCTTTTTCACCATAGTCCTCTATGGGCTTCCAAATATCACTTTGCGAATTCCACAAGAACAGCCTTAGCGAAAGGCTTCTTGAAGTTAAAGATGTAACTCTGTGAGATGAATTAACAGAACACAGAGCAGTTTCTCAGAATGCTTCTTTCCAGCTTTGAACGGAAGATATTTCCTTTTTCACCATAGCCCTCTATGGGCTTCCAAATATCCCTTTGCCAATTCCTCAAGAACAGCCTTAGCGAAAGGCTTCTTGAAGGGAAAGATGTAACTCTGTGAGATGAATTAACAGAACACAGAGCAGTTTCTCAGAAAGCTTCTTTCCAGTTTTGAACGGAAGATAGTTCCTTTTTCACCATAGCCCTCTATGGGCTTCCAAATATCCCTTTGCCAATTCCACAAGAACAGCCTTAGCGAAAGGTTTCTTGAAGGGGAAGATGTAACTCTGTGAGATGAATTAACAGAACACAGAGCAGTTTCTCAGAAAGCTTCTTTCCAGTTTTGAGCGGAAGATATTTCCTTTTTCACCATAGCCCTCTAAGGGCTTGAAAATATCCCTTTGCCATTTCCACAAGAACAGCCTTAGCGAAAGGTTTCTTGAAGGGGAAGATGTAACTCTGTGAGATGAATTAACAGAACACAGAGCAGTTTCTCAGAAAGCTTCTTTCCAGTTTTTAAAGGAATCTATTTCCTTTTTCACCATAGCCATCTATGGGCTTCCAAATATCCCTTTTCCAATTCCACAAGAACAGCCTTAGCGAAAGGCTTCTTGAAGGGAAAGAAGTAACTCTGTGAGATGAATTAAAAGAACGCAGTGCAGTTTCTCACAAAGCTTCTTTCCAGTTTTGAACGGAAGATATTTCCTTTTTCACCATAGCGCTCTAAGGGCTTCCAAATATCCCTTTGCCAATTCCACAAGAACAGCCTTAGGGAAAGGAGTCTTGAAGGGAAAGATGTAACTCCGTGAGATGAATTAACAGAACACAGAGCAGTTTCTCAGAAAGCTTCTTAACAGTTTTGAACGGAAGATATTTCCTTTTTCACCATAGTCCTCTATGGGCTTCCAAATATCACTTTGCGAATTCCACAAGAACAGCCTTAGCGAAAGGCTTCTTGAAGGGAAAGATGTAACTCTGTGAGATGAATTAACAGAACACAGAGCAGTTTCTCAGAAAGCTTCTTTCCAGCTTTGAACCGAAGATATTTCCTTTTTCACCATAGCCCTCTATGGGCTTCCAAATATCCCTTTGCCAATTCCTCAAGAACAGCCTTAGCGAAAGGCTTCTTGAAGGGAAAGATGTAACTCTGTGAGATGAATTAACAGAACACAGAGCAGTTTCTCAGAAAGCTTCTTTCCACTTTTGAACGGAAGATATTTCCTTTTTCACTATAGCCCTCTACGGGCTTCCAAATATGTCTTTGCCAATTCCACAAGAACAGCCTTAGCGAAAGGCTTCTTGAAGGGAAAGATGTAACTCTGTGAGATGAATTAACAGAACACAGAGCAGTTTCTCAGAAAGCTTCTTTCCAGTTTTGAACGGAAGATATTTCCTTTTTCACCATAGCCCTCTATGGGCTTCCAAATATCCCTTTGCCAATTCCACAAAAAAAGCCTTAGCGAAAGGCTTCTTGAAGGGAAAGATGTAACTCTCTGAGATGAATTAACAGAACACAGAGCAGTTTCTCAGAAAGCTTCTTTCCAGGTTTAAACGGAAGATATTTCCTTTTTCACCATAGCCCTTTATGGGCTTCCAAATATCCCTTTGCCAATTCCACAAGAACAGCCTTAGCGAAAGGCTTCTTGAAGGGAAAGATGTAACTCTGTGAGATGAATTAACAGAACACAGAGCACTTTCTCAGAAAGCTTCTTTCCAGTTTTGAACGGAAGATAGTTCCTTTTTCACCATAGCCCTCTACGGGCTTCCAAATATCTCTTTGCCAATTCCACAAGAAAAGCCTTAGCGAAAGGCTTCTTGAAGGGAAAGATGTAACTCTGTGAGATGAATTAACAGAACACAGAGCAGTTTCTCAGAAAGCTTCTTTCCAACTTTGAACGGAAGATATTTCCTTTTTCACCATAGCCCTCTATGGGCTTCCAAATATCCCTTTGCCAATTCCACAAAAAAAGCCTTAGCGAAAGGCTTCTTGAAGGGAAAGATGTAACTCTGTGAGATGAATTAACAGAACACAGAGCAGTTTCTCAGAAAGCTTCTTTCCAGTTTTTAAAGGAATCTATTTCCTTTTTCACCATAGCCCTCTATGGGCTTCCAAATATCCCTTTTCCAATTCCACAAGAACAGCCTTAGCGAAAGGCTTCTTGAAGGGAAAGAAGTAACTCTGTGAGATGAATTAAAAGAACACAGTGCAGTTTCTCAGAAAGCTTCTTTCCAGTTTTGAAGGGAAGATATTTCCTTTTTCACCATAGCCCTCTATGGGCTTTCAAATATCCCTTTGCCACTTCCACAAGAAAAGCCTTAGCGAAAGGCTTCTTGAAGGGAAAGATGTAACTCTGTGAGATTAATTAACAGAACACAGAGCAGTTTCTCAGAAAGCTTCTTTCCAGTTTTGAACGGAAGATATTTCCTTTTTCACCATAGCCCTCTATGGGTTTCCAAATATCCCTTTGCGAATTCCACAAGAACAGCCTTAGCGAAAGGCCTCTTGAGGGGAAAGATGTAACTCTGTGAGATGAATTAACAGAACACAGAGCAGTTTCTCAGAAAGCTTCTTTCCAGTTTTGAACGGAAGATATTTCCTTTTTCACCATAGCCCTCTAGGTGCGTCCAAATATCACTTTGGGAATTCCATAAGAACAGCCTTAGCGAAAGGCTTCTTGAAGGGAAAGATGTAACTCTGTGAGATAAATTAACAGAACACAGAGCAGTTTCTCAGAAAGCTTCTTTCCAATTTTTAACGGAAGATATTTCCTTTTTCACCATAGCCCTCTAAGGGCTTACAAATATCCCTTTGCCAATTCCACAAGAACAGCCTTAGGGAAAGGATTCTTGAAGGGAAAGATGTAACTCCGTGAGATGAATTAACAGAACACAGAGGAGTTTCTCAGAAAGCTTCTTAACAGTTTTGAACGGAAGATATTTCCTTTTTCGCGATAGTCCTCTATGGGCTTCCAAATATCACTTTGCGAATTCCACAAGAACAGCCTTAGCGAAAGGCTTCTTGAAGGGAAAGATGTAACTCTGTGAGATGAATTAACAGGACACAGAGCAGTTTCTCAGAAAGCTTCTTTCCAGCTTTGAACGGAAGATATTTCCTTTTTCACCATAGCCCTCTATGGGCTTCCAAATATCCCTTTGCCAATTCCTCAAGAACAGCCTTAGCGAAAGGCGTCTTGAAGGGAAAGATGTAACTCTGTGAGATGAATTAACAGAACACAGAGCAGTTTCTCAGAAAGCTTCTTTCCAGTTTTGAACGGAAGATAGTTCCTTTTTCACCAGAGCCCTCTATGGGCTTCCAAATATCCCTTTGCCAATTCCACAAGAACAGCCTTAGCGAAAGGTTTCTTGAAGGGGAAGATGTAACTCTGTGAGATGAATTAACAGAACACAGAGCAGTTTCTCAGAAAGCTTCTTTCCAGTTTTGAGCGGAAGATATTTCCTTTTTCACCATAGCCCTCTAAGGGCTTGAAAATATCCCTTTGCCAATTCCACAAGAACAGCCTTAGCGAAAGGCTTCTTGAAGGGAAAGATGTAACTCTGTGAGATAAATTAACAGAACACAGAGCAGTTTCTCAGAAAGCTTCTTTACAGTTTTGAACGGAAGATATTTCCTTTTTCACCATAGCCCTCTATGGGCTTCCAAATATCCCTTTGCCAATTCCACAAGAACAGCCTTAGTGAAAGGATTCTTGAAGGGGAAGATGTAACTCTGTGAGATGAATTAACAGAACACAGAGCAGTTTCTCAGAAAGCTTCTTTCCAGTTTTGAACGGAAGATAGTTCCTTTTTCACCAGAACCCACTATGAGCGTCCAAATATCCTTTTGCGAATTCCACAAGAACAGCCTTAGCGTAAGGCTTCTTGAAGGGAAAGATGTAACTCTGTGAGATGAATTAACAGAACACAGAGCAGTTTCTCAGAAAGCTTCTTTCCAGTTTTGAACGGAAGATATTTCCTTTTTCACCATAGCCCTCTATGGGCTTCGAAATATCCCTTTGCCAATTCCACAAAAAAAGCCTTAGCGAAAGGCTTCTTTAAGGGAAAGATGTAACTCTCTGAGATGAATTAACAGAACACAGAGCAGTTTCTCAGAAAGCTTCTTTCCAGGTTTAAACGGAAGATATTTCCTTTTTCACCATAGCCCTTTATGGGCTTCCAAATATCCCTTTGCCAATTCCACAAGAACAGCCTTAGCGAAAGGCTTCTTGAAGGGAAAGAAGTAACTCTGTGAGATGATTAACAGAACACAGAGCAGTTTCACAGGAAACTTCTTTCCAGTTTTGAACGGAAGATATTTCCTATTTCACCATAGCCCTCTATGGGCTTCCAAATATCCCTTTGCCAATTCCACAAGAAAAGCCTTAGCGAAAGGCTTCTTGAAGGGAAAGATGTAACTCTGTGAGATGAATTAACAGAACACAGAGCAGTTTCTCAGAAAGCTTCTTTCCAGTTTTGAACGGAAGATATTTCCTTTTTCACCATAGCCCTCTAAGGGCTTCCAAATATCCCTTTGCCAATTCCACAAGAACAGCCTTAGCGAAAGGCTTCTTGAAGGGAAAGATGTAACTCTTTGAGATGAATTAACAGAACACAGAGCAGTTTCTCAGAAAACTTCTTTCCAGTTTTGAACGGAAGATATTTCCTTTTTCACCATAGCCCTCTATGGGCTTCCAAATATCCCTTTGCCAATTCCAGAAGAACAGCCTTAGCGAAACGCTTCTTGATGGGGAAGATGTAATTCGGTGAGATGATTTAACAGAACACAGATCAGATTCTCAGAAAGCTTCTTTCCAGGTTGAACGGAAGATATTTCCCTTTTCACCATAGCCCTCTATGGGCTTCCAAATATCCCTTTGCCAATTCCACAAGAAAAGCCTTAGCGAAAGGCTTCTTGAAGGGAAAGATGTAACACTGTGAGATGAATTAACAGAACACAGAGCAGTTTCTCAGAAAGCTTCTTTCCAGTTTTTAAAGGAATCTATTTCCTTTTTCACCATAGCCCTCTATGGGCTTCCAAATATCCCTTTTCCAATTCCACAAGAACAGCCTTAGCAAAAGGCTTCTTGAAGGGAAAGAAGCAACTCTGTGAGATGAATTAAAAGAACACAGTGCAGTTTCTCAGAAAGCTTCTTTCCAGTTTTGAACGGAAGATATTTCCTTTTTCACCATAGCCCTCTATGGGCTTCCAAATATCCCTTTGCAACTTCCACAAGAAAAGCCTTAGCGAAAGGCTTCTTGAAGGGAAAGATGTAACTCTGTGAGATGAATTAACAGAACACAGAGCAGTTTCTCAGAAAGCTTCTTTCCAGTTTTGAACGGAAGATATTTCCTTTTTCACCATAGCCCTCTATGGGCTTCCAAATATCCCTTTGCCAATTCCACAAGAACAGCCTTAGCGAAAGGCCTCTTGAAGGGAAAGATGTAACTCTGTGAGATGAATTAACAGAACACAGAGAAGTTTCTCAGAAAGCTTCTTTCCAGTTTTGAACGGAGGATATTTCCTTTTTCACCATAGCCCTCTATGGGCGTCAAAATATCCCTTTGCCAATTCCACAAGAACAGCCTTAGTGAAAGGCTTCTTGAAGGGACGATGTAACTCTGTGAGATGAATTAACAGAACTCAGAGCATTTTCTCAGAAAGCTTCTTTCCAGTTTTGAACGGAAGATATTTCCTTTTTCACCATAGCCCTCTATGGGCTTCCAAATATCCCTTTGCCAATTCCTCAAGAACAGCCTTAGCGAAAGGCTTCTTGAAGGGAAAGATGTAACTCTGTGAGATGAATTAACAGAACACAGAGCAGTTTCCCAGAAAGCTTCTTTCCAGTTTTGAACGGAAGATATTTCCTTTTTCACCATAACCCTCTATGGGCTTCCAAATATCCCTTTGCCAATTACAAAAGAACAGACTTAGCGAAAGGTTTCTTGAAGGGGAAGATGTAACTCTGTGAGATGAATTAACAGAACACAGAGCAGTTTCTCAGAAAGCGTCTTTCCAATTTTGAACGGAAGATATTTTCTTTTTCACCATAGCCATCTATGGGCTTCCAAATATCACTTTGCCAATTCCACAAGAAAAGCCTTAGCGAAAGGCTTCTTGAAGGGAAAGATGTAACTCTGTGAGATGAATTAACAGAACACAGAGCAGTTTCTCAGGAAGCTTCTTTCCAACTTTGATCGGAAGATGTTTCCTTTTTCACCATAGCCCTCTATGGGCTTCCAAATATCCCTTTGCCAATTCCACAAGAACAGCCTTAGCGAAAGGCTTCTTGAAGGGAAAGATGTAACTCTGTGAGATGAATTAACAGAACACAGAGCAGTTTCTCAGAAAGCTTCTTTCCATTTTTGAACGGAAGATATTTCCTTTTTCACCATAGACCTCAATGGGCTTCCAAATATCCCTTTGCCAATTCCACAAGAACAGCCTTAGCGAAAGGATGCTTGAAGGGAAAGATGTAACTCTGTGAGATGAATTAACAGAACACAGTGCAGTTTCTCAGAAAGCTTCTTTCCAGGTTTGAACGGAAGATATTTCGTTTTTCACCATAGCCCTCTATGGGCTTCCAAATATCCCTTTGCCAAATCCACAAGAACAGCCTTAGCGAAAGGCTTCTGGAAGGGAAAGATGTAACTCTGTGAGATGATTAACAGAACACAGAGCAGTTTCTCCAAAAGCTTCTTTCCAGTTTTGAACGGAAGATATTTCCTTTTTCACCATAGCCCTCTATGGGCTTCCAAATATCCCTTTGCCAATTCCAGAAGAACAGCCTTAGCGAAACGCTTCTTGATGGGGAAGATGTAATTCTGTCAGATGATTTAACAGAACACAGATCAGATTCTCAGAAAGCTTCTTTCCAGGTTGAACGGAAGATATTTCCCTTTTCACCGTAGCCCTCTATGGGCTTCCAAATATCCCTTTGCCAATTCCACAAGAAAAGCCTTAGCGAAAGGCTTCTTGAAGGGAAAGATGTAACTCTGTGAGATGAATTAACAGAACACAGAGCAGTTTCTCAGAAAGCTTCTTTGCAGTTTTTAAAGGAATCTATTTCCTTTTTCACCATAGCCCTCTATGGGCTTCCAAATATCCCTTTTCCAATTCCACAAGAACAGCCTTAGCGAAAGGCTTCTTGAAGGGAAAGAAGTAACTCTGTGAGATGAATTAAAAGAACACAGTGCAGTTTCTCAGAAAGCTTCTTTCCAGTTTTGAACGGAAGATATTTCCTTTTTCACCATAGCCCTCTATGGGCTTCCAAATATCCCTTTGCCACTTCCACAAGAAAAACCTTAGCGAAAGGTTTCTTCAAGGGAAAGATGTAACTCTGTGAGATGAATTAACAGAACACAGAGCAGTTTCTCAGAAAGCTTCTTTCCAGTTTTGAACGGAAGATATTTCCTTTTTCACCATAGCCCTCTATGGGCTTCCAAATATCCCTTTGCCAATTCCACAAGAACAGCCTTAGCGAAAGGCCTCTTGAAGGGAAAGATGTAACTCTGTGAGATGAATTAACAGAACACAGAGTAGTTTCTCAGAAAGCTTCTTTCCAGTTTTAAACGGAAGATATTTCCTTTTTCACCATAGCCCTCTAGGTGCGTCCAAATATCACTTTGCGAATTCCACAAGAACAGCCTTAGCGAAAGGCTTTTTGAAGGGAAAGATGTAACTCTGTGAGGTGTATTAACAGAACACAGTGCAGTTTTTCAGAAAAATTCTTTCCAGTTTTTAAAGGAAGATATTTCCTTTTTCACCATAGCCCTCTATGGGCTTCCAAATATCACTTTCTAAATTCCAGAAGAACAGCCTTAGCGAAAGGCTTCCTGAAGGGAAAGATGTAACTCTCTGAGATGAATTAACAGAACACAGAGCAGTTTCTCAGAAAGCTTCTTTCCAGGTTTAAACGGAAGATATTTCCTTTTTCACCATAGCCCTTTATGGGCTTCCAAATATCCCTTTGCCAATTCCACAAGAACAGCCTTAGCGAAAGGCTTCTTGAAGGGAAAGATGTAACTCTGTGAGATGATTAACAGAACACAGAGCAGTTTCACAGGAAATTTCTTCCCTGTTTTGAACGGAAGATATTTCCTTTTTCACCATAGCCCTCTATGGGCTTCCAAATATCCCTTTGCCAATTCCACAAGAAAAGCCTTAGCGAAAGGCTTCTTGAAGGGAAAGATGTAACTCTGTGAGATGAATTAACAGAACACAGAGCAGTTTCTCAGAAAGCTTCTTTCCAGTTTTGAACGGAAGATATTTCCTTTTTCACCGTAGCCCTCTATGGGCTTCCAAATATCCCTTTGCCAATTCCACAAGAACAGCCTTAGCGAAAGGCTTCTTGAAGGGAAAGATGTAACTCTCTGAGATGAATTAACAGAACACAGAGCAGTTTCTCAGAAAGCTTCTTTCCAGGTTTAAACGGAAGATATTTCCTTTTTCACCATAGCCCTTTATGGGCTTCCAAATATCCCTTTGCCAATTCCACAAGAACAGCCTTAGCGAAAGGCTTCTTGAAGGGAAAGATGTAACTCTGTGAGATGATTAACAGAACACAGAGCAGTTTCACAGGAAACTTCTTTCCAGTTTTGAACGGAAGATATTTCCTTTTTCACCATAGCCCTCTATGGGCTTCCAAATATCCCTTTGCCAATTCCACAAGAAGAGCCTTAGCGAAAGGCTTCTTGAAGGGAAAGATGTAACTCTGTGAGATGAATTAACAGAACACAGAGCAGTTTCTCAGAAAGCTTCTTTCCAGTATTGAACGGAAGATATTTCCTTTTTCACCATAGCCCTCTAAGGGCTTCCAAATATCCCTTTGCCAATTCCACAAGAACAGCCTTAGCGAAAGGCTTCTTGAAGGGAAAGATGTAACTCTGTGAGATGAATTAACAGAACATAGAACAGCTTCTCAGAAAGCTTCTTTCCAGTTTTGAACGGAAGATATTTCCTTTTTCACCATAGCCCTCTACGGGCTTCCAAATATCTCTTTGCCAATTCCACAAGAACAGCCTTAGGGAAAGGCTTCTTGAAGGGAAAGATGTAACTCTGTGAGATGAATTAACAGAACACAGAGCAGTTTCTCAGAAAGCTTCTTTCCAGCTTTGAACGGAAGATATTTCCTTTTTCACCATAGCCCTCTAAGGGCTTCCAAATATCCCTTTGCCAATTCCACAAAAAAAGCCTTAGCGAAGGCTTCTTGAAGGGAATGATGTAACTCTCTGCCATGAATTAACAGAACACAGAGCAGTTTCTCAGAAAGCTTCTTTCCAGGTTTGAATGGAAGATATTTCGTTTTTCACCATAGCCCTCTATGGGCTTCCAAATATCCCTTTGCCAATTCCACAAGAACAGCCTTAGCGAAAGGCTTCTGGAAGGGAAAGATGTAACTCTGTGAGATGATTAACAGAACACAGAGCAGTTTCACAAAAAACTTCTTTCCAGTTTTGAACGGAAGATATTTCCTTTTTCACCGTAGCCCTCTATGGGCTTCCAAATATCCCTATGCCAATTCCACAAGAAAAGCATTAGCGAAAGGCTTCTTGAAGGGAAAGATGTAACTCTGTGAGATGAATTAACAGAACACAGAGCAGTTTCTCAGAAAGCTTCTTTCCAGTTTTGAACGGAAGATATTTCCTTTTTCACCATAGCCCTCTATGGGCTTCCAAATATCCCTTTGCCAATTCCAGAAGTACAGCCTTAGCGAAACGCTTCTTGATGGGGAAGATGTAATTCTGTGAGATGATTTAACAGAACACAGATCAGATTCTCAGAAAGCTTCTTTCCAGGTTGAACGGAAGATATTTCCCTTTTCACCATAGCCCTCTATGGGCTTCCAAATATCCCTTTGCCAATTCCACAAGAAAAGCCTTAGCGAAAGGCTTCTTGAAGGGAAAGATGTAACTCTGTGAGATGAATTAACAGAACACAGAGCAGTTCTCAGAAAGCTTCTTTCCAGTTTTTAAAGGAATCTATTTCCTTTTTCACCATAGCCCTCTATGGGCTTCCAAATATCCCTTTTCCAATTCCACAAGAACAGCCTTAGCGAAAGGCTTCTTGAAGGGAAAGAAGTAACTCTGTGAGATGAATTAAAAGAACACAGTACAGTTTCTCAGAAAGCTTCTTTCCAGTTTTGAACGGAAGATATTTCCTTTTTCACCATAGCCCTCTATGGGCTTCCAAATATCCCTTTGCCACTTCCACAAGAAAAGCCTTAGCGAAAGGCTTCTTCAAGGGAAAGATGTAACTCTGTGAGATGAATTAACAGAACACAGAGCAGTTTCTCAGAAAGCTTCTTTCCAGTTTTGAACGGAAGATATTTCCTTTTTCACCATAGCCCTCAATGGGCTTCCAAATATCACATTGCGAATTCCACAAGAACAGCCTTAGCGAAAGGCTTCTTGAAGGGAATGATGTAACTCTGTGAGATGAATTAACAGAACACAGAGCAGTTTCTCAGAAAGCTTCTTTCCAGCTTTGAACGGAAGATATTTCCTTTTTCACCATAGCCCTCTATGGGCTTCCAAATATCCCTTTGCCAATTCCTCAAGAACAGCCTTAGCGAAAGGCGTCTTGAAGGGAAAGATGTAACTCTGTGAGATGAATTAACAGAACACAGAGCAGTTTCTCAGAAAGCTTCTTTCCAGTTTTGAACGGAAGATAGTTCCTTTTTCACCATAGCCCTCTATGGGCTTCCAAATATCCCTTTGCCAATTCCACAAGAACAGCCTTAGCGAAAGGTTTCTTGAAGGGGAAGATGTAACTCTGTGAGATGAATTAACAGAACACAGAGCAGTTTCTCAGAAAGCTTCTTTCCAGTTTTGAACGGAAGATACTTCCTTTTTCACCATAGCCCTCTACGGGCTTCCAAATATCTCTTTGCCAATTCCACAAGAACAGCCTTAGCGAAAGGCTTCTTGAAGGGAAAGATGTAACTCTGTGAGATGAATTAACAGAACACAGAGCAGTTTCTCAGAAAGCTTCTTTCCAGTTTGGAACGGAAAATATTTCCTTTTTCACCATAGCCCTCTATGGGCTTCCAAATATCCCTTTGCCAATTCCACAAAAAAAGCCTTAGCGAAAGGCTTCTTGAAGGGAAAGATGTAACTCTCTGAGATGAATTAACAGAACACAGAGCAATTTCTCAGAAAGCTTCTTTCCAGGTTTAAACGGAAGATATTTCCTTTTTCACCATAGCTCTTTATGGGCTTCCAAATATCCCTTTGCCAATTCCACAAGAACAGCCTTAGCGAAAGGCTTCTTGAAGGGAAAGATGTAACTCTGTGAGATGATTAACAGAACACAGAGCAGTTTCACAGGAAACTTCTTTCCAGTTTTGAACGGAAGATATTTCCTTTTTCACCATAACCCTCTATGGGCTTCCAAATATCCCTTTGCCAATTCCACAAGAAGAGCCTTAGCGAAAGGCTTCTTGAAGGGAAAGATGTAACTCTGTGAGATGAATTAACAGAACACAGAGCAGTTTCTCAGAAAGCTTCTTTCCAGTTTTGAACGGAAGATATTTCCTTTTTCACCATAGCCCTCTAAGGGCTTCCAAATATCCCTTTGCCAATTCCACAAGAACAGCCTTAGCGAAAGGCTTCTTGAAGGGAAAGATGTAACTCTGTGAGATGAATTAACAGAACACAGAGCAGTTTCTCAGAAAGCTTCTTTCCAGTTTTGAACGGAAGATATTTCCTTTTTCACCATAGCCCTCTATGGGCGTCAAAAATCCCTTAGCGAATTCCACAAGAACAGCATTAGCGTAAGGCTTCTGGAAGGGAAAGATGTACTCTGGAAGATGATTTAACAGAACACAGAGCAGTTTCTCAGAAAGCTTCTTTCCAGTTTTGAACGGAAGATATTTCCTTTTTCACCATAGCCCTCTATGGGCTTCCAAATATCCCTTTGCCAATTCCAGAAGTACAGCCTTAGCGAAACGCTTCTTGATGGGGAAGATGTAATTCTGTGAGATGATTTAACAGAACACAGATCAGATTCTCAGAAAGCTTCTTTCCAGGTTGAACGGAAGATATTTCCCTTTTCACCATAGCCCTCTATGGGCTTCCAAATATCCCTTTGCCAATTCCACAAGAAAAGCCTTAGCGAAAGGCTTCTTGAAGGGAAAGATGTAACTCTGTGAGATGAATTAACAGAACACAGAGCAGTTCTCAGAAAGCTTCTTTCCAGTTTTTAAAGGAATCTATTTCCTTTTTCACCATAGCCCTCTATGGGCTTCCAAATATCCCTTTTCCAATTCCACAAGAACAGCCTTAGCGAAAGGCTTCTTGAAGGGAAAGAAGTAACTCTGTGAGATGAATTAAAAGAACACAGTACAGTTTCTCAGAAAGCTTCTTTCCAGTTTTGAACGGAAGATATTTCCTTTTTCACCATAGCCCTCTATGGGCTTCCAAATATCCCTTTGCCACTTCCACAAGAAAAGCCTTAGCGAAAGGCTTCTTCAAGGGAAAGATGTAACTCTGTGAGATGAATTAACAGAACACAGAGCAGTTTCTCAGAAAGCTTCTTTCCAGTTTTGAACGGAAGATATTTCCTTTTTCACCATAGCCCTCAATGGGCTTCCAAATATCACATTGCGAATTCCACAAGAACAGCCTTAGCGAAAGGCTTCTTGAAGGGAATGATGTAACTCTGTGAGATGAATTAACAGAACACAGAGCAGTTTCTCAGAAAGCTTCTTTCCAGCTTTGAACGGAAGATATTTCCTTTTTCACCATAGCCCTCTATGGGCTTCCAAATATCCCTTTGCCAATTCCTCAAGAACAGCCTTAGCGAAAGGCGTCTTGAAGGGAAAGATGTAACTCTGTGAGATGAATTAACAGAACACAGAGCAGTTTCTCAGAAAGCTTTTTTCCAGTTTTGAACGGAAGATAGTTCCTTTTTCACCATAGCCCTCTATGGGCTTCCAAATATCCCTTTGCCAATTCCACAAGAACAGCCTTAGCGAAAGGTTTCTTGAAGGGGAAGATGTAACTCTGTGAGATGAATTAACAGAACACAGAGCAGTTTCTCAGAAAGCTTCTTTCCAGTTTTGAACGGAAGATACTTCCTTTTTCACCATAGCCCTCTACGGGCTTCCAAATATCTCTTTGCCAATTCCACAAGAACAGCCTTAGCGAAAGGCTTCTTGAAGGGAAAGATGTAACTCTGTGAGATGAATTAACAGAACACAGAGCAGTTTCTCAGAAAGCTTCTTTCCAGTTTGGAACGGAAAATATTTCCTTTTTCACCATAGCCCTCTATGGGCTTCCAAATATCCCTTTGCCAATTCCACAAAAAAAGCCTTAGCGAAAGGCTTCTTGAAGGGAAAGATGTAACTCTCTGAGATGAATTAACAGAACACAGAGCAATTTCTCAGAAAGCTTCTTTCCAGGTTTAAACGGAAGATATTTCCTTTTTCACCATAGCTCTTTATGGGCTTCCAAATATCCCTTTGCCAATTCCACAAGAACAGCCTTAGCGAAAGGCTTCTTGAAGGGAAAGATGTAACTCTGTGAGATGATTAACAGAACACAGAGCAGTTTCACAGGAAACTTCTTTCCAGTTTTGAACGGAAGATATTTCCTTTTTCACCATAACCCTCTATGGGCTTCCAAATATCCCTTTGCCAATTCCACAAGAAGAGCCTTAGCGAAAGGCTTCTTGAAGGGAAAGATGTAACTCTGTGAGATGAATTAACAGAACACAGAGCAGTTTCTCAGAAAGCTTCTTTCCAGTTTTGAACGGAAGATATTTCCTTTTTCACCATAGCCCTCTAAGGGCTTCCAAATATCCCTTTGCCAATTCCACAAGAACAGCCTTAGCGAAAGGCTTCTTGAAGGGAAAGATGTAACTCTGTGAGATGAATTAACAGAACACAGAGCAGTTTCTCAGAAAGCTTCTTTCCAGTTTTGAACGGAAGATATTTCCTTTTTCACCATAGCCCTCTATGGGCGTCAAAAATCCCTTAGCGAATTCCACAAGAACAGCATTAGCGTAAGGCTTCTGGAAGGGAAAGATGTACTCTGGAAGATGATTTAACAGAACACAGAGCAGTTTCTCAGAACGCTTCTTTCCAGTTTTGAACGGAAGATATTTCCTTTTTCACCATAGCCCTCTATGGGCTTCCAAATATCACTTTGCCAATTCCACAAGAACAGCCTTAGCGAAAGGCTTCTTGAAGGGAAAGATGTAACTCTGTGAGATGAATTAACAGAACACAGAGCAGTTTCTCAGAAAGCTTCTTTCCAGTTTTGAACGGAAGATATTTCCTTTTTCACCATAGCCCTCTATGGGCTTCCAAATATCCCTTTGCCAATTCCACAAGAACAGCCTTAGCGAAAGGCTTCTTAAAGGGAAAGATGTAACTCTGGGAGATGAATTAACAGAACACAGAGCAGTTTCTCAGAAAGCTTCTTTCCAGTTTTGAACGGAAGATATTTCCTTTTTCACCATAGCCCTCTATGGGCGTCAAAATATCCCTTTGCCAATTCCACAAGAACAGACTTAGTGAAAGGCTTCTTGAAGGGAACGATGTAACTCTGTGAGATGAATTAACAGAACTCAGAGCATTTTCTCAGAAAGCTTCTTTCCAGTTTTGAACGGAAGATATTTCCTTTTTCACCATAGCCCTCAATGGGCTTCCAAATATCACATTGCGAATTCCAGAAGAACAGCCTTAGCGAAAGGCTTCTTGAAGGGAATGATGTAACTCTGTGAGATGAATTAACAGAACACAGAGCAGTTTCTCAGAAAGCTTCTTTCCAGCTTTGAACGGAAGATATTTCCTTTTTCACCATAGCCCTCTATGGGCTTCCAAATATCCCTTTGCCAATTCCTCAAGAACAGCCTTAGCGAAAGGCTTCTTGAAGGGAAAGATGTAACTCTGTGAGATGATTAACAGAACACAGAGCAGTTTCACAGGAAACTTCTTTCCAGTTTTGAACGGAAGATATTTCCTTTTTCACCATAACCCTCTATGGGCTTCCAAATATCCCTTTGCCAATTCCACAAGAAGAGCCTTAGCGAAAGGCTTCTTGAAGGGAAAGATGTAACTCTGTGAGATGAATTAACAGAACACAGAGCAGTTTCTCAGAAAGCTTCTTTCCAGTTTTGAACGGAAGATATTTCCTTTTTCACCATAGCCCTCTAAGGGCTTCCAAATATCCCTTTGCCAATTCCACAAGAACAGCCTTAGCGAAAGGCTTCTTGAAGGGAAAGATGTAACTCTGTGAGATGAATTAACAGAACACAGAGCAGTTTCTCAGAAAGCTTCTTTCCAGTTTTGAACGGAAGATATTTCCTTTTTCACCATAGCCCTCTATGGGCGTCAAAAATCCCTTAGCGAATTCCACAAGAACAGCATTAGCGTAAGGCTTCTGGAAGGGAAAGATGTACTCTGGAAGATGATTTAACAGAACACAGAGCAGTTTCTCAGAAAGCTTCTTTCCAGCTTTGAACGGAAGATATTTCCTTTTTCACCATAGCCCTCTATGGGCTTCCAAATATCCCTTTGCCAATTCCTCAAGAACAGCCTTAGCGAAAGGCGTCTTGAAGGGAAAGATGTAACTCTGTGAGATGAATTAACAGAACACAGAGCAGTTTCTCAGAAAGCTTCTTTCCAGTTTTGAACGGAAGATAGTTCCTTTTTCACCATAGCCCTCTATGGGCTTCCAAATATCCCTTTGCCAATTCCACAAGAACAGCCTTAGCGAAAGTTTTCTTGAAGGGGAAGATGTAACTCTGTGAGATGAATTAACAGAACACAGAGCAGTTTCTCAGAAAGCTTCTTTCCAGTTTTGAACGGAAGATATTTCCTTTTTCACCATAGCCCTCTACGGGCTTCCAAATATCTCTTTGCCAATTCCACAAGAACAGCCTTAGCGAAAGGCTTCTTGAAGGGAAAGATGTAACTCTGTGAGATGAATTAACAGAACACAGAGCAGTTTCTCAGAAAGCTTCTTTCCAGTTTGGAACGGAAGATATTTCCTTTTTCACCATAGCCCTCTATGGGCTTCCAAATATCCCTTTGCCAATTCCACAAAAAAAGCCTTAGCGAAAGGCTTCTTGAAGGGAAAGATGTAACTCTCTGAGATGAATTAACAGAACACAGAGCAATTTCTCA
This sequence comes from Chlorocebus sabaeus, assembly GCF_047675955.1. Lineage (NCBI taxonomy): Eukaryota > Metazoa > Chordata > Mammalia > Primates > Cercopithecidae > Chlorocebus > Chlorocebus sabaeus. Next base: position 46,375,456 of record NC_132911.1, read on the forward strand.
GAAAGCTTCTTTCCAGGTTTAAACGGAAGATATTTCCTTTTTCACCATAGCTCTTTATGGGCTTCCAAATATCCCTTTGCCAATTCCACAAGAACAGCCTTAGCGAAAGGCTTCTTGAAGGGAAAGATGTAACTCTGTGAGATGATTAACAGAACACAGAGCAGTTTCACAGGAAACTTCTTTCCAGTTTTGAACGGAAGATATTTCCTTTTTCACCATAACCCTCTATGGGCTTCCAAATATCCCTTTGCCAATTCCACAAGAAGAGCCTTAGCGAAAGGCTTCTTGAAGGGAAAGATGTAACTCTGTGAGATGAATTAACAGAACACAGAGCAGTTTCTCAGAAAGCTTCTTTCCAGTTTTGAACGGAAGATATTTCCTTTTTCACCATAGCCCTCTAAGGGCTTCCAAATATCCCTTTGCCAATTCCACAAGAACAGCCTTAGCGAAAGGCTTCTTGAAGGGAAAGATGTAACTCTGTGAGATGAATTAACAGAACACAGAGCAGTTTCTCAGAAAGCTTCTTTCCAGTTTTGAACGGAAGATATTTCCTTTTTCACCATAGCCCTCTATGGGCTTCCAAATATCCCTTTGCCAATTCCACAAGAACAGCCTTATCGAAAGGCTTCTTGAAGGGGAAGATGTAACTCTGTGAGATGAATTAACAGAACACAGAGCAGTTTCTCAGAAAGCTTCTTTCCAGTTTTGAACGGAAGATATTTCCTTTTTCACCATAGCCCTCTATGGGCGTCCAAATATCCCTTTGCCAATTCCACAAGAACAGCCTTAGCGTAAGGCATCTTGAAGGGAAATATATAACTCTGTGAGATGAATTAACAGAACACAGAGCAGTTTCTCAGAAAGCTTCTTTCCAGATTTGAACGGGAGATAGTTCCTTTTTCACCATAGGCCTCTATGGGCTTCCAAATACCACTTTGCCAATTCCACAAGAACAGCCTTAGCGAAAGGCTTCTTGAAGGGAAAGATGTAACTCTGTGAGGTGTATTAACAGAACACAGTGCAGTTTTTCAGAAAACTTCTTTCCAGTTTTTAAAGGAAGATATTTCCTTTTTCACCATAGCCCTCTATGGGCTTCCAAATATCACTTTCTAAATTCCAGAAGAACAGCCTTAGCGAAAGGCTTCTTGAAGGGAAAGATGTAACTCTGTGAGATATCTTAAGAGAACACAAAGCAGTTTCTCAGAAAGCTTCTTTAAAGTTTTGAACGGAAGATATTTCCTTTTTCACCATAGCCCTCTACGGGCTTCCAAATACCACTTTGCCAATTCCACAAGAACAGCCTTAGCGAAAGGCTTTTTGAAGGGAAAGATGTAACTCTGTGAGGTGTATTAACAGAACACAGTGCAGTTTTTCAGAAAAATTCTTTCCAGTTTTTAAAGGAAGATATTTCCTTTTTCACCATAGCCCTCTATGGGCTTCCAAATATCACTTTCTAAATTCCAGAAGAACAGCCTTAGCGAAAGGCTTCCTGAAGGGAAAGATGTAACTCTCTGAGATGAATTAACAGAACACAGAGCAGTTTCTCAGAAAGCTTCTTTCCAGCTTTGAACGGAAGATATTTCCTTTTTCACCATAGCCCTCTATGGGCTTCCAAATATCCCTTTGCCAATTCCTCAAGAACAGCCTTAGCGAAAGGCTTCTTGAAGGGAAAGATGTAACTCTGTGAGATGAATTAACAGAACACAGAGCAGTTTCTCAGAAAGCTTCTTTCCAGTTTTGAACGGAAGATAGTTCCTTTTTCACCATAGCCCTCTATGGGCTTCCAAATATCCCTTTGCCAATTCCACAAGAACAGCCTTAGCGAAAGGTTTCTTGAAGGGGAAGATGTAACTCTGTGAGATGAATTAACAGAACACAGAGCAGTTTCTCAGAAAGCTTCTTTCCAGTTTTGAACGGAAGATATTTCCTTTTTCACCATAGCCCTCTACGGGCTTCCAAATATCTATTTGCCAATTCCACAAGAACAGCCTTAGCGAAAGGCTTCTTCAAGGAAAAGATGTAACTCTGTGAGATGAATTAACAGAACACAGAGCAGTTTCTCAGAAAGCTTCTTTCCAGTTTGGAACGGAAGATATTTCCTTTTTCACCATAGCCCTCTATGGGCTTCCAAATATCCCTTTGCCAATTCCACAAAAAAAGCCTTAGCGAAAGGCTTCTTGAAGGGAAAGATGTAACTCTCTGAGATGAATTAACAGAACACAGAGCAATTTCTCAGAAAGCTTCTTTCCAGGTTTAAACGGAAGATATTTCCTTTTTCACCATAGCTCTTTATGGGCTTCCAAATATCCCTTTGCCAATTCCACAAGAACAGCCTTAGCGAAAGGCTTCTTGAAGGGAAAGATGTAACTCTGTGAGATGATTAACAGAACACAGAGCAGTTTCACAGGAAACTTCTTTCCAGTTTTGAACGGAGGATATTTCCTTTTTCACCATAGCCCTCTATGGGCTTCCAAATATCCCTTTGCCAATTCCACAAGAAGAGCCTTAGCGAAAGGCTTCTTGAAGGGAAAGATGTAACTCTGTGAGATGAATTAACAGAACACAGAGCAGTTTCTCAGAAAGCTTCTTTCCAGTTTTGAACGGAAGATATTTCCTTTTTCACCATAGCCCTCTAAGGGCTTCCAAATATCCCTTTGCCAATTCCACAAGAACAGCCTTAGCGAAAGGCTTCTTGAAGGGAAAGATATAACTCTGTGAGATGAATTAACAGAACACAGAGCAGTTTCTCAGAAAGCTTCTTTCCAGTTTTGAACGGAAGATATTTCCTTTTTCACCATAGCCCTCTATGGGCGTCAAAAATCCCTTAGCGAATTCCACAAGAACAGCATTAGCGTAAGGCTTCTGGAAGGGAAAGATGTACTCTGGAAGATGATTTAACAGAACACAGAGCAGTTTCTCAGAACGCTTCTTTCCAGTTTTGAACGGAAGATATTTCCTTTTTCACCATAGCCCTCTATGGGCTTCCAAATATCACTTTGCCAATTCCACAAGAACAGCCTTAGCGAAAGGCTTCTTGAAGGGAAAGATGTAACTCTGGGAGATGAATTAACAGAACACAGAGCAGTTTCTCAGAAAGCTTCTTTCCAGTTTTGAACGGAAGATATTTCCTTTTTCACCATAGCCCTCTATGGGCTTCCAAATATCCCTTTGCCAATTCCACAAGAACAGCCTTATCGAAAGGCTTCTTGAAGGGGAAGATGTAACTCTGTGAGATGAATTAACAGAACACAGAGCAGTTTCTCAGAAAGCTTCTTTCCAGTTTTGAACGGAAGATATTTCCTTTTTCACCATAGCCCTCTATGGGCGTCCAAATATCCCTTTGCCAATTCCACAAGAACAGCCTTAGCGTAAGGCATCTTGAAGGGAAATATATAACTCTGTGAGATATCTTAAGAGAACACAAAGCAGTTTCTCAGAAAGCTTCTTTAAAGTTTTGAACGGAAGATATTTCCTTTTTCACCATAGCCCTCTATGGGCTTCCAAATACCACTTTGCCAATTCCACAAGAACAGCCTTAGCGAAAGGCTTTTTGAAGGGAAAGATGTAACTCTGTGAGGTGTATTAACAGAACACAGTGCAGTTTTTCAGAAAAATTCTTTCCAGTTTTTAAAGGAAGATATTTCCTTTTTCACCATAGCCCTCTATGGGCTTCCAAATATCACTTTCTAAATTCCAGAAGAACAGCCTTAGCGAAAGGCTTCCTGAAGGGAAAGATGTAACTCTCTGAGATGAATTAACAGAACACAGAGCAGTTTCTCAGAAAGCTTCTTTCCAGGTTTAAACGGAAGATATTTCCTTTTTCACCATAGCCCTTTATGGGCTTCAAAATATCCCTTTGCCAATTCCACAAGAACAGCCTTAGCGAAAGGCTTCTTGAAGGGAAAGATGTAACTCTGTGAGATGATTAACAGAACACAGAGCAGTTTCACAGGAAACTTCTTCCCTGTTTTGAACGGAAGATATTTCCTTTTTCACCATAGCCCTCTATGGGCTTCCAAATATCCCTTTGCCAATTCCACAAGAAAAGCCTTAGCGAAAGGCTTCTTGAAGGGAAAGATGTAACTCTGTGAGATGAATTAACAGAACACAGAGCAGTTTCTCAGAAAGCTTCTTTCCAGTTTTGAACGGAAGATATTTCCTTTTTCACCGTAGCCCTCTATGGGCTTCCAAATATCCCTTTGCCAATTCCACAAGAACAGCCTTAGCCAAAGGCTTCTTGAAGGGAAAGATGTAACTCTGTGAGATGAATTAACAGAACACAGAGCAGTTTCTCAGAAAGCTTCTTTCCAGTTTTGAACGGAAGATATTTCCTTTTTCACCATAGCCCTCTATGGGCTTCCAAATATCCCTTTGCCAATTCCACAAGAACAGCCTTAGCGAAACGCTTCTTGAGGGGAATATGTAACTCTGTGAGATGAATTAACAGAACACAGAACAGTTTCTCAGAAAGCTTTTTTCCAGTTTTGAACGGAAGATATTTCCTTTTTCAAAATAGCCCTTTATGGGCGTCCAAATATCCCTTTGCGAATTCCACAAGAACAGCCTTAGCATAAGGTTTCTTGAAGGGAAATATGTAATTCTGTGAGATGAATTAACAGAACACAGAGCAGTTTCTCAGAAAGCTTCTTTCCAGTTTTGAGCGGAATATATTTCCTTTTTCACCATAGCCCTCTAAGGGCTTGAAAATATCCCTTTGCCAATTCCTCAAGAACAGCCTTAGCGAAAGGCTTCTTGAAGGGAAAGATGTAACTCTGTGAGATTAGTTAACAGAACACAGAGCAGTTTCTCAGAAAGCTTCTTTACAGTTTTGAACGGAAGATATTTCCTTTTTCACCATAGCCCTCTATGGGCTTCCAAATATCCCTTTGCCAATTCCACAAGAACAGCCTTAGTGAAAGGATTCTTGAAGGGGAAGATGTAACTCTGTGAGATGAATTAACAGAACACAGAGCAGTTTCTCAGAAAGCTTCTTTCCAGTTTTGAACGGAAGATATTTCCTTTTTCACCAGAACCCTCTATGAGCGTCCAAATATCCCTTTGCCAATACCACAAGAACAGCCTTAGTGAAAGGCTTCTTGAAGGGAACGATGTAACTCTGTGAGATGAATTAAGAGAACTCAGAGCATTTTCTCAGAAAGCTTCTTTCCAGTTTTGAACGGAAGATATTTCCTTTTTCACCATAGCCCTCTATGGGCTTCCAAATATCCCTTTGCCAATTCCTCAAGAACAGCCTTAGCGAAAGGCTTCTTGAAGGGAAAGATGTAACTCTGTGAGATGAATTAACAGAACACAGAGCAGTTTCTCAGAAAGCTTCTTTCCAGTTTTGAACGGAAGATATTTCCTTTTTCAACATAACCCTCTATGGGCTTCCAAATATCCCTTTGCCAATTCCACAAGAACAGCCTTAGCGAAAGGTTCCTTGAAGGGGAAGATGTAACTCTGTGAGATGAATTAACAGAACACAGAGCAGTTTCTCAGAAAGCTTCTTTCCAATTTGAACGGAAGATATTTTCTTTTTCACCATAGCCCTCTATGGGCTTCCAAATATCACTTTGCCAATTCCACAAGAACAGCCTTAGCGAAAGGCTTCTTGAAGGGAAAGATGTAACTCTGTGAGATGAATTAACAGAACACAGAGCAGTTTCTCAGAAAGCTTCTTTCCATTTTTGAACGGAAGATATTTCCTTTTTCACCATAGCCCTCAATGGGCTTCCAAATATCCCTTTGCCAATTCCACAAGAACAGCCTTAGCGAAAGGATTCTTGAAGGGAAAGATGTAACTCTGTGAGATGAATTAACAGAACACAGAGCACTTTCTCAGAAAGCTTCTTTCCAGTTTTGAACGGAAGATATTTCCTTTTTCACCATAACCGTCTACGGGCTTCCAAATATCTCTTTGCCAATTCCACAAGAACAGCCTTAGCGAAAGGCTTCTTGAAGGGAAAGATGTAACTCTGTGAGATGAATTAACAGAACACAGAGCAGTTTCCCAGAAAGCTTCTTTCCAGTTTTTAAAGGAATCTATTTCCTTTTTCACCATAGCCCTCTATGGGCTTCCAAATATCCCTTTTCCAATTCCACAAGAACAGCCTTAGCGAAAGGCTTCTTGAAGGGAAAGAAGTAACTCTGTGAGATGAATTAACAGAACACAGAGCAGTTCCTCAGAAATCTTCTTTCCAGTTTTGAACAGAAGATATTTCCTTTTTCAAAATAGCCCTCTAAGGGCTTCCAAATATCCCTTTGCCACTTCCACAAGAAAAGCCTTAGGGAAAGGCCTCTTGAAGGGAAAGATGTAACTCTGTGAGATGAATTAACAGAACACAGAGCAGTTTCTCAGAAAGCTTCTTTCCAGTTTTGAACGGAAGATATTTCCTTTTTCACCATAGCCCTCTAGGTGCGTCCAAATATCACTTTGCGAATTCCACAAGAACAGCCTTAGCGAAAGGCTTCTTGAAGGGAAAGATGTAACTCTGTGAGGTAAATTAACAGAACACAGAGCAGTTTCTCAGAAAGCTTCTTTCCAGTTTTGAACGGAAGATATTTCCTTTTTCACCATAGCCCTCTAAGGGCTTCCAAATATCCCTTTGCCAATTCCACAAGAACAGCCTTAGGGAAAGGATTCTTGAAGGGAAAGATGTAATTCCGTGAGATGAATTAACAGAACACAGAGCAGTTTCTCAGAAAGCTTCTTTCCAGTTTTGAACGGAAGATATTTCCTTTTTCACCATAGCCCTCTATGGGCTTCCAAATATCACTTTGCGAATTCCACAAGAACAGCCTTAGCGAAAGGCTTCTTGAAGGAAAAGATGTAACTCTGTGAGATATCTTAAGAGAATACAAAGCAGTTTCTCAGAAAGCTTCTTTAAAGTTTTGAACGGAAGATATTTCCTTTTTCACCATAGCCCTCTATGGGCTTCCAAATACCACTTTGAAAATTCCACAAGAACAGCCTTAGCGAAAGGCTTCTTGAAGGGAAAGATGTAACTCTGTGAGGTGTATTAACAGAACACAGTGCAGTTTTTCAGAAAAATTCTTTCCAGTTTTTAAAGGAAGATATTTCCTTTTTCACCATAGCCCTCTATGGGCTTCCAAATATCACTTTCTAAATTCCAGAAGAACAGCCTTAGCGAAAGGCTTCATGAAGGGAAAGATGTAACTCTGTGAGATGAATTAACAGAACACAGAGCAGTTTCTCAGAAAGCTTCTTTCCAGTTTTGAACGGAAGATATTATCTTTTTCACCATAGCATTCTATGGGCTTCCAAATATCCCTTTGCCAATTCCAAAAGAACAGCCTTAGCGAAAGGCTTCTTGATGGGGAAGATGTAACTCTGTGAGATGAATTAACAGAACACAGAGCAGTTTCTCAGGAAGCTTCTTTCCAGTTTTGAAGGGAAGATATTTCCTTTTTCACCATAGCCCTCTATGGGCGTCCAAATATCCCTTTGCTAATTCCACAAGAAGAGCCTTAGCGAAAGGTTTCTTGAAGGGAAATAAGTAACTCTGTGAGATGAATTAACAGAACACAGAGCAGTTTCTCAGAAAGCTTCTTTCCAGTTTTGAACGGAAGATATTTCCTTTTTCACCATAGCCCTCTAAGGGCTTCCAAATATCCCTTTGCCAATTCCACAAGAACAGCCTTAGCGAAAGGCTTCTTGAAGGGAAAGATGTAACTCTGTGAGATGAATTAACAGAACACAGAGCAGTTTCTCAGAAAGCTTCTTTCCAGTTTTGAACGGAAGATATTTCCTTTTTCACCATAGCCCTCTAGGGGCTTACAAATATCCCTTAGCGAATTCCACAAGAACAGCCTTAGCGTAAGGCCTCTTGAAGGGAAAGATGTAACTCTGTGAGCTGAACTAACAGAACACAGAGCAGTTTCTCAGAAAGCTTCTTTCCAGTTTTCAACGGAAGATATTTCCTTTTTCACCATAGCCCTCTATGGGCTTCCAAATATCCCTTTGCCAATTCCACAAGAACAGCCTTAGCGAAAGGCTTCTTGAAGGGGAAGATGTAACTCTGTGAGATGAATTAACAGAACACAGAGCAGTTTCTCAGAAAGCTTCTTTCCAGTTTTGAACGGAAGATATTTCCTTTTTCACCATAGCCCTCTATGGTCGTCCAAATATCCCTTTGCGAATTCCCCAAGAACAGCCTTAGCGTAAGGCATCTTGAAGGGAAATATGTAACTCTGTGAGATGAATTAACAGAACACAGAGCAGTTACACAGAAAGCTTCTTTCCAGTTTTCAACGGAAGATATTTCCTTTTTCACCATAGCCCTCTATGGGCTTCCAAATATCCCTTTGCCAATTCCACAAGAACAGCCTTAGCGAAAGGCTTCTTGAAGGGGAAGATGTAACTCTGTGAGATGAATTAACAAAACACAGAGCAGTTTCTCAGAAAGCTTCTTTCCAGTTTTGAACGGAAGATTTTTTTTTTTCACCATAGCCCTCTATGGGCTTCCAAATATCACTTTGCCAATTCCACAAGAAAAGCCTTAGCGAAAGGCTTCTTGAAGGGAAAGATGTAACTCTGTGAGATGAATTAACAGAACACAGAGCAGTTTCTCAGGAAGCTTCTTTCCAACTTTGAACGGAAGATATTTCCTTTTTCACCATAGCCCTCTATGGGCTTCCAAATATCCCTCTGCCAATTCCTCAAGAACAGCCTTAGCGAAAGGATTCTTGAAGGGAAAGATGTAACTCTGTGAGATGAATTAACAGAACACAGAGCACTTTCTCAGAAAGCTTCTTTCCAGTTTTGAACGGAAGATATTGCCTTTTTCACCATAGCCCTCTATGGGCTTCCAAATATCTCTTTGCCAATTCCACAAGAACAGCCTTAGTGAAAGGCTTCTTCAAGGGAAAGATGTAACTCTGTGAGATGAATTAACAGAACACAGAGCAGTTTCTCAGAAAGCTTCTTTCCAGTTTTGAACGGAAGATATTTCCTTTTTCACCATAGCCCTCTATGGGCTTCCAAATATCCCTTTGCCAATTCCACAAAAAAAGCCTTAGCGAAAGGCTTCTTGAAGGGAAAGATGTAACTCTCTAAGATGAATTAACAGAACACAGAGCAGTTTCTCAGAAAGCTTCTTGCCAGGTTGGAACGGAAGATAGTTCCTTTTTCACCATAGCCCTCTATGGGCTTCCAAATATCCCTTTGCCAATTCCACAAGAACAGCCTTAGCGAAAGGCTTCTTGAAGGGAAAGATGTAACTCTGTGAGATGATTAACAGAACACAGAGCAGTTTCACAGGAAACTTCTTTCCAGTTTTGAACGGAAGATATTTCCTTTTTCACCATAACCCTCTATGGGCTTCCAAATATACCTTTGCCAATTCCACAAGAAAAGCCTTAGCGAAAGGCTTCTTGAAGGGAAAGATGTAACTCTGTGAGATGAATTAACAGAACACAGATCAGTTTCTCAGAAAGCTTCTTTCCAGCTTTGAACGGAAGATATTTCCTTTTTCACCATAGCCCTCTATGGGCTTCCAAATATCACTTTGCAAATTCCACAAGAACAGCCTTAGCGAAAGGCTTCTTGAAGGGAAAGATGTAACTCTGTGAGATGAATTAACAGAACACAGAGCAGTTTCTCAGAAAGCTTCTTTCCAGTTTTGAACGGAAGATATTTCCTTTTTCACCATAGCCCTCTAAGGGCTTCCAAATATCCCTTTGCCAATTCCACAAGAACAGCCTTAGCGAAAGGCTCCTTGAAGGGAAAGATGTAACTCTGTGAGATGAATTAACAGAACACAGAGAAGTATCTCAAAAAGCTTCTTTCCAGTTTTGAACGGAAGATATTTCCTTTTTCACCATAGCCATCTATGGGCTTCCAAATATCACTTTCTAAATTTCAGAGGAACAGCCTTAGCGAAAGGCTTCCTGAAGGGAAAGATGTAACACTGTTAGATGAATTAACAGAACACAGAGCAGTTTCTCAGAAAGCTTCTTTCCAGTTTTGAACGGAAGATATTTCCTTTTTCACCATAGCCCTCTGTGGGCTTCCAAATATCCCTTTGCCAATTCCACAGGAACAGCCTTAGCGAAAGGCTTCTTGATGGGGAAGACGTAACTCTGTGAGATGAATTAACAGAACACAGAGCAGTTTCTCAGAAAGCTTCTTTCCAGTTTTGAAGGGAAGATATTTCCTTTTTCACCATAGCCCTCTATGGGCGTCCAAATATCCCTTTGCTAATTCCACAAGAACAGCCTTAGCGAAAGGTTTCTTGAAGGGAAAGAAGTAACTCTGTGAGATGAATTAACAGAACACAGAGCAGTTTCTCAGAAAGCTTCTTTCCAGTTTTGAACGGAAGATATTGCCTTTTTCACCATAGCCCACTAAGGGCTTCCAAATATCCCTTTGCCAATTCCACAAGAACAGCCTTAGCGAAAGGCTTCTTGAAGGGAAAGATGTAACTCTGTGAGATGAATTAACAGAACACAGAGCAGTTTCTCAAAAAGCTTCTTTCCAGTTTTGAACGGAAGATATTTCCTTTTTCACCATAGCAATCTATGGGCTTCCAAATATCCCTTTGCCAATTCCAGAAGAACAGCCTTAGCGAAAGGATTCTTGAAGGGAAAGATGTAACTCTGTGAGATGAATTAAGAGAACACAGAGCAGTTTCTCAGAAAGCTTCTTTCCAATTGTGAACGGAAGATATTTCCTTTTTTCACCGTAGCCCACTATGGGCTTCCAAATACCACTTTGCCAATTCCACAAGAACAGCCTTAGCGAAAGGCTTCTTGAAGGGAAAGATGTAACTCTGTGAGGTGTATTAACAGAACACAGTGCAGTTTTTCAGAAAGGTTCTTTCCAGTTTTGAACGGAAGATATTTCCTTTTTCACCATAGCCCTCTATGGGCTTCCAAATATCCCTTTGCGAATTCCACAAGAACAGCCTTAGCGTAAGGCATCTTGAAGGGAAATATGTAACTCTGTGAGATGAATTAACAGAACACAGAGCAGTTTCACAGAAAGCTTCTTTCCAGTTTTGAACGGAAGATATTTCCTTTTTCACCATAACCCTCTAAGGGCTTCCTAATATCCCTTTGCCAATTCCACAAGAACAGCCTTAGCGAAAGGCTTCTTGAAGGGAAAGATGTAACTCTGTGAGATGAATTAACAGAACAGAGAGCAGTTTCTCAGAAAGCTTCTTTCCAGTTTTGAACGGAAGATATTTCCTTTTTCACCATAGCCCTCTATGGGCTTAAAAATATTACTTTGCCAATTCAAGAAGAACAGCCTTAGCGAAACGCTTCTTGATGGGGAAGATGTAACTCTGTGAGATGATTTAACAGAACACAGAGCAGTTTCTCAGAAAGCTTCTTTCCAGTTTTGAACGGAAGATATTTCCTTTTTCACCGTAGCCCTCTATGGGCTTCCAAATATCACTTTGCCAATTCCAGAACAGCCTTAGCGAAACGCTTCTTGATGGGGATGATGTAACTCTGTGAAATGATTTAAAAGAACACGGAGCAAATTCTCAGAAAGCTTCTTTCCAGTTTTGAACGGAAGATATTTCCTTTTTCACCATAGCCCTCTATGGGCTTCCAAATATCCCTTTGCCAATTCCACAAGAACAGCCTTAGCGAAAGGCTTCTTGAAGGGAAAGATGTAACTCTGTGAGATGAATTAACAGAACACAGAGCAGTTTCTCAGAAAGCTTCTTTCCAGTTTTGAACGGAAGGTATTTCCTTTTTCACCATAGTCCTCTATGGTCTTCCAAATATCACCTTCTAAATTCCACAAGAACAGCCTTAGCGAAAGGCTTCTTGAAGGGAAAGCTGTAACTCTGTGAGATGTATTAACAGAACACTAAGCAGTTTCTCAGAAAGCTTCTTTCCAGTTTTCAACGGAAGATATTTCCTTTTTCACCATAGCCCTCTAAGGGCGTCCAAATATCCCTTTGCGAATTCCACAAGAACAGCCTTAGCGTAAGGCATCTTGAAGGGAAATATGTAACTCTGTGAGATGAATTAACAGAACACAGAGCAGTTTCTCAGAAAGCTTCTTTCCAGCTTTGAACGGAAGATATTTCCTTTTTCACCATAGCCCTCTATGGGCTTCCAAATATCCCTTTGCCAATTCCACAAGAACAGCCTTAGCGAAAGGCTTCTTGATGGGGAAGATGTAACTCTGTGAGATGAATTAACAGAACACAGAGCAGTTTCTCAGAAAGCTTCTTTCCAGTTTTGAAGGGAAGATATTTCCTTTTTCACCATAGCCCTCTATGGGCGTCCAAATATCCCTTTGCTAATTCCACAAGAACAGCCTTAGCGAAAGGTTTCTTGAAGGGAAAGAAGTAACTCTGTGAGATGAATTAACAGAACACAGAGCAGTTTCTCAGAAAGCTTCTTTCCAGTTTTGAACGGAAGATATTTCCTTTTTCACCATAGCCCTCTAAGGGCTTCCAAATATCCCTTTGCCAATTCCACAAGAACAGCCTTAGGGAAAGGATTCTTGAAGGGAAAGATGTAACTCTGTGAGATGAATTAACAGAACACAGAGCAGTTTCTCAGAAAGCTTCTTTCCAGTTTTGAACGGAAGATATTTCCTTTTTCACCATAGCCCTCTATGGTCGTCAAAATATCCCTTAGCGAATTCCACAAGAACAGCATTAGCGTAAGGCTTCTGGAAGGGAAAGATGTACTCTGGAAGATGATTTAACAGACAACAGAGCAGTTTCACAGAAAGCTTCTTTCCAGTTTTGAACGGAAGATATTTCCTTTTTCACCATAGCCCTCTGTGGGCTTCCAAATATCCCTTTGCCAATTCCACAAGAACAGCCTTAGCGAAAGGCTCCTTGAAGGGAAAGATGTAACTCTGTGAGATGAATTAACAGAACACAGAGAAGTATCTCAAAAAGCTTCTTTCCAGTTTTGAACGGAAGATATTTCCTTTTTCACCATAGCCATCTATGGGCTTCCAAATATCACTTTCTAAATTTCAGAGGAACAGCCTTAGCGAAAGGCTTCCTGAAGGGAAAGATGTAACACTGTTAGATGAATTAACAGAACACAGAGCAGTTTCTCAGAAAGCTTCTTTCCAGTTTTGAACGGAAGATATTTCCTTTTTCACCATAGCCCTCTATGGGCTTCCAAATATCCCTTTGCCAATTCCACAAGAACAGCCTTAGCGAAAGGCTTCTTGATGGGGAAGACGTAACTCTGTGAGATGAATTAACAGAACACAGAGCAGTTTCTCAGAAAGCTTCTTTCCAGTTTTGAAGGGAAGATATTTCCTTTTTCACCATAGCCCTCTATGGGCGTCCAAATATCCCTTTGCTAATTCCACAAGAACAGCCTTAAGGAAAGGTTTCTTGAAGGGAAAGAAGTAACTCTGTGAGATGAATTAACAGAACACAGAGCAGTTTCTCAGAAAGCTTCTTTCCAGTTTTGAACGGAAGATATTGCCTTTTTCACCATAGCCCACTAAGGGCTTCCAAATATCCCTTTGCCAATTCCACAAGAACAGCCTTAGCGAAAGGCTTCTTGAAGGGAAAGATGTAACTCTGTGAGATGAATTAACACAACACAGAGCAGTTTCTCAGAAAGCTTCTTTCCAGTTTTGAACGGAAGATATTTCCTTTTTCACCATAGCCCTCTATGGGCTTCCAAATATCCCTTAGCGAATTCCACAAGAACAGCCTTAGCGTAAGGCCTCTTGAAGGGAAAGATGTAACTCTGTGAGCTGAATTAACAGAACACAGAGCAGTTTCTCAGAAAGCTTCTTTCCAGTTTTGAACGGAAGATATTTCCTTTTTCACCATAGCCCTCTATGGGCTTCCAAATATCCCTTTGCCAATTCCACAAGAACAGCCTTAGCGAAAGGATTCTTGAAGGGAAAGATGTAACTCTGTGAGATGAATTAAGAGAACACAGAGCAGTTTCTCAGAAAGCTTCTTTCCAATTGTGAACGGAAGATATTTCCTTTTTACACCGTAGCCCACTATGGGCTTCCAAATACCACTTTGCCAATTTCACAAGAACAGCCTTAGCGAAAGGCTTCTTGAAGGGAAAGATGTAACTCTGTGAGGTGTATTAACAGAACACAGTGCAGTTTTTCAGAAAGGTTCTTTCCAGTTTTGAACGGAAGATATTTCCTTTTTCACCATAGCCCTCTATGGGCTTCCAAATATCCCTTTGCGAATTCCACAAGAACAGCCTTAGCGTAAGGCATCTTGAAGGGAAATATGTAACTCTGTGAGATGAATTAACAGAACACAGAGCAGTTTCACAGAAAGCTTCTTTCCAGTTTTGAACGGAAGATATTTCCTTTTTCACCGTAACCCTCTAAGGGCTTCCTAATATCCCTTTGCCAATTCCACAAGAACAGCCTTAGCGAAAGGCTTCTTGAAGGGAAAGATGTAACTCTGTGAGATGAATTAACAGAACAGAGAGCAGTTTCTCAGAAAGCTTCTTTCCAGTTTTGAACGGAAGATATTTCCTTTTTAACCATAGCCCTCTATGGGCTTCCAAATATTACTTTGCCAATTCCAGAAGAACAGCCTTAGCGAAACGCTTCTTGATGGGGAAGATGTAACTCTGTGAGATGATTTAACAGAACACAGAGCAGTTTCTCAGAAAGCTTCTTTCCAGTTTTGAACGGAAGATATTTCCTTTTTCACCGTAGCCCTCTATGGGCTTCCAAATATCCCTTTGCCAATTCCAGAACAGCCTTAGCGAAACGCTTCTTGATGGGGATGATGTAACTCTGTGAAATGATTTAAAAGAACACGGAGCAAATTCTCAGAAAGCTTCTTTCCAGTTTTGAACGGAAGATATTTCCTTTTTCACCATAGCCCTCTATGGGCTTCCAAATATCCCTTTGCCAATTCCACAAGAACAGCCTTAGCGAAAGGCTTCTTGAAGGGAAAGATGTAACTCTGTGAGATGAATTAACAGAACACAGAGCAGTTTCTCAGAATGCTTCTTTCCAGTTTTGAACGGAAGGTATTTCCTTTTTCACCATAGTCCTCTATGGTCTTCCAAATATCACCTTCTAAATTCCACAAGAACAGCCTTAGCGAAAGGCTTCTTGAAGGGAAAGCTGTAACTCTGTGAGATGTATTAACAGAACACTAAGCAGTTTCTCAGAAAGCTTCTTTCCAGTTTTCAACGGAAGATATTTCCTTTTTCACCATAGCCCTCTAAGGGCGTCCAAATATCCCTTTGCGAATTCCACAAGAACAGCCTTAGCGTAAGGCATCTTGAAGGGAAATATGTAACTCTGTGAGATGAATTAACAGAACACAGAGCAGTTTCTCAGAAAGCTTCTTTCCAGCTTTGAACGGAAGATAATTCCTTTTTCACCATAGCCCTCTATGGGCTTCCAAATATCCCTTTGCCAATTCCACAAGAACAGCCTTAGCGAAAGGCTTCTTGATGGGGAAGATGTAACTCTGTGAGATGAATTAACAGAACACAGAGCAGTTTCTCAGAAAGCTTCTTTCCAGTTTTGAAGGGAAGATATTTCCTTTTTCACCATAGCCCTCTATGGGCGTCCAAATATCCCTTTGCTAATTCCACAAGAACAGCCTTAGCGAAAGGTTTCTTGAAGGGAAAGAAGTAACTCTGTGAGATGAATTAACAGAACACAGAGCAGTTTCTCAGAAAGCTTCTTTCCAGTTTTGAACGGAAGATATTTCCTTTTTCACCATAGCCCTCTAAGGGCTTCCAAATATCCCTTTGCCAATTCCACAAGAACAGCCTTAGGGAAAGGATTCTTGAAGGGAAAGATGTAACTCTGTGAGATGAATTAACAGAACACAGAGCAGTTTCTCAGAAAGCTTCTTTCCAGTTTTGAACGGAAGATATTTCCTTTTTCACCATAGCCCTCTATGGTCGTCAAAATATCCCTTAGCGAATTCCACAAGAACAGCATTAGCGTAAGGCTTCTGGAAGGGAAAGATGTACTCTGGAAGATGATTTGACAGACAACAGAGCAGTTTCACAGAAAGCTTCTTTCCAGTTTTGAACGGAAGATATTTCCTTTTTCACCATAGCCCTCTGTGGGCTTCCAAATATCCCTTTGCCAATTCCACAAGAACAGCCTTAGCGAAAGGCTCCTTGAAGGGAAAGATGTAACTCTGTGAGATGAATTAACAGAACACAGAGAAGTATCTCAAAAAGCTTCTTTCCAGTTTTGAACGGAAGATATTTCCTTTTTCACCATAGCCATCTATGGGCTTCCAAATATCACTTTCTAAATTTCAGAGGAACAGCCTTAGCGAAAGGCTTCCTGAAGGGAAAGATGTAACACTGTTAGATGAATTAACAGAACACAGAGCAGTTTCTCAGAAAGCTTCTTTGCAGTTTTGAACGGAAGATATTTCCTTTTTCACCATAGCCCTCTATGGGCTTCCAAATATCCCTTTGCCAATTCCACAAGAACAGCCTTAGCGAAAGGCTTGTTGATGGGGAAGACGTAACTCTGTGAGATGAATTAACAGAACACAGAGCAGTTTCTCAGAAAGCTTCTTTCCAGTTTTGAAGGGAAGATATTTCCTTTTTCACCATAGCCCTCTATGGGCGTCCAAATATCCCTTTGCTAATTCCACAAGAACAGCCTTAACGAAAGGTTTCTTGAAGGGAAAGAAGTAACTCTGTGAGATGAATTAACAGAACACAGAGCAGTTTCTCAGAAAGCTTCTTTCCAGTTTTGAACGGAAGATATTGCCTTTTTCACCATAGCCCACTAAGGGCTTCCAAATATCCCTTTGCCAATTCCACAAGAACAGCCTTAGCGAAAGGCTTCTTGAAGGGAAAGATGTAACTCTGTGAGATGAATTAACAGAACACAGAGCAGTTTCTCAGAAAGCTTCTTTCCAGTTTTGAACGGAAGATATTTCCTTTTTCACCATAGCCCTCTATGGGCTTCCAAATATCCCTTAGCGAATTCCACAAGAACAGCCTTAGCGTAAGGCCTCTTGAAGGGAAAGATGTAACTCTGTGAGCTGAATTAACAGAACACAGAGCAGTTTCTCAGAAAGCTTCTTTCCAGTTTTGAACGGAAGATATTTCCTTTTTCACCATAGCCCTCTATGGGCTTCCAAATATCCCTTTGCCAATTCCACAAGAACAGCCTTAGCGAAAGGATTCTTGAAGGGAAAGATGTAACTCTGTGAGATGAATTAAGAGAACACAGAGCAGTTTCTCAGAAAGCTTCTTTCCAATTGTGAACGGAAGATATTTCCTTTTTACACCGTAGCCCACTATGGGCTTCCAAATACCACTTTGCCAATTCCACAAGAACAGCCTTAGCGAAAGGCTTCTTGAAGGGAAAGATGTAACTCTGTGAGGTGTATTAACAGAACACAGTGCAGTTTTTCAGAAAGGTTCTTTCCAGTTTTGAACGGAAGATATTTCCTTTTTCACCATAGCCCTCTATGGGCTTCCAAATATCCCTTTGCGAATTCCACAAGAACAGCCTTAGCGTAAGGCATCTTGAAGGGAAATATGTAACTCTGTGAGATGAATTAACAGAACACAGAGCAGTTTCACAGAAAGCTTCTTTCCAGTTTTGAACGGAAGATATTTCCTTTTTCACCATAACCCTCTAAGGGCTTCCTAATATCCCTTTGCCAATTCCACAAGAACAGCCTTAGCGAAAGGCTTCTTGAAGGGAAAGATGTAACTCTGTGAGATGAATTAACAGAACAGAGAGCAGTTTCTCAGAAAGCTTCTTTCCAGTTTTGAACGGAAGATATTTCCTTTTTAACCATAGCCCTCTATGGGCTTCCAAATATTACTTTGCCAATTCCAGAAGAACAGCCTTAGCGATACGCTTCTTGATGGGGAAGATGTAACTCTGTGAGATGATTTAACAGAACACAGAGCAGTTTCTCAGAAAGCTTCTTTCCAGTTTTGAACGGAAGATATTTCCTTTTTCACCGTAGCCCTCTATGGGCTTCCAAATATCCCTTTGCCAATTCCAGAACAGCCTTAGCGAAACGCTTCTTGATGGGGATGATGTAACTCTGTGAAATGATTTAAAAGAACACGGAGCAAATTCTCAGAAAGCTTCTTTCCAGTTTTGAACGGAAGATATTTCCTTTTTCACCATAGCCCTCTATGGGCTTCCAAATATCCCTTTGCCAATTCCACAAGAACAGCCTTAGCGAAAGGCTTCTTGAAGGGAAAGATGTAACTCTGTGAGATGAATTAACAGAACACAGAGCAGTTTCTCAGAAAGCTTCTTTCCAGTTTTGAACGGAAGGTATTTCCTTTTTCACCATAGTCCTCTATGGTCTTCCAAATATCACCTTCTAAATTCCACAAGAACAGCCTTAGCGAAAGGCTTCTTGAAGGGAAAGCTGTAACTCTGTGAGATGTATTAACAGAACACTAAGCAGTTTCTCAGAAAGCTTCTTTCCAGTTTTCAACGGAAGATATTTCCTTTTTCACCATAGCCCTCTAAGGGCGTCCAAATATCCCTTTGCGAATTCCACAAGAACAGCCTTAGCGTAAGGCATCTTGAAGGGAAATATGTAACTCTGTGAGATGAATTAACAGAACACAGAGCAGTTTCTCAGAAAGCTTCTTTCCAGCTTTGAACGGAAGATATTTCCTTTTTCACCATAGCCCTCTATGGGCTTCCAAATATCCCTTTGCCAATTCCACAAGAACAGCCTTAGCGAAAGGCTTCTTGATGGGGAAGATGTAACTCTGTGAGATGAATTAACAGAACACAGAGCAGTTTCTCAGAAAGCTTCTTTCCAGTTTTGAAGGGAAGATATTTCCTTTTTCACCATAGCCCTCTATGGGCGTCCAAATATCCCTTTGCTAATTCCACAAGAACAGCCTTAGCGAAAGGTTTCTTGAAGGGAAAGAAGTAACTCTGTGAGATGAATTAACAGAACACAGAGCAGTTTCTCAGAAAGCTTCTTTCCAGTTTTGAACGGAAGATATTTCCTTTTTCACCATAGCCCTCTAAGGGCTTCCAAATATCCCTTTGCCAATTCCACAAGAACAGCCTTA
This sequence comes from Chlorocebus sabaeus, assembly GCF_047675955.1. Classification (NCBI taxonomy): domain Eukaryota; kingdom Metazoa; phylum Chordata; class Mammalia; order Primates; family Cercopithecidae; genus Chlorocebus; species Chlorocebus sabaeus. The sequence goes on from NC_132911.1 coordinate 46,394,461, forward strand.
GGGAAAGGCTTCTTGAAGGGAAAGATGTAACTCTGTGAGATGAATTAACAGAACACAGAGCAGTTTCTCAGAAAGCTTCTTTCCAGTTTTGAACGGAAGATATTTCCTTTTTCACCATAGCCCTCTATGGTCGTCAAAATATCCCTTAGCGAATTCCACAAGAACAGCATTAGCGTAAGGCTTCTGGAAGGGAAAGATGTACTCTGGAAGATGATTTAACAGACAACAGAGCAGTTTCACAGAAAGCTTCTTTCCAGTTTTGAACGGAAGATATTTCCTTATTCACCATAGCCCTCTGTGGGCTTCCAAATATCCCTTTGCCAATTCCACAAGAACAGCCTTAGCGAAAGGCTCCTTGAAGGGAAAGATGTAACTCTGTGAGATGAATTAACAGAACACAGAGAAGTATCTCAAAAAGCTTCTTTCCAGTTTTGAACGGAAGATATTTCCTTTTTCACCATAGCCATCTATGGGCTTCCAAATATCACTTTCTAAATTTCAGAGGAACAGCCTTAGCGAAAGGCTTCCTGAAGGGAAAGATGTAACACTGTTAGATGAATTAACAGAACACAGAGCAGTTTCTCAGAAAGCTTCTTTCCAGTTTTGAACGGAAGATATTTCCTTTTTCACCATAGCCCTCTATGGGCTTCCAAATATCCCTTTGCCAATTCCACAAGAACAGCCTTAGCGAAAGGCTTCTTGATGGGGAAGACGTAACTCTGTGAGATGAATTAACAGAACACAGAGCAGTTTCTCAGAAAGCTTCTTTCCAGTTTTGAAGGGAAGATATTTCCTTTTTCACCATAGCCCTCTATGGGCGTCCAAATATCCCTTTGATAATTCCACAAGAACAGCCTTAGCGAAAGGTTTCTTGAAGGGAAAGAAGTAACTCTGTGAGATGAATTAACAGAACACAGAGCAGTTTCTCAGAAAGCTTCTTTCCAGTTTTGAACGGAAGATATTGCCTTTTTCACCATAGCCCACTAAGGGCTTCCAAATATCCCTTTGCCAATTCCACAAGAACAGCCTTAGCGAAAGGCTTCTTGAAGGGAAAGATGTAACTCTGTGAGATGAATTAACGGAACACAGAGCAGTTTCTAGAAAGCTTCTTTCCAGTTTTGAACGGAAGATATTTCCTTTTTCACCATAGCCCTCTATGGGCTTCCAAATATCCCTTAGCGAATTCCACAAGAACAGCCTTAGCGTAAGGCCTCTTGAAGGGAAAGATGTAACTCTGTGAGCTGAATTAACAGAACACAGAGCAGTTTCTCAGAAAGCTTCTTTCCAGTTTTGAACGGAAGATATTTCCTTTTTCACCATAGCCCTCTATGGGCTTCCAAATATCCCTTTGCCAATTCCACAAGAACAGCCTTAGCGAAAGGATTCTTGAAGGGAAAGATGTAACTCTGTGAGATGAATTAAGAGAACACAGAGCAGTTTCTCAGAAAGCTTCTTTCCAATTGTGAACGGAAGATATTTCCTTTTTACACCGTAGCCCACTATGGGCTTCCAAATACCACTTTGCCAATTCCACAAGAACAGCCTTAGCGAAAGGCTTCTTGAAGGGAAAGATGTAACTCTGTGAGGTGTATTAACAGAACACAGTGCAGTTTTTCAGAAAGGTTCTTTCCAGTTTTGAACGGAAGATATTTCCTTTTTCACCATAGCCCTCTATGGGCTTCCAAATATCCCTTTGCGAATTCCACAAGAACAGCCTTAGCGTAAGGCATCTTGAAGGGAAATATGTAACTCTGTGAGATGAATTAACAGAACACAGAGCAGTTTCACAGAAAGCTTCTTTCCAGTTTTGAACGGAAGATATTTCCTTTTTCACCATAACCCTCTAAGGGCTTCCTAATATCCCTTTGCCAATTCCACAAGAACAGCCTTAGCGAAAGGCTTCTTGAAGGGAAAGATGTAACTCTGTGAGATGAATTAACAGAACAGAGAGCAGTTTCTCAGAAAGCTTCTTTCCAGTTTTGAACGGAAGATATTTCCTTTTTAACCATAGCCCTCTATGGGCTTCCAAATATTACTTTGCCAATTCCAGAAGAACAGCCTTAGCGAAACGCTTCTTGATGGGGAAGATGTAACTCTGTGAGATGATTTAACAGAACACAGAGCAGTTTCTCAGAAAGCTTCTTTCCAGTTTTGAACGGAAGATATTTCCTTTTTCACCGTAGCCCTCTATGGGCTTCCAAATATCCCTTTGCCAATTCCAGAACTGCCTTAGCGAAACGCTTCTTGATGGGGATGATGTAACTCTGTGAAATGATTTAAAAGAACACGGAGCAAATTCTCAGAAAGCTTCTTTCCAGTTTTGAACGGAAGATATTTCCTTTTTCACCATAGCCCTCTATGGGCTTCCAAATATCCCTTTGCCAATTCCACAAGAACAGCCTTAGCGAAAGGCTTCTTGAAGGGAAAGATGTAACTCTGTGAGATGAATTAACAGAACACAGAGTAGTTTCTCAGAAAGCTTCTTTCCAGTTTTGAACGGAAGGTATTTCCTTTTTCACCATAGTCCTCTATGGTCTTCCAAATATCACCTTCTAAATTCCACAAGAACAGCCTTAGCGAAAGGCTTCTTGAAGGGAAAGCTGTAACTCTGTGAGATGTATTAACAGAACACTAAGCAGTTTCTCAGAAAGCTTCTTTCCAGTTTTCAACGGAAGATATTTCCTTTTTCACCATAGCCCTCTAAGGGCGTCCAAATATCCCTTTGCGAATTCCACAAGAACAGCCTTAGCGTAAGGCATCTTGAAGGGAAATATGTAACTCTGTGAGATGAATTAACAGAACACAGAGCAGTTTCTCAGAAAGCTTCTTTCCAGCTTTGAACGGAAGATATTTCCTTTTTCACCATAGCCCTCTATCGGCTTCCAAATATCCCTTTGCCAATTCCACAAGAACAGCCTTAGCGAAAGGCTTCTTGATGGGGAAGATGTAACTCTGTGAGATGAATTAACAGAACACAGAGCAGTTTCTCAGAAAGCTTCTTTCCAGTTTTGAAGGGAAGATATTTCCTTTTTCACCATAGCCCTCTATGGGCGTCCAAATATCCCTTTGCTAATTCCACAAGAACAGCCTTAGCGAAAGGTTTCTTGAAGGGAAAGAAGTAACTCTGTGAGATGAATTAACAGAACACAGAGCAGTTTCTCAGAAAGCTTCTTTCCAGTTTTGAACGGAAGATATTTCCTTTTTCACCATAGCCCTCTAAGGGCTTCCAAATATCCCTTTGCCAATTCCACAAGAACAGCCTTAGGGAAAGGCTTCTTGAAGGGAAAGATGTAACTCTGTGAGATGAATTAACAGAACACAGAGCAGTTTCTCAGAAAGCTTCTTTCCAGTTTTGAACGGAAGATATTTCCTTTTTCACCATAGCCCTCTATGGTCGTCAAAATATCCCTTAGCGAATTCCACAAGAACAGCATTAGCGTAAGGCTTCTGGAAGGGAAAGATGTACTCTGGAAGATGATTTAACAGACAACAGAGCAGTTTCACAGAAAGCTTCTTTCCAGTTTTGAACGGAAGATATTTCCTTATTCACCATAGCCCTCTGTGGGCTTCCAAATATCCCTTTGCCAATTCCACAAGAACAGCCTTAGCGAAAGGCTCCTTGAAGGGAAAGATGTAACTCTGTGAGATGAATTAACAGAACACAGAGAAGTATCTCAAAAAGCTTCTTTCCAGTTTTGAACGGAAGATATTTCCTTTTTCACCATAGCCATCTATGGGCTTCCAAATATCACTTTCTAAATTTCAGAGGAACAGCCTTAGCGAAAGGCTTCCTGAAGGGAAAGATGTAACACTGTTAGATGAATTAACAGAACACAGAGCAGTTTCTCAGAAAGCTTCTTTCCAGTTTTGAACGGAAGATATTTCCTTTTTCACCATAGCCCTCTATGGGCTTCCAAATATCCCTTTGCCAATTCCACAAGAACAGCCTTAGCGAAAGGCTTCTTGATGGGGAAGACGTAACTCTGTGAGATGAATTAACAGAACACAGAGCAGTTTCTCAGAAAGCTTCTTTCCAGTTTTGAAGGGAAGATATTTCCTTTTTCACCATAGCCCTCTATGGGCGTCCAAATATCCCTTTGCTAATTCCACAAGAACAGCCTTAGCGAAAGGTTTCTTGAAGGGAAAGAAGTAACTCTGTGAGATGAATTAACAGAACACAGAGCAGTTTCTCAGAAAGCTTCTTTCCAGTTTTGAACGGAAGATATTGCCTTTTTCACCATAGCCCACTAAGGGCTTCCAAATATCCCTTTGCCAATTCCACAAGAACAGCCTTAGCGAAAGGCTTCTTGAAGGGAAAGATGTAACTCTGTGAGATGAATTAACAGAACACAGAGCAGTTTCTCAGAAAGCTTCTTTCCAGTTTTGAACGGAAGATATTTCCTTTTTCACCATAGCCCTCTATGGGCTTCCAAATATCCCTTAGCGAATTCCACAAGAACAGCCTTAGCGTAAGGCCTCTTGAAGGGAAAGATGTAACTTTGTGAGCTGAATTAACAGAACACAGAGCAGTTTCTCAGAAAGCTTCTTTCCAGTTTTGAACGGAAGATATTTCCTTTTTCACCATAGCCCTCTATGGGCTTCCAAATATCCCTTTGCCAATTCCACAAATACAGCCTTAGCGAAAGGATTTTTAAGGGAAAGATGTAACTCTGTGAGATGAATTAACAGAACACAGAGCAGTTTCTCAGAAAGCTTCTTTCCAATTGTGAACGGAAGATATTTCCTTTTTACACCGTAGCCCACTATGGGCTTCCAAATACCACTTTGCCAATTCCACAAGAACAGCCTTAGCGAAAGGCTTCTTGAAGGGAAAGATGTAACTCTGTGAGGTGTATTAACAGAACACAGTGCAGTTTTTCAGAAAGGTTCTTTCCAGTTTTGAACGGAAGATATTTCCTTTTTCACCATAGCCCTCTATGGGCTTCCAAATATCCCTTTGCGAATTCCACAAGAACAGCCTTAGCGTAAGGCATCTTGAAGGGAAATATGTAACTCTGTGAGATGAATTAACAGAACACAGAGCAGTTTCACAGAAAGCTTCTTTCCAGTTTTGAACGGAAGATATTTCCTTTTTCACCATAACCCTCTAAGGGCTTCCTAATATCCCTTTGCCAATTCCACAAGAACAGCCTTAGCGAAAGGCTTCTTGAAGGGAAAGATGTAACTCTGTGAGATGAATTAACAGAACAGAGAGCAGTTTCTCAGAAAGCTTCTTTCCAGTTTTGAACGGAAGATATTTCCTTTTTAACCATAGCCCTCTATGGGCTTCCAAATATTACTTTGCCAATTCCAGAAGAACAGCCTTAGCGAAACGCTTCTTGATGGGGAAGATGTAACTCTGTGAGATGATTTAACAGAACACAGAGCAGTTTCTCAGAAAGCTTCTTTCCAGTTTTGAACGGAAGATATTTCCTTTTTCAGCGTAGCCCTCTATGGGCTTCCAAATATCCCTTTGCCAATTCCAGAACAGCCTTAGCGAAACGCTTCTTGATGGGGATGATGTAACTCTGTGAAATGATTTAAAAGAACACGGAGCAAATTCTCAGAAAGCTTCTTTCCAGTTTTGAACGGAAGATATTTCCTTTTTCACCATAGCCCTCTATGGGCTTCCAAATATCCCTTTGCCAATTCCACAAGAACAGCCTTAGCGAAAGGCTTCTTGAAGGGAAAGATGTAACTCTGTGAGATGAATAAACAGAACACAGAGCAGTTTCTCAGAAAGCTTCTTTCCAGTTTTGAACGGAAGGTATTTCCTTTTTCACCATAGTCCTCTATGGTCTTCCAAATATCACCTTCTAAATTCCACAAGAACAGCCTTAGCGAAAGGCTTCTTGAAGGGAAAGCTGTAACTCTGTGAGATGTATTAACAGAACACTAAGCAGTTTCTCAGAAAGCTTCTTTCCAGTTTTCAACGGAAGATATTTCCTTTTTCACCATAGCCCTCTAAGGGCGTCCAAATATCCCTTTGCGAATTCCACAAGAACAGCCTTAGCGTAAGGCATCTTGAAGGGAAATATGTAACTCTGTGAGATGAATTAACAGAACACAGAGCAGTTTCTCAGAAAGCTTCTTTCCAGCTTTGAACGGAAGATATTTCCTTTTTCACCATAGCCGTCTATGGGCTTCCTAATATCCCTTTGCCAATTCCACAAGAACAGCCTTAGCGAAAGGCTTCTTGAAGGGGAAGATGTAACTCTGTGAGATGTATTAACAGAACCCAAAGCAGTTTCTCAGAAAGCTTCTTTCCAGTTTTGAACGAAAGGTATTTCCTTTTTCACCATAGTCCTCTATGGTCTTCCAAATATCACCTTCTAAATTCCACAAGAACAGCCTTAGCGAAAGGCTTCTTGAAGGGAAAGCTGTAACTCTGTGAGATGTATTAACAGAACACAGAGCAGTTTCTCAGAAACTTCTTTCCAGTTTTGAACGGAAGATATTTTCTTTTTCACCATAGCCCTCTATGGGCTTCCAAATATCCCTTTGCCAATTCCACAAGAACAGCCTTAGCGAAAGGCTTCTGGAAGGGGAAGATGTAACTCTGTGAGATGAATTAACAGAACACAGAGCAGTTTCTCAGAAAGCTTCTTTCCAGTTTTGAACGGAAGATATTTCCTTTTTCACCATAGCCCTCTATGGGCTTCCAAATATCCATTTGCCAATTCCACAAGAACAGCCTTAGCGAAAGGCTTCTTGAAGGGAAAGATGTAACTCTGTGAGATGAATTAACAGAACACAGAGCAGTTTCTCAGAAAGCTTCTTTCCAGTTTTGAACGGAAGATATTTCCTTTTTCACCATAGCCCTCTATGGGCTTCCAAATATCCCTTTGCCAATTCCACAAGAACAGCCTTAGCGAAAGGCTTCTTGATGGGGAAGATGTAACTCTGTGAGATGAATTAACAGAACACAGAGCAGTTTCTCAGAAAGCTTCTTTCCAGTTTTGAACGGAAGATATTTCCTTTTTCACCATAGCCCTCTATGGGTGTCCAAATATCCCTTTGCGAATTCCACAAGAACAGCCTTAGCGTAAGGCATGTTGAAGGGAAAGTTGTACCTCTGTGAGATGAATTAACAGAACACAGAGCAGTTTCTCAGAAAGCTTCTTTCCAGTTTTGAACGGAAGATATTTCCTTTTTCACCATACCCTTCTATGGGCTTCCAAATATCCCTTTGCCAATTCCACAAGAAAAGCCTTAGCGAAAGGCTTCTTGAAGGGAAAGATGTAACTCTGTGAGATATCTTAAGAGAACACAAAGCAGTTTCTCAGAAAGCTTCTTTCCAGTTTTGAACGGAAGATATTTCCTTTTTGACCATAGCGCTCTATGGGCTTCCAAATATCCCTTTGCCAATTCCACAAGAACAGCCTTAGTAAAAGGATTCTTGAAGGGGAAGATGTAACTCTGTGAGATGAATTAACAGAACACAGAGCAGTTTCTCAGAAAGCTTCTTTCCAGTTTTGAACGGAAGATATTTCCTTTTTTAACCATAGCCCTCTATGGGCGTCAAAATATCCCTTAGCGAATTCCACAAGAACAGCATTAGCGTAAGGCTTCTGGAAGGGAAAGATGTACTCTGGGAGTTGATTTAACAGAACAAAGAGCAGTTTCTCAGAAAGCTTCTTTCCAGTTTTGAACGGAAGATATTTCCTTTTTCACCATAGCCCTCTATGGGCTTCCAAATATTCCTTTGCCAATTCCACAAGAACAGCCTTAGCGAAACGCTTCTTGAAGGGGAAGCTGTAACTCTGTGAGATGATTTAACAGAACACAGAGCAGTTTCACAGAAAGCTTCTTTCCAGTTTTGAACGGAAGATATTTCCTTTTTCACCATAGCCCTCTATGGGCTTCCAAATATCCCTTTGCCAATTCCACAAGAACAGACTTAGCGAAAGGCTCCTTGAAGGGAAAGATGTAACTCTGTGAGATGAATTAACAGAACACAGAGAAGTTTCTCAAAAAGCTTCTTTCCGGTTTTGAACGGAAGATATTTCCATTTTCACCATAGCCCTCTATGGGCTTCCAAATATCATTTTGCCAATTCCACAAGAAAAGCCTTAGCGAAAGGCTTCTTGAAGGGAAAGATGTAACTCTGTGAGATATCTTAAGAGGACACAAAGCAGTTTCTCAGAAAGCTTCTTTCCAGTTTTGAACGGAAGATATTTCCTTTTTCACCATAGCCCTCTATGGGCTTCCAAATATCCCTTTGAAAATTCCACAAGAACAGCCTTAGCGAAAGGCTTCTTGAAGGGAAAGATGTAACTCTGTGAGATGAATTAACAGAACACAGAGCTGTTTCTCAGAAAGCTTCTTTCCAGTTTTGAACGGAAGATATTTCCTTTTTCACCATAGCCCTCTATGGGCTTCCAAATATCCCTTTGCCAATTCCACAAGAACAGCCTTAGCGAAAGCCCTCTTGAAGGGAAAGATGTAACTCGGTGAGATAAATTAACAGAACACAGAGCAGTTTATCAGAAAGCTTCTTTCCAGTTTTGAACGGAAGATATTTCCTTTTTCACCATAGCCCTCTATGGGCTTCCAAATATCCCTTTTCCAATTCCACAAGAACATCCCTAGCGAAAGGCTTCCTGAAGGGGAAGATGTAACTCTGTGAGATGAATTAACAGAACACAGAGCAGATTCTCTGAAAGTTTCTTTCCAGTTTTGAACGGAAGATATTTCCTTTTTCACCATAACCCTCTAAGAGCTTCCAAATATCACTTTGCCAATTCCACAAGAAAAGCCTTAGCGAAAGGCTTCTTGAAGGGAAAGATGTAACTCTCTGAGATGAATTAAGAGAACACCGAGCAGTTTCTCAGAAAGCTTCTGTCCAGTTTTGAACGGAAGACATTTCCTTTTTCACCATAGCCCTCTATGGGCTTCCAGAGATCCCTTTGCCAATTCCACAAGAACAGCCTTAGCGAAACGCTTCTGGAAGGGGAAGATATAACTCTGTGAGATGATTTAACAGAACCCAGAGCAGTTTCACAGAAAGCTTCTTTCCAGTTTTGAACGGAAGATATTTCTTTTTTCACCATAGCCCGTTACGGGCTTACAAATATCCTTTTGCCAATTCCACAAGAACAGCCTTAGCGAAAGGCTCCTTGAAGGGAAAGATGTAACTCTCTGAGATGAATTAACAGAACACAGAGCAGTTTCTCAGAAAGCTTCTTTCCAGTTTTGAACGGAAGATACTTCCTTTTTCTCCATAGCCCTCTATGGGCTTCAAAATATCCCTTTGCCAATTCCACAAGAACAGCCTTACGAAAGGATTCTTGAAGGGAAATATGTAACTCTGTGGGATGAATTAAGAGAACACAGAGCAGTTTCTCAGAAAGCTTCTTTCCAGTTTTGAACGGAAGGTATTTCCTTTTTCACCATAGTCCTCTATGGTCTTCAAAATATCACCTTCTAAATTCCACAAGAACAGCCTTAGCGAAATGCTTCTTGAAGGGGAAGATGCAACTCTGTGAGATGAATTAACAAAACACAGAGCAGTTTCTCAGAAAGCTTCTTTCCAGTTTTGAACGGAAGATATTTCCTTTTTCACCATAGCCCTCTATGGGCGTCCAAATATCCCTTTGCTAATTCCACAAGAACAGCCTTAGCGAAAGGTTTCTTGAAGGGAAAGATGTAACTCTGTGAGATGAATTAACAGAGCACAGAGCAGTTTCTCAGAAAGCTTCTTTCCAGTTTTGAACGGAAGATATTTCCTTTTTCACCATAGCCCTCTAAGGGCTTCCAAATATACCTTTGCCAATTCCACAAGAACAGCCTTAGCGAAAGGCTTCTTGAAGGGAAAGATGTAACTCTGTGAGATGAATTAACAGAACACAGAGCAGTTTCTCAGAAAGCTTCTTTCCAGTTTTCAACGGAAGATATTTCCTTTTTCACCATAGCCCTCTATGGGCGTCAAAATATCCCTTAGCGAATTCCACAAGAGCAGCATTAGCGTAAGGCTTCTGGAAGGGAAAGATGTACTCTGGGAGATGATTTAACAGAACACAGTGCAGTTTCTCAGAAAGCTTCTTTCCAGTTTTGAACGGAAGATATTTCCTTTTTCACCATAGCCCTCTACGGGCTTCCAAATATCCCTTTGCCAATTCCACAAGAACAGCCTTAGCGAAACGCTTCTTGAAGGGGAAGATGTAACTCTGTGAGATGAATTAACAGAACACAGAGAAGTTTTTCAAAAAGCTTCTTTCCAGTTTTGAACGGAAGATATTTCCTTTTTCACCATAGCCCTCTATGGTCTTCCAAATATCACCTTCTACATTCCACAAGAACCCCCTTAGCGAAAGGCTTCTGGAAGGGAAAGCTGTAACTCTGTGAGATGAATTAACAGAACACAGAGCAGTTTCTCAGACAGCTTCTTTCCAGTTTTGAACGGAAGATATTTCCTTTTTCACCATAGCCCTCTATGGGCTTCCAAATATCCCTTTGCCAATTCCACAAGAACAGCCTTAGCGAAAGGCTTCTTGAAGGGGAAGATGTAACTCTGTGAGATGAAATAACAGAACACAGAGCAGTTTCTCAGAAAGCTTCTTTCCAGTTTTGAACGGAAGATATTTCCTTTCTCACCATAGCCCTCTAAGGGCGTCCAAATATCCCTTTGCGAATTCCACTAGAACAGCCTTAGCGTAAGGCATCTTGAAGGGAAATATGTAACTCTGTGAGATGAATTAACAGAACACAGAGCAGTTTCTCAGAAAGCTTCTTTCCAGTTTTGAACGGAAGATATTTCCTTTTTCACCATAGCCCTCTATGGTCTTCCAAATATCATTTTGCCAATTCCACAAGAAAAGCCTTAGCGAAAGGCTTCTTGAAGGGAAAGATGTAACTCTGTGAGATATCTTAAGAGAGCACAAAGCAGTTTCTCAGAAAGCTTCTTTCCAGTTTTCAACGGAAGATATTTCCTTTTTCAACATAGCCCTCTATGGGCTTCCAAATACCACTTTGCCAATTCCACAAGAACAGTATTAGCGAAAGGCTTCTTGAAGGGAAAGATGTAACTCTGTGAGGTGTATTAACAGAACACAGTGCAGTTTTTCAGAAAACTTCTTTCCAGTTTTTAAAGGAAGATATTTCCTTTTTCACCATAGCCCTCTATGGGCTTCCACATATCACTTTCTAAATTCCAGAAGAACAGCCTTAGCGAAAGGCTTCTTGAAGGGAAAGATGTAACTCTGTGAGATGAATTAACAGAGCACAGAGCAGTTTCTCAGAAAGCTTCTTTCCAGTTTTGAACGGAAGATATTTCCTTTTTCACCATAGCCCTCTATGGGCTTCCAAATATCCCTTTGCCAATTCCACAAGAACAGCCTTAGCGAAAGGCTTCTTGATGGGGAAGATGTAACTCTGTGAGATGAATTAACAGAACACAGAGCAGTTTCTCAGAAAGCTTCTTTCCAGTTTTGAACGGAAGATATTTCCTTTTTCACCATAGCCCTCTATGGGCTTCCAAATATCCCTTTGCCAATTCCACAAGAACAGCCTTAGCGAAAGGTTTCTTGAAGGGGAAGATGCAACTCTGTGAGATGAATTAACAGAACACAGAGCAGTTTCTCAGAAAGCTTCGTTCCAGTTTTGAACGGAAGATATTTCCTTTTTCACCATAGCCCTCTATGGGCGTCCAAATATCCCTTTGCTAATTCCACAAGAACAGCCTTAGCGAAAGGTTTCTTGAAGGGAAAGATGTAACTCTGTGAGATGAATTAACAGAACACAGAGCAGTTTCTCAGAAAGCTTCTTTCCAGTTTTGAACGGAAGATATTTCCTTTTTCACCATAGCCCTCTAAGGGCTTCCAAATATCCCTTTGCCAATTCCACAAGAACAGCCTTAGCGAAAGGCTTCTTGAAGGGAAAGATGTAACTCTGTGAGATGAATTAACAGAACACAGAGCAGTTTCTCAGAAAGCTTCTTTCCAGTTTTCAACGGAAGATATTTCCTTTTTCACCATAGCCCTCTATGGGCGTCAAAATATCCCTTAGCGAATTCCACAAGAGCAGCAATAGCGTAAGGCTTCTGGAAGGGAAAGATGTACTCTGGGAGATGATTTAACAGAACACAGTGCAGTTTCTCAGAAAGCTTCTTTCCAGTTTTGAACGGAAGCTATTTCCTTTTTCACCATAGCCCTCTACGGGCTTCCAAATATCCCTTTGCCAATTCCACAAGAACAGCCTTAGCGAAACGCTTCTTGAAGGGGAAGATGTAACTCTGTGAGATGATTTAACAGAACACAGAGCAGTTTCACAGAAAGCTTCTTTCCAGTTTTGAACGGAAGATATTTCCTTTTTCACCATAGCCCTCTGTGGGCTTCCAAATATCCCTTTGCCCATTCCACAAGAACAACCTTAGCGAAAGGCTCCTTGAAGGGAAAGATGTAACTCTGTGAGATGAATTAACAGAACACAGAGAAGTTTTTCAAAAAGCTTCTTTCCAGTTTTGAACGGAAGATATTTCCTTTTTCACCATAGCCCTCTATAGGCTTCCAAATATCCCTTTGCCAATTCCACAAGAACAGCCTTAGCGAAAGGCTTCTGGAAGGGAAAGATGTAACTCTGTGAGATGAATTAACAGAACACAGAGGAGTTTTTCAGAAAGCTTATTTCCAGTTTTGAACGGAAGATATTTCCTATTCACCACAGCCCTCTATGGGTTTCGAAATATCCCTTTGCAAATTCCACAAGAACAGCCTTAGCGAAAGGCTTCTTGAAGGGATAGATGTAACTCTGTGAGATGTATTAACAGAACCCAAAGCACTTTCTCAGAAAGCTTCTTTCCAGTTTTGAACGGAATATATTTCCTTTTTCACCATAGTCCTCTATGGTCTTCCAAATATCACCTTCTAAATTCCACAAGAACAGCCTTAGCGAAAGGCTTCTTGAAGGGAAAGCTGTAACTCTGTGAGATGAATTAACAGAACACAGAGCAGTTTCTCAGACAGCTTCTTTCCAGTTTTGAACGGAAGATATTTCCTTTTTCACCATAGCCCTCTATGGGCTTCCAAATATCCCTTTGCCAATTCCACAAGAACAGCCTTAGCGAAAGGCTTCTTGAAGGGGAAGATGTAACTCTGTGAGATGAAATAACAGAACACAGAGCAGTTTCTCAGAAAGCTTCTTTCCAGTTTTCAACGGAAGATATTTCCTTTTTCACCATAGCCCTCTATGGGCGTCCAAATATCCCTTTGCGAATTCCACAAGAACAGCCTTAGCGTAAGGCATCTTGAAGGGAAATATGTAACTCTGTGAGATGAATTAACAGAACACAGAGCAGTTTCTCAGAAAGCTTCTTTCCAGTTTTGAACGGAAGATATTTCCTTTTTCACCATAGCCCTCTATGGGCTTCCAAATATCATTTTGCCAATTCCACAAGAAAAGCCTTAGCGAAAGGCTTCTTGAAGGGAAAGATGTAACTCTGTGAGATATCTTAAGAGAACACAAAGCAGTTTCTCAGAAAGCTTGTTTCCAGTTTTCAACGGAAGATATTTCCTTTTTCAACATAGCCCTCTATGGGCTTCCAAATACCACTTTGCCAATTCCACAAGAACAGTATTAGCGAAAGGCTTCTTGAAGGCAAAGATGTAACTCTGTGAGGTGTATTAACAGAACACAGTGCAGTTTTTCAGAAAACTTCTTTCCAGTTTTTTAAGGAAGATATTTCCTTTTTCACCATAGCCCTCTATGGGCTTCCACATATCACTTTCTAAATTCCAGAAGAACAGCCTTAGCGAAAGGCTTCTTGAAGGGAAAGATGTAACTCTGTGAGATGAATTAACAGAGCACAGAGCAGTTTCTCAGAAAGCTTCTTTCCAGTTTTGAACGGAAGATATTTCCTTTTTCACCATAGACCTCTATGGGCTTCCAAATATCCCTTTGCCAATTCCACAAGAACAGCCTTAGCGAAAGGCTTCTTGATGGGGAAGATGTAACTCTGTGAGATGAATTAACAGAACACAGAGCAGTTTCTCAGAAAGCTTCTTTCCAGTTTTGAACGGAAGATATTTCCTTTTTCACCATAGCCCTCTATGGGCTTCCAAATATCCCTTTGCCAATTCCACAAGAACAGCCTTAGCCAAAGGCTCCTTGAAGGTAAAGATGTAACTCTGTGAGATGAATTAACAGAACACAGCGCAGTTTTTCAGAAAGCTTCTTTCCAGTTTTGAACGGAAGATATTTCCTTTTTCAAAATAGTCCTCTATGGGCATCCAAATATCCCTTTGCGAATTCCACAAGAACAGCCTTAGCGTAAGGTTTCTTGAAGGGAAACCTGTAACTCTGTGAGATGTATTAACAGAACACAGAGCAGTTTCTCAGAAAGCTTCTTTCAAGTTTTGAACGGAAGATATTTCCTTTTACTCCATAGCCCTCTATGGGCTTCCAAATATCCCTTTGCCAATTCCACAAGAAAAGCCTTAGCGAAAGGCTTCTTGAAGGGAAAGATGTAACTCTCTGAGATGAATTAACAGAACACAGAGCAGTTTCTCAGAAAGCTTCTTTCCAGTTTTGAACGGAAGATATTTCCTTTTTCACCATAACCCTCTATGGGCTTCCAAATATCCCTTTGCCAATTCCACAAGAACAGCCTTAGCGAAAGGCTTCTTGAAGGGAAAGATGTAACTCTGTGAGATGAATTAACAGAACACAGAGCAGTTTCTCAGAAAGCTTCTTTCCAGTTTTGAACGGAAGATATTTCCTTTTTCACCATAGCCCTCTATGGGCTTCCAAATATCCCTTTGCCAATTCCACAAGAACAGTCTTAGCGAAAGGCTTCTTGAAGGGAAAGATGTAACTCTGTGAGATGAATTAACAGAACACAGAGCAGTTTCTCAGAAAGCTTCTTTCCAGTTTTGAACGGAAGATATTTCCTTTTTGACCATAGCGCTCTATGGGCTTCCAAATATCCCTTTGCCAATTCCACAAGAACAGCCTTAGTAAAAGGATTCTTGAAGGGGAAGATGTAACTCTGTGAGATGAATTAACAGAACACAGAGCAGTTTCTCAGAAAGCTTCTTTCCAGTTTTGAACGGAAGATATTTCCTTTTTCACCATAGCCCTCTCTGGGCTTCCAAATATCCCTTTGCCAATTCCACAAGAAAAGCCTTAGCGAAAGGTTTCTTGAAGGGAAAGATGTAACTCTCTGAGATGAATTAACAGAACACAGAGCAGTTTCTAAGAAAGCTTCTGTCCAGTTTTGAACGGAAGACATTTCCTTTTTCACTATAGCCCTCAATGGGCTTCCAGAGATCCCTTTGCCAATTCCACAAGAACAGCCTTAGCGAAACGCTTCTTGAAGGGGAAGACATAACTCTGTGAGATGATTTAACAGAACCCAGAGCAGTTTCACAGAAAGCTTCTTTCCAGTTTTGAACGGAAGATATTTCCTTTTTCACCATAGCCCTCTACGGGCTTCCAAATATCCCTTTGCCAATTCCACAAGAACAGCCTTAGCGAAAGGCTCCTGGAAGGGAAAGATGTAACTCTCTGAGATGAATTAACAGAACACAGAGCAGTTTCTCAGAAAGCTTCTTTCCAGTTTTGAACGGAAGATATTTCCTTTTTCTCCATAGCCCTCTATGGGCTTCAAAATATCCCTTTGCCAATTCCACAAGAACAGCCTTAGCGAAAGGCTTCTTGAAGGGAAATATGTAACTCTGTGAGATGAATTAAGAGAACACAGAGCAGTTTCTCAGAAAGCTTCTTTCCAGTTTTGAACGGAAGGTATTTCCTTTTTCACCATAGTCATCTATGGTCTTCAAAATATCACCTTCTAAATTCCACAAGAACAGCCTTAGCGAAATGCTTCTTGAAGGGAAAGCTGTAACTCTGTGAGATGTATTAACAGTACACTAAGCAGTTTCTCAGAAAGCTTCTTTCCAGTTTTGAACGGAAGATATTTCCTTTTTCACCATAGCCCTCTATGGGCTTCCAAATATCCCTTTGCCAATTCCACAAGAACAGCCTTAGCGAAAGGTTTCTTGAAGGGGAAGATGCAACTCTGTGAGATGAATTAACAGAACACAGAGCAGTTTCTCAGAAAGCTTCTTTCCAGTTTTGAACGGAAGATATTTCCTTTTTCACCATAGCCCTCTATGGGCTTCCAAATATCCCTTTGCGAATTCCACAAGAACAGCCTTAGCGTAAGGATTCTTGAAGGGAAAGATGTAACTCTGTGAGATGAAATAACAGAACACAGAGCAGTTTCTCAGAAAGCTTCTTTCCAGTTTTGAACGGAAGATATTTCCTTTTTCACCATAGCCCTCTCTGGGCTTCCAAATATCCCTTTGCCAATTCCACAAGAAAAGCCTTAGCGAAAGGTTTCTTGAAGGGAAAGATGTAACTCTCTGAGATGAATTAACAGAACACAGAGCAGTTTCTCAGAAAGCTTCTGTCCAGTTTTGAACGGAAGACATTTCCTTTTTCACCATAGCCCTCTATGGGCTTCCAGAGATCCCTTTGCGAATTCCACAAGAACAGCCTTAGCTTAACGCTTCTTGAAGGGGAAGATATAACTCTGTGAGATGATTTAACAGAACCCAAAGCAGTTTCACAGAAAGCTTCTTTCCAGTTTTGAACGGAAGATATTTCCTTTTTCACCATAGCCCTCTATGGGCTTCCAAATATCCCTTTGCCAATTCCACAAGAACAGCCTTAGCGAAAGGCTCCTTGAAGGGAAAGATGTAACTCTCTCAGATAAATTAACAGAACACAGAGCAGTTTCTCAGAAAGCTTCTTTCCAGTTTTGAACGGAAGATATTTCCTTTTTCACCATAGCCCTCTATGGGCTTCCAAATATCCCTTTGCCAATTCCACAAGAACAGCCTTAGCGAAAGGCTTCTTGAATGGAAAGATGTAACTCTGTGAGATCAATTAACAGAACCCAGAGCAGTTTCTCAGAAAGCTTCTTTCCAGTTTTGAACGAAAGATATTTCCTTTTTCACCATAGCCCTCTATGGGCTTCCAAATATCCCTTTGCCAATTCCAGAAGAACAGCCGTAGCGAAACGCTTCTTGATGGGGAAGATGTATCTCTGTGAGATGATTTAACAGAACACAGAGCAGTTTCTCAGAAAGCTTCTTTCCAGTTTTGAACTGAAGATATTTCCTTTTTCACCATAGCCCTCTATGGGCTTCCAAATATCCCTTTGCCAATTCCAGAAGAACAGCCTTAGCGAAACGCTTCTTGATGGGGAAGATGTAACTCTGTGAGATGATTTAACAGAACACAGAGCAGATTCTCAGAAAGCTTCTTTCCAGTTTTGAACGGAAGATATTTCCTTTTTCACCATAGCCCTCTTTGGGCTTCCAAATATCCCTTTGCCAATTCCACAAGAGCAGCCTTAACGAAAGGCTTCTTGAAGGGAAAGATGTAACTCTGTGAGATGAATTAACAGAACACAGAGCAGTTTCTCAGAAAGCTTCTTTCCAGTTTTTAAAGGAAGATATTTCCTTTTTCACCATAGCCCTCTAAGGGCTTCCAAATATCCGTTTGCCCATTCCAGAAGAACAGCCTTAGCGAAAGGCTTCTTGATGGGGAAGATGTAACTCTCTGAGATGAATTAACAGAACACAGAGCAATTTCTCAGAAAGCTTCTTTCCAGTTTTGAACGGAAGATAGTTCCTTTTTCACCATAGCCCTCTACGGGCGTCCAAATATCCCTTTGCGAATTCCACAAAAACAGCCTTAGCGAAAGGTTTCTTTAAGGGAAAGATGTAACTCTGTGAGATGAATTAACACAACACAGAGCAGTTTCTCAGAAAGATTCTTTCCAGTTTTGAACGGAAGATATTTCCTTTTTCACAATAGCCCTCTATGGGCTTCCAAATATCACTTTGCCAATTCCACAAGAACAGCCTTAGCGAAAGGCTTCTTGAAGGGAAAGATGTAACTCTGTGAGATGAATTAACAGAACACAGAGCAGTTTCTCAGAAAGCTTCTTTCCAGTTTTGAACGGAAGATATTTCCTTTTTCACCATAGCCCTCTATGGGCTTCCAAATATCCCTTTGCCAATTCCACAAGAACAGCCTTAGCGAAAGGCTTCTTGATGGAAAGATGTAACTCAGTGAGATGAATTAACAGAACACAGAGCAGCTTCTCAGAAAGCTTCTTTCCAGTTTTGAACGGAAGATATTTCCTTTTTCACCATAGCCCTCTATGGGCTTCCAAATATCCCTTTGCCAATTCCAGAAGAACAGCCTTAGCGAAACACTTCTTGATGGGGAAGATATAACTCTATGAGATGATTTAATAGAACACAGAGCAGTTCCTCAGAAAGCTTCTTTCCAGTTTTGAACGGAAGATATTTCCTTTTTCACCATAGCCCTCTATCGGCTTCCAAATATACCTTTGACAATTACATAAGAACAGCCTTAGCCAAAGGCTCCATGAAGGGAAAGATGTAACTCTGTGAGATGAATTAACAGAACACAGAGCAGTTTCTCAGAAAGCTTCTTTCCAGTTTTGAACGGAAGATATTTCCTTTTTCACCGTAGCCCTCTATGGGGGTCAAAATATCCCTTAGCGAATTCCACAAGAACAGCCTTAGCGTAAGGCTTCTTGAAAGGAAAGATGTAACTCTGTGAGCTGAATTAACAGAACACAGAGCAGTTTCTCAGAAAGCTTCTTTCCAGTTTTGAACGGAAGATATTTCCTTTTTCACCATAGCCCTCTATGGGCTTCCAAATATCCCTTTGCCAATTCCACAAGAACAGCCTTAGCGAAACGCTTCTTGAAGGGAAAGATGTAATTCTGTGAGATGATTTAACAGAACACAGAGCAGTTTCTCAGAAAGCTTCTTTCCAGTTTTGAACGGAAGATATTTCCTTTTTCACCATAGCCCCCTATGGGCTTCCAAATATCCCTTTGCCAATTCCTCAAGAACAGCCTTAGCGAAACGCTTCTTGAAGGGGAAGATGTAACTCTGTGAGATGAATTAACAGAACACAGAGGAGTTTCACAGAAAGCTTCTTTCCAGTTTTGTACGGAAGATATTTCCTTTTTCACCATAACCCTCTAGGAGCTTCCAAATTTCCCTTTGCCAATTCCACAAGAAAAGCCTTAGCGAAAGGCTTCTTGAAGGGAAAGATGTAACTCTCTGAGATGAATTAACAGAACACAGAGCAGTTTCTCAGAAAGCTTCTGTCCAGTTTTGAACGGAAGACATTTCCTTTTTCACCATAGCCCTCTATGGGCTTCCAGAGATCCCTTTGCCAGTTCCACAAGAACAGCCTTAGCGAAACGCTTCTTGAAGGGGAAGATATAACTCTGTGAGATGATTTAACAGAACCCAGAGCAGTTTCACAGAAAGCTTCTTTCCAGTTTTGAACGGAAGATATTTCCTTTTTCACCATAGCCCTCTATGGGCTTCCAAATATCCCTTTGCCAATTCCACAAGAACAGCCTTAGCGAAAGGCTCCTTGAAGGGAAAGATGTAACTCTCTGAGATGAATTAACAGAACACAGAGCAGTTTCTCAGAAAGCATCTTTCCCGTTTTGAACGGACGATATTTCCTTTTTCACCATAGCCCTCTATGGGCTTCCAAATATCCCTTTGCCAATTCCACAAGAACAGCCTTAGCGAAAGGCTTCTTGAATGGAAAGATGTAACTCTGTGAGATCAATTAACAGAACACAGAGCAGTTTCTCAGAAAGCTTCTTTCCAGTTTTGAACGGAAGATATTTCCTTTTTCACCATAGCCCTCTATGGGCTTCCAAATATCCCTTTGCCAATTCCAGAAGAACAGCCTCAGCGAAACGCTTCTTGAGGGGGAAGATGTAACTCTGTGAGATGATTTAACAGAACACAGAGCAGTTTCTCAGAAAGCTTCTTTCCAGTTTTGAACGGAAGATATTTCCTTTTTCACCATATCCCTCTTTGGGCTTCCAAATATCCCTTTGCCAATTCCAGAAGAACAGCCTTAGCGAAACGCTTCTTGATGGGGAAGATGTAACTCTGTGAGATGATTTAACAGAACACAGAGCAGATTCTCAGAAAGCTTCTTTCCAGTTTTGAACGGAAGATATTTCCTTTTTCACCATATCCCTCTATGGGCTTCCAAATATCCCTTTGCCAATTCCACAAGAGCAGCCTTAGCGAAAGGCTTGTTGAAGGGAAAGATGTAACTCTGTGAGATGAATTAACAGAACACAGAGCAGTTTCTCAGAAAGCTTCTTTCCAGTTTTTAAAGGAAGATATTTCCTTTTTCACCATGGCCCTCTAAGGACTTCCAAATATCCCTTTGCCCATTCCAGAAGAACAGCCTTAGCGAAAGGCTTCTTGATGGGGAAGATGTAACTCTGTGAGATGAATTAACAGAACACAGAGCAATTTCTCAGAAAGCTTCTTTCCAGTTTTGAACGGAAGATAGTTCCTTTTTCACCATAGACCTCTATGGGCTTCCAAATATCCCTTTGCCAATTCCACAAGAACAGCCTTAGCGAAAGGTTTTTTGAAGGGGAAGATGTAACTCTTTGAGATGAATTAACAGAACACAGAGCAGTTTCTCAGAAAGCTTCTTTCCAGTTTTGAACGGAAGATATTTCCTTTTTCACCATAGCCCTCTACGGGCGTCCAAATATCCCTTTGCGAATTCCACAAAAACAGCCTTAGCGAAAGGTTTCTTTAAGGGAAAGATGTAACTCTGTGAGATGAATTAACACAACACAGAGCAGTTTCTCAGAAAGCTTCTTTCCAGTTTTGAACGGAAGATATTTCCTTTTTCACCATAGCCCTCTATGGGCTTCCAAATGTCCCTCTGCCAATTCCACAAGAACAGCCTTAGCGAAAGGCTTCTTGAAGGGAAAGATGTAACTCTGTGAGATGAATTAACAGAACACAGAGCAGTTTCTCAGAAAGCTTCTTTCCAGTTTTGAACGGAAGATATTTCCTTTTTCACCATAGCCCTCTATGGGCTTCCAAATATCCCTTTGCCAATTCCAGAAGAACAGCCTTAGCGAAACACTTCTTGATGGGGAAGATGTAACTCTATGAGATGATTTAATAGAACACAGAACAGTTCCTCAGAAAGCTTCTTTCCAGTTTTGAACGGAAGATATTTCCTTTTTCACCATAGCCCTCTATCGGCTTCCAAATATCCCTTTGACAATTACACAAGAACAGCCTTAGCCAAAGGCTCCTTGAAGGGAAAGATGTAACTCTGTGAGATGAATTAACAGAACACAGAGCAGTTTCTCAGAAAGATTCTTTCCAGTTTTGAACGGAAGATATTTCCTTTTTCACCATAGCCCTCTATGGGCTTCCAAATATCCCTTTGCCAATTCCACAAGAACAGCCTTAGCGAAAGGCTTCTTGAAGGGAAAGATGTAACTCTGTGAGATGAATTAACAGAACACAGAGCAGTTACTCAGAAAGCTTCTTTACAGTTTTTAAAGGAAGATATTTCCTTTTTCACCATCGCCCTCTAAGGGCTTCCAAATATCCCTATTCCCATTCCAGAAGAACAGCCTTAGCGAAAGGCTTCTTGATGGGGAAGATGTAACTCTGTGAGATGATTTAACAGAACACAGAGCAGTTTCTCAGAAAGGTTCTTTCCAGTTTTGAACGGAAGATATTTCCTTTTTCAGCATAGCCCTCTATGGGCTTCCAAATATCCCTTTGCCAATTCCACAAGAACAGCCTTAGCGAAACGCTTCTTGAAGGGAAAGATGTAATTCTGTGAGATGATTTAACAGAACACAGAGCAGTTTCTCAGAAAGCTTCTTTCCAGTTTTGAACGGAAGATATTTCCTTTTTCACCATAGCCCCCTATGGGCTTCCAAATATCCCTTTGCCAATTCCTCAAGAACAGCCTTAGCGAAACGCTTCTTGAAGGGGAAGATGTAACTCTGTGAGATGAATTAACAGAACACAGAGGAGTTTCACAGAAATCTTCTTTCCAGTTTTGTACGGAAGATATTTCCTTTTTCACCATAACCCTCTAAGAGCTTCCAAATATCCCTTTGCCAATTCCACAAGAAAAGCCTTAGCGAAAGGCTTCTTGAAGGGAAAGATGTATCTCTCTGAGATGAATTAACAGAACACAGAGCAGTTTCTCAGAAAGCTTCTGTCCAGTTTTGAACGGAAGACATTTCCTTTTTCACCATAGCCCTCTATGGGCTTCCAGAGATCCCTTTGCCAATTCCCCAAGAACAGCCTTAGCGAAACGCTTCTTGAAGGGGAAGATATAACTCTGTGAGATGATTTAACACAACCCAGAGCAGTTTCACAGAAAGCTTCTTTCCAGTTTTAAACGGAAGATATTTCCTTTTTCACCATAGCCCTCTATGGGCTTCCAAATATCCCTTTGCCAATTCCACAAGAACAGCCTTAGCGAAAGGCTCCTTGAAGGGAAAGATGTAACTCTGTGAGATGAATTAACAGAACACAGAGCAGTTTCTCAGAAAGCTTCTTTCCCGTTTTGAACGGAAGATATTTCCTTTTTCACCATAGTCCCTTATGGGCTTCCAAATATCCCTTTGTCAATTCCACCAGAACGGCCTTAGCGAAAGGCTTCTTTAAGGGAAAGATGTAATTCTGTGAGATGATTTAACAGAACACAGAGCAGTTTCTCAGAAAGCTTCTTTCCAGTTTTGAACGGAAGATATTTCCTTTTTCACCATAGCCCCCTATGGGCTTCCAAATATCCCTTTGCCAATTCCTCAAGAACAGCCTTAGCGAAACGCTTCTTGAAGGGGAAGATGTAACTCTGTGAGATGAATTAACAGAACACAGAGGAGTTTCACAGAAAGCTTCTTTCCAGTTTTGTACGGAAGATATTTCCTTTTTCACCATAACCCTCTAGGAGCTTCCAAATATCCCTTTGCCAATTCCACAAGAAAAGCCTTAGCGAAAGGCTTCTTGAAGGGAAAGATGTAACTCTCTGAGATGAATTAACAGAACACACAGCAGTTTCTCAGAAAGCTTCTGTCCAGTTTTGAACGGAAGACATTTCCTTTTTCACCATAGCCCTCTATGGGCTTCCAGAGATCCCTTTGCCAGTTCCACAAGAACAGCCTTAGCGAAACGCTTCTTGAAGGGGAAGATATAACTCTGTGAGATGATTTAACAGAACCCAGAGCAGTTTCACAGAAAGCTTCTTTCCAGTTTTGAACGGAAGATATTTCCTTTTTCACCATAGCCCTCTATGGGCTTCCAAATATCCCTTTGCCAATTCCACAAGAACAGCCTTAGCGAAAGGCTCCTTGAAGGGAAAGATGTAACTCTCTGAGATGAATTAACAGAACACAGAGCAGTTTCTCAGAAAGCATCTTTCCCGTTTTGAACGGACGATATTTCCTTTTTCACCATAGCCCTCTATGGGCTTCCAAATATTCCTTTGCCAATTCCACAAGAACAGCCTTAGCGAAAGGCTTCTTGAATGGAAAGATGTAACTCTGTGAGATCAATTAACAGAACACAGAGCAGTTTCTCAGAAAGCTTCTTTCCAGTTTTGAACGGAAGATATTCCCTTTTTCACCATAGCCCTCTATGGGCTTCCAAATATCCCTTTGCCAATTCCACAAGAACAGCCTTAGCGAAACGCTTCTTGATGGGGAAGATGTAAATCTGTGAGATGATTTAACAGAACACATAGCAGTTTCTCAGAAAGCTTCTTTCCAGTTTTTAACGGAAGATATTTCCTTTTTCACCATAGCCCTCTATGGGCTTCCAAATATCCCTTTGCCAATTCCAGAAGAACAGCCTTAGCGAAACGCTTCTTGATGGGGAAGATGTAACTCTGTGAGATGATTTAACAGAACACAGAGCAGATTCTCAGAAAGCTTCTTTCCAGTTTTGAACGGAAGATATTTCCTTTTTCACCATATCCCTCTATGGGCTTCCAAATATCCCTTTGCCAATTCCACAAGAGCAGCCTTAGCGAAAGGCTTGTTGAAGGGAAAGATGTAACTCTGTGAGATGAATTAACAGAACACAGAGTAGTTTCTCAGAAAGCTTCTTTCCAGTTTTTAAAGGAAGATATTTCCTTTTTCACCATAGCCCTCTAAGGACTTCCAAATATCCCTTTGCCCGTTCCAGAAGAACAGCCTTAGCGAACGGCTTCTTGATGGGGAGATGTAACTCTGTGAGATGAATTAACAGAACACAGAGCAATTTCTCAGAAAGCTTCTTTCCAGTTTTGAACGGAAGATAGTTCCTTTTTCACCATAGCCCTCTATGGGCTTCCAAATATCCCTTTGACAATTACACAAGAACAGCCTTAGCCAAAGGCTCCTTGAAGGGAAAGATGTAACTCTGTGAGATGAATTAACAGAACACAGAGCAGTTTCTCAGAAAGATTCTTTCCAGTTTTGAACGGAAGATATTTCCTTTTTCACCATAGCCCTCTATGGGCTTCCAAATATCCCTTTGCCAATTCCACAAGAACAGCCTTAGCGAAAGGCTTCTTGAAGGGAAAGATGTAACTCTGTGAGATGAATTAACAGAACACAGAGCAGTTTCTCAGAAAGCTTCTTTACAGTTTTTAAAGGAAGATATTTCCTTTTTCACCATCGCCCTCTAAGGGCTTCCAAATATCCCTATTCCCATTCCAGAAGAACAGCCTTAGCGAAAGGCTTCTTGATGGGGAAGATGTAACTCTGTGAGATGATTTAACAGAACACAGAGCAGTTTCTCAGAAAGGTTCTTTCCAGTTTTGAACGGAAGATATTTCCTTTTTCACCATAGCCCCTTATGGGCTTCCAAATATCCCTTTGTCAATTCCACAAGAACAGCCTTAGCGAAAGGCTTCTTGAAGGGAAAGATGTAACTCTGTGAGATGAATTAACAGAACACAGAGCAGTTTCTCAGAAAGCTTCTGTCCAGTTTTGAAAGGAAGATATTTCCTTTTTCACCATAGCCCTCTATGGGCGTCCAAATATCCCTTTGCCAATTCCACAAGAACAGCCTTAGCGAAACACTTCTTGATGGGGAAGATGTAACTCTATGAGATGATTTAATAGAACACAGAGCAGTTCCTCAGAAAGCTTCTTTCCAGTTTTGAACGGAAGATATTTCCTTTTTCACCATAGCCCTCTATCGGCTTCCAAATATACCTTTGACAATTACACAAGAACAGCCTTAGCCAAAGGCTCCTTGAAGGGAAAGATGTAACTCTGTGAGATGAATTAACAGAACACAGAGAAGTTTCTCAGAAAGCTTCTTTCCAGTTTTGAACGGAAGATATTTCCTTTTTCACCATAGCCCTCTATGGGCTTCCAAATATCCCTTTGCCAATTCCACAAGAACAGCCTTAGCGAAAGGCTTCTTGAAAGGAAAGATGTAACTCTGTGAGCTGAATTAACAGAACACAGAGCAGTTTCTCAGAAAGCTTCTTTCCAGTTTTGAACGGAAGATATTTCCTTTTTCACCATAGCCCTCTATGGCCTTCCAAATATCCCTTTGCCAATTCCACAAGAACAGCCTTAGCGAAACGCTTCTTGAAGGGAAAGCTGTAACTCTGTGAGATGTATTAACAGTACACTAAGCAGTTTCTCAGAAAGCTTCTGTCCAGTTTTGAACGGAAGACATTTCCTTTTTCACCATAGACCTCTATGGGCTTCCAGAGATCCCTTTGCCAATTCCCCAAGAACAGCCTTAGCGAAACGCTTCTTGAAGGGGAAGATATAACTCTGTGAGATGATTTAACACAACCCAGAGCAGTTTCACAGAAAGCTTCTTTCCCGTTTTGAACGGAAGATATTTCCTTTTTCACCATAGCCCTCTATGGGCTTCCAAATATCCCTTTGCCAATTCCACAAGAACAGCTTTAGCGAAAGGCTTCTTGAAGGGAAAGATGTAACTCAGTGAGATGAATTAACAGAACACAGAGCAGCTTCTCAGAAAGCTTCTTTCCAGTTTTGAACGGAAGATATTTCCTTTTTCACCATAGCCCTCTATGGGCTTCCAAATATCCCTTTGCCAATTCCAGAAGAACAGCCTTAGCGAAACCCTTCTTGATGGGGAAGATATAACTCTATGAGATGATTTAATAGAACACAGAGCAGTTCCTCAGAAAGCTTCTTTCCAGTTTTGAACGGAAGATATTTCCTTTTTCACCATAGCCCTCTATCGGCTTCCAAATATACCTTTGACAATTACATAAGAACAGCCTTAGCCAAAGGCTCCTTGAAGGGAAAGATGTAACTCTGTGAGATGAATTAACAGAACACATAGCAGTTTCTCAGAAAGCTTCTTTCCAGTTTTGAACGGAAGATATTTCCTTTTTCACCATAGCCCTCTATGGGCTTCCAAATATCCCTTTGCCAATTCCACAAGAACAGCCTTAGCGAAAGGCTTCTTGAAAGGAAAGATGTAACTCTGTGAGCTGAATTAACAGAACACAGAGCAGTTTCTCAGAAAGCTTCTTTCCAGTTTTGAACGGAAGATATTTCCTTTTTCACCATAGCCCTCTATGGGCTTCCAAATATCCCTTTGCCAATTCCACAAGAACAGCCTTAGCGAAAGGCTTCTTGAAGGGAAAGCTGTAACTCTGTGAGATGTATTAACAGTACACTAAGCAGTTTCTCAGAAAGCTTCTGTCCAGTTTTGAACGGAAGACATTTCCTTTTTCACCATAGACCTCTATGGGCTTCCAGAGATCCCTTTGCCAATTCCCCAAGAACAGCCTTAGCGAAACGCTTCTTGAAGGGGAAGATATAACTCTGTGAGATGATTTAACACAACCCAGAGCAGTTTCACAGAAAGCTTCTTTCCCGTTTTGAACGGAAGATATTTCCTTTTTCACCATAGCCCTCTATGGGCTTCCAAATATCCCTTTGCCAATTCCACAAGAACAGCCTTAGCGAAAGGCTTCTTGAAGGGAAAGATGTAACTCAGTGAGATGAATTAACAGAACACAGAGCAGCTTCTCAGAAAGCTTCTTTCCAGTTTTGAACGGAAGATATTTCCTTTTTCACCATAGCCCTCTAGGGGCTTCCAAATATCCCTTTGCCAATTCCAGAAGAACAGCCTTAGCGAAACACTTCTTGATGGGGAAGATATAACTCTATGAGATGATTTAATAGAACACAGAGCAGTTCCTCAGAAAGCTTCTTTCCAGTTTTGAACGGAAGATATTTCCTTTTTCACCATAGCCCTCTATCGGCTTCCAAATATACTTTTGACAATTACATAAGAACAGCCTTAGCCAAAGGCTCCTTGAAGGGAAAGATGTAACTCTGTGAGATGAATTAACAGAACACATAGCAGTTTCTCAGAAAGCTTCTTTCCAGTTTTGAACGGAAGATATTTCCTTTTTCACCATAGCCCTCTATGTGCTTCCACATATCCCTTTGCCAATTCCACAAGAACAGCCTTAGCGAAAGGCTTCTTGAAGGGAAAGATGTAACTCTGTGAGATGAATTAACAGAACACAGAGCAGATTCTCAGAAAGCTTCTTTACAGTTTTGAACGGAAGATATTTACTTTTTCACCATAGCCCTCTATGGGCTTCCAAATATCCCTTTGCGAATTCCACAAGAACAGCCTTAGCGAAAGGTTTCTTGAAGGGAAAGATGTAACTCTGTGAGATGAATTAACAGAACACAGAGCAGTTTCTCAGAAAGCTTCTTTCCAGTTTTGAACGGAAGATATTTCCTTTTTCACCATAGCCCTCTGTGGGGGTCAAAATATGCCTTAGCGAATTCCACAAGAACAGCCTTAGCGTAAGGCTTCTTGAAGGGAAAGATGTAACTCTCTGAGATGAATTAACAGAACACAGAGCAGTTTCTCAGAAAGCTTCTGTCAAGTTTTGAACGGAAGACATTTCCTTTTTCACCATAGCCCTCTATGGGCTTCCAGAGATCCCTTTGCCAGTTCCACAAGAACAGCCTTAGCGAAACGCTTCTTGAAGGGGAAGATATAACTCTGTGAGATGATTTAACAGAATCCAGAGCAGTTTCACAGAAAGCTTCTTTCCAGTTTTGAACGGAAGATATTTCCTTTTTTCACCATAGCCCACTATGGGCTTCCAAATATCCCTTTGCCAATTCCACAAGAACAGCCTTAGCGAAAGGCTCCTTGAAGGGAAAGATGTAACTCTCTGAGATGAATTAACAGAACACAGAGCAGTTTCTCAGTAAGCTTCTTTCCCGTTTTGAACGGACGATATTTCCTTTTTCACCATAGCCCTCTATGGGCTTCCAAATATCCCTTTGCCAATTCCACAAGAACAGCCTTAGCGAAAGGCTTCTTGAATGGAAAGATGTAACTCTGTGAGATCAACTAACAGAACACAGAGCAGTTTCTCAGAAAGCTTCTTTCCAGTTTTGAACGGAAGATATTTCCTTTTTCACCATAGCCCTCTATGGGCTTCCAAATATCCCTTTGCCAATTCCAGAAGAACAGCCTTGGCGAAACGCTTCTTGATGGGGAAGATGTAACTCTGTGAGATGATTTAACAGAACACAGAGCAGTTTCTCAGAAAGCTTCTTTCCAGTTTTGAACGGAAGATATTTCCTTTTTCACCATAGCCCTCTATGGGCTTCCAAATATCCCTTTGCCAATTCCAGAAGAACAGCCTTAGCGAAACGCTACTTGATGGGGAAGATGTAACTCTGTGAGATGATTTAACAGAACACAGAGCAGATTCTCAGAAAGCTTCTTTCCAGTTTTGAACGGAAGATATTTCCTTTTTCACCATATCCCTCTATGGGCTTCCAAATATCCCTTTGCCAATTCCACAAGAGCAGCCTTAGCGAAAGGCTTCTTGAAGGGAAAGATGTAACTCTGTGAGATGAATTAACAGAACACAGAGCAGTTTCTCAGAAAGCTTCTTTCCAGTTTTTAAAGGAAGATATTTCCTTTTTCACCATAGCCCTCTAAGTGCTTCCAAATATCCCTTTGCCCATTCCAGAAGAACAGCCTTAGAGAAAGGCTTCTTGATGGGGAAGATGTAACTCTGTGAGATGAATTAACAGAACACAGAGCAATTTCTCAGAAAGCTTCTTTCCAGTTTTGAACGGAAGATAGTTCCTTTTTCACCATAGCCCTCTAAGGGCTTCCAAATATCCCTTTGCCAATTCCACAAGAACAGCCTTAGCGAAAGGTTTTTTGAAGGGGAAGATGTAACTCTGTGAGATGAATTAACAGAACACGGAGCAGTTTCTCAGAAAGCTTCTTTCCAGTTTTGAACGGAAGATATTTCCTTTTTCACCATAACCCTCTACGGGCGTCCAAATATCCCTTTGCGAATTCCACAAAAACAGCCTTAGCGAAAGGTTTCTTTAAGGGAAACATGTAACTCTGTGAGATGAATTAACACAACACAGAGCAGTTTCTCAGAAAGATTCTTTCCAGGTTGAACGGAAGATATTTCTTTTTCACCATAGCCCTCTATGGGCTTCCAAATATCCCTTTGCCAAAACCACAAGAAAAGCCTTAGCGAAAGGCTTCTTGAAGGGAAAGATGTAACTCTGTGAGATGAATTAAAAGAACACAGTGCAGTTTCTCAGAAAGCTTCTTTCCAGTTTAGAACGGAAGATATTTCCTTTTTCACCATAGCCCTCTATGGGCTTCCAAATATCCCTTTGCCACTTCCACAAGGACAGCCTTAGCGAAAGGCTTCTTGAAGGGAAAGATGTAACTCTGTGAGATTAATTAACAGAACACAGAGCAGTTTCTCAGAAAGCTTCTTTCCAGTTTTGAACGGAAGATATTTCCTTTTTCACCATAGCCCTCTATGGGCTTCCAAATATCCCATGCCAATTCCACAAGAACAGCCTTAGCGAAAGGCCTCTTGAAGGGAAAGATGTAACTCTCTGAGATGAATTAACAGAACACAGAGCAGTTTCTCAGAAAGCTTCTTTCCAGTTTTGAACGGAAGATATTTCCTTTTTCACCATAGCCCTCTATGGGCTTCCAAATATCCCTTTTCCAATTCCACAAGAACAGCCCTAGCGAAAGGCTTCCTGAAGTTGAAGATGTAACTCTGTGAGTTGAATTAACAGAACACAGAGCAGTTTCTCAGAAAGCTTCTTTCCAGTTTTGAACGGAAGATATTTCCTTTTTAACCATAACCCTCTAAGAGCTTCCAAATATCCCTTTGCCAATTCCACAAGAAAAGCCTTAGCGAAAGGCTTCTTGAAGGGAAAGATGTAACTCTCTGAGATGAATTAACAGAACACAGAGTAGTTTCTCAGAAAGCTTCTGTCCAGTTTTGAACGGTAGACATTTCCTTTTTCACCATAGCCCTCAATGGGCTTCCAGAGATCCCTTTGCCAATTCCACAAGAACAGCATTAGCGAAACGCTTCTTGAAGGGGAAGATATAACTCTGTGAGATGATTTAACAGAACCCAGAGCAGTTTCACAGAAAGCTTCTTTCCAGTTTTGAACGGAAGATATTTCCTTTTTCACCATAGCCCTCTACGGGCTTCCAAATATCCCTTTGCCAATTCCACAAGAACAGCCTTAGCGAAAGGCTCCTGGAAGGGAAAGATGTAACTCTCTGAGATGAATTAACAGAACACAGAGCAGTTTCTCAGAAAGCTTCTTTCCAGTTTTGAACGGAAGATATTTCCTTTTACTCCATAGCCCTCTATGGGCTTCAAAATATCCCTTTGCCAATTCCACAAGAACAGCCTTAGCGAAAGGCTTCTTGAAGGGAAATATGTAACTCTGTGAGATGAATTAAGAGAACACAGAGCAGTTTCTCAGAAAGCTTCTTTCCAGTTTTGAACGGAAGGTATTTCCTTTTTCACCATAGTCATCTATGGTCTTCAAAATATCACCTTCTAAATTCCACAAGAACAGCCTTAGCGAAATGCTTCTTGAAGGGAAAGCTGTAACTCTGTGAGATGTATTAACAGTACACTAAGCAGTTTCTCAGAAAGCTTCTTTCCAGTTTTGAACGGAAGATATTTCCTTTTTCACCATAGCCCTCTATGGGCTTCCAAATATCCCTTTGCCAATTCCACAAGAACAGCCTTAGCGAAAGGTGTCTTGAAGGGGAAGATGCAACTCTGTGAGATGAATTAACAGAACACAGAGCAGTTTCTCAGAAAGCTTCTTTCCCGTTTTGAACGGAAGATATTTCCTTTTTCACCATAGCCCTCTATGGGCTTCCTAATATCCCTTTGCGAATTCCACAAGAACAGCCTTAGCGTAAGGATTCTTGAAGGGAAAGATGTAACTCTGTGAGATGAATTAACAGAACACAGAGCAGTTTCTCAGAAAGCTTCTTTCCAGTTTTGAACAGAAGATATTTCCTTTTTCACCATAGCCCTCTATGGGCTTCCAAATATCCCTTTGCCAATTCCACAAGAAAAGCCTTAGCGAAAGGTTTCTTGAAGAGAAAGATGTAACTCTCTGAGATTAATTAACAGAACACAGAGCAGTTTCTCAGAAAGCTTCTGTCCAGTTTTGAACGGAAGACATTTCCTTTTTCACCATAGCCCTCTATGGGCTTCCAAATATCCCTTTGCCAATTCCACAAGAACAGCCTTAGCCAAAGGCTCCTTGAAGGTAAAGATGTAACTCTGTGAGATGAATTAACAGAACACAGAGCAGTTTTTCAGAAAGCTTCTTTCCAGTTTTGAACGGAAGATATTTCCTTTTTCAAAATAGCCCTCTATGGGCATCCAAATATCCCTTTTCGAATTCCACAAGAACAGCCTTAGCGTAAGGTTTCTTGAAGGGAAACGTGTAACTCTGTGAGATCAATTAACAGAACCCAGAGCAGTTTCTCAGAAAGCTTCTTTCCAGTTTTGAACGAAAGATATTTCCTTTTTCACCATAGCCCTCTATGGGCTTCCAAATATCCCTTTTCCAATTCCAGAAGAACAGCCGTAGCGAAACGCTTCTTGATGGGGAAGATGTAACTCTGTGAGATGATTTAACAGAACACAGAGCAGTTTCTCAGAAAGCTTCTTTCCAGTTTTGAACGGAAGATATTTCCTTTTTCACCATAGCCCTCTATGGGCTTCCAAATATCCCTTTGCCAATTCCAGAAGAACAGCCTTAGCGAAACGCTTCTTGATGGGGAAGATGTAACTCTGTGAGATGATTTAACAGAACACAGAGCAGATTCTCAGAAAGCTTCTTTCCAGTTTTGAACGGAAGATATTTCCTTTTTCACCATAGCCCTCTTTGGGCTTCCAAATATCCCTTTGCCAATTCCACAAGAGCAGCCTTAGCGAAAGGCTTCTTGAAGGGAAAGATGTAACTCTGTGAGATGAATTAACAGAACACAGAGCAGTTTCTCAGAAAGCTTCTTTCCAGTTTTTAAAGGAAGATATTTCCTTTTTCACCATAGCCCTCTAAGGGCTTCCAAATATCCGTTTGCCCATTACAGAAGAACAGCCTTAGCGAAAGGCTTCTTGATGGGGAAGATGTAACTCTCTGAGATGAATTAACAGAACACAGAGCAACTTCTCAGAAAGCTTCTTTCCAGTTTTGAACGGAAGATAGTTCCTTTTTCACCATAGCCCTCTACGGGCGTCCAAATATCCCTTTGCGAATTCCACAAAAACAGCCTTAGCGAAAGGTTTCTTTAAGGGAAAGATGTAACTCTGTGAGGTGAATTAACACAACACAGAGCAGTTTCTCAGAAAGATTCCTTCCAGTTTTGAACGGAAGATATTTCCTTTTTCACAATAGCCCTCTATGGGCTTCCAAATATCACTTTGCCAATTCCACAAGAACAGCCTTAGCGAAAGGCTTCTTGAAGGGAAAGATGTAACTCTGTGAGATGAATTAACAGAACACAGAGCAGTTTCTCAGAAAGCTTCTTTCCAGTTTTGAACGGAAGATATTTCCTTTCTCACCATAGCCCTCTATGGGCTTCCAAATATCCCTTTGCCAATTCCACAAGAACAGCCTTAGCGAAAGGCTTCTTGAAGGGAAAGATGTAACTCAGTGAGATGAATTAACAGAACACAGAGCAGCTTCTCAGAAAGCTTCTTTCCAGTTTTGAACGGAAGATATTTCCTTTTTCACCATAGCCCTCTATGGGCTTCCAAATATCCCTTTGCCAATTCCAGAAGAACAGCCTTAGCGAAACACTTCTTGATGGGGAAGATATAACTCTATGAGATGATTTAATAGAACACAGAGCAGTTCCTCAGAAAGCTTCTTTCCAGTTTTGAACGGAAGATATTTCCTTTTTCACCATAGCCCTCTATCGGCTTCCAAATATACCTTTGACAATTACATAAGAACAGCCTTAGCCAAAGGCTCCATGAAGGGAAAGATGTAACTCTGTGAGATGAATTAACAGAACACAGAGCAGTTTCTCAGAAAGCTTCTTTCCAGTTTTGAACGGAAGATATTTCCTTTTTCACCATAGCCCTCTATGGGGGTCAAAATATCCCTTAGCGAATTCCACAAGAACAGCCTTAGCGTAAGGCCTCTTGAAAGGAAAGATGTAACTCTGTGAGCTGAATTAACAGAACACAGAGCAGTTTCTCAGAAAGCTTCTTTCCAGTTTTGAACGGAAGATATTTCCTTTTTCACCATAGCCCTCTATGGGCTTCCAAATATCCCTTTGCCAATTCCACAAGAACAGCCTTAGCGAAACGCTTCTTGAAGGGAAAGATGTAATTCTGTGAGATGATTTAACAGAACACAGAGCAGTTTCTCAGAAAGCTTCTTTCCAGTTTTGAACGGAAGATATTTCCTTTTTCACCATAGCCCCCTATGGGCTTCCAAATATCCCTTTGCCAATTCCTCAAGAACAGCCTTAGCGAAACGCTTCTTGAAGGGGAAGATGTAACTCTGTGAGATGAATTAACAGAACACAGAGGAGTTTCACAGAAAGCTTCTTTCCAGTTTTGTACGGAAGATATTTCCTTTTTCACCATAACCCTCTAGGAGCTTCCAAATATCCCTTTGCCAATTCCACAAGAAAAGCCTTAGCGAAAGGCTTCTTGAAGGGAAAGATGTAACTCTCTGAGATGAATTAACAGAACACAGAGCAGTTTCTCAGAAAGCTTCTGTCCAGTTTTGAACGGAAGACATTTCCTTTTTCACCATAGCCCTCTATGGGCTTCCAGAGATCCCTTTGCCAGTTCCACAAGAACAGCCTTAGCGAAACGCTTCTTGAAGGGGAAGATATAACTCTGTGAGATGATTTAACAGAACCCAGAGCAGTTTCACAGAAAGCTTCTTTCCCGTTTTGAACGGAAGATATTTCCTTTTTCACCATAGCCCTCTATGGGCTTCCAAATATCCCTTTGCCAATTCCAAAAGAACAGCCTTAGCGAAAGGCTCCTTGAAGGGAAAGATGTAACTCTCTGAGATGAATTAACAGAACACAGAGCAGTTTCTCAGAAAGCATCTTTCCCGTTTTGAACGGACGATATTTCCTTTTACACCATAGCCCTCTATGGGCTTCCAAATATCCCTTTGCCAATTCCACAAGAACAGCCTTAGCGAAAGGCTTCTTGAATGGAAAGATGTAACTCTGTGAGATCACTTAACAGAACACAGAGCAGTTTCTCAGAAAGCTTCTTTCCAGTTTTGAACGGAAGATATTTCCTTTTTCACCATAGCCCTCTATGGGCTTCCAAATATCCCTTTGCCAATTCCAGAAGAACAGCCTTAGCGAAACGCTTCTTGATGGGGAAGATGTAACTCTGTGAGATGATTTAACACAACACAGAGCAGTTTCTCAGAAAGCTTCTTTCCAGTTTTGAACGGAAGATATTTCCTTTTTCACCATATCCCTCTATGGGCTTCCAAATATCCCTTTGCCAATTCCAGAAGAACAGCCTTAGCGAAACGCTTCTTGATGGGGAAGATGTAACTCTGTGAGATGATTTAACAGAACACAGAGCAGATTCTCAGAAAGCTTCTTTCCAGTTTTGAACGGAAGATATTTCCTTTTTCACCATATCCCTCTATGGGCTTCCAAATATCCCTTTGCCAATTCCACAAGAGCAGCCTTAGCGAAAGGCTTGTTGAAGGGAAAGATGTAACTCTGTGAGATGAATTAACAGAACACAGAGCAGTTTCTCAGAAAGCTTCTTTCCAGTTTTGAACGGAAGATATTTCCTTTTTCACCATAGCCCTCTATGGGCTTCCAAATATCCCTTTGCCAATTCCAGAAGAACAGCCTTAGCGAAACACTTCTTGATGGGGAAGATGTAACTCTATGAGATGATTTAATAGAACACAGAGCAGTTCCTCAGAAAGCTTCTTTCCAGTTTTGAACGGAAGATATTTCCTTTTTCACCATAGCCCTCTATCGGCTTCCAAATATCCCTTTGACAATTACACAAGAACAGCCTTAGCCAAAGGCTCCTTGAAGGGAAAGATGTAACTCTGTGAGATGAATTAACAGAACACAGAGCAGTTTCTCAGAAAGATTCTTTCCAGTTTTGAACGGAAGATATTTCCTTTTTCACCATAGCCCTCTATGGGCTTCCAAATATCCCTTTGCCAATTCCACAAGAACAGCCTTAGCGAAAGGCTTCTTGAAGGGAAAGATGTAACTCTGTGAGATGAAATAACAGAACACAGAGCAGTTACTCAGAAAGCTTCTTTGCAGTTTTTAAAGGAAGATATTTCCTTTTTCACCATCGCCCTCTAAGGGCTTCCAAATATCCCTATTCCCATTCCAGAAGAACAGCCTTAGCGAAAGGCTTCTTGATGGGGAAGATGTAACTGTGTGAGATGATTTAACAGAACACAGAGCAGTTTCTCAGAAAGGTTCTTTCCAGTTTTGAACGGAAGATATTTCCTTTTTCACCATAGCCCTCTATGGGCTTCCAAATATCCCTTTGCCAATTCCACAAGAACAGCCTTAGCGAAACGCTTCTTGAAGGGAAAGATGTAATTCTGTGAGATGATTTAACAGAACACAGAGCAGTTTCTCAGAAAGCTTCTTTCCAGTTTTGAACGGAAGATATTTCCTTTTTCACCATAGCCCCCTATGGGCTTCCAAATATCCCTTTGCCAATTCCTCAAGAACAGCCTTAGCGAAACGCTTCTTGAAGGGGAAGATGTAACTCTGTGAGATGAATTAACAGAACACAGAGGAGTTTCACAGAACTCTTCTTTCCAGTTTTGTACGGAAGATATTTCCTTTTTCACCATAACCCTCTAAGAGCTTCCAAATATCCCTTTGCCAATTCCACAAGAAAAGCCTTAGCGAAAGGCTTTTGAAGGGAAAGATGTATCTCTCTGAGATGAATTAACAGAACACAGAGCAGTTTCTCAGAAAGCTTCTGTCCAGTTTTGAACGGAAGACATTTCCTTTTTCACCATAGCCCTCTATGGGCTTCCAGAGATCCCTTTGCCAATTCCCCAAGAACAGCCTTAGCGAAACGCTTCTTGAAGGGGAAGATATAACTCTGTGAGATGATTTAACAGAACCCAGAGCAGTTTCACAGAAAGCTTCTTTCCAGTTTTGAACGGAAGATATTTCCTTTTTCACCATAGCCCTCTACGGGCTTCCAAATATCCCTTTGCCAATTCCACAAGAACAGCCTTAGCGAAAGGCTCCTGGAAGGGAAAGATGTAACTCTCTGAGATGAATTAACAGAACACAGAGCAGTTTCTCAGAAAGCTTCTTTCCAGTTTTGAACGGAAGATATTTCCTTTTACTCCATAGCCCTCTATGGGCTTCAAAATATCCCTTTGCCAATTCCACAAGAACAGCCTTAGCGAAAGGCTTCTTGAAGGGAAATATGTAACTCTGTGAGATGAATTAAGAGAACACAGAGCAGTTTCTCAGAAAGCTTCTTTCCAGTTTTGAACGGAAGGTATTTCCTTTTTCACCATAGTCATCTATGGTCTTCAAAATATCACCTTCTAAATTCCACAAGAACAGCCTTAGCGAAATGCTTCTTGAAGGGAAAGCTGTAACTCTGTGAGATGTATTAACAGTACACTAAGCAGTTTCTCAGAAAGCTTCTTTCCAGTTTTGAACGGAAGATATTTCCTTTTTCACCATAGCCCTCTATGGGCTTCCAAATATCCCTTTGCCAATTCCACAAGAACAGCCTTAGCGAAAGGTTTCTTGAAGGGGAAGATGCAACTCTGTGAGATGAATTAACAGAACACAGAGCAGTTTCTCAGAAAGCTTCTTTCCCGTTTTGAACGGAAGATATTTCCTTTTTCACCATAGCCCTCTATGGGCTTCCAAATATCCCTTTGCGAATTCCACAAGAACAGCCTTAGCGTAAGGATTCTTGAAGGGAAAGATGTAACTCTGTGAGATGAATTAACAGAACACAGAGCAGTTTCTCAGAAAGCTTCTTTCCAGTTTTGAACAGAAGATATTTCCTTTTTCACCATAGCCCTCTATGGGCTTCCAAATATCCCTTTGCCAATTCCACAAGAAAAGCCTTAGCGAAAGGTTTCTTGAAGAGAAAGATGTAACTCTCTGAGATTAATTGACAGAACACAGAGCAGTTTCTCAGAAAGCTTCTGTCCAGTTTTGAACGGAAGACATTTCCTTTTTCACCATAGCCCTCTATGGGCTTCCAAATATCCCTTTGCCAATTCCACAAGAACAGCCTTAGCCAAAGGCTCCTTGAAGGTAAAGATGTAACTCTGTGAGATGAATTAACAGAACACAGAGCAGTTTTTCAGAAAGCTTCTTTCCAGTTTTGAACGGAAGATATTTCCTTTTTCAAAATAGCCCTCTATGGGCATCCAAATATCCCTTTTCGAATTCCACAAGAACAGCCTTAGCGTAAGGTTTCTTGAAGGGAAACGTGTAACTCTGTGAGATCAATTAACAGAACCCAGAGCAGTTTCTCAGAAAGCTTCTTTCCAGTTTTGAACGAAAGATATTTCCTTTTTCACCATAGCCCTCTATGGGCTTCCAAATATCCCTTTTCCAATTCCAGAAGAACAGCCGTAGCGAAACGCTTCTTGATGGGGAAGATGTAACTCTGTGAGATGATTTAACAGAACACAGAGCAGTTTCTCAGAAAGCTTCTTTCCAGTTTTGAACGGAAGATATTTCCTTTTTCACCATAGCCCTCTATGGGCTTCCAAATATCCCTTTGCCAATTCCAGAAGAACAGCCTTAGCGAAACGCTTTTGATGGGGAAGATGTAACTCTGTGAGATGATTTAACAGAACACAGAGCAGATTCTCAGAAAGCTTCTTTCCAGT
This sequence comes from Chlorocebus sabaeus, assembly GCF_047675955.1. Taxonomy (NCBI): domain Eukaryota; kingdom Metazoa; phylum Chordata; class Mammalia; order Primates; family Cercopithecidae; genus Chlorocebus; species Chlorocebus sabaeus. The sequence continues at coordinate 46,432,541 of NC_132911.1, forward strand.
TTTGAACGGAAGATATTTCCTTTTTCACCATAGCCCTCTTTGGGCTTCCAAATATCCCTTTGCCAATTCCACAAGAGCAGCCTTAGCGAAAGGCTTCTTGAAGGGAAAGATGTAACTCTGTGAGATGAATTAACAGAACACAGAGCAGTTTCTCAGAAAGCTTCTTTCCAGTTTTTAAAGGAAGATATTTCCTTTTTCACCATAGCCCTCTAAGGGCTTCCAAATATCCGTTTGCCCATTCCAGAAGAACAGCCTTAGCGAAAGGCTTCTTGATGGGGAAGATGTAACTCTCTGAGATGAATTAACAGAACACAGAGCAATTTCTCAGAAAGCTTCTTTCCAGTTTTGAACGGAAGATAGTTCCTTTTTCACCATAGCCCTCTACGGGCGTCCAAATATCCCTTTGCGAATTCCACAAAAACAGCCTTAGCGAAAGGTTTCTTTAAGGGAAAGATGTAACTCTGTGAGATGAATTAACACAACACAGAGCAGTTTCTCAGAAAGATTCTTTCCAGTTTTGAACGGAAGATATTTCCTTTTTCACAATAGCCCTCTATGGGCTTCCAAATATCACTTTGCCAATTCCACAAGAACAGCCTTAGCGAAAGGCTTCTTGAAGGGAAAGATGTAACTCTGTGAGATGAATTAACAGAACACAGAGCAGTTTCTCAGAAAGCTTCTTTCCAGTTTTGAACGGAAGATATTTCCTTTTTCACCATAGCCCTCTATGGGCTTCCAAATATCCCTTTGCCAATTCCACAAGAACAGCCTTAGCGAAAGGCTTCTTGAAGGGAAAGATGTAACTCAGTGAAATGAATTAACAGAACACAGAGCAGCTTCTCAGAAAGCTTCTTTCCAGTTTTGAACGGAAGATATTTCCTTTTTCACCATAGCCCTCTATGGGCTTCCAAATATCCCTTTGCCAATTCCAGAAGAACAGCCTTAGCGAAACACTTCTTGATGGGGAAGATATAACTCTATGAGATGATTTAATAGAACACAGAGCAGTTCCTCAGAAAGCTTCTTTCCAGTTTTGAACGGAAGATATTTCCTTTTTCACCATAGCCCTCTATCGGCTTCCGAATATACCTTTGACAATTACATAAGAACAGCCTTAGCCAAAGGCTCCATGAAGGGAAAGATGTAACTCTGTGAGATGAATTAACAGAACACAGAGCAGTTTCTCAGAAAGCTTCTTTCCAGTTTTGAACGGAAGATATTTCCTTTTTCAGCATATCCCTCTATGGGCTTCCAAATATCCCTTTGCCAATTCCACAAGAGCAGCCTTAGCGAAAGGCTTGTTGAAGGGAAAGATGTAACTCTGTGAGATGAATTAACAGAACACAGAGCAGTTTCTCAGAAAGCTTCTTTCCAGTTTTGAACGGAAGATATTTCCTTTTTCACCATAGCCCTCTATGGGCTTCCAAATATCCCTTTGCCAATTCCACAAGAACAGCCTTAGCGAAAGGCTTCTTGAAGGGAAAGATGTAACTCTGTGAGATGAATTAACAGAACACAGAGCAGTTTCTCAGAAAGCTTCTTTCCAGTTTTGAACGGAAGATATTTCCTTTTTCACCATAGCCCTCTATGGGCTTCCAAATATCCCTTTGCCAATTCCACAAGAACAGCCTTAGCGAAACGCTTCTTGAAGGGAGAGATGTAATTCTGTGAGATGATTTAACAGAACACAGAGCAGTTTCTCAGAAAGCTTCTTTCCAGTTTTGAACGGAAGATATTTCCTTTTTCACCATAGCCCCCTATGGGCTTCCAAATATCCCTTTGCCAATTCCTCAAGAACAGCCTTAGCGAAACGCTTCTTGAAGGGGAAGATGTAACTCTGTGAGATGAATTAACAGAACACAGAGGAGTTTCACAGAAAGCTTCTTTCCAGTTTTGTACGGAAGATATTTCCTTTTTCACCATAACCCTCTAGGAGCTTCCAAATATCCCTTTGCCAATTCCACAAGAAAAGCCTTAGCGAAAGGCTTCTTGAAGGGAAAGATGTAACTCTCTGAGATGAATTAACAGAACACAGAGCAGTTTCTCAGAAAGCTTCTGTCCAGTTTTGAACGGAAGACATTTCCTTTTTCACCATAGCCCTCTATGGGCTTCCAGAGATCCCTTTGCCAGTTCCACAAGAACAGCCTTAGCGAAACGCTTCTTGAAGGGGAAGATATAACTCTGTGAGATGATTTAACAGAACCCAGAGCAGTTTCACAGAAAGCTTCTTTCCAGTTTTGAACGGAAGATATTTCCTTTTTCACCATAGCCCTCTATGGGCTTCCAAATATCCCTTTGCCAATTCCACAAGAACAGCCTTAGCGAAAGGCTCCTTGAAGGGAAAGATGTAACTCTCTGAGATGAATTAACAGAACACAGAGCAGTTTCTCAGAAAGCATCTTTCCCGTTTTGAACGGACGATATTTCCTTTTTCACCATAGCCCTCTATGGGCTTCCAAATATCCCTTTGCCAATTCCACAAGAACAGCCTTAGCGAAAGGCTTCTTGAATGGAAAGATGTAACTCTGTGAGATCAATTAACAGAACACAGAGCAGTTTCTCAGAAAGCTTCTTTCCAGTTTTGAACGGAAGATATTTCCTTTTTCACCATAGCCCTCTATGGGCTTCCAAATATCCCTTTGCCAATTCCAGAAGAACAGCCTTAGCGAAACGCTTCTTGATGGGGAAGATGTAACTCTGTGAGATGATTTAACAGAACACAGAGCAGTTTCTCAGAAAGCTTCTTTCCAGTTTTGAACGGAAGATATTTCCTTTTTCACCATATCCCTCTATGGGCTTCCAAATATCCCTTTGCCAATTCCAGAAGAACAGCCTTAGCGAAACGCTTCTTGATTGGGAAGATGTAACTCTGTGAGATGATTTAACAGAACACAGAGCAGATTCTCAGAAAGCTTCTTTCCAGTTTTGAACGGAAGATATTTCCTTTTTCACCATATCCCTCTATGGGCTTCCAAATATCCCTTTGCCAATTCCACAAGAGCAGCCTTAGCGAAAGGCTTGTTGAAGGGAAAGATGTAACTCTGTGAGATGAATTAACAGAACACAGAGCAGTTTCTCAGAAAGCTTCTTTCCAGTTTTGAACGGAAGATATTTCCTTTTTCACCATAGCCCTCTATGGGCTTCCAAATATCCCTTTGCCAATTCCAGAAGAACAGCCTTAGCGAAACACTTCTTGATGGGGAAGATGTAACTCTATGAGATGATTTAATAGAACACAGAGCAGTTCCTCAGAAAGCTTCTTTCCAGTTTTGAACGGAAGATATTTCCTTTTTCACCATAGCCCTCTATGGGCTTCCAAATATCCCTTTGCCAATTCCACAAGAACAGCCTTAGCGAAAGGCTTCTTGAAGGGAAAGATGTAATTCTGTGAGATGATTTAACAGAACACAGAGCAGTTTCTCAGAAAGCTTCTTTCCAGTTTTGAACGGAAGATATTTCCTTTTTCACCATAGCCCCCTATGGGCTTCCAAATATCCCTTTGCCAATTCCTCAAGAACAGCCTTAGCGAAACGCTTCTTGAAGGGGAAGATGTAACTCTCTGAGATGAATTAACAGAACACACAGCAGTTTCTCAGAAAGCTTCTGTCCAGTTTTGAACGGAAGACATTTCCTTTTTCACCATAGCCCTCTATGGGCTTCCAGAGATCCCTTTGCCAGTTCCACAAGAACAGCCTTAGCGAAACGCTTCTTGAAGGGGAAGATATAACTCTGTGAGATGATTTAACAGAACCCAGAGCAGTTTCACAGAAAGCTTCTTTCCAGTTTTGAACGGAAGATATTTCCTTTTTCACCATAGCCCTCTATGGGCTTCCAAATATCCCTTTGCCAATTCCACAAGAACAGCCTTAGCGAAAGGCTCCTTGAAGGGAAAGATGTAACTCTCTGAGATGAATTAACAGAACACAGAGCAGTTTCTCAGAAAGCATCTTTCCCGTTTTGAACGGACGATATTTCCTTTTTCACCATAGCCCTCTATGGGCTTCCAAATATTCCTTTGCCAATTCCACAAGAACAGCCTTAGCGAAAGGCTTCTTGAATGGAAAGATGTAACTCTGTGAGATCAATTAACAGAACACAGAGCAGTTTCTCAGAAAGCTTCTTTCCAGTTTTGAACGGAAGATATTCCCTTTTTCACCATAGCCCTCTATGGGCTTCCAAATATCCCTTTGCCAATTCCACAAGAACAGCCTTAGCGAAACGCTTCTTGATGGGGAAGATGTAACTCTGTGAGATGATTTAACAGAACACAGAGCAGTTTCTCAGAAAGCTTCTTTCCAGTTTTGAACGGAAGATATTTCCTTTTTCACCATAGCCCTCTATGGGCTTCCAAATATCCCTTTGCCAATTCCACAAGAACAGCCTTAGCGAAAGGCTTCTTGAAGGGAAAGATGTAACTCAGTGAAATGAATTAACAGAACACAGAGCAGCTTCTCAGAAAGCTTCTTTCCAGTTTTGAACGGAAGATATTTCCTTTTTCACCATAGCCCTCTATGGGCTTCCAAATATCCCTTTGCCAATTCCAGAAGAACAGCCTTAGCGAAACACTTCTTGATGGGGAAGATATAACTCTATGAGATGATTTAATAGAACACAGAGCAGTTCCTCAGAAAGCTTCTTTCCAGTTTTGAACGGAAGATATTTCCTTTTTCACCATAGCCCTCTATCGGCTTCCGAATATACCTTTGACAATTACATAAGAACAGCCTTAGCCAAAGGCTCCATGAAGGGAAAGATGTAACTCTGTGAGATGAATTAACAGAACACAGAGCAGTTTCTCAGAAAGCTTCTTTCCAGTTTTGAACGGAAGATATTTCCTTTTTCAGCATATCCCTCTATGGGCTTCCAAATATCCCTTTGCCAATTCCACAAGAGCAGCCTTAGCGAAAGGCTTGTTGAAGGGAAAGATGTAACTCTGTGAGATGAATTAACAGAACACAGAGCAGTTTCTCAGAAAGCTTCTTTCCAGTTTTGAACGGAAGATATTTCCTTTTTCACCATAGCCCTCTATGGGCTTCCAAATATCCCTTTGCCAATTCCACAAGAACAGCCTTAGCGAAAGGCTTCTTGAAGGGAAAGATGTAACTCTGTGAGATGAATTAACAGAACACAGAGCAGTTTCTCAGAAAGCTTCTTTCCAGTTTTGAACGGAAGATATTTCCTTTTTCACCATAGCCCTCTATGGGCTTCCAAATATCCCTTTGCCAATTCCACAAGAACAGCCTTAGCGAAACGCTTCTTGAAGGGAGAGATGTAATTCTGTGAGATGATTTAACAGAACACAGAGCAGTTTCTCAGAAAGCTTCTTTCCAGTTTTGAACGGAAGATATTTCCTTTTTCACCATAGCCCCCTATGGGCTTCCAAATATCCCTTTGCCAATTCCTCAAGAACAGCCTTAGCGAAACGCTTCTTGAAGGGGAAGATGTAACTCTGTGAGATGAATTAACAGAACACAGAGGAGTTTCACAGAAAGCTTCTTTCCAGTTTTGTACGGAAGATATTTCCTTTTTCACCATAACCCTCTAGGAGCTTCCAAATATCCCTTTGCCAATTCCACAAGAAAAGCCTTAGCGAAAGGCTTCTTGAAGGGAAAGATGTAACTCTCTGAGATGAATTAACAGAACACAGAGCAGTTTCTCAGAAAGCTTCTGTCCAGTTTTGAACGGAAGACATTTCCTTTTTCACCATAGCCCTCTATGGGCTTCCAGAGATCCCTTTGCCAGTTCCACAAGAACAGCCTTAGCGAAACGCTTCTTGAAGGGGAAGATATAACTCTGTGAGATGATTTAACAGAACCCAGAGCAGTTTCACAGAAAGCTTCTTTCCAGTTTTGAACGGAAGATATTTCCTTTTTCACCATAGCCCTCTATGGGCTTCCAAATATCCCTTTGCCAATTCCACAAGAACAGCCTTAGCGAAAGGCTCCTTGAAGGGAAAGATGTAACTCTCTGAGATGAATTAACAGAACACAGAGCAGTTTCTCAGAAAGCATCTTTCCCGTTTTGAACGGACGATATTTCCTTTTTCACCATAGCCCTCTATGGGCTTCCAAATATCCCTTTGCCAATTCCACAAGAACAGCCTTAGCGAAAGGCTTCTTGAATGGAAAGATGTAACTCTGTGAGATCAATTAACAGAACACAGAGCAGTTTCTCAGAAAGCTTCTTTCCAGTTTTGAACGGAAGATATTTCCTTTTTCACCATAGCCCTCTATGGGCTTCCAAATATCCCTTTGCCAATTCCAGAAGAACAGCCTTAGCGAAACGCTTCTTGATGGGGAAGATGTAACTCTGTGAGATGATTTAACAGAACACAGAGCAGTTTCTCAGAAAGCTTCTTTCCAGTTTTGAACGGAAGATATTTCCTTTTTCACCATATCCCTCTATGGGCTTCCAAATATCCCTTTGCCAATTCCAGAAGAACAGCCTTAGCGAAACGCTTCTTGATTGGGAAGATGTAACTCTGTGAGATGATTTAACAGAACACAGAGCAGATTCTCAGAAAGCTTCTTTCCAGTTTTGAACGGAAGATATTTCCTTTTTCACCATATCCCTCTATGGGCTTCCAAATATCCCTTTGCCAATTCCACAAGAGCAGCCTTAGCGAAAGGCTTGTTGAAGGGAAAGATGTAACTCTGTGAGATGAATTAACAGAACACAGAGCAGTTTCTCAGAAAGCTTCTTTCCAGTTTTGAACGGAAGATATTTCCTTTTTCACCATAGCCCTCTATGGGCTTCCAAATATCCCTTTGCCAATTCCAGAAGAACAGCCTTAGCGAAACACTTCTTGATGGGGAAGATGTAACTCTATGAGATGATTTAATAGAACACAGAGCAGTTCCTCAGAAAGCTTCTTTCCAGTTTTGAACGGAAGATATTTCCTTTTTCACCATAGCCCTCTATGGGCTTCCAAATATCCCTTTGCCAATTCCACAAGAACAGCCTTAGCGAAACGCTTCTTGAAGGGAAAGATGTAATTCTGTGAGATGATTTAACAGAACACAGAGCAGTTTCTCAGAAAGCTTCTTTCCAGTTTTGAACGGAAGATATTTCCTTTTTCACCATAGCCCCCTATGGGCTTCCAAATATCCCTTTGCCAATTCCTCAAGAACAGCCTTAGCGAAACGCTTCTTGAAGGGGAAGATGTAACTCTCTGAGATGAATTAACAGAACACACAGCAGTTTCTCAGAAAGCTTCTGTCCAGTTTTGAACGGAAGACATTTCCTTTTTCACCATAGCCCTCTATGGGCTTCCAGAGATCCCTTTGCCAGTTCCACAAGAACAGCCTTAGCGAAACGCTTCTTGAAGGGGAAGATATAACTCTGTGAGATGATTTAACAGAACCCAGAGCAGTTTCACAGAAAGCTTCTTTCCAGTTTTGAACGGAAGATATTTCCTTTTTCACCATAGCCCTCTATGGGCTTCCAAATATCCCTTTGCCAATTCCACAAGAACAGCCTTAGCGAAAGGCTCCTTGAAGGGAAAGATGTAACTCTCTGAGATGAATTAACAGAACACAGAGCAGTTTCTCAGAAAGCATCTTTCCCGTTTTGAACGGACGATATTTCCTTTTTCACCATAGCCCTCTATGGGCTTCCAAATATTCCTTTGCCAATTCCACAAGAACAGCCTTAGCGAAAGGCTTCTTGAATGGAAAGATGTAACTCTGTGAGATCAATTAACAGAACACAGAGCAGTTTCTCAGAAAGCTTCTTTCCAGTTTTGAACGGAAGATATTCCCTTTTTCACCATAGCCCTCTATGGGCTTCCAAATATCCCTTTGCCAATTCCACAAGAACAGCCTTAGCGAAACGCTTCTTGATGGGGAAGATGTAACTCTGTGAGATGATTTAACAGAACACAGAGCAGTTTCTCAGAAAGCTTCTTTCCAGTTTTGAACGGAAGATATTTCCTTTTTCACCATAGCCCTCTATGGGCTTCCAAATATCCCTTTGCCAATTCCAGAAGAACAGCCTTAGCGAAACGCTTCTTGATGGGGAAGATGTAACTCTGTGAGATGATTTAACAGAACACAGAGCAGATTCTCAGAAAGCTTCTTTCCAGTTTTGAACGGAAGATATTTCCTTTTTCACCATATCCCTCTATGGGCTTCCAAATATCCCTTTGCCAATTCCACAAGAGCAGCCTTAGCGAAAAGCTTGTTGAAGGGAAAGATGTAACTCTGTGAGATGAATTAACAGAACACAGAGCAGTTTCTCAGAAAGCTTCTTTCCAGTTTTTAAAGGAAGATATTTCCTTTTTCACCATAGCCCTCTAAGGACTTCCAAATATCCCTTTGCCCATTCCAGAAGAACAGCCTTAGCGAAAGGCTTCTTGATGGGGAAGATGTAACTCTGTGAGATGAATTAACAGAACACAGAGCAATTTCTCAGAAAGCTTCTTTCCAGTTTTGAACGGAAGATAGTTCCTTTTTCACCGTAGCCCTCTATGGGCTTCCAAATATCCCTTTGACAATTACACAAGAACAGCCTTAGCCAAAGGCTCCTTGAAGGGAAAGATGTAACTCTGTGAGATGAATTAACAGAACACAGAGCAGTGTCTCAGAAAGATTCTTTCCAGTTTTGAACGGAAGATATTTCCTTTTTCACCATAGCCCTCTATGGGCTTCCAAATATCCCTTTGCCAATTCCACAAGAACAGCCTTAGCGAAAGGCTTCTTGAAGGGAAAGATGTAACTCTGTGAGATGAATTAACAGAACACAGAGCAGTTTCTCAGAAAGCTTCTTTACAGTTTTTAAAGGAAGATATTTCCTTTTTCACCATCGCCCTCTAAGGGCTTCCAAATATCCCTATTCCCATTCCAGAAGAACAGCCTTAGCGAAAGGCTTCTTGATGGGGAAGATGTAACTCTGTGAGATGATTTAACAGAACACAGAGCAGTTTCTCAGAAAGGTTCTTTCCAGTTTTGAACGGAAGATATTTCCTTTTTCACCATAGCCCCTTATGGGCTTCCAAATATCCCTTTGTCAATTCCACAAGAACAGCCTTAGCGAAAGGCTTCTTGAAGGGAAAGATGTAACTCTGTGAGATGAATTAACAGAACACAGAGCAGTTTCTCAGAAAGCTTCTGTCCAGTTTTGAAAGGAAGATATTTCCTTTTTCACCATAGCCCTCTATGGGCGTCCAAATATCCCTTTGCCAATTCCAAAAGAACAGCCTTAGCGAAACACTTCTTGATGGGGAAGATGTAACTCTATGAGATGATTTAATAGAACACAGAGCAGTTCCTCAGAAAGCTTCTTTCCAGTTTTGAACGGAAGATATTTCCTTTTTCACCATAGCCCTCTATCGGCTTCCAAATATACCTTTGACAATTACACAAGAACAGCCTTAGCCAAAGGCTCCTTGAAGGGAAAGATGTAACTCTGTGAGATGAATTAACAGAACACAGAGAAGTTTCTCAGAAAGCTTCTTTCCAGTTTTGAACGGAAGATAATTCCTTTTTCACCATAGCCCTCTATGGGCTTCCAAATATCCCTTTGCCAATTCCACAAGAACAGCCTTAGCGAAAGGCTTCTTGAAAGGAAAGATGTAACTCTGTGAGCTGAATTAACAGAACACAGAGCAGTTTCTCAGAAAGCTTCTTTCCAGTTTTGAACGGAAGATATTTCCTTTTTCACCATAGCCCTCTATGGGCTTCCAAATATCCCTTTGCCAATTCCACAAGAACAGCCTTAGCGAAACGCTTCTTGAAGGGAAAGATGTAATTCTGTGAGATGATTTAACAGAACACAGAGCAGTTTCTCAGAAAGCTTCTTTCCAGTTTTGAACGGAAGATATTTCCTTTTTCACCATAGCCCCCTATGGGCTTCCAAATATCCCTTTGCCAATTCCTCAAGAACAGCCTTAGCGAAACGCTTCTTGAAGGGGAAGATGTAACTCTGTGAGATGAATTAACAGAACACAGAGGAGTTTCACAGAAAGCTTCTTTCCAGTTTTGTACGGAAGATATTTCCTTTTTCACCATAACCCTCTAAGAGCTTCCAAATATCCCTTTGCCAATTCCACAAGAAAAGCCTTAGCGAAGGCTTCTTGAAGGGAAAGATGTATCTCTCTGAGATGAATTAACAGAACACAGAGCAGTTTCTCAGAAAGCTTCTGTCCAGTTTTGAACGGAAGACATTTCCTTTTTCACCATAGACCTCTATGGGCTTCCAGAGATCCCTTTGCCAATTCCCCAAGAACAGCCTTAGCGAAACGCTTCTTGAAGGGGAAGATATAACTCTGTGAGATGATTTAACACAACCCAGAACAGTTTCACAGAAAGCTTCTTTCCAGTTTTGAACGGAAGATATTTCCTTTTTCACCATAGCCCTCTATGGGCTTCCAAATATCCCTTTGCCAATTCCACAAGAACAGCCTTAGCGAAAGGCTCCTTGAAGGGAAAGATGTAACTCTGTGAGATGAATTAACAGAACACAGAGCAGTTTCTCAGAAAGCTTCTTTCCCGTTTTGAACGGAAGATATTTCCTTTTTCACCATAGTCCCTTATGGGCTTCCAAATATCCCTTTGTCAATTCCACCAGAACGGCCTTATCGAAAGGCTTCTTGAAGGGAAAGATGTAACTCTGTTAGATGAATTAACAGAACACAGAGCAGTTTCTCAGAAAGCTTCTTTCCAGTTTTGAACGGAAGATATTTCCTTTTTCACCATAGCCCTCTATGGGCTTGAAAATATCCCTTTGCGAATTCCACAAGAACAGCCTTAGCGAAAGGTTTCTTGAAGGGAAAGATGTAACTCTGTGAGATGAATTAACAGAACACAGAGCAGTTTCTCAGAAAGCTTCTTTTCCGTTTTGAACGGAAGATATTTCCTTTTTCACCATAGCCCTCTAAGGGCTTCCAAATATCCCCTTGCCAATTCCACAAGAACAGCCTTAGCGAAAGGCTTCTTGAAGTGAAAGATGTAACTCTGTGAGATGAATTAACAGAACACAGAACAGTTTCTCAGTAAGCTTCTTTCCAGTTTTCAACGGAAGATATTTCCTTTTTCACCATAGCCCTCTATGGGGGTCAAAATATCCCTTAGCGAATTCCACAAGAACAGCCTTAGCGTAAGGCTTCTTGAAAGGAAAGATGTAACTCTGTGAGCTGAATTAACAGAACACAGAGCAGTTTCTCAGAAAGCTTCTTTCCAGTTTTGAACGGAAGATATTTCCTTTTTCACCATAGCCCTCTATGGGCTTCCAAATATCCCTTTGCCAATTCCACAAGAACAGCCTTAGCGAAACGCTTCTTGAAGGGAAAGATGTAATTCTGTGAGATGATTTAACAGAACACAGAGCAGTTTCTCAGAAAGCTTCTTTCCAGTTTTGAACGGAAGATATTTCCTTTTTCACCATAGCCCCCTATGGGCTTCCAAATATCCCCTTGCCAATTCCTCAAGAACAGCCTTACCGAAACGCTTCTTGAAAGGGAAGATGTAACTCTGTGAGATGAATTAACAGAACACAGAGGAGTTTAACAGAAAGCTTCTTTCCAGTTTTGTACGGAAGATATTTCCTTTTTCACCATAACCCTCTAAGAGCTTCCAAATATCCCCTTGCCAATTCCACAAGAAAAGCCTTAGCGAAAGGCTTCTTGAAGGGAAAGATGTAACTCTCTGAGATGAATTAACAGAACACAGAGCAGTTTCTCAGAAAGCTTCTGTCCAGTTTTGAACGGAAGACATTTCCTTTTTCACCATAGCCCTCTATGGGCTTCCAGAGATCCCTTTGCCAGTTCCACAAGAACAGCCTTAGCGAAACGCTTCTTGAAGGGGAAGATATAACTCTGTGAGATGATTTAACAGAACCCAGAGCAGTTTCACAGAAAGCTTCTTTCCAGTTTTGAACGGAAGATATTTCCTTTTTCACCATAGCCCTCTATGGACTTCAAAATATCCCTTTGCCAATTCCACAAGAAAAGCCTTAGCGAAAGGCTTCTAGAATGGAAAGATGTAACTCTGTGAGATCAATTAACAGAACACAGAGCAGTTTCTCAGAAAGCTTCTTTCTAGTTTTGAACGGAAGATATTTCCTTTTTCACCATAGCCCTCTATGGGCTTCCAAATATCCCTTTGCCAATTCCAGAAGAACAGCCTTAGCGAAACGCTTCTTGATGGGGAAGATGTAACTCTATGAGATGATTTAACAGAACACAGAGCAGATTCTCAGAAAGCTTCTTTCCAGTTTTGAACGGAAGATATTTCCTTTTTCACCATATCCCTCTATGGGCTTCCAAATATCCCTTTGCCAATTCCACAAGAGCAGCCTTAGCGAAAGGCTTCTTGAAGGGAAAGATGTAACTCTGTGAGATGAATTAACAGAACACAGAGCAGTTTCTCAGAAAGCTTCTTTCCAGTTTTTAAAGGAAGATATTTCCTTTTTAACCATAGCCCTCTAAGGGCTTCCAAATATCCCTTTGCCCATTCCAGAAGAACAGCCTTAGCGAAAGGCTTCTTGATGGGGAAGATGTAACTCTGTGAGATGAATTAACAGAACACAGAGCAATTTCTCAGAAAGCTTCTTTCCAGTTTTGAACGGAAGATATTTCCTTTTTCACCATAGCCCTCTAAGGGCTTCCAAATATCCCTTTGCCAATTCCACAAGAGCAGCCTTAGTGAAAGGCTTCTTGAAGGGAAAGATGTAACTCTGTGACATGAATTAACAGAACACAAAGCAGTTTCTCAGAAAGCTTCATTCCAATTTTTTTAAGGAAGATATTTCCTTTTTCACCATAGCCCTCTAAGGGCTTCCAAATATTCCTTTGCCCATTCCAGAAGAACAGCCTTAGCGAAAGGCTTCTTGATGGGAAAGATGTAACTCTGTGAGATGAATTAACAGAACACACAGCAGTTTCTCAGAAAGCTTCTTTCCAGTTTTGAACGGAAGATATTTCCTTTTTCACCATAGCCCTCTATGGGCTTCCAAATATCCCTTTGCCAATTCCACATGAACAGCCTTAGTGAAAGGCTTCTTGAAGGGAAAGATGTAACTCTGTGAGATGAATTAACACAACAGAGAGCAGTTTCTCAGAAAGCTTCTTTCCAGTTTTGACCGGAAGATATTTCCTTTTTCACCATAGCCCATATGGGCTTCCAAATATCCCTTTGCCAATTCCACAAGAACAGCCTTAGCGAAAGACTTCTTGAAGGGAAAGATGTAACTCTGTGAGATGAATTAACAGAACACAGAGCAGTTTCTCAGAAAGCTTCTTTCCACTTTTGAACGGAAGATATTTCCTTTTTCACCATAGCTCTCTAATGGGCTTCCAAATATATCTTTGCCAATTCCACAAAAACAGCCTTAGCGAAAGGCTTCTTGAAGGGAAAGATGTAACTCTCTGAGATGAATTAACAGAACACAGAGCAGTTTCTCAGAAAGCTTCTTTCCCGTTTTGAACGGACGATATTTCCTTTTTCACCATATCCCTCTATGGGCTTCCAAATATCCCTTTGCCAATTCCACAAGAGCAGCCTTAGCGAAAGGCTTGTTGAAGGGAAAGATGTAACTCTGTGAGATGAATTAACAGAACACAGAGCAGTTTCTCAGAAAGATTCTTTCCATTTTTGAACGGAAGGTATTTCCTTTTTCGCCATAGCCCTCTATGGGCGTCCAAATATCCCTGAGCGAATTCCAGAAGAACAGCCTTAGCGAAAGGCTTCTTGAAGGGAAATATGTAACTCTGTGAGATGAATTAACAGAACACAGTGCAGTTTCTCAGAAAGCTTCTTTCCAGTTTTCAACGGAAGATATTTCCTTTTTCACCATAGCCCTCTAAGGGCTTCCAAATATCCCTTTGCCAATTCCACAAGAACAGCCTTAGCAAAAGGCTTCTTGAAGGGAAAGATGTAACTCTGTGAGATGAATTAACAGAACACAGAGCAGTTTCTCAGAAAGATTCTTTCCAGTTTAGAACGGAAGATAGTTCCTTTTTCACCATAGCCCTCTATGGGCTTCCAAATATCCCTTTGCCAATTCCACAAGAACAGCCTTAGCGAAAGGCTTTTTGAAGGGAAAGATGTAACTCTGTGAGATGAATTAACAGAACACAGAGCAGTTTCTCAGAAAGCTTCCTTCCAGTTTTGAAAGGAAGATATTTCCTTTTTCACCATAGCCCTCCATGGGCTTCCAAATATCCCTTTGCCAATTCCACAAGAACAGCCTTAGCGAAACGCTTCTTGATGGGGAAGATGTAACACTGTGAGATGATTTAACAGAACACAGAGCAGTTTCTCAGAAAGCTTCTTTCCAATTTTGAACGGAAGATATTTCCTTTTTCACCAGAGCCCTGTATGGGCTTCCAAATATCCCTTTGCCAATTCCCCAAGAACAGCCTTAGCGAAAGGCTTCTTGAAGGGAAAGATGTAACTCTGTGAGATGAATTAACAGAACACAGAGCAGTTTCTCAGAAAGCTTCTTTCCAGTTTTGAAAGGAAGATATTTCCTTTTTCACCATAGCCCTCTAAGGGCTTCCAAATATCCCTTTGCAAATTCCACAAGAACAGCCTTAGCGAAAGGCTTCTTGAAGGGAAGATGTAACTCTGTGAGATGAATTAACAGAATACAGAGCAGTTTCTCAGAAAGCTTCTCTCCAGTTTTGAACGGAAGATATTTCCTTTTTCACCATAGCCCTCTATGGGCTTCCAAATATCCCTTTGCCAATTCCAGAAGAACAGCCTTAGGGAAAGGCTTCTTGATGGGGAAGATGTAACTCTGTGAGATGATTTAACAGAACACAGAGCAGTTTCTCAGAAAGGTTCTTTCCAGTTTTGAACGGAAGGTATTTCCTTTTTCACCAGAGTCCTCTATGGTCTTCAAAATATCACCTTCTAAATTCCACAAGAACAGCCTTAGCGAAAGGCTTCTTGAAGGGAAAGCTGTAACTCTGTGAGATGTATTAACAGAACACAGAGCAGTTTCTCAGAAAGCTTCTTTCCAGTTTTGAACGGAAGATATTTCCTTTTTCACCATAGCCCTCTATGGGCTTCCAAATATCCCTTTGCCAATTCCACAACAACAGCCTTAGCGAAAGGTTTCTTGAAGGGAAAGATGTAACTCTGTGAGATGAATTAACAGAACACAGAGCAGTTTCTCAGAAAGCTTCTTTCCAGTTTTGAACGGAAGATATTTCCTTTTTCACCATAGCCCTCTACGGGCTTCCAAATATCCCTTTGCCAATTCCACAAGAACAGCCTTAGCGAAAGGCTTCTTGAAGGGAAAGATGTAACTCTGTGAGATGAATTAACAGAAAATAGAATAGTTTCTCAGAAAGCTTCTTTCCAGTTTTGAATGGAAGATATTTCCTTTTTCACCATAGCCCTCTATGGGCTTCTAAATATCCCTTTGCCAATTCCACAAGAACAGCCTTAGCGAAAGGCTTCTTGAAGGGAAAGATGTAACTCTGTGAGATGAATTAACAGAACACAGAGCAGTTTCTCAGAAAGCTTCTTTCCAGTTTTGAACGGAAGATATTTCCTTTTTCACCATAGCCCTCTATGGGCTTCCAAATATCCCTTTGCCAATTCCACAACAACAGCCTTAGCGAAAGGCTTCTTGAAGGGAAAGATGTAACTCTGTGAGATGAATTAACAGAACACAGAGCAGTTTCTCAGAAAGGTTCTTTCCAGTTTTGAACGGAAGATATTTCCTTTTTCACCATAGCCCTCTATGGGCTTCCAAATATCCCTTTTCCAATTCCACAAAAACAGCCTTAGCGAAAGGCTTCTTGAAGGGAAAGATATAACTCTGTGAGATGAATTAACAGAACACAGAGCAGTTTCTCAGAAAGCTTCTTTCCAGTTTTGAACCGAAGATATTTCCTTTTTCACCATAGCCCTCTATGGGCTTCCAAATATCCCTTTGCCAATTCCACAAGAACAGCCTTAGAGAAAGGCGTCTTCAAGGGAAACATGTAACTCTCTGAGATGAATTAACAGAACACAGAGCAGTTTCTCAGAAAGCTTCTTTCCAGTTTTGAACGGAAGATATTTCCTTTTTCACCATAGCCCTCTATGGGCTTCCAAATATCCCTTTGCCAATTCCACAAGAACAGCCTTAGAGAAAGGCTTCTTGAAGGGAAAGATGTAACTCTGTGAGATGAATTAACAGAACCCAAACAGTTTCTCAGAAAACTTCTTTCCAGTTTTGAACGGAAGATATTTCCTTTTTCACCATAGCCCTCTATGGGCTTCCAAATATCCCTTTGCCAATTCCACAAGAACAGCCTTAGCGAAAGGCTTCTTGAAGGGAAAGATGTAACCCTGTGAGATGAATTAACAGAACATAGAAGAGTTTCTCAGAAAGCTTCTTTCCAGTTTTGAACGGAAGATATTTCCTTTATCACCATAGCACTCTATGGGCTTCCAAATATCCCTTTGCCAATTCCACAAGAACAGCCTTAGCGAAAGGCTTCTTGAAGGGACAGATGTAACTCTGTGAGATGAATTAACAGAACACAGAGCAGTTTCTCAGAAAGCTTCTTTCTAGTTTTGAACGGAAGATATTACCTTTTTCACCATAACCCTCTATGGGCTTCCAAATATCCCTTTGCCAATTGCACAAGAACATCCTTAGCGAAAGGCTTCTTGAAGGGAAAGATGTAACTCTGTGAGATGAATTAACAGAACACAGAGCAGTTTCTCAGAAAGCTTCTTTCCAGTTTTGAACGGAAGATATTTCCTTTTTCACCATAGGCCTCTATGGGCTTCCAAATATCCCTTTGCCAATTCCACAAGAGCAGCCTTAGCGAAAGGCTTCTTCAAGGGAAAGATGTAACCCTCTGAGATGAATTAACAGAACACAGAGCAGTTTCTCAGAAAGCTTCTTTCCAGGTTTGAACGGAAGATATTTCCTTTTTCACCATAGCCCTCTATGGGCTTCCAAATATCCCTTTGCCAATTCCCCAAGAACAGCCTTAGCGAAAGGCTTCTTGAAGGGAAAGATGTAACTCTGTGAGATGAATTAACAGAACACAGAGCAGTTTCTCAGAAAGCTTCTTTCCAGTTTTGAACGGAAGATATTTCCTTTTTCACCATAGCCCTCTATGGGCTTCCAAATATCCCTTTGCCAATTCCACAAGAGCAGCCTTAGCGAAAGGCTTTTGAAGGGAAAGATGTAACTCTGTGAGATGAATTAACAGAACACAGAGCAGTTTCTCAGAAAGCTTCTTTCCAGTTTTGAACGGAAGATATTTCCTTTTCCACCATAGCCCTCTATGGGCTTCCAAGTATCCCTTTGCCAATTCCACAACAACAGCCTTAGCGAAAGGCTTCTTGAAGGGAAAGATGTAACTCTGTGAGATGAATTAACAGAACACAGAGCAGTTTCTCAGAAAGGTTCTTTCCAGTTTTGAACGGAAGATATTTCCTTTTTCACCATAGCCCTCTATGGGCTTCCAAATATCCCTTTGCCAATTCCAAAAGAACAGCCTTAGAGAAAGGCTTCTTGAAGGGACAGATGTAACTCTGTGAGATGAATTAACAGAACACAGAGCAGTTTCTCAGAAAGCTTCTTTCCAGTTTTGAACGGAAGATATTTCCTTTTTCACCATAGCCCTCTATGGGCTTCCAAATATCCCTTTGCCAATTCCACAAGAACAGCCTTAGAGAAAGGCTTCTTGAAGGGAAAGATGTAACTCTGTGAGATGAATTAACAGAACCCAAACAGTTTCTCAGAAAGCTTCTTTCCATTTTTGAACGGAAGATATTTCCTTTTTCACCATAGCCCTCTATGGGCTTCCAAATATCCCTTTGCTAATTCCACAGGAACAGCCTTAGCGAAAGGCTTCTTGAAGGGAAAGATGTAACCCTGTGAGATGAATTAACAGAACATAGAAGAGTTTCTCAGAAAGCTTCTTTCCAGTTTTGAACGGAAGATATTTCCTTTTTCACCATAGCCCTCTATGGGCTTCCAAATATCCCTTTGCCAATTCCACAAGAACAGCCTTAGCGAAAGGCTTCTTGAAGGGACAGATGTAACTCTGTGAGACGAATTAACAGAACACAGAGCAGTTTCTCAGAAAGCTTCTTTCCAGTTTTGAACGGAAGATATTACCTTTTTCACCATAACCCTCTATGGGCTTCCAAATATCCCTTTGCCAATTCCACAAGAACAGCCTTAGCGAAAGGCTTCTTGAAGGGAAAGATGTAACTCTGTGAGATGAATTAACAGAACACAGAGCAGTTTCTCAGAAAGCTTCTTTCCAGTTTTGAACGGAAGATATTTCCTTTTTCACCATAGCCCTCTATGGGCTTCCAAATATCCCTTTGCCAATTCCACAAGAACAGCCTTAGCGAAAGGCTTCTTGAAGGGAAAGATGTAACTCTTTGAGATGAATTAACAGAACACAGAGCAGTTTCTCAGAAAGCTTCTTTCCAGTTTTGAACGGAAGATATTTCCTTTTTCACCATAGCCCTCTATGGGCTACCAAATATCCCTTTGCCAATTCCACAAGAACAGCCTTAGCGAAAGGCTTCTTGAAGGGAAAGATGTAATTCTGTGAGATGAATTAACAGAACACAGAGCAGTTTCTCTGAAAGCTTCTTTCCAGTTTTGAACGTAAGATATTTCCTTTTTCACCATAGCCCTCTATGGGCTTCCAAATATCCCTTTGCCAATTCCACAACAACAGCCTTAGCGAAAGGTTTCTTGAAGGGAAAGATGTAACTCTGTGAGATGAATTAACAGAACACAGAGCAGTTTCTCAGAAAGCTTCTTTCCAGTTTGGAACGGAAGATATTTCCTTTTTCACCATAGCCCTCTATGGGCTTCCAAATATCCCTTTGCCAATTCCACAAGAACAGCCTTAGCGAAAGGCTTCTTGAAGGGAAAGATGTAACTCTGTGAGATGAATTAACAGAAAATAGAATAGTTTCTCAGAAAGCTTCTTTCCAGTTTTGAACGGAAGATATTTCCTTTTTCACCATAGCCCTCTATGGGCTTCTAAATATCCCTTTGCCAATTCCACAAGAACAGCCTTAGCGAAAGGCTTCTTGAAGGGAAAGATGTAACTCTGTGAGATGAATTAACAGAACACAGAGCAGTTTCTCAGAAAGCTTCTTTCCAGTTTTGAACGGAAGATATTTCCTTTTTCACCATAGCCCTCTATGGGCTTCCAAATATCCCTTTGCCAATTCCACAACAACAGCCTTAGCGAAAGGCTTCTTGAAGGGAAAGATGTAACTCTGTGAGATGAATTAACAGAACACAGAGCAGTTTCTCAGAAAGGTTCTTTCCAGTTTTGAACGGAAGATATTTCCTTTTTCACCATAGCCCTCTATGGGCTTCCAAATATCCCTTTTCCAATTCCACAAAAACAGCCTTAGCGAAAGGCTTCTTGAAGGGAAAGATATAACTCTGTGAGATGAATTAACAGAACACAGAGCAGTTTCTCAGAAAGCTTCTTTCCAGTTTTGAACCGAAGATATTTCCTTTTTCACCATAGCCCTCTATGGGCTTCCAAATATCCCTTTGCCAATTCCACAAGAACAGCCTTAGAGAAAGGCGTCTTCAAGGGAAACATGTAACTCTCTGAGATGAATTAACAGAACACAGAGCAGTTTCTCAGAAAGCTTCTTTCCAGTTTTGAACGGAAGATATTTCCTTTTTCACCATAGCCCTCTATGGGCTTCCAAATATCCCTTTGCCAATTCCACAAGAACAGCCTTAGAGAAAGGCTTCTTGAAGGGAAAGATGTAACTCTGTGAGATGAATTAACAGAACCCAAACAGTTTCTCAGAAAGCTTCTTTCCAGTTTTGAACGGAAGATATTTCCTTTTTCACCATAGCCCTCTATGGGCTTCCAAATATCCCTTTGCCAATTCCACAAGAACAGCCTTAGCGAAAGGCTTCTTGAAGGGAAAGATGTAACCCTGTGAGATGAATTAACAGAACATAGAAGAGTTTCTCAGAAAGCTTCTTTCCAGTTTTGAACGGAAGATATTTCCTTTATCACCATAGCCCTCTATGGGCTTCCAAATATCCCTTTGCCAATTCCACAAGAACAGCCTTAGCGAAAGGCTTCTTGAAGGGACAGATGTAACTCTGTGAGATGAATTAACAGAACACAGAGCAGTTTCTCAGAAAGCTTCTTTCTAGTTTTGAACGGAAGATATTACCTTTTTCACCATAACCCTCTATGGGCTTCCAAATATCCCTTTGCCAATTGCACAAGAACATCCTTAGCGAAAGGCTTCTTGAAGGGAAAGATGTAACTCTGTGAGATGAATTAACAGAACACAGAGCAGTTTCTCAGAAAGCTTCTTTCCAGTTTTGAACGGAAGATATTTCCTTTTTCACCATAGGCCTCTATGGGCTTCCAAATATCCCTTTGCCAATTCCACAAGAGCAGCCTTAGCGAAAGGCTTCTTCAAGGGAAAGATGTAACCCTCTGAGATGAATTAACAGAACACAGAGCAGTTTCTCAGAAAGCTTCTTTCCAGGTTTGAACGGAAGATATTTCCTTTTTCACCATAGCCCTCTATGGGCTTCCAAATATCCCTTTGCCAATTCCCCAAGAACAGCCTTAGCGAAAGGCTTCTTGAAGGGAAAGATGTAACTCTGTGAGATGAATTAACAGAACACAGAGCAGTTTCTCAGAAAGCTTCTTTCCAGTTTTGAACGGAAGATATTTCCTTTTTCACCATAGCCCTCTATGGGCTTCCAAATATCCCTTTGCCAATTCCACAAGAGCAGCCTTAGCGATAGGCTTTTGAAGGGAAAGATGTAACTCTGTGAGATGAATTAACAGAACACAGAGCAGTTTCTCAGAAAGCTTCTTTCCAGTTTTGAACGGAAGATATTTCCTTTTTCACCATAGCCCTCTATGGGCTTCCAAATATCCCTTTGCCAATTCCACAACAACAGCCTTAGCGAAAGGCTTCTTGAAGGGAAAGATGTAACTCTGTGAGATGAATTAACAGAACACAGAGCAGTTTCTCAGAAAGGTTCTTTCCAGTTTTGAACGGAAGATATTTCCTTTTTCACCATAGCCCTCTATGGGCTTCCAAATATCCCTTTGCCAATTCCAAAAGAACAGCCTTAGAGAAAGGCTTCTTGAAGGGACAGATGTAACTCTGTGAGATGAATTAACAGAACACAGAGCAGTTTCTCAGAAAGCTTCTTTCCAGTTTTGAACGGAAGATATTTCCTTTTTCACCATAGCCCTCTATGGGCTTCCAAATATCCCTTTGCCAATTCCACAAGAACAGCCTTAGCGAAAGGCTTCTTGAAGGGAAAGATGTAACTCTGTGAGATGAATTAACAGAACACAGAGCAGTTTCTCAGAAAGCTTCTTTCCAGTTTTGAACGGAAGGTATTTCCTTTTTCGCCATAGCCCTCTATGGGCGTCCAAATATCCCTGAGCGCATTCCAGAAGAACAGCCTTAGCGAAAGGCTTCTTGAAGGGAAATATGTAACTCTGTGAGATGAATTAACAGAACACAGTGCAGTTTCTCAGAAAGCTTCTTTCCAGTTTTCAACGGAAGATATTTCCTTTTTCACCATAGCCCTCTATGGGCTTCCAAATATCCCTTTGCCAATTCCACAAGAACAGCCTTAGCAAAAGGCTTCTTGAAGGGAAAGATGTAACTCTCTGCGATGAATTAACAGAACACAGAGCAGTTTCTCAGAAAGCTTCTTTCCAGTTTTGAACGGAAGACAGTTCCTTTTTCACCATAGCCCTCTATGGGCTTCCAAATATCCCTTTGCCAATTCCACAAGAACAGCCTTAGCGAAAGGCTTTTTGAAGGGAAAGATGTAACTCTGTGAGATGAATTAACAGAACACAGAGCAGTTTCTCAGAAAGCTTCCTTCCAGTTTTGAACGGAAGATATTTCCTTTTTCACCATAGCCCTCCATGGGCTTCCAAATATCCCTTTGCCAATTCCACAAGAACAGCCTTAGCGAAAGGCTTCTTGAAGGGAAAGATGTAACTCTGTGAGATGATTTAACAGAATACAGAGCAGTTTCTCAGAAAGCTTCTCTCCAGTTTTGAACGGAAGATATTTCCTTTTTCACCATAGCCCTCTATGGGCTTCCAAATATCCCTTTGCCAATTCCAGAAGAACAGCCTTAGCGAAAGGCTTCTTGATGGGGAAGATGTAACTCTGTGAGATGATTTAACAGAACACAGAGCAGTTTCTCAGAAAGGTTCTTTCCAGTTTTGAACGGAAGATATTTCCTTTTTCACCATAGCCCCTTATGGGCTTCCAAATATCCCTTTCTCAATTCCACAAGAACAGCCTTAGCGAAAGGCTTCTTCAAGGGAAAGATGGAACTCTGTGAGACGAATTAACAGAACACAGAGAAGTTTCTCAGAAAACTTCTTTCCAGTTTTGAACGGAAGATATTTCCTTTTTCACCATAGCCCTCTCTGGGCTTCCAAATATCCCTTTGCCAATCCCACAAGAACAGCCTTAGCGAAAGGCTTCTTGAAGGGAAAGATGTTACACTGTGAGATGAATTAACAGAACACAGAGCAGTTTCTCAGAAAGCTTCTTTCCAGTTTTGAACGGAAGATATTTCCTTTTTCACCATAGCCCTCTATGGGCTTCCATATATCCCTTTGCCAATTCCACAAGAACAGCCTTAGCGAAAGGCTTCTTGAAGGGAAAGATGTAACTCTGTGAGATGAATTAACAGAACACAGAGGAGTTTCTCAGAAAGCTTCTTTCCAGTTTTGAACGGAAGATATTTCCTTTTTCACCATAGCCCTCTACGGGCTTCCAAATATCCCTTTGCCAATTCCACAAGAACAGCCTTAGCGAAAGGCTTCTCGAAGGGAGAGATGTAACTCTGTGAGATGAATTAACAGAACACAGAGCAGTTTCTCAGAAAGCTTCTTTCCAGTTTTGAACGGAAGATATTTCCTTTTTCACCATAGCCCTCTATGGGCTTCCAAATATCCCTTTGCCAATTCCACAACAACAGCCTTAGCGAAAGGCTTCTTGAAGGGAAAGATGTAACTCTGTGAGATGAATTAACAGAACACAGAGCAGTTTCTCAGAAAGGTTCTTTCCAGTTTTGAACGGAAGATATTTCCTTTTTCACCATAGCCCTCTATGAGCTTCCAAATATCCCTTTTCCAATTCCACAAAAACAGCCTTAGCGAAAGGCTTCTTGAAGGGAAAGATATAACTCTGTGAGATGAATTAACAGAACACAGAGCAGTTTCTCAGAAAGCTTCTTTCCAGTTTTGAACGGAAGATATTTCCTTTTTCACCATAGCCCTCTATGGGCTTCCAAATATCCCTTTGCCAATTCCACAAGAACAGCCTTAGAGAAAGGCGTCTTCAAGGGAAACATGTAACTCTCTGAGATGAATTAACAGAACCCAAACAGTTTCTCAGAAACCTTCTTTCCAGTTTTGAACGGAAGATATTTCCTTTTTCACCATAGCCCTCTATGGGCTTCCAAATATCCCTTTGCTAATTTCACAAGAACAGCCTTAGCGAAAGGCTTCTTGAAGGGAAAGATGTAACCCTGTGAGATGAATTAACAGAACATAGAAGAGTTTCTCAGAAAGCTTCTTTCCAGTTTTGAACGGAAGATATTTCCTTTTTCACCATAGCCCTCTATGGGCTTCCAAATATCCCTTTGCCAATTCCACAAGAACAGCCTTAGCGAAAGGCTTCTTGAAGGGACAGATGTAACTCTGTGAGATGAATTAACAGAACACAGAGCAGTTTCTCAGAAAGCTTCTTTCCAGTTTTGAACGGAAGATATTACCTTTTTCACCATAACCCTCTATGGACTTCCAAATATCCCTTTGCCAATTCCACAAGAACAGCATTAGCGAAAGGCTTCTTGAAGGGAAAGATGTAACTCTGTGAGATGAATTAACAGAACACAGAGCAGTTTCTCAGAAAGCTTCTTTCCAGTTTTGAACGGAAGATATTTCCTTTTTCACCATAGCCCTCTATGGGCTTCCAAATATCCCTTTGCCAACTCCACAAGAACAGCCTTAGCGAAAGGCTTCTTGAAGGGAAAGATGTAACTCTGTGAGATGAATTAACAGAACACAGAGCAGTTTCTCAGAAAGCTTCTTTCCAGTTTTGAACGGAAGATATTTCCTTTTTCACCATAGCCCTCTATGGGCTACCAAATATCCCTTTTCCAATTCCACAAGAACAGCCTTAGCGAAAGGCTTCTTGAAGGGAAAGATGTAACTCTGTGAGATGAATTAACAGAACACAGAGCAGTTTCTCAGAAAGCTTCTTTCCAGTTTTGAACGTAAGATATTTCCTTTTTCACCATAGCCCTCTATGGGCTTCCAAATATCCCTTTGCCAATTCCACAAGAACAGCCTTAGCGAAAGGCTTCTTGAAGTTAAAGATGTAAATCTGTGAGATGAATTAACAGAACACAGAGCAGATTCTCAGAAAGCTTCTTTCCAGTTTTGAACGGAAGATATTTCCTTTTTCACCATAGCCCTCTATGGGCTTCCAAATATCCCTTTGCCAATTCCACAACAACCGCCTTAGCGAAAGGTTTCTTGAAGGGAAAGATGTAACTCTGTGAGATGAATTAACAGAACACAGAGCAGTTTCTCAGAAAGCTTCTTTCCAGTTTTGAACGGGAGATATTTCCTTTATCACCATGGCCCTCTATGGGCTTCCAAATATCCCTTTGCCAATTCCACAAGAACAGCCTTAGCGAAAGGCATCTTGAAGGGAAAGATGTAACTCTGTGAGATGAATTAACAGAACACACAGCAGTTTCTCAGAAAGCTTCTTTCTAGTTTTGAACGGAAGATATTTCCTTTTTCACCATAGCCCTCTATGGGCTTCCAAATATCCCTTTGCCAATTCCACAAGAACACCTTAGCGAAAGGCTTCTTCAAGGGAAAGATGTAACTCTGTGAGATGAATTAACAGAACACAGAGCAGTTTCTCAGAAAGCTTCTTTCCAGTTTTGAACGGAAGATATTTTCTTTTTCACCATAGCCCTCTATGGGCTTCCAAATATCCCTTTGCCAATTCCACAAGAACAGCCTTAGCGAAAGGCTTCTTGAAGTTAAAGATGTAACTCTGTGAGGTGAATTAACAGAACACAGAGCAGTTTCTCAGAAATCTTCTTTCCAGTTTTGAACGGAAGATATTTCCTTTTTCACCATAGCCCTCTATGGGCTTCCAAATATCCCTTTGCCAATTCCACAAGAACAGACTTAGCGAAAGGCTTCTTGAAGGGAAAGATGTAACTCTGTGAGATGAATTAACAGAACACAGAGCAGTTTCTCAGAAAGCTTCTTTCCAGTTTTGAACGGAAGATATTTCCTTTTTCACCATAGCCCTCTATGGGCTTCCAAATATCCCTTTGCCAATTCCACAAGAACAGCCTTAGCGAAAGGCTTCCTGAAGGTAAAGATGTAACTCTGTGAGATGAATTAACAGAACACAGAGCAGTTTCTCAGAAAGCTTCTTTCCAGTTTTGAACGGAAGATATTTCCTTTTTCACCATAGCCCTCTATGTGCTTCCAAATATCCCTTTGCCAATTCCACAAGAACAGCCTTAGCGAAAGGCTTCTTGAAGGGAAAGATGTAACTCTGTGAGATGAATTAACAGAACACAGAGCAGTTTCTCAGAAAGCTTCTTTCCAGTTTTGAACGGAAGATATTTCCTTTTTCACCATAGCCCTCTATGGGCTTCCAAATATCCCTTTGCCAATTCCACAAGAACAGCCTTAGAGAAAGGCTTCTTGAAGGGAAAGATGTAACTCTGTGAGATGAATTAACAGAACACAGAGCAGTTTCTCAGAAAGCTTCTTTCCAGTTTTGAACGGAAGATATTTCCTTTTTCAACATAGCCATCTATGGGCTTCCAAATATCCCTTTGCCAACTCCACAAGAACAGCCTTAGCGAAAGGCTTCTTGAAGGGAAAGATGTATCTCTGTGAGATGAATTAACAGAACACAGAGCAGTTTCTCAGAAAGCTTCTTTCCAGTTTTGAACGGAAGATATTTCCTTTTTCACCATAGCCCTCTATGGGCTTCCAAATATCCCTTTACCAATTCCACAAGAACAGCCTTAGCGAAAGGCTTCTTGAAGGGAAAGATGTAATTCTGTGAGACGAATTAACAGGACACAGAGCAGTTTCTCAGAAAGGTTCTTTCCAGTTTTGAACGGAAGATATTTCCTTTTTCACCATAGCCCTCTATGGGCTTCCAAATATCGCTTTTCCAATTCCACAAAAACAGCCTTAGCGAAAGGCTTCTTGAAGGGAAAGATGTAACTCTGTGAGATGAATTAACAGAACACAGAGCAGTTTCTCAGAAAGTTTCTTTCCAGTTTTGAACGGAAGATATTTCCTTTTTCACCATAGCCCTCTATGGGCTTCCAAATATCCCTTTGCCAATTCCAGAAGAACAGCCTTAGCGAAAGGCTTCTTGAAGGGAAAGATGTAACTCTGTGAGATGAATTAACAGAACACAGAGCAATTTCTCAGAAAGCTTCTTTCCAGTTTTGAACGGAAGATAGTTCCTTTTTCACCATAGCCTTCTATGGGCTTCCAAATATCCCTTTGCCAATTCCACAAGAACAGCCTTAGCGAAAGGTTTCTTGAAGGGGAAGATGTAACTCTGTGAGACAAATTAACAGAACACGGAGCAGTTTCTCAGAAAGCTTCTTTCCAGTTTTGAACGGAAGATATTTCCTTTTTCACCATAGCCCTCTATGGGCTTCCAAATATCCCTTTGCCAATTCCACAAGAACAGCCTTAGCGAAAGGCTTCTTGAAGGGGAAGATGTAACTCTGTGAGATGAATTAACAGAACACAGAGCAGTTTCTCAGAAAGCTTCTTTCCAGTTTTGAACGGAAGGTATTTCCTTTTTCGCCATAGCCCTCTATGGGCGTCCAAATATCCCTGAGCGAATTCGAGAAGAACAGCCTTAGCGAAAGGCTTCTTGAAGGGAAATATGTAACTCTGTGAGATGAATTAACAGAACACAGTGCAGTTTCTCAGAAAGCTTCTTTCCAGTTTTCAACGGAAGATATTTCCTTTTTCACCATAGCCCTCTATGGGCTTCCAAATATCCCTTTGCCAATTCCACAAGAACAGCCTTAGCAAAAGGCTTCTTGAAGGGAAAGATGTAACTCTCTGCGATGAATTAACAGAACACAGGGCAGTTTCTCAGAAAGCTTCTTTCCAGTTTTGAACGGAAGATAGTTCCTTTTTCACCATAGCCCTCTATGGGCTTCCAAATATCCCTTTGCCAATTCCACAAGAACAGCCTTAGCGAAAGGCTTTTTGAAGGGAAAGATGTAACTCTGTGAGATGAATTAACAGAACACAGAGCAGTTTCTCAGAAAGCTTCCTTCCAGTTTTGAACGGAAGATATTTCCTTTTTCACCATAGCCCTCCATGGGCTTCCAAATATCCCTTTGCCAATTCCACAAGAACAGCCTTAGCGAAACGCTTCTTGATGGGGAAGATGTAACTCTGTGAGATGATTTAACAGAACACAGAGCAGTTTCTCAGAAAGCTTCTTTCCAATTTTGAACGGAAGATATTTCCTTTTTCACCAGAGCCCTCTATGGGCTTCCAAATATCCCTTTGCCAATTCCCCAAGAACAGCCTTAGCGAAAGGCTTCTTGAAGGGAAAGATGTAACTCTGTGAGATGATTTAACAGAACACAGAGCAGTTTCTCAAAAAGGTTCTTTCCAGTTTTGAAAGGAAGGTATTTCCTTTTTCACCATAGCCCTCTAAGGGCTTCCAAATATCCCTTTGCAAATTCCACAAGAACAGCCTTAGCGAAAGGCTTCTTGAAGGGGAAGATGTAACTCTGTGAGATGAATTAACAGAATACAGAGCAGTTTCTCAGAAAGCTTCTCTCCAGTTTTGAACGGAAGATATTTCCTTTTTCACCATAGCCCTCTATGGGCTTCCAAATATCCCTTTGCCAATTCCAGAAGAACAGCCTTAGAGAAAGGCTTCTTGATGGGGAAGATGTAACTCTGTGAGATGATTTAACAGAACACAGAGCAGTTTCTCAGAAAGGTTCTTTCCAGTTTTGAACGGAAGATATTTCCTTTTTCACCATAGCCCCTTATGGGCTTCCAAATATCCCTTTTTCAATTCCACAAGAACAGCCTTAGCGAAAGGCTTCTTCAAGGGAAAGATGGAACTCTGTGAGACGAATTAACAGAACACAGAGAAGTTTCTCAGAAAACTTCTTTCCAGTTTTGAACGGAAGATATTTCCTTTTTCACCATAGCCCTCTCTGGGCTTCCAAATATCCCTCCGCCAATTCCACAAGAACAGCCTTAGCGAAAGGCTTCTTGAAGGGAAAGATGTTACACTGTGAGATGAATTAACAGAACACAGAGCAGTTTCTCAGAAAGCCTCTTTCCAGTTTTGAACGGAAGATACTTCCTTTTTCACCATAGGCCTCTACGGGCTTCCAAATATCCCTTTGCCAATTCCAGAAGAACAGCCTTAGCGAAAGGCTTCTTGAAGGGAAAGATGTAACTCTGTGAGATGAATTAACAGAACACAGAGCAGTTTCTCAGAAAGCTTCTTTCCAGTTTTGAACGGAAGATATTTCCTTTTTCACCATAGCCCTCTATGGGCTTCCAAATATCCCTTTGCCAATTCCACAAGAACAGCCTTAGCGAAAGGCTTCTTGAAGGAAAAGATGTAACTCTGTGAGATGAATTAACAGAACACAGAGCAATTTCTCAGAAAGCTTCTCTCCAGTTTTGAACGGAAAATATTTCCTTTTTCACCATAGCCCTCTATGGGCTTCCAAATATCCCTTTGCCAATTCCACAAGAACAGCCTTAGCGAAAGGCTTCTTGAAGGGAAAGATGTAACTCTGTGAGATGAATTAAAAGAACACAGAGCAGTTTAGCAGAAAGCTTCTTTCCAGTTTTGAACGGAAGATATTTCCTTTTTCACCATAGCCCTCTATGGGCTTCCAAATGTCCCTTTGCCAATTCCACAAGAACAGCCTTAGCGAAAGGCTTCTTGAAGGGAAAGATGTAACTCTGTGAGACGAATTAACCGAACACAGAGCAGTTTCTCAGAAAGCTTCTTTCCAGTTTTGAACGGAAGATATTTCCTTTTTCACCATAGCCCTCTATGGGCTTCCAAATATCCCTTTACCAATTCCACAAGAACAGCCTTAGCGAAAGGCTTCTTGAAGGGAAAGATGTAATTCTGTGAGACGAATTAACAGGACACAGAGCAGTTTCTCAGAAAGGTTCTTTCCAGTTTTGAACGGAAGATATTTCCTTTTTCACCATAGCCCTCTATGGGCTTCCAAATATCGCTTTTCCAATTCCACAAAAACAGCCTTAGCGAAAGGCTTCTTGAAGGGAAAGATGTAACTCTGTGAGATGAATTAACAGAACACAGAGCAGTTTCTCAGAAAGCTTCTTTCCAGTTTTGAACGGAAGATATTTCCTTTTTCACCATAGCCCTCTATGGGCTTCCAAATATCCCTTTGCCAATTCCAGAAGAACAGCCTTAGCGAAAGGCTTCTTGAAGGGAAAGATGTAACTCTGTGAGATGAATTAACAGAACACAGAGCAATTTCTCAGAAAGCTTCTTTCCAGTTTTGAACGGAAGATAGTTCCTTTTTCACCATAGCCTTCTATGGGCTTCCAAATATCCCTTTGCCAATTCCACAAGAACAGCCTTAGCGAAAGGTTTCTTGAAGGGGAAGATGTAACTCTGTGAGACAAATTAACAGAACACGGAGCAGTTTCTCAGAAAGCTTCTTTCCAGTTTTGAACGGAAGATATTTCCTTTTTCACCATAGCCCTCTATGGGCTTCCAAATATCCCTTTGCCAATTCCACAAGAACAGCCTTAGCGAAAGGCTTCTTGAAGGGGAAGATGTAACTCTGTGAGATGAATTAACAGAACACAGAGCAGTTTCTCAGAAAGCTTCTTTCCAGTTTTGAACGGAAGGTATTTCCTTTTTCGCCATAGCCCTCTATGGGCGTCCAAATATCCCTGAGCGAATTCGAGAAGAACAGCCTTAGCGAAAGGCTTCTTGAAGGGAAATATGTAACTCTGTGAGATGAATTAACAGAACACAGTGCAGTTTCTCAGAAAGCTTCTTTCCAGTTTTCAACGGAAGATATTTCCTTTTTCACCATAGACCTCTATGGGCTTCCAAATATCCCTTTGCCAATTCCACAAGAACAGCCTTAGCAAAAGGCTTCTTGAAGGGAAAGATGTAACTCTCTGCGATGAATTAACAGAACACAGGGCAGTTTCTCAGAAAGCTTCTTTCCAGTTTTGAACGGAAGATAGTTCCTTTTTCACCATAGCCCTCTATGGGCTTCCAAATATCCCTTTGCCAATTCCACAAGAAGAGCCTTAGCGAAAGGCTTTTTGAAGGGAAAGATGTAACTCTGTGAGATGAATTAACAGAACACAGAGCAGTTTCTCAGAAAGCTTCCTTCCAGTTTTGAACGGAAGATATTTCCTTTTTCACCATAGCCCTCCATGGGCTTCCAAATATCCCTTTGCCAATTCCACAAGAACAGCCTTAGCGAAACGCTTCTTGATGGGGAAGATGTAACTCTGTGAGATGATTTAACAGAACACAGAGCAGTTTCTCAGAAAGCTTCTTTCCAATTTTGAACGGAAGATATTTCCTTTTTCACCAGAGCCCTCTATGGGCTTCCAAATATCCCTTTGCCAATTCCCCAAGAACAGCCTTAGCGAAAGGCTTCTTGAAGGGAAAGATGTAACTCTGTGAGATGATTTAACAGAACACAGAGCAGTTTCTCAAAAAGGTTCTTTCCAGTTTTGAAAGGAAGGTATTTCCTTTTTCACCATAGCCCTCTAAGGGCTTCCAAATATCCCTTTGCAAATTCCACAAGAACAGCCTTAGCGAAAGGCTTCTTGAAGGGGAAGATGTAACTCTGTGAGATGAATTAACAGAATACAGAGCAGTTTCTCAGAAAGCTTCTCTCCAGTTTTGAACGGAAGATATTTCCTTTTTCACCATAGCCCTCTATGGGCTTCCAAATATCCCTTTGCCAATTCCAGAAGAACAGCCTTAGAGAAAGGCTTCTTGATGGGGAAGATGTAACTCTGTGAGATGATTTAACAGAACACAGAGCAGTTTCTCAGAAAGGTTCTTTCCAGTTTTGAACGGAAGATATTTCCTTTTTCACCATAGCCCCTTATGGGCTTCCAAATATCCCTTTTTCAATTCCACAAGAGCAGCCTTAGCGAAAGGCTTCTTCAAGGGAAAGATGGAACTCTGTGAGACGAATTAACAGAACACAGAGAAGTTTCTCAGAAAACTTCTTTCCAGTTTTGAACGGAAGATATTTCCTTTTTCACCATAGCCCTCTCTGGGCTTCCAAATATCCCTCTGCCAATTCCACAAGAACAGCCTTAGCGAAAGGCTTCTTGAAGGGAAAGATGTTACACTGTGAGATGAATTAACAGAACACAGAGCAGTTTCTCAGAAAGCCTCTTTCCAGTTTTGAACGGAAGATACTTCCTTTTTCACCATAGGCCTCTACGGGCTTCCAAATATCCCTTTGCCAATTCCAGAAGAACAGCCTTAGCGAAAGGCTTCTTGAAGGGAAAGATGTAACTCTGTGAGATGAATTAACAGAACACAGAGCAGTTTCTCAGAAAGCTTCTTTCCAGTTTTGAACGGAAGATATTTCCTTTTTCACCATAGCCCTCTATGGGCTTCCAAATATCCCTTTGCCAATTCCACAAGAACAGCCTTAGCGAAAGGCTTCTTGAAGGAAAAGATGTAACTCTGTGAGATGAATTAACAGAACACAGAGCAATTTCTCAGAAAGCTTCTCTCCAGTTTTGAACGGAAAATATTTCCTTTTTCACCATAGCCCTCTATGGGCTTCCAAATATCCATTTGCCAATTCCACAAGAACAGCCTTAGCGAAAGGCTTCTTGAAGGGAAAGATGTAACTCTGTGAGATGAATTAAAAGAACACAGAGCAGTTTAGCAGAAAGCTTCTTTCCAGTTTTGAACGGAAGATATTTCCTTTTTCACCATAGCCCTCTATGGGCTTCCAAATGTCCCTTTGCCAATTCCACAAGAACAGCCTTAGCGAAAGGCTTCTTGAAGGGAAAGATGTAACTCTGTGAGACGAATTAACCGAACACAGAGCAGTTTCTCAGAAAGCTTCTTTCCAGTTTTGAACGGAAGATATTTCCTTTTTCACCATAGCCCTCTATGGGCTTCCAAATATCCCTTTACCAATTCCACAAGAACAGCCTTAGCGAAAGGCTTCTTGAAGGGAAAGATGTAATTCTGTGAGACGAATTAACAGGACACAGAGCAGTTTCTCAGAAAGGTTCTTTCCAGTTTTGAACGGAAGATATTTCCTTTTTCACCATAGCCCTCTATGGGCTTCCAAATATCGCTTTTCCAATTCCACAAAAACAGCCTTAGCGAAAGGCTTCTTGAAGGGAAAGATGTAACTCTGTGAGATGAATTAACAGAACACAGAGCAGTTTCTCAGAAAGCTTCTTTCCAGTTTTGAACGGAAGATATTTCCTTTTTCACCATAGCCCTCTATGGGCTTCCAAATATCCCTTTGCCAATTCCAGAAGAACAGCCTTAGCGAAAGGCTTCTTGAAGGGAAAGATGTAACTCTGTGAGATGAATTAACAGAACACAGAGCAATTTCTCAGAAAGCTTCTTTCCAGTTTTGAACGGAAGATAGTTCCTTTTTCACCATAGCCTTCTATGGGCTTCCAAATATCCCTTTGCCAATTCCACAAGAACAGCCTTAGCGAAAGGTTTCTTGAAGGGGAAGATGTAACTCTGTGAGACAAATTAACAGAACACGGAGCAGTTTCTCAGAAAGCTTCTTTCCAGTTTTGAACGGAAGATATTTCCTTTTTCACCATAGCCCTCTATGGGCTTCCAAATATCCCTTTGCCAATTCCACAAGAACAGCCTTAGCGAAAGGCTTCTTGAAGGGGAAGATGTAACTCTGTGAGATGAATTAACAGAACACAGAGCAGTTTCTCAGAAAGCTTCTTTCCAGTTTTGAACGGAAGGTATTTCCTTTTTCGCCATAGCCCTCTATGGGCGTCCAAATATCCCTGAGCGAATTCGAGAAGAACAGCCTTAGCGAAAGGCTTCTTGAAGGGAAATATGTAACTCTGTGAGATGAATTAACAGAACACAGTGCAGTTTCTCAGAAAGCTTCTTTCCAGTTTTCAACGGAAGATATTTCCTTTTTCACCATAGCCCTCTATGGGCTTCCAAATATCCCTTTGCCAATTCCACAAGAACAGCCTTAGCAAAAGGCTTCTTGAAGGGAAAGATGTAACTCTCTGCGATGAATTAACAGAACACAGGGCAGTTTCTCAGAAAGCTTCTTTCCAGTTTTGAACGGAAGATAGTTCCTTTTTCACCATAGCCCTCTATGGGCTTCCAAATATCCCTTTGCCAATTCCACAAGAACAGCCTTAGCGAAAGGCTTTTTGAAGGGAAAGATGTAACTCTGTGAGATGAATTAACAGAACACAGAGCAGTTTCTCAGAAAGCTTCCTTCCAGTTTTGAACGGAAGATATTTCCTTTTTCACCATAGCCCTCCATGGGCTTCCAAATATCCCTTTGCCAATTCCACAAGAACAGCCTTAGCGAAACGCTTCTTGATGGGGAAGATGTAACTCTGTGAGATGATTTAACAGAACACAGAGCAGTTTCTCAGAAAGCTTCTTTCCAATTTTGAACGGAAGATATTTCCTTTTTCACCAGAGCCCTCTATGGGCTTCCAAATATCCCTTTGCCAATTCCCCAAGAACAGCCTTAGCGAAAGGCTTCTTGAAGGGAAAGATGTAACTCTGTGAGATGATTTAACAGAACACAGAGCAGTTTCTCAAAAAGGTTCTTTCCAGTTTTGAAAGGAAGGTATTTCCTTTTTCACCATAGCCCTCTAAGGGCTTCCAAATATCCCTTTGCAAATTCCACAAGAACAGCCTTAGCGAAAGGCTTCTTGAAGGGGAAGATGTAACTCTGTGAGATGAATTAACAGAATACAGAGCAGTTTCTCAGAAAGCTTCTCTCCAGTTTTGAACGGAAGATATTTCCTTTTTCACCATAGCCCTCTATGGGCTTCCAAATATCCCTTTGCCAATTCCAGAAGAACAGCCTTAGAGAAAGGCTTCTTGATGGGGAAGATGTAACTCTGTGAGATGATTTAACAGAACACAGAGCAGTTTCTCAGAAAGGTTCTTTCCAGTTTTGAACGGAAGATATTTCCTTTTTCACCATAGCCCCTTATGGGCTTCCAAATATCCCTTTTTCAATTCCACAAGAACAGCCTTAGCGAAAGGCTTCTTCAAGGGAAAGATGGAACTCTGTGAGACGAATTAACAGAACACAGAGAAGTTTCTCAGAAAACTTCTTTCCAGTTTTGAACGGAAGATATTTCCTTTTTCACCATAGCCCTCTCTGGGCTTCCAAATATCCCTCTGCCAATTCCACAAGAACAGCCTTAGCGAAAGGCTTCTTGAAGGGAAAGATGTTACACTGTGAGATGAATTAACAGAACACAGAGCAGTTTCTCAGAAAGCCTCTTTCCAGTTTTGAACGGAAGATACTTCCTTTTTCACCATAGGCCTCTACGGGCTTCCAAATATCCCTTTGCCAATTCCAGAAGAACAGCCTTAGCGAAAGGCTTCTTGAAGGGAAAGATGTAACTCTGTGAGATGAATTAACAGAACACAGAGCAGTTTCTCAGAAAGCTTCTTTCCAGTTTTGAACGGAAGATATTTCCTTTTTCACCATAGCCCTCTATGGGCTTCCAAATATCCCTTTGCCAATTCCACAAGAACAGCCTTAGCGAAAGGCTTCTTGAAGGAAAAGATGTAACTCTGTGAGATGAATTAACAGAACACAGAGCAATTTCTCAGAAAGCTTCTCTCCAGTTTTGAACGGAAAATATTTCCTTTTTCACCATAGCCCTCTATGGGCTTCCAAATATCCCTTTGCCAATTCCACAAGAACAGCCTTAGCGAAAGGCTTCTTGAAGGGAAAGATGTAACTCTGTGAGATGAATTAAAAGAACACAGAGCAGTTTAGCAGAAAGCTTCTTTCCAGTTTTGAACGGAAGATATTTCCTTTTTCACCATAGCCCTCTATGGGCTTCCAAATGTCCCTTTGCCAATTCCACAAGAACAGCCTTAGCGAAAGGCTTCTTGAAGGGAAAGATGTAACTCTGTGAGACGAATTAACCGAACACAGAGCAGTTTCTCAGAAAGCTTCTTTCCAGTTTTGAACGGAAGATATTTCCTTTTTCACCATAGCCCTCTATGGGCTTCCAAATATCCCTTTACCAATTCCACAAGAACAGCCTTAGCGAAAGGCTTCTTGAAGGGAAAGATGTAATTCTGTGAGACGAATTAACAGGACACAGAGCAGTTTCTCAGAAAGGTTCTTTCCAGTTTTGAACGGAAGATATTTCCTTTTTCACCATAGCCCTCTATGGGCTTCCAAATATCGCTTTTCCAATTCCACAAAAACAGCCTTAGCGAAAGGCTTCTTGAAGGGAAAGATGTAACTCTGTGAGATGAATTAACAGAACACAGAGCAGTTTCTCAGAAAGCTTCTTTCCAGTTTTGAACGGAAGATATTTCCTTTTTCACCATAGCCCTCTATGGGCTTCCAAATATCCCTTTGCCAATTCCAGAAGAACAGCCTTAGCGAAAGGCTTCTTGAAGGGAAAGATGTAACTCTGTGAGATGAATTAACAGAACGCAGAGCAATTTCTCAGAAAGCTTCTTTCCAGTTTTGAACGGAAGATAGTTCCTTTTTCACCATAGCCTTCTATGGGCTTCCAAATATCCCTTTGCCAATTCCACAAGAACAGCCTTAGCGAAAGGTTTCTTGAAGGGGAAGATGTAACTCTGTGAGACAAATTAACAGAACACGGAGCAGTTTCTCAGAAAGCTTCTTTCCAGTTTTGAACGGAAGATATTTCCTTTTTCACCATAGCCCTCTATGGGCTTCCAAATATCCCTTTGCCAATTCCACAAGAACAGCCTTAGCGAAAGGCTTCTTGAAGGGGAAGATGTAACTCTGTGAGATGAATTAACAGAACACAGAGCAGTTTCTCAGAAAGCTTCTTTCCAGTTTTGAACGGAAGGTATTTCCTTTTTCGCCATAGCCCTCTATGGGCGTCCAAATATCCCTGAGCGAATTCGAGAAGAACAGCCTTAGCGAAAGGCTTCTTGAAGGGAAATATGTAACTCTGTGAGATGAATTAACAGAACACAGTGCAGTTTCTCAGAAAGCTTCTTTCCAGTTTTCAACGGAAGATATTTCCTTTTTCACCATAGCCCTCTATGGGCTTCCAAATATCCCTTTGCCAATTCCACAAGAACAGCCTTAGCAAAAGGCTTCTTGAAGGGAAAGATGTAACTCTCTGCGATGAATTAACAGAACACAGGGCAGTTTCTCAGAAAGCTTCTTTCCAGTTTTGAACGGAAGATAGTTCCTTTTTCACCATAGCCCTCTATGGGCTTCCAAATATCCCTTTGCCAATTCCACAAGAACAGCCTTAGCGAAAGGCTTTTTGAAGGGAAAGATGTAACTCTGTGAGATGAATTAACAGAACACAGAGCAGTTTCTCAGAAAGCTTCCTTCCAGTTTTGAACGGAAGATATTTCCTTTTTCACCATAGCCCTCCATGGGCTTCCAAATATCCCTTTGCCAATTCCACAAGAACAGCCTTAGCGAAACGCTTCTTGATGGGGAAGATGTAACTCTGTGAGATGATTTAACAGAACACAGAGCAGTTTCTCAGAAAGCTTCTTTCCAATTTTGAACGGAAGATATTTCCTTTTTCACCAGAGCCCTCTATGGGCTTCCAAATATCCCTTTGCCAATTCCCCAAGAACAGCCTTAGCGAAAGGCTTCTTGAAGGGAAAGATGTAACTCTGTGAGATGATTTAACAGAACACAGAGCAGTTTCTCAAAAAGGTTCTTTCCAGTTTTGAAAGGAAGGTATTTCCTTTTTCACCATAGCCCTCTAAGGGCTTCCAAATATCCCTTTGCAAATTCCACAAGAACAGCCTTAGCGAAAGGCTTCTTGAAGGGGAAGATGTAACTCTGTGAGATGAATTAACAGAATACAGAGCAGTTTCTCAGAAAGCTTCTCTCCAGTTTTGAACGGAAGATATTTCCTTTTTCACCATAGCCCTCTATGGGCTTCCAAATATCCCTTTGCCAATTCCAGAAGAACAGCCTTAGAGAAAGGCTTCTTGATGGGGAAGATGTAACTCTGTGAGATGATTTAACAGAACACAGAGCAGTTTCTCAGAAAGGTTCTTTCCAGTTTTGAACGGAAGATATTTCCTTTTTCACCATAGCCCCTTATGGGCTTCCAAATATCCCTTTTTCAATTCCACAAGAACAGCCTTAGCGAAAGGCTTCTTCAAGGGAAAGATGGAACTCTGTGAGACGAATTAACAGAACACAGAGAAGTTTCTCAGAAAACTTCTTTCCAGTTTTGAACGGAAGATATTTCCTTTTTCACCATAGCCCTCTCTGGGCTTCCAAATATCCCTCTGCCAATTCCACAAGAACAGCCTTAGCGAAAGGCTTCTTGAAGGGAAAGATGTTACACTGTGAGATGAATTAACAGAACACAGAGCAGTTTCTCAGAAAGCCTCTTTCCAGTTTTGAACGGAAGATACTTCCTTTTTCACCATAGGCCTCTACGGGCTTCCAAATATCCCTTTGCCAATTCCAGAAGAACAGCCTTAGCGAAAGGCTTCTTGAAGGGAAAGATGTAACTCTGTGAGATGAATTAACAGAACACAGAGCAGTTTCTCAGAAAGCTTCTTTCCAGTTTTGAACGGAAGATATTTCCTTTTTCACCATAGCCCTCTATGGGCTTCCAAATATCCCTTTGCCAATTCCACAAGAACAGCCTTAGCGAAAGGCTTCTTGAAGGAAAAGATGTAACTCTGTGAGATGAATTAACAGAACACAGAGCAATTTCTCAGAAAGCTTCTCTCCAGTTTTGAACGGAAAATATTTCCTTTTTCACCATAGCCCTCTATGGGCTTCCAAATATCCCTTTGCCAATTCCACAAGAACAGCCTTAGCGAAAGGCTTCTTGAAGGGAAAGATGTAACTCTGTGAGATGAATTAAAAGAACACAGAGCAGTTTAGCAGAAAGCTTCTTTCCAGTTTTGAACGGAAGATATTTCCTTTTTCACCATAGCCCTCTATGGGCTTCCAAATGTCCCTTTGCCAATTCCACAAGAACAGCCTTAGCGAAAGGCTTCTTGAAGGGAAAGATGTAACTCTGTGAGACGAATTAACCGAACACAGAGCAGTTTCTCAGAAAGCTTCTTTCCAGTTTTGAACGGAAGATATTTCCTTTTTCACCATAGCCCTCTATGGGCTTCCAAATATCCCTTTACCAATTCCACAAGAACAGCCTTAGCGAAAGGCTTCTTGAAGGGAAAGATGTAATTCTGTGAGACGAATTAACAGGACACAGAGCAGTTTCTCAGAAAGGTTCTTTCCAGTTTTGAACGGAAGATATTTCCTTTTTCACCATAGCCCTCTATGGGCTTCCAAATATCGCTTTTCCAATTCCACAAAAACAGCCTTAGCGAAAGGCTTCTTGAAGGGAAAGATGTAACTCTGTGAGATGAATTAACAGAACACAGAGCAGTTTCTCAGAAAGCTTCTTTCCAGTTTTGAACGGAAGATATTTCCTTTTTCACCATAGCCCTCTATGGGCTTCCAAATATCCCTTTGCCAATTCCAGAAGAACAGCCTTAGCGAAAGGCTTCTTGAAGGGAAAGATGTAACTCTGTGAGATGAATTAACAGAACGCAGAGCAATTTCTCAGAAAGCTTCTTTCCAGTTTTGAACGGAGGATAGTTCCTTTTTCACCATAGCCTTCTATGGGCTTCCAAATATCCCTTTGCCAATTCCACAAGAACAGCCTTAGCGAAAGGTTTCTTGAAGGGGAAGATGTAACTCTGTGAGACAAATTAACAGAACACGGAGCAGTTTCTCAGAAAGCTTCTTTCCAGTTTTGAACGGAAGATATTTCCTTTTTCACCATAGCCCTCTATGGGCTTCCAAATATCCCTTTGCCAATTCCACAACAACAGCCTTAGCGAAAGGCTTCTTGAAGGGGAAGATGTAACTCTGTGAGATGAATTAACAGAACACAGAGCAGTTTCTCAGAAAGCTTCTTTCCAGTTTTGAACGGAAGGTATTTCCTTTTTCGCCATAGCCCTCTATGGGCGTCCAAATATCCCTGAGCGAATTCGAGAAGAACAGCCTTAGCGAAAGGCTTCTTGAAGGGAAATATGTAACTCTGTGAGATGAATTAACAGAACACAGTGCAGTTTCTCAGAAAGCTTCTTTCCAGTTTTCAACGGAAGATATTTCCTTTTTCACCATAGCCCTCTATGGGCTTCCAAATATCCCTTTGCCAATTCCACAAGAACAGCCTTAGCAAAAGGCTTCTTGAAGGGAAAGATGTAACTCTCTGCGATGAATTAACAGAACACAGGGCAGTTTCTCAGAAAGCTTCTTTCCAGTTTTGAACGGAAGATAGTTCCTTTTTCACCATAGCCCTCTATGGGCTTCCAAATATCCCTTTGCCAATTCCACAAGAACAGCCTTAGCGAAAGGCTTTTTGAAGGGAAAGATGTAACTCTGTGAGATGAATTAACAGAACACAGAGCAGTTTCTCAGAAAGCTTCCTTCCAGTTTTGAACGGAAGATATTTCCTTTTTCACCATAGCCCTCCATGGGCTTCCAAATATCCCTTTGCCAATTCCACAAGAACAGCCTTAGCGAAACGCTTCTTGATGGGGAAGATGTAACTCTGTGAGATGATTTAACAGAACACAGAGCAGTTTCTCAGAAAGCTTCTTTCCAATTTTGAACGGAAGATATTTCCTTTTTCACCAGAGCCCTCTATGGGCTTCCAAATATCCCTTTGCCAATTCCCCAAGAACAGCCTTAGCGAAAGGCTTCTTGAAGGGAAAGATGTAACTCTGTGAGATGATTTAACAGAACACAGAGCAGTTTCTCAAAAAGGTTCTTTCCAGTTTTGAAAGGAAGGTATTTCCTTTTTCACCATAGCCCTCTAAGGGCTTCCAAATATCCCTTTGCAAATTCCACAAGAACAGCCTTAGCGAAAGGCTTCTTGAAGGGGAAGATGTAACTCTGTGAGATGAATTAACAGAATACAGAGCAGTTTCTCAGAAAGCTTCTCTCCAGTTTTGAACGGAAGATATTTCCTTTTTCACCATAGCCCTCTATGGGCTTCCAAATATCCCTTTGCCAATTCCAGAAGAACAGCCTTAGAGAAAGGCTTCTTGATGGGGAAGATGTAACTCTGTGAGATGATTTAACAGAACACAGAGCAGTTTCTCAGAAAGGTTCTTTCCAGTTTTGAACGGAAGATATTTCCTTTTTCACCATAGCCCCTTATGGGCTTCCAAATATCCCTTTTTCAATTCCACAAGAACAGCCTTAGCGAAAGGCTTCTTCAAGGGAAAGATGGAACTCTGTGAGACGAATTAACAGAACACAGAGAAGTTTCTCAGAAAACTTCTTTCCAGTTTTGAACGGAAGATATTTCCTTTTTCACCATAGCCCTCTCTGGGCTTCCAAATATCCCTCTGCCAATTCCACAAGAACAGCCTTAGCGAAAGGCTTCTTGAAGGGAAAGATGTTACACTGTGAGATGAATTAACAGAACACAGAGCAGTTTCTCAGAAAGCCTCTTTCCAGTTTTGAACGGAAGATACTTCCTTTTTCACCATAGGCCTCTACGGGCTTCCAAATATCCCTTTGCCAATTCCAGAAGAACAGCCTTAGCGAAAGGCTTCTTGAAGGGAAAGATGTAACTCTGTGAGATGAATTAACAGAACACAGAGCAGTTTCTCAGAAAGCTTCTTTCCAGTTTTGAACGGAAGATATTTCCTTTTTCACCATAGCCCTCTATGGGCTTCCAAATATCCCTTTGCCAATTCCACAAGAACAGCCTTAGCGAAAGGCTTCTTGAAGGAAAAGATGTAACTCTGTGAGATGAATTAACAGAACACAGAGCAATTTCTCAGAAAGCTTCTCTCCAGTTTTGAACGGAAAATATTTCCTTTTTCACCATAGCCCTCTATGGGCTTCCAAATATCCCTTTGCCAATTCCACAAGAACAGCCTTAGCGAAAGGCTTCTTGAAGGGAAAGATGTAACTCTGTGAGATGAATTAAAAGAACACAGAGCAGTTTAGCAGAAAGCTTCTTTCCAGTTTTGAACGGAAGATATTTCCTTTTTCACCATAGCCCTCTATGGGCTTCCAAATGTCCCTTTGCCAATTCCACAAGAACAGCCTTAGCGAAAGGCTTCTTGAAGGGAAAGATGTAACTCTGTGAGACGAATTAACCGAACACAGAGCAGTTTCTCAGAAAGCTTCTTTCCAGTTTTGAACGGAAGATATTTCCTTTTTCACCATAGCCCTCTATGGGCTTCCAAATATCCCTTTACCAATTCCACAAGAACAGCCTTAGCGAAAGGCTTCTTGAAGGGAAAGATGTAATTCTGTGAGACGAATTAACAGGACACAGAGCAGTTTCTCAGAAAGGTTCTTTCCAGTTTTGAACGGAAGATATTTCCTTTTTCACCATAGCCCTCTATGGGCTTCCAAATATCGCTTTTCCAATTCCACAAAAACAGCCTTAGCGAAAGGCTTCTTGAAGGGAAAGATGTAACTCTGTGAGATGAATTAACAGAACACAGAGCAGTTTCTCAGAAAGCTTCTTTCCAGTTTTGAACGGAAGATATTTCCTTTTTCACCATAGCCCTCTATGGGCTTCCAAATATCCCTTTGCCAATTCCAGAAGAACAGCCTTAGCGAAAGGCTTCT
Organism: Chlorocebus sabaeus; assembly: GCF_047675955.1. Taxonomy (NCBI): domain Eukaryota; kingdom Metazoa; phylum Chordata; class Mammalia; order Primates; family Cercopithecidae; genus Chlorocebus; species Chlorocebus sabaeus. Next base: position 46,474,427 of record NC_132911.1, read on the forward strand.
TGAAGGGAAAGATGTAACTCTGTGAGATGAATTAACAGAACACAGAGCAATTTCTCAGAAAGCTTCTTTCCAGTTTTGAACGGAAGATAGTTCCTTTTTCACCATAGCCTTCTATGGGCTTCCAAATATCCCTTTGCCAATTCCACAAGAACAGCCTTAGCGAAAGGTTTCTTGAAGGGGAAGATGTAACTCTGTGAGACAAATTAACAGAACACGGAGCAGTTTCTCAGAAAGCTTCTTTCCAGTTTTGAACGGAAGATATTTCCTTTTTCACCATAGCCCTCTATGGGCTTCCAAATATCCCTTTGCCAATTCCACAAGAACAGCCTTAGCGAAAGGCTTCTTGAAGGGGAAGATGTAACTCTGTGAGATGAATTAACAGAACACAGAGCAGTTTCTCAGAAAGCTTCTTTCCAGTTTTGAACGGAAGGTATTTCCTTTTTCGCCATAGCCCTCTATGGGCGTCCAAATATCCCTGAGCGAATTCGAGAAGAACAGCCTTAGCGAAAGGCTTCTTGAAGGGAAATATGTAACTCTGTGAGATGAATTAACAGAACACAGTGCAGTTTCTCAGAAAGCTTCTTTCCAGTTTTCAACGGAAGATATTTCCTTTTTCACCATAGCCCTCTATGGGCTTCCAAATATCCCTTTGCCAATTCCACAAGAACAGCCTTAGCAAAAGGCTTCTTGAAGGGAAAGATGTAACTCTCTGCGATGAATTAACAGAACACAGGGCAGTTTCTCAGAAAGCTTCTTTCCAGTTTTGAACGGAAGATAGTTCCTTTTTCACCATAGCCCTCTATGGGCTTCCAAATATCCCTTTGCCAATTCCACAAGAACAGCCTTAGCGAAAGGCTTTTTGAAGGGAAAGATGTAACTCTGTGAGATGAATTAACAGAACACAGAGCAGTTTCTCAGAAAGCTTCCTTCCAGTTTTGAACGGAAGATATTTCCTTTTTCACCATAGCCCTCCATGGGCTTCCAAATATCCCTTTGCCAATTCCACAAGAACAGCCTTAGCGAAACGCTTCTTGATGGGGAAGATGTAACTCTGTGAGATGATTTAACAGAACACAGAGCAGTTTCTCAGAAAGCTTCTTTCCAATTTTGAACGGAAGATATTTCCTTTTTCACCAGAGCCCTCTATGGGCTTCCAAATATCCCTTTGCCAATTCCCCAAGAACAGCCTTAGCGAAAGGCTTCTTGAAGGGAAAGATGTAACTCTGTGAGATGATTTAACAGAACACAGAGCAGTTTCTCAAAAAGGTTCTTTCCAGTTTTGAAAGGAAGGTATTTCCTTTTTCACCATAGCCCTCTAAGGGCTTCCAAATATCCCTTTGCAAATTCCACAAGAACAGCCTTAGCGAAAGGCTTCTTGAAGGGGAAGATGTAACTCTGTGAGATGAATTAACAGAATACAGAGCAGTTTCTCAGAAAGCTTCTCTCCAGTTTTGAACGGAAGATATTTCCTTTTTCACCATAGCCCTCTATGGGCTTCCAAATATCCCTTTGCCAATTCCAGAAGAACAGCCTTAGAGAAAGGCTTCTTGATGGGGAAGATGTAACTCTGTGAGATGATTTAACAGAACACAGAGCAGTTTCTCAGAAAGGTTCTTTCCAGTTTTGAACGGAAGATATTTCCTTTTTCACCATAGCCCCTTATGGGCTTCCAAATATCCCTTTTTCAATTCCACAAGAACAGCCTTAGCGAAAGGCTTCTTCAAGGGAAAGATGGAACTCTGTGAGACGAATTAACAGAACACAGAGAAGTTTCTCAGAAAACTTCTTTCCAGTTTTGAACGGAAGATATTTCCTTTTTCACCATAGCCCTCTCTGGGCTTCCAAATATCCCTCTGCCAATTCCACAAGAACAGCCTTAGCGAAAGGCTTCTTGAAGGGAAAGATGTTACACTGTGAGATGAATTAACAGAACACAGAGCAGTTTCTCAGAAAGCCTCTTTCCAGTTTTGAACGGAAGATACTTCCTTTTTCACCATAGGCCTCTACGGGCTTCCAAATATCCCTTTGCCAATTCCAGAAGAACAGCCTTAGCGAAAGGCTTCTTGAAGGGAAAGATGTAACTCTGTGAGATGAATTAACAGAACACAGAGCAGTTTCTCAGAAAGCTTCTTTCCAGTTTTGAACGGAAGATATTTCCTTTTTCACCATAGCCCTCTATGGGCTTCCAAATATCCCTTTGCCAATTCCACAAGAACAGCCTTAGCGAAAGGCTTCTTGAAGGAAAAGATGTAACTCTGTGAGATGAATTAACAGAACACAGAGCAATTTCTCAGAAAGCTTCTCTCCAGTTTTGAACGGAAAATATTTCCTTTTTCACCATAGCCCTCTATGGGCTTCCAAATATCCCTTTGCCAATTCCACAAGAACAGCCTTAGAGAAAGGCTTCTTGAAGAGAAAGATGTAACTCTGTGAGATGAATTAAAAGAACACAGAGCAGTTTAGCAGAAAGCTTCTTTCCAGTTTTGAACGGAAGATATTTCCTTTTTCACCATAGCCCTCTATGGGCTTCCAAATGTCCCTTTGCCAATTCCACAAGAACAGCCTTAGCGAAAGGCTTCTTGAAGGGAAAGATGTAACTCTGTGAGACGAATTAACCGAACACAGAGCAGTTTCTCAGAAAGCTTCTTTCCAGTTTTGAACGGAAGATATTTCCTTTTTCACCATAGCCCTCTATGGGCTTCCAAATATCCCTTTACCAATTCCACAAGAACAGCCTTAGCGAAAGGCTTCTTGAAGGGAAAGATGTAATTCTGTGAGACGAATTAACAGGACACAGAGCAGTTTCTCAGAAAGGTTCTTTCCAGTTTTGAACGGAAGATATTTCCTTTTTCACCATAGCCCTCTATGGGCTTCCAAATATCGCTTTTCCAATTCCACAAAAACAGCCTTAGCGAAAGGCTTCTTGAAGGGAAAGATGTAACTCTGTGAGATGAATTAACAGAACACAGAGCAGTTTCTCAGAAAGCTTCTTTCCAGTTTTGAACGGAAGATATTTCCTTTTTCACCATAGCCCTCTATGGGCTTCCAAATATCCCTTTGCCAATTCCAGAAGAACAGCCTTAGCGAAAGGCTTCTTGAAGGGAAAGATGTAACTCTGTGAGATGAATTAACAGAACGCAGAGCAATTTCTCAGAAAGCTTCTTTCCAGTTTTGAACGGAAGATAGTTCCTTTTTCACCATAGCCTTCTATGGGCTTCCAAATATCCCTTTGCCAATTCCACAAGAACAGCCTTAGCGAAAGGTTTCTTGAAGGGGAAGATGTAACTCTGTGAGACAAATTAACAGAACACGGAGCAGTTTCTCAGAAAGCTTCTTTCCAGTTTTGAACGGAAGATATTTCCTTTTTCACCATAGCCCTCTATGGGCTTCCAAATATCCCTTTGCCAATTCCACAAGAACAGCCTTAGCGAAAGGCTTCTTGAAGGGGAAGATGTAACTCTGTGAGATGAATTAACAGAACACAGAGCAGTTTCTCAGAAAGCTTCTTTCCAGTTTTGAACGGAAGGTATTTCCTTTTTCGCCATAGCCCTCTATGGGCGTCCAAATATCCCTGAGCGAATTCGAGAAGAACAGCCTTAGCGAAAGGCTTCTTGAAGGGAAATATGTAACTCTGTGAGATGAATTAACAGAACACAGTGCAGTTTCTCAGAAAGCTTCTTTCCAGTTTTCAACGGAAGATATTTCCTTTTTCACCATAGCCCTCTATGGGCTTCCAAATATCCCTTTGCCAATTCCACAAGAACAGCCTTAGCAAAAGGCTTCTTGAAGGGAAAGATGTAACTCTCTGCGATGAATTAACAGAACACAGGGCAGTTTCTCAGAAAGCTTCTTTCCAGTTTTGAACGGAAGATAGTTCCTTTTTCACCATAGCCCTCTATGGGCTTCCAAATATCCCTTTGCCAATTCCACAAGAACAGCCTTAGCGAAAGGCTTTTTGAAGGGAAAGATGTAACTCTGTGAGATGAATTAACAGAACACAGAGCAGTTTCTCAGAAAGCTTCCTTCCAGTTTTGAACGGAAGATATTTCCTTTTTCACCATAGCCCTCCATGGGCTTCCAAATATCCCTTTGCCAATTCCACAAGAACAGCCTTAGCGAAACGCTTCTTGATGGGGAAGATGTAACTCTGTGAGATGATTTAACAGAACACAGAGCAGTTTCTCAGAAAGCTTCTTTCCAATTTTGAACGGAAGATATTTCCTTTTTCACCAGAGCCCTCTATGGGCTTCCAAATATCCCTTTGCCAATTCCCCAAGAACAGCCTTAGCGAAAGGCTTCTTGAAGGGAAAGATGTAACTCTGTGAGATGATTTAACAGAACACAGAGCAGTTTCTCAAAAAGGTTCTTTCCAGTTTTGAAAGGAAGGTATTTCCTTTTTCACCATAGCCCTCTAAGGGCTTCCAAATATCCCTTTGCAAATTCCACAAGAACAGCCTTAGCGAAAGGCTTCTTGAAGGGGAAGATGTAACTCTGTGAGATGAATTAACAGAATACAGAGCAGTTTCTCAGAAAGCTTCTCTCCAGTTTTGAACGGAAGATATTTCCTTTTTCACCATAGCCCTCTATGGGCTTCCAAATATCCCTTTGCCAATTCCAGAAGAACAGCCTTAGAGAAAGGCTTCTTGATGGGGAAGATGTAACTCTGTGAGATGATTTAACAGAACACAGAGCAGTTTCTCAGAAAGGTTCTTTCCAGTTTTGAACGGAAGATATTTCCTTTTTCACCATAGCCCCTTATGGGCTTCCAAATATCCCTTTTTCAATTCCACAAGAACAGCCTTAGCGAAAGGCTTCTTCAAGGGAAAGATGGAACTCTGTGAGACGAATTAACAGAACACAGAGAAGTTTCTCAGAAAACTTCTTTCCAGTTTTGAACGGAAGATATTTCCTTTTTCACCATAGCCCTCTCTGGGCTTCCAAATATCCCTCTGCCAATTCCACAAGAACAGCCTTAGCGAAAGGCTTCTTGAAGGGAAAGATGTTACACTGTGAGATGAATTAACAGAACACAGAGCAGTTTCTCAGAAAGCCTCTTTCCAGTTTTGAACGGAAGATACTTCCTTTTTCACCATAGGCCTCTACGGGCTTCCAAATATCCCTTTGCCAATTCCAGAAGAACAGCCTTAGCGAAAGGCTTCTTGAAGGGAAAGATGTAACTCTGTGAGATGAATTAACAGAACACAGAGCAGTTTCTCAGAAAGCTTCTTTCCAGTTTTGAACGGAAGATATTTCCTTTTTCACCATAGCCCTCTATGGGCTTCCAAATATCCCTTTGCCAATTCCACAAGAACAGCCTTAGCGAAAGGCTTCTTGAAGGAAAAGATGTAACTCTGTGAGATGAATTAACAGAACACAGAGCAATTTCTCAGAAAGCTTCTCTCCAGTTTTGAACGGAAAATATTTCCTTTTTCACCATAGCCCTCTATGGGCTTCCAAATATCCCTTTGCCAATTCCACAAGAACAGCCTTAGCGAAAGGCTTCTTGAAGGGAAAGATGTAACTCTGTGAGATGAATTAAAAGAACACAGAGCAGTTTAGCAGAAAGCTTCTTTCCAGTTTTGAACGGAAGATATTTCCTTTTTCACCATAGCCCTCTATGGGCTTCCAAATGTCCCTTTGCCAATTCCACAAGAACAGCCTTAACGAAAGGCTTCTTGAAGGGAAAGATGTAACTCTGTGAGACGAATTAACCGAACACAGAGCAGTTTCTCAGAAAGCTTCTTTCCAGTTTTGAACGGAAGATATTTCCTTTTTCACCATAGCCCTCTATAGGCTTCTAAATATCCCTTTGCCAATTCCACAAGTACAGCCTTAGCGAAAGGCTTCTTGAAGGGAAAGATGTAACTCTGTGAGACGAATTAACAGAACACAGAGAAGTTTCTCAGAAAACTTCTTTCCAGTTTTGAGCGGAAGATATTTCCTTTTTCACCATAGCCCTCTCTGGGCTTCCAAATATCCCTTTGCCAATTCCACAAGAACAGCCTTAGCGAAAGGCTTCTTGAAGGGAAAGATGTTACACTGTGAGATGAATTAACAGAACACAGAGCAGTTTCTCAGAAAGCCTCTTTCCAGGTTTGAACGGAAGATACTTCCTTTTTCACCATAGCCCTCTATGGGCTTCCAAATATCCCTTTGCCAATTCCACAAGAACAGCCTTAGCGAAAGGCTTCTTGAAGGGAAAGATGTAACTCTGTGAGATGAATTAACAGAACACAGAGCAGTTTCTCAGAAAGCTTCTTTCCATTTTTGTACGGAAGATATTTCCTTTTTCACCATAGCCCTCTAAGGGCTTCCAAATATCCCTTTGCCAATTCCACAAGAACAGCCTTAGCGAAAGGCTTCCTGAAGGGAAAGATGTAACTGTGTGAGATGAATTAACAGAACATAGAACAGTTTCTCAGAAAGCTTCTTTCCAGTTTTGAACGGAAGATATTTCCTTTTTCACCATAGCCCTCTATGGGCTTCCAAATATCCCTTTGCCAATTCCACAAGAACAGCCTTAGCGAAAGGCTTCTTGAAGTTAAAGATGTAATTCTGTGAGATGAATTAACAGAACACAGAGCAGTTTCTCAGAAAGCTTCTTTCCAGTTTTGAACGGAAGATATTTCCTTTTTCACCATAGCCCTCTATGGGCTTCCAAATATCCCTTTGCCAATTCCACAAGAACAGCCTTAGCGAAAGGCTTCTTGAAGGGAATGATGTAACTCTGTGAGATGAATTAACAGAACACAGAGCAGTTTCTCAGAAAGCTTCTTTCCAGTTTTGAACAGAAGATATTTCCTTTTTCACCATAGCCCTCTATGGGCTTCCAAATGTCCCTTTGCCAATTCCACAAGAACAGCCTTAGCGAAAGGCTTCTTGAAGGGAAAGATGTAACTCTGTGAGACGAATTAACCGAACACAGAGCAGTTTCTCAGAAAGCTTCTTTCCAGTTTTGAACGGAAGATATTTCCTTTTTCACCATAGCCCTCTATGGGCTTCTAAATATCCCTTTGCCAATTCCACAAGAACAGCCTTAGCGAAAGGCTTCTTGAAGGGAAAGATGTAACTCTGTGAGACGAATTAACAGAACACAGAGAAGTTTCTCAGAAAACTTCTTTCCAGTTTTGAACGCAAGATATTTCCTTTTTCACCATAGCCCTCTCTGGGCTTCCAAATATCCCTTTGCCAATTCCACAAAACAGCCTTAGCGAAAGGCTTCTTGAAGGGAAAGATATTACACTGTGAGATGAATTAACAGAACACAGAGCAGTTTCTCAGAAAGCCTCTTTCCAGTTTTGAACGGAAGATACTTCCTTTTTCACCATAGCCCTCTACGGGCTTCCAAATATCCCTTTGCCAATTACACAAGAACAGCCTTAGCGAAAGGCTTCTTGAAGGGAAAGATGTAACTCTGTGAGATGATTTAACAGAACACAGAGCAGTTTCTCAGAAAGCTTCTTTCCAGTTTTGAACGGAAGATATTTCCTTTTTCACTATAGCCCTCTATGGGCTTCCAAATATCCCTTTGCCAATTCCACAAGAACAGCCTTAGCGAAAGGCTTCTTGAAGGGAAAGATGTAACTCTGTGAGATGAATTAACAGAACACAGAGCAGTTTCTCAGAAAGCTTCTTTCCAGTTTTGAACGGAAGATATTTCCTTTTTCACCATAGCCCTCTATGGGCTTCCAAATATCCCTTTGCCAATTCCACAAGAACAGCCTTAGCGAAAGGCTTCTTGAAGGGAAAGATGTAACTCTGTGAGATGAATTAACAGAACATAGAACAGTTTCTCAGAAAGCTTCTTTCCTGTTTTGAACGGAAGATATTTCCTTTTTCACCATAGCCCTCTTTGGGCTTCCAAATATCCCTTTGCCAATTCCACAAGAACAGCCTTAGCGAAAGGCTTCTTGAAGTTAAAGATGTAACTCTGGGAGATGAATTAACAGAACACAGAGCAGTTTCTCAGAAAGCTTCTTTCCAGTTTTGAACGGAAGATATTTCCTTTTTCACCATAGCCCTCTATGGGCTTCCAAATATCCCTTTGCCAATTCCACAACAACAGCCTTAGCGAAAGGCTTCTTGAAGGGAATGATGTAACTCTGTGAGATGAATTAACAGAACACAGAGCAGTTTCTCAGAAAGCTTCTTTCCAGTTTTGAACGGAAGATATTTCCTTTTTCACCATAGCCCTCTATGGGCTTCCAAATATCCCTTTGCCAATTCCACAAGAACAGCCTTAGCGAAAGGCTTCTTGAAGGGAAAGATGTAACTCTGTGAGATGAATTAATAGAACACAGAACAGTTTCTCAGAAAGCTTCTTTCCAGTTTTGAACGGAAGATATTTCCTTTTTCACCATAGCCCTCTATGGGCTTCCAAATATCCCTTTGCCAATTCCACAAGAACAGCCTTAGAGAAAGTCTTCTTCAAGGGAAAGATGTAACTCTGTGAGATGAATTAACAGAACACGGAGCAGTTTCTCAGAAAGCTTCTTTCCAGTTTTGAACGGAAGATATTTCCTTTTTCACCATAGCCATCTATGGGCTTCCAAATATCCCTTTGCCAATTTCACAAGAACAGCCTTAGCGAAAGGCTTCTTGAAGGAAAAGATGTAACTCTGTGAGATGAATTAACAGAAAACAGAGCAGTTTCTCAGAAAGCTTCTTTCCAGTTTTGAACGGAAGTTATTTCCTTTTTCACCAGAGTCCTCTATGGTCTTCAAAATATCACCTTCTAAATTCCACAAGAACAGCCTTAGCGAAAGGCTTCTTGAAGGGAAAGCTGTAACTCTGTGAGATGTATTAACAGAACACAGAGCAGTTTCTCAGAAAGCTTCTTTCCAGTTTTGAACGGAAGATATTTCCTTTTTCACCATAGCCCTCTACGGGCTTCCAAATATCCCTTGCCAATTCCACAAGAACAGCCTTAGCGTAAGGCTTCTTGAAGGGAAAGATGTAACTCTGTGAGATGAATTAACAGAACACGGAGCAGTTTCTCAGAAAGCTTCTTTCCAGTTTTGAACGGAAGATATTTCCTTTTTCACCATAGCCATCTATGGACTTCCAAATATCCCTTTGCCAATTCCACAAGAACAGCCTTAGCGAAAGGCTTCTTGAAGGAAAAGATGTAACTCTGTGAGATGAATTAACAGAAAACAGAGCAGTTTCTCAGAAAGCTTCTTTCCAGTTTTGAACGGAAGGTATTTCCTTTTTCACCAGAGTCCTCTATGGTCTTCAAAATATCACCTTCTAAATTCCACAAGAACAGCCTTAGCGAAAGGCTTCTTGAAGGGAAAGCTGTAACTCTGTGAGATGTATTAACAGAACACAGAGCAGTTTCTCAGAAAGCTTCTTTCCAGTTTTGAACGGAAGATATTTCCTTTTTCACCATAGCCCTCTATGGGCTTCCAAATATCCCTTTGCCAATTCCACAAGAACAGCCTTAGCGAAAGGCTTCTTGAAGGGAAAGATGTAACTCTGTGAGATGAATTAATAGAACACAGAACAGTTTCTCAGAAAGCTTCTTTCCAGTTTTGAACGGAAGATATTTCCTTTTTCACCATAGCCCTCTATGGGCTTCCAAATATCCCTTTGCCAATTCCACAAGAACAGCCTAAGAGAAAGTCTTCTTCAAGGGAAAGATGTAACTGTGTGAGATGAATTAACAGAACATAGAACAGTTTCTCAGAAAGCTTCTTTCCAGTTTTGAACGGAAGATATTTCCTTTTTCACCATAGCCCTCTATGGGCTTCCAAATATCCCTTTGCCAATTCCACAAGAACAGCCTTAGCGAAAGGCTTCTTGAAGTTAAAGATGTAATTCTGTGAGATGAATTAACAGAACACAGAGCAGTTTCTCAGAAAGCTTCTTTCCAGTTTTGAACGGAAGATATTTCCTTTTTCACCATAGCCCTCTATGGGCTTCCAAATATCCCTTTGCCAATTCCACAAGAACAGCCTTAGCGAAAGGCTTCTTGAAGGGAATGATGTAACTCTGTGAGATGAATTAACAGAACACAGAGCAGTTTCTCAGAAAGCTTCTTTCCAGTTTTGAACGGAAGATATTTCCTTTTTCACCATAGCCCTCTATGGGCTTCCAAATGTCCCTTTGCTAATTCCACAAGAACAGCCTTAGCGAAAGGCTTCTTGAAGGGAAAGATGTAACTCTGTGAGACGAATTAACCGAACACAGAGCAGTTTCTCAGAAAGCTTCTTTCCAGTTTTGAACGGAAGATATTTCCTTTTTCACCATAGCCCTCTATGGGCTTCTAAATATCCCTTTGCCAATTCCACAAGAACAGCCTTAGCGAAAGGCTTCTTGAAGGGAAAGATGTAACTCTGTGAGACGAATTAACAGAACACAGAGAAGTTTCTCAGAAAACTTCTTTCCAGTTTTGAACGCAAGATATTTCCTTTTTCACCATAGCCCTCTCTGGGCTTCCAAATATCCCTTTGCCAATTCCACAAGAACAGCCTTAGCGAAAGGCTTCTTGAAGGGAAAGATATAACACTGTGAGATGAATTAACAGAACACAGAGCAGTTTCTCAGAAAGCCTCTTTCCAGTTTTGAACGGAAGATACTTCCTTTTTCACCATAGCCCTCTACGGGCTTCCAAATATCCCTTTGCCAATTACACAAGAACAGCCTTAGCGAAAGGCTTCTTGAAGGGAAAGATGTAACTCTGTGAGATGATTTAACAGAACACAGAGCAGTTTCTCAGAAAGCTTCTTTCCAGTTTTGAACGGAAGATATTTCCTTTTTCACCATAGCCCTCTATGGGCTTCCAAATATCCCTTTGCCAATTCCACAAGAACAGCCTTAGCGAAAGGCTTCTTGAAGGGAAAGATGTAACTCTGTGAGATGAATTAACAGAACACAGAGCAGTTTCTCAGAAAGCTTCTTTCCAGTTTTGAACGGAAGATATTTCCTTTTTCACCATAGCCCTCTATGGGCTTCCAAATATCCCTTTGCCAATTCCACAAGAACAGCCTTAGCGAAAGGCTTCTTGAAGGGAAAGATGTAACTCTGTGAGATGAATTAACAGAACATAGAACAGTTTCTCAGAAAGCTTCTTTCCTGTTTTGAACGGAAGATATTTCCTTTTTCACCATAGCCCTCTTTGGGCTTCCAAATATCCCTTTGCCAATTCCACAAGAACAGCCTTAGCGAAAGGCTTCTTGAAGTTAAAGATGTAACTCTGGGAGATGAATTAACAGAACACAGAGCAGTTTCTCAGAAAGCTTCTTTCCAGTTTTGAACGGAAGATATTTCCTTTTTCACCATAGCCCTCTATGGGCTTCCAAATATGCCTTTGCCAATTCCACAACAACAGCCTTAGCGAAAGGCTTCTTGAAGGGAATGATGTAACTCTGTGAGATGAATTAACAGAACACAGAGCAGTTTCTCAGAAAGCTTCTTTCCAGTTTTGAACGGAAGATATTTCCTTTTTCACCATAGCCCTCTATGGGCTTCCAAATATCCCTTTGCCAATTCCACAAGAACAGCCTTAGCGAAAGGCTTCTTGAAGGGAAAGATGTAACTCTGTGAGATGAATTAATAGAACACAGAACAGTTTCTCAGAAAGCTTCTTTCCAGTTTTGAACGGAAGATATTTCCTTTTTCACCATAGCCCTCTATGGGCTTCCAAATATCCCTTTGCCAATTCCACAAGAACAGCCTTAGAGAAAGTCTTCTTCAAGGGAAAGATGTAACTCTGTGAGATGAATTAACAGAACACGGAGCAGTTTCTCAGAAAGCTTCTTTCCAGTTTTGAACGGAAGATATTTCCTTTTTCACCATAGCCATCTATGGGCTTCCAAATATCCCTTTGCCAATTCCACAAGAACAGCCTTAGCGAAAGGCTTCTTGAAGGAAAAGATGTAACTCTGTGAGATGAATTAACAGAAAACAGAGCAGTTTCTCAGAAAGCTTCTTTCCAGTTTTGAACGGAAGGTATTTCCTTTTTCACCAGAGTCCTCTATGGTCTTCAAAATATCACCTTCTAAATTCCACAAGAACAGCCTTAGCGAAAGGCTTCTTGAAGGGAAAGCTGTAACTCTGTGAGATGTATTAACAGAACACAGAGCAGTTTCTCAGAAAGCTTCTTTCCAGTTTTGAACGGAAGATATTTCCTTTTTCACCATAGCCCTCTACGGGCTTCCAAATATCCCTTTGCCAATTCCACAAGAACAGTCTTAGCGTAAGGCTTCTTGAAGGGAAAGATGTAACTCTGTGAGATGAATTAACAGAACACGGAGCAGTTTCTCAGAAAGCTTCTTTCCAGTTTTGAACGGAAGATATTTCCTTTTTCACCATAGCCATCTATGGGCTTCCAAATATCCCTTTGCCAATTCCACAAGAACAGCCTTAGCGAAAGGCTTCTTGAAGGAAAAGATGTAACTCTGTGAGATGAATTAACAGAAAACAGAGCAGTTTCTCAGAAAGCTTCTTTCCAGTTTTGAACGGAAGGTATTTCCTTTTTCACCAGAGTCCTCTATGGTCTTCAAAATATCACCTTCTAAATTCCACAAGAACAGCCTTAGCGAAAGGCTTCTTGAAGGGAAAGCTGTAACTCTGTGAGATGTGTTAACAGAACACAGAGCAGTTTCTCAGAAAGCTTCTTTCCAGTTTTGAACGGAAGATATTTCCTTTTTCACCATAGCCCTCTATGGGCTTCCAAATATCCCTTTGCCAATTCCACAAGAACAGCCTTAGCGAAAGGCTTCTTGAAGGGAAAGATGTAACTCTGTGAGATGAATTAATAGAACACAGAACAGTTTCTCAGAAAGCTTCTTTCCAGTTTTGAACGGAAGATATTTCCTTTTTCACCATAGCCCTCTATGGGCTTCCAAATATCCCTTTGCCAATTCCACAAGAACAGCCTTAGAGAAAGTCTTCTTCAAGGGAAAGATGTAACTCTGTGAGATGAATTAACAGAACACGGAGCAGTTTCTCAGAAAGCTTCTTTCCAGTTTTGAACGGAAGATATTTCCTTTTTCACCATAGCCATCTATGGGCTTCCAAATATCCCTTTGCCAATTCCACAAGAACAGCCTTAGCGAAAGGCTTCTTGAAGGAAAAGATGTAACTCTGTGAGATGAATTAACAGAAAACAGAGCAGTTTCTCAGAAAGCTTCTTTCCAGTTTTGAACGGAAGGTATTTCCTTTTTCACCAGAGTCCTCTATGGTCTTCAAAATATCACCTTCTAAATTCCACAAGAACAGCCTTAGCGAAAGGCTTCTTGAAGGGAAAGCTGTAACTCTGTGAGATGTATTAACAGAACACAGAGCAGTTTCTCAGAAAGCTTCTTTCCAGTTTTGAACGGAAGATATTTCCTTTTTCACCATAGCCCTCTATGGGCTTCCAAATATCCCTTTGCCAATTCCACAAGAACAGCCTTAGCGTAAGGCTTCTTGAAGGGAAAGATGTAACTCTGTGAGATGAATTAACAGAACACAGAGCAGTTTCTCAGAAAGCTTCTTTCCAGTTTTGAACGGAAGATATTTCCTTTTTCACCATAGCCCTCTATGGGCTTCCAAATATCCCTTTGCCAATTCCACAAGAACAGCCTTAGCGAAAGGCTTCTTGAAGGGAAAGATGTAACTCTGTGAGATGAATTAACGGAACATAGAATAGTTTCTCAGAAAGCTTCTTTCCAGTTTTGAACGGAAGATATTTCCTTTTTCACCATAGCTCTCTATGGGCTTCTAAATATCCCTTTGCCAATTCCACAAGAACAGCCTTAGCGAAAGGCTTCTTGAAGGGAAAGATGTAACTCTGTGAGATGAATTAACAGAACACAGAGCAGTTTCTTAGAAAGCTTCTTTCCAGTTTTGAACGGAAGATATTTCCTTTTTCACCATAGCCCTCTATGGGCTTCCAAATATCCCTTTGCCAATTCCACAAGAACAGCCTTAGCGAAAGGCTTCTTGAAGGGAAAGATGTAACTCTGTGAGATGAATTAACAGAACACAGAGCAGTTTCTCAGAAAGCTTTTCTCCAGTTTTGAACGGAAGATATTTCCTTTTTCACCATAGCCCTCTATGGGCTTCCAAATATCCCTTTGCCAATTCCACAAGAACAGCCTTAGCGAAAGGCTTCTTGAAGGGAAAGATGTAACTCTGTGAGATGAATTAAAAGAACACAGAGCAGTCTCACAAAAAGCTTCTTTCCAGTTTTGAACGGAAGATATTTCCTTTTTCACCATAGCCCTCTATGGGCTTCCAAGTATCCCTTTGCCAATTCCACAAGAACAGCCTTAGCGAAAGGCTTCTTGAAGGTAAAGATGTAACTCTGTGAGATGAATTAACAGAACACAGAGCAGTTTCTCAGAAAGATTCTTTCCAGTTTTGAACGGAAGATATTTCCTTTTTCACCATAGCCCTCTATGGGCTTCCAAATATCCCTTTGCCAATTCCACAAGAACAGCCTTAGCGAAAGGCTTCTTGAAGGGAAAGAGGTAACTCTGTGCGATGAATTAACAGAACACAGAACAGTTTCTCAGAAAGCTTCTTTCCAGTTTTGAACGGAAGATTTTTCCTTTTTCAACATAGCCCTCTATGGGCTTCCAAATATCCCTTTGCCAATTCCACAAGAACAGCCTTAGAGAAAGGCTGCTTCAAGGGAAAGATGTAACTCTGTGAGATGAATTAACAGAACACGGAGCAGTTTCTCAGAAAGCTTCTTTCCAGTTTTGAACGGAAGATATTTCCTTTTTCACCATAGCCATCTGTGGGCTTCCAAATATCCCTTTGCCAACTCCACAAGAACAGCCTTAGCGAAAGTCTTCTTCAAGGGAAACATGTAACTCTGTGAGATGAATTAACAGAAAACAGAGCAGTTTCTCAGAAAGCTTCTTTCCAGTTTTGAACAGAAGATATTTCCTTTTTCACCATAGCCCTCTAAATGCTTCCATATATCCCTTTGCCAATTCCAAAAGAACAGCCTTAGCGAAAGGCTTCTTGAAGGGAAAGATGTAACTCTGTGAGATGAATTAACAGAACACAGAGCAGTTTCTCAGAAAGCTTCTTTCCAGTTTTGAACGGAAGGTATTTCCTTTTTCACCAGAGTCCTCTATGGTCTTCAAAATATCACCTTCTAAATTCCACAAGAACAGCCTTAGCGAAAGGCTTCTTGAAGGGAAAGCTGTAACTCTGTGAGATGTATTAACAGAACACAGAGCAGTTTCTCAGAAAGCTTCTTTCCAGTTTTGAACGGAAGATATTTCCTTTTTCACCATAGCCCTCTACGGGCTTCCAAATATCCCTTTGCAAATTCCACAAGAACAGCCTTAGCGAAAGGCTTCTAGAAGGGAAAGATGTAACTCTGTGAGATGAATTAATAGAACACAGAACAGTTTCTCAGAAAGCTTCTTTCCAGTTTTGAACGGAAGATATTTCCTTTTTCACCATAGCCCTCTATGGGCTTCCAAATATCCCTTTGCCAATTCCACAAGAACAGCCTTAGAGAAAGTCTTCTTCAAGGGAAAGATGTAACTCTGTGAGATGAATTAACAGAACACGGAGCAGTTTCTCAGAAAGCTTCTTTCCAGTTTTGAACGCAAGATATTTCCTTTTTCACCATAGCCATCTATGGGCTTCCAAATATCCCTTTGCCAATTCCACAAGAACAGCCTTAGCGAAAGGCTTCTTGAAGGAAAAGATGTAACTCTGTGAGATGAATTAACAGAAAACAGAGCAGTTTCTCAGAAAGCTTCTTTCCAGTTTTGAACGGAAGGTATTTCCTTTTTCACCAGAGTCCTCTATGGTCTTCAAAATATCACCTTCTAAATTCCACAAGAACAGCCTTAGCGAAAGGCTTCTTGAAGGGAAAGCTGTAACTCTGTGAGATGTATTAACAGAACACAGAGCAGTTTCTCAGAAAGCTTCTTTCCAGTTTTGAACGGAAGATATTTCCTTTTTCACCATAGCCCTCTATGGGCTTCCAAATATCCCTTTGCCAATTCCACAAGAACAGCCTTAGCGTAAGGCTTCTTGAAGGGAAAGATGTAACTCTGTGAGATGAATTAACAGAACACGGAGCAGTTTCTCAGAAAGCTTCTTTCCAGTTTTGAACGGAAGATATTTCCTTTTTCACCATAGCCATCTATGGGCTTCCAAATATCCCTTTGCCAATTCCACAAGAACAGCCTTAGCGAAAGGCTTCTTGAAGGAAAAGATGTAACTCTGTGAGATGAATTAACAGAAAACAGAGCAGTTTCTCAGAAAGCTTCTTTCCAGTTTTGAACGGAAGGTATTTCCTTTTTCACCAGAGTCCTCTATGGTCTTCAAAATATCACCTTCTAAATTCCACAAGAACAGCCTTAGCGAAAGGCTTCTTGAAGGGAAAGCTGTAACTCTGTGAGATGTATTAACAGAACACAGAGCAGTTTCTCAGAAAGCTTCTTTCCAGTTTTGAACGGAAGATATTTCCTTTTTCACCATAGCCCTCTATGGGCTTCCAAATATCCCTTTGCCAATTCCACAAGAACAGGCTTAGCGTAAGGCTTCTTGAAGGGAAAGATGTAACTCTGTGAGATGAATTAACAGAACACAGAGCAGTTTCTCAGAAAGCTTCTTTAAAGTTTTGAACGGAAGATATTTCCTTTTTCACCATAGCCCTCTATGGGCTTCCAAATATCCCTTTGCCAATTCCACAAGAACAGCCTTAGCGAAAGGCTTCTTGAAGGGAAAGATGTAACTCTGTGAGATGAATTAACGGAACATAGAATAGTTTCTCAGAAAGCTTCTTTCCAGTTTTGAACGGAAGATATTTCCTTTTTCACCATAGCTCTCTATGGGCTTCTAAATATCCCTTTGCCAATCCCACAAGAACAGCCTTAGCGAAAGGCTTCTTGAAGGGAAAGATGTAACTCTGTGAGATGAATTAACAGAACACAGAGCAGTTTCTCAGAAAGCTTCTTTCCAGTTTTGAACGGAAGATATTTCCTTTTTCACCATAGCCCTCTATGGGCTTCCAAATATCCCTTTGCCAATTCCACAAGAACAGCCTTAGCGAAAGGCTTCTTGAAGGAAAAGATGTAACTCTGTGAGATGAATTAACAGAACACAGAGCAGTTTCTCAGAAAGCTTTTCTCCAGTTTTGAACGGAAGATATTTCCTTTTTCACCATAGCCCTCTATGGGCTTCCAAATATCCCTTTGCCAATTCCACAAGAACAGCCTTAGCGAAAGGCTTCTTGAAGGGAAAGATGTAACTCTGTGAGATGAATTAAAAGAACACAGAGCAGTCTCACAAAAAGCTTCTTTCCAGTTTTGAACGGAAGATATTTCCTTTTTCACCATAGCCCTCTATGGGCTTCCAAGTATCCCTTTGCCAATTCCACAAGAACAGCCTTAGCGAAAGGCTTCTTGAAGGTAAAGATGTAACTCTGTGAGATGAATTAACAGAACGCAGAGCAGTTTCTCAGAAAGATTCTTTCCAGTTTTGAACGGAAGATATTTCCTTTTTCACCATAGCCCTCTATGGGCTTCCAAATATCCCTTTGCCAATTCCACAAGAACAGCCTTAGCGAAAGGCTTCTTGAAGGGAAAGATGTAACTCTGTGAGATGAATTAATAGAACACAGAACAGTTTCTCAGAAAGCTTCTTTCCAGTTTTGAACGGAAGATATTTCCTTTTTCACCATAGCCCTCTATGGGCTTCCAAATATCCCTTTGCCAATTCCACAAGAACAGCCTTAGAGAAAGGCTTCTTCAAGGGAAAGATGTAACTCTGTGAGATGAATTAACAGAACACGGAGCAGTTTCTCAGAAAGCTTCTTTCCAGTTTTGAACGGAAGATATTTCCTTTTTCACCATAGCCATCTATGGGCTTCCAAATATCCCTTTGCCAATTCCACAAGAACAGCCTTAGCGAAAGGCTTCTTGAAGGAAAAGATGTAACTCTGTGAGATGAATTAACAGAAAACAGAGCAGTTTCTCAGAAAGCTTCTTTCCAGTTTTGAACGGAAGGTATTTCCTTTTTCACCAGAGTCCTCTATGGTCTTCAAAATATCACCTTCTAAATTCCACAAGAACATCCTTAGCGAAAGGCTTCTTGAAGGGAAAGCTGTAACTCTGTGAGATGTATTAACAGAACACAGAGCAGTTTCTCAGAAAGCTTCTTTCCAGTTTTGAACGGAAGATATTTCCTTTTTCACCATAGCCCTCTACGGGCTTCCAAATATCCCTTTGCCAATTCCACAAGAACAGCCTTAGCGTAAGGCTTCTTGAAGGGAAAGATGTAACTCTGTGAGATGAATTAACAGAACACGGAGCAGTTTCTCAGAAAGCTTCTTTCCAGTTTTGAACGGAAGATATTTCCTTTTTCACCATAGCCATCTATGGGCTTCCAAATATCCCTTTGCCAATTCCACAAGAACAGCCTTAGCGAAAGGCTTCTTGAAGGAAAAGATGTAACTCTGTGAGATGAATTAACAGAAAACAGAGCAGTTTCTCAGAAAGCTTCTTTCCAGTTTTGAACGGAAGGTATTTCCTTTTTCACCAGAGTCCTCTATGGTCTTCAAAATATCACCTTCTAAATTCCACAAGAACAGCCTTAGCGAAAGGCTTCTTGAAGGGAAAGCTGTAACTCTGTGAGATGTATTAACAGAACACAGAGCAGTTTCTCAGAAAGCTTCTTTCCAGTTTTGAACGGAAGATATTTCCTTTTTCACCATAGCCCTCTATGGGCTTCCAAATATCCCTTTGCCAATTCCACAAGAACAGCCTTAGCGAAAGGCTTCTTGAAGGGAATGATGTAACTCTGTGAGATGAATTAACAGAACACAGAGCAGTTTCTCAGAAAGCTTCTTTCCAGTTTTGAACAGAAGATATTTCCTTTTTCACCATAGCCCTCTATGGGCTTCCAAATGTCCCTTTGCTAATTCCACAAGAACAGCCTTAGCGAAAGGCTTCTTGAAGGGAAAGATGTAACTCTGTGAGACGAATTAACCGAACACAGAGCAGTTTCTCAGAAAGCTTCTTTCCAGTTTTGAACGGAAGATATTTCCTTTTTCACCATAGCCCTCTATGGGCTTCTAAATATCCCTTTGCCAATTCCACAAGAACAGCCTTAGCGAAAGGCTTCTTGAAGGGAAAGATGTAACTCTGTGAGACGAATTAACAGAACACAGAGAAGTTTCTCAGAAAACTTCTTTCCAGTTTTGAACGCAAGATATTTCCTTTTTCACCATAGCCCTCTCTGGGCTTCCAAATATCCCTTTGCCAATTCCACAAGAACAGCCTTAGCGAAAGGCTTCTTGAAGGGAAAGATATAACACTGTGAGATGAATTAACAGAACACAGAGCAGTTTCTCAGAAAGCCTCTTTCCAGTTTTGAACGGAAGATACTTCCTTTTTCACCATAGCCCTCTACGGGCTTCCAAATATCCCTTTGCCAATTACACAAGAACAGCCTTAGCGAAAGGCTTCTTGAAGGGAAAGATGTAACTCTGTGAGATGATTTAACAGAACACAGAGCAGTTTCTCAGAAAGCTTCTTTCCAGTTTTGAACGGAAGATATTTCCTTTTTCACCATAGCCCTCTATGGGCTTCCAAATATCCCTTTGCCAATTCCACAAGAACAGCCTTAGCGAAAGGCTTCTTGAAGGGAAAGATGTAACTCTGTGAGATGAATTAACAGAACACAGAGCAGTTTCTCAGAAAGCTTCTTTCCAGTTTTGAACGGAAGATATTTCCTTTTTCACCATAGCCCTCTATGGGCTTCCAAATATCCCTTTGCCAATTCCACAAGAACAGCCTTAGCGAAAGGCTTCTTGAAGGGAAAGATGTAACTCTGTGAGATGAATTAACAGAACATAGAACAGTTTCTCAGAAAGCTTCTTTCCTGTTTTGAACGGAAGATATTTCCTTTTTCACCATAGCCCTCTTTGGGCTTCCAAATATCCCTTTGCCAATTCCACAAGAACAGCCTTAGCGAAAGGCTTCTTGAAGTTAAAGATGTAACTCTGGGAGATGAATTAACAGAACACAGAGCAGTTTCTCAGAAAGCTTCTTTCCAGTTTTGAACGGAAGATATTTCCTTTTTCACCATAGCCCTCTATGGGCTTCCAAATATGCCTTTGCCAATTCCACAACAACAGCCTTAGCGAAAGGCTTCTTGAAGGGAATGATGTAACTCTGTGAGATGAATTAACAGAACACAGAGCAGTTTCTCAGAAAGCTTCTTTCCAGTTTTGAACGGAAGATATTTCCTTTTTCACCATAGCCCTCTATGGGCTTCCAAATATCCCTTTGCCAATTCCACAAGAACAGCCTTAGCGAAAGGCTTCTTGAAGGGAAAGATGTAACTCTGTGAGATGAATTAATAGAACACAGAACAGTTTCTCAGAAAGCTTCTTTCCAGTTTTGAACGGAAGATATTTCCTTTTTCACCATAGCCCTCTATGGGCTTCCAAATATCCCTTTGCCAATTCCACAAGAACAGCCTTAGAGAAAGTCTTCTTCAAGGGAAAGATGTAACTCTGTGAGATGAATTAACAGAACACGGAGCAGTTTCTCAGAAAGCTTCTTTCCAGTTTTGAACGGAAGATATTTCCTTTTTCACCATAGCCATCTATGGGCTTCCAAATATCCCTTTGCCAATTCCACAAGAACAGCCTTAGCGAAAGGCTTCTTGAAGGAAAAGATGTAACTCTGTGAGATGAATTAACAGAAAACAGAGCAGTTTCTCAGAAAGCTTCTTTCCAGTTTTGAACGGAAGGTATTTCCTTTTTCACCAGAGTCCTCTATGGTCTTCAAAATATCACCTTCTAAATTCCACAAGAACAGCCTTAGCGAAAGGCTTCTTGAAGGGAAAGCTGTAACTCTGTGAGATGTA
The DNA here is from genome assembly GCF_047675955.1 of Chlorocebus sabaeus. NCBI lineage: Eukaryota > Metazoa > Chordata > Mammalia > Primates > Cercopithecidae > Chlorocebus > Chlorocebus sabaeus. The sequence continues at coordinate 46,495,268 of NC_132911.1, forward strand.
TTAACAGAACACAGAGCAGTTTCTCAGAAAGCTTCTTTCCAGTTTTGAACGGAAGATATTTCCTTTTTCACCATAGCCCTCTACGGGCTTCCAAATATCCCTTTGCCAATTCCACAAGAACAGTCTTAGCGTAAGGCTTCTTGAAGGGAAAGATGTAACTCTGTGAGATGAATTAACAGAACACGGAGCAGTTTCTCAGAAAGCTTCTTTCCAGTTTTGAACGGAAGATATTTCCTTTTTCACCATAGCCATCTATGGGCTTCCAAATATCCCTTTGCCAATTCCACAAGAACAGCCTTAGCGAAAGGCTTCTTGAAGGAAAAGATGTAACTCTGTGAGATGAATTAACAGAAAACAGAGCAGTTTCTCAGAAAGCTTCTTTCCAGTTTTGAACGGAAGGTATTTCCTTTTTCACCAGAGTCCTCTATGGTCTTCAAAATATCACCTTCTAAATTCCACAAGAACAGCCTTAGCGAAAGGCTTCTTGAAGGGAAAGCTGTAACTCTGTGAGATGTGTTAACAGAACACAGAGCAGTTTCTCAGAAAGCTTCTTTCCGGTTTTGAACGGAAGATATTTCCTTTTTCACCATAGCCCTCTATGGGCTTCCAAATATCCCTTTGCCAATTCCACAAGAACAGCCTTAGCGAAAGGCTTCTTGAAGGGAAAGATGTAACTCTGTGAGATGAATTAATAGAACACAGAACAGTTTCTCAGAAAGCTTCTTTCCAGTTTTGAACGGAAGATATTTCCTTTTTCACCATAGCCCTCTATGGGCTTCCAAATATCCCTTTGCCAATTCCACAAGAACAGCCTTAGAGAAAGTCTTCTTCAAGGGAAAGATGTAACTCTGTGAGATGAATTAACAGAACACGGAGCAGTTTCTCAGAAAGCTTCTTTCCAGTTTTGAACGGAAGATATTTCCTTTTTCACCATAGCCATCTATGGGCTTCCAAATATCCCTTTGCCAATTCCACAAGAACAGCCTTAGCGAAAGGCTTCTTGAAGGAAAAGATGTAACTCTGTGAGATGAATTAACAGAAAACAGAGCAGTTTCTCAGAAAGCTTCTTTCCAGTTTTGAACGGAAGGTATTTCCTTTTTCACCAGAGTCCTCTATGGTCTTCAAAATATCACCTTCTAAATTCCACAAGAACAGCCTTAGCGAAAGGCTTCTTGAAGGGAAAGCTGTAACTCTGTGAGATGTATTAACAGAACACAGAGCAGTTTCTCAGAAAGCTTCTTTCCAGTTTTGAACGGAAGATATTTCCTTTTTCACCATAGCCCTCTATGGGCTTCCAAATATCCCTTTGCCAATTCCACAAGAACAGCCTTAGCGTAAGGCTTCTTGAAGGGAAAGATGTAACTCTGTGAGATGAATTAACAGAACACGGAGCAGTTTCTCAGAAAGCTTCTTTCCAGTTTTGAACGGAAGATATTTCCTTTTTCACCATAGCCATCTATGGGCTTCCAAATATCCCTTTGCCAATTCCACAAGAACAGCTTTAGCGAAAGGCTTCTTGAAGGAAAAGATGTAACTCTGTGAGATGAATTAACAGAAAACAGAGCAGTTTCTCAGAAAGCTTCTTTCCAGTTTTGAACGGAAGTTATTTCCTTTTTCACCAGAGTCCTCTATGGTCTTCAAAATATCACCTTCTAAATTCCACAAGAACAGCCTTAGCGAAAGGCTTCTTGAAGGGAAAGCTGTAACTCTGTGAGATGTATTAACAGAACACAGAGCAGTTTCTCAGAAAGCTTCTTTCCAGTTTTGAACGGAAGATATTTCCTTTTTCACCATAGCCCTCTACGGGCTTCCAAATATCCCTTTGCCAATTACACAAGAACAGCCTTAGCGAAAGGCTTCTTGAAGGGAAAGATGTAACTCTGTGAGATGATTTAACAGAACACAGAGCAGTTTCTCAGAAAGCTTCTTTCCAGTTTTGAACGGAAGATATTTCCTTTTTCACCATAGCCCTCTATGGGCTTCCAAATATCCCTTTGCCAATTCCACAAGAACAGCCTTAGCGAAAGGCTTCTTGAAGGGAAAGATGTAACTCTGTGAGATGAATTAACAGAACACAGAGCAGTTTCTCAGAAAGCTTCTTTCCAGTTTTGAACGGAAGATATTTCCTTTTTCACCATAGCCCTCTATGGGCTTCCAAATATCCCTTTGCCAATTCCACAAGAACAGCCTTAGCGAAAGGCTTCTTGAAGGGAAAGATGTAACTCTGTGAGATGAATTAACAGAACATAGAACAGTTTCTCAGAAAGCTTCTTTCCTGTTTTGAACGGAAGATATTTCCTTTTTCACCATAGCCCTCTTTGGGCTTCCAAATATCCCTTTGCCAATTCCACAAGAACAGCCTTAGCGAAAGGCTTCTTGAAGTTAAAGATGTAACTCTGGGAGATGAATTAACAGAACACAGAGCAGTTTCTCAGAAAGCTTCTTTCCAGTTTTGAACGGAAGATATTTCCTTTTTCACCATAGCCCTCTATGGGCTTCCAAATATGCCTTTGCCAATTCCACAACAACAGCCTTAGCGAAAGGCTTCTTGAAGGGAATGATGTAACTCTGTGAGATGAATTAACAGAACACAGAGCAGTTTCTCAGAAAGCTTCTTTCCAGTTTTGAACGGAAGATATTTCCTTTTTCACCATAGCCCTCTATGGGCTTCCAAATATCCCTTTGCCAATTCCACAAGAACAGCCTTAGCGAAAGGCTTCTTGAAGGGAAAGATGTAACTCTGTGAGATGAATTAATAGAACACAGAACAGTTTCTCAGAAAGCTTCTTTCCAGTTTTGAACGGAAGATATTTCCTTTTTCACCATAGCCCTCTATGGGCTTCCAAATATCCCTTTGCCAATTCCACAAGAACAGCCTTAGAGAAAGTCTTCTTCAAGGGAAAGATGTAACTCTGTGAGATGAATTAACAGAACACGGAGCAGTTTCTCAGAAAGCTTCTTTCCAGTTTTGAACGGAAGATATTTCCTTTTTCACCATAGCCATCTATGGGCTTCCAAATATCCCTTTGCCAATTCCACAAGAACAGCCTTAGCGAAAGGCTTCTTGAAGGAAAAGATGTAACTCTGTGAGATGAATTAACAGAAAACAGAGCAGTTTCTCAGAAAGCTTCTTTCCAGTTTTGAACGGAAGGTATTTCCTTTTTCACCAGAGTCCTCTATGGTCTTCAAAATATCACCTTCTAAATTCCACAAGAACAGCCTTAGCGAAAGGCTTCTTGAAGGGAAAGCTGTAACTCTGTGAGATGTATTAACAGAACACAGAGCAGTTTCTCAGAAAGCTTCTTTCCAGTTTTGAACGGAAGATATTTCCTTTTTCACCATAGCCCTCTACGGGCTTCCAAATATCCCTTTGCCAATTCCACAAGAACAGTCTTAGCGTAAGGCTTCTTGAAGGGAAAGATGTAACTCTGTGAGATGAATTAACAGAACACGGAGCAGTTTCTCAGAAAGCTTCTTTCCAGTTTTGAACGGAAGATATTTCCTTTTTCACCATAGCCATCTATGGGCTTCCAAATATCCCTTTGCCAATTCCACAAGAACAGCCTTAGCGAAAGGCTTCTTGAAGGAAAAGATGTAACTCTGTGAGATGAATTAACAGAAAACAGAGCAGTTTCTCAGAAAGCTTCTTTCCAGTTTTGAACGGAAGGTATTTCCTTTTTCACCAGAGTCCTCTATGGTCTTCAAAATATCACCTTCTAAATTCCACAAGAACAGCCTTAGCGAAAGGCTTCTTGAAGGGAAAGCTGTAACTCTGTGAGATGTGTTAACAGAACACAGAGCAGTTTCTCAGAAAGCTTCTTTCCAGTTTTGAACGGAAGATATTTCCTTTTTCACCATAGCCCTCTATGGGCTTCCAAATATCCCTTTGCCAATTCCACAAGAACAGCCTTAGCGAAAGGCTTCTTGAAGGGAAAGATGTAACTCTGTGAGATGAATTAATAGAACACAGAACAGTTTCTCAGAAAGCTTCTTTCCAGTTTTGAACGGAAGATATTTCCTTTTTCACCATAGCCCTCTATGGGCTTCCAAATATCCCTTTGCCAATTCCACAAGAACAGCCTTAGAGAAAGTCTTCTTCAAGGGAAAGATGTAACTCTGTGAGATGAATTAACAGAACACGGAGCAGTTTCTCAGAAAGCTTCTTTCCAGTTTTGAACGGAAGATATTTCCTTTTTCACCATAGCCATCTATGGGCTTCCAAATATCCCTTTGCCAATTCCACAAGAACAGCCTTAGCGAAAGGCTTCTTGAAGGAAAAGATGTAACTCTGTGAGATGAATTAACAGAAAACAGAGCAGTTTCTCAGAAAGCTTCTTTCCAGTTTTGAACGGAAGGTATTTCCTTTTTCACCAGAGTCCTCTATGGTCTTCAAAATATCACCTTCTAAATTCCACAAGAACAGCCTTAGCGAAAGGCTTCTTGAAGGGAAAGCTGTAACTCTGTGAGATGTATTAACAGAACACAGAGCAGTTTCTCAGAAAGCTTCTTTCCAGTTTTGAACGGAAGATATTTCCTTTTTCACCATAGCCCTCTATGGGCTTCCAAATATCCCTTTGCCAATTCCACAAGAACAGCCTTAGCGTAAGGCTTCTTGAAGGGAAAGATGTAACTCTGTGAGATGAATTAACAGAACACGGAGCAGTTTCTAAGAAAGCTTCTTTCCAGTTTTGAACGGAAGATATTTCCTTTTTCACCATAGCCATCTATGGGCTTCCAAATATCCCTTTGCCAATTCCACAAGAACAGCTTTAGCGAAAGGCTTCTTGAAGGAAAAGATGTAACTCTGTGAGATGAATTAACAGAAAACAGAGCAGTTTCTCAGAAAGCTTCTTTCCAGTTTTGAACGGAAGTTATTTCCTTTTTCACCAGAGTCCTCTATGGTCTTCAAAATATCACCTTCTAAATTCCACAAGAACAGCCTTAGCGAAAGGCTTCTTGAAGGGAAAGCTGTAACTCTGTGAGATGTATTAACAGAACACAGAGCAGTTTCTCAGAAAGCTTCTTTCCAGTTTTGAACGGAAGATATTTCCTTTTTCACCATAGCCCTCTATGGGCTTCCAAATATCCCTTTGCCAATTCCACAAGAACAGCCTTAGCGTAAGGCTTCTTGAAGGGAAAGATGTAACTCTGTGAGATGAATTAACAGAACACAGAGCAGTTTCTCAGAAAGCTTCTTTCCAGTTTTGAACGGAAGATATTTCCTTTTTCACCATAGCCCTCTATGGGCTTCCAAATATCCCTTTGCCAATTCCACAAGAACAGCCTTAGCGAAAGGCTTCTTGAAGGGAAAGATGTAACTCTGTGAGATGAATTAACGGAACATAGAATAGTTTCTCAGAAAGCTTCTTTCCAGTTTTGAACGGAAGATATTTCCTTTTTCACCATAGCTCTCTATGGGCTTCTAAATATCCCTTTGCCAATTCCACAAGAACAGCCTTAGCGAAAGGCTTCTTGAAGGGAAAGATGTAACTCTGTGAGATGAATTAACAGAACACAGAGCAGTTTCTTAGAAAGCTTCTTTCCAGTTTTGAACGGAAGATATTTCCTTTTTCACCATAGCCCTCTATGGGCTTCCAAATATCCCTTTGCCAATTCCACAAGAACAGCCTTAGCGAAAGGCTTCTTGAAGGGAAAGATGTAACTCTGTGAGATGAATTAACAGAACACAGAGCAGTTTCTCAGAAAGCTTTTCTCCAGTTTTGAACGGAAGATATTTCCTTTTTCACCATAGCCCTCTATGGGCTTCCAAATATCCCTTTGCCAATTCCACAAGAACAGCCTTAGCGAAAGGCTTCTTGAAGGGAAAGATGTAACTCTGTGAGATGAATTAAAAGAACACAGAGCAGTCTCACAAAAAGCTTCTTTCCAGTTTTGAACGGAAGATATTTCCTTTTTCACCATAGCCCTCTATGGGCTTCCAAGTATCCCTTTGCCAATTCCACAAGAACAGCCTTAGCGAAAGGCTTCTTGAAGGTAAAGATGTAACTCTGTGAGATGAATTAACAGAACACAGAGCAGTTTCTCAGAAAGATTCTTTCCAGTTTTGAACGGAAGATATTTCCTTTTTCACCATAGCCCTCTATGGGCTTCCAAATATCCCTTTGCCAATTCCACAAGAACAGCCTTAGCGAAAGGCTTCTTGAAGGGAAAGAGGTAACTCTGTGCGATGAATTAACAGAACACAGAACAGTTTCTCAGAAAGCTTCTTTCCAGTTTTGAACGGAAGATTTTTCCTTTTTCAACATAGCCCTCTATGGGCTTCCAAATATCCCTTTGCCAATTCCACAAGAACAGCCTTAGAGAAAGGCTGCTTCAAGGGAAAGATGTAACTCTGTGAGATGAATTAACAGAACACGGAGCAGTTTCTCAGAAAGCTTCTTTCCAGTTTTGAACGGAAGATATTTCCTTTTTCACCATAGCCATCTGTGGGCTTCCAAATATCCCTTTGCCAACTCCACAAGAACAGCCTTAGCGAAAGTCTTCTTCAAGGGAAACATGTAACTCTGTGAGATGAATTAACAGAAAACAGAGCAGTTTCTCAGAAAGCTTCTTTCCAGTTTTGAACAGAAGATATTTCCTTTTTCACCATAGCCCTCTAAATGCTTCCATATATCCCTTTGCCAATTCCAAAAGAACAGCCTTAGCGAAAGGCTTCTTGAAGGGAAAGATGTAACTCTGTGAGATGAATTAACAGAACACAGAGCAGTTTCTCAGAAAGCTTCTTTCCAGTTTTGAACGGAAGGTATTTCCTTTTTCACCAGAGTCCTCTATGGTCTTCAAAATATCACCTTCTAAATTCCACAAGAACAGCCTTAGCGAAAGGCTTCTTGAAGGGAAAGCTGTAACTCTGTGAGATGTATTAACAGAACACAGAGCAGTTTCTCAGAAAGCTTCTTTCCAGTTTTGAACGGAAGATATTTCCTTTTTCACCATAGCCCTCTACGGGCTTCCAAATATCCCTTTGCAAATTCCACAAGAACAGCCTTAGCGAAAGGCTTCTTGAAGGGAAAGATGTAACTCTGTGAGATGAATTAATAGAACACAGAACAGTTTCTCAGAAAGCTTCTTTCCAGTTTTGAACGGAAGATATTTCCTTTTTCACCATAGCCCTCTATGGGCTTCCAAATATCCCTTTGCCAATTCCACAAGAACAGCCTTAGAGAAAGTCTTCTTCAAGGGAAAGATGTAACTCTGTGAGATGAATTAACAGAACACGGAGCAGTTTCTCAGAAAGCTTCTTTCCAGTTTTGAACGCAAGATATTTCCTTTTTCACCATAGCCATCTATGGGCTTCCAAATATCCCTTTGCCAATTCCACAAGAACAGCCTTAGCGAAAGGCTTCTTGAAGGAAAAGATGTAACTCTGTGAGATGAATTAACAGAAAACAGAGCAGTTTCTCAGAAAGCTTCTTTCCAGTTTTGAACGGAAGGTATTTCCTTTTTCACCAGAGTCCTCTATGGTCTTCAAAATATCACCTTCTAAATTCCACAAGAACAGCCTTAGCGAAAGGCTTCTTGAAGGGAAAGCTGTAACTCTGTGAGATGTATTAACAGAACACAGAGCAGTTTCTCAGAAAGCTTCTTTCCAGTTTTGAACGGAAGATATTTCCTTTTTCACCATAGCCCTCTATGGGCTTCCAAATATCCCTTTGCCAATTCCACAAGAACAGCCTTAGCGTAAGGCTTCTTGAAGGGAAAGATGTAACTCTGTGAGATGAATTAACAGAACACGGAGCAGTTTCTCAGAAAGCTTCTTTCCAGTTTTGAACGGAAGATATTTCCTTTTTCACCATAGCCATCTATGGGCTTCCAAATATCCCTTTGCCAATTCCACAAGAACAGCCTTAGCGAAAGGCTTCTTGAAGGAAAAGATGTAACTCTGTGAGATGAATTAACAGAAAACAGAGCAGTTTCTCAGAAAGCTTCTTTCCAGTTTTGAACGGAAGGTATTTCCTTTTTCACCAGAGTCCTCTATGGTCTTCAAAATATCACCTTCTAAATTCCACAAGAACAGCCTTAGCGAAAGGCTTCTTGAAGGGAAAGCTGTAACTCTGTGAGATGTATTAACAGAACACAGAGCAGTTTCTCAGAAAGCTTCTTTCCAGTTTTGAACGGAAGATATTTCCTTTTTCACCATAGCCCTCTATGGGCTTCCAAATATCCCTTTGCCAATTCCACAAGAACAGGCTTAGCGTAAGGCTTCTTGAAGGGAAAGATGTAACTCTGTGAGATGAATTAACAGAACACAGAGCAGTTTCTCAGAAAGCTTCTTTAAAGTTTTGAACGGAAGATATTTCCTTTTTCACCATAGCCCTCTATGGGCTTCCAAATATCCCTTTGCCAATTCCACAAGAACAGCCTTAGCGAAAGGCTTCTTGAAGGGAAAGATGTAACTCTGTGAGATGAATTAACGGAACATAGAATAGTTTCTCAGAAAGCTTCTTTCCAGTTTTGAACGGAAGATATTTCCTTTTTCACCATAGCTCTCTATGGGCTTCTAAATATCCCTTTGCCAATCCCACAAGAACAGCCTTAGCGAAAGGCTTCTTGAAGGGAAAGATGTAACTCTGTGAGATGAATTAACAGAACACAGAGCAGTTTCTCAGAAAGCTTCTTTCCAGTTTTGAACGGAAGATATTTCCTTTTTCACCATAGCCCTCTATGGGCTTCCAAATATCCCTTTGCCAATTCCACAAGAACAGCCTTAGCGAAAGGCTTCTTGAAGGAAAAGATGTAACTCTGTGAGATGAATTAACAGAACACAGAGCAGTTTCTCAGAAAGCTTTTCTCCAGTTTTGAACGGAAGATATTTCCTTTTTCACCATAGCCCTCTATGGGCTTCCAAATATCCCTTTGCCAATTCCACAAGAACAGCCTTAGCGAAAGGCTTCTTGAAGGGAAAGATGTAACTCTGTGAGATGAATTAAAAGAACACAGAGCAGTCTCACAAAAAGCTTCTTTCCAGTTTTGAACGGAAGATATTTCCTTTTTCACCATAGCCCTCTATGGGCTTCCAAGTATCCCTTTGCCAATTCCACAAGAACAGCCTTAGCGAAAGGCTTCTTGAAGGTAAAGATGTAACTCTGTGAGATGAATTAACAGAACGCAGAGCAGTTTCTCAGAAAGATTCTTTCCAGTTTTGAACGGAAGATATTTCCTTTTTCACCATAGCCCTCTATGGGCTTCCAAATATCCCTTTGCCAATTCCACAAGAACAGCCTTAGCGAAAGGCTTCTTGAAGGGAAAGATGTAACTCTGTGAGATGAATTAATAGAACACAGAACAGTTTCTCAGAAAGCTTCTTTCCAGTTTTGAACGGAAGATATTTCCTTTTTCACCATAGCCCTCTATGGGCTTCCAAATATCCCTTTGCCAATTCCACAAGAACAGCCTTAGAGAAAGGCTTCTTCAAGGGAAAGATGTAACTCTGTGAGATGAATTAACAGAACACGGAGCAGTTTCTCAGAAAGCTTCTTTCCAGTTTTGAACGGAAGATATTTCCTTTTTCACCATAGCCATCTATGGGCTTCCAAATATCCCTTTGCCAATTCCACAAGAACAGCCTTAGCGAAAGGCTTCTTGAAGGAAAAGATGTAACTCTGTGAGATGAATTAACAGAAAACAGAGCAGTTTCTCAGAAAGCTTCTTTCCAGTTTTGAACGGAAGGTATTTCCTTTTTCACCAGAGTCCTCTATGGTCTTCAAAATATCACCTTCTAAATTCCACAAGAACATCCTTAGCGAAAGGCTTCTTGAAGGGAAAGCTGTAACTCTGTGAGATGTATTAACAGAACACAGAGCAGTTTCTCAGAAAGCTTCTTTCCAGTTTTGAACGGAAGATATTTCCTTTTTCACCATAGCCCTCTACGGGCTTCCAAATATCCCTTTGCCAATTCCACAAGAACAGCCTTAGCGTAAGGCTTCTTGAAGGGAAAGATGTAACTCTGTGAGATGAATTAACAGAACACGGAGCAGTTTCTCAGAAAGCTTCTTTCCAGTTTTGAACGGAAGATATTTCCTTTTTCACCATAGCCATCTATGGGCTTCCAAATATCCCTTTGCCAATTCCACAAGAACAGCCTTAGCGAAAGGCTTCTTGAAGGAAAAGATGTAACTCTGTGAGATGAATTAACAGAAAACAGAGCAGTTTCTCAGAAAGCTTCTTTCCAGTTTTGAACGGAAGGTATTTCCTTTTTCACCAGAGTCCTCTATGGTCTTCAAAATATCACCTTCTAAATTCCACAAGAACAGCCTTAGCGAAAGGCTTCTTGAAGGGAAAGCTGTAACTCTGTGAGATGTATTAACAGAACACAGAGCAGTTTCTCAGAAAGCTTCTTTCCAGTTTTGAACGGAAGATATTTCCTTTTTCACCATAGCCCTCTATGGGCTTCCAAATATCCCTTTGCCAATTCCACAAGAACAGCCTTAGCGAAAGGCTTCTTGAAGGGAAAGATGTAACTCTGTGAGATGAATTAATAGAACACAGAACAGTTTCTCAGAAAGCTTCTTTCCAGTTTTGAACGGAAGATATTTCCTTTTTCACCATAGCCCTCTATGGGCTTCCAAATATCCCTTTGCCAATTCCACAAGAACAGCCTTAGAGAAAGTCTTCTTCAAGGGAAAGATGTAACTCTGTGAGATGAATTAACAGAACACGGAGCAGTTTCTCAGAAAGCTTCTTTCCAGTTTTGAACGGAAGATATTTCCTTTTTCACCATAGCCATCTATGGGCTTCCAAATATCCCTTTGCCAATTCCACAAGAACAGCCTTAGCGAAAGGCTTCTTGAAGGAAAAGGTGTAACTCTGTGAGATGAATTAACAGAAAACAGAGCAGTTTCTCAGAAAGCTTCTTTCCAGTTTTGAACGGAAGGTATTTCCTTTTTCACCAGAGTCCTCTATGGTCTTCAAAATATCACCTTCTAAATTCCACAAGAACAGCCTTAGCGAAAGGCTTCTTGAAGGGAAAGCTGTAACTCTGTGAGATGTATTAACAGAACACAGAGCAGTTTCTCAGAAAGCTTCTTTCCAATTTTGAACGGAAGATATTTCCTTTTTCACCATAGCCCTCTATGGGCTTCCAAATATCCCTTTGCCAATTCCACAAGAACAGCCTTAGCGTAAGGCTTCTTGAAGGGAAAGATGTAACTCTGTGAGATGAATTAACAGAACACGGAGCAGTTTCTCAGAAAGCTTCTTTCCAGTTTTGAACGGAAGATATTTCCTTTTTCACCATAGCCATCTATGGGCTTCCAAATATCCCTTTGCCAATTCCACAAGAACAGCCTTAGCGAAAGGCTTCTTGAAGGAAAAGATGTAACTCTGTGAGATGAATTAACAGAAAACAGAGCAGTTTCTCAGAAAGCTTCTTTCCAGTTTTGAACGGAAGTTATTTCCTTTTTCACCAGAGTCCTCTATGGTCTTCAAAATATCACCTTCTAAATTCCACAAGAACAGCCTTAGCGAAAGGCTTCTTGAAGGGAAAGCTGTAACTCTGTGAGATGTATTAACAGAACACAGAGCAGTTTCTCAGAAAGCTTCTTTCCAGTTTTGAACGGAAGATATTTCCTTTTTCACCATAGCCCTCTATGGGCTTCCAAATATCCCTTTGCCAATTCCACAAGAACAGCCTTAGCGTAAGGCTTCTTGAAGGGAAAGATGTAACGCTGTGAGATGAATTAACAGAACACAGAGCAGTTTCTCAGAAAGCTTCTTTCCAGTTTTGAACGGAAGATATTTCCTTTTTCACCATAGCCCTCTATGGGCTTCCAAATATCCCTTTGCCAATTCCACAAGAACAGCCTTAGCGAAAGGCTTCTTGAAGGGAAAGATGTAACTCTGTGAGATGAATTAACGGAACATAGAATAGTTTCTCAGAAAGCTTCTTTCCAGTTTTGAACGGAAGATATTTCCTTTTTCACCATAGCTCTCTATGGGCTTCTAAATATCCCTTTTCCAATTCCACAAGAACAGCCTTAGCGAAAGGCTTCTTGAAGGGAAAGATGTAACTCTGTGAGATGAATTAACAGAACACAGAGCAGTTTCTCAGAAAGCTTCTTTCCAGTTTTGAACGGAAGATATTTCCTTTTTCACCATAGCCCTCTATGGGCTTCCAAATATCCCTTTGCCAATTCCACAAGAACAGCCTTAGCGAAAGGCTTCTTGAAGGAAAAGATGTAACTCTGTGTGATGAATTAACAGAACACAGAGCAGTTTCTCAGAAAGCTTTTCTCCAGTTTTGAACGGAAGATATTTCCTTTTTCACCATAGCCCTCTATGGGCTTCCAAATATCCCTTTGCCAATTCCACAAGAACAGCCTTAGCGAAAGGCTTCTTGAAGGGAAAGATGTAACTCTGTGAGATGAATTAAAAGAACACAGAGCAGTCTCACAAAAAGCTTCTTTCCAGTTTTGAACGGAAGATATTTCCTTTTTCACCATAGCCCTCTATGGGCTTCCAAGTATCCCTTTGCCAATTCCACAAGAACAGCCTTAGCGAAAGGCTTCTTGAAGGTAAAGATGTAACTCTGTGAGATGAATTAACAGAACACAGAGCAGTTTCTCAGAAAGATTCTTTCCAGTTTTGAACGGAAGATATTTCTTTTTTCACCATAGCCCTCTATGGGCTTCCAAATATCCCTTTGCCAATTCCACAAGAACAGCCTTAGCGAAAGGATTCTTGAAGGGAAAGATGTAACTCTGTGAGATGAATTAATAGAACATAGAATAGTTTCTCAGAAAGCTTCTTTCCAGTTTTGAACGGAAGATATTTCCTTTTTCACCATAGCCCTCTATGGGCTTCTAAATATCCCTTTGCCAATTCCAGAAGAACAGCCTTAGAGAAAGGCTTCTTGAAGGGAAAGATGTAACTCTGTGAGATGAATTAACAGAACACAGAGCAGTTTCTCAGAAAGCTTCTTTCCAGTTTTGAACAGAAGATATTTCCTTTTTCACCATAGCCCTCTAAATGCTTCCATATATCCCTTTGCCAATTGCAAAAGAACAGCCTTAGCGAAAGGCTTCTTGAAGGGAAAGATGTAACTCTGTGAGATGAATTAACAGAACACAGAGCAGTTTCTCAGAAAGCTTCTTTCCAGTTTTGAACGGAAGATATTTCCTTTTTCACCATAGCCCTCTACGGGCTTCCAAATATCCCTTTGCCAATTCCACAAGAATAGCCTTAGCGAAAGGCTTCTTGAAGGGGAAGATGTAACTGTGTGAGATGAATTAACAGAACACAGAGCAGTTTCTCAGAAAGCTTCTTTCCAGTTTTGAACGGAAGATATTTCCTTTTTCACCATAGCCCTCTATGGGCTTCCAAATATCCCTTTGCCAATTCCACAAGAACAGCCTTAGCGAAAGGCTTCTTGAAGGGAAAGATGTAACTCTGTGAGATGAATTAACAGAACACAGAGCAGTTTCTCAGAAAGCTTCTTTCCAGTTTTGAACGGAAGATATTACCTTTTTCACCATAGCCCTCTATGGGCTTCCAAATATCCCTTTGCCAATTCCACAAGAACAGCCTTAGAGAAAGGCTTCTTGAAGGGAAAGATGTAACTCTGTGAGATGAATTAACAGAACATTGAGCACTTTCTCAGAAAGCTTCTTTCCAGTTTTGAACGGAAGATATTTCCTTTTTCACCATAGCCCTCTATGGGCTTCCAAATATCCCTTTGCCAACTCCACAAGAACAGCCTTAGCGAAAGGCTTCTTGAAGGTAAAGATGTAACTATGTGAGATGAATTAACAGAACACAGAGCAGTTTCTCAGAAAGCTTCTTTCCAGTTTTGAACGGAAGATATTTAATTTTTCACCATAGCCCTCTATGGGCTTCCATATATCCCTTTGCCAATTCCACAAGAACAGCCTTAGCGAAAGGCTTCTTGAAGGGAAAGATGTAACTCTGTGAGATGAATTAACAGAACACAGAGCAGTTTCTCAGAAAGCTTCTTTCCAGTTTTGAACGGAAGATATTTCCTTTTTCACCATAGCCCTCTACGGGCTTCCAAATATCCCTTTGCCAATTCCACAAGAACAGCCTTAGCGAAAGGCTTCTTGAAGGGAAAGATGTAACTCTGTGAGATAAATTAACAGAACACAGAGCAGTTTCTCAGAAAGCTTCTTTCCAGTTTTGAACGGAAGATATTTCCTTTTTCACCATAGCCCTCTATGGGCTTCCAAATATCCCTTTGCCAATTCCACAAGAACAGCCTTAGCGAAAGGCTTCTTGAAGGGAAAGATGTAACTCTGTGAGATGAATTAACAGAACACAGAGCAGTTTCTCAGAAAGGTTCTTTCCAGTTTTGAACGGAAGATATTTCCTTTTTCACCATAGCCCTCTATAGGCTTCCAAATATCCCTTTTCCAATTCCACAAAAACAGCCTTAGCGAAAGGCTTCTTGAAGGGAAAGATGTAACTCTGTGAGATGAATTAACAGAACACAGAGCAGTTTCTCAGAAAGCTTCTTTCCAGTTTTGAACGGAAGATATTTCCTTTTTCACCATAGCCCTCTATCGGCTTCCATATATCCCTTTGCCAATTCCCCAAGAACAGCCTTAGCGAAAGGCTTCTTGAAGGGAAAGATGTAACTCTGTGAGATGAATTAACAGAACACAGAGCAGTTTCTCAGAAAGCTTCTTTCCAGTTTTGAACGGAAGATATTTCCTTTTTCACCATAGCCCTCTAGGGGCTTCCAAATATCCCTTTGCCAATTCCACAAGAACAGCCTTAGCGAAAGGCTTCTTGAAGGTAAAGATGTAACTCTGTGAGATGAATTAACAGAACACAGAGCAGTTTCTCAGAAAGCTTCTTTCCAGTTTTGAACGGAAGATATTTCCTTTTTCACCATAGCCCTCTATGGGCTTCCATATATCCCTTTGCCAATTCCACAAGAACAGCCTTAGCGAAAGGCTGCTTGAAGGGAAAGATGTAACTCTGTGAGATGAATTAACAGAACACAGAGGAGTTTCTCAGAAAGCTTCCTTCCAGTTTTGAACGGAAGATATTTCCTTTTTCACCATAGAACTCTAGGGGCTTCCAAATATCCCTTTGCCAATTCCACAAGAACAGCCTTAGCGAAAGGCTTCTCGAAGGGAAAGATGTAACTCTGTGAGATGAATTAACAGAACACAGAGCAGTTTCTCAGAAAGCTTCTTTCCAGTTTTGAACGGAAGATATTTCCTTTTTCACCATAGCCCTCTATGGGTTTCCAAATATCCCTTTGCCAATTCCACAAGAACAGCCTTAGCGAAAGACTTCTTGAAGGGAAAGATGTAACTCTGTGAGATGAATTAACAGAACACAGAGCAGTTTCTCAGAAAGCTTCTTTCCAGTTTTGAACGGAAGATATTTCCTTTTTCACCATAACCCTCTATGGGCTTCCAAATATCCCTTTGCCAATTCCACAAGAACAGCCTTAGCGAAAGGCTTCTTGAAGGGAAAGATGTAACTCTGTGAGATGAATTAACAGAACACAGAGCAGTTTCTCAGAAAGCTTCTTTCCAGTTTTGAACGGAAGATACTTTCTTTTTCACCATAGCCCTCTATGGGCTTCCAAATATCCCTTTGGCAATTCCACAAGAACAGCCTAAGCTAAAGGCTTCTTGAAGTTAAAGATGTAACTCTGTGAGATGAATTAACAGAACACAGAGCAGTTTCTCAGAAAGCTTCTTTCCAGTTTTGAACGAAAGATATTTCCTTTTTCACCATAGCCCTCTATGGGCTTCCAAATATCCCTTTGCTAATTCCACAAGAACAGCCTTAGCGAAAGGCTTCCTGAAGGGAAAGATGTAACTCTGTGAGATGAATTAACAGAACATAGAAGAGTTTCTCAGAAAGCTTCTTTCCAGTTTTGAACGGAAGATATTTCCTTTTTCACCGTAGCCCTCTATGGGCTTCCAAATATCCCTTTGCCAATTTCACAAGAACAGCCTTAGCGAAAGGCTTCTTGAAGGGACAGATGTAACTCTGTGAGATGAATTAACAGAACACAGAGCAGTTTCTCAGAAAGCTTCTTTCCAGTTTAGAACGGAAGATATTTCCTTTTTCACCATAGCCCTCTATGGGCTTCCAAATATCCCTTTGCCAATTCCACAAGAACAGCCTTAGCGAAAGGCTTCTTGAAGGGAAAGATGTAACTCTGTGAGATGAATTAACAGAACACAGAGCAGTTTCTCAGAAAGCTTCTTTCCAGTTTTGAACGGAAGATATTTCCTTTTTCACCATAACCCTCTATGGGCTTCCAAATATCCCTTTGCCAATTCCACAAGAACAGCCTTAGCGAAAGGCTTCTTGAAGGGAAAGATGTAACTCTGTGAGATGAATTAACAGAACACAGAGCAGTTTCTCAGAAAGCTTCTTTCCAGTTTTGAACGGAAGATACTTTCTTTTTCACCATAGCCCTCTCTGGGCTTCCAAATATCCCTTTGGCAATTCCACAAGAACAGCCTAAGCTAAAGGCTTCTTGAAGTTAAAGATGTAACTCTGTGAGATGAATTAACAGAACACAGAGCAGTTTCTCAGAAAGCTTCTTTCCAGTTTTGAACGAAAGATATTTCCTTTTTCACCATAGCCCTCTATGGGCTTCCAAATATCCCTTTGCTAATTCCACAAGAACAGCCTTAGCGAAAGGCTTCCTGAAGGGAAAGATGTAACTCTGTGAGATGAATTAACAGAACATAGAAGAGTTTCTCAGAAAGCTTCTTTCCAGTTTTGAACGGAAGATATTTCCTTTTTCACCATAGCCCTCTATGGGCTTCCAAATATCCCTTTGCCAATTCCACAAGAACAGCCTTAGCGAAAGGCTTCTTGAAGGGACAGATGTAACTCTGTGAGATGAATTAACAGAACACAGAGCAGTTTCTCAGAAAGCTTCTTTCCAGTTTTGAACGGAAGATATTTCCTTTTTCACCATAGCCCTCTATGGGCTTCCAAATATCCCTTTGCCAATTCCACAAGAACAGCCTTAGCGAAACGCTTCTTGAAGGGAAAGATGTAACTCTGTGAGATGAATTAACAGAACACAGAGCAGGTTCTCAGAAAGCTTCTTTCCAGTTTTGAACGGAAGATATTTCCTTTTTCACCATAGCCCTCTATGGGCTACCAAATATCCCTTTGCCAATTCCACAAGAACAGCCTTAGCGAAAGGCTTCTTGAAGGGAAAGATGTAACTCTGTGAGATGAATTAACAGAACACAGAGCAGTTTCTCAGAAAGCTTCTTTCCAGTTTTGAACGTAAGATATTTCCTTTTTCACCATAGCCCTCTATGGGCTTCCAAATATCCCTTTGCCAATTCCACAAGAACAGCCTTAGCGAAAGGCTTCTTGAAGTTAAAGATGTAACTCTGTGAGATGAATTAACAGAACACAGAGCAGTTTCTCAGAAAGCTTCTTTCCAGTTTTGAACGGAAGATATTTCCTTTTTCACCATAGCCCTCTATGGGCTTCCAAATATCCCTTTGCCAATTCCACAAGAACAGCCTTAGCGAAAGGCATCTTGAAGGAAAAGATGTAACTCTGTGAGATGAATTAACAGAACACACAGCAGTTTCTCAGAAAGCTTCTTTCTAGTTTTGAACGGAAGATATTTCCTTTTTCACCATAGCCCTCTATGGGCTTCCAAATATCCCTTTGCCAATTCCACAAGAACACCTTAGCGACAGGCTTCTTGAAGGGAAAGATGTAACTCTGTGAGATGAATTAACAGAACACAGAGCAGTTTCTCAGAAAGCTTCTTTCCAGTTTTGAACGAAAGATATTTTCTTTTTCACCATAGCCCTCTATGGGCTTCCAAATATCCCTTTGCCAATTCCACAAGAACAGCCTTAGCGAAAGGCTTCTTGAAGGTAAAGATGTAACTCTGTGAGGTGAATTAACAGAACACAGAGCGGTTTCTCAGAAAGCTTCTTTCCAGTTTTGAACGGAAGATATTTCCTTTTTCACCATAGCCCTCTATGGGCTTCCAAATATCCCTTTGCCAATTCCACAAGAACAGACTTAGCGAAAGGCTTCTTGAAGGGAAAGATGTAACTCTGTGAGATGAATTAACAGAACACAGAGCAGTTTCTCAGAAAGATTCTTTCCAGTTTTGAACGGAAGATAATTCCTTTTTCACCATAGCCCTCTATGGGCTTCCAAATATCCCTTTGCCAATTCCACAAGAACAGCCTTAGCGAAAGGCTTCCTGAAGGTAAAGATGTAACTCTGTGAGATGAATTAACAGAACACAGAGCAGTTTCTCATAAAGCTTCTTTCCAGTTTTGAACGGAAGATATTTCCTTTTTCACCATAGCCCTCTATGGGCTTCAAAATATCCCTTTGCCAATTCCACAAGAACAGCCTTAGCGAAAGGCTTCTTGAAGGGAAAGATGTAACTCTGTGAGATGAATTAACAGAACACAGAGCAGTTTATCAGAAAGCTTCTTTCCAGTTTTGAACGGAAGATATTTCCTTTTTCACCATAGCCCTCTATGGGCTTCCAAATATCCCTTTGCCAATTCCACAAGAACAGCCTTAGAGAAAGGCTTCTTGAAGGGAAAGATGTAACTCTGTGAGATGAATTAACAGAACACAGAGCAGTTTCTCAGAAAGCTTCTTTCCAGTTTTGAACGGAAGATATTTCCTTTTTCACCATAGCCCTCTATGGGCTTCCAAATATCCCTTTGCCAATTCCACAAGAACAGCCTTAGCGCAAGGCATCTTGAAGGGAAAGATGTAACTCTGTGAGATGAATTAACAGAACACACAGCAGTTTCTCAGAAAGCTTCTTTCCAGTTTTGAACGGAAGATATTTCCTTTTTCACCATAGCCCTCTATGGGCTTCCAAATATCCCTTTGCCAATTCCACAAGAACACCTTAGCGTAAGGCTACTTGAAGGGAAAGATGTAACTCTGTGAGATGAATTAACAGAACACAGAGCAGTTTCTCAGAAAGCTTCTTTCCAGTTTTGAACGGAAGATATTTTCTTTTTCACCATAGCCCTCTATGGGCTTCCAAATATCCCTTTGCGAATTCCACAAGAACAGCCTTAGCGAAAGGCTTCTTGAATTAAAGATGTAACTCTGTGAGATGAATTAACAGAACACAGAGCAGTTTCTCAGAAAGCTGTTTTCCAGTTTTGAACGGAAGATATTTCCTTTTTCACCATAGCCCTCTATGGGCTTCCAAATATCCATTTGCCAATTCCACAAGAACAGCCTAAGCGAAAGGCTTCTTGAAGGGAAAGATGTAACTCTGTGAGATGAATTAACAGAACACAGAGCAGTTTCTCAGAAAGCTTCTTTCCAGTTTTGAACGGAAGATATTTCCTTTTTCACCATAGCCCTCTATGGGCTTCAAAATATCCCTTTGCCAATTCCACAAGAACAGCCTTAGCGAAAGGCTTCTTGAAGGGAAAGATGTAACTCTGTGAGATGAATTAACAGAACATAGAACAGTTTCTCAGAAAGCTTCTTTCCAGTTTTGAACGGAAGATATTTCCTTTTTCACCATAGCCCTCTATGGGCTTCCAAATATCCCTTTGCCAATTCCTCAAGAACAACCTTAGCGAAAGGCTTGTTGAAGGGAAAGATGTAACTCTGTGAGATGAATTAACAGAACACAGAGCAGTTTCTCAGAAAGCTTCTTTCCAGTTTTGAACGGAAGATATTTCCTTTTTCACCATAGCCCTCTATGGGCTTCCAAATATCCCTTTGCCAATTCCACAAGAACAGCCTTAGCGAAAGGCTTCTTGAAGGGAAAGATGTAACTCTGTGAGATGAATTAACAGAACATAGAAGAGTTTCTCAGAAAGCTTCTTTCCAGTTTTGACCGGAAGATATTTCCTTTTTCACCATAGCCCTCTATGGGCTTCCAAATATCCCTTTGTCAATTCCACAAGAACAGCCTTAGAGAAAGGCTTCTTGAAGGGAAAGATGTAACTCTGTGAGATGAATTAACAGAACACACAGCAGTTTCTCAGAAAGCTTCTTTCCAGTTTTGAACGGAAGATATTTCCTTTTTCACCATAGCCCTCTATGGGCTTCCAAATATCCCTTTGCCAATTCCACAAGAACAGCCTTAGCGAAAGGCATCTTGAAGGAAAAGATGTAACTCTGTGAGATGAATTAACAGAACACACAGCAGTTTCTCAGAAAGCTTCTTTCTAGTTTTGAACGGAAGATATTTCCTTTTTCACCATAGCCCTCTATGGGCTTCCAAATATCCCTTTGCCAATTCCACAAGAACACCTTAGCGACAGGCTTCTTGAAGGGAAAGATGTAACTCTGTGAGATGAATTAACAGAACACAGAGCAGTTTCTCAGAAAGCTTCTTTCCAGTTTTGAACGGAAGATATTTTCTTTTTCACCATAGCCCTCTATGGGCTTCCAAATATCCCTTTGCCAATTCCACAAGAACAGCCTTAGCGAAAGGCTTCTTGAAGGTAAAGATGTAACTCTGTGAGGTGAATTAACAGAACACAGAGCGGTTTCTCAGAAAGCTTCTTTCCAGTTTTGAACGGAAGATATTTCCTTTTTCACCATAGCCCTCTATGGGCTTCCAAATATCCCTTTGCCAATTCCACAAGAACAGACTTAGCGAAAGGCTTCTTGAAGGGAAAGATGTAACTCTGTGAGATGAATTAACAGAACACAGAGCAGTTTCTCAGAAAGATTCTTTCCAGTTTTGAACGGAAGATAATTCCTTTTTCACCATAGCCCTCTATGGGCTTCCAAATATCCCTTTGCCAATTCCACAAGAACAGCCTTAGCGAAAGGCTTCCTGAAGGTAAAGATGTAACTCTGTGAGATGAATTAACAGAACACAGAGCAGTTTCTCATAAAGCTTCTTTCCAGTTTTGAACGGAAGATATTTCCTTTTTCACCATAGCCCTCTATGGGCTTCAAAATATCCCTTTGCCAATTCCACAAGAACAGCCTTAGCGAAAGGCTTCTTGAAGGGAAAGATGTAACTCTGTGAGATGAATTAACAGAACACAGAGCAGTTTATCAGAAAGCTTCTTTCCAGTTTTGAACGGAAGATATTTCCTTTTTCACCATAGCCCTCTATGGGCTTCCAAATATCCCTTTGCCAATTCCACAAGAACAGCCTTAGAGAAAGGCTTCTTGAAGGGAAAGATGTAACTCTGTGAGATGAATTAACAGAACACAGAGCAGTTTCTCAGAAAGCTTCTTTCCAGTTTTGAACGGAAGATATTTCCTTTTTCACCATAGCCCTCTATGGGCTTCCAAATATCCCTTTGCCAATTCCACAAGAACAGCCTTAGCGCAAGGCATCTTGAAGGGAAAGATGTAACTCTGTGAGATGAATTAACAGAACACACAGCAGTTTCTCAGAAAGCTTCTTTCCAGTTTTGAACGGAAGATATTTCCTTTTTCACCATAGCCCTCTATGGGCTTCCAAATATCCCTTTGCCAATTCCACAAGAACACCTTAGCGTAAGGCTACTTGAAGGGAAAGATGTAACTCTGTGAGATGAATTAACAGAACACAGAGCAGTTTCTCAGAAAGCTTCTTTCCAGTTTTGAACGGAAGATATTTTCTTTTTCACCATAGCCCTCTATGGGCTTCCAAATATCCCTTTGCGAATTCCACAAGAACAGCCTTAGCGAAAGGCTTCTTGAATTAAAGATGTAACTCTGTGAGATGAATTAACAGAACACAGAGCAGTTTCTCAGAAAGCTGTTTTCCAGTTTTGAACGGAAGATATTTCCTTTTTCACCATAGCCCTCTATGGGCTTCCAAATATCCATTTGCCAATTCCACAAGAACAGCCTAAGCGAAAGGCTTCTTGAAGGGAAAGATGTAACTCTGTGAGATGAATTAACAGAACACAGAGCAGTTTCTCAGAAAGCTTCTTTCCAGTTTTGAACGGAAGATATTTCCTTTTTCACCATAGCCCTCTATGGGCTTCAAAATATCCCTTTGCCAATTCCACAAGAACAGCCTTAGCGAAAGGCTTCTTGAAGGGAAAGATGTAACTCTGTGAGATGAATTAACAGAACATAGAACAGTTTCTCAGAAAGCTTCTTTCCAGTTTTGAACGGAAGATATTTCCTTTTTCACCATAGCCCTCTATGGGCTTCCAAATATCCCTTTGCCAATTCCTCAAGAACAACCTTAGCGAAAGGCTTGTTGAAGGGAAAGATGTAACTCTGTGAGATGAATTAACAGAACACAGAGCAGTTTCTCAGAAAGCTTCTTTCCAGTTTTGAACGGAAGATATTTCCTTTTTCACCATAGCCCTCTATGGGCTTCCAAATATCCCTTTGCCAATTCCACAAGAACAGCCTTAGCGAAAGGCTTCTTGAAGGGAAAGATGTAACTCTGTGAGATGAATTAACAGAACATAGAAGAGTTTCTCAGAAAGCTTCTTTCCAGTTTTGACCGGAAGATATTTCCTTTTTCACCATAGCCCTCTATGGGCTTCCAAATATCCCTTTGTCAATTCCACAAGAACAGCCTTAGAGAAAGGCTTCTTGAAGGGAAAGATGTAACTCTGTGAGATGAATTAACAGAACACACAGCAGTTTCTCAGAAAGCTTCTTTCCAGTTTTGAACGGAAGATATTTCCTTTTTCACCATAGCCCTCTATGGGCTTCCAAATATCCCTTTGCCAATTCCACAAGAACAGCCTTAGCGAAAGGCATCTTGAAGGGAAAGATGTAACTCTGTGAGATGAATTAACAGAACACACAG
The DNA here is from genome assembly GCF_047675955.1 of Chlorocebus sabaeus. NCBI lineage: Eukaryota > Metazoa > Chordata > Mammalia > Primates > Cercopithecidae > Chlorocebus > Chlorocebus sabaeus. Next base: position 46,517,982 of record NC_132911.1, read on the forward strand.
CAGTTTCTCAGAAAGCTTCTTTCCAGTTTTGAACGGAAGATATTTCCTTTTTCACCATAGCCCTCTATGGGCTTCCAAATATCCCTTTGCCAATTCCACAAGAACACCTTAGCGTAAGGCTACTTGAAGGGAAAGATGTAACTCTGTGAGATGAATTAACAGAACACAGAGCAGTTTCTCAGAAAGCTTCTTTCCAGTTTTGAACAGAAGATATTTTCTTTTTCACCATAGCCCTCTATGGGCTTCCAAATATCCCTTTGCGAATTCCACAAGAACAGCCTTAGCGAAATTCTTCTTGAAGTTAAAGATGTAACTCTGTGAGATGAATTAACAGAACACAGAGCAGTTTCTCAGAAAGCTGTTTTCCAGTTTTGAACGGAAGATATTTCCTTTTTCACCATAGCCCTCTATGGGCTTCCAAATATCCATTTGCCATTTCCACAAGAACAGCCTAAGCGAAAGGCTTCTTGAAGGGAAAGATGTAACTCTGTGAGATGAATTAACAGAACACAGAGCAGTTTCTCAGAAAGCTTCTTTCCAGTTTTGAACGGAAGATATTTCCTTTTTCACCATAGCCCTCTATGGGCTTCAAAATATCCCTTTGCCAATTCCACAAGAACAGCCTTAGCGAAAGGCTTCTTGAAGGGAAAGATGTAACTCTGTGAGATGAATTAACAGAACATAGAACAGTTTCTCAGAAAGCTTCTTTCCAGTTTTGAACGGAAGATATTTCCTTTTTCACCATAGCCCTCTATGGGCTTCCAAATATCCCTTTGCCAATTCCTCAAGAACAACCTTAGCGAAAGGCTTCTTGAAGGGAAAGATGTAACTCTGTGAGATGAATTAACAGAACACAGAGCAGTTTCTCAGAAAGCTTCTTTCCAGTTTTGAACGGAAGATATTTCCTTTTTCACCATAGCCCTCTATGGGCTTCCAAATATCCCTTTGCCAATTCCACAAGAACAGCCTTAGCGAAAGGTTTCTTGAAGGGAAAGATGTAACTCTGTGAGATGAATTAACAGAACACAGAGCAGTTTCTCAGAAAGCTTCTTTCAAGTTTTGAACGGAAGATATTTCCTTTTTCACCATAGCCTTCTATGGGCTTCCAAATATCCCTTTGCCAATTCCACAAGAACAACCTTAGCGAAAGCATTCTCGAAGGGAAAGACGTAACTCTGTGAGATGAATTAACAGAACACAGAGCAGTTTCTCAGAGAGCTTCTTTCCAGTTTTGAACGGAAGATATTTCCTTTTTCACCATAGCCCTCTATGGGCTACCTAATATCCCTTTGCCAATTCCACAAGAACAGCCTTAGCGAAAGGCTTCTTGAAGGGAAAGATGTAACTCTGTGAGATGAATTAACAGAACACAGAGCAGTTTCTCAGAAAGCTTCTTTCCAGTTTTGAACGGAAGATATTTTCTTTTTCACCATAGCCCTCTTTGGGCTTCCAAATCTCCCTTTGCCAATTCCACAAGAACAGCCTTAGCGAAAGGCTTCTTGAAGTTAAAGATGTAACTCTGTGAGATGAATTAACAGAACACAGAGCAGTTTCTCAGAAAGCTTCTTTCCAGTTTTGAACGGAAGATATTTCCTTTTTCACCATAGCCCTCTATGGGCTTCCAAATATCCCTTTGCCAATTCCACAAGAACAGACTTAGCGAAAGGCTTCTTGAAGGGAAAGATGTAACTCTGTGAGATGAATTAACAGAACACAGAGCAGTTTCTCAGAAAGCTTCTTTCCAGTTTTGAACGGAAGATATTTCCTTTTTCACCATAGCCCTCTATTGGCTTCCAAATATCCCTTTGCCAATTCCACAAGAACAGCCTTAGCGAAAGGCTTCCTGAAGGTAAAGATGTAACTCTGTGAGATGAATTAACAGAACACAGAGCAGTTTCTCAGAAAGCTTATTTCCAGTTTTGAACGGAAGATATTTCCTTTTTCACCATAGCCCTCTATGGGCTTCCAAATATCCCTTTGCCAATTCCACAAGAACAGCCTTAGAGAAAGGCTTCTTGAAGGGAAAGATGTAACTCTGTGAGATGAATTAACAGAACACAGAGCAGTTTCTCAGAAAGCTTCTTTCCAGTTTTGAACGGAAGATATTTCCTTTTTCAACATAGCCATCTATGGGCTTCCAAATATCCCTTTGCCAACTCCACAAGAACAGCCTTAGCGAAAGGCTTCTTGAAGGTAAAGATGTAACTCTGTGAGATGAATTAACAGAACACAGAGCAGTTTCTAAGAAAGCTTCTTTCCAGTTTTGAACGGAAGATATTTCCTTTTTCACCATAGCCCTCTATGGGCTTCCATATATCCCTTTGCCAATTCCCCAAGAACAGACTTAGCGAAAGGCTTCTTGAAGGGAAAGATGTAACTCTGTGAGATGAATTAACAGAACACAGAGCAGTTTCTCAGAAAGCTTCTTTCCAGTTTGGAACGGAAGATATTTCCTTTTTCACCATAGCCCTCTATGGGCTACCAAATATCCCTTTGACAATTCCACAAGAACAGCCTTAGCGAAAGGCTTCTTGAAGGGAAAGATGTAACTCTGTGAGATGAATTAACAGAACACAGAGCAGTTTCTCAGAAAGCTTCTTTCCAGTTTTGAACGGAAGATATTTCCTTTTTCACCATAGCCCTCTATGGGCTTCCAAATATCCCTTTGCCAATTCCACAAGAACAGCCTTAGCGAAAGGCTTCTTGAAGTTAAAGATGTAACTCTGTGAGATGAATTAACAGAACACAGAGCAGTTTCTCAGAAAGCTTCTTTCCAGTTTTGAACGGAAGATATTTCCTTTTTCACCATAGCCCTCTATGGGCTTCCAAATATCCCTTTGCCAATTCCACAAGAACAACCTTAGCGAAAGGCTTCTTGAAGGGAAAGATGTAACTCTGTGAGATGAATTAACAGAACACAGAGCAGTTTCTCAGAAAGCTTCTTTCCAGTTTTGAACGGAAGATATTTCCTTTTTCACCATAGCCCTCTATGGGCTTCCAAATATCCCTTTGCCAATTCCACAAGAACAGCCTTACGAAAGGCTTCTTGAAGGGAAAGATGTAACTCTGTGAGATGACTTAACAGAACATAGAAGAGTTTCTCAGAAAGCTTCTTTCCAGTTTTGACCGGAAGATATTTCCTTTTTCACCATAGCCCTCTATGGGCTTCCAAATATCCCTTTGCCAATTCCACAAGAACAGCCTTAGCGAAAGGCTTCTTGAAGGGAAAGATGTAACTCGGTCAGATAAATTAACAGAACACAGAGCAGTTTCTCAGAAAGCTTCTTTCCAGTTTTGAACGGAAGATATTTCCTTTTTCACCATAGCCCTCTATGGGCTTCCAAATATCCCTTTGCCAATTCCACAAGAGCAGCCTTAGCGAAAGACTTCTTGAAGGGAAAGATGTAACTCTGTGAGATAAATTAACAGAACACAGAGCAGTTTCTCAGAAAGCTTCTTTCCAGTTTTGAACGGAAGATATTTCCTTTTTCACCATAGCCCTCTATGGGCTTCCAAATATCCCTTTGCCAATTCCACAAGAACAACCTTAGCGAAAGCCTTCTAGAAGGGAAAGATGTAACTCTGTGAGATGAATTAACAGAACACAGAGCAGTTTCTCAGAAAGCTTCTTTCCAGTTTTGAACGGAAGATATTTCCTTTTTCACCATAGCCCTCTATGGGCTACCAAATATCCCTTTGCCAATTCCACAAGAACAGCCTTAGCGAAAGGCATCTTGAAGGGAAAGATATAACTCTGTGAGATGAATTAACAGAACACACAGCAGTTTCTCACAAAGCTTCTTTCCAGTTTTGAACGGAAGATATTTCCTTTTTCACCATAGCCCTCTATGGGCTTCCAAATATCCCTTTGCCAATTCCACAAGAACACCTTAGCGAAAGGCTTCTTGAAGGGAAAGATGTAACTCTGTGAGATGAATTAACAGAACACAGAGCAGTTTCTCAGAAACCTTCTTTCCAGTTTTGAACGGAAGATATTTTCTTTTTCACCATAGCCCTCTATGGGCTTCCAAATATCCCTTTGCGAATTCCACAAGAACAGCCTTAGCGAAAGGCTTCTTGAAGTTAAAGATGTAACTCTGTGAGATGAATTAACAGAACACAGAGCAGTTTCTCAGAAAGCTGTTTTCCAGTTTTGAACGGAAGATATTTCCTTTTTCACCATAGCCCTCTATGGGCTTCCAAATTTCCATTTGCCAATTCCACAAGAACAGCCTAAGCGAAAGGCTTCTTGAAGGGAAAGATGTAACTCTGTGAGATGAATTAACAGAACACAGAGCAGTTTCTCAGAAAGCTTCTTTCCAGTTTTGAACGGAAGATATTTCCTTTTTCACCATAGCCCTCTATGGGCTTCCAAATATCCCTTTGCCAATTCCACAAGAACAGACTTAGCGAAAGGCTTCTTGAAGGGAAAGATGTAACTCTGTGAGGTGAATTAACAGAACACAGAGCGGTTTCTCAGAAAGCTTCTTTCCAGTTTTGAACGGAAGATATTTCCTTTTTCACCATAGCCCTCTATGGGCTTCCAAATATCCCTTTGCCAATTCCACAAGAACAGACTTAGCGAAAGGCTTCTTGAAGGGAAAGATGTAACTCTGTGAGATGAATTAACAGAACACAGAGCAGTTTCTCAGAAAGATTCTTTCCAGTTTTGAACGGAAGATAATTCCTTTTTCACCATAGCCCTCTATGGGCTTCCAAATATCCCTTTGCCAATTCCACAAGAACAGCCTTAGCGAAAGGCTTCCTGAAGGTAAAGATGTAACTCTGTGAGATGAATTAACAGAACACAGAGCAGTTTCTCATAAAGCTTCTTTCCAGTTTTGAACGGAAGATATTTCCTTTTTCACCATAGCCCTCTATGGGCTTCCAAATATCCCTTTGCCAATTCCACAAGAACAGCCTTAGCGAAAGGCTTCTTGAAGGGAAAGATGTAACTCTGTGAGATGAATTAACAGAACACAGAGCAGTTTCTCATAAAGCTTCTTTCCAGTTTTGAACGGAAGATATTTCCTTTTTCACCATAGCCCTCTATGGGCTTCAAAATATCCCTTTGCCAATTCCACAAGAACAGCCTTAGCGAAAGGCTTCTTGAAGGGAAAGATGTAACTCTGTGAGATGAATTAACAGAACACAGAGCAGTTTATCAGAAAGCTTCTTTCCAGTTTTGAACGGAAGATATTTCCTTTTTCACCATAGCCCTCTATGGGCTTCCAAATATCCCTTTGCCAATTCCACAAGAACAGCCTTAGAGAAAGGCTTCTTGAAGGGAAAGATGTAACTCTGTGAGATGAATTAACAGAACACAGAGCAGTTTCTCAGAAAGCTTCTTTCCAGTTTTGAACGGAAGATATTTCCTTTTTCACCATAGCCCTCTATGGGCTTCCAAATATCCCTTTGCCAATTCCACAAGAACAGCCTTAGCGCAAGGCATCTTGAAGGGAAAGATGTAACTCTGTGAGATGAATTAACAGAACACACAGCAGTTTCTCAGAAAGCTTCTTTCCAGTTTTGAACGGAAGATATTTCCTTTTTCACCATAGCCCTCTATGGGCTTCCAAATATCCCTTTGCCAATTCCACAAGAACACCTTAGCGTAAGGCTACTTGAAGGGAAAGATGTAACTCTGTGAGATGAATTAACAGAACACAGAGCAGTTTCTCAGAAAGCTTCTTTCCAGTTTTGAACGGAAGATATTTTCTTTTTCACCATAGCCCTCTATGGGCTTCCAAATATCCCTTTGCGAATTCCACAAGAACAGCCTTAGCGAAAGGCTTCTTGAATTAAAGATGTAACTCTGTGAGATGAATTAACAGAACACAGAGCAGTTTCTCAGAAAGCTGTTTTCCAGTTTTGAACGGAAGATATTTCCTTTTTCACCATATCCCTCTATGGGCTTCCAAATATCCATTTGCCAATTCCACAAGAACAGCCTAAGCGAAAGGCTTCTTGAAGGGAAAGATGTAACTCTGTGAGATGAATTAACAGAACACAGAGCAGTTTCTCAGAAAGCTTCTTTCCAGTTTTGAACGGAAGATATTTCCTTTTTCACCATAGCCCTCTATGGGCTTCAAAATATCCCTTTGCCAATTCCACAAGAACAGCCTTAGCGAAAGGCTTCTTGAAGGGAAAGATGTAACTCTGTGAGATGAATTAACAGAACATAGAACAGTTTCTCAGAAAGCTTCTTTCCAGTTTTGAACGGAAGATATTTCCTTTTTCACCATAGCCCTCTATGGGCTTCCAAATATCCCTTTGCCAATTCCTCAAGAACAACCTTAGCGAAAGGCTTGTTGAAGGGAAAGATGTAACTCTGTGAGATGAATTAACAGAACACAGAGCAGTTTCTCAGAAAGCTTCTTTCCAGTTTTGAACGGAAGATATTTCCTTTTTCACCATAGCCCTCTATGGGCTTCCAAATATCCCTTTGCCAATTCCACAAGAACAGCCTTAGCGAAAGGCTTCTTGAAGGGAAAGATGTAACTCTGTGAGATGAATTAACAGAACATAGAAGAGTTTCTCAGAAAGCTTCTTTCCAGTTTTGACCGGAAGATATTTCCTTTTTCACCATAGCCCTCTATGGGCTTCCAAATATCCCTTTGTCAATTCCACAAGAACAGCCTTAGAGAAAGGCTTCTTGAAGGGAAAGATGTAACTCTGTGAGATGAATTAACAGAACACACAGCAGTTTCTCAGAAAGCTTCTTTCCAGTTTTGAACGGAAGATATTTCCTTTTTCACCATAGCCCTCTATGGGCTTCCAAATATCCCTTTGCCAATTCCACAAGAACAGCCTTAGCGAAAGGCATCTTGAAGGGAAAGATGTAACTCTGTGAGATGAATTAACAGAACACACAGCAGTTTCTCAGAAAGCTTCTTTCCAGTTTTGAACGGAAGATATTTCCTTTTTCACCATAGCCCTCTATGGGCTTCCAAATATCCCTTTGCCAATTCCACAAGAACACCTTAGCGTAAGGCTACTTGAAGGGAAAGATGTAACTCTGTGAGATGAATTAACAGAACACAGAGCAGTTTCTCAGAAAGCTTCTTTCCAGTTTTGAACAGAAGATATTTTCTTTTTCACCATAGCCCTCTATGGGCTTCCAAATATCCCTTTGCGAATTCCACAAGAACAGCCTTAGCGAAATTCTTCTTGAAGTTAAAGATGTAACTCTGTGAGATGAATTAACAGAACACAGAGCAGTTTCTCAGAAAGCTGTTTTCCAGTTTTGAACGGAAGATATTTCCTTTTTCACCATAGCCCGCTATGGGCTTCCAAATATCCATTTGCCATTTCCACAAGAACAGCCTAAGCGAAAGGCTTCTTGAAGGGAAAGATGTAACTCTGTGAGATGAATTAACAGAACACAGAGCAGTTTCTCAGAAAGCTTCTTTCCAGTTTTGAACGGAAGATATTTCCTTTTTCACCATAGCCCTCTATGGGCTTCAAAATATCCCTTTGCCAATTCCACAAGAACAGCCTTAGCGAAAGGCTTCTTGAAGGGAAAGATGTAACTCTGTGAGATGAATTAACAGAACATAGAACAGTTTCTCAGAAAGCTTCTTTCCAGTTTTGAACGGAAGATATTTCCTTTTTCACCATAGCCCTCTATGGGCTTCCAAATATCCCTTTGCCAATTCCTCAAGAACAACCTTAGCGAAAGGCTTCTTGAAGGGAAAGATGTAACTCTGTGAGATGAATTAACAGAACACAGAGCAGTTTCTCAGAAAGCTTCTTTCCAGTTTTGAACGGAAGATATTTCCTTTTTCACCATAGCCCTCTATGGGCTTCCAAATATCCCTTTGCCAATTCCACAAGAACAGCCTTAGCGAAAGGTTTCTTGAAGGGAAAGATGTAACTCTGTGAGATGAATTAACAGAACACAGAGCAGTTTCTCAGAAAGCTTCTTTCAAGTTTTGAACGGAAGATATTTCCTTTTTCACCATAGCCTTCTATGGGCTTCCAAATATCCCTTTGCCAATTCCACAAGAACAACCTTAGCGAAAGCATTCTCGAAGGGAAAGACGTAACTCTGTGAGATGAATTAACAGAACACAGAGCAGTTTCTCAGAGAGCTTCTTTCCAGTTTTGAACGGAAGATATTTCCTTTTTCACCATAGCCCTCTATGGGCTACCTAATATCCCTTTGCCAATTCCACAAGAACAGCCTTAGCGAAAGGCTTCTTGAAGGGAAAGATGTAACTCTGTGAGATGAATTAACAGAACACAGAGCAGTTTCTCAGAAAGCTTCTTTCCAGTTTTGAACGGAAGATATTTTCTTTTTCACCATAGCCCTCTTTGGGCTTCCAAATCTCCCTTTGCCAATTCCACAAGAACAGCCTTAGCGAAAGGCTTCTTGAAGTTAAAGATGTAACTCTGTGAGATGAATTAACAGAACACAGAGCAGTTTCTCAGAAAGCTTCTTTCCAGTTTTGAACGGAAGATATTTCCTTTTTCACCATAGCCCTCTATGGGCTTCCAAATATCCCTTTGCCAATTCCACAAGAACAGACTTAGCGAAAGGCTTCTTGAAGGGAAAGATGTAACTCTGTGAGATGAATTAACAGAACACAGAGCAGTTTCTCAGAAAGCTTCTTTCCAGTTTTGAACGGAAGATATTTCCTTTTTCACCATAGCCCTCTATTGGCTTCCAAATATCCCTTTGCCAATTCCACAAGAACAGCCTTAGCGAAAGGCTTCCTGAAGGTAAAGATGTAACTCTGTGAGATGAATTAACAGAACACAGAGCAGTTTCTCAGAAAGCTTATTTCCAGTTTTGAACGGAAGATATTTCCTTTTTCACCATAGCCCTCTATGGGCTTCCAAATATCCCTTTGCCAATTCCACAAGAACAGCCTTAGAGAAAGGCTTCTTGAAGGGAAAGATGTAACTCTGTGAGATGAATTAACAGAACACAGAGCAGTTTCTCAGAAAGCTTCTTTCCAGTTTTGAACGGAAGATATTTCCTTTTTCAACATAGCCATCTATGGGCTTCCAAATATCCCTTTGCCAACTCCACAAGAACAGCCTTAGCGAAAGGCTTCTTGAAGGTAAAGATGTAACTCTGTGAGATGAATTAACAGAACACAGAGCAGTTTCTAAGAAAGCTTCTTTCCAGTTTTGAACGGAAGATATTTCCTTTTTCACCATAGCCCTCTATGGGCTTCCATATATCCCTTTGCCAATTCCCCAAGAACAGACTTAGCGAAAGGCTTCTTGAAGGGAAAGATGTAACTCTGTGAGATGAATTAACAGAACACAGAGCAGTTTCTCAGAAAGCTTCTTTCCAGTTTGGAACGGAAGATATTTCCTTTTTCACCATAGCCCTCTATGGGCTACCAAATATCCCTTTGACAATTCCACAAGAACAGCCTTAGCGAAAGGCTTCTTGAAGGGAAAGATGTAACTCTGTGAGATGAATTAACAGAACACAGAGCAGTTTCTCAGAAAGCTTCTTTCCAGTTTTGAACGGAAGATATTTCCTTTTTCACCATAGCCCTCTATGGGCTTCCAAATATCCCTTTGCCAATTCCACAAGAACAGCCTTAGCGAAAGGCTTCTTGAAGTTAAAGATGTAACTCTGTGAGATGAATTAACAGAACACAGAGCAGTTTCTCAGAAAGCTTCTTTCCAGTTTTGAACGGAAGATATTTCCTTTTTCACCATAGCCCTCTATGGGCTTCCAAATATCCCTTTGCCAATTCCACAAGAACAACCTTAGCGAAAGGCTTCTTGAAGGGAAAGATGTAACTCTGTGAGATGAATTAACAGAACACAGAGCAGTTTCTCAGAAAGCTTCTTTCCAGTTTTGAACGGAAGATATTTCCTTTTTCACCATAGCCCTCTATGGGCTTCCAAATATCCCTTTGCCAATTCCACAAGAACAGCCTTACGAAAGGCTTCTTGAAGGGAAAGATGTAACTCTGTGAGATGACTTAACAGAACATAGAAGAGTTTCTCAGAAAGCTTCTTTCCAGTTTTGACCGGAAGATATTTCCTTTTTCACCATAGCCCTCTATGGGCTTCCAAATATCCCTTTGCTAATTCCACAAGAACAGCCTTAGCGAAAGGCTTCTTGAAGGGAAAGATGTAACTCGGTCAGATAAATTAACAGAACACAGAGCAGTTTCTCAGAAAGCTTCTTTCCAGTTTTGAACGGAAGATATTTCCTTTTTCACCATAGCCCTCTATGGGCTTCCAAATATCCCTTTGCCAATTCCACAAGAGCAGCCTTAGCGAAAGACTTCTTGAAGGGAAAGATGTAACTCTGTGAGATAAATTAACAGAACACAGAGCAGTTTCTCAGAAAGCTTCTTTCCAGTTTTGAACGGAAGATATTTCCTTTTTCACCATAGCCCTCTATGGGCTTCCAAATATCCCTTTGCCAATTCCACAAGAACAACCTTAGCGAAAGCCTTCTAGAAGGGAAAGATGTAACTCTGTGAGATGAATTAACAGAACACAGAGCAGTTTCTCAGAAAGCTTCTTTCCAGTTTTGAACGGAAGATATTTCCTTTTTCACCATAGCCCTCTATGGGCTACCAAATATCCCTTTGCCAATTCCACAAGAACAGCCTTAGCGAAAGGCATCTTGAAGGGAAAGATATAACTCTGTGAGATGAATTAACAGAACACACAGCAGTTTCTCACAAAGCTTCTTTCCAGTTTTGAACGGAAGATATTTCCTTTTTCACCATAGCCCTCTATGGGCTTCCAAATATCCCTTTGCCAATTCCACAAGAACACCTTAGCGAAAGGCTTCTTGAAGGGAAAGATGTAACTCTGTGAGATGAATTAACAGAACACAGAGCAGTTTCTCAGAAACCTTCTTTCCAGTTTTGAACGGAAGATATTTTCTTTTTCACCATAGCCCTCTATGGGCTTCCAAATATCCCTTTGCGAATTCCACAAGAACAGCCTTAGCGAAAGGCTTCTTGAAGTTAAAGATGTAACTCTGTGAGATGAATTAACAGAACACAGAGCAGTTTCTCAGAAAGCTGTTTTCCAGTTTTGAACGGAAGATATTTCCTTTTTCACCATAGCCCTCTATGGGCTTCCAAATTTCCATTTGCCAATTCCACAAGAACAGCCTAAGCGAAAGGCTTCTTGAAGGGAAAGATGTAACTCTGTGAGATGAATTAACAGAACACAGAGCAGTTTCTCAGAAAGCTTCTTTCCAGTTTTGAACGGAAGATATTTCCTTTTTCACCATAGCCCTCTATGGGCTTCCAAATATCCCTTTGCCAATTCCACAAGAACAGACTTAGCGAAAGGCTTCTTGAAGGGAAAGATGTAACTCTGTGAGGTGAATTAACAGAACACAGAGCGGTTTCTCAGAAAGCTTCTTTCCAGTTTTGAACGGAAGATATTTCCTTTTTCACCATAGCCCTCTATGGGCTTCCAAATATCCCTTTGCCAATTCCAGAAGAACAGACTTAGCGAAAGGCTTCTTGAAGGGAAAGATGTAACTCTGTGAGATGAATTAACAGAACACAGAGCAGTTTCTCAGAAAGATTCTTTCCAGTTTTGAACGGAAGATAATTCCTTTTTCACCATAGCCCTCTATGGGCTTCCAAATATCCCTTTGCCAATTCCACAAGAACAGCCTTAGCGAAAGGCTTCCTGAAGGTAAAGATGTAACTCTGTGAGATGAATTAACAGAACACAGAGCAGTTTCTCATAAAGCTTCTTTCCAGTTTTGAACGGAAGATATTTCCTTTTTCACCATAGCCCTCTATGGGCTTCAAAATATCCCTTTGCCAATTCCACAAGAACAGCCTTAGCGAAAGGCTTCTTGAAGGGAAAGATGTAACTCTGTGAGATGAATTAACAGAACACAGAGCAGTTTATCAGAAAGCTTCTTTCCAGTTTTGAACGGAAGATATTTCCTTTTTCACCATAGCCCTCTATGGGCTTCCAAATATCCCTTTGCCAATTCCACAAGAACAGCCTTAGAGAAAGGCTTCTTGAAGGGAAAGATGTAACTCTGTGAGATGAATTAACAGAACACAGAGCAGTTTCTCAGAAAGCTTCTTTCCAGTTTTGAACGGAAGATATTTCCTTTTTCACCATAGCCCTCTATGGGCTTCCAAATATCCCTTTGCCAATTCCACAAGAACAGCCTTAGCGCAAGGCATCTTGAAGGGAAAGATGTAACTCTGTGAGATGAATTAACAGAACACACAGCAGTTTCTCAGAAAGCTTCTTTCCAGTTTTGAACGGAAGATATTTCCTTTTTCACCATAGCCCTCTATGGGCTTCCAAATATCCCTTTGCCAATTCCACAAGAACACCTTAGCGTAAGGCTACTTGAAGGGAAAGATGTAACTCTGTGAGATGAATTAACAGAACACAGAGCAGTTTCTCAGAAAGCTTCTTTCCAGTTTTGAACGGAAGATATTTTCTTTTTCACCATAGCCCTCTATGGGCTTCCAAATATCCCTTTGCGAATTCCACAAGAACAGCCTTAGCGAAAGGCTTCTTGAATTAAAGATGTAACTCTGTGAGATGAATTAACAGAACACAGAGCAGTTTCTCAGAAAGCTGTTTTCCAGTTTTGAACGGAAGATATTTCCTTTTTCACCATAGCCCTCTATGGGCTTCCAAATATCCATTTGCCAATTCCACAAGAACAGCCTAAGCGAAAGGCTTCTTGAAGGGAAAGATGTAACTCTGTGAGATGAATTAACAGAACACAGAGCAGTTTCTCAGAAAGCTTCTTTCCAGTTTTGAACGGAAGATATTTCCTTTTTCACCATAGCCCTCTATGGGCTTCAAAATATCCCTTTGCCAATTCCACAAGAACAGCCTTAGCGAAAGGCTTCTTGAAGGGAAAGATGTAACTCTGTGAGATGAATTAGCAGAACATAGAACAGTTTCTCAGAAAGCTTCTTTCCAGTTTTGAACGGAAGATATTTCCTTTTTCACCATAGCCCTCTATGGGCTTCCAAATATCCCTTTGCCAATTCCTCAAGAACAACCTTAGCGAAAGGCTTGTTGAAGGGAAAGATGTAACTCTGTGAGATGAATTAACAGAACACAGAGCAGTTTCTCAGAAAGCTTCTTTCCAGTTTTGAACGGAAGATATTTCCTTTTTCACCATAGCCCTCTATGGGCTTCCAAATATCCCTTTGCCAATTCCACAAGAACAGCCTTAGCGAAAGGCTTCTTGAAGGGAAAGATGTAACTCTGTGAGATGAATTAACAGAACATAGAAGAGTTTCTCAGAAAGCTTCTTTCCAGTTTTGACCGGAAGATATTTCCTTTTTCACCGTAGCCCTCTATGGGCTTCCAAATATCCCTTTGTCAATTCCACAAGAACAGCCTTAGAGAAAGGCTTCTTGAAGGGAAAGATGTAACTCTGTGAGATGAATTAACAGAACACACAGCAGTTTCTCAGAAAGCTTCTTTCCAGTTTTGAACGGAAGATATTTCCTTTTTCACCATAGCCCTCTATGGGCTTCCAAATATCCCTTTGCCAATTCCACAAGAACAGCCTTAGCGAAAGGCATCTTGAAGGGAAAGATGTAACTCTGTGAGATGAATTAACAGAACACACAGCAGTTTCTCAGAAAGCTTCTTTCCAGTTTTGAACGGAAGATATTTCCTTTTTCACCATAGCCCTCTATGGGCTTCCAAATATCCCTTTGCCAATTCCACAAGAACACCTTAGCGTAAGGCTACTTGAAGGGAAAGATGTAACTCTGTGAGATGAATTAACAGAACACAGAGCAGTTTCTCAGAAAGCTTCTTTCCAGTTTTGAACAGAAGATATTTTCTTTTTCACCATAGCCCTCTATGGGCTTCCAAATATCCCTTTGCGAATTCCACAAGAACAGCCTTAGCGAAATTCTTCTTGAAGTTAAAGATGTAACTCTGTGAGATGAATTAACAGAACACAGAGCAGTTTCTCAGAAAGCTGTTTTCCAGTTTTGAACGGAAGATATTTCCTTTTTCACCATAGCCCTCTATGGGCTTCCAAATATCCATTTGCCATTTCCACAAGAACAGCCTAAGCGAAAGGCTTCTTGAAGGGAAAGATGTAACTCTGTGAGATGAATTAACAGAACACAGAGCAGTTTCTCAGAAAGCTTCTTTCCAGTTTTGAACGGAAGATATTTCCTTTTTCACCATAGCCCTCTATGGGCTTCAAAATATCCCTTTGCCAATTCCACAAGAACAGCCTTAGCGAAAGGCTTCTTGAAGGGAAAGATGTAACTCTGTGAGATGAATTAACAGAACATAGAACAGTTTCTCAGAAAGCTTCTTTCCAGTTTTGAACGGAAGATATTTCCTTTTTCACCATAGCCCTCTATGGGCTTCCAAATATCCCTTTGCCAATTCCTCAAGAACAACCTTAGCGAAAGGCTTCTTGAAGGGAAAGATGTAACTCTGTGAGATGAATTAACAGAACACAGAGCAGTTTCTCAGAAAGCTTCTTTCCAGTTTTGAACGGAAGATATTTCCTTTTTCACCATAGCCCTCTATGGGCTTCCAAATATCCCTTTGCCAATTCCACAAGAACAGCCTTAGCGAAAGGTTTCTTGAAGGGAAAGATGTAACTCTGTGAGATGAATTAACAGAACACAGAGCAGTTTCTCAGAAAGCTTCTTTCAAGTTTTGAACGGAAGATATTTCCTTTTTCACCATAGCCTTCTATGGGCTTCCAAATATCCCTTTGCCAATTCCACAAGAACAACCTTAGCGAAAGCATTCTCGAAGGGAAAGACGTAACTCTGTGAGATGAATTAACAGAACACAGAGCAGTTTCTCAGAGAGCTTCTTTCCAGTTTTGAACGGAAGATATTTCCTTTTTCACCATAGCCCTCTATGGGCTACCTAATATCCCTTTGCCAATTCCACAAGAACAGCCTTAGCGAAAGGCTTCTTGAAGGGAAAGATGTAACTCTGTGAGATGAATTAACAGAACACAGAGCAGTTTCTCAGAAAGCTTCTTTCCAGTTTTGAACGGAAGATATTTTCTTTTTCACCATAGCCCTCTATGGGCTTCCAAATCTCCCTTTGCCAATTCCACAAGAACAGCCTTAGCGAAAGGCTTCTTGAAGTTAAAGATGTAACTCTGTGAGATGAATTAACAGAACACAGAGCAGTTTCTCAGAAAGCTTCTTTCCAGTTTTGAACGGAAGATATTTCCTTTTTCACCATAGCCCTCTATGGGCTTCCAAATATCCCTTTGCCAATTCCACAAGAACAGACTTAGCGAAAGGCTTCTTGAAGGGAAAGATGTAACTCTGTGAGATGAATTAACAGAACACAGAGCAGTTTCTCAGAAAGCTTCTTTCCAGTTTTGAACGGAAGATATTTCCTTTTTCACCATAGCCCTCTATGGGCTTCCAAATATCCCTTTGCCAATTCCACAAGAACAGCCTTAGCGAAAGGCTTCTTGAAGTTAAAGATGTAACTCTGTGAGATGAATTAACAGAACACAGAGCAGTTTCTCAGAAAGCTTCTTTCCAGTTTTGAACGGAAGATATTTCCTTTTTCACCATAGCCCTCTATGGGCTTCCAAATATCCCTTTGCCAATTCCACAAGAACAACCTTAGCGAAAGGCTTCTTGAAGGGAAAGATGTAACTCTGTGAGATGAATTAACAGAACACAGAGCAGTTTCTCAGAAAGCTTCTTTCCAGTTTTGAACGGAAGATATTTCCTTTTTCACCATAGCCCTCTATGGGCTTCCAAATATCCCTTTGCCAATTCCACAAGAACAGCCTTACGAAAGGCTTCTTGAAGGGAAAGATGTAACTCTGTGAGATGACTTAACAGAACATAGAAGAGTTTCTCAGAAAGCTTCTTTCCAGTTTTGACCGGAAGATATTTCCTTTTTCACCATAGCCCTCTATGGGCTTCCAAATATCCCTTTGCCAATTCCACAAGAACAGCCTTAGCGAAAGGCTTCTTGAAGGGAAAGATGTAACTCGGTCAGATAAATTAACAGAACACAGAGCAGTTTCTCAGAAAGCTTCTTTCCAGTTTTGAACGGAAGATATTTCCTTTTTCACCATAGCCCTCTATGGGCTTCCAAATATCCCTTTGCCAATTCCACAAGAGCAGCCTTAGCGAAAGACTTCTTGAAGGGAAAGATGTAACTCTGTGAGATAAATTAACAGAACACAGAGCAGTTTCTCAGAAAGCTTCTTTCCAGTTTTGAACGGAAGATATTTCCTTTTTCACCATAGCCCTCTATGGGCTTCCAAATATCCCTTTGCCAATTCCACAAGAACAACCTTAGCGAAAGCCTTCTAGAAGGGAAAGATGTAACTCTGTGAGATGAATTAACAGAACACAGAGCAGTTTCTCAGAAAGCTTCTTTCCAGTTTTGAACGGAAGATATTTCCTTTTTCACCATAGCCCTCTATGGGCTACCAAATATCCCTTTGCCAATTCCACAAGAACAGCCTTAGCGAAAGGCATCTTGAAGGGAAAGATATAACTCTGTGAGATGAATTAACAGAACACACAGCAGTTTCTCACAAAGCTTCTTTCCAGTTTTGAACGGAAGATATTTCCTTTTTCACCATAGCCCTCTATGGGCTTCCAAATATCCCTTTGCCAATTCCACAAGAACACCTTAGCGAAAGGCTTCTTGAAGGGAAAGATGTAACTCTGTGAGATGAATTAACAGAACACAGAGCAGTTTCTCAGAAACCTTCTTTCCAGTTTTGAACGGAAGATATTTTCTTTTTCACCATAGCCCTCTATGGGCTTCCAAATATCCCTTTGCGAATTCCACAAGAACAGCCTTAGCGAAAGGCTTCTTGAAGTTAAAGATGTAACTCTGTGAGATGAATTAACAGAACACAGAGCAGTTTCTCAGAAAGCTGTTTTCCAGTTTTGAACGGAAGATATTTCCTTTTTCACCATAGCCCTCTATGGGCTTCCAAATTTCCATTTGCCAATTCCACAAGAACAGCCTAAGCGAAAGGCTTCTTGAAGGGAAAGATGTAACTCTGTGAGATGAATTAACAGAACACAGAGCAGTTTCTCAGAAAGCTTCTTTCCAGTTTTGAACGGAAGATATTTCCTTTTTCACCATAGCCCTCTATGGGCTTCCAAATATCCCTTTGCCAATTCCACAAGAACAGACTTAGCGAAAGGCTTCTTGAAGGGAAAGATGTAACTCTGTGAGATGAATTAACAGAACACAGAGCAGTTTCTCAGAAAGCTTCTTTCCAGTTTTGAACGGAAGATATTTCCTTTTTCACCATAGCCCTCTATTGGCTTCCAAATATCCCTTTGCCAATTCCACAAGAACAGCCTTAGCGAAAGGCTTCCTGAAGGTAAAGATGTAACTCTGTGAGATGAATTAACAGAACACAGAGCAGTTTCTCAGAAAGCTTCTTTCCAGTTTTGAACGGAAGATATTTCCTTTTTCACCATAGCCCTCTATGGGCTTCCAAATATCCCTTTGCCAATTCCACAAGAACAGCCTTAGCGAAAGGCTTCTTGAAGGGAAAGATGTAACTCTGTGAGATGAATTAACAGAACACAGAGCAGTTTCTCAGAAAGCTTCTTTCCAGTTTTGAACGGAAGATATTTCCTTTTTCACCATAGCCCTCTATGGGCTTCCAAATATCCCTTTGCCAATTCCACAAGAACAGCCTTAGAGAAAGGCTTCTTGAAGGGAAAGATGTAACTCTGTGAGATGAATTAACAGAACACAGAGCAGTTTCTCAGAAAGCTTCTTTCCAGTTTTGAACGGAAGATATTTCCTTTTTCAACATAGCCATCTATGGGCTTCCAAATATCCCTTTGCCGACTCCACAAGAACAGCCTTAGCGAAAGGCTTCTTGAAGGTAAAGATGTAACTCTGTGAGATGAATTAACAGAACACAGAGCAGTTTCTCAGAAAGCTTCTTTCCAGTTTTGAACGGAAGATATTTCCTTTTTCATCATAGCCCTCTATGGGCTACCAAATATCCCTTTGCCAATTCCACAAGAACAGCCTTAGCGAAAGGCATCTTGAAGGGAAAGATGTAACTCTGTGAGATGAATTAACAGATCACAGAGCAGTTTCTCAGAAAGCTTCTTTCCAGTTTTGAACGGAAGATATTTCCTTTTTCACCATAGCCCTCTATGGGATTACAAATATCACTTTGCCAATTCCACAAGAACAACCTTAGCGAAAGGCTTCTTGAAGGGAAAGATGTAACTCTGTGAGATGAATTAACAGAACACAGAGCAGTTTCTCAGAAAGCTTCTTTCCAGTTTTGAACGGAAGATATTTCCTTTTTCACCATAGCCCTCTATGGGCTTCCAAATATCCCTTTGCCAATTCCACAAGAACAGCCTTAGCGAAAGGTTTCTTGAAGGGAAAGATGTAACTCTGTGAGATGAATTAACAGAACACAGAGCAGTTTCTCAGAAAGCTTCTTTCAAGTTTTGAACGGAAGATATTTCCTTTTTCACCATAGCCCTCTATGGGCTTCCAAATATCCCTTTGCCAATTCCACAAGAACAACCTTAGCGAAAGCATTCTCGAAGGGAAAGATGTAACTCTGTGAGATGAATTAACAGAACACAGAGCAGTTTCTCAGAAAGCTTCTTTCCAGTTTTGAACGGAAGATATTTCCTTTTTCACCATAGCCCTCTATGGGCTACCAAATATCCCTTTGCCAATTCCACAAGAACAGCCTTAGCGAAAGGCTTCTTGAAGGGAAAGATGTAACTCTGTGAGATGAATTAACAGAACACAGAGCAGTTTCTCAGAAAGCTTCTTTCCAGTTTTGAACGGAAGATATTTTCTTTTTCACCATAGCCCTCTATGGGCTTCCAAATCTCCCTTTGCCAATTCCAAAGAACAGCCTTAGCGAAAGGCTTCTTGAAGTTAAAGATGTAACTCTGTGAGATGAATTAACAGAACACAGAGCAGTTTCTCAGAAAGCTTCTTTCCAGTTTTGAACGGAAGATATTTCCTTTTTCACCATAGCCCTCTATGGGCTTCCAAATATCCCTTTGCCAATTCCACAAGAACAGACTTAGCGAAAGGCTTCTTGAAGGGAAAGATGTAACTCTGTGAGATGAATTAACAGAACACAGAGCAGTTTCTCAGAAAGCTTCTTTCCAGTTTTGAACGGAAGATATTTCCTTTTTCACCATAGCCCTCTATTGGCTTCCAAATATCCCTTTGCCAATTCCACAAGAACAGCCTTAGCGAAAGGCTTCCTGAAGGTAAAGATGTAACTCTGTGAGATGAATTAACAGAACACAGAGCAGTTTCTCAGAAAGCTTCTTTCCAGTTTTGAACGGAAGATATTTCCTTTTTCACCATAGCCCTCTATGGGCTTCCAAATATCCCTTTGCCAATTCCACAAGAAGAGCTTTAGCGAAAGGCTTCTTGAAGGGAAAGATGTAACTCTGTGAGATGAATTAACAGAACACAGAGCAGTTTCTCAGAAAGCTTCTTTCCAGTTTTGAACGGAAGATATTTCCTTTTTCACCATAGCCCTCTATGGGCTTCCAAATATCCCTTTGCCAATTCCACAAGAACAGCCTTAGAGAAAGGCTTCTTGAAGGGAAAGATGTAACTCTGTGAGATGAATTAACAGAACACAGAGCAGTTTCTCAGAAAGCTTCTTTCCAGTTTTGAACGGAAGATATTTCCTTTTTCAACATAGCCATCTATGGGCTTCCAAATATCCCTTTGCCAACTCCACAAGTACAGCCTTAGCGAAAGGCTTCTTGAAGGTAAAGATGTAACTCTGTGAGATGAATTAACAGAACACAGAGCAGTTTCTCAGAAAGCTTCTTTCCAGTTTTGAACGGAAGATATTTCCTTTTTCACCATAGCCCTCTATGGGCTTCCAAATATCCCTTTGCCAATTCCACAAGAACACCTTAGCGAAAGGCTACTTGAAGGGAAAGACGTAACTCTGTGAGATGAATTAACAGAACACAGAGCAGTTTCTCAGAAAGCTTCTTTCCAGTTTTGAAAGGAAGATATTTCCTTTTTCACCATAGCCCTCTATGGGCTTCCAAATATCCCTTTGCCAATTCCACAAGAACAACCTTAGCGAAAGGCTTCTTGAAGGGAAAGATGTAACTCTGTGAGATGAATTAACAGAACACAGAGCAGTTTCTCAGAAAGCTTCTTTCCAGTTTTGAACGGAAGATATTTCCTTTTTCACCATAGCCCTCTATTGGCTTCCAAATATCCCTTTGCCAATTCCACAAGAACAGCCTTAGCGAAAGGCTTCCTGAAGGTAAAGATGTAACTCTGTGAGATGAATTAACAGAACACAGAGCAGTTTCTCAGAAAGCTTCTTTCCAGTTTTGAACGGAAGATATTTCCTTTTTCACCATAGCCCTCTATGGGCTTCCAAATATCCCTTTGCCAATTCCACAAGAAGAGCTTTAGCGAAAGGCTTCTTGAAGGGAAAGATGTAACTCTGTGAGATGAATTAACAGAACACAGAGCAGTTTCTCAGAAAGCTTCTTTCCAGTTTTGAACGGAAGATATTTCCTTTTTCACCATAGCCCTCTATGGGCTTCCAAATATCCCTTTGCCAATTCCACAAGAACAGCCTTAGAGAAAGGCTTCTTGAAGGGAAAGATGTAACTCTGTGAGATGAATTAACAGAACACAGAGCAGTTTCTCAGAAAGCTTCTTTCCAGTTTTGTACGGAAGATATTTCCTTTTTCAACATAGCCATCTATGGGCTTCCAAATATCCCTTTGCCAACTCCACAAGTACAGCCTTAGCGAAAGGCTTCTTGAAGGTAAAGATGTAACTCTGTGAGATGAATTAACAGAACACAGAGCAGTTTCTCAGAAAGCTTCTTTCCAGTTTTGAACGGAAGATATTTCCTTTTTCACCATAGCCCTCTATGGGCTTCCAAATATCCCTTTGCCAATTCCACAAGAACACCTTAGCGAAAGGCTACTTGAAGGGAAAGATGTAACTCTGTGAGATGAATTAACAGAACACAGAGCAGTTTCTCAGAAAGCTTCTTTCCAGTTTTGAAAGGAAGATATTTCCTTTTTCACCATAGCCCTCTATGGGCTTCCAAATATCCCTTTGCCAATTCCACAAGAACAACCTTAGCGAAAGCCTTCTGGAAGGGAAAGATATAACTCTGTGAGATGAATTAACAGAACACAGAGCAGTTTCTCAGAAAGCTTCTTTCCAGTTTTGAACGGAAGATATTTCCTTTTTCACCATAGCCCTGTATGGGTTACCAAATATCCCTTTGCCAATTCCACAAGAACAGCCTTAGCGAAAGGCATCTTGAAGGGAAAGATGTAACTCTGTGAGATGAATTAACAGAACACACAGCAGTTTCTCAGAAAGCTTCTTTCCAGTTTTGAACGGAAGATATTTCCTTTTTCACCATAGCCCTCTATGGGCTTCCAAATATCGCTTTTCGAATTCCACAAAAACAGCCTTAGCGAAAGGCTTCTTGAAGGGAAAGATGTAACGCTGTGAGATGAATTAACAGAACACAGAGCAGTTTCTCAGAAAGCTTCTTTCCAGTTTTGAACGGAAGATATTTTCTTTTTCACCATAGCCCTCTATGGGCTTCCAAATATCCCTTTGCCAATTCCACAAGAACAGCCTTAGCGAAAGGCTTCTTGAAGTTAAAGATGTAACTCTGTGAGATGAATTAACAGAACACAGAGCAGTTTCTCAGAAAGCTTCTTTCCAGTTTTGAACGGAAGATATTTCCTTTTTCACCATAGCCCTCTATGGGCTTCCAAATATCCCTTTGCCAATTCCCCAAGAACAGCCTAATCGAAAGGCTTCTTGAAGGGAAAGATGTAACTCTGTGAGATGAATTAACAGAACACAGAGCAGTTTCTCAGAAAGCTTCTTTCCAGTTTTGAACGGAAGATATTTCCTTTTTCACCATAGCCCTCTATGGGCTTCCAAATATCCCTTTGCCAATTCCACAAGAACAGCCTTAGCGAAAGGCTTCTTGAAGGGAAAGATGTAACTCTGTGAGATGAATTAACAGAACATAGAACAGTTTCTCAGAAAGCTTCTTTCCAGTTTTGAACGGAAGATATTTCCTTTTTCACCATAGCCCTTTATGGGCTTCCAAATATACCTTTGCCAATTCCACAAGAACAACCTTAGCGAAAGGCTTCTTGAAGGGAAAGATGTAACTCTGTGAGATGAATTAACAGAACACAGAGCAGTTTCTCAGAAAGCTTCTTTCCAGTTTTGAACGGAAGATATTTCCTTTTTCACCATAGCCCTCTATGGGCTTCCAAATATCCCTTTGCCAATTCCACAAGAACAGCCTTAGCGAAAGGCTTCTTGAAGGGAAAGATGTAACTCTGTGAGATGAATTAACAGAACATAGAAGAGTTTCTCAGAAAGCTTCTTTCCAGTTTTGACCGGAAGATATTTCCTTTTTCACCATAGCCCTCTATGGGCTTCCAAATATCCCTTTGCCAATTCCACAAGAACAGCCTTAGCGAAAGGCTTCTTGAAGGGAAAGATGTAATTCTCTGAGATGAATTAACAGAACACAGAGCAGTTTCTCAGAAAGCTTCTTTCCAGTTTTGAACGGAAGTTATTTCCTTTTTCACCATAGCCCTCTAGGGGCTTCCAAATATCCCTTTGCCAATTGCACAAGAACATCCTTAGCGAAAGGATTCTTGAAGGGAAAGATGTAACTCTGTGAGATGAATTAACAGAACACAGAGCAGTTTCTTAGAAAGCTTCTTTCCACTTTTGAACGGAAGATATTTCCTTTTTCACCATAGGCCTCTATGGGCTTCCAAATATCCCTTTGCCAATTCCACAAGAGCAGCCTTAGCGAAAGGCTTCTTGAAGGGAAAGATGTAACTCTGTGAGATGAATTAACAGAACACAGAGCAGTTTCTCAGAAAGCTTCTTTCCAGTTTTGAACGGAAGATATTTCCTTTTTCACCATAGCCCTGTATGGGTTACCAAATATCCCTTTGCCAATTCCACAAGAACAGCCTTAGCGAAAGGCATCTTGAAGGGAAAGATGTAACTCTGTGAGATTAATTAACAGAACACACAGCAGTTTCTCAGAAAGCTTCTTTCCAGTTTTGAACGGAAGATATTTCCTTTTTCACCATAGCCCTCTATGGGCTTCCAAATATCCCTTTGTCAATTCCACAAGAACACCTTAGCGAAAGGCTACTTGAAGGGAAAGATGTAACTCTGTGAGATGAATTAACAGTACACAGAGCAGTTTCTCAGAAAGCTTCTTTCCAGTTTTGAACGGAAGATATTTTCTTTTTCACCATAGCCCTCTATGGGCTTCCAAATATCCCTTTGCCAATTCCACAAGAACAGCCTTAGCGAAAGGCTTCTTGAAGTTAAAGATGTAACTCTGTGAGATGAATTAACAGAACACAGAGCAGTTTCTCAGAAAGCTTCTTTCCAGTTTTGAACGGAAGATATTTCCTTTTTCACCACAGCCCTCTATGGGCTTCCAAATATCCCTTTGCCAATTCCCCAAGAACAGCTTTAGCGAAAGGCTTCTTGAAGGGAAAGATGTAACTCTGTGAGATGAATTAACAGAACACAGAGCAGTTTCTCAGAAAGCTTCTTTCCAGTTTTGAACGGAAGATATTTCCTTTTTCACCATAGCCCTCTATGGGCTTCCAAATATCCCTTTGCCAATTCCACAAGAACAGCCTTAGAGAAAGGCTTCTTGAAGGGAAAGATGTAACTCTGTGAGATGAATTAACAGAACACAGAGCAGTTTCTCAGAAAGCTTCTTTCCAGTTTTGAACGTAAGATATTTCCTTTTTCAACATAGCCATCTATGGGCTTCCAAATATCCCTTTGCCAACTCCACAAGTACAGCCTTAGCGAAAGGCTTCTTGAAGGTAAAGATGTAACTCTGTGAGATGAATTAACAGAACACAGAGCAGTTTCTCAGAAAGCTTCTTTCCAGTTTTGAACGGAAGATATTTCCTTTTTCACCATAGCCCTCTATGGGCTTCCAAATATCCCTTTGCCAATTCCACAAGAACACCTTAGCGAAAGGCTACTTGAAGGGAAAGATGTAACTCTGTGAGATGAATTAACAGAACACAGAGCAGTTTCTCAGAAAGCTTCTTTCCAGTTTTGAAAGGAAGATATTTCCTTTTTCACCATAGCCCTCTATGGGCTTCCAAATATCCCTTTGCCAATTCCACAAGAACAACCTTAGCGAAAGCCTTCTGGAAGGGAAAGATATAACTCTGTGAGATGAATTAACAGAACACAGAGCAGTTTCTCAGAAAGCTTCTTTCCAGTTTTGAACGGAAGATATTTCCTTTTTCACCATAGCCCTGTATGGGTTACCAAATATCCCTTTGCCAATTCCACAAGAACAGCCTTAGCGAAAGGCATCTTGAAGGGAAAGATGTAACTCTGTGAGATGAATTAACAGAACACAGAGCAGTTTCTCAGAAAGCTTCTTTCCAGTTTTGAACGGAAGATATTTCCTTTTTCACCATAGCCCTCTATGGGCTTCCAAATATCCCTTTGCCAATTCCACAAGAACAGCCTTAGCGAAAGGCTTCTTGAAGGGAAAGATGTAACTCTGTGAGATGAATTAACAGAACATAGAAGAGTTTCTCAGAAAGCTTCTTTCCAGTTTTGACCGGAAGATATTTCCTTTTTCACCATAGCCCTCTATGGGCTTCCAAATATCCCTTTGCCAATTCCACAAGAACAGCCTTAGCGAAAGGCTTCTTGAAGGGAAAGATGTAATTCTCTGAGATGAATTAACAGAACACAGAGCAGTTTCTCAGAAAGCTTCTTTCCAGTTTTGAACGGAAGTTATTTCCTTTTTCACCATAGCCCTCTAGGGGCTTCCAAATATCCCTTTGCCAATTGCACAAGAACATCCTTAGCGAAAGGATTCTTGAAGGGAAAGATGTAACTCTGTGAGATGAATTAACAGAACACAGAGCAGTTTCTTAGAAAGCTTCTTTCCACTTTTGAACGGAAGATATTTCCTTTTTCACCATAGGCCTCTATGGGCTTCCAAATATCCCTTTGCCAATTCCACAAGAGCAGCCTTAGCGAAAGGCTTCTTGAAGGGAAAGATGTAACTCTGTGAGATGAATTAACAGAACACAGAGCAGTTTCTCAGAAAGCTTCTTTCCAGTTTTGAACGGAAGATATTTCCTTTTTCACCATAGCCCTGTATGGGTTACCAAATATCCCTTTGCCAATTCCACAAGAACAGCCTTAGCGAAAGGCATCTTGAAGGGAAAGATGTAACTCTGTGAGATTAATTAACAGAACACACAGCAGTTTCTCAGAAAGCTTCTTTCCAGTTTTGAACGGAAGATATTTCCTTTTTCACCATAGCCCTCTATGGGCTTCCAAATATCCCTTTGTCAATTCCACAAGAACACCTTAGCGAAAGGCTACTTGAAGGGAAAGATGTAACTCTGTGAGATGAATTAACAGTACACAGAGCAGTTTCTCAGAAAGCTTCTTTCCAGTTTTGAACGGAAGATATTTTCTTTTTCACCATAGCCCTCTATGGGCTTCCAAATATCCCTTTGCCAATTCCACAAGAACAGCCTTAGCGAAAGGCTTCTTGAAGTTAAAGATGTAACTCTGTGAGATGAATTAACAGAACACAGAGCAGTTTCTCAGAAAGCTTCTTTCCAGTTTTGAACGGAAGATATTTCCTTTTTCACCACAGCCCTCTATGGGCTTCCAAATATCCCTTTGCCAATTCCCCAAGAACAGCTTTAGCGAAAGGCTTCTTGAAGGGAAAGATGTAACTCTGTGAGATGAATTAACAGAACACAGAGCAGTTTCTCAGAAAGCTTCTTTCCAGTTTTGAACGGAAGATATTTCCTTTTTCACCATAGCCCTCTATGGGCTTCCAAATATCCCTTTGCCAATTCCACAAGAACAGCCTTAGAGAAAGGCTTCTTGAAGGGAAAGATGTAACTCTGTGAGATGAATTAACAGAACACAGAGCAGTTTCTCAGAAAGCTTCTTTCCAGTTTTGAACGTAAGATATTTCCTTTTTCAACATAGCCATCTATGGGCTTCCAAATATCCCTTTGCCAACTCCACAAGTACAGCCTTAGCGAAAGGCTTCTTGAAGGTAAAGATGTAACTCTGTGAGATGAATTAACAGAACACAGAGCAGTTTCTCAGAAAGCTTCTTTCCAGTTTTGAACGGAAGATATTTCCTTTTTCACCATAGCCCTCTATGGGCTTCCAAATATCCCTTTGCCAATTCCACAAGAACACCTTAGCGAAAGGCTACTTGAAGGGAAAGATGTAACTCTGTGAGATGAATTAACAGAACACAGAGCAGTTTCTCAGAAAGCTTCTTTCCAGTTTTGAAAGGAAGATATTTCCTTTTTCACCATAGCCCTCTATGGGCTTCCAAATATCCCTTTGCCAATTCCACAAGAACAACCTTAGCGAAAGCCTTCTGGAAGGGAAAGATATAACTCTGTGAGATGAATTAACAGAACACAGAGCAGTTTCTCAGAAAGCTTCTTTCCAGTTTTGAACGGAAGATATTTCCTTTTTCACCATAGCCCTGTATGGGTTACCAAATATCCCTTTGCCAATTCCACAAGAACAGCCTTAGCGAAAGGCATCTTGAAGGGAAAGATGTAACTCTGTGAGATGAATTAACAGAACACACAGCAGTTTCTCAGAAAGCTTCTTTCCAGTTTTGAACGGAAGATATTTCCTTTTTCACCATAGCCCTCTATGGGCTTCCAAATATCGCTTTTCGAATTCCACAAAAACAGCCTTAGCGAAAGGCTTCTTGAAGGGAAAGATGTAACTCTGTGAGATGAATTAACAGAACACAGAGCAGTTTCTCAGAAAGCTTCTTTCCAGTTTTGAAGGGAAGATATTTTCTTTTTCACCATAGCCCTCTATGGGCTTCCAAATATCCCTTTGCCAATTCCACAAGAACAGCCTTAGCGAAAGGCTTCTTGAAGTTAAAGATGTAACTCTGTGAGATGAATTAACAGAACACAGAGCAGTTTCTCAGAAAGCTTCTTTCCAGTTTTGAACGGAAGATATTTCCTTTTTCACCATAGCCCTCTATGGGCTTCCAAATATCCCTTTGCCAATTCCCCAAGAACAGCCTAATCGAAAGGCTTCTTGAAGGGAAAGATGTAATCCTGTGAGACGAATTAACAGGACACAGAGCAGTTTCTCAGAAAGGTTCTTTCCAGTTTTGAACGGAAGATATTTCCTTTTTCACCATAGCCCTCTATGGGCTTCCAAATATCGCTTTTCCAATTCCACAAAAACAGCCTTAGCGAAAGGCTTCTTGAAGGGAAAGATGTAACTCTGTGAGATGAATTAACAGAACACAGAGCAGTTTCTCAGAAAGCTTCTTTCCAGTTTTGAACGGAAGATATTTCCTTTTTCACCATAGCCCTCTATTGGCTTCCAAATATCCCTTTGCCAATTCCCCAAGAACAGCCTAATCGAAAGGCTTCTTTAAGGGAAAGATGTAACTCTGTGAGATGAATTAACAGAACACAGAGCAGTTTCTCAGAAAGCTTCTTTCCAGTTTTGAACGGAAGATATTTCCTTTTTCACCATAGCCCTCTATGGGCTTCCAAATATCCCTTTGCCAATTCCACAAGAACAGCCTTAGCGAAAGGCTTCTTGAAGGGAAAGATGTAACTCTGTGAGATGAATTAACAGAACATAGAACAGTTTCTCAGAAAGCTTCTTTCCAGTTTTGAACGGAAGATATTTCCTTTTTCACCATAGCCCTCTATGGGATTCCAAATATCCCTTTTCCAATTCCACAAGAACAACCTTGGCGAAAGGCTTCTTGAAGGGAAAGATGTAACTCTGTAAGATGAATTAACAGAACACAGAGCAGTTTCTCAGAAAGCTTCTTTCCAGTTTTGAACGGAAGATATTTCCTTTTTCACCATAGCCCTCTATGGGCTTCCAAATATCCCTTTGCCAATTCCACAAGAACAGCCTTAGCGAAAGGCTTCTTGAAGGGAAAGATGTAACTCTGTGAGATGAATTAACAGAACATAGAAGAGTTTCTCAGAAAGCTTCTTTCCAGTTTTGACCGGAAGATATTTCCTTTTTCACCATAGCCCTCTATGGGCTTCCAAATATCCCTTTGCCAATTCCACAAGAACAGCCTTAGCGAAAGGCTTCTTGAAGGGAAAGATGTAATTCTGTGAGATGAGTTAACAGAACACAGAGCAGTTTCTCAGAAAACTTCTTTCCAGTTTTGAACGGAAGTTATTTCCTTTTTCACCATAGCCCTCTAGGGGCTTCCAAATATCCCTTTGCCAATTGCACAAGAACATCCTTAGCGAAAGGATTCTTGAAGGGAAAGATGTAACTCTCTGAGATGAATTAACAGAACACAGAGCAGTTTCTTAGAAAGCTTCTTTCCACTTTTGAACGGAAGATATTTTCTTTTTCACCATAGGCCTCTATGGGCTTCCAAATATCCCTTTGCCAATTCCACAAGAGCAGGCTTAGCGAAAGGCTTCTTGAAGGGAAAGATGTAACTCTGTGAGATGAATTAACAGAACACAGAGCAGTTTCTCAGAAAGCTTCTTTCCAGTTTTGAACGGAAGATATTTCCTTTTTCACCATAGCCCTCTATAGGCTTCCAAATATCCCTTTGCCAATTCCCCAAGAACAGCCTTAGCGAAAGGCTTCTTGAAGGGAAAGATGTAACTCTGGGAGATGAATTAACAGAACACAGAGCAGTTTCTCAGAAAGCTTCTTTCCAGTTATGAACGGAAGATATTTCCTTTTTCACCATAGCCCTCTATGGGCTTCCAAATATCCCTTTGCCAATTCCACAAGAACAACCTTAGCGAAAGCTTTCTAGAAGGGAAAGATGTAACTCTGTGAGATGAATTAACAGAACACAGAGCAGTTTCTCAGAAAGATTCTTTCCAGTTTTGAACGGAAGATATTTCCTTTTTCTCCATAGCCCTCTATGGGCTACCAAATATCCCTTTGCCAATTCCACAAGAACAGCCTTAGCGAAAGGCATCTTGAAGGGAAAGATGTAACTCTGTGAGATGAATTAACAGAACACAGAGCAGTTTCTCAGAAAGCTTCTTTCCAGTTTTGAACGGAAGATATTTCCTTTTTCACCATAGCCCTCTATGGGCTTCCAAATATCCCTTTGCCAATTCCACAAGAACACCTTAGCGAAAGGCTACTTGAAGGGAAAGATGTAACTCTGTGAGATGAATTAACAGAACACAGAGCAGTTTCTCAGAAAGCTTCTTTCCAGTTTTGAAAGGAAGATATTTCCTTTTTCTCCATAGCCCTCTATGGGCTTCCAAATATCCTTTTGCCAATTCCACAAGAACAACCTTAGCGAAAGCCTTCTGGAAGGGAAAGATATAACTCTGTGAGATGAATTAACAGAACACAGAGCAGTTTCTCAGAAAGCTTCTTTCCAGTTTTGAACGGAAGATATTTCCTTTTTCACCATAGCCCAGTATGGGTTACCAAATATCCCTTTGCCAATTCCACAAGAACAGCCTTAGAGAAAGGCATCTTGAAGGGAAAGATGTAACTCTGTGAGATGAATTAACAGAACACACAGCAGTTTCTCAGAAAGCTTCTTTCCAGTTTTGAACGGAAGATATTTCCTTTTTCACCATAGCCCTCTATGGGCTTCCAAATATCGCTTTTCCAATTCCACAATAACAGCCTTAGCGAAAGGCTTCTTGAAGGGAAAGATGTAACTCTGTGAGATGAATTAACAGAACACAGAGCAGTTTCTCAGAAAGCTTCTTTCCAGTTTTGAACGGAAGATATTTTCTTTTTCACCATAGCCCTCTATGGGCTTCCAAATATCCCTTTGCCAATTCCACAAGAACAGCCTTAGCGAAAGGCTTCTTGAAGTTAAAGATGTAACTCTGTGAGATGAATTAACAGAACACAGAGCAGTTTCTCAGAAAGCTTCTTTCCAGTTTTGAACGGAAGATATTTCCTTTTTCACCATAG
Source organism: Chlorocebus sabaeus (assembly GCF_047675955.1). NCBI lineage: Eukaryota > Metazoa > Chordata > Mammalia > Primates > Cercopithecidae > Chlorocebus > Chlorocebus sabaeus. The sequence continues at coordinate 46,547,949 of NC_132911.1, forward strand.
CCCTCTATGGGCTTCCAAATATCCCTTTGCCAATTCCCCAAGAACAGCCTAATCGAAAGGCTTCTTGAAGGGAAAGATGTAACTCTGTGAGATGAATTAACAGAACACAGAGCAGTTTCTCAGAAAGCTTCTTTCCAGTTTTGAACGGAAGATATTTCCTTTTTCACCATAGCCCTCTATGGGCTTCCAAATATCCCTTTGCCAATTCCACAAGAACAGCCTTAGCGAAAGGCTTCTTGAAGGGAAAGATGTAACTCTGTGAGATGAATTAACAGAACATAGAACAGTTTCTCAGAAAGCTTCTTTCCAGTTTTGAACGGAAGATATTTCCTTTTTCACCATAGCCCTCTATGGGCTTCCAAATATCCCTTTGCCAATTCCACAAGAACAACCTTAGCGAAAGGCTTCTTGAAGGGAAAGATGTAACTCTGTGAGATGAATTAACAGAACACAGAGCAGTTTCTCAGAAAGCTTCTTTCCAGTTTTGAACGGAAGATATTTCCTTTTTCACCATAGCCCTCTATGGGCTTCCAAATATCCCTTTGCCAATTCCACAAGAACAGCCTTAGCGAAAGGCTTCTTGAAGGGAAAGATGTAACTCTGTGAGACGAATTAACAGAACATAGAAGAGTTTCTCAGAAAGCTTCTTTCCAGTTTTGACCGGAAGATATTTCCTTTTTCACCATAGCCCTCTATGGGCTTCCAAATATCCCTTTGCCAATTCCACAAGAACAGCCTTAGCGAAAGGCTTCTTGAAGGGAAAGATGTAATTCTGTGAGACGAATTAACAGAACACAGAGCAGTTTCTCAGAAAGCTTCTTTCCAGTTTTGAACGGAAGTTATTTCCTTTTTCACCATAGCCCTCTAGGGGCTTCCAAATATCCCTTTGCCAATTGCACAAGAACATCCTTAGCGAAAGGATTCTTGAAGGGAAAGATGTAACTCTGTGAGATGAATTAACAGAACACAGAGCAGTTTCTTAGAAAGCTTCTTTCCACTTTTGAACGGAAGATATTTCCTTTTTCACCATAGGCCTCTATGGGCTTCCAAATATCCCTTTGCCAATTCCACAAGAGCAGCCTTAGCGAAAGGCTTCTTGAAGGGAAAGATGTAACTCTTTGAGATGAATTAACAGAACACAGAGCAGTTTCTCAGAAAGCTTCTTTCCAGTTTTGAACGGAAGATATTTCCTTTTTCACCATAGCCCTCTATGGGCTTCCAAATATCCCTTTGCCAATTCCCCAAGAACAGCCTTAGCGAAAGGCTTCTTGAAGGGAAAGATGTAACTCTGTGAGATGAATTAACAGAACACAGAGCAGTTTCTCAGAAAGCTTCTTTCCAGTTATGAACGGAAGATATTTCCTTTTTCACCATAGCCCTCTATGGGCTTCCAAATATCCCTTTGCCAATTCCACAAGAACAACCTTAGCGAAAGCCTTCTAGAAGGGAAAGATGTAACTCTGTGAGATGAATTAACAGAACACAGAGCAGTTTCTCAGAAAGCTTCTTTCCAGTTTTGAACGGAAGATATTTCCTTTTTCACCATAGCCCTCTATGGGCTACCAAATATCCCTTTGCCAATTCCACAAGAACAGCCTTAGCGAAAGGCATCTTGAAGAAAAAGATGTAACTCTGTGAGATGAATTAACAGAACACAGAGCAGTTTCTCAGAAAGCTTCTTTCCAGTTTTGAAAGGAAGATATTTCCTTTTTCTCCATAGCCCTCTATGGGCTTCCAAATATCCCTTTGCCAATTCCACAAGAACAACCTTAGCGAAAGCCTTCTGGAAGGGAAAGATATAACTCTGTGAGATGAATTAACAGAACACAGAGCAGTTTCTCAGAAAGCTTCTTTCCAGTTTTGAACGGAAGATATTTCCTTTTTCACCATAGCCCAGTATGGGTTACCAAATATCCCTTTGCCAATTCCACAAGAACAGCCTTAGCGAAAGGCATCTTGAAGGGAAAGATGTAACTCTGTGAGATGAATTAACAGAACACACAGCAGTTTCTCAGAAAGCTTCTTTCCAGTTTTGAACGGAAGATATTTCCTTTTTCACCATAGCCCTCTATGGGCTTCCAAATATCGCTTTTCCAATTCCACAATAACAGCCTTAGCGAAAGGCTTCTTGAAGGGAAAGATGTAACTCTGTGAGATGAATTAACAGAACACAGAGCAGTTTCTCAGAAAGCTTCTTTCCAGTTTTGAACGGAAGATATTTTCTTTTTCACCATAGCCCTCTATGGGCTTCCAAATATCCCTTTGCCAATTCCACAAGAACAGCCTTAGCGAAAGGCTTCTTGAAGTTAAAGATGTAACTCTGTGAGATGAATTAACAGAACACAGAGCAGTTTCTCAGAAAGCTTCTTTCCAGTTTTGAACGGAAGATATTTCCTTTTTCACCAAAGCCCTCTATGGGCTTCCAAATATCCCTTTGCCAATTCCCCAAGAACAGCCTAATCGAAAGGCTTCTTGAAGGGAAAGATGTAACTCTGTGAGATGAATTAACAGAACACAGAGCAGTTTCTCAGAAAGCTTCTTTCCAGTTTTGAACGGAAGATATTTCCTTTTTCACCATAGCCCTCTATGGGCTTCCAAATATCCCTTTGCCAATTCCACAAGAACAGCCTTAGCGAAAGGCTTCTTGAAGGGAAAGATGTAACTCTGTGAGATGAATTAACAGAACATAGAACAGTTTCTCAGAAAGCTTCTTTCCAGTTTTGAACGGAAGATATTTCCTTTTTCACCATAGCCCTCTATGGGCTTCCAAATATCCCTTTGCCAATTCCACAAGAACAACCTTAGCGAAAGGCTTCTTGAAGGGAAAGATGTAACTCTGTGAGATGAATTAACAGAACACAGAGCAGTTTCTCAGAAAGCTTCTTTCCAGTTTTGAACGGAAGATATTTCCTTTTTCACCATAGCCCTCTATGGGCTTCCAAATATCCCTTTGCCAATTCCACAAGAACAGCCTTAGCGAAAGGCTTCTTGAAGGGAAAGATGTAACTCTGTGAGACGAATTAACAGAACATAGAAGAGTTTCTCAGAAAGCTTCTTTCCAGTTTTGACCGGAAGATATTTCCTTTTTCACCATAGCCCTCTATGGGCTTCCAAATATCCCTTTGCCAATTCCACAAGAACAGCCTTAGCGAAAGGCTTCTTGAAGGGAAAGATGTAATTCTGTGAGACGAATTAACAGAACACAGAGCAGTTTCTCAGAAAGCTTCTTTCCAGTTTTGAACGGAAGTTATTTCCTTTTTCACCATAGCCCTCTAGGGGCTTCCAAATATCCCTTTGCCAATTGCACAAGAACATCCTTAGCGAAAGGATTCTTGAAGGGAAAGATGTAACTCTGTGAGATGAATTAACAGAACACAGAGCAGTTTCTTAGAAAGCTTCTTTCCACTTTTGAACGGAAGATATTTCCTTTTTCACCATAGGCCTCTATGGGCTTCCAAATATCCCTTTGCCAATTCCACAAGAGCAGCCTTAGCGAAAGGCTTCTTGAAGGGAAAGATGTAACTCTTTGAGATGAATTAACAGAACACAGAGCAGTTTCTCAGAAAGCTTCTTTCCAGTTTTGAACGGAAGATATTTCCTTTTTCACCATAGCCCTCTATGGGCTTCCAAATATCCCTTTGCCAATTCCCCAAGAACAGCCTTAGCGAAAGGCTTCTTGAAGGGAAAGATGTAACTCTGTGAGATGAATTAACAGAACACAGAGCAGTTTCTCAGAAAGCTTCTTTCCAGTTATGAACGGAAGATATTTCCTTTTTCACCATAGCCCTCTATGGGCTTCCAAATATCCCTTTGCCAATTCCACAAGAACAACCTTAGCGAAAGCCTTCTAGAAGGGAAAGATGTAACTCTGTGAGATGAATTAACAGAACACAGAGCAGTTTCTCAGAAAGCTTCTTTCCAGTTTTGAACGGAAGATATTTCCTTTTTCACCATAGCCCTCTATGGGCTACCAAATATCCCTTTGCCAATTCCACAAGAACAGCCTTAGCGAAAGGCATCTTGAAGGAAAAGATGTAACTCTGTGAGATGAATTAACAGAACACAGAGCAGTTTCTCAGAAAGCTTCTTTCCAGTTTTGAACGGAAGATATTTCCTTTTTCACCATAGCCCTCTATGGGCTTCCAAATGTCCCTTTGCCAATTCCACAAGAACACCTTAGCGAAAGGCTACTTGAAAGGAAAGATGTAACTCTGTGAGATGAATTAACAGAACACAGAGCAGTTTCTCAGAAAGCTTCTTTCCAGTTTTGAAAGGAAGATATTTCCTTTTTCACCATAGCCCTCTATGGGCTTCCAAATATCCCTTTGCCAATTCCACAAGAACAACCTTAGCGAAAGCCTTCTTGAAGGGAAAGATATAACTCTGTGAGATGAATTAACAGAACACAGAGCAGTTTCTCAGAAAGCTTCTTTCCAGTTTTGAACGGAAGATATTTCCTTTTTCACCATAGCCCTCTATGGGCTTCCAAATATCCCTTTGCCAATTCCACAAGAACAACCTTAGCGAAAGCATTCTCGAAGGGAAAGATGTAACTCTGTGAGATGAATTAACAGAACACAGAGCAGTTTCTCAGAAAGCTTCTTTCCAGTTTTGAACGGAAGATATTTCCTTTTTCACCATAGCCCTGTATGGGTTACCAAATATCCCTTTGCCAATTCCACAAGAACAGCCTTAGCGAAAGGCATCTTGAAGGGAAAGATGTAACTCTGTGAGATGAATTAACAGAACACACAGCAGTTTCTCAGAAAGCTTCTTTCCAGTTTTGAACGGAAGATATTTCCTTTTTCACCATAGCCCTCTATGGGCTTCCAAATATCGCTTTTCGAATTCCACAAAAACAGCCTTAGCGAAAGGCTTCTTGAAGGGAAAGATGTAACGCTGTGAGATGAATTAACAGAACACAGAGCAGTTTCTCAGAAAGCTTCTTTCCAGTTTTGAACGGAAGATATTTTCTTTTTCACCATAGCCCTCTATGGGCTTCCAAATATCCCTTTGCCAATTCCACAAGAACAGCCTTAGCGAAAGGCTTCTTGAAGTTAAAGATGTAACTCTGTGAGATGAATTAACAGAACACAGAGCAGTTTCTCAGAAAGCTTCTTTCCAGTTTTGAACGGAAGATATTTCCTTTTTCACCATAGCCCTCTATGGGCTTCCAAATATCCCTTTGCCAATTCCCCAAGAACAGCCTAATCGAAAGGCTTCTTGAAGGGAAAGATGTAACTCTGTGAGATGAATTAACAGAACACAGAGCAGTTTCTCAGAAAGCTTCTTTCCAGTTTTGAACGGAAGATATTTCCTTTTTCACCATAGCCCTCTATGGGCTTCCAAATATCCCTTTGCCAATTCCACAAGAACAGCCTTAGCGAAAGGCTTCTTGAAGGGAAAGATGTAACTCTGTGAGATGAATTAACAGAACATAGAACAGTTTCTCAGAAAGCTTCTTTCCAGTTTTGAACGGAAGATATTTCCTTTTTCACCATAGCCCTTTATGGGCTTCCAAATATACCTTTGCCAATTCCACAAGAACAACCTTAGCGAAAGGCTTCTTGAAGGGAAAGATGTAACTCTGTGAGATGAATTAACAGAACACAGAGCAGTTTCTCAGAAAGCTTCTTTCCAGTTTTGAACGGAAGATATTTCCTTTTTCACCATAGCCCTCTATGGGCTTCCAAATATCCCTTTGCCAATTCCACAAGAACAGCCTTAGCGAAAGGCTTCTTGAAGGGAAAGATGTAACTCTGTGAGATGAATTAACAGAACATAGAAGAGTTTCTCAGAAAGCTTCTTTCCAGTTTTGACCGGAAGATATTTCCTTTTTCACCATAGCCCTCTATGGGCTTCCAAATATCCCTTTGCCAATTCCACAAGAACAGCCTTAGCGAAAGGCTTCTTGAAGGGAAAGATGTAATTCTCTGAGATGAATTAACAGAACACAGAGCAGTTTCTCAGAAAGCTTCTTTCCAGTTTTGAACGGAAGTTATTTCCTTTTTCACCATAGCCCTCTAGGGGCTTCCAAATATCCCTTTGCCAATTGCACAAGAACATCCATAGCGAAAGGATTCTTGAAGGGAAAGATGTAACTCTGTGAGATGAATTAACAGAACACAGAGCAGTTTCTTAGAAAGCTTCTTTCCACTTTTGAACGGAAGATATTTCCTTTTTCACCATAGGCCTCTATGGGCTTCCAAATATCCCTTTGCCAATTCCACAAGAGCAGCCTTAGCGAAAGGCTTCTTGAAGGGAAAGATGTAACTCTGTGAGATGAATTAACAGAACACAGAGCAGTTTCTCAGAAAGCTTCTTTCCAGTTTTGAACGGAAGATATTTCCTTTTTCACCATAGCCCTGTATGGGTTACCAAATATCCCTTTGCCAATTCCACAAGAACAGCCTTAGCGAAAGGCATCTTGAAGGGAAAGATGTAACTCTGTGAGATTAATTAACAGAACACACAGCAGTTTCTCAGAAAGCTTCTTTCCAGTTTTGAACGGAAGATATTTCCTTTTTCACCATAGCCCTCTATGGGCTTCCAAATATCCCTTTGTCAATTCCACAAGAACACCTTAGCGAAAGGCTACTTGAAGGGAAAGATGTAACTCTGTGAGATGAATTAACAGTACACAGAGCAGTTTCTCAGAAAGCTTCTTTCCAGTTTTGAACGGAAGATATTTTCTTTTTCACCATAGCCCTCTATGGGCTTCCAAATATCCCTTTGCCAATTCCACAAGAACAGCCTTAGCGAAAGGCTTCTTGAAGTTAAAGATGTAACTCTGTGAGATGAATTAACAGAACACAGAGCAGTTTCTCAGAAAGCTTCTTTCCAGTTTTGAACGGAAGATATTTCCTTTTTCACCACAGCCCTCTATGGGCTTCCAAATATCCCTTTGCCAATTCCCCAAGAACAGCTTTAGCGAAAGGCTTCTTGAAGGGAAAGATGTAACTCTGTGAGATGAATTAACAGAACACAGAGCAGTTTCTCAGAAAGCTTCTTTCCAGTTTTGAACGGAAGATATTTCCTTTTTCACCATAGCCCTCTATGGGCTTCCAAATATCCCTTTGCCAATTCCACAAGAACAGCCTTAGAGAAAGGCTTCTTGAAGGGAAAGATGTAACTCTGTGAGATGAATTAACAGAACACAGAGCAGTTTCTCAGAAAGCTTCTTTCCAGTTTTGAACGTAAGATATTTCCTTTTTCAACATAGCCATCTATGGGCTTCCAAATATCCCTTTGCCAACTCCACAAGTACAGCCTTAGCGAAAGGCTTCTTGAAGGTAAAGATGTAACTCTGTGAGATGAATTAACAGAACACAGAGCAGTTTCTCAGAAAGCTTCTTTCCAGTTTTGAACGGAAGATATTTCCTTTTTCACCATAGCCCTCTATGGGCTTCCAAATATCCCTTTGCCAATTCCACAAGAACACCTTAGCGAAAGGCTACTTGAAGGGAAAGATGTAACTCTGTGAGATGAATTAACAGAACACAGAGCAGTTTCTCAGAAAGCTTCTTTCCAGTTTTGAAAGGAAGATATTTCCTTTTTCACCATAGCCCTCTATGGGCTTCCAAATATCCCTTTGCCAATTCCACAAGAACAACCTTAGCGAAAGCCTTCTGGAAGGGAAAGATATAACTCTGTGAGATGAATTAACAGAACACAGAGCAGTTTCTCAGAAAGCTTCTTTCCAGTTTTGAACGGAAGATATTTCCTTTTTCACCATAGCCCTGTATGGGTTACCAAATATCCCTTTGCCAATTCCACAAGAACAGCCTTAGCGAAAGGCATCTTGAAGGGAAAGATGTAACTCTGTGAGATGAATTAACAGAACACACAGCAGTTTCTCAGAAAGCTTCTTTCCAGTTTTGAACGGAAGATATTTCCTTTTTCACCATAGCCCTCTATGGGCTTCCAAATATCGCTTTTCGAATTCCACAAAAACAGCCTTAGCGAAAGGCTTCTTGAAGGGAAAGATGTAACTCTGTGAGATGAATTAACAGAACACAGAGCAGTTTCTCAGAAAGCTTCTTTCCAGTTTTGAAGGGAAGATATTTTCTTTTTCACCATAGCCCTCTATGGGCTTCCAAATATCCCTTTGCCAATTCCACAAGAACAGCCTTAGCGAAAGGCTTCTTGAAGTTAAAGATGTAACTCTGTGAGATGAATTAACAGAACACAGAGCAGTTTCTCAGAAAGCTTCTTTCCAGTTTTGAACGGAAGATATTTCCTTTTTCACCATAGCCCTCTATGGGCTTCCAAATATCCCTTTGCCAATTCCCCAAGAACAGCCTAATCGAAAGGCTTCTTGAAGGGAAAGATGTAATCCTGTGAGACGAATTAACAGGACACAGAGCAGTTTCTCAGAAAGGTTCTTTCCAGTTTTGAACGGAAGATATTTCCTTTTTCACCATAGCCCTCTATGGGCTTCCAAATATCGCTTTTCCAATTCCACAAAAACAGCCTTAGCGAAAGGCTTCTTGAAGGGAAAGATGTAACTCTGTGAGATGAATTAACAGAACACAGAGCAGTTTCTCAGAAAGCTTCTTTCCAGTTTTGAACGGAAGATATTTTCTTTTTCACCATAGCCCTCTATGGGCTTCCAAATATCCCTTTGCCAATTCCACAAGAACAGCCTTAGCGAAAGGCTTCTTGAAGTTAAAGATGTAACTCTGTGAGATGAATTAACAGAACACAGAGCAGTTTCTCAGAAAGCTTCTTTCCAGTTTTGAACGGAAGATATTTCCTTTTTCACCATAGCCCTCTATTGGCTTCCAAATATCCCTTTGCCAATTCCCCAAGAACAGCCTAATCGAAAGGCTTCTTTAAGGGAAAGATGTAACTCTGTGAGATGAATTAACAGAACACAGAGCAGTTTCTCAGAAAGCTTCTTTCCAGTTTTGAACGGAAGATATTTCCTTTTTCACCATAGCCCTCTATGGGCTTCCAAATATCCCTTTGCCAATTCCACAAGAACAGCCTTAGCGAAAGGCTTCTTGAAGGGAAAGAAGTAACTCTGTGAGATGAATTAACAGAACATAGAACAGTTTCTCAGAAAGCTTCTTTCCAGTTTTGAACGGAAGATATTTCCTTTTTCACCATAGCCCTCTATGGGATTCCAAATATCCCTTTTCCAATTCCACAAGAACAACCTTGGCGAAAGGCTTCTTGAAGGGAAAGATGTAACTCTGTAAGATGAATTAACAGAACACAGAGCAGTTTCTCAGAAAGCTTCTTTCCAGTTTTGAACGGAAGATATTTCCTTTTTCACCATAGCCCTCTATGGGCTTCCAAATATCCCTTTGCCAATTCCACAAGAACAGCCTTAGCGAAAGGCTTCTTGAAGGGAAAGATGTAACTCTGTGAGATGAATTAACAGAACATAGAAGAGTTTCTCAGAAAGCTTCTTTCCAGTTTTGACCGGAAGATATTTCCTTTTTCACCATAGCCCTCTATGGGCTTCCAAATATCCCTTTGCCAATTCCACAAGAACAGCCTTAGCGAAAGGCTTCTTGAAGGGAAAGATGTAATTCTGTGAGATGAGTTAACAGAACACAGAGCAGTTTCTCAGAAAACTTCTTTCCAGTTTTGAACGGAAGTTATTTCCTTTTTCACCATAGCCCTCTAGGGGCTTCCAAATATCCCTTTGCCAATTGCACAAGAACATCCTTAGCGAAAGGATTCTTGAAGGGAAAGATGTAACTCTCTGAGATGAATTAACAGAACACAGAGCAGTTTCTTAGAAAGCTTCTTTCCACTTTTGAACGGAAGATATTTCCTTTTTCACCATAGGCCTCTATGGGCTTCCAAATATCCCTTTGCCAATTCCACAAGAGCAGGCTTAGCGAAAGGCTTCTTGAAGGGAAAGATGTAACTCTGTGAGATGAATTAACAGAACACAGAGCAGTTTCTCAGAAAGCTTCTTTCCAGTTTTGAACGGAAGATATTTCCTTTTTCACCATAGCCCTCTATAGGCTTCCAAATATCCCTTTGCCAATTCCCCAAGAACAGCCTTAGCGAAAGGCTTCTTGAAGGGAAAGATGTAACTCTGGGAGATGAATTAACAGAACACAGAGCAGTTTCTCAGAAAGCTTCTTTCCAGTTATGAACGGAAGATATTTCCTTTTTCACCATAGCCCTCTATGGGCTTCCAAATATCCCTTTGCCAATTCCACAAGAACAACCTTAGCGAAAGCTTTCTAGAAGGGAAAGATGTAACTCTGTGAGATGAATTAACAGAACACAGAGCAGTTTCTCAGAAAGATTCTTTCCAGTTTTGAACGGAAGATATTTCCTTTTTCTCCATAGCCCTCTATGGGCTACCAAATATCCCTTTGCCAATTCCACAAGAACAGCCTTAGCGAAAGGCATCTTGAAGGGAAAGATGTAACTCTGTGAGATGAATTAACAGAACACAGAGCAGTTTCTCAGAAAGCTTCTTTCCAGTTTTGAACGGAAGATATTTCCTTTTTCACCATAGCCCTCTATGGGCTTCCAAATATCCCTTTGCCAATTCCACAAGAACACCTTAGCGAAAGGCTACTTGAAGGGAAAGATGTAACTCTGTGAGATGAATTAACAGAACACACAGCAGTTTCTCAGAAAGCTTCTTTCCAGTTTTGAACGGAAGATATTTCCTTTTTCACCATAGCCCTCTATGGGCTTCCAAATATCGCTTTTCCAATTCCACAATAACAGCCTTAGCGAAAGGCTTCTTGAAGGGAAAGATGTAACTCTGTGAGATGAATTAACAGAACACAGAGCAGTTTCTCAGAAAGCTTCTTTCCAGTTTTGAACGGAAGATATTTTCTTTTTCACCATAGCCCTCTATGGGCTTCCAAATATCCCTTTGCCAATTCCACAAGAACAGCCTTAGCGAAAGGCTTCTTGAAGTTAAAGATGTAACTCTGTGAGATGAATTAACAGAACACAGAGCAGTTTCTCAGAAAGCTTCTTTCCAGTTTTGAACGGAAGATATTTCCTTTTTCACCATAGCCCTCTATGGGCTTCCAAATATCCCTTTGCCAATTCCCCAAGAACAGCCTAATCGAAAGGCTTCTTGAAGGGAAAGATGTAACTCTGTGAGATGAATTAACAGAACACAGAGCAGTTTCTCAGAAAGCTTCTTTCCAGTTTTGAACGGAAGATATTTCCTTTTTCACCATAGCCCTCTATGGGCTTCCAAATATCCCTTTGCCAATTCCACAAGAACAGCCTTAGCGAAAGGCTTCTTGAAGGGAAAGATGTAACTCTGTGAGATGAATTAACAGAACACAGAGCAGTTTCTCAGAAAGCTTCTTTCCAGTTTTGAACGGAAGATATTTCCTTTTTCACCATAGCCCTCTATGGGCTTCCAAATATCCCTTTGCCAATTCCACAAGAACAGCCTTAGCGAAAGGCTTCTTGAAGGGAAAGATGTAACTCTGTGAGACGAATTAACAGAACATAGAAGAGTTTCTCAGAAAGCTTCTTTCCAGTTTTGACCGGAAGATATTTCCTTTTTCACCATAGCCCTCTATGGGCTTCCAAATATCCCTTTGCCAATTCCACAAGAACAGCCTTAGCGAAAGGCTTCTTGAAGGGAAAGATGTAATTCTGTGAGACGAATTAACAGAACACAGAGCAGTTTCTCAGAAAGCTTCTTTCCAGTTTTGAACGGAAGTTATTTCCTTTTTCACCATAGCCCTCTAGGGGCTTCCAAATATCCCTTTGCCAATTGCACAAGAACATCCTTAGCGAAAGGATTCTTGAAGGGAAAGATGTAACTCTGTGAGATGAATTAACAGAACACAGAGCAGTTTCTTAGAAAGCTTCTTTCCACTTTTGAACGGAAGATATTTCCTTTTTCACCATAGGCCTCTATGGGCTTCCAAATATCCCTTTGCCAATTCCACAAGAGCAGCCTTAGCGAAAGGCTTCTTGAAGGGAAAGATGTAACTCTTTGAGATGAATTAACAGAACACAGAGCAGTTTCTCAGAAAGCTTCTTTCCAGTTTTGAACGGAAGATATTTCCTTTTTCACCATAGCCCTCTATGGGCTTCCAAATATCCCTTTGCCAATTCCACAAGAACACCTTAGCGAAAGGCTACTTGAAGGGAAAGATGTAACTCTGTGAGATGAATTAACAGAACACACAGCAGTTTCTCAGAAAGCTTCTTTCCAGTTTTGAACGGAAGATATTTCCTTTTTCACCATAGCCCTCTATGGGCTTCCAAATATCGCTTTTCCAATTCCACAATAACAGCCTTAGCGAAAGGCTTCTTGAAGGGAAAGATGTAACTCTGTGAGATGAATTAACAGAACACAGAGCAGTTTCTCAGAAAGCTTCTTTCCAGTTTTGAACGGAAGATATTTTCTTTTTCACCATAGCCCTCTATGGGCTTCCAAATATCCCTTTGCCAATTCCACAAGAACAGCCTTAGCGAAAGGCTTCTTGAAGTTAAAGATGTAACTCTGTGAGATGAATTAACAGAACACAGAGCAGTTTCTCAGAAAGCTTCTTTCCAGTTTTGAACGGAAGATATTTCCTTTTTCACCATAGCCCTCTATGGGCTTCCAAATATCCCTTTGCCAATTCCCCAAGAACAGCCTAATCGAAAGGCTTCTTGAAGGGAAAGATGTAACTCTGTGAGATGAATTAACAGAACACAGAGCAGTTTCTCAGAAAGCTTCTTTCCAGTTTTGAACGGAAGATATTTCCTTTTTCACCATAGCCCTCTATGGGCTTCCAAATATCCCTTTGCCAATTCCACAAGAACAGCCTTAGCGAAAGGCTTCTTGAAGGGAAAGATGTAACTCTGTGAGATGAATTAACAGAACATAGAACAGTTTCTCAGAAAGCTTCTTTCCAGTTTTGAACGGAAGATATTTCCTTTTTCACCATAGCCCTCTATGGGCTTCCAAATATCCCTTTGCCAATTCCACAAGAACAACCTTAGCGAAAGGCTTCTTGAAGGGAAAGATGTAACTCTGTGAGATGAATTAACAGAACACAGAGCAGTTTCTCAGAAAGCTTCTTTCCAGTTTTGAACGGAAGATATTTCCTTTTTCACCATAGCCCTCTATGGGCTTCCAAATATCCCTTTGCCAATTCCACAAGAACAGCCTTAGCGAAAGGCTTCTTGAAGGGAAAGATGTAACTCTGTGAGACGAATTAACAGAACATAGAAGAGTTTCTCACAAAGCTTCTTTCCAGTTTTGACCGGAAGATATTTCCTTTTTCACCATAGCCCTCTATGGGCTTCCAAATATCCCTTTGCCAATTCCACAAGAACAGCCTTAGCGAAAGGCTTCTTGAAGGGAAAGATGTAATTCTGTGAGACGAATTAACAGAACACAGAGCAGTTTCTCAGAAAGCTTCTTTCCAGTTTTGAACGGAAGTTATTTCCTTTTTCACCATAGCCCTCTAGGGGCTTCCAAATATCCCTTTGCCAATTGCACAAGAACATCCTTAGCGAAAGGATTCTTGAAGGGAAAGATGTAACTCTGTGAGATGAATTAACAGAACACAGAGCAGTTTCTTAGAAAGCTTCTTTCCACTTTTGAACGGAAGATATTTCCTTTTTCACCATAGGCCTCTATGGGCTTCCAAATATCCCTTTGCCAATTCCACAAGAGCAGCCTTAGCGAAAGGCTTCTTGAAGGGAAAGATGTAACTCTTTGAGATGAATTAACAGAACACAGAGCAGTTTCTCAGAAAGCTTCTTTCCAGTTTTGAACGGAAGATATTTCCTTTTTCACCATAGCCCTCTATGGGCTTCCAAATATCCCTTTGCCAATTCCCCAAGAACAGCCTTAGCGAAAGGCTTCTTGAAGGGAAAGATGTAACTCTGTGAGATGAATTAACAGAACACAGAGCAGTTTCTCAGAAAGCTTCTTTCCAGTTATGAACGGAAGATATTTCCTTTTTCACCATAGCCCTCTATGGGCTTCCAAATATCCCTTTGCCAATTCCACAAGAACAACCTTAGCGAAAGCCTTCTAGAAGGGAAAGATGTAACTCTGTGAGATGAATTAACAGAACACAGAGCAGTTTCTCAGAAAGCTTCTTTCCAGTTTTGAACGGAAGATATTTCCTTTTTCACCATAGCCCTCTATGGGCTACCAAATATCCCTTTGCCAATTCCACAAGAACAGCCTTAGCGAAAGGCATCTTGAAGAAAAAGATGTAACTCTGTGAGATGAATTAACAGAACACAGAGCAGTTTCTCAGAAAGCTTCTTTCCAGTTTTGAAAGGAAGATATTTCCTTTTTCTCCATAGCCCTCTATGGGCTTCCAAATATCCCTTTGCCAATTCCACAAGAACAACCTTAGCGAAAGCCTTCTGGAAGGGAAAGATATAACTCTGTGAGATGAATTAACAGAACACAGAGCAGTTTCTCAGAAAGCTTCTTTCCAGTTTTGAACGGAAGATATTTCCTTTTTCACCATAGCCCAGTATGGGTTACCAAATATCCCTTTGCCAATTCCACAAGAACAGCCTTAGCGAAAGGCATCTTGAAGGGAAAGATGTAACTCTGTGAGATGAATTAACAGAACACACAGCAGTTTCTCAGAAAGCTTCTTTCCAGTTTTGAACGGAAGATATTTCCTTTTTCACCATAGCCCTCTATGGGCTTCCAAATATCGCTTTTCCAATTCCACAATAACAGCCTTAGCGAAAGGCTTCTTGAAGGGAAAGATGTAACTCTGTGAGATGAATTAACAGAACACAGAGCAGTTTCTCAGAAAGCTTCTTTCCAGTTTTGAACGGAAGATATTTTCTTTTTCACCATAGCCCTCTATGGGCTTCCAAATATCCCTTTGCCAATTCCACAAGAACAGCCTTAGCGAAAGGCTTCTTGAAGTTAAAGATGTAACTCTGTGAGATGAATTAACAGAACACAGAGCAGTTTCTCAGAAAGCTTCTTTCCAGTTTTGAACGGAAGATATTTCCTTTTTCACCAAAGCCCTCTATGGGCTTCCAAATATCCCTTTGCCAATTCCCCAAGAACAGCCTAATCGAAAGGCTTCTTGAAGGGAAAGATGTAACTCTGTGAGATGAATTAACAGAACACAGAGCAGTTTCTCAGAAAGCTTCTTTCCAGTTTTGAACGGAAGATATTTCCTTTTTCACCATAGCCCTCTATGGGCTTCCAAATATCCCTTTGCCAATTCCACAAGAACAGCCTTAGCGAAAGGCTTCTTGAAGGGAAAGATGTAACTCTGTGAGATGAATTAACAGAACATAGAACAGTTTCTCAGAAAGCTTCTTTCCAGTTTTGAACGGAAGATATTTCCTTTTTCACCATAGCCCTCTATGGGCTTCCAAATATCCCTTTGCCAATTCCACAAGAACAACCTTAGCGAAAGGCTTCTTGAAGGGAAAGATGTAACTCTGTGAGATGAATTAACAGAACACAGAGCAGTTTCTCAGAAAGCTTCTTTCCAGTTTTGAACGGAAGATATTTCCTTTTTCACCATAGCCCTCTATGGGCTTCCAAATATCCCTTTGCCAATTCCACAAGAACAGCCTTAGCGAAAGGCTTCTTGAAGGGAAAGATGTAACTCTGTGAGACGAATTAACAGAACATAGAAGAGTTTCTCAGAAAGCTTCTTTCCAGTTTTGACCGGAAGATATTTCCTTTTTCACCATAGCCCTCTATGGGCTTCCAAATATCCCTTTGCCAATTCCACAAGAACAGCCTTAGCGAAAGGCTTCTTGAAGGGAAAGATGTAATTCTGTGAGACGAATTAACAGAACACAGAGCAGTTTCTCAGAAAGCTTCTTTCCAGTTTTGAACGGAAGTTATTTCCTTTTTCACCATAGCCCTCTAGGGGCTTCCAAATATCCCTTTGCCAATTGCACAAGAACATCCTTAGCGAAAGGATTCTTGAAGGGAAAGATGTAACTCTGTGAGATGAATTAACAGAACACAGAGCAGTTTCTTAGAAAGCTTCTTTCCACTTTTGAACGGAAGATATTTCCTTTTTCACCATAGGCCTCTATGGGCTTCCAAATATCCCTTTGCCAATTCCACAAGAGCAGCCTTAGCGAAAGGCTTCTTGAAGGGAAAGATGTAACTCTTTGAGATGAATTAACAGAACACAGAGCAGTTTCTCAGAAAGCTTCTTTCCAGTTTTGAACGGAAGATATTTCCTTTTTCACCATAGCCCTCTATGGGCTTCCAAATATCCCTTTGCCAATTCCCCAAGAACAGCCTTAGCGAAAGGCTTCTTGAAGGGAAAGATGTAACTCTGTGAGATGAATTAACAGAACACAGAGCAGTTTCTCAGAAAGCTTCTTTCCAGTTATGAACGGAAGATATTTCCTTTTTCACCATAGCCCTCTATGGGCTTCCAAATATCCCTTTGCCAATTCCACAAGAACAACCTTAGCGAAAGCCTTCTAGAAGGGAAAGATGTAACTCTGTGAGATGAATTAACAGAACACAGAGCAGTTTCTCAGAAAGCTTCTTTCCAGTTTTGAACGGAAGATATTTCCTTTTTCACCATAGCCCTCTATGGGCTACCAAATATCCCTTTGCCAATTCCACAAGAACAGCCTTAGCGAAAGGCATCTTGAAGGAAAAGATGTAACTCTGTGAGATGAATTAACAGAACACAGAGCAGTTTCTCAGAAAGCTTCTTTCCAGTTTTGAACGGAAGATATTTCCTTTTTCACCATAGCCCTCTATGGGCTTCCAAATGTCCCTTTGCCAATTCCACAAGAACACCTTAGCGAAAGGCTACTTGAAAGGAAAGATGTAACTCTGTGAGATGAATTAACAGAACACAGAGCAGTTTCTCAGAAAGCTTCTTTCCAGTTTTGAAAGGAAGATATTTCCTTTTTCACCATAGCCCTCTATGGGCTTCCAAATATCCCTTTGCCAATTCCACAAGAACAACCTTAGCGAAAGCCTTCTTGAAGGGAAAGATATAACTCTGTGAGATGAATTAACAGAACACAGAGCAGTTTCTCAGAAAGCTTCTTTCCAGTTTTGAACGGAAGATATTTCCTTTTTCACCATAGCCCTCTATGGGCTTCCAAATATCCCTTTGCCAATTCCACAAGAACAACCTTAGCGAAAGCATTCTCGAAGGGAAAGATGTAACTCTGTGAGATGAATTAACAGAACACAGAGCAGTTTCTCAGAAAGCTTCTTTCCAGTTTTGAACGGAAGATATTTCCTTTTTCACCATAGCCCTCTATGGGCTACCAAATATCCCTTTGCCAATTCCACAAGAACAGCCTTAGCGAAAGGCTTCTTGAAGGGAAAGATGTAACTCTGTGAGATGAATTAACAGAACACAGAGCAGTTTCTCAGAAAGCTTCTTTCCAGTTTTGAACGGAAGATATTTTCTTTTTCACCATAGCCCTCTATGGGCTTCCAAATCTCCCTTTGCCAATTCCACAAGAACAGCCTTAGCGAAAGGCTTCTTGAAGTTAAAGATGTAACTCTGTGAGATGAATTAACAGAACACAGAGCAGTTTCTCAGAAAGCTTCTTTCCAGTTTTGAACGGAAGATATTTCCTTTTTCACCATAGCCCTCTATGGGCTTCCAAATATCCCTTTGCCAATTCCACAAGAACAGACTTAGCGAAAGGCTTCTTGAAGGGAAAGATGTAACTCTGTGAGATGAATTAACAGAACACAGAGCAGTTTCTCAGAAAGCTTCTTTCCAGTTTTGAACGGAAGATATTTCCTTTTTCACCATAGCCCTCTATTGGCTTCCAAATATCCCTTTGCCAATTCCACAAGAACAGCCTTAGCGAAAGGCTTCCTGAAGGTAAAGATGTAACTCTGTGAGATGAATTAACAGAACACAGAGCAGTTTCTCAGAAAGCTTCTTTCCAGTTTTGAACGGAAGATATTTCCTTTTTCACCATAGCCCTCTATGGGCTTCCAAATATCCCTTTGCCAATTCCACAAGAAGAGCTTTAGCGAAAGGCTTCTTGAAGGGAAAGATGTAACTCTGTGAGATGAATTAACAGAACACAGAGCAGTTTCTCAGAAAGCTTCTTTCCAGTTTTGAACGGAAGATATTTCCTTTTTCACCATAGCCCTCTATGGGCTTCCAAATATCCCTTTGCCAATTCCACAAGAACAGCCTTAGAGAAAGGCTTCTTGAAGGGAAAGATGTAACTCTGTGAGATGAATTAACAGAACACAGAGCAGTTTCTCAGAAAGCTTCTTTCCAGTTTTGAACGGAAGATATTTCCTTTTTCAACATAGCCATCTATGGGCTTCCAAATATCCCTTTGCCAACTCCACAAGTACAGCCTTAGCGAAAGGCTTCTTGAAGGTAAAGATGTAACTCTGTGAGATGAATTAACAGAACACAGAGCAGTTTCTCAGAAAGCTTCTTTCCAGTTTTGAACGGAAGATATTTTCTTTTTCACCATAGCCCTCTATGGGCTTCCAAATATCCCTTTGCCAATTCCACAAGAACAGCCTTAGCGAAAGGCTTCTTGAAGTTAAAGATGTAACTCTGTGAGATGAATTAACAGAACACAGAGCAGTTTCTCAGAAAGCTTCTTTCCAGTTTTGAACGGAAGATATTTCCTTTTTCACCATAGCCCTCTATGGGCTTCCAAATATCCCTTTGCCAATTCCCCAAGAACAGCCTAATCGAAAGGCTTCTTGAAGGGAAAGATGTAACTCTGTGAGATGAATTAACAGAACACAGAGCAGTTTCTCAGAAAGCTTCTTTCCAGTTTTGAACGGAAGATATTTCCTTTTTCACCATAGCCCTCTATGGGCTTCCAAATATCCCTTTGCCAATTCCACAAGAACAGCCTTAGCGAAAGGCTTCTTGAAGGGAAAGATGTAACTCTGTGAGATGAATTAACAGAACATAGAACAGTTTCTCAGAAAGCTTCTTTCCAGTTTTGAACGGAAGATATTTCCTTTTTCACCATAGCCCTCTATGGGCTTCCAAATATCCCTTTGCCAATTCCACAAGAACAACCTTAGCGAAAGGCTTCTTGAAGGGAAAGATGTAACTCTGTGAGATGAATTAACAGAACACAGAGCAGTTTCTCAGAAAGCTTCTTTCCAGTTTTGAACGGAAGATATTTCCTTTTTCACCATAGCCCTCTATGGGCTTCCAAATATCCCTTTGCCAATTCCACAAGAACAGCCTTAGCGAAAGGCTTCTTGAAGGGAAAGATGTAACTCTGTGAGACGAATTAACAGAACATAGAAGAGTTTCTCAGAAAGCTTCTTTCCAGTTTTGACCGGAAGATATTTCCTTTTTCACCATAGCCCTCTATGGGCTTCCAAATATCCCTTTGCCAATTCCACAAGAACAGCCTTAGCGAAAGGCTTCTTGAAGGGAAAGATGTAATTCTGTGAGACGAATTAACAGAACACAGAGCAGTTTCTCAGAAAGCTTCTTTCCAGTTTTGAACGGAAGTTATTTCCTTTTTCACCATAGCCCTCTAGGGGCTTCCAAATATCCCTTTGCCAATTGCACAAGAACATCCTTAGCGAAAGGATTCTTGAAGGGAAAGATGTAACTCTGTGAGATGAATTAACAGAACACAGAGCAGTTTCTTAGAAAGCTTCTTTCCACTTTTGAACGGAAGATATTTCCTTTTTCACCATAGGCCTCTATGGGCTTCCAAATATCCCTTTGCCAATTCCACAAGAGCAGCCTTAGCGAAAGGCTTCTTGAAGGGAAAGATGTAACTCTTTGAGATGAATTAACAGAACACAGAGCAGTTTCTCAGAAAGCTTCTTTCCAGTTTTGAACGGAAGATATTTCCTTTTTCACCATAGCCCTCTATGGGCTTCCAAATATCCCTTTGCCAATTCCCCAAGAACAGCCTTAGCGAAAGGCTTCTTGAAGGGAAAGATGTAACTCTGTGAGATGAATTAACAGAACACAGAGCAGTTTCTCAGAAAGCTTCTTTCCAGTTATGAACGGAAGATATTTCCTTTTTCACCATAGCCCTCTATGGGCTTCCAAATATCCCTTTGCCAATTCCACAAGAACAACCTTAGCGAAAGCCTTCTAGAAGGGAAAGATGTAACTCTGTGAGATGAATTAACAGAACACAGAGCAGTTTCTCAGAAAGCTTCTTTCCAGTTTTGAACGGAAGATATTTCCTTTTTCACCATAGCCCTCTATGGGCTACCAAATATCCCTTTGCCAATTCCACAAGAACAGCCTTAGCGAAAGGCATCTTGAAGAAAAAGATGTAACTCTGTGAGATGAATTAACAGAACACAGAGCAGTTTCTCAGAAAGCTTCTTTCCAGTTTTGAAAGGAAGATATTTCCTTTTTCTCCATAGCCCTCTATGGGCTTCCAAATATCCCTTTGCCAATTCCACAAGAACAACCTTAGCGAAAGCCTTCTGGAAGGGAAAGATATAACTCTGTGAGATGAATTAACAGAACACAGAGCAGTTTCTCAGAAAGCTTCTTTCCAGTTTTGAACGGAAGATATTTCCTTTTTCACCATAGCCCAGTATGGGTTACCAAATATCCCTTTGCCAATTCCACAAGAACAGCCTTAGCGAAAGGCATCTTGAAGGGAAAGATGTAACTCTGTGAGATGAATTAACAGAACACACAGCAGTTTCTCAGAAAGCTTCTTTCCAGTTTTGAACGGAAGATATTTCCTTTTTCACCATAGCCCTCTATGGGCTTCCAAATATCGCTTTTCCAATTCCACAATAACAGCCTTAGCGAAAGGCTTCTTGAAGGGAAAGATGTAACTCTGTGAGATGAATTAACAGAACACAGAGCAGTTTCTCAGAAAGCTTCTTTCCAGTTTTGAACGGAAGATATTTTCTTTTTCACCATAGCCCTCTATGGGCTTCCAAATATCCCTTTGCCAATTCCACAAGAACAGCCTTAGCGAAAGGCTTCTTGAAGTTAAAGATGTAACTCTGTGAGATGAATTAACAGAACACAGAGCAGTTTCTCAGAAAGCTTCTTTCCAGTTTTGAACGGAAGATATTTCCTTTTTCACCAAAGCCCTCTATGGGCTTCCAAATATCCCTTTGCCAATTCCCCAAGAACAGCCTAATCGAAAGGCTTCTTGAAGGGAAAGATGTAACTCTGTGAGATGAATTAACAGAACACAGAGCAGTTTCTCAGAAAGCTTCTTTCCAGTTTTGAACGGAAGATATTTCCTTTTTCACCATAGCCCTCTATGGGCTTCCAAATATCCCTTTGCCAATTCCACAAGAACAGCCTTAGCGAAAGGCTTCTTGAAGGGAAAGATGTAACTCTGTGAGATGAATTAACAGAACATAGAACAGTTTCTCAGAAAGCTTCTTTCCAGTTTTGAACGGAAGATATTTCCTTTTTCACCATAGCCCTCTATGGGCTTCCAAATATCCCTTTGCCAATTCCACAAGAACAACCTTAGCGAAAGGCTTCTTGAAGGGAAAGATGTAACTCTGTGAGATGAATTAACAGAACACAGAGCAGTTTCTCAGAAAGCTTCTTTCCAGTTTTGAACGGAAGATATTTCCTTTTTCACCATAGCCCTCTATGGGCTTCCAAATATCCCTTTGCCAATTCCACAAGAACAGCCTTAGCGAAAGGCTTCTTGAAGGGAAAGATGTAACTCTGTGAGACGAATTAACAGAACATAGAAGAGTTTCTCAGAAAGCTTCTTTCCAGTTTTGACCGGAAGATATTTCCTTTTTCACCATAGCCCTCTATGGGCTTCCAAATATCCCTTTGCCAATTCCACAAGAACAGCCTTAGCGAAAGGCTTCTTGAAGGGAAAGATGTAATTCTGTGAGACGAATTAACAGAACACAGAGCAGTTTCTCAGAAAGCTTCTTTCCAGTTTTGAACGGAAGTTATTTCCTTTTTCACCATAGCCCTCTAGGGGCTTCCAAATATCCCTTTGCCAATTGCACAAGAACATCCTTAGCGAAAGGATTCTTGAAGGGAAAGATGTAACTCTGTGAGATGAATTAACAGAACACAGAGCAGTTTCTTAGAAAGCTTCTTTCCACTTTTGAACGGAAGATATTTCCTTTTTCACCATAGGCCTCTATGGGCTTCCAAATATCCCTTTGCCAATTCCACAAGAGCAGCCTTAGCGAAAGGCTTCTTGAAGGGAAAGATGTAACTCTTTGAGATGAATTAACAGAACACAGAGCAGTTTCTCAGAAAGCTTCTTTCCAGTTTTGAACGGAAGATATTTCCTTTTTCACCATAGCCCTCTATGGGCTTCCAAATATCCCTTTGCCAATTCCCCAAGAACAGCCTTAGCGAAAGGCTTCTTGAAGGGAAAGATGTAACTCTGTGAGATGAATTAACAGAACACAGAGCAGTTTCTCAGAAAGCTTCTTTCCAGTTATGAACGGAAGATATTTCCTTTTTCACCATAGCCCTCTATGGGCTTCCAAATATCCCTTTGCCAATTCCACAAGAACAACCTTAGCGAAAGCCTTCTAGAAGGGAAAGATGTAACTCTGTGAGATGAATTAACAGAACACAGAGCAGTTTCTCAGAAAGCTTCTTTCCAGTTTTGAACGGAAGATATTTCCTTTTTCACCATAGCCCTCTATGGGCTACCAAATATCCCTTTGCCAATTCCACAAGAACAGCCTTAGCGAAAGGCATCTTGAAGGAAAAGATGTAACTCTGTGAGATGAATTAACAGAACACAGAGCAGTTTCTCAGAAAGCTTCTTTCCAGTTTTGAACGGAAGATATTTCCTTTTTCACCATAGCCCTCTATGGGCTTCCAAATGTCCCTTTGCCAATTCCACAAGAACACCTTAGCGAAAGGCTACTTGAAAGGAAAGATGTAACTCTGTGAGATGAATTAACAGAACACAGAGCAGTTTCTCAGAAAGCTTCTTTCCAGTTTTGAAAGGAAGATATTTCCTTTTTCACCATAGCCCTCTATGGGCTTCCAAATATCCCTTTGCCAATTCCACAAGAACAACCTTAGCGAAAGCCTTCTTGAAGGGAAAGATATAACTCTGTGAGATGAATTAACAGAACACAGAGCAGTTTCTCAGAAAGCTTCTTTCCAGTTTTGAACGGAAGATATTTCCTTTTTCACCATAGCCCTCTATGGGCTTCCAAATATCCCTTTGCCAATTCCACAAGAACAACCTTAGCGAAAGCATTCTCGAAGGGAAAGATGTAACTCTGTGAGATGAATTAACAGAACACAGAGCAGTTTCTCAGAAAGCTTCTTTCCAGTTTTGAACGGAAGATATTTCCTTTTTCACCATAGCCCTCTATGGGCTTCCAAATATCCCTTTGCCAATTCCACAAGAACAGACTTAGCGAAAGGCTTCTTGAAGGGAAAGATGTAACTCTGTGAGATGAATTAACAGAACACAGAGCAGTTTCTCAGAAAGCTTCTTTCCAGTTTTGAACGGAAGATATTTCCTTTTTCACCATAGCCCTCTATTGGCTTCCAAATATCCCTTTGCCAATTCCACAAGAACAGCCTTAGCGAAAGGCTTCCTGAAGGTAAAGATGTAACTCTGTGAGATGAATTAACAGAACACAGAGCAGTTTCTCAGAAAGCTTCTTTCCAGTTTTGAACGGAAGATATTTCCTTTTTCACCATAGCCCTCTATGGGCTTCCAAATATCCCTTTGCCAATTCCACAAGAAGAGCTTTAGCGAAAGGCTTCTTGAAGGGAAAGATGTAACTCTGTGAGATGAATTAACAGAACACAGAGCAGTTTCTCAGAAAGCTTCTTTCCAGTTTTGAACGGAAGATATTTCCTTTTTCACCATAGCCCTCTATGGGCTTCCAAATATCCCTTTGCCAATTCCACAAGAACAGCCTTAGAGAAAGGCTTCTTGAAGGGAAAGATGTAACTCTGTGAGATGAATTAACAGAACACAGAGCAGTTTCTCAGAAAGCTTCTTTCCAGTTTTGAACGGAAGATATTTCCTTTTTCAACATAGCCATCTATGGGCTTCCAAATATCCCTTTGCCAACTCCACAAGTACAGCCTTAGCGAAAGGCTTCTTGAAGGTAAAGATGTAACTCTGTGAGATGAATTAACAGAACACAGAGCAGTTTCTCAGAAAGCTTCTTTCCAGTTTTGAACGGAAGATATTTCCTTTTTCACCATAGCCCTCTATGGGCTTCCAAATATCCCTTTGCCAATTCCACAAGAACACCTTAGCGAAAGGCTACTTGAAGGGAAAGATGTAACTCTGTGAGATGAATTAACAGAACACAGAGCAGTTTCTCAGAAAGCTTCTTTCCAGTTTTGAAAGGAAGATATTTCCTTTTTCACCATAGCCCTCTATGGGCTTCCAAATATCCCTTTGCCAATTCCACAAGAACAACCTTAGCGAAAGCCTTCTGGAAGGGAAAGATATAACTCTGTGAGATGAATTAACAGAACACAGAGCAGTTTCTCAGAAAGCTTCTTTCCAGTTTTGAACGGAAGATATTTCCTTTTTCACCATAGCCCTGTATGGGTTACCAAATATCCCTTTGCCAATTCCACAAGAACAGCCTTAGCGAAAGGCATCTTGAAGGGAAAGATGTAACTCTGTGAGATGAATTCACAGAACACACAGCAGTTTCTCAGAAAGCTTCTTTCCAGTTTTGAACGGAAGATATTTCCTTTTTCACCATAGCCCTCTATGGGCTTCCAAATATCGCTTTTCGAATTCCACAAAAACAGCCTTAGCGAAAGGCTTCTTGAAGGGAAAGATGTAACTCTGTGAGATGAATTAACAGAACACAGAGCAGTTTCTCAGAAAGCTTTTTTCCAGTTTTGAACGGAAGATATTTTCTTTTTCACCATAGCCCTCTATGGGCTTCCAAATATCCCTTTGCCAATTCCACAAGAACAGCCTTAGCGAAAGGCTTCTTGAAGTTAAAGATGTAACTCTGTGAGATGAATTAACAGAACACAGAGCAGTTTCTCAGAAAGCTTCTTTCCAGTTTTGAACGGAAGATATTTCCTTTTTCACCATAGCCCTCTATGGGCTTCCAAATATCCCTTTGCCAATTCCCCAAGAACAGCCTAATCGAAAGGCTTCTTGAAGGGAAAGATGTAACTCTGTGAGATGAATTAACAGAACACAGAGCAGTTTCTCAGAAAGCTTCTTTCCAGTTTTGAACGGAAGATATTTCCTTTTTCACCATAGCCCTCTATGGGCTTCCAAATATCCCTTTGCCAATTCCACAAGAACAGCCTTAGCGAAAGGCTTCTTGAAGGGAAAGATGTAACTCTGTGAGATGAATTAACAGAACATAGAACAGTTTCTCAGAAAGCTTCTTTCCAGTTTTGAACGGAAGATATTTCCTTTTTCACCATAGCCCTCTATGGGCTTCCAAATATCCCTTTGCCAATTCCACAAGAACAACCTTAGCGAAAGGCTTCTTGAAGGGAAAGATGTAACTCTGTGAGATGAATTAACAGAACACAGAGCAGTTTCTCAGAAAGCTTCTTTCCAGTTTTGAACGGAAGATATTTCCTTTTTCACCATAGCCCTCTATGGGCTTCCAAATATCCCTTTGCCAATTCCACAAGAACAGCCTTAGCGAAAGGCTTCTTGAAGGGAAAGATGTAACTCTGTGAGATGAATTAACAGAACATAGAAGAGTTTCTCAGAAAGCTTCTTTCCAGTTTTGACCGGAAGATATTTCCTTTTTCACCATAGCCCTCTATGGGCTTCCAAATATCCCTTTGCCAATTCCACAAGAACAGCCTTAGCGAAAGGCTTCTTGAAGGGAAAGATGTAATTCTCTGAGATGAATTAACAGAACACAGAGCAGTTTCTCAGAAAGCTTCTTTCCAGTTTTGAACGGAAGTTATTTCCTTTTTCACCATAGCCCTCTAGGGGCTTCCAAATATCCCTTTGCCAATTGCACAAGAACATCCTTAGCGAAAGGATTCTTGAAGGGAAAGATGTAACTCTGTGAGATGAATTAACAGAACACAGAGCAGTTTCTTAGAAAGCTTCTTTCCACTTTTGAACGGAAGATATTTCCTTTTTCACCATAGGCCTCTATGGGCTTCCAAATATCCCTTTGCCAATTCCACAAGAGCAGCCTTAGCGAAAGGCTTCTTGAAGGGAAAGATGTAACTCTGTGAGATGAATTAACAGAACACAGAGCAGTTTCTCAGAAAGCTTCTTTCCAGTTTTGAACGGAAGATATTTCCTTTTTCACCATAGCCCTGTATGGGTTACCAAATATCCCTTTGCCAATTCCACAAGAACAGCCTTAGCGAAAGGCATCTTGAAGGGAAAGATGTAACTCTGTGAGATTAATTAACAGAACACACAGCAGTTTCTCAGAAAGCTTCTTTCCAGTTTTGAACGGAAGATATTTCCTTTTTCACCATAGCCCTCTATGGGCTTCCAAATATCCCTTTGTCAATTCCACAAGAACACCTTAGCGAAAGGCTACTTGAAGGGAAAGATGTAACTCTGTGAGATGAATTAACAGTACACAGAGCAGTTTCTCAGAAAGCTTCTTTCCAGTTTTGAACGGAAGATATTTTCTTTTTCACCATAGCCCTCTATGGGCTTCCAAATATCCCTTTGCCAATTCCACAAGAACAGCCTTAGCGAAAGGCTTCTTGAAGTTAAAGATGTAACTCTGTGAGATGAATTAACAGAACACAGAGCAGTTTCTCAGAAAGCTTCTTTCCAGTTTTGAACGGAAGATATTTCCTTTTTCACCACAGCCCTCTATGGGCTTCCAAATATCCCTTTGCCAATTCCCCAAGAACAGCTTTAGCGAAAGGCTTCTTGAAGGGAAAGATGTAACTCTGTGAGATGAATTAACAGAACACAGAGCAGTTTCTCAGAAAGCTTCTTTCCAGTTTTGAACGGAAGATATTTCCTTTTTCACCATAGCCCTCTATGGGCTTCCAAATATCCCTTTGCCAATTCCACAAGAACAGCCTTAGAGAAAGGCTTCTTGAAGGGAAAGATGTAACTCTGTGAGATGAATTAACAGAACACAGAGCAGTTTCTCAGAAAACTTCTTTCCAGTTTTGAACGGAAGTTATTTCCTTTTTCACCATAGCCCTCTAGGGGCTTCCAAATATCCCTTTGCCAATTGCACAAGAACATCCTTAGCGAAAGGATTCTTGAAGGGAAAGATGTAACTCTGTGAGATGAATTAACAGAACACAGAGCAGTTTCTTAGAAAGCTTCTTTCCACTTTTGAACGGAAGATATTTCCTTTTTCACCATAGGCCTCTATGGGCTTCCAAATATCCCTTTGCCAATTCCACAAGAGCAGGCTTAGCGAAAGGCTTCTTGAAGGGAAAGATGTAACTCTGTGAGATGAATTAACAGAACACAGAGCAGTTTCTCAGAAAGCTTCTTTCAAGTTTTGAACGGAAGATATTTCCTTTTTCACCATAGCCCTCTATAGGCTTCCAAATATCCCTTTGCCAATTCCCCAAGAACAGCCTTAGCGAAAGGCTTCTTGAAGGGAAAGATGTAACTCTGGGAGATGAATTAACAGAACACAGAGCAGTTTCTCAGAAAGCTTCTTTCCAGTTATGAACGGAAGATATTTCCTTTTTCACCATAGCCCTCTATGGGCTTCCAAATATCCCTTTGCCAATTCCACAAGAACAACCTTAGCGAAAGCTTTCTAGAAGGGAAAGATGTAACTCTGTGAGATGAATTAACAGAACACAGAGCAGTTTCTCAGAAAGATTCTTTCCAGTTTTGAACGGAAGATATTTCCTTTTTCTCCATAGCCCTCTATGGGCTACCAAATATCCCTTTGCCAATTCCACAAGAACAGCCTTAGCGAAAGGCATCTTGAAGGGAAAGATGTAACTCTGTGAGATGAATTAACAGAACACAGAGCAGTTTCTCAGAAAGCTTCTTTCCAGTTTTGAACGGAAGATATTTCCTTTTTCACCATAGCCCTCTATGGGCTTCCAAATATCCCTTTGCCAATTCCACAAGAACACCTTAGCGAAAGGCTACTTGAAGGGAAAGATGTAACTCTGTGAGATGAATTAACAGAACACAGAGCAGTTTCTCAGAAAGCTTCTTTCCAGTTTTGAAAGGAAGATATTTCCTTTTTCTCCATAGCCCTCTATGGGCTTCCAAATATCCCTTTGCCAATTCCACAAGAACAACCTTAGCGAAAGCCTTCTGGAAGGGAAAGATATAACTCTGTGAGATGAATTAACAGAACACAGAGCAGTTTCTCAGAAAGCTTCTTTCCAGTTTTGAACGGAAGATATTTCCTTTTTCACCATAGCCCAGTATGGGTTACCAAATATCCCTTTGCCAATTCCACAAGAACAGCCTTAGCGAAAGGCATCTTGAAGGGAAAGATGTAACTCTGTGAGATGAATTAACAGAACACACAGCAGTTTCTCAGAAAGCTTCTTTCCAGTTTTGAACGGAAGATATTTCCTTTTTCACCATAGCCCTCTATGGGCTTCCAAATATCGCTTTTCCAATTCCACAATAACAGCCTTAGCGAAAGGCTTCTTGAAGGGAAAGATGTAACTCTGTGAGATGAATTAACAGAACACAGAGCAGTTTCTCAGAAAGCTTCTTTCCAGTTTTGAACGGAAGATATTTTCTTTTTCACCATAGCCCTCTATGGGCTTCCAAATATCCCTTTGCCAATTCCACAAGAACAGCCTTAGCGAAAGGCTTCTTGAAGTTAAAGATGTAACTCTGTGAGATGAATTAACAGAACACAGAGCAGTTTCTCAGAAAGCTTCTTTCCAGTTTTGAACGGAAGATATTTCCTTTTTCACCATAGCCCTCTATGGGCTTCCAAATATCCCTTTGCCAATTCCCCAAGAACAGCCTAATCGAAAGGCTTCTTGAAGGGAAAGATGTAACTCTGTGAGATGAATTAACAGAACACAGAGCAGTTTCTCAGAAAGCTTCTTTCCAGTTTTGAACGGAAGATATTTCCTTTTTCACCATAGCCCTCTATGGGCTTCCAAATATCCCTTTGCCAATTCCACAAGAACAGCCTTAGCGAAAGGCTTCTTGAAGGGAAAGATGTAACTCTGTGAGATGAATTAACAGAACATAGAACAGTTTCTCAGAAAGCTTCTTTCCAGTTTTGAACGGAAGATATTTCCTTTTTCACCATAGCCCTCTATGGGCTTCCAAATATCCCTTTGCCAATTCCACAAGAACAACCTTAGCGAAAGGCTTCTTGAAGGGAAAGATGTAACTCTGTGAGATGAATTAACAGAACACAGAGCAGTTTCTCAGAAAGCTTCTTTCCAGTTTTGAACGGAAGATATTTCCTTTTTCACCATAGCCCTCTATGGGCTTCCAAATATCCCTTTGCCAATTCCACAAGAACAGCCTTAGCGAAAGGCTTCTTGAAGGGAAAGATGTAACTCTGTGAGACGAATTAACAGAACATAGAAGAGTTTCTCAGAAAGCTTCTTTCCAGTTTTGACCGGAAGATATTTCCTTTTTCACCATAGCCCTCTATGGGCTTCCAAATATCCCTTTGCCAATTCCACAAGAACAGCCTTAGCGAAAGGCTTCTTGAAGGGAAAGATGTAATTCTGTGAGACGAATTAACAGAACACAGAGCAGTTTCTCAGAAAGCTTCTTTCCAGTTTTGAACGGAAGTTATTTCCTTTTTCACCATAGCCCTCTAGGGGCTTCCAAATATCCCTTTGCCAATTGCACAAGAACATCCTTAGCGAAAGGATTCTTGAAGGGAAAGATGTAACTCTGTGAGATGAATTAACAGAACACAGAGCGGTTTCTTAGAAAGCTTCTTTCCACTTTTGAACGGAAGATATTTCCTTTTTCACCATAGGCCTCTATGGGCTTCCAAATATCCCTTTGCCAATTCCACAAGAGCAGCCTTAGCGAAAGGCTTCTTGAAGGGAAAGATGTAACTCTTTGAGATGAATTAACAGAACACAGAGCAGTTTCTCAGAAAGCTTCTTTCCAGTTTTGAACGGAAGATATTTCCTTTTTCACCATAGCCCTCTATGGGCTTCCAAATATCCCTTTGCCAATTCCCCAAGAACAGCCTTAGCGAAAGGCTTCTTGAAGGGAAAGATGTAACTCTGTGAGATGAATTAACAGAACACAGAGCAGTTTCTCAGAAAGCTTCTTTCCAGTTATGAACGGAAGATATTTCCTTTTTCACCATAGCCCTCTATGGGCTTCCAAATATCCCTTTGCCAATTCCACAAGAACAACCTTAGCGAAAGCCTTCTAGAAGGGAAAGATGTAACTCTGTGAGATGAATTAACAGAACACAGAGCAGTTTCTCAGAAAGCTTCTTTCCAGTTTTGAACGGAAGATATTTCCTTTTTCACCATAGCCCTCTATGGGCTACCAAATATCCCTTTGCCAATTCCACAAGAACAGCCTTAGCGAAAGGCATCTTGAAGGAAAAGATGTAACTCTGTGAGATGAATTAACAGAACACAGAGCAGTTTCTCAGAAAGCTTCTTTCCAGTTTTGAAAGGAAGATATTTCCTTTTTCTCCATAGCCCTCTATGGGCTTCCAAATATCCCTTTGCCAATTCCACAAGAACAACCTTAGCGAAAGCCTTCTGGAAGGGAAAGATATAACTCTGTGAGATGAATTAACAGAACACAGAGCAGTTTCTCAGAAAGCTTCTTTCCAGTTTTGAACGGAAGATATTTCCTTTTTCACCATAGCCCAGTATGGGTTACCAAATATCCCTTTGCCAATTCCACAAGAACAGCCTTAGCGAAAGGCATCTTGAAGGGAAAGATGTAACTCTGTGAGATGAATTAACAGAACACACAGCAGTTTCTCAGAAAGCTTCTTTCCAGTTTTGAACGGAAGATATTTCCTTTTTCACCATAGCCCTCTATGGGCTTCCAAATATCGCTTTTCCAATTCCACAATAACAGCCTTAGCGAAAGGCTTCTTGAAGGGAAAGATGTAACTCTGTGAGATGAATTAACAGAACACAGAGCAGTTTCTCAGAAAGCTTCTTTCCAGTTTTGAACGGAAGATATTTTCTTTTTCACCATAGCCCTCTATGGGCTTCCAAATATCCCTTTGCCAATTCCACAAGAACAGCCTTAGCGAAAGGCTTCTTGAAGTTAAAGATGTAACTCTGTGAGATGAATTAACAGAACACAGAGCAGTTTCTCAGAAAGCTTCTTTCCAGTTTTGAACGGAAGATATTTCCTTTTTCACCATAGCCCTCTATGGGCTTCCAAATATCCCTTTGCCAATTCCCCAAGAACAGCCTAATCGAAAGGCTTCTTGAAGGGAAAGATGTAACTCTGTGAGATGAATTAACAGAACACAGAGCAGTTTCTCAGAAAGCTTCTTTCCAGTTTTGAACGGAAGATATTTCCTTTTTCACCATAGCCCTCTATGGGCTTCCAAATATCCCTTTGCCAATTCCACAAGAACAGCCTTAGCGAAAGGCTTCTTGAAGGGAAAGATGTAACTCTGTGAGATGAATTAACAGAACATAGAACAGTTTCTCAGAAAGCTTCTTTCCAGTTTTGAACGGAAGATATTTCCTTTTTCACCATAGCCCTCTATGGGCTTCCAAATATCCCTTTGCCAATTCCACAAGAACAACCTTAGCGAAAGGCTTCTTGAAGGGAAAGATGTAACTCTGTGAGATGAATTAACAGAACACAGAGCAGTTTCTCAGAAAGCTTCTTTCCAGTTTTGAACGGAAGATATTTCCTTTTTCACCATAGCCCTCTATGGGCTTCCAAATATCCCTTTGCCAATTCCACAAGAACAGCCTTAGCGAAAGGCTTCTTGAAGGGAAAGATGTAACTCTGTGAGACGAATTAACAGAACATAGAAGAGTTTCTCAGAAAGCTTCTTTCCAGTTTTGACCGGAAGATATTTCCTTTTTCACCATAGCCCTCTATGGGCTTCCAAATATCCCTTTGCCAATTCCACAAGAACAGCCTTAGCGAAAGGCTTCTTGAAGGGAAAGATGTAATTCTGTGAGACGAATTAACAGAACACAGAGCAGTTTCTCAGAAAGCTTCTTTCCAGTTTTGAACGGAAGTTATTTCCTTTTTCACCATAGCCCTCTAGGGGCTTCCAAATATCCCTTTGCCAATTGCACAAGAACATCCTTAGCGAAAGGATTCTTGAAGGGAAAGATGTAACTCTGTGAGATGAATTAACAGAACACAGAGCAGTTTCTTAGAAAGCTTCTTTCCACTTTTGAACGGAAGATATTTCCTTTTTCACCATAGGCCTCTATGGGCTTCCAAATATCCCTTTGCCAATTCCACAAGAGCAGCCTTAGCGAAAGGCTTCTTGAAGGGAAAGATGTAACTCTTTGAGATGAATTAACAGAACACAGAGCAGTTTCTCAGAAAGCTTCTTTCCAGTTTTGAACGGAAGATATTTCCTTTTTCACCATAGCCCTCTATGGGCTTCCAAATATCCCTTTGCCAATTCCCCAAGAACAGCCTTAGCGAAAGGCTTCTTGAAGGGAAAGATGTAACTCTGTGAGATGAATTAACAGAACACAGAGCAGTTTCTCAGAAAGCTTCTTTCCAGTTATGAACGGAAGATATTTCCTTTTTCACCATAGCCCTCTATGGGCTTCCAAATATCCCTTTGCCAATTCCACAAGAACAACCTTAGCGAAAGCCTTCTAGAAGGGAAAGATGTAACTCTGTGAGATGAATTAACAGAACACAGAGCAGTTTCTCAGAAAGCTTCTTTCCAGTTTTGAACGGAAGATATTTCCTTTTTCACCATAGCCCTCTATGGGCTACCAAATATCCCTTTGCCAATTCCACAAGAACAGCCTTAGCGAAAGGCATCTTGAAGGAAAAGATGTAACTCTGTGAGATGAATTAACAGAACACAGAGCAGTTTCTCAGAAAGCTTCTTTCCAGTTTTGAACGGAAGATATTTCCTTTTTCACCATAGCCCTCTATGGGCTTCCAAATGTCCCTTTGCCAATTCCACAAGAACACCTTAGCGAAAGGCTACTTGAAAGGAAAGATGTAACTCTGTGAGATGAATTAACAGAACACAGAGCAGTTTCTCCGAAAGCTTCTTTCCAGTTTTGAAAGGAAGATATTTCCTTTTTCACCATAGCCCTCTATGGGCTTCCAAATATCCCTTTGCCAATTCCACAAGAACAACCTTAGCGAAAGCCTTCTTGAAGGGAAAGATATAACTCTGTGAGATGAATTAACAGAACACAGAGCAGTTTCTCAGAAAGCTTCTTTCCAGTTTTGAACGGAAGATATTTCCTTTTTCACCATAGCCCTCTATGGGCTTCCAAATATCCCTTTGCCAATTCCACAAGAACAACCTTAGCGAAAGCATTCTCGAAGGGAAAGATGTAACTCTGTGAGATGAATTAACAGAACACAGAGCAGTTTCTCAGAAAGCTTCTTTCCAGTTTTGAACGGAAGATATTTCCTTTTTCACCATAGCCCTCTATGGGCTACCAAATATCCCTTTGCCAATTCCACAAGAACAGCCTTAGCGAAAGGCTTCTTGAAGGGAAAGATGTAACTCTGTGAGATGAATTAACAGAACACAGAGCAGTTTCTCAGAAAGCTTCTTTCCAGTTTTGAACGGAAGATATTTTCTTTTTCACCATAGCCCTCTATGGGCTTCCAAATCTCCCTTTGCCAATTCCACAAGAACAGCCTTAGCGAAAGGCTTCTTGAAGTTAAAGATGTAACTCTGTGAGATGAATTAACAGAACACAGAGCAGTTTCTCAGAAAGCTTCTTTCCAGTTTTGAACGGAAGATATTTCCTTTTTCACCATAGCCCTCTATGGGCTTCCAAATATCCCTTTGCCAATTCCACAAGAACAGACTTAGCGAAAGGCTTCTTGAAGGGAAAGATGTAACTCTGTGAGATGAATTAACAGAACACAGAGCAGTTTCTCAGAAAGCTTCTTTCCAGTTTTGAACGGAAGATATTTCCTTTTTCACCATAGCCCTCTATTGGCTTCCAAATATCCCTTTGCCAATTCCACAAGAACAGCCTTAGCGAAAGGCTTCCTGAAGGTAAAGATGTAACTCTGTGAGATGAATTAACAGAACACAGAGCAGTTTCTCAGAAAGCTTCTTTCCAGTTTTGAACGGAAGATATTTCCTTTTTCACCATAGCCCTCTATGGGCTTCCAAATATCCCTTTGCCAATTCCACAAGAAGAGCTTTAGCGAAAGGCTTCTTGAAGGGAAAGATGTAACTCTGTGAGATGAATTAACAGAACACAGAGCAGTTTCTCAGAAAGCTTCTTTCCAGTTTTGAACGGAAGATATTTCCTTTTTCACCATAGCCCTCTATGGGCTTCCAAATATCCCTTTGCCAATTCCACAAGAACAGCCTTAGAGAAAGGCTTCTTGAAGGGAAAGATGTAACTCTGTGAGATGAATTAACAGAACACAGAGCAGTTTCTCAGAAAGCTTCTTTCCAGTTTTGAACGGAAGATATTTCCTTTTTCAACATAGCCATCTATGGGCTTCCAAATATCCCTTTGCCAACTCCACAAGTACAGCCTTAGCGAAAGGCTTCTTGAAGGTAAAGATGTAACTCTGTGAGATGAATTAACAGAACACAGAGCAGTTTCTCAGAAAGCTTCTTTCCAGTTTTGAACGGAAGATATTTCCTTTTTCACCATAGCCCTCTATGGGCTTCCAAATATCCCTTTGCCAATTCCACAAGAACACCTTAGCGAAAGGCTACTTGAAGGGAAAGATGTAACTCTGTGAGATGAATTAACAGAACACAGAGCAGTTTCTCAGAAAGCTTCTTTCCAGTTTTGAAAGGAAGATATTTCCTTTTTCACCATAGCCCTCTATGGGCTTCCAAATATCCCTTTGCCAATTCCACAAGAACAACCTTAGCGAAAGCCTTCTGGAAGGGAAAGATATAACTCTGTGAGATGAATTAACAGAACACAGAGCAGTTTCTCAGAAAGCTTCTTTCCAGTTTTGAACGGAAGATATTTCCTTTTTCACCATAGCCCTGTATGGGTTACCAAATATCCCTTTGCCAATTCCACAAGAACAGCCTTAGCGAAAGGCATCTTGAAGGGAAAGATGTAACTCTGTGAGATGAATTAACAGAACACACAGCAGTTTCTCAGAAAGCTTCTTTCCAGTTTTGAACGGAAGATATTTCCTTTTTCACCATAGCCCTCTATGGGCTTCCAAATATCGCTTTTCGAATTCCACAAAAACAGCCTTAGCGAAAGGCTTCTTGAAGGGAAAGATGTAACTCTGTGAGATGAATTAACAGAACACAGAGCAGTTTCTCAGAAAGCTTCTTTCCAGTTTTGAACGGAAGATATTTTCTTTTTCACCATAGCCCTCTATGGGCTTCCAAATATCCCTTTGCCAATTCCACAAGAACAGCCTTAGCGAAAGGCTTCTTGAAGTTAAAGATGTAACTCTGTGAGATGAATTAACAGAACACAGAGCAGTTTCTCAGAAAGCTTCTTTCCAGTTTTGAACGGAAGATATTTCCTTTTTCACCATAGCCCTCTATGGGCTTCCAAATATCCCTTTGCCAATTCCCCAAGAACAGCCTAATCGAAAGGCTTCTTGAAGGGAAAGATGTAACTCTGTGAGATGAATTAACAGAACACAGAGCAGTTTCTCAGAAAGCTTCTTTCCAGTTTTGAACGGAAGATATTTCCTTTTTCACCATAGCCCTCTATGGGCTTCCAAATATCCCTTTGCCAATTCCACAAGAACAGCCTTAGCGAAAGGCTTCTTGAAGGGAAAGATGTAACTCTGTGAGATGAATTAACAGAACATAGAACAGTTTCTCAGAAAGCTTCTTTCCAGTTTTGAACGGAAGATATTTCCTTTTTCACCATAGCCCTCTATGGGCTTCCAAATATCCCTTTGCCAATTCCACAAGAACAACCTTAGCGAAAGGCTTCTTGAAGGGAAAGATGTAACTCTGTGAGATGAATTAACAGAACACAGAGCAGTTTCTCAGAAAGCTTCTTTCCAGTTTTGAACGGAAGATATTTCCTTTTTCACCATAGCCCTCTAAGGGCTTCCAAATATCCCTTTGCCAATTCCACAAGAACAGCCTTAGCGAAAGGCTTCTTGAAGGGAAAGATGTAACTCTGTGAGATGAATTAACAGAACATAGAAGAGTTTCTCAGAAAGCTTCTTTCCAGTTTTGACCGGAAGATATTTCCTTTTTCACCATAGCCCTCTATGGGCTTCCAAATATCCCTTTGCCAATTCCACAAGAACAGCCTTAGCGAAAGGCTTCTTGAAGGGAAAGATGTAATTCTCTGAGATGAATTAACAGAACACAGAGCAGTTTCTCAGAAAGCTTCTTTCCAGTTTTGAACGGAAGTTATTTCCTTTTTCACCATAGCCCTCTAGGGGCTTCCAAATATCCCTTTGCCAATTGCACAAGAACATCCTTAGCGAAAGGATTCTTGAAGGGAAAGATGTAACTCTGTGAGATGAATTAACAGAACACAGAGCAGTTTCTTAGAAAGCTTCTTTCCACTTTTGAACGGAAGATATTTCCTTTTTCACCATAGGCCTCTATGGGCTTCCAAATATCCCTTTGCCAATTCCACAAGAGCAGCCTTAGCGAAAGGCTTCTTGAAGGGAAAGATGTAACTCTGTGAGATGAATTAACAGAACACAGAGCAGTTTCTCAGAAAGCTTCTTTCCAGTTTTGAACGGAAGATATTTCCTTTTTCACCATAGCCCTGTATGGGTTACCAAATATCCCTTTGCCAATTCCACAAGAACAGCCTTAGCGAAAGGCATCTTGAAGGGAAAGATGTAACTCTGTGAGATTAATTAACAGAACACACAGCAGTTTCTCAGAAAGCTTCTTTCCAGTTTTGAACGGAAGATATTTCCTTTTTCACCATAGCCCTCTATGGGCTTCCAAATATCCCTTTGTCAATTCCACAAGAACACCTTAGCGAAAGGCTACTTGAAGGGAAAGATGTAACTCTGTGAGATGAATTAACAGTACACAGAGCAGTTTCTCAGAAAGCTTCTTTCCAGTTTTGAACGGAAGATATTTTCTTTTTCACCATAGCCCTCTATGGGCTTCCAAATATCCCTTTGCCAATTCCACAAGAACAGCCTTAGCGAAAGGCTTCTTGAAGTTAAAGATGTAACTCTGTGAGATGAATTAACAGAACACAGAGCAGTTTCTCAGAAAGCTTCTTTCCAGTTTTGAACGGAAGATATTTCCTTTTTCACCACAGCCCTCTATGGGCTTCCAAATATCCCTTTGCCAATTCCCCAAGAACAGCTTTAGCGAAAGGCTTCTTGAAGGGAAAGATGTAACTCTGTGAGATGAATTAACAGAACACAGAGCAGTTTCTCAGAAAGCTTCTTTCCAGTTTTGAACGGAAGATATTTCCTTTTTCACCATAGCCCTCTATGGGCTTCCAAATATCCCTTTGCCAATTCCACAAGAACAGCCTTAGAGAAAGGCTTCTTGAAGGGAAAGATGTAACTCTGTGAGATGAATTAACAGAACACAGAGCAGTTTCTCAGAAAGCTTCTTTCCAGTTTTGAACGTAAGATATTTCCTTTTTCAACATAGCCATCTATGGGCTTCCAAATATCCCTTTGCCAACTCCACAAGTACAGCCTTAGCGAAAGGCTTCTTGAAGGTAAAGATGTAACTCTGTGAGATGAATTAACAGAACACAGAGCAGTTTCTCAGAAAGCTTCTTTCCAGTTTTGAACGGAAGATATTTCCTTTTTCACCATAGCCCTCTATGGGCTTCCAAATATCCCTTTGCCAATTCCACAAGAACACCTTAGCGAAAGGCTACTTGAAGGGAAAGATGTAACTCTGTGAGATGAATTAACAGAACACAGAGCAGTTTCTCAGAAAGCTTCTTTCCAGTTTTGAAAGGAAGATATTTCCTTTTTCACCATAGCCCTCTATGGGCTTCCAAATATCCCTTTGCCAATTCCACAAGAACAACCTTAGCGAAAGCCTTCTGGAAGGGAAAGATATAACTCTGTGAGATGAATTAACAGAACACAGAGCAGTTTCTCAGAAAGCTTCTTTCCAGTTTTGAACGGAAGATATTTCCTTTTTCACCATAGCCCTGTATGGGTTACCAAATATCCCTTTGCCAATTCCACAAGAACAGCCTTAGCGAAAGGCATCTTGAAGGGAAAGATGTAACTCTGTGAGATGAATTAACAGAACACACAGCAGTTTCTCAGAAAGCTTCTTTCCAGTTTTGAACGGAAGATATTTCCTTTTTCACCATAGCCCTCTATGGGCTTCCAAATATCGCTTTTCGAATTCCACAAAAACAGCCTTAGCGAAAGGCTTCTTGAAGGGAAAGATGTAACTCTGTGAGATGAATTAACAGAACACAGAGCAGTTTCTCAGAAAGCTTCTTTCCAGTTTTGAACGGAAGATATTTTCTTTTTCACCATAGCCCTCTATGGGCTTCCAAATATCCCTTTGCCAATTCCACAAGAACAGCCTTAGCGAAAGGCTTCTTGAAGTTAAAGATGTAACTCTGTGAGATGAATTAACAGAACACAGAGCAGTTTCTCAGAAAGCTTCTTTCCAGTTTTGAACGGAAGATATTTCCTTTTTCACCATAGCCCTCTATGGGCTTCCAAATATCCCTTTGCCAATTCCCCAAGAACAGCCTAATCGAAAGGCTTCTTGAAGGGAAAGATGTAACTCTGTGAGATGAATTAACAGAACACAGAGCAGTTTCTCAGAAAGCTTCTTTCCAGTTTTGAACGGAAGATATTTCCTTTTTCACCATAGCCCTCTATGGGCTTCCAAATATCCCTTTGCCAATTCCACAAGAACAGCCTTAGCGAAAGGCTTCTTGAAGGGAAAGATGTAACTCTGTGAGATGAATTAACAGAACATAGAACAGTTTCTCAGAAAGCTTCTTTCCAGTTTTGAACGGAAGATATTTCCTTTTTCACCATAGCCCTCTATGGGCTTCCAAATATACCTTTGCCAATTCCACAAGAACAACCTTAGCGAAAGGCTTCTTGAAGGGAAAGATGTAACTCTGTGAGATGAATTAACAGATCACAGAGCAGTTTCTCAGAAAGCTTCTTTCCAGTTTTGAACGGAAGATATTTCCTTTTTCACCATAGCCCTCTATGGGCTTCCAAATATCCCTTTGCCAATTCCACAAGAACAGCCTTAGCGAAAGGCTTCTTGAAGGGAAAGATGTAACTCTGTGAGATGAATTAACAGAACATAGAAGAGTTTCTCAGAAAGCTTCTTTCCAGTTTTGACCGGAAGATATTTCCTTTTTCACCATAGCCCTCTATGGGCTTCCAAATATCCCTTTGCCAATTCCACAAGAACAGCCTTAGCGAAAGGCTTCTTGAAGGGAAAGATGTAATTCTCTGAGATGAATTAACAGAACACAGAGCAGTTTCTCAGAAAGCTTCTTTCCAGTTTTGAACGGAAGTTATTTCCTTTTTCACCATAGCCCTCTAGGGGCTTCCAAATATCCCTTTGCCAATTGCACAAGAACATCCTTAGCGAAAGGATTCTTGAAGGGAAAGATGTAACTCTGTGAGATGAATTAACAGAACACAGAGCAGTTTCTTAGAAAGCTTCTTTCCACTTTTGAACGGAAGATATTTCCTTTTTCACCATAGGCCTCTATGGGCTTCCAAATATCCCTTTGCCAATTCCACAAGAGCAGCCTTAGCGAAAGGCTTCTTGAAGGGAAAGATGTAACTCTGTGAGATGAATTAACAGAACACAGAGCAGTTTCTCAGAAAGCTTCTTTCCAGTTTTGAACGGAAGATATTTCCTTTTTCACCATAGCCCTGTATGGGTTACCAAATATCCCTTTGCCAATTCCACAAGAACAGCCTTAGCGAAAGGCATCTTGAAGGGAAAGATGTAACTCTGTGAGATTAATTAACAGAACACACAGCAGTTTCTCAGAAAGCTTCTTTCCAGTTTTGAACGGAAGATATTTCCTTTTTCACCATAGCCCTCTATGGGCTTCCAAATATCCCTTTGTCAATTCCACAAGAACACCTTAGCGAAAGGCTACTTGAAGGGAAAGATGTAACTCTGTGAGATGAATTAACAGTACACAGAGCAGTTTCTCAGAAAGCTTCTTTCCAGTTTTGAACGGAAGATATTTTCTTTTTCACCATAGCCCTCTATGGGCTTCCAAATATCCCTTTGCCAATTCCACAAGAACAGCCTTAGCGAAAGGCTTCTTGAAGTTAAAGATGTAACTCTGTGAGATGAATTAACAGAACACAGAGCAGTTTCTCAGAAAGCTTCTTTCCAGTTTTGAACGGAAGATATTTCCTTTTTCACCACAGCCCTCTATGGGCTTCCAAATATCCCTTTGCCAATTCCCCAAGAACAGCTTTAGCGAAAGGCTTCTTGAAGGGAAAGATGTAACTCTGTGAGATGAATTAACAGAACACAGAGCAGTTTCTCAGAAAGCTTCTTTCCAGTTTTGAACGGAAGATATTTCCTTTTTCACCATAGCCCTCTATGGGCTTCCAAATATCCCTTTGCCAATTCCACAAGAACAGCCTTAGAGAAAGGCTTCTTGAAGGGAAAGATGTAACTCTGTGAGATGAATTAACAGAACACAGAGCAGTTTCTCAGAAAGCTTCTTTCCAGTTTTGAACGGAAGATATTTCCTTTTTCAACATAGCCATCTATGGGCTTCCAAATATCCCTTTGCCAACTCCACAAGTACAGCCTTAGCGAAAGGCTTCTTGAAGTTAAAGATGTAACTCTGTGAGATGAATTAACAGAACACAGAGCAGTTTCTCAGAAAGCTTCTTTCCAGTTTTGAACGGAAGATATTTCCTTTTTCACCATAGCCCTCTATGGGCTTCCAAATATCCCTTTGCCAATTCCACAAGAACACCTTAGCGAAAGGCTACTTGAAGGGAAAGATGTAACTCTGTGAGATGAATTAACAGAACACAGAGCAGTTTCTCAGAAAGCTTCTTTCCAGTTTTGAAAGGAAGATATTTCCTTTTTCACCATAGCCCTCTATGGGCTTCCAAATATCCCTTTGCCAATTCCACAAGAACAACCTTAGCGAAAGCCTTCTGGAAGGGAAAGATATAACTCTGTGAGATGAATTAACAGAACACAGAGCAGTTTCTCAGAAAGCTTCTTTCCAGTTTTGAACGGAAGATATTTCCTTTTTCACCATAGCCCTGTATGGGATACCAAATATCCCTTTGCCAATTCCACAAGAACAGCCTTAGCGAAAGGCATCTTGAAGGGAAAGATGTAACTCTGTGAGATGAATTAACAGAACACACAGCAGTTTCTCAGAAAGCTTCTTTCCACTTTTGAACGGAAGATATTTCCTTTTTCACCATAGCCCTCTATGGGCTTCCAAATATCGCTTTTCGAATTCCACAAAAACAGCCTTAGCGAAAGGCTTCTTGAAGGGAAAGATGTAACTCTGTGAGATGAATTAACAGAACACAGAGCAGTTTCTCAGAAAGCTTCTTTCCAGTTTTGAAGGGAAGATATTTTCTTTTTCACCATAGCCCTCTATGGGCTTCCAAATATCCCTTTGCCAATTCCACAAGAACAGCCTTAGCGAAAGGCTTCTTGAAGTTAAAGATGTAACTCTGTGAGATGAATTAACAGAACACAGAGCAGTTTCTCAGAAAGCTTCTTTCCAGTTTTGAACGGAAGATATTTCCTTTTTCACCATAGCCCTCTATGGGCTTCCAAATATCCCTTTGCCAATTCCCCAAGAACAGCCTAATCGAAAGGCTTCTTGAAGGGAAAGATGTAATCCTGTGAGACGAATTAACAGGACACAGAGCAGTTTCTCAGAAAGGTTCTTTCCAGTTTTGAACGGAAGATATTTCCTTTTTCACCATAGCCCTCTATGGGCTTCCAAATATCGCTTTTCCAATTCCACAAAAACAGCCTTAGCGAAAGGCTTCTTGAAGGGAAAGATGTAACTCTGTGAGATGAATTAACAGAACACAGAGCAGTTTCTCAGAAAGCTTCTTTCCAGTTTTGAACGGAAGATATTTTCTTTTTCACCATAGCCCTCTATGGGCTTCCAAATATCCCTTTGCCAATTCCACAAGAACAGCCTTAGCGAAAGGCTTCTTGAAGTTAAAGATGTAACTCTGTGAGATGAATTAACAGAACACAGAGCAGTTTCTCAGAAAGCTTCTTTCCAGTTTTGAACGGAAGATATTTCCTTTTTCACCATAGCCCTCTATTGGCTTCCAAATATCCCTTTGCCAATTCCCCAAGAACAGCCTAATCGAAAGGCTTCTTTAAGGGAAAGATGTAACTCTGTGAGATGAATTAACAGAACACAGAGCAGTTTCTCAGAAAGCTTCTTTCCAGTTTTGAACGGAAGATATTTCCTTTTTCACCATAGCC
This sequence comes from Chlorocebus sabaeus, assembly GCF_047675955.1. Taxonomy (NCBI): domain Eukaryota; kingdom Metazoa; phylum Chordata; class Mammalia; order Primates; family Cercopithecidae; genus Chlorocebus; species Chlorocebus sabaeus. Next base: position 46,590,247 of record NC_132911.1, read on the forward strand.
CTCTATGGGCTTCCAAATATCCCTTTGCCAATTCCACAAGAACAGCCTTAGCGAAAGGCTTCTTGAAGGGAAAGATGTAACTCTGTGAGATGAATTAACAGAACATAGAACAGTTTCTCAGAAAGCTTCTTTCCAGTTTTGAACGGAAGATATTTCCTTTTTCACCATAGCCCTCTATGGGATTCCAAATATCCCTTTTCCAATTCCACAAGAACAACCTTGGCGAAAGGCTTCTTGAAGGGAAAGATGTAACTCTGTAAGATGAATTAACAGAACACAGAGCAGTTTCTCAGAAAGCTTCTTTCCAGTTTTGAACGGAAGATATTTCCTTTTTCACCATAGCCCTCTATGGGCTTCCAAATATCCCTTTGCCAATTCCACAAGAACAGCCTTAGCGAAAGGCTTCTTGAAGGGAAAGATGTAACTCTGTGAGATGAATTAACAGAACATAGAAGAGTTTCTCAGAAAGCTTCTTTCCAGTTTTGACCGGAAGATATTTCCTTTTTCACCATAGCCCTCTATGGGCTTCCAAATATCCCTTTGCCAATTCCACAAGAACAGCCTTAGCGAAAGGCTTCTTGAAGGGAAAGATGTAATTCTGTGAGATGAGTTAACAGAACACAGAGCAGTTTCTCAGAAAACTTCTTTCCAGTTTTGAACGGAAGTTATTTCCTTTTTCACCATAGCCCTCTAGGGGCTTCCAAATATCCCTTTGCCAATTGCACAAGAACATCCTTAGCGAAAGGATTCTTGAAGGGAAAGATGTAACTCTGTGAGATGAATTAACAGAACACAGAGCAGTTTCTTAGAAAGCTTCTTTCCACTTTTGAACGGAAGATATTTCCTTTTTCACCATAGGCCTCTATGGGCTTCCAAATATCCCTTTGCCAATTCCACAAGAGCAGGCTTAGCGAAAGGCTTCTTGAAGGGAAAGATGTAACTCTGTGAGATGAATTAACAGAACACAGAGCAGTTTCTCAGAAAGCTTCTTTCCAGTTTTGAACGGAAGATATTTCCTTTTTCACCATAGCCCTCTATAGGCTTCCAAATATCCCTTTGCCAATTCCCCAAGAACAGCCTTAGCGAAAGGCTTCTTGAAGGGAAAGATGTAACTCTGGGAGATGAATTAACAGAACACAGAGCAGTTTCTCAGAAAGCTTCTTTCCAGTTATGAACGGAAGATATTTCCTTTTTCACCATAGCCCTCTATGGGCTTCCAAATATCCCTTTGCCAATTCCACAAGAACAACCTTAGCGAAAGCTTTCTAGAAGGGAAAGATGTAACTCTGTGAGATGAATTAACAGAACACAGAGCAGTTTCTCAGAAAGATTCTTTCCAGTTTTGAACGGAAGATATTTCCTTTTTCTCCATAGCCCTCTAAGGGCTACCAAATATCCCTTTGCCAATTCCACAAGAACAGCCTTAGCGAAAGGCATCTTGAAGGGAAAGATGTAACTCTGTGAGATGAATTAACAGAACACAGAGCAGTTTCTCAGAAAGCTTCTTTCCAGTTTTGAACGGAAGATATTTCCTTTTTCACCATAGCCCTCTATGGGCTTCCAAATATCCCTTTGCCAATTCCACAAGAACACCTTAGCGAAAGGCTACTTGAAGGGAAAGATGTAACTCTGTGAGATGAATTAACAGAACACAGAGCAGTTTCTCAGAAAGCTTCTTTCCAGTTTTGAAAGGAAGATATTTCCTTTTTCTCCATAGCCCTCTATGGGCTTCCAAATATCCCTTTGCCAATTCCACAAGAACAACCTTAGCGAAAGCCTTCTGGAAGGGAAAGATATAACTCTGTGAGATGAATTAACAGAACACAGAGCAGTTTCTCAGAAAGCTTCTTTCCAGTTTTGAACGGAAGATATTTCCTTTTTCACCATAGCCCAGTATGGGTTACCAAATATCCCTTTGCCAATTCCACAAGAACAGCCTTAGCGAAAGGCATCTTGAAGGGAAAGATGTAACTCTGTGAGATGAATTAACAGAACACACAGCAGTTTCTCAGAAAGCTTCTTTCCAGTTTTGAACGGAAGATATTTCCTTTTTCACCATAGCCCTCTATGGGCTTCCAAATATCGCTTTTCCAATTCCACAATAACAGCCTTAGCGAAAGGCTTCTTGAAGGGAAAGATGTAACTCTGTGAGATGAATTAACAGAACACAGAGCAGTTTCTCAGAAAGCTTCTTTCCAGTTTTGAACGGAAGATATTTTCTTTTTCACCATAGCCCTCTATGGGCTTCCAAATATCCCTTTGCCAATTCCACAAGAACAGCCTTAGCGAAAGGCTTCTTGAAGTTAAAGATGTAACTCTGTGAGATGAATTAACAGAACACAGAGCAGTTTCTCAGAAAGCTTCCTTCCAGTTTTGAACGGAAGATATTTCCTTTTTCACCATAGCCCTCTATGGGCTTCCAAATATCCCTTTGCCAATTCCCCAAGAACAGCCTAATCGAAAGGCTTCTTGAAGGGAAAGATGTAACTCTGTGAGATGAATTAACAGAACACAGAGCAGTTTCTCAGAAAGCTTCTTTCCAGTTTTGAACGGAAGATATTTCCTTTTTCACCATAGCCCTCTATGGGCTTCCAAATATCCCTTTGCCAATTCCACAAGAACAGCCTTAGCGAAAGGCTTCTTGAAGGGAAAGATGTAACTCTGTGAGATGAATTAACAGAACATAGAACAGTTTCTCAGAAAGCTTCTTTCCAGTTTTGAACGGAAGATATTTCCTTTTTCACCATAGCCCTCTATGGGCTTCCAAATATCCCTTTGCCAATTCCACAAGAACAACCTTAGCGAAAGGCTTCTTGAAGGGAAAGATGTAACTCTGTGAGATGAATTAACAGAACACAGAGCAGTTTCTCAGAAAGCTTCTTTCCAGTTTTGAACGGAAGATATTTCCTTTTTCACCATAGCCCTCTATGGGCTTCCAAATATCCCTTTGCCAATTCCACAAGAACAGCCTTAGCGAAAGGCTTCTTGAAGGGAAAGATGTAACTCTGTGAGACGAATTAACAGAACATAGAAGAGTTTCTCAGAAAGCTTCTTTCCAGTTTTGACCGGAAGATATTTCCTTTTTCACCATAGCCCTCTATGGGCTTCCAAATATCCCTTTGCCAATTCCACAAGAACAGCCTTAGCGAAAGGCTTCTTGAAGGGAAAGATGTAATTCTGTGAGACGAATTAACAGAACACAGAGCAGTTTCTCAGAAAGCTTCTTTCCAGTTTTGAACGGAAGTTATTTCCTTTTTCACCATAGCCCTCTAGGGGCTTCCAAATATCCCTTTGCCAATTGCACAAGAACATCCTTAGCGAAAGGATTCTTGAAGGGAAAGATGTAACTCTGTGAGATGAATTAACAGAACACAGAGCAGTTTCTTTGAAAGCTTCTTTCCACTTTTGAACGGAAGATATTTCCTTTTTCACCATAGGCCTCTATGGGCTTCCAAATATCCCTTTGCCAATTCCACAAGAGCAGCCTTAGCGAAAGGCTTCTTGAAGGGAAAGATGTAACTCTTTGAGATGAATTAACAGAACACAGAGCAGTTTCTCAGAAAGCTTCTTTCCAGTTTTGAACGGAAGATATTTCCTTTTTCACCATAGCCCTCTATGGGCTTCCAAATATCCCTTTGCCAATTCCCCAAGAACAGCCTTAGCGAAAGGCTTCTTGAAGGGAAAGATGTAACTCTGTGAGATGAATTAACAGAACACAGAGCAGTTTCTCAGAAAGCTTCTTTCCAGTTATGAACGGAAGATATTTCCTTTTTCACCATAGCCCTCTATGGGCTTCCAAATATCCCTTTGCCAATTCCACAAGAACAACCTTAGCGAAAGCCTTCTAGAAGGGAAAGATGTAACTCTGTGAGATGAATTAACAGAACACAGAGCAGTTTCTCAGAAAGCTTCTTTCCAGTTTTGAACGGAAGATATTTCCTTTTTCACCATAGCCCTCTATGGGCTACCAAATATCCCTTTGCCAATTCCACAAGAACAGCCTTAGCGAAAGGCATCTTGAAGGAAAAGATGTAACTCTGTGAGATGAATTAACAGAACACAGAGCAGTTTCTCAGAAAGCTTCTTTCCAGTTTTGAACGGAAGATATTTCCTTTTTCACCATAGCCCTCTATGGGCTTCCAAATGTCCCTTTGCCAATTCCACAAGAACACCTTAGCGAAAGGCTACTTGAAAGGAAAGATGTAACTCTGTGAGATGAATTAACAGAACACAGAGCAGTTTCTCAGAAAGCTTCTTTCCAGTTTTGAAAGGAAGATATTTCCTTTTTCACCATAGCCCTCTATGGGCTTCCAAATATCCCTTTGCCAATTCCACAAGAACAACCTTAGCGAAAGCCTTCTTGAAGGGAAAGATATAACTCTGTGAGATGAATTAACAGAACACAGAGCAGTTTCTCAGAAAGCTTCTTTCCAGTTTTGAACGGAAGATATTTCCTTTTTCACCATAGCCCTCTATGGGCTTCCAAATATCCCTTTGCCAATTCCACAAGAACAACCTTAGCGAAAGCATTCTCGAAGGGAAAGATGTAACTCTGTGAGATGAATTAACAGAACACAGAGCAGTTTCTCAGAAAGCTTCTTTCCAGTTTTGAACGGAAGATATTTCCTTTTTCACCATAGCCCTCTATGGGCTACCAAATATCCCTTTGCCAATTCCACAAGAACAGCCTTAGCGAAAGGCTTCTTGAAGGGAAAGATGTAACTCTGTGAGATGAATTAACAGAACACAGAGCAGTTTCTCAGAAAGCTTCTTTCCAGTTTTGAACGGAAGATATTTTCTTTTTCACCATAGCCCTCTATGGGCTTCCAAATCTCCCTTTGCCAATTCCACAAGAACAGCCTTAGCGAAAGGCTTCTTGAAGTTAAAGATGTAACTCTGTGAGATGAATTAACAGAACACAGAGCAGTTTCTCAGAAAGCTTCTTTCCAGTTTTGAACGGAAGATATTTCCTTTTTCACCATAGCCCTCTATGGGCTTCCAAATATCCCTTTGCCAATTCCACAAGAACAGACTTAGCGAAAGGCTTCTTGAAGGGAAAGATGTAACTCTGTGAGATGAATTAACAGAACACAGAGCAGTTTCTCAGAAAGCTTCTTTCCAGTTTTGAACGGAAGATATTTCCTTTTTCACCATAGCCCTCTATTGGCTTCCAAATATCCCTTTGCCAATTCCACAAGAACAGCCTTAGCGAAAGGCTTCCTGAAGGTAAAGATGTAACTCTGTGAGATGAATTAACAGAACACAGAGCAGTTTCTCAGAAAGCTTCTTTCCAGTTTTGAACGGAAGATATTTCCTTTTTCACCATAGCCCTCTATGGGCTTCCAAATATCCCTTTGCCAATTCCACAAGAAGAGCTTTAGCGAAAGGCTTCTTGAAGGGAAAGATGTAACTCTGTGAGATGAATTAACAGAACACAGAGCAGTTTCTCAGAAAGCTTCTTTCCAGTTTTGAACGGAAGATATTTCCTTTTTCACCATAGCCCTCTATGGGCTTCCAAATATCCCTTTGCCAATTCCACAAGAACAGCCTTAGAGAAAGGCTTCTTGAAGGGAAAGATGTAACTCTGTGAGATGAATTAACAGAACACAGAGCAGTTTCTCAGAAAGCTTCTTTCCAGTTTTGAACGGAAGATATTTCCTTTTTCAACATAGCCATCTATGGGCTTCCAAATATCCCTTTGCCAACTCCACAAGTACAGCCTTAGCGAAAGGCTTCTTGAAGGTAAAGATGTAACTCTGTGAGATGAATTAACAGAACACAGAGCAGTTTCTCAGAAAGCTTCTTTCCAGTTTTGAACGGAAGATATTTCCTTTTTCACCATAGCCCTCTATGGGCTTCCAAATATCCCTTTGCCAATTCCACAAGAACACCTTAGCGAAAGGCTACTTGAAGGGAAAGATGTAACTCTGTGAGATGAATTAACAGAACACAGAGCAGTTTCTCAGAAAGCTTCTTTCCAGTTTTGAAAGGAAGATATTTCCTTTTTCACCATAGCCCTCTATGGGCTTCCAAATATCCCTTTGCCAATTCCACAAGAACAACCTTAGCGAAAGCCTTCTGGAAGGGAAAGATATAACTCTGTGAGATGAATTAACAGAACACAGAGCAGTTTCTCAGAAAGCTTCTTTCCAGTTTTGAACGGAAGATATTTCCTTTTTCACCATAGCCCTGTATGGGTTACCAAATATCCCTTTGCCAATTCCACAAGAACAGCCTTAGCGAAAGGCATCTTGAAGGGAAAGATGTAACTCTGTGAGATGAATTAACAGAACACACAGCAGTTTCTCAGAAAGCTTCTTTCCAGTTTTGAACGGAAGATATTTCCTTTTTCACCATAGCCCTCTATGGGCTTCCAAATATCGCTTTTCGAATTCCACAAAAACAGCCTTAGCGAAAGGCTTCTTGAAGGGAAAGATGTAACTCTGTGAGATGAATTAACAGAACACAGAGCAGTTTCTCAGAAAGCTTCTTTCCAGTTTTGAACGGAAGATATTTTCTTTTTCACCATAGCCCTCTATGGGCTTCCAAATATCCCTTTGCCAATTCCACAAGAACAGCCTTAGCGAAAGGCTTCTTGAAGTTAAAGATGTAACTCTGTGAGATGAATTAACAGAACACAGAGCAGTTTCTCAGAAAGCTTCTTTCCAGTTTTGAACGGAAGATATTTCCTTTTTCACCATAGCCCTCTATGGGCTTCCAAATATCCCTTTGCCAATTCCCCAAGAACAGCCTAATCGAAAGGCTTCTTGAAGGGAAAGATGTAACTCTGTGAGATGAATTAACAGAACACAGAGCAGTTTCTCAGAAAGCTTCTTTCCAGTTTTGAACGGAAGATATTTCCTTTTTCACCATAGCCCTCTATGGGCTTCCAAATATCCCTTTGCCAATTCCACAAGAACAGCCTTAGCGAAAGGCTTCTTGAAGGGAAAGATGTAACTCTGTGAGATGAATTAACAGAACATAGAACAGTTTCTCAGAAAGCTTCTTTCCAGTTTTGAACGGAAGATATTTCCTTTTTCACCATAGCCCTCTATGGGCTTCCAAATATCCCTTTGCCAATTCCACAAGAACAACCTTAGCGAAAGGCTTCTTGAAGGGAAAGATGTAACTCTGTGAGATGAATTAACAGAACACAGAGCAGTTTCTCAGAAAGCTTCTTTCCAGTTTTGAACGGAAGATATTTCCTTTTTCACCATAGCCCTCTATGGGCTTCCAAATATCCCTTTGCCAATTCCACAAGAACAGCCTTAGCGAAAGGCTTCTTGAAGGGAAAGATGTAACTCTGTGAGATGAATTAACAGAACATAGAAGAGTTTCTCAGAAAGCTTCTTTCCAGTTTTGACCGGAAGATATTTCCTTTTTCACCATAGCCCTCTATGGGCTTCCAAATATCCCTTTGCCAATTCCACAAGAACAGCCTTAGCGAAAGGCTTCTTGAAGGGAAAGATGTAATTCTCTGAGATGAATTAACAGAACACAGAGCAGTTTCTCAGAAAGCCTCTTTCCAGTTTTGAACGGAAGTTATTTCCTTTTTCACCATAGCCCTCTAGGGGCTTCCAAATATCCCTTTGCCAATTGCACAAGAACATCCTTAGCGAAAGGATTCTTGAAGGGAAAGATGTAACTCTGTGAGATGAATTAACAGAACACAGAGCAGTTTCTTAGAAAGCTTCTTTCCACTTTTGAACGGAAGATATTTCCTTTTTCACCATAGGCCTCTATGGGCTTCCAAATATCCCTTTGCCAATTCCACAAGAGCAGCCTTAGCGAAAGGCTTCTTGAAGGGAAAGATGTAACTCTGTGAGATGAATTAACAGAACACAGAGCAGTTTCTCAGAAAGCTTCTTTCCAGTTTTGAACGGAAGATATTTCCTTTTTCACCATAGCCCTGTATGGGTTACCAAATATCCCTTTGCCAATTCCACAAGAACAGCCTTAGCGAAAGGCATCTTGAAGGGAAAGATGTAACTCTGTGAGATTAATTAACAGAACACACAGCAGTTTCTCAGAAAGCTTCTTTCCAGTTTTGAACGGAAGATATTTCCTTTTTCACCATAGCCCTCTATGGGCTTCCAAATATCCCTTTGTCAATTCCACAAGAACACCTTAGCGAAAGGCTACTTGAAGGGAAAGATGTAACTCTGTGAGATGAATTAACAGTACACAGAGCAGTTTCTCAGAAAGCTTCTTTCCAGTTTTGAACGGAAGATATTTTCTTTTTCACCATAGCCCTCTATGGGCTTCCAAATATCCCTTTGCCAATTCCACAAGAACAGCCTTAGCGAAAGGCTTCTTGAAGTTAAAGATGTAACTCTGTGAGATGAATTAACAGAACACAGAGCAGTTTCTCAGAAAGCTTCTTTCCAGTTTTGAACGGAAGATATTTCCTTTTTCACCACAGCCCTCTATGGGCTTCCAAATATCCCTTTGCCAATTCCCCAAGAACAGCTTTAGCGAAAGGCTTCTTGAAGGGAAAGATGTAACTCTGTGAGATGAATTAACAGAACACAGAGCAGTTTCTCAGAAAGCTTCTTTCCAGTTTTGAACGGAAGATATTTCCTTTTTCACCATAGCCCTCTATGGGCTTCCAAATATCCCTTTGCCAATTCCACAAGAACAGCCTTAGAGAAAGGCTTCTTGAAGGGAAAGATGTAACTCTGTGAGATGAATTAACAGAACACAGAGCAGTTTCTCAGAAAGCTTCTTTCCAGTTTTGAACGGAAGATATTTCCTTTTTCAACATAGCCATCTATGGGCTTCCAAATATCCCTTTGCCAACTCCACAAGTACAGCCTTAGCGAAAGGCTTCTTGAAGGTAAAGATGTAACTCTGTGAGATGAATTAACAGAACACAGAGCAGTTTCTCAGAAAGCTTCTTTCCAGTTTTGAACGGAAGATATTTCCTTTTTCACCATAGCCCTCTATGGGCTTCCAAATATCCCTTTGCCAATTCCACAAGAACACCTTAGCGAAAGGCTACTTGAAGGGAAAGATGTAACTCTGTGAGATGAATTAACAGAACACAGAGCAGTTTCTCAGAAAGCTTCTTTCCAGTTTTGAAAGGAAGATATTTCCTTTTTCACCATAGCCCTCTATGGGCTTCCAAATATCCCTTTGCCAATTCCACAAGAACAACCTTAGCGAAAGCCTTCTGGAAGGGAAAGATATAACTCTGTGAGATGAATTAACAGAACACAGAGCAGTTTCTCAGAAAGCTTCTTTCCAGTTTTGAACGGAAGATATTTCCTTTTTCACCATAGCCCTGTATGGGTTACCAAATATCCCTTTGCCAATTCCACAAGAACAGCCTTAGCGAAAGGCATCTTGAAGGGAAAGATGTAACTCTGTGAGATGAATTAACAGAACACACAGCAGTTTCTCAGAAAGCTTCTTTCCAGTTTTGAACGGAAGATATTTCCTTTTTCACCATAGCCCTCTATGGGTTACCAAATATCCCTTTGCCAATTCCACAAGAACAGCCTTAGCGAAAGGCATCTTGAAGGGAAAGATGTAACTCTGTGAGATGAATTAACAGAACACACAGCAGTTTCTCAGAAAGCTTCTTTCCAGTTTTGAACGGAAGATATTTCCTTTTTCACCATAGCCCTCTATGGGCTTCCAAATATCGCTTTTCGAATTCCACAAAAACAGCCTTAGCGAAAGGCTTCTTGAAGGGAAAGATGTAACTCTGTGAGATGAATTAACAGAACACAGAGCAGTTTTTCAGAAAGCTTCTTTCCAGTTTTGAAGGGAAGATATTTTCTTTTTCACCATAGCCCTCTATGGGCTTCCAAATATCCCTTTGCCAATTCCACAAGAACAGCCTTAGCGAAAGGCTTCTTGAAGTTAAAGATGTAACTCTGTGAGATGAATTAACAGAACACAGAGCAGTTTCTCAGAAAGCTTCTTTCCAGTTTTGAACGAAAGATATTTCCTTTTTCACCATAGCCCTCTATGGGCTTCCAAATATCCCTTTGCCAATTCCCCAAGAACAGCCTAATCGAAAGGCTTCTTGAAGGGAAAGATGTAATCCTGTGAGACGAATTAACAGGACACAGAGCAGTTTCTCAGAAAGGTTCTTTCCAGTTTTGAACGGAAGATATTTCCTTTTTCACCATAGCCCTCTATGGGCTTCCAAATATCGCTTTTCCAATTCCACAAAAACAGCCTTAGCGAAAGGCTTCTTGAAGGGAAAGATGTAACTCTGTGAGATGAATTAACAGAACACAGAGCAGTTTCTCAGAAAGCTTCTTTCCAGTTTTGAACGGAAGATATTTTCTTTTTCACCATAGCCCTCTATGGGCTTCCAAATATCCCTTTGCCAATTCCACAAGAACAGCCTTAGCGAAAGGCTTCTTGAAGTTAAAGATGTAACTCTGTGAGATGAATTAACAGAACACAGAGCAGTTTCTCAGAAAGCTTCTTTCCAGTTTTGAACGGAAGATATTTCCTTTTTCACCATAGCCCTCTATTGGCTTCCAAATATCCCTTTGCCAATTCCCCAAGAACAGCCTAATCGAAAGGCTTCTTTAAGGGAAAGATGTAACTCTGTGAGATGAATTAACAGAACACAGAGCAGTTTCTCAGAAAGCTTCTTTCCAGTTTTGAACGGAAGATATTTCCTTTTTCACCATAGCCCTCTATGGGCTTCCAAATATCCCTTTGCCAATTCCACAAGAACAGCCTTAGCGAAAGGCTTCTTGAAGGGAAAGATGTAACTCTGTGAGATGAATTAACAGAACATAGAACAGTTTCTCAGAAAGCTTCTTTCCAGTTTTGAACGGAAGATATTTCCTTTTTCACCATAGCCCTCTATGGGATTCCAAATATCCCTTTTCCAATTCCACAAGAACAACCTTGGCGAAAGGCTTCTTGAAGGGAAAGATGTAACTCTGTAAGATGAATTAACAGAACACAGAGCAGTTTCTCAGAAAGCTTCTTTCCAGTTTTGAACGGAAGATATTTCCTTTTTCACCATAGCCCTCTATGGGCTTCCAAATATCCCTTTGCCAATTCCACAAGAACAGCCTTAGCGAAAGGCTTCTTGAAGGGAAAGATGTAACTCTGTGAGATGAATTAACAGAACATAGAAGAGTTTCTCAGAAAGCTTCTTTCCAGTTTTGACCGGAAGATATTTCCTTTTTCACCATAGCCCTCTATGGGCTTCCAAATATCCCTTTGCCAATTCCACAAGAACAGCCTTAGCGAAAGGCTTCTTGAAGGGAAAGATGTAATTCTGTGAGATGAGTTAACAGAACACAGAGCAGTTTCTCAGAAAACTTCTTTCCAGTTTTGAACGGAAGTTATTTCCTTTTTCACCATAGCCCTCTAGGGGCTTCCAAATATCCCTTTGCCAATTGCACAAGAACATCCTTAGCGAAAGGATTCTTGAAGGGAAAGATGTAACTCTGTGAGATGAATTAACAGAACACAGAGCAGTTTCTTAGAAAGCTTCTTTCCACTTTTGAACGGAAGATATTTCCTTTTTCACCATAGGCCTCTATGGGCTTCCAAATATCCCTTTGCCAATTCCACAAGAGCAGGCTTAGCGAAAGGCTTCTTGAAGGGAAAGATGTAACTCTGTGAGATGAATTAACAGAACACAGAGCAGTTTCTCAGAAAGCTTCTTTCCAGTTTTGAACGGAAGATATTTCCTTTTTCACCATAGCCCTCTATAGGCTTCCAAATATCCCTTTGCCAATTCCCCAAGAACAGCCTTAGCGAAAGGCTTCTTGAAGGGAAAGATGTAACTCTGGGAGATGAATTAACAGAACACAGAGCAGTTTCTCAGAAAGCTTCTTTCCAGTTATGAACGGAAGATATTTCCTTTTTCACCATAGCCCTCTATGGGCTTCCAAATATCCCTTTGCCAATTCCACAAGAACAACCTTAGCGAAAGCTTTCTAGAAGGGAAAGATGTAACTCTGTGAGATGAATTAACAGAACACAGAGCAGTTTCTCAGAAAGATTCTTTCCAGTTTTGAACGGAAGATATTTCCTTTTTCTCCATAGCCCTCTATGGGCTACCAAATATCCCTTTGCCAATTCCACAAGAACAGCCTTAGCGAAAGGCATCTTGAAGGGAAAGATGTAACTCTGTGAGATGAATTAACAGAACACAGAGCAGTTTCTCAGAAAGCTTCTTTCCAGTTTTGAACGGAAGATATTTCCTTTTTCACCATAGCCCTCTATGGGCTTCCAAATATCCCTTTGCCAATTCCACAAGAACACCTTAGCGAAAGGCTACTTGAAGGGAAAGATGTAACTCTGTGAGATGAATTAACAGAACACAGAGCAGTTTCTCAGAAAGCTTCTTTCCAGTTTTTAAAGGAAGATATTTCCTTTTTCTCCATAGCCCTCTAAGGGCTTCCAAATATCCCTTTGCCAATTCCACAAGAACAACCTTAGCGAAAGCCTTCTGGAAGGGAAAGATATAACTCTGTGAGATGAATTAACAGAACACAGAGCAGTTTCTCAGAAAGCTTCTTTCCAGTTTTGAACGGAAGATATTTCCTTTTTCACCATAGCCCAGTATGGGTTACCAAATATCCCTTTGCCAATTCCACAAGAACAGCCTTAGCGAAAGGCATCTTGAAGGGAAAGATGTAACTCTGTGAGATGAATTAACAGAACACACAGCAGTTTCTCAGAAAGCTTCTTTCCAGTTTTGAACGGAAGATATTTCCTTTTTCACCATAGCCCTCTATGGGCTTCCAAATATCGCTTTTCCAATTCCACAATAACAGCCTTAGCGAAAGGCTTCTTGAAGGGAAAGATGTAACTCTGTGAGATGAATTAACAGAACACAGAGCAGTTTCTCAGAAAGCTTCTTTCCAGTTTTGAACGGAAGATATTTTCTTTTTCACCATAGCCCTCTATGGGCTTCCAAATATCCCTTTGCCAATTCCACAAGAACAGCCTTAGCGAAAGGCTTCTTGAAGTTAAAGATGTAACTCTGTGAGATGAATTAACAGAACACAGAGCAGTTTCTCAGAAAGCTTCTTTCCAGTTTTGAACGGAAGATATTTCCTTTTTCACCATAGCCCTCTATGGGCTTCCAAATATCCCTTTGCCAATTCCCCAAGAACAGCCTAATCGAAAGGCTTCTTGAAGGGAAAGATGTAACTCTGTGAGATGAATTAACAGAACACAGAGCAGTTTCTCAGAAAGCTTCTTTCCAGTTTTGAACGGAAGATATTTCCTTTTTCACCATAGCCCTCTATGGGCTTCCAAATATCCCTTTGCCAATTCCCCAAGAACAGCCTTAGCGAAAGGCTTCTTGAAGGGAAAGATGTAACTCTGTGAGATGAATTAACAGAACATAGAACAGTTTCTCAGAAAGCTTCTTTCCAGTTTTGAACGGAAGATATTTCCTTTTTCACCATAGCCCTCTATGGGCTTCCAAATATCCCTTTGCCAATTCCACAAGAACAACCTTAGCGAAAGGCTTCTTGAAGGGAAAGATGTAACTCTGTGAGATGAATTAACAGAACACAGAGCAGTTTCTCAGAAAGCTTCTTTCCAGTTTTGAACGGAAGATATTTCCTTTTTCACCATAGCCCTCTATGGGCTTCCAAATATCCCTTTGCCAATTCCACAAGAACAGCCTTAGCGAAAGGCTTCTTGAAGGGAAAGATGTAATTCTGTGAGATGAGTTAACAGAACACAGAGCAGTTTCTCAGAAAACTTCTTTCCAGTTTTGAACGGAAGTTATTTCCTTTTTCACCATAGCCCTCTAGGGGCTTCCAAATATCCCTTTGCCAATTGCACAAGAACATCCTTAGCGAAAGGATTCTTGAAGGGAAAGATGTAACTCTGTGAGATGAATTAACAGAACACAGAGCAGTTTCTTAGAAAGCTTCTTTCCACTTTTGAACGGAAGATATTTCCTTTTTCACCATAGGCCTCTATGGGCTTCCAAATATCCCTTTGCCAATTCCACAAGAGCAGGCTTAGCGAAAGGCTTCTTGAAGGGAAAGATGTAACTCTGTGAGATGAATTAACAGAACACAGAGCAGTTTCTCAGAAAGCTTCTTTCCAGTTTTGAACGGAAGATATTTCCTTTTTCACCATAGCCCTCTATAGGCTTCCAAATATCCCTTTGCCAATTCCCCAAGAACAGCCTTAGCGAAAGGCTTCTTGAAGGGAAAGATGTAACTCTGGGAGATGAATTAACAGAACACAGAGCAGTTTCTCAGAAAGCTTCTTTCCAGTTATGAACGGAAGATATTTCCTTTTTCACCATAGCCCTCTATGGGCTTCCAAATATCCCTTTGCCAATTCCACAAGAACAACCTTAGCGAAAGCTTTCTAGAAGGGAAAGATGTAACTCTGTGAGATGAATTAACAGAACACAGAGCAGTTTCTCAGAAAGATTCTTTCCAGTTTTGAACGGAAGATATTTCCTTTTTCTCCATAGCCCTCTATGGGCTACCAAATATCCCTTTGCCAATTCCACAAGAACAGCCTTAGCGAAAGGCATCTTGAAGGGAAAGATGTAACTCTGTGAGATGAATTAACAGAACACAGAGCAGTTTCTCAGAAAGCTTCTTTCCAGTTTTGAACGGAAGATATTTCCTTTTTCACCATAGCCCTCTATGGGCTTCCAAATATCCCTTTGCCAATTCCACAAGAACACCTTAGCGAAAGGCTACTTGAAGGGAAAGATGTAACTCTGTGAGATGAATTAACAGAACACAGAGCAGTTTCTCAGAAAGCTTCTTTCCAGTTTTGAAAGGAAGATATTTCCTTTTTCTCCATAGCCCTCTATGGGCTTCCAAATATCCCTTTGCCAATTCCACAAGAACAACCTTAGCGAAAGCCTTCTGGAAGGGAAAGATATAACTCTGTGAGATGAATTAACAGAACACAGAGCAGTTTCTCAGAAAGCTTCTTTCCAGTTTTGAACGGAAGATATTTCCTTTTTCACCATAGCCCAGTATGGGTTACCAAATATCCCTTTCCCAATTCCACAAGAACAGCCTTAGCGAAAGGCATCTTGAAGGGAAAGATGTAACTCTGTGAGATGAATTAACAGAACACACAGCAGTTTCTCAGAAAGCTTCTTTCCAGTTTTGAACGGAAGATATTTCCTTTTTCACCATAGCCCTCTATGGGCTTCCAAATATCGCTTTTCCAATTCCACAATAACAGCCTTAGCGAAAGGCTTCTTGAAGGGAAAGATGTAACTCTGTGAGATGAATTAACAGAACACAGAGCAGTTTCTCAGAAAGCTTCTTTCCAGTTTTGAACGGAAGATATTTTCTTTTTCACCATAGCCCTCTATGGGCTTCCAAATATCCCTTTGCCAATTCCACAAGAACAGCCTTAGCGAAAGGCTTCTTGAAGTTAAAGATGTAACTCTGTGAGATGAATTAACAGAACACAGAGCAGTTTCTCAGAAAGCTTCTTTCCAGTTTTGAACGGAAGATATTTCCTTTTTCACCATAGCCCTCTATGGGCTTCCAAATATCCCTTTGCCAATTCCCCAAGAACAGCCTAATCGAAAGGCTTCTTGAAGGGAAAGATGTAACTCTGTGAGATGAATTAACAGAACACAGAGCAGTTTCTCAGAAAGCTTCTTTCCAGTTTTGAACGGAAGATATTTCCTTTTTCACCATAGCCCTCTATGGGCTTCCAAATATCCCTTTGCCAATTCCACAAGAACAGCCTTAGCGAAAGGCTTCTTGAAGGGAAAGATGTAACTCTGTGAGATGAATTAACAGAACATAGAACAGTTTCTCAGAAAGCTTCTTTCCAGTTTTGAACGGAAGATATTTCCTTTTTCACCATAGCCCTCTATGGGCTTCCAAATATCCCTTTGCCAATTCCACAAGAACAACCTTAGCGAAAGGCTTCTTGAAGGGAAAGATGTAACTCTGTGAGATGAATTAACAGAACACAGAGCAGTTTCTCAGAAAGCTTCTTTCCAGTTTTGAACGGAAGATATTTCCTTTTTCACCATAGCCCTCTATGGGCTTCCAAATATCCCTTTGCCAATTCCACAAGAACAGCCTTAGCGAAAGGCTTCTTGAAGGGAAAGATGTAACTCTGTGAGACGAATTAACAGAACATAGAAGAGTTTCTCAGAAAGCTTCTTTCCAGTTTTGACCGGAAGATATTTCCTTTTTCACCATAGCCCTCTATGGGCTTCCAAATATCCCTTTGCCAATTCCACAAGAACAGCCTTAGCGAAAGGCTTCTTGAAGGGAAAGATGTAATTCTGTGAGACGAATTAACAGAACACAGAGCAGTTTCTCAGAAAGCTTCTTTCCAGTTTTGAACGGAAGTTATTTCCTTTTTCACCATAGCCCTCTAGGGGCTTCCAAATATCCCTTTGCCAATTGCACAAGAACATCCTTAGCGAAAGGATTCTTGAAGGGAAAGATGTAACTCTGTGAGATGAATTAACAGAACACAGAGCAGTTTCTTTGAAAGCTTCTTTCCACTTTTGAACGGAAGATATTTCCTTTTTCACCATAGGCCTCTATGGGCTTCCAAATATCCCTTTGCCAATTCCACAAGAGCAGCCTTAGCGAAAGGCTTCTTGAAGGGAAAGATGTAACTCTTTGAGATGAATTAACAGAACACAGAGCAGTTTCTCAGAAAGCTTCTTTCCAGTTTTGAACGGAAGATATTTCCTTTTTCACCATAGCCCTCTATGGGCTTCCAAATATCCCTTTGCCAATTCCCCAAGAACAGCCTTAGCGAAAGGCTTCTTGAAGGGAAAGATGTAACTCTGTGAGATGAATTAACAGAACACAGAGCAGTTTCTCAGAAAGCTTCTTTCCAGTTATGAACGGAAGATATTTCCTTTTTCACCATAGCCCTCTATGGGCTTCCAAATATCCCTTTGCCAATTCCACAAGAACAACCTTAGCGAAAGCCTTCTAGAAGGGAAAGATGTAACTCTGTGAGATGAATTAACAGAACACAGAGCAGTTTCTCAGAAAGCTTCTTTCCAGTTTTGAACGGAAGATATTTCCTTTTTCACCATAGCCCTCTATGGGCTACCAAATATCCCTTTGCCAATTCCACAAGAACAGCCTTAGCGAAAGGCATCTTGAAGGAAAAGATGTAACTCTGTGAGATGAATTAACAGAACACAGAGCAGTTTCTCAGAAAGCTTCTTTCCAGTTTTGAACGGAAGATATTTCCTTTTTCACCATAGCCCTCTATGGGCTTCCAAATGTCCCTTTGCCAATTCCACAAGAACACCTTAGCGAAAGGCTACTTGAAAGGAAAGATGTAACTCTGTGAGATGAATTAACAGAACACAGAGCAGTTTCTCAGAAAGCTTCTTTCCAGTTTTGAAAGGAAGATATTTCCTTTTTCACCATAGCCCTCTATGGGCTTCCAAATATCCCTTTGCCAATTCCACAAGAACAACCTTAGCGAAAGCCTTCTTGAAGGGAAAGATATAACTCTGTGAGATGAATTAACAGAACACAGAGCAGTTTCTCAGAAAGCTTCTTTCCAGTTTTGAACGGAAGATATTTCCTTTTTCACCATAGCCCTCTATGGGCTTCCAAATATCCCTTTGCCAATTCCACAAGAACAACCTTAGCGAAAGCATTCTCGAAGGGAAAGATGTAACTCTGTGAGATGAATTAACAGAACACAGAGCAGTTTCTCAGAAAGCTTCTTTCCAGTTTTGAACGGAAGATATTTCCTTTTTCACCATAGCCCTCTATGGGCTACCAAATATCCCTTTGCCAATTCCACAAGAACAGCCTTAGCGAAAGGCTTCTTGAAGGGAAAGATGTAACTCTGTGAGATGAATTAACAGAACACAGAGCAGTTTCTCAGAAAGCTTCTTTCCAGTTTTGAACGGAAGATATTTTCTTTTTCACCATAGCCCTCTATGGGCTTCCAAATCTCCCTTTGCCAATTCCACAAGAACAGCCTTAGCGAAAGGCTTCTTGAAGTTAAAGATGTAACTCTGTGAGATGAATTAACAGAACACAGAGCAGTTTCTCAGAAAGCTTCTTTCCAGTTTTGAACGGAAGATATTTCCTTTTTCACCATAGCCCTCTATGGGCTTCCAAATATCCCTTTGCCAATTCCACAAGAACAGACTTAGCGAAAGGCTTCTTGAAGGGAAAGATGTAACTCTGTGAGATGAATTAACAGAACACAGAGCAGTTTCTCAGAAAGCTTCTTTCCAGTTTTGAACGGAAGATATTTCCTTTTTCACCATAGCCCTCTATTGGCTTCCAAATATCCCTTTGCCAATTCCACAAGAACAGCCTTAGCGAAAGGCTTCCTGAAGGTAAAGATGTAACTCTGTGAGATGAATTAACAGAACACAGAGCAGTTTCTCAGAAAGCTTCTTTCCAGTTTTGAACGGAAGATATTTCCTTTTTCACCATAGCCCTCTATGGGCTTCCAAATATCCCTTTGCCAATTCCACAAGAAGAGCTTTAGCGAAAGGCTTCTTGAAGGGAAAGATGTAACTCTGTGAGATGAATTAACAGAACACAGAGCAGTTTCTCAGAAAGCTTCTTTCCAGTTTTGAACGGAAGATATTTCCTTTTTCACCATAGCCCTCTATGGGCTTCCAAATATCCCTTTGCCAATTCCACAAGAACAGCCTTAGAGAAAGGCTTCTTGAAGGGAAAGATGTAACTCTGTGAGATGAATTAACAGAACACAGAGCAGTTTCTCAGAAAGCTTCTTTCCAGTTTTGAACGGAAGATATTTCCTTTTTCAACATAGCCATCTATGGGCTTCCAAATATCCCTTTGCCAACTCCACAAGTACAGCCTTAGCGAAAGGCTTCTTGAAGGTAAAGATGTAACTCTGTGAGATGAATTAACAGAACACAGAGCAGTTTCTCAGAAAGCTTCTTTCCAGTTTTGAACGGAAGATATTTCCTTTTTCACCATAGCCCTCTATGGGCTTCCAAATATCCCTTTGCCAATTCCACAAGAACACCTTAGCGAAAGGCTACTTGAAGGGAAAGATGTAACTCTGTGAGATGAATTAACAGAACACAGAGCAGTTTCTCAGAAAGCTTCTTTCCAGTTTTGAAAGGAAGATATTTCCTTTTTCACCATAGCCCTCTATGGGCTTCCAAATATCCCTTTGCCAATTCCACAAGAACAACCTTAGCGAAAGCCTTCTGGAAGGGAAAGATATAACTCTGTGAGATGAATTAACAGAACACAGAGCAGTTTCTCAGAAAGCTTCTTTCCAGTTTTGAACAGAAGATATTTCCTTTTTCACCATAGCCCTGTATGGGTTACCAAATATCCCTTTGCCAATTCCACAAGAACAGCCTTAGCGAAAGGCATCTTGAAGGGAAAGATGTAACTCTGTGAGATGAATTAACAGAACACACAGCAGTTTCTCAGAAAGCTTCTTTCCAGTTTTGAACGGAAGATATTTCCTTTTTCACCATAGCCCTCTATGGGCTTCCAAATATCGCTTTTCGAATTCCACAAAAACAGCCTTAGCGAAAGGCTTCTTGAAGGGAAAGATGTAACTCTGTGAGATGAATTAACAGAACACAGAGCAGTTTCTCAGAAAGCTTCTTTCCAGTTTTGAACGGAAGATATTTTCTTTTTCACCATAGCCCTCTATGGGCTTCCAAATATCCCTTTGCCAATTCCACAAGAACAGCCTTAGCGAAAGGCTTCTTGAAGTTAAAGATGTAACTCTGTGAGATGAATTAACAGAACACAGAGCAGTTTCTCAGAAAGCTTCTTTCCAGTTTTGAACGGAAGATATTTCCTTTTTCACCATAGCCCTCTATGGGCTTCCAAATATCCCTTTGCCAATTCCCCAAGAACAGCCTAATCGAAAGGCTTCTTGAAGGGAAAGATGTAACTCTGTGAGATGAATTAACAGAACACAGAGCAGTTTCTCAGAAAGCTTCTTTCCAGTTTTGAACGGAAGATATTTCCTTTTTCACCATAGCCCTCTATGGGCTTCCAAATATCCCTTTGCCAATTCCACAAGAACAGCCTTAGCGAAAGGCTTCTTGAAGGGAAAGATGTAACTCTGTGAGATGAATTAACAGAACATAGAACAGTTTCTCAGAAAGCTTCTTTCCAGTTTTGAACGGAAGATATTTCCTTTTTCACCATAGCCCTCTATGGGCTTCCAAATATCCCTTTGCCAATTCCACAAGAACAACCTTAGCGAAAGGCTTCTTGAAGGGAAAGATGTAACTCTGTGAGATGAATTAACAGAACACAGAGCAGTTTCTCAGAAAGCTTCTTTCCAGTTTTGAACGGAAGATATTTCCTTTTTCACCATAGCCCTCTATGGGCTTCCAAATATCCCTTTGCCAATTCCACAAGAACAGCCTTAGCGAAAGGCTTCTTGAAGGGAAAGATGTAACTCTGTGAGATGAATTAACAGAACATAGAAGAGTTTCTCAGAAAGCTTCTTTCCAGTTTTGACCGGAAGATATTTCCTTTTTCACCATAGCCCTCTATGGGCTTCCAAATATCCCTTTGCCAATTCCACAAGAACAGCCTTAGCGAAAGGCTTCTTGAAGGGAAAGATGTAATTCTCTGAGATGAATTAACAGAACACAGAGCAGTTTCTCAGAAAGCTTCTTTCCAGTTTTGAACGGAAGTTATTTCCTTTTTCACCATAGCCCTCTAGGGGCTTCCAAATATCCCTTTGCCAATTGCACAAGAACATCCTTAGCGAAAGGATTCTTGAAGGGAAAGATGTAACTCTGTGAGATGAATTAACAGAACACAGAGCAGTTTCTTAGAAAGCTTCTTTCCACTTTTGAACGGAAGATATTTCCTTTTTCACCATAGGCCTCTATGGGCTTCCAAATATCCCTTTGCCAATTCCACAAGAGCAGCCTTAGCGAAAGGCTTCTTGAAGGGAAAGATGTAACTCTGTGAGATGAATTAACAGAACACAGAGCAGTTTCTCAGAAAGCTTCTTTCCAGTTTTGAACGGAAGATATTTCCTTTTTCACCATAGCCCTGTATGGGTTACCAAATATCCCTTTGCCAATTCCACAAGAACAACCTTAGCGAAAGGCATCTTGAAGGGAAAGATGTAACTCTGTGAGATTAATTAACAGAACACACAGCAGTTTCTCAGAAAGCTTCTTTCCAGTTTTGAACGGAAGATATTTCCTTTTTCACCATAGCCCTCTATGGGCTTCCAAATATCCCTTTGCCAATTCCACAAGAACAGCCTTAGCGAAAGGCTTCTTGAAGGGAAAGATGTAACTCTGTGAGATGAATTAACAGAACATAGAACAGTTTCTCAGAAAGCTTCTTTCCAGTTTTGAACGGAAGATATTTCCTTTTTCACCATAGCCCTCTATGGGATTCCAAATATCCCTTTTCCAATTCCACAAGAACAACCTTGGCGAAAGGCTTCTTGAAGGGAAAGATGTAACTCTGTAAGATGAATTAACAGAACACAGAGCAGTTTCTCAGAAAGCTTCTTTCCAGTTTTGAACGGAAGATATTTCCTTTTTCACCATAGCCCTCTATGGGCTTCCAAATATCCCTTTGCCAATTCCACAAGAACAGCCTTAGCGAAAGGCTTCTTGAAGGGAAAGATGTAACTCTGTGAGATGAATTAACAGAACATAGAAGAGTTTCTCAGAAAGCTTCTTTCCAGTTTTGACCGGAAGATATTTCCTTTTTCACCATAGCCCTCTATGGGCTTCCAAATATCCCTTTGCCAATTCCACAAGAACAGCCTTAGCGAAAGGCTTCTTGAAGGGAAAGATGTAATTCTGTGAGATGAGTTAACAGAACACAGAGCAGTTTCTCAGAAAACTTCTTTCCAGTTTTGAACGGAAGTTATTTCCTTTTTCACCATAGCCCTCTAGGGGCTTCCAAATATCCCTTTGCCAATTGCACAAGAACATCCTTAGCGAAAGGATTCTTGAAGGGAAAGATGTAACTCTGTGAGATGAATTAACAGAACACAGAGCAGTTTCTTAGAAAGCTTCTTTCCACTTTTGAACGGAAGATATTTCCTTTTTCACCATAGGCCTCTATGGGCTTCCAAATATCCCTTTGCCAATTCCACAAGAGCAGGCTTAGCGAAAGGCTTCTTGAAGGGAAAGATGTAACTCTGTGAGATGAATTAACAGAACACAGAGCAGTTTCTCAGAAAGCTTCTTTCCAGTTTTGAACGGAAGATATTTCCTTTTTCACCATAGCCCTCTATAGGCTTCCAAATATCCCTTTGCCAATTCCCCAAGAACAGCCTTAGCGAAAGGCTTCTTGAAGGGAAAGATGTAACTCTGGGAGATGAATTAACAGAACACAGAGCAGTTTCTCAGAAAGCTTCTTTCCAGTTATGAACGGAAGATATTTCCTTTTTCACCATAGCCCTCTATGGGCTTCCAAATATCCCTTTGCCAATTCCACAAGAACAACCTTAGCGAAAGCTTTCTAGAAGGGAAAGATGTAACTCTGTGAGATGAATTAACAGAACACAGAGCAGTTTCTCAGAAAGATTCTTTCCAGTTTTGAACGGAAGATATTTCCTTTTTCTCCATAGCCCTCTATGGGCTACCAAATATCCCTTTGCCAATTCCACAAGAACAGCCTTAGCGAAAGGCATCTTGAAGGGAAAGATGTAACTCTGTGAGATGAATTAACAGAACACAGAGCAGTTTCTCAGAAAGCTTCTTTCCAGTTTTGAACGGAAGATATTTCCTTTTTCACCATAGCCCTCTATGGGCTTCCAAATATCCCTTTGCCAATTCCACAAGAACACCTTAGCGAAAGGCTACTTGAAGGGAAAGATGTAACTCTGTGAGATGAATTAACAGAACACAGAGCAGTTTCTCAGAAAGCTTCTTTCCAGTTTTGAAAGGAAGATATTTCCTTTTTCTCCATAGCCCTCTAAGGGCTTCCAAATATCCCTTTGCCAATTCCACAAGAACAACCTTAGCGAAAGCCTTCTGGAAGGGAAAGATATAACTCTGTGAGATGAATTAACAGAACACAGAGCAGTTTCTCAGAAAGCTTCTTTCCAGTTTTGAACGGAAGATATTTCCTTTTTCACCATAGCCCAGTATGGGTTACCAAATATCCCTTTGCCAATTCCACAAGAACAGCCTTAGCGAAAGGCATCTTGAAGGGAAAGATGTAACTCTGTGAGATGAATTAACAGAACACACAGCAGTTTCTCAGAAAGCTTCTTTCCAGTTTTGAACGGAAGATATTTCCTTTTTCACCATAGCCCTCTATGGGCTTCCAAATATCGCTTTTCCAATTCCACAATAACAGCCTTAGCGAAAGGCTTCTTGAAGGGAAAGATGTAACTCTGTGAGATGAATTAACAGAACACAGAGCAGTTTCTCAGAAAGCTTCTTTCCAGTTTTGAACGGAAGATATTTTCTTTTTCACCATAGCCCTCTATGGGCTTCCAAATATCCCTTTGCCAATTCCACAAGAACAGCCTTAGCGAAAGGCTTCTTGAAGTTAAAGATGTAACTCTGTGAGATGAATTAACAGAACACAGAGCAGTTTCTCAGAAAGCTTCTTTCCAGTTTTGAACGGAAGATATTTCCTTTTTCACCATAGCCCTCTATGGGCTTCCAAATATCCCTTTGCCAATTCCCCAAGAACAGCCTAATCGAAAGGCTTCTTGAAGGGAAAGATGTAACTCTGTGAGATGAATTAACAGAACACAGAGCAGTTTCTCAGAAAGCTTCTTTCCAGTTTTGAACGGAAGATATTTCCTTTTTCACCATAGCCCTCTATGGGCTTCCAAATATCCCTTTGCCAATTCCCCAAGAACAGCCTTAGCGAAAGGCTTCTTGAAGGGAAAGATGTAACTCTGTGAGATGAATTAACAGAACATAGAACAGTTTCTCAGAAAGCTTCTTTCCAGTTTTGAACGGAAGATATTTCCTTTTTCACCATAGCCCTCTATGGGCTTCCAAATATCCCTTTGCCAATTCCACAAGAACAACCTTAGCGAAAGGCTTCTTGAAGGGAAAGATGTAACTCTGTGAGATGAATGAACAGAACACAGAGCAGTTTCTCAGAAAGCTTCTTTCCAGTTTTGAACGGAAGATATTTCCTTTTTCACCATAGCCCTCTATGGGCTTCCAAATATCCCTTTGCCAATTCCACAAGAACAGCCTTAGCGAAAGGCTTCTTGAAGGGAAAGATGTAACTCTGTGAGACGAATTAACAGAACATAGAAGAGTTTCTCAGAAAGCTTCTTTCCAGTTTTGACCGGAAGATATTTCCTTTTTCACCATAGCCCTCTAAGGGCTTCCAAATATCCCTTTGCCAATTCCACAAGAACAGCCTTAGCGAAAGGCTTCTTGAAGGGAAAGATGTAATTCTGTGAGACGAATTAACAGAACACAGAGCAGTTTCTCAGAAAGCTTCTTTCCAGTTTTGAACGGAAGTTATTTCCTTTTTCACCATAGCCCTCTAGGGGCTTCCAAATATCCCTTTGCCAATTGCACAAGAACATCCTTAGCGAAAGGATTCTTGAAGGGAAAGATGTAACTCTGTGAGATGAATTAACAGAACACAGAGCAGTTTCTTAGAAAGCTTCTTTCCACTTTTGAACGGAAGATATTTCCTTTTTCACCATAGCCCTCTATGGGCTTCCAAATATCCCTTTGCCAATTCCACAAGAGCAGCCTTAGCGAAAGGCTTCTTGAAGGGAAAGATGTAACTCTGTGAGATGAATTAACAGAACACAGAGCAGTTTCTCAGAAAGCTTCTTTCCAGTTTTGAACGGAAGATATTTCCTTTTTCACCATAGCCCTCTATGGGCTTCCAAATATCCCTTTGCCAATTCCACAAGAACAGCCTTAGCGAAAGGCTTCTTGAAGGGAAAGATGTAACTCTGTGAGATGAATTAACAGAACACAGAGCAGTTTCTCAGAAAGCTTCTTTCCAGTTATGAACGGAAGATATTTCCTTTTTCACCATAGCCCTCTATGGGCTTCCAAATATCCCTTTGCCAATTCCACAAGAACAACCTTAGCGAAAGCCTTCTAGAAGGGAAAGATGTAACTCTGTGAGATGAATTAACAGAACACAGAGCAGTTTCTCAGAAAGCTTCTTTCCAGTTTTGAACGGAAGATATTTCCTTTTTCACCATAGCCCTCTATGGGCTACCAAATATCCCTTTGCCAATTCCACAAGAACAGCCTTAGCGAAAGGCATCTTGAAGGAAAAGATGTAACTCTGTGAGATGAATTAACAGAACACAGAGCAGTTTCTCAGAAAGCTTCTTTCCAGTTTTGAACGGAAGATATTTCCTTTTTCACCATAGCCCTCTATGGGCTTCCAAATGTCCCTTTGCCAATTCCACAAGAACACCTTAGCGAAAGGCTACTTGAAAGGAAAGATGTAACTCTGTGAGATGAATTAACAGAACACAGAGCAGTTTCTCAGAAAGCTTCTTTCCAGTTTTGAAAGGAAGATATTTCCTTTTTCACCATAGCCCTCTATGGGCTTCCAAATATCCCTTTGCCAATTCCACAAGAACAACCTTAGCGAAAGCCTTCTTGAAGGGAAAGATATAACTCTGTGAGATGAATTAACAGAACACAGAGCAGTTTCTCAGAAAGCTTCTTTCCAGTTTTGAACGGAAGATATTTCCTTTTTCACCATAGCCCTGTATGGGTTACCAAATATCCCTTTGCCAATTCCACAAGAACAGCCTTAGCGAAAGGCATCTTGAAGGGAAAGATGTAACTCTGTGAGATGAATTAACAGAACACACAGCACTTTCTCAGAAAGCTTCTTTCCAGTTTTGAACGGAAGATATTTCCTTTTTCACCAAAGCCCTCTATGGGCTTCCAAATATCCCTTTGTCAATTCCACAAGAACACCTTAGCGAAAGGCTACTTGAAGGGAAAGATGTAACTCTGTGAGATGAATTAACAGTACACAGAGCAGTTTCTCAGAAAGCTTCTTTCCAGTTTTGAACGGAAGATATTTTCTTTTTCACCATAGCCCTCTATGGGCTTCCAAATATCCCTTTGCCAATTCCACAAGAACAGCCTTAGCGAAAGGCTTCTTGAAGTTAAAGATGTAACTCTGTGAGATGAATTAACAGAACACAGAGCAGTTTCTCAGAAAGCTGTTTTCCAGTTTTGAACGGAAGATATTTCCTTTTTCACCATAGCCCTCTATGGGCTTCCAAATATCCATTTGCCAATTCCACAAGAACAGCCTTAGCGAAAGGCTTCTTGAAGGGAAAGATGTAACTCTGTGAGATGAATTAACAGAACATAGAACAGTTTCTCAGAAAGCTTCTTTCCAGTTTTGAACGGAAGATATTTCCTTTTTCACCATAGCCCTCTATGGCCTTCCAAATATCCCTTTGCCAATTCCACAAGAACAACCTTAGCGAAAGGCTTCTTGAAGGGAAAGATGTAACTCTGTGAGATGAATTAACAGAACACAGAGCAGTTTCTCAGAAAGCTTCTTTCCAGTTTTGAACAGAAGATATTTCCTTTTTCACCATAGCCCTCTATGGGATTCCAAATATCCCTTTGCCAATTCCACAAGAACAGCCTTAGCGAAAGGTTTCTTGAAGGGAAAGATATAACTCTGTGAGATGAATTAACAGAACACAGAGCAGTTTCTCACAAAGCTTCTTTCAAGTTTTGAACGGAAGATATTTCCTTTTTCACCATAGCCCTCTATGGGCTTCCAAATATCCCTTTGCCAATTCCACAAGAACAGCCTTAGCGAAAGGCTTCTTGAAGTTAAAGATGTAACTCTGTGAGATGAATTAACAGAACACAGAGCAGTTTCTCAGAAAGCTTCTTTCCAGTTTTGAACGGAAGATATTTCCTTTTTCACCATAGCCCTCTATGGGCTTCCAAATATCCCTTTACCAATTCCACAACAACAGCCTTAGCGAAAGGTTTCTTGAAGGGAAAGATGTAACTCTGTGAGATGAATTAACAGAACACAGAGCAGTTTCTCAGAAAGCTTCTTTCCAGTTTTGAACGGAAGATATTTCCTTTTTCACCATAGCCCTCTATGGGCTTCCAAATATCCCTTTGCAAATTCCACAAGAACAGCCTTAGCGAAAGGCATCTTGAAGGGAAAGATGTAACTCTGTGAGATGAATTAACAGAACACACAGCAGTTTCTCAGAAAGCTTCTTTCCAGTTTTGAACGGAAGATATTTCCTTTTTCACCATAGCCGTCTATGGGCTTCCAAAAATCCCTTTGCCAATTCCACAAGAACACCTTAGCGAAATGCTTCTTGAAGGGAAAGATGTAACTCTGTGAGATGAATTAACAGAACACAGAGCAGTTTCTCAGAAAGCTTCTTTCCAGTTTTGAACGGAAGATATTTTCTTTTTCACCATAGCCCTCTATGGGCTTCCAAATATCCCTTTGCGAATTCCACAAGAACAGCCTTAGCGAAAGGCTTCTTGAAGTTAAAGATGTAACTCTGTGAGATGAATTAACAGAACACAGAGCAGTTTCTCAGAAAGCGGTTTTCCAGTTTTGAACGGAAGATATTTCCTTTTTCACCATAGCCCTCTATGGGCTTCCAAATATCCATTTGCCAATTCCACAAGAACAGCCTAAGCGAAAGGCTTCTTGAAGGGAAAGATGTAACTCTGTGAGATGAATTAACAGAACACAGAGCAGTTTCTCAGAAAGCTTCTTTCCAGTTTTGAACGGAAGATATTTCCTTTTTCACCATAGCCCTCTATGGGCTTCCAAATATCCCTTTGCCAATTCCACAAGAACAGCCTTAGCGAAAGGCTTCTTGAAGGGAAAGATGTAACTCTGTGAGATGAATTAACAGAACATAGAACAGTTTCTCAGAAAGCTTCTTTCCAGTTTTGAACGGAAGATATTTCCTTTTTCACCATAGCCCTCTATGGGCTTCCAAATATCCCTTTGCCAATTCCACAAGAACAACCTTAGCGAAAGGCTTCTTGAAGGGAAAGATGTAACTCTGTGAGATGAATTAACAGAACACAGAGCAGTTTCTCAGAAAGCTTCTTTCCAGTTTTGAACGGAAGATATTTCCTTTTTCACCATAGCCCTCTATGGGATTCCAAATATCCCTTTGCCAATTCCACAAGAACAGCCTTAGCGAAAGGTTTCTTGAAGGGAAAGATATAACTCTGTGAGATGAATTAACAGAACACAGAGCAGTTTCTCAGAAAGCTTCTTTCAAGTTTTGAACGGAAGATATTTCCTTTTTCACCATAGCCCTCTATGGGCTACCAAATATCCCTTTGCCAATTCCACAAGAACAGCCTTAGCGAAAGGCTTCTTGAAGGGAAAGATGTAACTCTGTGAGATGAATTAACAGAACACAGAGCAGTTTCTCAGAAAGCTTCTTTCCAGTTTTGAACGGAAGATATTTCCTTTTTCACCATAGCCCTCTATGGGCTTCCAAATATCCCTTTGCCAATTCCACAAGAACAGCCTTAGCGAAAGGCATCCTGAAGGGAAAGATGTAACTCTGTGAGATGAATTAACAGAACACACAGCAGTTTCTCAGAAAGCTTCTTTCCAGTTTTGAACGGAAGATATTTCCTTTTTCACCATAGCCCTCTATGGGCTTCCAAATATCCCTTTGCCAATTCCACAAGAACACCTTAGCGAAAGGCTTCTTGAAGGGAAAGATGTAACTCTGTGAGATGAATTAACAGAACACAGAGCACTTTCTCAGAAAGCTTCTTTCCAGTTTTGAACGGAAGATATTTTCTTTTTCACCATAGCCCTCTATGGGCTTCCAAATATCCCTTTGCGAATTCCACAAGAACAGCCTTAGCGAAAGGCTTCTTGAAGTTAAAGATGTAACTCTGTGAGATGAATTAACAGAACACAGAGCAGTTTCTCAGAAAGCGGTTTTCCAGTTTTGAACGGAAGATATTTCCTTTTTCACCATAGCCCTCTATGGGCTTCCAAATATCCATTTGCCAATTCCACAAGAACAGCCTAAGCGAAAGGCTTCTTGAAGGGAAAGATGTAACTCTGTGAGATGAATTAACAGAACATAGAACAGTTTCTCAGAAAGCTTCTTTCCAGTTTTGAACGGAAGATATTTCCTTTTTCACCGTAGCCCTCTATGGGATTCCAAATATCCCTTTGCCAATTCCACAAGAACAACCTTAGCGAAAGGCTTCTTGAAGGGAAAGATGTAACTCTGTGAGATGAATTAACAGAACACAGAGCAGTTTCTCAGAAAGCTTCTTTCCAGTTTTGAACGGAAGATATTTCCTTTTTCACCATAGCCCTCTATGGGCTTCCAAATATCCCTTTGCCAATTCCACAAGAACAGCCTTAGCGAAAGGTTTCTTGAAGGGAAAGATGTAACTCTGTGAGATGAATTAACAGAACACTGAGCAGTTTCTCAGAAAGCTTCTTTCAAGTTTTGAACGGAAGATATTTCCTTTTTCACCATAGCCCTCTATGGGCTTCCAAATATCCCTTTGCCAATTCCACAAGAACAACCTTAGCGAAAGCATTCTCGAAGGGAAAGATGTAACTCTGTGAGATGAATTAACAGAACACAGAGCAGTTTCTCAGAAAGCTTCTTTCCAGTTTTGAACGGAAGATATTTCCTTTTTCACCATAGCCCTCTATGGGCTACCAAATATCCCTTTGCCAATTCCACAAGAACAGCCTTAGCGAAAGGCTTCTTGAAGTTAAAGATGTAACTCTGTGAGATGAATTAACAGAACACAGAGCAGTTTCTCAGAAAGCTGTTTTCCAGTTTTGAACGGAAGATATTTCCTTTTTCACCATAGCCCTCTATGGGCTTCCAAATATCCATTTGCCAATTCCACAAGAACAGCCTAAGCGAAAGGCTTCTTGAAGGGAAAGATGTAACTCTGTGAGATGAATTAACAGAACACAGAGCAGTTTCTCATAAAGCTTCTTTCCAGTTTTGAACGGAAGATATTTCCTTTTTCACCATAGACCTCTATGGGCTTCCAAATATCCCTTTGCCAATTCCACAAGAACAGCCTTAGCGAAAGGCTTCTTGAAGGGAAAGATGTAACTCTGTGAGATGAATTAACAGAACATAGAACAGTTTCTCAGAAAGCTTCTTTCCAGTTTTGAACGGAAGATATTTCCTTTTTCACCATAGCCCTCTATGGCCTTCCAAATATCCCTTTGCCAATTCCACAAGAACAACCTTAGCGAAAGGCTTCTTGAAGGGAAAGATGTAACTCTGTGAGATGAATTAACAGAACACAGAGCAGTTTCTCAGAAAGCTTCTTTCCAGTTTTGAACGGAAGATATTTCCTTTTTCACCATAGCCCTCTATGGGATTCCAAATATCCCTTTGCCAATTCCACAAGAACAGCCTTAGGAAAGGTTTCTTGAAGGGAAAGATATAACTCTGTGAGATGAATTAACAGAACACAGAGCAGTTTCTCACAAAGCTTCTTTCAAGTTTTGAACGGAAGATATTTCCTTTTTCACCATAGCCCTCTATGGGCTTCCAAATATCCCTTTGCCAATTCCACAAGAACAGCCTTAGCGAAAGGCTTCTTGAAGTTAAAGATGTAACTCTGTGAGATGAATTAACAGAACACAGAGCAGTTTCTCAGAAAGCTTCTTTCCAGTTTTGAACGGAAGATATTTCCTTTTTCACCATTGCCCTCTATGGGCTTCCAAATATCCCTTTACCAATTCCACAACAACAGCCTTAGCGAAAGGTTTCTTGAAGGGAAAGATGTAACTCTGTGAGATGAATTAACAGAACACAGAGCAGTTTCTCAGAAAGCTTCTTTCCAGTTTTGAACGGAAGATATTTCCTTTTTCACCATAGCCCTCTATGGGCTTCCAAATATCCCTTTGCAAATTCCACAAGAACAGCCTTAGCGAAAGGCATCTTGAAGGGAAAGATGTAACTCTGTGAGATGAATTAACAGAACACACAGCAGTTTCTCAGAAAGCTTCTTTCCAGTTTTGAACGGAAGATATTTCCTTTTTCACCATAGCCGTCTATGGGCTTCCAAAAATCCCTTTGCCAATTCCACAAGAACACCTTAGCGAAATGCTTCTTGAAGGGAAAGATGTAACTCTGTGAGATGAATTAACAGAACACAGAGCAGTTTCTCAGAAAGCTTCTTTCCAGTTTTGAACGGAAGATATTTTCTTTTTCACCATAGCCCTCTATGGGCTTCCAAATATCCCTTTGCGAATTCCACAAGAACAGCCTTAGCGAAAGGCTTCTTGAAGTTAAAGATGTAACTCTGTGAGATGAATTAACAGAACACAGAGCAGTTTCTCAGAAAGCGGTTTTCCAGTTTTGAACGGAAGATATTTCCTTTTTCACCATAGCCCTCTATGGGCTTCCAAATATCCATTTGCCAATTCCACAAGAACAGCCTAAGCGAAAGGCTTCTTGAAGGGAAAGATGTAACTCTGTGAGATGAATTAACAGAACACAGAGCAGTTTCTCAGAAAGCTTCTTTCCAGTTTTGAACGGAAGATATTTCCTTTTTCACCATAGCCCTCTATGGGCTTCCAAATATCCCTTTGCCAATTCCACAAGAACAGCCTTAGCGAAAGGCTTCTTGAAGGGAAAGATGTAACTCTGTGAGATGAATTAACAGAACATAGAACAGTTTCTCAGAAAGCTTCTTTCCAGTTTTGAACGGAAGATATTTCCTTTTTCACCATAGCCCTCTATGGGCTTCCAAATATCCCTTTGCCAATTCCACAAGAACAACCTTAGCGAAAGGCTTCTTGAAGGGAAAGATGTAACTCTGTGAGATGAATTAACAGAACACAGAGCAGTTTCTCAGAAAGCTTCTTTCCAGTTTTGAACGGAAGATATTTCCTTTTTCACCATAGCCCTCTATGGGATTCCAAATATCCCTTTGCCAATTCCACAAGAACAGCCTTAGCGAAAGGTTTCTTGAAGGGAAAGATATAACTCTGTGAGATGAATTAACAGAACACAGAGCAGTTTCTCAGAAAGCTTCTTTCAAGTTTTGAACGGAAGATATTTCCTTTTTCACCATAGCCCTCTATGGGCTTCCAAATATCCCTTTGCCAATTCCACAAGAACAGCCTTAGCGAAAGGCATCTTGAAGGGAAAGATGTAACTCTGTGAGATGAATTAACAGAACACACAGCAGTTTCTCAGAAAGCTTCTTTCCAGTTTTGAACGGAAGATATTTCCTTTTTCACCATAGCCCTCTATGGGCTTCCAAATATCCCTTTGCCAATTCCACAAGAACACCTTAGCGAAAGGCTTCTTGAAGGGAAAGATGTAACTCTGTGAGATGAATTAACAGAACACAGAGCAGTTTCTCAGAAAGCTTCTTTCCAGTTTTGAACGGAAGATATTTTCTTTTTCACCATAGCCCTCTATGGGCTTCCAAATATCCCTTTGCCAATTCCACAAGAACAGCCTTAGCGAAAGGCTTCTTGAAGGGAAAGATGTAACTCTGTGAGATGAATTAACAGAACACAGAGCAGTTTCTCAGAAAGCTTCTTTCCAGTTTTGAACGGAAGATATTTCCTTTTTCACCATAGCCCTCTATGGGCTTCCAAATATCCCTTTGCCAATTCCACAAGAACAGCCTTAGCGAAAGGCATCTTGAAGGGAAAGATGTAACTCTGTGAGATGAATTAACAGAACACACAGCAGTTTCTCAGAAAGCTTCTTTCCAGTTTTGAACGGAAGATATTTCCTTTTTCACCATAGCCCTCTATGGGCTTCCAAATATCCCTTTGCCAATTCCACAAGAACACCTTAGCGAAAGGCTTCTTGAAGGGAAAGATGTAACTCTGTGAGATGAATTAACAGAACACAGAGCAGTTTCTCAGAAAGCTTCTTTCCAGTTTTGAACGGAAGATATTTTCTTTTTCACCATAGCCCTCTATGGGCTTCCAAATATCCCTTTGCGAATTCCACAAGAACAGCCTTAGCGAAAGGCTTCTTGAAGTTAAAGATGTAACTCTGTGAGATGAATTAACAGAACACAGAGCAGTTTCTCAGAAAGCGGTTTTCCAGTTTTGAACGGAAGATATTTCCTTTTTCACCATAGCCCTCTATGGGCTTCCAAATATCCATTTGCCAATTCCACAAGAACAGCCTAAGCGAAAGGCTTCTTGAAGGGAAAGATGTAACTCTGTGAGATGAATTAACAGAACATAGAACAGTTTCTCAGAAAGCTTCTTTCCAGTTTTGAACGGAAGATATTTCCTTTTTCACCGTAGCCCTCTATGGGATTCCAAATATCCCTTTGCCAATTCCACAAGAACAACCTTAGCGAAAGGCTTCTTGAAGGGAAAGATGTAACTCTGTGAGATGAATTAACAGAACACAGAGCAGTTTCTCAGAAAGCTTCTTTCCAGTTTTGAACGGAAGATATTTCCTTTTTCACCATAGCCCTCTATGGGCTTCCAAATATCCCTTTGCCAATTCCACAAGAACAGCCTTAGCGAAAGGTTTCTTGAAGGGAAAGATGTAACTCTGTGAGATGAATTAACAGAACACTGAGCAGTTTCTCAGAAAGCTTCTTTCAAGTTTTGAACGGAAGATATTTCCTTTTTCACCATAGCCCTCTATGGGCTTCCAAATATCCCTTTGCCAATTCCACAAGAACAACCTTAGCGAAAGCATTCTCGAAGGGAAAGATGTAACTCTGTGAGATGAATTAACAGAACACAGAGCAGTTTCTCAGAAAGCTTCTTTCCAGTTTTGAACGGAAGATATTTCCTTTTTCACCATAGCCCTCTATGGGCTACCAAATATCCCTTTGCCAATTCCACAAGAACAGCCTTAGCGAAAGGCTTCTTGAAGGGAAAGATGTAACTCTGTGAGATGAATTAACAGAACACAGAGCAGTTTCTCAGAAAGCTTCTTTCCAGTTTTGAACGGAAGATATTTTCTTTTTCACCATAGCCCTCTATGGGCTTCCAAATCTCCCTTTGCCAATTCCACAAGAACAGCCTTAGCGAAAGGCTTCTTGAAGTTAAAGATGTAACTCTGTGAGATGAATTAACAGAACACAGAGCAGTTTCTCAGAAAGCTTCTTTCCAGTTTTGAACGGAAGATATTTCCTTTTTCACCATAGCCCTCTATGGGCTTCCAAATATCCCTTTGCCAATTCCACAAGAACAGACTTAGCGAAAGGCTTCTTGAAGGGAAAGATGTAACTCTGTGAGATGAATTAACAGAACACAGAGCAGTTTCTCAGAAAGCTTCTTTCCAGTTTTGAACGGAAGATATTTCCTTTTTCACCATAGCCCTCTATTGGCTTCCAAATATCCCTTTGCCAATTCCACAAGAACAGCCTTAGCGAAAGGCTTCCTTAAGGTAAAGATGTAACTCTGTGAGATGAATTAACAGAACACAGAGCAGTTTCTCAGAAAGCTTCTTTCCAGTTTTGAACGGAAGATATTTCCTTTTTCACCATAGCCCTCTATGGGCTTCCAAATATCCCTTTGCCAATTCCACAAGAACAGCCTTAGCGAAAGGCTTCTTGAAGGGAAAGATGTAACTCTGTGAGATGAATTAACAGAACACAGAGCAGTTTCTCAGAAAGCTTCTTTCCAGTTTTGAACGGAAGATATTTCCTTTTTCACCATAGCCCTCTATGGGCTTCCAAATATCCCTTTGCCAATTCCACAAGAACAGCCTTAGAGAAAGGCTTCTTGAAGGGAAAGATGTAACTCTGTGAGATGAATTAACAGAACACAGAGCAGTTTCTCAGAAAGCTTCTTTCCAGTTTTGAACGGAAGATATTTCCTTTTTCAACATAGCCATCTATGGGCTTCCAAATATCCCTTTGCCAACTCCACAAGAACAGCCTTAGCGAAAGGCTTCTTGAAGGTAAAGATGTAACTCTGTGAGATGAATTAACAGAACACAGAGCAGTTTCTCAGAAAGCTTCTTTCCAGTTTTGAACGGAAGATATTTCCTTTTTCACCATAGCCCTCTATGGGCTTCCATATATCCCTTTGCCAATTCCCCAAGAACAGCCTTAGCGAAAGGCTTCTTGAAGGGAAAGATGTAACTCTGTGAGATGAATTAACAGAACACAGAGCAGTTTCTCAGAAAGCTTCTTTCCAGTTTTGAACGGAAGATATTTCCTTTTTCACCATAGCCCTCTATGGGCTTCCAAATATCCCTTTGCCAATTCCACAAGAACAGCCTTAGCGAAAGGCTTCTTGAAGGGAAAGATGTAACTCTGTGAGATGAATTAACAGAACACAGAGCAGTTTCTCAGAAAGCTTCTTTCCAGTTTTGAACGGAAGATATTTCCTTTTTCACCATAGCCCTCTATGGGCTTCCAAATATCCCTTTGCCAATTCCACAAGAACAGCCTTAGCGAAAGGCTTCTTGAAGGGAAAGATGTAATCCTGTGAGACGAATTAACAGGACACAGAGCAGTTTCTCAGAAAGGTTCTTTCCAGTTTTGAACGGAAGATATTTCCTTTTTCACCATAGCCCTCTATGGGCTTCCAAATATCGCTTTTCCAATTCCACAAAAACAGCCTTAGCGAAAGGCTTCTTGAAGGGAAAGATGTAACTCTGTGAGATGAATTAACAGAACACAGAGCAGTTTCTCAGAAAACTTCTTTCCAGTTTTGAACGGAAGATATTTTCTTTTTCACCATAGCCCTCTATGGGCTTCCAAATATCCCTTTGCCAATTCCACAAGAACAGCCTTAGCGAAAGGCTTCTTGAAGTTAAAGATGTAACTCTGTGAGATGAATTAACAGAACACAGAGCAGTTTCTCAGAAAGCTTCTTTCCAGTTTTGAACGGAAGATATTTCCTTTTTCACCATAGCCCTCTATGGGCTTCCAAATATCCCTTTGCCAATTCCCCAAGAACAGCCTAATCGAAAGGCTTCTTGAAGGGAAAGATGTAACTCTGTGAGATGAATTAACAGAACACAGAGCAGTTTCTCAGAAAGCTTCTTTCCAGTTTTGAACGGAAGATATTTCCTTTTTCACCATAGCCCTCTATGGGCTTCCAAATATCCCTTTGCCACTTCCACAAGAACAGCCTTAGCGAAAGGCTTCTTGAAGGGAAAGATGTAACTCTGTGAGATGAATTAACAGAACATAGAACAGTTTCTCAGAAAGCTTCTTTCCAGTTTTGAACGGAAGATATTTCCTTTTTCACCATAGCCCTCTATGGGCTTCCAAATATCCCTTTGCCAATTCCACAAGAACAACCTTAGCGAAAGGCTTCTTGAAGGGAAAGATGTAACTCTGTGAGATGAATTAACAGAACACAGAGCAGTTTCTCAGAAAGCTTCTTTCCAGTTTTGAACGGAAGATATTTCCTTTTTCACCATAGCCCTCTATGGGCTTCTAAATATCCCTTTGCCAATTCCACAAGAACAGCCTTAGCGAAAGGCTTCTTGAAGGGAAAGATGTAACTCTGTGAGATGAATTAACAGAACATAGAAGAGTTTCTCAGAAAGCTTCTTTCCAGTTTTGACCGGAAGATATTTCCTTTTTCACCATAGCCCTCTATGGGCTTCCAAATATCCCTTTGCCAATTCCACAAGAACAGCCTTAGCGAAAGGCTTCTTGAAGGGAAAGATGTAATTCTGTGAGATGAATTAACAGAACACAGAGCAGTTTCTCAGAAAGCTTCTTTCCAGTTTTGAACGGAAGTTATTTCCTTTTTCACCATAGCCTTCTAGGGGCTTCCAAATATCCCTTTGCCAATTGCACAAGAACATCCTTAGCGAAAGGATTCTTGAAGGGAAAGATGTAACTCTGTGAGATGAATTAACAGAACACAGAGCAGTTTCTTAGAAAGCTTCTTTCCACTTTTGAACGGAAGATATTTCCTTTTTCACCATAGGCCTCTATGGGCTTCCAAATATCCCTTTGCCAATTCCACAAGAGCAGCCTTAGCGAAAGGCTTCTTGAAGGGAAAGATGTAACTCTGTGAGATGAATTAACAGAACACAGAGCAGTTTCTCAGAAAGCTTCTTTCCAGTTTTGAACGGAAGATATTTCCTTTTTCACCATAGCCCTCTATGGGCTTCCAAATATCCCTTTGCCAATTCCCCAAGAACAGCCTTAGCGAAAGGCTTCTTGAAGGGAAAGATGTAACTCTGTGAGATGAATTAACAGAACACAGAGCAGTTTCTCAGAAAGCTTCTTTCCAGTTTTGAACGGAAGATATTTCCTTTTTCACCATAGCCCTCTATGGGCTTCCAAATATCCCTTTGGCAATTCCACAAGAACACCTTAGCGAAAGGCTACTTGAAGGGAAAAATGTAACTCTGTGAGATGAATTAACAGAACACAGAGCAGTTTCTCAGAAAGCTTCTTTCCAGTTTTGAAAGGAAGATATTTCCTTTTTCACCATAGCCCTCTATGGGCTTCCAAATATCCCTTTGCCAATTCCACAAGAAACACCTTAGCGAAAGCCTTCTTGAAGGGAAAGATATAACTCTGTGAGATGAATTAACAGAACACAGAGCAGTTTCTCAGAAAGCTTCTTTCCAGTTTTGAACGGAAGATATTTCCTTTTTCACCATAGCCCTCTATGGGTTACCAAATATCCCTTTGCCAATTCCACAAGAACAGCCTTAGCGAAAGGCATCTTGAAGGGAAAGATGTAACTCTGTGAGATGAATTAACAGAACACACAGCAGTTTCTCAGAAAGCTTCTTTCCAGTTTTGAACGGAAGATATTTCCTTTTTCACCATAGCCCTCTATGGGCTTCCAAATATCCCTTTGCCAATTCCACAAGAACACCTTAGCGAAAGGCTACTTGAAGGGAAAGATGTAACTCTGTGAGATGAATTAACAGTACACAGAGCAGTTTCTCAGAAAGCTTCTTTCCAGTTTTGAACGGAAGATATTTTCTTTTTCACCATAGCCCTCTATGGGCTTCCAATTATCCCTTTGCCAATTCCACAAGAACAGCCTTAGCGAAAGGCTTCTTGAAGTTAAAGATGTAACTCTGTGAGATGAATTAACAGAACACAGAGCAGTTTCTCAGAAAGCTGTTTTCCAGTTTTGAACGGAAGATATTTCCTTTTTCACCATAGCCCTCTATGGGCTTCCAAGTATCCATTTGCCAATTCCACAAGAACAGCCTAAGCGAAAGGCTTCTTGAAGGGAAAGATGTAACTCTGTGAGATGAATTAACAGAACACAGAGCAGTTTCTCAGAAAGCTTCTTTCCAGTTTTGAACGGAAGATATTTCCTTTTTCACCATAGCCCTCTATGGGCTTCCAAATATCCCTTTGCCAATTCCACAAGAACAACCTTAGCGAAAGGCTTCTTGAAGGGAAAGATGTAACTCTGTGAGATGAATTAACAGAACACAGAGCAGTTTCTCAGAAAGCTTCTTTCCAGTTTTGAACGGAAGATATTTCCTTTTTCACCATAGCCCTCTATGGGATTCCAAATATCCCTTTGCCAATTCCACAAGAACAGCCTTAGCGAAAGGTTTCTTGAAGGGAAAGATATAACTCTGTGAGATGAATTAACAGAACACAGAGCAGTTTCTCAGAAAGCTTCTTTCAAGTTTTGAACGGAAGATATTTCCTTTTTCACCATAGCCCTCTATGGGCTTCCAAATATCCCTTTGCCAATTCCACAAGAACAACCTTAGCGAAAGCCTTCTCGAAGGGAAAGATGTAACTCTGTGAGATGAATTAACAGAACACAGAGCAGTTTCTCAGAAAGCTTCTTTCCAGTTTTGAACGGAAGATATTTCCTTTTTCACCATAGCCCTCTATGGGCTACCAAATATCCCTTTGCCAATTCCACAAGAACAGCCTTAGCGAAAGGCTTCTTGAAGGGA
The DNA here is from genome assembly GCF_047675955.1 of Chlorocebus sabaeus. Classification (NCBI taxonomy): domain Eukaryota; kingdom Metazoa; phylum Chordata; class Mammalia; order Primates; family Cercopithecidae; genus Chlorocebus; species Chlorocebus sabaeus. The sequence goes on from NC_132911.1 coordinate 46,628,998, forward strand.
AAGATGTAACTCTGTGAGATGAATTAACAGAACACAGAGCAGTTTCTCAGAAAGCTTCTTTCCAGTTTTCAACGGAAGATATTTCCTTTTTCACCATAGCCCTCTATGGGCTTCCAAATATCCCTTTGCCAATTCCACAAGAACAGCCTTAGCGAAAGGCTTCTTGAAGGGAAAGATGTAACTCTGTGAGATGAATTAACAGAACACAGAGCAGTTCCTCAGAAAGCTTCTTTCCAGTTTTGAACGGAAGATATTTCCTTTTTCACCATAGCCCTCTAAGGGCTTCCAAATATCCCATTGCCAATTCCACAAGAACAGCCTTAGCGAAAGGCTTCTTGAAGGGAAAGTTGTAACTCTGTGAGATGAATTAACAGAACACAGAGCAGTTTCTCAGAAAGCTTCTTTCCAGTTTTAAACGGAAGATATTTCCTTTTTCACCATAGCCCTCTATGGGCTTCCAAATATCCCTTTGCCAATTCCACAAGAACAACCTTAGCGAAAGGCTTCTTGAAGGGAAAGATGTAACTCTGTGAGATGAATTAGCAGAACACAGAGCAGTTTCTCAGAAAGCTTCTTTCCAGTTTTGAACGGAAGATATTTCCTTTTTCACCATAGCCCTCTAGGGGCTTCCAAATATCCCTTTGCCAATTGCACAAGAACATCCTTAGCGAAAGGATTCTTGAAGGGAAAGATGTAACTCTGTGAGATGAATTAACAGAACACAGAGCAGTTTCTTAGAAAGCTTCTTTCCACTTTTGAACGGAAGATATTTCCTTTTTCACCATAGGCCTCTATGGGCTTCCAAATATCCCTTTGCCAATTCCACAAGAGCAGCCTTAGCGAAAGGCTTCTTGAAGGGAAAGATGTAACTCTGTGAGATGAATTAACAGAACACAGAGCAGTTTCTCAGAAAGCTTCTTTCCAGTTTTGAACGGAAGATATTTTCTTTTTCACCATAGCCCTCTATTGGCTTCCAAATATCCCTTTGCCAATTCCACAAGAACAACCTTAGCGAAAGGCTTCTTGAAGGGAAAGATGTAACTCTGTGAGATGAATTAGCAGAACACAGAGCAGTTTCTCAGAAAGCTTCTTTCCAGTTTTGAACGGAAGATATTTCCTTTTTCACCATAGCCCTCTATGGGCTTCCAAATATCCCTTTGCCAATTCCACAAGAACAACCTTAGCGAAAGCCTTCTAGAAGGGAAAGATGTAACTCTGTGAGATGAATTAACAGAACACAGAGCAGTTTCTCAGAAAGCTTCTTTCCAGTTTTGAACGGAAGATATTTCCTTTTTCACCATAGCCCTCTATGGGCTACCAAATATCCCTTTGCCAATTCCACAAGAACAGCCTTAGCGAAAGGCATCTTGAAGGGAAAGATGTAACTCTGTGAGATGAATTAACAGAACACAGAGCAGTTTCTCAGAAAGCTTCTTTCCAGTTTTGAACGGAAGATATTTCTTTTTTCACCATAGCCCTCTATGGGCTTCCAAATATCCCTTTGCCAATTCCACAAGAACACCTTAGCGAAAGGCTACTTGAAGGGAAAAATGTAACTCTGTGAGATGAATTAACAGAACACAGAGCAGTTTCTCAGAAAGCTTCTTTCCAGTTTTGAAAGGAAGATATTTCCTTTTTCACCATAGCCCTCTATGGGCTTCCAAATATCCCTTTGCCAATTCCACAAGAACCACCTTAGCGAAAGCCTTCTTGAAGGGAAAGATATAACTCTGTGAGATGAATTAACAGAACACAGAGCAGTTTCTCAGAAAGCTTCTTTCCAGTTTTGAACGGAAGTTATTTCCTTTTTCACCATAGCCCTCTATGGGCTTCCAAATATCCCTTTGCCAATTCCACAAGAACACCTTAGCGAAAGGCTACTTGAAGGGAAAAATGTAACTCTGTGAGATGAATTAACAGAACACAGAGCAGTTTCTCAGAAAGCTTCTTTCCAGTTTTGAAAGGAAGATATTTCCTTTTTCACCATAGCCCTCTATGGGCTTCCAAATACCCCTTGGCCAATTCCACAAGAAACACCTTAGCGAAAGCCTTCTTGAAGGGAAAGATATAACTCTGTGAGATGAATTAACAGAACACAGAGCAGTTTCTCAGAAAGCTTCTTTCCAGTTTTGAACGGAAGATATTTCCTTTTTCACCATAGCCCTCTATGGGTTACCAAATATCCCTTTGCCAATTCCACAAGAACAGCCTTAGCGAAAGGCATCTTGAAGGGAAAGATGTAACTCTGTGAGATGAATTAACAGAACACACAGCAGTTTCTCAGAAAGCTTCTTTCCAGTTTTGAACGGAAGATATTTCCTTTTTCACCATAGCCCTCTATGGGCTTCCAAATATCCCTTTGCCAATTCCACAAGAACACCTTAGCGAAAGGCTACTTGAAGGGAAAGATGTAACTCTGTGAGATGAATTAACAGTACACAGAGCAGTTTCTCAGAAAGCTTCTTTCCAGTTTTGAACGGAAGATATTTTCTTTTTCACCATAGCCCTCTATGGGCTTCCAATTATCCCTTTGCCAATTCCACAAGAACAGCCTTAGCGAAAGGCTTCTTGAAGTTAAAGATGTAACTCTGTGAGATGAATTAACAGAACACAGAGCAGTTTCTCAGAAAGCTGTTTTCCAGTTTTGAACGGAAGATATTTCCTTTTTCACCATAGCCCTCTATGGGCTTCCAAATATCCATTTGCCAATTCCACAAGAACAGCCTAAGCGAAAGGCTTCTTGAAGGGAAAGATGTAACTCTGTGAGATGAATTAACAGAACACAGAGCAGTTTCTCAGAAAGCTTCTTTCCAGTTTTGAACGGAAGATATTTCCTTTTTCACCATAGCCCTCTATGGGCTTCCAAATATCCCTTTGCCAATTCCACAAGAACAACCTTAGCGAAAGGCTTCTTGAAGGGAAAGATGTAACTCTGTGAGATGAATTAACAGAACACAGAGCAGTTTCTCAGAAAGCTTCTTTCCAGTTTTGAACGGAAGATATTTCCTTTTTCACCATAGCCCTCTATGGGATTCCAAATATCCCTTTGCCAATTCCACAAGAACAGCCTTAGCGAAAGGTTTCTTGAAGGGAAAGATATAACTCTGTGAGATGAATTAACAGAACACAGAGCAGTTTCTCAGAAAGCTTCTTTCAAGTTTTGAACGGAAGATATTTCCTTTTTCACCATAGCCCTCTATGGGCTTCCAAATATCCCTTGGCCAAATCCACAAGAACAACCTTAGCGAAAGCCTTCTCGAAGGGAAAGATGTAACTCTGTGAGATGAATTAACAGAACACAGAGCAGTTTCTCAGAAAGCTTCTTTCCAGTTTTGAACGGAAGATATTTCCTTTTTCACCATAGCCCTCTATGGGCTACCAAATATCCCTTTGCCAATTCCACAAGAACAGCCTTAGCGAAAGGCTTCTTGAAGGGAAAGATGTAACTCTGTGAGATGAATTAACAGAACACAGAGCAGTTTCTCAGAAAGCTTCTTTCCAGTTTTCAACGGAAGATATTTCCTTTTTCACCATAGCCCTCTATGGGCTTCCAAATATCCCTTTGCCAATTCCACAAGAACAGCCTTAGCGAAAGGCTTCTTGAAGGGAAAGATGTAACTCTGTGAGATGAATTAACAGAACACAGAGCAGTTCCTCAGAAAGCTTCTTTCCAGTTTTGAACGGAAGATATTTCCTTTTTCACCATAGCCCTCTATGGGCTTCCAAATATCCCATTGCCAATTCCACAAGAACAGCCTTAGCGAAAGGCTTCTTGAAGGGAAAGTTGTAACTCTGTGAGATGAATTAACAGAACACAGAGCAGTTTCTCAGAAAGCTTCTTTCCAGTTTTGAACGGAAGATATTTCCTTTTTCACCATAGCCCTCTATGGGCTTCCAAATATCCCTTTGCCAATTCCACAAGAACAACCTTAGCGAAAGGCTTCTTGAAGGGAAAGATGTAACTCTGTGAGATGAATTAGCAGAACACAGAGCAGTTTCTCAGAAAGCTTCTTTCCAGTTTTGAACGGAAGATATTTCCTTTTTCACCATAGCCCTCTAGGGGCTTCCAAATATCCCTTTGCCAATTGCACAAGAACATCCTTAGCGAAAGGATTCTTGAAGGGAAAGATGTAACTCTGTGAGATGAATTAACAGAACACAGAGCAGTTTCTTAGAAAGCTTCTTTCCACTTTTGAACGGAAGATATTTCCTTTTTCACCATAGGCCTCTATGGGCTTCCAAATATCCCTTTGCCAATTCCACAAGAGCAGCCTTAGCGAAAGGCTTCTTGAAGGGAAAGATGTAACTCTGTGAGATGAATTAACAGAACACAGAGCAGTTTCTCAGAAAGCTTCTTTCCAGTTTTGAACGGAAGATATTTCCTTTTTCACCATAGCCCTCTATTGGCTTCCAAATATCCCTTTGCCAATTCCACAAGAACAACCTTAGCGAAAGGCTTCTTGAAGGGAAAGATGTAACTCTGTGAGATGAATTAGCACAACACAGAGCAGTTTCTCAGAAAGCTTCTTTCCAGTTTTGAACGGAAGATATTTCCTTTTTCACCATAACCCTCTATGGGCTTCCAAATATCCCTTTGCCAATTCCACAAGAACAGCCTTAGCGAAAGGCTTCTTGAAGGGAAAGATGTAACTCTGTGAGATGAATTAACAGAACACAGAGCAGTTTCTCAGAAAGCTTCTTTCCAGTTTTGAACGGAAGATATTTCCTTTTTCACCATAGCCCTCTATGGGCTACCAAATATCCCTTTGCCAATTCCACAAGAACAGCCTTAGCGAAAGGCATCTTGAAGGGAAAGATGTAACTCTGTGAGATGAATTAACGGAACACAGAGCAGTTTCTCAGAAAGCTTCTTTCCAGTTTTGAACGGAAGATATTTCCTTTTTCACCATAGCCCTCTATGGGCTTCCAAATATCCCTTTGGCAATTCCACAAGAACACCTTAGCGAAAGGCTACTTGAAGGGAAAAATGTAACTCTGTGAGATGAATTAACAGAACACAGAGCAGTTTCTCAGAAAGCTTCTTTCCAGTTTTGAAAGGAAGATATTTCCTTTTTCACCATAGCCCTCTATGGGCTTCCAAATATCCCTTTGCCAATTCCACAAGAAACACCTTAGCGAAAGCCTTCTTGAAGGGAAAGATATAACTCTGTGAGATGAATTAACAGAACACAGAGCAGTTTCTCAGAAAGCTTCTTTCCAGTTTTGAACGGAAGATATTTCCTTTTTCACCATAGCCCTCTATGGGCTTCCAAATATCCCTTTGCCAATTCCACAAGAACAGCCTTAGAGAAAGGCTTCTTGAAGGGAAAGATGTAACTCTGTGAGATGAATTAACAGAACACAGAGCAGTTTCTCAGAAAGCTTCTTTCCAGTTTTGAACGGAAGATATTTCCTTTTTCAACATAGCCATCTATGGGCTTCCAAATATCCCTTTGCCAACTCCACAAGAACAGCCTTAGCGAAAGGCTTCTTGAAGGTAAAGATGTAACTCTGTGAGATGAATTAACAGAACACAGAGCAGTTTCTCAGAAAGCTTCTTTCCAGTTTTGAACGGAAGATATTTCCTTTTTCACCATAGCCCTCTATGGGCTTCCAAATATCCCTTTGCCACTTCCACAAGAACAGCCTTAGCGAAAGGCTTCTTGAAGGGAAAGATGTAACTCTGTGAGATGAATTAACAGAACATAGAACAGTTTCTCAGAAAGCTTCTTTCCAGTTTTGAACGGAAGATATTTCCTTTTTCACCATAGCCCTCTATGGGCTTCCAAATATCCCTTTGCCAATTCCACAAGAACAACCTTAGCGAAAGGCTTCTTGAAGGGAAAGATGTAACTCTGTGAGATGAATTAACAGAACACAAAGCAGTTTCTCAGAAAGCTTCTTTCCAGTTTTGAACGGAAGATATTTCCTTTTTCACCATAGCCCTCTATGGGCTTCTAAATATCCCTTTGCCAATTCCACAAGAACAGCCTTAGCGAAAGGCTTCTTGAAGGGAAAGATGTAACTCTGTGAGATGAATTAACAGAACATAGAAGAGTTTCTCAGAAAGCTTCTTTCCAGTTTTGACCAGAAGATATTTCCTTTTTCACCATAGCCCTCTATGGGCTTCCAAATATCCCTTTGCCAATTCCACAAGAACAGCCTTAGCGAAAGGCTTCTTGAAGGGAAAGATGTAATTCTGTGAGATGAATTAACAGAACACAGAGCAGTTTCTCAGAAAGCTTCTTTCCAGTTTTGAACGGAAGTTATTTCCTTTTTCACCATAGCCCTCTAGGGGCTTCCAAATATCCCTTTGCCAATTGCACAAGAACATCCTTAGCGAAAGGATTCTTGAAGGGGAAGATGTAACTCTGTGAGATGAATTAACAGAACACAGAGCAGTTTCTTAGAAAGCTTCTTTCCACTTTTGAACGGAAGATATTTCCTTTTTCACCATAGGCCTCTATGGGCTTCCAAATATCCCTTTGCCAATTCCACAAGAGCAGCCTTAGCGAAAGGCTTCTTGAAGGGAAAGATGTAACTCTGTGAGATGAATTAACAGAACACAGAGCAGTTTCTCAGAAAGCTTCTTTCCAGTTTTGAACGGAAGATATTTCCTTTTTCACCATAGCCCTCTATGGGCTTCCAAATATCCCTTTGCCAATTGCCCAAGAACAGCCTTAGCGAAAGGCTTCTTGAAGGGAAAGATGTAACTCTGTGAGATGAATTAACAGAACACAGAGCAGTTTCTCAGAAAGCTTCTTTCCAGTTTTGAACGGAAGATATTTCCTTTTTCACCATAGCCCTCTATGGGCTTCCAAATATCCCTTTGCCAATTCCACAAGAACAACCTTAGCGAAAGCCTTCTAGAAGGGAAAGATGTAACTCTGTGAGATGAATTAACAGAACACAGAGCAGTTTCTCAGAAAGCTTCTTTCCAGTTTTGAACGGAAGATATTTCCTTTTTCACCATAGCCCTCTATGGGCTACCAAATATCCCTTTGCCAATTCCACAAGAACAGCCTTAGCGAAAGGCATCTTGAAGGGAAAGATGTAACTCTGTGAGATGAATTAACAGAACACAGAGCAGTTTCTCAGAAAGCTTCTTTCCAGTTTTGAACGGAAGATATTTCCTTTTTCACCATAGCCCTCTATGGGCTTCCAAATATCCCTTTGCCAATTCCACAAGAACACCTTAGCGAAAGGCTACTTGAAGGGAAAAATGTAACTCTGTGAGATGAATTAACAGAACACAGAGCAGTTTCTCAGAAAGCTTCTTTCCAGTTTTGAAAGGAAGATATTTCCTTTTTCACCATAGCCCTCTATGGGCTTCCAAATATCCCTTTGCCAATTCCACAAGAACCACCTTAGCGAAAGCCTTCTTGAAGGGAAAGATATAACTCTGTGAGATGAATTAACAGAACACAGAGCAGTTTCTCAGAAAGCTTCTTTCCAGTTTTGAACGGAAGATATTTCCTTTTTCACCATAGCCCTCTATGGGTTACCAAATATCCCTTTGCCAATTCCACAAGAACAGCCTTAGCGAAAGGCATCTTGAAGGGAAAGATGTAACTCTGTGAGATGAATTAACAGAACACACAGCAGTTTCTCAGAAAGCTTCTTTCCAGTTTTGAACGGAAGATATTTCCTTTTTCACCATAGCCCTCTATGGGCTTCCAAATATCCCTTTGCCAATTCCACAAGAACACCTTAGCGAAAGGCTACTTGAAGGGAAAGATGTAACTCTGTGAGATGAATTAACAGTACACAGAGCAGTTTCTCAGAAAGCTTCTTTCCAGTTTTGAACGGAAGATATTTTCTTTTTCACCATAGCCCTCTATGGGCTTCCAATTATCCCTTTGCCAATTCCACAAGAACAGCCTTAGCGAAAGGCTTCTTGAAGTTAAAGATGTAACTCTGTGAGATGAATTAACAGAACACAGAGCAGTTTCTCAGAAAGCTGTTTTCCAGTTTTGAACGGAAGATATTTCCTTTTTCACCATAGCCCTCTATGGGCTTCCAAATATCCATTTGCCAATTCCACAAGAACAGCCTAAGCGAAAGGCTTCTTGAAGGGAAAGATGTAACTCTGTGAGATGAATTAACAGAACACAGAGCAGTTTCTCAGAAAGCTTCTTTCCAGTTTTGAACGGAAGATATTTCCTTTTTCACCATAGCCCTCTATGGGCTTCCAAATATCCCTTTGCCAATTCCACAAGAACAACCTTAGCGAAAGGCTTCTTGAAGGGAAAGATGTAACTCTGTGAGATGAATTAACAGAACACAGAGCAGTTTCTCAGAAAGCTTCTTTCCAGTTTTGAACGGAAGATATTTCCTTTTTCACCATAGCCCTCTAGGGGCTTCCAAATATCCCTTTGCCAATTGCACAAGAACATCCTTAGCGAAAGGATTCTTGAAGGGAAAGATGTAACTCTGTGAGATGAATTAACAGAACACAGAGCAGTTTCTTAGAAAGCTTCTTTCCACTTTTGAACGGAAGATATTTCCTTTTTCACCATAGGCCTCTATGGGCTTCCAAATATCCCTTTGCCAATTCCACAAGAGCAGCCTTAGCGAAAGGCTTCTTGAAGGGAAAGATGTAACTCTGTGAGATGAATTAACAGAACACAGAGCAGTTTCTCAGAAAGCTTCTTTCCAGTTTTGAACGGAAGATATTTCCTTTTTCACCATAGCCCTCTATTGGCTTCCAAATATCCCTTTGCCAATTCCACAAGAACAACCTTAGCGAAAGGCTTCTTGAAGGGAAAGATGTAACTCTGTGAGATGAATTAGCACAACACAGAGCAGTTTCTCAGAAAGCTTCTTTCCAGTTTTGAACGGAAGATATTTCCTTTTTCACCATAACCCTCTATGGGCTTCCAAATATCCCTTTGCCAATTCCACAAGAACAGCCTTAGCGAAAGGCTTCTTGAAGGGAAAGATGTAACTCTGTGAGATGAATTAACAGAACACAGAGCAGTTTCTCAGAAATGTTCTTTCCAGTTTTGAACGGAAGATATTTCCTTTTTCACCATAGCCCTCTATGGGCTACCAAATATCCCTTTGCCAATTCCACAAGAACAGCCTTAGCGAAAGGCATCTTGAAGGGAAAGATGTAACTCTGTGAGATGAATTAACGGAACACAGAGCAGTTTCTCAGAAAGCTTCTTTCCAGTTTTGAACGGAAGATATTTCCTTTTTCACCATAGCCCTCTATGGGCTTCCAAATATCCCTTTGGCAATTCCACAAGAACACCTTAGCGAAAGGCTACTTGAAGGGAAAAATGTAACTCTGTGAGATGAATTAACAGAACACAGAGCAGTTTCTCAGAAAGCTTCTTTCCAGTTTTGAAAGGAAGATATTTCCTTTTTCACCATAGCCCTCTATGGGCTTCCAAATATCCCTTTGCCAATTCCACAAGAAACACCTTAGCGAAAGCCTTCTTGAAGGGAAAGATATAACTCTGTGAGATGAATTAACAGAACACAGAGCAGTTTCTCAGAAAGCTTCTTTCCAGTTTTGAACGGAAGATATTTCCTTTTTCACCATAGCCCTCTATGGGCTTCCAAATATCCCTTTGCCAATTCCACAAGAACAGCCTTAGAGAAAGGCTTCTTGAAGGGAAAGATGTAACTCTGTGAGATGAATTAACAGAACACAGAGCAGTTTCTCAGAAAGCTTCTTTCCAGTTTTGAACGGAAGATATTTCCTTTTTCACCATAGCCCTCTATGGGCTTCCAAATATCCCTTTGCCAATTCCACAAGAACAGCCTTAGCGAAAGGCTTCTTGAAGGGAAAGATGTAACTCTGTGAGATGAATTAACAGAACACAGAGCAGTTTCTCAGAAAGCTTCTTTCCAGTTTTGAACGGAAGATATTTCCTTTTTCACCATAGCCCTCTATGGGCTTCCAAATATCCCTTTGCCAATTCCACAAGAACAGCCTTAGAGAAAGGCTTCTTGAAGGGAAAGATGTAACTCTGTGAGATGAATTAACAGAACACAGAGCAGTTTCTCAGAAAGCTTCTTTCCAGTTTTGAACGGAAGATATTTCCTTTTTCAACATAGCCATCTATGGGCTTCCAAATATCCCTTTGCCAACTCCACAAGAACAGCCTTAGCGAAAGGCTTCTTGAAGGTAAAGATGTAACTCTGTGAGATGAATTAACAGAACACAGAGCAGTTTCTCAGAAAGCTTCTTTCCAGTTTTGAACGGAAGATATTTCCTTTTTCACCATAGCCCTCTATGGGCTTCCATATATCCCTTTGCCAATTCCCCAAGAACAGCCTTAGCGAAAGGCTTCTTGAAGGGAAAGATGTAACTCTGTGAGATGAATTAACAGAACACAGAGCAGTTTCTCAGAAAGCTTCTTTCCATTTTGAACGGAAGATATTTCCTTTTTCACCATAGCCCTCTATGGGCTTCCAAATATCCCTTTGCCAATTCCACAAGAACAGCCTTAGCGAAAGGCTTCTTGAAGGGAAAGATGTAACTCTGTGAGATGAATTAACAGAACACAGAGCAGTTTCTCAGAAAGCTTCTTTCCAGTTTTGAACGGAAGATATTTCCTTTTTCACCATAGCCCTCTAGGGGCTTCCAAATATCCCTTTGCCAATTCCACAAGAACAGCCTTAGCGAAAGGCTTCTTGAAGGGAAAGATGTAATCCTGTGAGACGAATTAACAGGACACAGAGCAGTTTCTCAGAAAGGTTCTTTCCAGTTTTGAACGGAAGATATTTCCTTTTTCACCATAGCCCTCTATGGGCTTCCAAATATCGCTTTTCCAATTCCACAAAAACAGCCTTAGCGAAAGGCTTCTTGAAGGGAAAGATGTAACTCTGTGAGATGAATTAACAGAACACAGAGCAGTTTCTCAGAAAACTTCTTTCCAGTTTTGAACGGAAGATATTTTCTTTTTCACCATAGCCCTCTATGGGCTTCCAAATATCCCTTTGCCAATTCCACAAGAACAGCCTTAGCGAAAGGCTTCTTGAAGTTAAAGATGTAACTCTGTGAGATGAATTAACAGAACACAGAGCAGTTTCTCAGAAAGCTTCTTTCCAGTTTTGAACGGAAGATATTTCCTTTTTCACCATAGCCCACTATGGGCTTCCAAATATCCCTTTGCCAATTCCCCAAGAACAGCCTAATCGAAAGGCTTCTTGAAGGGAAAGATGTAACTCTGTGAGATGAATTAACAGAACACAGAGCAGTTTCTCAGAAAGCTTCTTTCCAGTTTTGAACGGAAGATATTTCCTTTTTCACCATAGCCCTCTATGGGCTTCCAAATATCCCTTTGCCACTTCCACAAGAACAGCCTTAGCGAAAGGCTTCTTGAAGGGAAAGATGTAACTCTGTGAGATGAATTAACAGAACATAGAACAGTTTCTCAGAAAGCTTCTTTCCAGTTTTGAACGGAAGATATTTCCTTTTTCACCATAGCCCTCTATGGGCTTCCAAATATCCCTTTGCCAATTCCACAAGAACAACCTTAGCGAAAGGCTTCTTGAAGGGAAAGATGTAACTCTGTGAGATGAATTAACAGAACACAAAGCAGTTTCTCAGAAAGCTTCTTTCCAGTTTTGAACGGAAGATATTTCCTTTTTCACCATAGCCCTCTATGGGCTTCTAAATATCCCTTTGCCAATTCCACAAGAACAGCCTTAGCGAAAGGCTTCTTGAAGGGAAAGATGTAACTCTGTGAGATGAATTAACAGAACATAGAAGAGTTTCTCAGAAAGCTTCTTTCCAGTTTTGACCGGAAGATATTTCCTTTTTCACCATAGCCCTCTATGGGCTTCCAAATATCCCTTTGCCAATTCCACAAGAACAGCCTTAGCGAAAGGCTTCTTGAAGGGAAAGATGTAATTCTGTGAGATGAATTAACAGAACACAGAGCAGTTTCTCAGAAAGCTTCTTTCCAGTTTTGAACGGAAGTTATTTCCTTTTTCACCATAGCCCTCTAGGGGCTTCCAAATATCCCTTTGCCAATTGCACAAGAACATCCTTAGCGAAAGGATTCTTGAAGGGGAAGATGTAACTCTGTGAGATGAATTAACAGAACACAGAGCAGTTTCTTAGAAAGCTTCTTTCCACTTTTGAACGGAAGATATTTCCTTTTTCACCATAGGCCTCTATGGGCTTCCAAATATCCCTTTGCCAATTCCACAAGAGCAGCCTTAGCGAAAGGCTTCTTGAAGGGAAAGATGTAACTCTGTGAGATGAATTAACAGAACACAGAGCAGTTTCTCAGAAAGCTTCTTTCCAGTTTTGAACGGAAGATATTTCCTTTTTCACCATAGCCCTCTATGGGCTTCCAAATATCCCTTTGCCAATTCCCCAAGAACAGCCTTAGCGAAAGGCTTCTTGAAGGGAAAGATGTAACTCTGTGAGATGAATTAACAGAACACAGAGCAGTTTCTCAGAAAGCTTCTTTCCAGTTTTGAACGGAAGATATTTCCTTTTTCACCATAGCCCTCTATGGGCTTCCAAATATCCCTTTGCCAATTCCACAAGAACAACCTTAGCGAAAGGCTTCTAGAAGGGAAAGATGTAACTCTGTGAGATGAATTAACAGAACACAGAGCAGTTTCTCAGAAAGCTTCTTTCCAGTTTTGAACGGAAGATATTTCCTTTTTCACCATAGCCCTCTATGGGCTACCAAATATCCCTTTGCCAATTCCACAAGAACAGCCTTAGCGAAAGGCATCTTGAAGGGAAAGATGTAACTCTGTGAGATGAATTAACAGAACACAGAGCAGTTTCTCAGAAAGCTTCTTTCCAGTTTTGAACGGAAGATATTTCCTTTTTCACCATAGCCCTCTATGGGCTTCCAAATATCCCTTTGCCAATTCCACAAGAACACCTTAGCGAAAGGCTACTTGAAGGGAAAAATGTAACTCTGTGAGATGAATTAACAGAACACAGAGCAGTTTCTCAGAAAGCTTCTTTCCAGTTTTGAAAGGAAGATATTTCCTTTTTCACCATAGCCCTCTATGGGCTTCCAAATATCCCTTTGCCAATTCCACAAGAACCACCTTAGCGAAAGCCTTCTTGAAGGGAAAGATATAACTCTGTGAGATGAATTAACAGAACACAGAGCAGTTTCTCAGAAAGCTTCTTTCCAGTTTTGAACGGAAGATATTTCCTTTTTCACCATAGCCCTCTATGGGTTACCAAATATCCCTTTGCCAATTCCACAAGAACAGCCTTAGCGAAAGGCATCTTGAAGGGAAAGATGTAACTCTGTGAGATGAATTAACAGAACACACAGCAGTTTCTCAGAAAGCTTCTTTCCAGTTTTGAACGGAAGATATTTCCTTTTTCACCATAGCCCTCTATGGGCTTCCAAATATCCCTTTGCCAATTCCACAAGAACACCTTAGCGAAAGGCTACTTGAAGGGAAAGATGTAACTCTGTGAGATGAATTAACAGTACACAGAGCAGTTTCTCAGAAAGCTTCTTTCCAGTTTTGAACGGAAGATATTTTCTTTTTCACCATAGCCCTCTATGGGCTTCCAATTATCCCTTTGCCAATTCCACAAGAACATCCTTAGCGAAAGGCTTCTTGAAGTTAAAGATGTAACTCTGTGAGATGAATTAACAGAACACAGAGCAGTTTCTCAGAAAGCTGTTTTCCAGTTTTGAACGGAAGATATTTCCTTTTTCACCATAGCCCTCTATGGGCTTCCAAATATCCATTTGCCAATTCCACAAGAACAGCCTAAGCGAAAGGCTTCTTGAAGGGAAAGATGTAACTCTGTGAGATGAATTAACAGAACACAGAGCAGTTTCTCAGAAAGCTTCTTTCCAGTTTTGAACGGAAGATATTTCCTTTTTCACCATAGCCCTCTATGGGCTTCCAAATATCCCTTTGCCAATTCCAAAAGAACAGCCTTAGCGAAAAGCTTCTTGAAGGGAAAGATGTAACTCTGTGAGATGAATTAACAGAACATAGAACAGTTTCTCAGAAAGCTTCTTTCCAGTATTGAACGGAAGATATTTCCTTTTTCACCATAGCCCTCTATGGGCTTCCAAATATCCCTTTGCCAATTCCACAAGAACAACCTTAGCGAAAGGCTTCTTGAAGGGAAAGATGTAACTCTGTGAGATGAATTAACAGAACACAGAGCAGTTTCTCAGAAAGCTTCTTTCCAGTTTTGAACGGAAGATATTTCCTTTTTCACCATAGCCCTCTATGGGATTCCAAATATCCCTTTGCCAATTCCACAAGAACAGCCTTAGCGAAAGGTTTCTTGAAGGGAAAGATATAACTCTGTGAGATGAATTAACAGAACACAGAGCAGTTTCTCAGAAAGCTTCTTTCAAGTTTTGAACGGAAGATATTTCCTTTTTCACCATAGCCCTCTATGGGCTTCCAAATATCCCTTTGCCAATTCCACAAGAACAACCTTAGCGAAAGCCTTCTCGAAGGGAAAGATGTAACTCTGTGAGATGAATTAACAGAACACAGAGCAGTTTCTCAGAAAGCTTCTTTCCAGTTTTGAACGGAAGATATTTCCTTTTTCACCATAGCCCTCTATGGGCTACCAAATATCCCTTTGCCAATTCCACAAGAACAGCCTTAGCGAAAGGCTTCTTGAAGGGAAAGATGTAACTCTGTGAGATGAATTAACAGAACACAGAGCAGTTTCTCAGAAAGCTTCTTTCCAGTTTTCAACGGAAGATATTTCCTTTTTCACCATAGCCCTCTATGGGCTTCCAAATATCCCTTTGCCAATTCCACAAGAACAGCCTTAGCGAAAGGCTTCTTAAAGGGAAAGATGTAACTCTGTGAGATGAATTAACAGAACACAGAGCAGTTCCTCAGAAAGCTTCTTTCCAGTTTTGAACGGAAGATATTTCCTTTTTCACCATAGCCCTCTATGGGCTTCCAAATATCCCATTGCCAATTCCACAAGAACAGCCTTAGCGAAAGGCTTCTTGAAGGGAAAGTTGCAACTCTGTGAGATGAATTAACAGAACACAGAGCAGTTTCTCAGAAAGCTTCTTTCCAGTTTTGAACGGAAGATATTTCCTTTTTCACCATAGCCCTCTATGGGCTTCCAAATATCCCTTTGCCAATTCCACAAGAACAACCTTAGCGAAAGGCTTCTTGAAGGGAAAGATGTAACTCTGTGAGATGAATTAGCAGAACACAGAGCAGTTTCTCAGAAAGCTTCTTTCCAGTTTTGAACGGAAGATATTTCCTTTTTCACCATAGCCCTCTAGGGGCTTCCAAATATCCCTTTGCCAATTGCACAAGAACATCCTTAGCGAAAGGATTCTTGAAGGGAAAGATGTAACTCTGTGAGATGAATTAACAGAACACAGAGCAGTTTCTTAGAAAGCTTCTTTCCACTTTTGAACGGAAGATATTTCCTTTTTCACCATAGGCCTCTATGGGCTTCCAAATATCCCTTTGCCAATTCCACAAGAGCAGCCTTAGCGAAAGGCTTCTTGAAGGGAAAGATGTAACTCTGTGAGATGAATTAACAGAACACAGAGCAGTTTCTCAGAAAGCTTCTTTCCAGTTTTGAACGGAAGATATTTCCTTTTTCACCATAACCCTCTATGGGCTTCCAAATATCCCTTTGCCAATTCCACAAGAACAGCCTTAGCGAAAGGCTTCTTGAAGGGAAAGATGTAACTCTGTGAGATGAATTAACAGAACACAGAGCAGTTTCTCAGAAAGCTTCTTTACAGTTTTGACCGGAAGATATTTCCTTTTTCACCATAGCCCTCTATGGGCTACCAAATATCCCTTTGCCAATTCCACAAGAACAGCCTTAGCGAAAGGCTTCTTGTAGGGAAAGATGTAACTCTGTGAGATGAATTAACAGAACACAGAGCAGTTTCTCAGAAAGCTTCTTTCCAGTTTTGAACGGAAGATATTTCCTTTTTCACCATAGCCCTCTATGGGCTTCCAAATATCCCTTTGCCAATTCCACAAGAACAGCCTTAGCGAAAGGCTTCTTGAAGTTAAAGATGTAACTCTGTGAGATGAATTAACAGAACACAGAGCAGTTTCTCAGAAAGCTTCTTTCCAGTTTTGAACGGAAGATATTTCCTTTTTCACCATAGCCATCTATGGGCTTCCAAATATCCCTTTACCAATTCCACAACAACAGCCTTAGCGAAAGGTTTCTTGAAGGGAAAGATGTAACTCTGTGAGATGAATTAACAGAACACAGAGCAGTTTCTGAGAAAGCTTCTTTCCAGTTTTGAACGAAAGATATTTCCTTTATCACCATGGCCCTCTATGGGCTTCCAAATATCCCTTTGCCAATTCCACAAGAACAGCCTTAGCGAAAGGCTTCTTGAAGGGAAACATGTAACTCTGTGAGATGAATTAACAGAACACAGAGCAGTTTCTCAGAAAGCTTCTTTCCAGTTTTGAACGGAAGATATTTCCTTTTTCACCATAACCCTCTATGGGCTTCCAAATATCCCTTTGCCAATTCCACAAGAACAGCCTTAGCGAAAGGCTTCTTGAAGGGAAAGATGTAACTCTGTGAGATGAATTAACAGAACACAGAGCAGTTTCTCAGAAAGCTTCTTTACAGTTTTGACCGGAAGATATTTCCTTTTTCACCATAGCCCTCTATGGGCTACCAAATATCCCTTTGCCAATTCCACAAGAACAGCCTTAGCGAAAGGCTTCTTGTAGGGAAAGATGTAACTCTGTGAGATGAATTAACAGAACACAGAGCAGTTTCTCAGAAAGCTTCTTTCCAGTTTTGAACGGAAGATATTTCCTTTTTCACCATAGCCCTCTATGGGCTTCCAAATATCCCTTTGCCAATTCCACAAGAACAGCCTTAGCGAAAGGCTTCTTGAAGTTAAAGATGTAACTCTGTGAGATGAATTAACAGAACACAGAGCAGTTTCTCAGAAAGCTTCTTTCCAGTTTTGAACGGAAGATATTTCCTTTTTCACCATAGCCATCTATGGGCTTCCAAATATCCCTTTACCAATTCCACAACAACAGCCTTAGCGAAAGGTTTCTTGAAGGGAAAGATGTAACTCTGTGAGATGAATTAACAGAACACAGAGCAGTTTCTCAGAAAGCTTCTTTCCAGTTTTGAACGAAAGATATTTCCTTTATCACCATGGCCCTCTATGGGCTTCCAAATATCCCTTTGCCAATTCCACAAGAACAGCCTTAGCGAAAGGCTTCTTGAAGGGAAACATGTAACTCTGTGAGATGAATTAACAGAACATAGAACAGTTTCTCAGAAAGCTTCTTTCCAGTTTTGAAAGGAAGATATTTCCTTTTTCATCATTGCCCTCTATCGACTTCCAAATATCCCTTTGCCAATTCCCCAAGAACAGCCTTAGCGAAAGGCTTCTTGAAGTTAAAGATGTAACTCTGTGAGATGAATTAACAGAACACAGAGCAGTTTCTCAGAAAGCTTCTTTCCAGTTTTGAACGGAAGATATTTCCTTTTTCACCATAGCCCTCTATGGGCTTCCAAATATCCCTTTGCCAATTCCACAAGAACAGCCTTAGCGAAAGGTATCTTGAAGGGAAAGATGTAACTCTGTGAGATGAATTAACAGAACACACAGCAGTTTCTCAGAAAGCTTCTTTCCAGTTTTGAACGGAAGATATTTCCTTTTTCACCATAGCCCTCTATGGGCTTCCAAATATCCCTTTGCCAATTCCACAAGAACACCTTAGCGAAAGGCTTCTTGAAGGGAAAGATGTAACTCTGTGAGATGAATTAACAGAACACAGAGCAGTTTCTCAGAAAGCTTCTTTCCAGTTTTGAACGGAAGATATTTTCTTTTTCACCATAGCCCTCTATTGGCTTCCAAATATCCCTTTGCGAATTCCACAAGAACAGCCTTAGCGAAAGGCTTCTTGAAGTTAAAGATGTAACTCTGTGAGATGAATTAACAGAACACAGAGCAGTTTCTCAGAAAGCGGTTTTCCAGTTTTGAACGGAAGATATTTCCTTTTTCACCATAGCCCTCTATGGGCTTCCAAATATCCATTTGCCAATTCCACAAGAACAGCCTAAGCGAAAGGCT
The DNA here is from genome assembly GCF_047675955.1 of Chlorocebus sabaeus. NCBI lineage: Eukaryota > Metazoa > Chordata > Mammalia > Primates > Cercopithecidae > Chlorocebus > Chlorocebus sabaeus. The sequence goes on from NC_132911.1 coordinate 46,647,036, forward strand.
TCTTGAAGGGAAAGATGTAACTCTGTGACATGAATTAACAGAACATAGAACAGTTTCTCAGAAAGCTTCTTTCCAGTTTTGAACGGAAGATATTTCCTTTTTCACCATAGCCCTCTATGGGATTCCAAATATCCCTTTGCCAATTCCACAAGAACAACCTTAGCGAAAGGCTTCTTGAAGGGAAAGATGTAACTCTGTGAGATGAATTAACAGAACACAGAGCAGTTTCTCAGAAAGCTTCTTTCCAGGTTTGAACGGAAGATATTTCCTTTTTCACCATAGCCCTCTATGGGCTTCCAAATATCCCTTTGCCAATTCCACAAGAACAGCCTTAGCGAAAGGTTTCTTGAAGGGAAAGATGTAACTCTGTGAGATGAATTAACAGAACACTGAGCAGTTTCTCAGAAAGCTTCTTTCAAGTTTTGAACGGAAGATATTTCCTTTTTCACCATAGCCCTCTATGGGCTTCCAAATATCCCTTTGCCAATTCCACAAGAACAACCTTAGCGAAAGCATTCTCGAAGGGAAAGATGTAACTCTGTAAGATGAATTAACAGAACACAGAGCAGTTTCTCAGAAAGCTTCTTTCCAGTTTTGAACGGAAGATATTTCCTTTTTCACCATAGCCCTCTATGGGCTACCAAATATCCCTTTGCCAATTCCACAAGAACAGCCTTAGCGAAAGGCTTCTTGAAGGGAAAGATGTAACTCTGTGAGATGAATTAACAGAACACAGAGCAGTTTCTCAGAAAGCTTCTTTCCAGTTTTGAACGGAAGATATTTTCTTTTTCACCATAGCCCTCTAAGGGCTTCCAAATCTCCCTTTGCCAATTCCACAAGAACAGCCTTAGCGAAAGGCTTCTTGAAGTTAAAGATGTAACTCTGTGAGATGAATTAACAGAACACAGAGCAGTTTCTCAGAAAGCTTCTTTCCAGTTTTGAACGGAAGATATTTCCTTTTTCACCATAGCCCTCTATGGGCTTCCAAATATCACTTTGCCAATTCCACAAGAACAGACTTAGCGAAAGGCTTCTTGAAGGGAAAGATGTAACTCTGTGAGATGAATTAACAGAACACAGAGCAGTTTCTCAGAAAGCTTCTTTCCAGTTTTGAACGGAAGATATTTCCTTTTTCAACATAGCCATCTATGGGCTTCCAAATATCCCTTTGCCAACTCCACAAGAACAGCCTTAGCGAAAGGCTTCTTGAAGGTAAAGATGTAACTCTGTGAGATGAATTAACAGAACACAGAGCAGTTTCTCAGAAAGCTTCTTTCCAGTTTTGAACGGAAGATATTTCCTTTTTCACCATAGCCCTCTATGGGCTTCCATATATCCCTTTGCCAATTCCCCGAGAACAGCCTTAGCGAACGGCTTCTTGAAGGGAAAGATGTAACTCTGTGAGATGAATTAACAGAACACAGAGCAGTTTCTCAGAAAGCTTCTTTCCAGTTTTGAACGGAAGATATTTCCTTTTTCACCATAGCCCTCTATGGGCTTCCAAATATCCCTTTGCCAATTCCACAAGAACAGCCTTAGCGAAAGGCTTCTTGAAGGGAAAGATGTAACTCTGTGAGATGAATTAACAGAACACAGAGCAGTTTCTCAGAAAGCTTCCTTCCAGTTTTGAACGGAAGATATTTCCTTTTTCACCATAGCCCTCAATGGGCTTCCAAATATCCCTTTGCCAATTCCACAAGAACAGCCTTAGCGAAAGGCTTCTTGAAGGGAAAGATGTAATCCTGTGAGACGAATTAACAGGACACAGAGCAGTTTCTCAGAAAGGTTCTTTCCAGTTTTGAACGGAAGATATTTCCTTTTTCACCATAGCCCTCTATGGGCTTCCAAATATCGCTTTTCCAATTCCACAAAAACAGCCTTAGCGAAAGGCTTCTTGAAGGGAAAGATGTAACTCTGTTGGATGAATTAACAGAACACAGAGCAGTTTCTCAGAAAACTTCTTTCCAGTTTTGAACGGAAGATATTTTCTTTTTCACCATAGCCCTCTATGGGCTTCCAAATATCCCTTTGCCAATTCCACAAGAACAGCCTTAGCGAAAGGCTTCTTGAAGTTAAAGATGTAACTCTGTGAGATGAATTAACAGAACACAGAGCAGTTTCTCAGAAAGCTTCTTTCCAGTTTTGAACGGAAGATATTTCCTTTTTCACCATAGCCCTCCATGGGCTTCCAAATATCCCTTTGCCAATTCCCCAAGAACAGCCTAATCGAAAGGATTCTTGAAGGGAAAGATGTAACTCTGTGAGATGAATTAACAGAACACAGAGCAGTTTCTCAGAAAGCTTCTTTCCAGTTTTGAACAGAAGATATTTCCTTTTTCACCATAGCCCTCTATGGGCTTCCAAATATCCCTTTGCCACTTCCACAAGAACAGCCTTAGCGAAAGGTTTCTTGAAGGGAAAGATGTAACTCTGTGAGATGAATTAACAGAACATAGAACAGTTTCTCAGAAAGCTTCTTTCCAGTTTTGAACGGAAGATATTTCCTTTTTCACCATAGCCCTCTATGGGCTTCCAAATATCCCTTTGCCAATTACACAAGAACAACCTTAGCGAAAGGCTTCTTGAAGGGAAAGATGTAACTCTGTGAGATGAATTAACAGAACACAGAGCAGTTTCTCAGAAAGCTTCTTTCCAGTTTTGAACGGAAGATATTTCCTTTTTCACCATAGCCCTCTATGGACTTCCAAATATCCCTTTGCCAATTCCACAAGAACAGCCTTAGCGAAAGGCTTCTTGAAGGGAAAGATGTAACTCTGTGAGATGAATTAACAGAACATAGAAGAGTTTCTCAGAAAGCTTCTTTCCAGTTTTGACCGGAAGATATTTCCTTTTTCACCATAGCCCTCTATGGGCTTCCAAATATCCCTTTGCCAATTCCACAAGAACAGCCTTAGCGAAAGGCTTCTTGAAGGGAAAGATGTAATTCTGTGAGATGAATTAACAGTACACAGAGCAGTTTCTCAGAAAGCTTCTTTCCAGTTTTGAACGGAAGTTATTTCCTTTTTCACCATAGCCCTCTAGGGTCTTCCAAATATCCCTTTGCCAATTGCACAAGAACATCCTTAGCGAAAGGATTCTTGAAGGGAAAGATGTAACTCTGTGAGATGAATTAACAGAACACAGAGCAGTTTCTTAGAAGGCTTCTTTCCACTTTTGAACGGAAGATATTTCCTTTTTCACCATAGGCCTCTATGGGCTTCCAAATATCCCTTTGCCAATTCCACAAGAGCAGCCTTAGCGAAAGGCTTCTTGAAGGGAAAGATGTAACTCTGTGAGATGAATTAACAGAACACAGAGCAGTTTCTCAGAAAGCTTCTTTCCAGTTTTGAACGGAAGATATTTCCTTTTTCACCATAGCCCTCTATGGGCTTCCAAATATCCCTTTCCCAATTCCCCAAGAACAGCCTTAGCGAAAGGCTTCTTGAAGGGAAAGATGTAACTCTGTGAGATGAATTAACAGAACACAGAGCAGTTTCTCAGAAAGCTTCTTTCCAGTTTTGAACGGAAGATATTTCCTTTTTCACCATAGCCCTCTATGGGCTTCCAAATATCCCTTTGCCAATTCCACAAGAACAACCTTAGCGAAAGCCTTCTAGAAGGGAAAGATGTAACTCTGTGAGATGAATTAACAGAACACAGAGCAGTTTCTCAGAAAGCTTCTTTCCAGTTTTGAACGGAAGATATTTCCTTTTTCACCATAGCCCTCTATGGGCTACCAAATATCCCTTTGCCAATTCCACAAGAACAGCCTTAGCGAAAGGCATCTTGAAGGGAAAGATGTAACTCTGTGAGATGAATTAACAGAACACAGAGCAGTTTCTCAGAAAGCTTCTTTCCAGTTTTGAACGGAAGATATTTCCTTTTTCACCATAGCCCTCTATGGGCTTCCAAATATCCCTTTGCCAATTCCACAAGAACACCTTAGCGAAAGGCTACTTGAAGGGAAAAATATAACTCTGTGAGATGAATTAACAGAACACAGAGCAGTTTCTCAGAAAGCTTCTTTCCAGTTTTGAAAGGAAGATATTTCCTTTTTCACCATAGCCCTCTATGGGCTTCCAAATATCCCTTTGCCAATTCCACAAGAACCACCTTAGCGAAAGCCTTCTTGAAGGGAAAGATATAACGCTGTGAGATGAATTAACAGAACACAGAGCAGTTTCTCAGAAAGCTTCTTTCCAGTTTTGAACGGAAGATATTTCCTTTTTCACCATAGCCCTCTATGGGTTACCAAATATCCCTTTGCCAATTCCACAAGAACAGCCTTAGCGAAAGGCATCTTGAAGGGAAAGATGTAACTCTGTGAGATGAATTAACAGAACACACAGCAGTTTCTCAGAAAGCTTCTTTCCAGTTTTGAACGGAAGATATTTCCTTTTTCACCATAGCCCTCTAAGGGCTTCCAAATATCCCTTTGCCAATTCCACAAGAACACCTTAGCGAAAGGCTACTTGAAGGGAAAGATGTAACTCTGTGAGATGAATTAACAGTACACAGAGCAGGTTCTCAGAAAGCTTCTTTCCAGTTTTGAACGGAAGATATTTTCTTTTTCACCATAGCCCTCTATGGGCTTCCAATTATCCCTTTGCCAATTCCACAAGAACAGCCTTAGCGAAAGGCTTCTTGAAGTTAAAGATGTAACTCTGTGAGATGAATTAACAGAACACAGAGCAGTTTCTCAGAAAGATGTTTTCCAGTTTTGAACGGAAGATATTTCCTTTTTCACCATAGCCCTCTATGGGCTTCCAAATATCCATTTGCCAATTCCACAAGAACAGCCTAAGCGAAAGGCTTCTTGAAGGGAAAGATGTAACTCTGTGAGATGAATTAACAGAACACAGAGCAGTTTCTCAGAAAGCTTCTTTCCAGTTTTGAACGGAAGATATTTCCTTTTTCACCATAGCCCTCTATGGGCTTCCAAATATCCCTTTGCCAATTCCACAAGAACAACCTTAGCGAAAGGCTTCTTGAAGGGAAAGATGTAACTCTGTGAGATGAATTAACAGAACACAGAGCAGTTTCTCAGAAAGCTTCTTTCCAGTTTTCAACGGAAGATATTTCCTTTTTCACCATAGCCCTCTATGGGCTTCCAAATATCCCTTTGCCAATTCCACAAGAACAGCCTTAGCGAAAGGCTTCTTGAAGGGAAAGATGTAACTCTGTGAGATGAATTAACAGAACACAGAGCAGTTCCTCAGAAAGCTTCTTTCCAGTTTTGAACGGAAGATATTTCCTTTTTCACCATAGCCCTCTATGGGCTTCCAAATATCCCATTGCCAATTCCACAAGAACAGCCTTAGCGAAAGGCTTCTTGAAGGGAAAGTTGTAACTCTGTGAGATGAATTAACAGAACACAGAGCAGTTTCTCAGAAAGCTTCTTTCCAGTTTTGAACGGAAGATATTTCCTTTTTCACCATAGCCCTCTATGGGCTTCCAAATATCCCTTTGCCAATTCCACAAGAACAACCTTAGCGAAAGGCTTCTTGAAGGGAAAGATGTAACTCTGTGAGATGAATTAGCAGAACACAGAGCAGTTTCTCAGAAAGCTTCTTTCCAGTTTTGAACGGAAGATATTTCCTTTTTCACCATAGCCCTCTAGGGGCTTCCAAATATCCCTTTGCCAATTGCACAAGAACATCCTTAGCGAAAGGATTCTTGAAGGGAAAGATGTAACTCTGTGAGATGAATTAACAGAACACAGAGCAGTTTCTTAGAAAGCTTCTTTCCACTTTTGAACGGAAGATATTTCCTTTTTCACCATAGGCCTCTATGGGCTTCCAAATATCCCTTTGCCAATTCCACAAGAGCAGCCTTAGCGAAAGGCTTCTTGAAGGGAAAGATGTAACTCTGTGAGATGAATTAACAGAACACAGAGCAGTTTCTCAGAAAGCTTCTTTCCAGTTTTGAACGGAAGATATTTCCTTTTTCACCATAGCCCTCTATTGGCTTCCAAATATCCCTTTGCCAATTCCACAAGAACAACCTTAGCGAAAGGCTTATTGAAGGGAAAGATGTAACTCTGTGAGATGAATTAGCAGAACACAGAGCAGTTTCTCAGAAAGCTTCTTTCCAGTTTTGAACGGAAGATATTTCCTTTTTCACCATAACCCTCTATGGGCTTCCAAATATCCCTTTGCCAATTCCACAAGAACAGCCTTAGCGAAAGGCTTCTTGAAGGGAAAGATGTAACTCTGTGAGATGAATTAACAGAACACAGAGCAGTTTCTCAGAAAGCTTCTTTACAGTTTTGACCGGAAGATATTTCCTTTTTCACCATAGCCCTCTATGGGCTACCAAATATCCCTTTGCCAATTCCACAAGAACAGCCTTAGCGAAAGGCTTCTTGAAGGGAAAGATGTAACTCTGTGAGATGAATTAACAGAACACAGAGCAGTTTCTCAGAAAGCTTCTTTCCAGTTTTGAACGGAAGATATTTCCTTTTTCACCATAGCCCTCTATGGGCTTCCAAATATCCCTTTGCCAATTCCACAAGAACAGCCTTAGCGAAAGGCTTCTTGAAGGGAAAGATGTAACTCTGTGAGATGAATTAACAGAACACAGAGCAGTTTCTCAGAAAGCTTCTTTCCAGTTTTGAACGGAAGATATTTCCTTTTTCACCATAGCCCTCTATGGGCTTCCAAATATCCCTTTGCCAATTCCACAAGAACAGCCTTAGAGAAAGGCTTCTTGAAGGGAAAGATGTAACTCTGTGAGATGAATTAACAGAACACAGAGCAGTTTCTCAGAAAGCTTCTTTCCAGTTTTGAACGGAAGATATTTCCTTTTTCACCATAGCCCTCTATGGGCTTCCAAATATCCCTTTGCCAATTCCACAAGAACAGCCTTAGCGAAAGGCTTCTTGAAGGGAAAGATGTAACTCTGTGAGATGAATTAACAGAACACAGAGCAGTTTCTCAGAAAGCTTCTTTCCAGTTTTGAACGGAAGATATTTCCTTTTTCACCATAGCCCTCTATGGGCTTCCAAATATCCCTTTGCCAATTCCACAAGAACAGCCTTAGAGAAAGGCTTCTTGAAGGGAAAGATGTAACTCTGTGAGATGAATTAACAGAACACAGAGCAGTTTCTCAGAAAGCTTCTTTCCAGTTTTGAACGGAAGATATTTCCTTTTTCAACATAGCCATCTATGGGCTTCCAAATATCCCTTTGCCAACTCCACAAGAACAGCCTTAGCGAAAGGCTTCTTGAAGGTAAAGATGTAACTCTGTGAGATGAATTAACAGAACACAGAGCAGTTTCTCAGAAAGCTTCTTTCCAGTTTTGAACGGAAGATATTTCCTTTTTCACCATAGCCCTCTATGGGCTTCCATATATCCCTTTGCCAATTCCCCAAGAACAGCCTTAGCGAAAGGCTTCTTGAAGGGAAAGATGTAATCCTGTGAGACGAATTAACAGGACACAGAGCAGTTTCTCAGAAAGGTTCTTTCCAGTTTTGAACGGAAGATATTTCCTTTTTCACCATAGCCCTCTATGGGCTTCCAAATATCGCTTTTCCAATTCCACAAAAACAGCCTTAGCGAAAGGCTTCTTGAAGGGAAAGATGTAACTCTGTGAGATGAATTAACAGAACACAGAGCAGTTTCTCAGAAAACTTCTTTCCAGTTTTGAACGGAAGATATTTTCTTTTTCACCATAGCCTTCTATGGGCTTCCAAATATCCCTTTGCCAATTCCCCAAGAACAGCCTTAGCGAAAGGCTTCTTGAAGTTAAAGATGTAACTCTGTGAGGTGAATTAACAGAACACAGAGCAGTTTCTCAGAAAGCTTCTTTCCAGTTTTGAACGGAAGATATTTCCTTTTTCACCATAGCCCTCTATGGGCTTCCAAATATCCCTTTGCCAATTCCCCAAGAACAGCCTAATCGAAAGGCTTCTTGAAGGGAAAGATGTAACTCTGTGAGATGAATTAACAGAACACAGAGCAGTTTCTCAGAAAGCTTCTTTCCAGTTTTGAACGGAAGATATTTCCTTTTTCACCATAGCCCTCTATGGGCTTCCAAATATCCCTTTGCCAATTCCACAAGAACAGCCTTAGCGAAAGGCTTCTTGAAGGGAAAGATGTAACTCTGTGAGATGAATTAACAGAACATAGAACAGTTTCTCAGAAAGCTTCTTTCCAGTTTTGAACGGAAGATATTTCCTTTTTCACCATAGCCCTCTATGGGCTTCCAAATATCCCTTTGCCAATTCCACAAGAACAACCTTAGCGAAAGGCTTCTTGAAGGGAAAGATGTAACTCTGTGAGATGAATTAACAGAACACAGAGCAGTTTCTCAGAAAGCTTCTTTCCAGTTTTGAACGGAAGATATTTCCTTTTTCACCATAGCCCTCTATGGGCTTCTAAATATCCCTTTGCCAATTCCACAAGAACAGCCTTAGCGAAAGGCTTCTTGAAGGGAAAGATGTAACTCTGTGAGATGAATTAACAGAACATAGAAGAGTTTCTCAGAAAGCTTCTTTCCAGTTTTGACCGGAAGATATTTCCTTTTTCACCATAGCCCTCTATGGGCTTCCAAATATCCCTTTGCCAATTCCAAAAGAACAGCCTTAGCGAAAGGCTTCTTGAAGGGAAAGATGTAATTCTGTGAGATGAATTAACAGAACACAGAGCAGTTTCTCAGAAAGCTTCTTTCCAGTTTTGAACGGAAGTTATTTCCTTTTTCACCATAGCCCTCTAGGGGCTTCCAAATATCCCTTTGCCAATTGCACAAGAACATCCTTAGCGAAAGGATTCTTGAAGGGAAAGATGTAACTCTGTGAGATGAATTAACAGAACACAGAGCAGTTTCTTAGAAAGCTTCTTTCCACTTTTGAACGGAAGATATTTCCTTTTTCACCATAGGCCTCTATGGGCTTCCAAATATCCCTTTGCCAATTCCACAAGAGCAGCCTTAGCGAAAGGCTTCTTGAAGGGTAGATGTAACTCTGTGAGATGAATTAACAGAACACAGAGCAGTTTCTCAGAAAGCTTCTTTCCAGTTTTGAACGGAAGATATTTCCTTTTTCACCATAGCCCTCTATGGGCTTCCAAATATCCCTTTGCCAATTCCCCAAGAACAGCCTTAGCGAAAGGCTTCTTGAAGGGAAAGATGTAACTCTGTGAGATGAATTAACAGAACACAGAGCAGTTTCTCAGAAAGCTTCTTTCCAGTTTTGAACGGAAGATATTTCCTTTTTCACCATAGCCCTCTATGGGCTTCCAAATATCCCTTTGCCAATTCCACAAGAACAACCTTAGCGAAAGCCTTCTAGAAGGGAAAGATGTAACTCTGTGAGATGAATTAACAGAACACAGAGCAGTTTCTCAGAAAGCTTCTTTCCAGTTTTGAACGGAAGATATTTCCTTTTTCACCATAGCCCTCTATGGGCTACCAAATATCCCTTTGCCAATTCCACAAGAACAGCCTTAGCGAAAGGCATCTTGAAGGGAAAGATGTAACTCTGTGAGATGAATTACCAGAACACAGAGCAGTTTCTCAGAAAGCTTCTTTCCAGTTTTGAACGGAAGATATTTCCTTTTTCACCATAGCCCTCTATGGGCTTCCAAATATCCCTTTGCCAATTCCACAAGAACACCTTAGCGAAAGGCTACTTGAAGGGAAAAATGTAACTCTGTGAGATGAATTAACAGAACACAGAGCAGTTTCTCAGAAAGCTTCTTTCCAGTTTTGAAAGGAAGATATTTCCTTTTTCACCATAGCCCTCTATGGGCTTCCAAATATCCCTTTGCCAATTCCACAAGAACCACCTTAGCGAAAGCCTTCTTGAAGGGAAAGATATAACTCTGTGAGATGAATTAACAGAACACAGAGCAGTTTCTCAGAAAGCTTCTTTCCAGTTTTGAACGGAAGATATTTCCTTTTTCACCATAGCCCTCTATGGGTTACCAAATATCCCTTTGCCAATTCCTCAAGAACAGCCTTAGCGAAAGGCATCTTGAAGGGAAAGATGTAACTCTGTGAGATGAATTAACAGAACACACAGCAGTTTCTCAGAAAGCTTCTTTCCAGTTTTGACCGGAAGATATTTCCTTTTTCACCATAGCCCTCCATGGGCTTCCAAATATATCTTTGCCAATTCCACAAGAACAGCCTTAGCGAAAGGCTTCTTGAAGGGAAAGATGTAATTCTGTGAGATGAATTAACAGTACACAGAGCAGTTTCTCAGAAAGCTTCTTTCCAGTTTTGAACGGAAGTTATTTCCTTTTTCACCATAGCCCTCTAGGGGCTTCCAAATATCCCTTTGCCAATTGCACAAGAACATCCTTAGCGAAAGGATTCTTGAAGGGAAAGATGTAACTCTGTGAGATGAATTAACAGAACACAGAGCAGTTTCTTAGAAAGCTTCTTTCCACTTTTGAACGGAAGATATTTCCTTTTTCACCATAGGCCTCTATGGGCTTCCAAATATCCCTTTGCCAATTCCACAAGAGCAGCCTTAGCGAAAGGCTTCTTGAAGGGAAAGATGTAACTCTGTGAGATGAATTAACAGAACACAGAGCAGTTTCTCAGAAAGCTTCTTTCCAGTTTTGAACGGAAGATATTTCCTTTTTCACCATAGCCCTCTATGGGCTTCCAAATATCCCTTTCCCAATTCCCCAAGAACAGCCTTAGCGAAAGGCTTCTTGAAGGGAAAGATGTAACTCTGTGAGATGAATTAACAGAACACAGAGCAGTTTCTCAGAAAGCTTCTTTCCAGTTTTGAACGGAAGATATTTCCTTTTTCACCATAGCCCTCTATGGGCTTCCAAATATCCCTTTGCCAATTCCACAAGAACAACCTTAGCGAAAGCCTTCTAGAAGGGAAAGATGTAACTCTGTGAGATGAATTAACAGAACACAGAGCAGTTTCTCAGAAAGCTTCTTTCCAGTTTTGAACGGAAGATATTTCCTTTTTCACCATAGCCCTCTATGGGCTACCAAATATCCCTTTGCCAATTCCACAAGAACAGCCTTAGCGAAAGGCATCTTGAAGGGAAAGATGTAACTCTGTGAGATGAATTAACAGAACACAGAGCAGTTTCTCAGAAAGCTTCTTTCCAGTTTTGAACGGAAGATATTTCCTTTTTCACCATAGCCCTCTATGGGCTTCCAAATATCCCTTTGCCAATTCCACAAGAACACCTTAGCGAAAGGCTACTTGAAGGGAAAAATGTAACTCTGTGAGATGAATTAACAGAACACAGAGCAGTTTCTCAGAAAGCTTCTTTCCAGTTTTGAAAGGAAGATATTTCCTTTTTCACCATAGCCCTCTATGGGCTTCCAAATATCCCTTTGCCAATTCCACAAGAACCACCTTAGCGAAAGCCTTCTTGAAGGGAAAGATATAACTCTGTGAGATGAATTAACAGAACACAGAGCAGTTTCTCAGAAAGCTTCTTTCCAGTTTTGAACGGAAGATATTTCCTTTTTCACCATAGCCCTCTATGGGTTACCAAATATCCCTTTGCCAATTCCACAAGAACAGCCTTAGCGAAAGGCATCTTGAAGGGAAAGATGTAACTCTGTGAGATGAATTAACAGAACACACAGCAGTTTCTCAGAAAGCTTCTTTCCAGTTTTGAACGGAAGATATTTCCTTTTTCACCATAGCCCTCTATGGGCTTCCAAATATCCCTTTGCCAATTCCACAAGAACACCTTAGCGAAAGGCTACTTGAAGGGAAAGATGTAACTCTGTGAGATGAATTAACAGTACACAGAGCAGGTTCTCAGAAAGCTTCTTTCCAGTTTTGAACGGAAGATATTTCCTTTTTCACCATAGCCCTCTATGGGCTTCCAATTATCCCTTTGCCAATTCCACAAGAACAGCCTTAGCGAAAGGCTTCTTGAAGTTAAAGATGTAACTCTGTGAGATGAATTAACAGAACACAGAGCAGTTTCTCAGAAAGCTGTTTTCCAGTTTTGAACGGAAGATATTTCCTTTTTCACCATAGCCCTCTATGGGCTTCCAAATATCCATTTGCCAATTCCACAAGAACAGCCTAAGCGAAAGGCTTCTTGAAGGGAAAGATGTAACTCTGTGAGATGAATTAACAGAACACAGAGCAGTTTCTCAGAAAGCTTCTTTCCAGTTTTGAACGGAAGATATTTCCTTTTTCACCATAGCCCTCTATGGGCTTCCAAATATCCCTTTGCCAATTCCACAAGAACAACCTTAGCGAAAGGCTTCTTGAAGGGAAAGATGTAACTCTGTGAGATGAATTAACAGAACACAGAGCAGTTTCTCAGAAAGCTTCTTTCCAGTTTTGAACGGAAGATATTTCCTTTTTCACCATAGCCCTCTATGGGATTCCAAATATCCCTTTGCCAATTCCACAAGAACAGCCTTAGCGAAAGGTTTCTTGAAGGGAAAGATATAACTCTGTGAGATGAATTAACAGAACACAGAGCAGTTTCTCAGAAAGCTTCTTTCAAGTTTTGAACGGAAGATATTTCGTTTTTCACCATAGCCCTCTATGGGCTTCCAAATATCCCTTTGCCAATTCCACAAGAACAACCTTAGCGAAAGCCTTCTCGAAGGGAAAGATGTAACTCTGTGAGATGAATTAACAGAACACAGAGCACTTTCTCAGAAAGCTTCTTTCCAGTTTTGAACGGAAGATATTTCCTTTTTCACCATAGCCCTCTATGGGCTACCAAATATCCCTTTGCCAATTCCACAAGAACAGCCTTAGCGAAAGGCTTCTTGAAGGGAAAGATGTAACTCTGTGAGATGAATTAACAGAACACAGAGCAGTTTCTCAGAAAGCTTCTTTCCAGTTTTCAACGGAAGATATTTCCTTTTTCACCATAGCCCTCTATGGGCTTCCAAATATCCCTTTGCCAATTCCACAAGAACAGCCTTAGCGAAAGGCTTCTTGAAGGGAAAGATGTAACTCTGTGAGATGAATTAACAGAACACAGAGCAGTTCCTCAGAAAGCTTCTTTCCAGTTTTGAACGGAAGATATTTCCTTTTTCACCATAGCCCTCTATGGGCTTCCAAATATCCCATTGCCAATTCCACAAGAACAGCCTTAGCGAAAGGCTTCTTGAAGGGAAAGTTGTAACTCTGTGAGATGAATTAACAGAACACAGAGCAGTTTCTCAGAAAGCTTCTTTCCAGTTTTGAACGGAAGATATTTCCTTTTTCACCATAGCCCTCTATGGGCTTCCAAACATCCCTTTGCCAATTCCACAAGAACAACCTTAGCGAAAGGCTTCTTGAAGGGAAAGATGTAACTCTGTGAGATGAATTAGCAGAACACAGAGCAGTTTCTCAGAAAGCTTCTTTCCAGTTTTGAACGGAAGATATTTCCTTTTTCACCATAGCCCTCTAGGGGCTTCCAAATATCCCTTTGCCAATTGCACAAGAACATCCTTAGCGAAAGGATTCTTGAAGGGAAAGATGTAACTCTGTGAGATGAATTAACAGAACACAGAGCAGTTTCTTAGAAAGCTTCTTTCCACTTTTGAACGGAAGATATTTCCTTTTTCACCATAGGCCTCTATGGGCTTCCAAATATCCCTTTGCCAATTCCACAAGAGCAGCCTTAGCGAAAGGCTTCTTGAAGGGAAAGATGTAACTCTGTGAGATGAATTAACAGAACACAGAGCAGTTTCTCAGAAAGCTTCTTTCCAGTTTTGAACGGAAGATATTTCCTTTTTCACCATAGCCCTCTATTGGCTTCCAAATATCCCTTTGCCAATTCCACAAGAACAACCTTAGCGAAAGGCTTATTGAAGGGAAAGATGTAACTCTGTGAGATGAATTAGCAGAACACAGAGCAGTTTCTCAGAAAGCTTCTTTCCAGTTTTGAACGGAAGATATTTCCTTTTTCACCATAACCCTCTATGGGCTTCCAAATATCAATTTGCCAATTCCACAAGAACAGCCTTAGCGAAAGGCTTCTTGAAGGGAAAGATGTAACTCTGTGAGATGAATTAACAGAACACAGAGCAGTTTCTCAGAAAGCTTCTTTACAGTTTTGACCGGAAGATATTTCCTTTTTCACCATAGCCCTCTATGGGCTACCAAATATCCCTTTGCCAATTCCACAAGAACAGCCTTAGCGAAAGGCTTCTTGAAGGGAAAGATGTAACTCTGTGAGATGAATTAACAGAACACAGAGCAGTTTCTCAGAAAGCTTCTTTCCAGTTTTGAACGGAAGATATTTCCTTTTTCACCATAGCCCTCTATGGGCTTCCAAATATCCCTTTGCCAATTCCACAAGAACAGCCTTAGCGAAAGGCTTCTTGAAGGGAAAGATGTAACTCTGTGAGATGAATTAACAGAACACAGAGCAGTTTCTCAGAAAGCTTCTTTCCAGTTTTGAACGGAAGATATTTCCTTTTTCACCATAGCCCTCTATGGGCTTCCAAATATCCCTTTGCCAATTCCACAAGAACAGCCTTAGAGAAAGGCTTCTTGAAGGGAAAGATGTAACTCTGTGAGATGAATTAACAGAACACAGAGCAGTTTCTCAGAAAGCTTCTTTCCAGTATTGAACGGAAGATATTTCCTTTTTCACCATAGCCCTCTATGGGCTTCCAAATATCCCTTTGCCAATTCCACAAGAACAGCCTTAGCGAAAGGCTTCTTGAAGGGAAAGATGTAACTCTGTGAGATGAATTAACAGAACACAGAGCAGTTTCTCAGAAAGCTTCTTTCCAGTTTTGAACGGAAGATATTTCCTTTTTCACCATAGCCCTCTATGGGCTTCCAAATATCCCTTTGCCAATTCCACAAGAACAGCCTTAGAGAAAGGCTTCTTGAAGGGAAAGATGTAACTCTGTGAGATGAATTAACAGAACACAGAGCAGTTTCTCAGAAAGCTTCTTTCCAGTTTTGAACGGAAGATATTTCCTTTTTCAACATAGCCATCTATGGGCTTCCAAATATCCCTTTGCCAACTCCACAAGAACAGCCTTAGCGAAAGGCTTCTTGAAGGTAAAGATGTAACTCTGTGAGATGAATTAACAGAACACAGAGCAGTTTCTCAGAAAGCTTCTTTCCAGTTTTGAACGGAAGATATTTCCTTTTTCACCATAGCCCTCTATGGGCTTCCATATATCCCTTTGCCAATTCCCCAAGAACAGCCTTAGCGAAAGGCTTCTTGAAGGGAAAGATGTAATCCTGTGAGACGAATTAACAGGACACAGAGCAGTTTCTCAGAAAGGTTCTTTCCAGTTTTGAACGGAAGATATTTCCTTTTTCACCATAGCCCTCTATGGGCTTCCAAATATCGCTTTTCCAATTCCACAAAAACAGCCTTAGCGAAAGGCTTCTTGAAGGGAAAGATGTAACTCTCTGAGATGAATTAACAGAACACAGAGCAGTTTCTCAGAAAACTTCTTTCCAGTTTTGAACGGAAGATATTTTCTTTTTCACCATAGCCCTCTATGGGCTTCCAAATATCCCTTTGCCAATTCCCCAAGAACAGCCTTAGCGAAAGGCTTCTTGAAGTTAAAGATGTAACTCTGTGAGGTGAATTAACAGAACACAGAGCAGTTTCTCAGAAAGCTTCTTTCCAGTTTTGAACGGAAGATATTTCCTTTTTCACGATAGCCCTCTATGGGCTTCCAAATATCCCTTTGCCAATTCCCCAAGAACAGCCTAATCGAAAGGCTTCTTGAAGGGAAAGATGTAACTCTGTGAGATGAATTAACAGAACACAGAGCAGTTTCTCAGAAAGCTTCTTTCCAGTTTTGAACGGAAGATATTTCCTTTTTCACCATAGCCCTCTATGGGCTTCCAAATATCCCTTTGCCACTTCCACAAGAACAGCCTTAGCGAAAGGCTTCTTGAAGGGAAAGATGTAACTCTGTGAGATGAATTAACAGAACATAGAACAGTTTCTCAGAAAGCTTCTTTCCAGTTTTGAACGGAAGATATTTCCTTTTTCACCATAGCCCTCTATGGGCTTCCAAATATCCCTTTGCCAATTCCACAAGAACAACCTTAGCGAAAGGCTTCTTGAAGGGAAAGATGTAACTCTGTGAGATGAATTAACAGAACACAGAGCAGTTTCTCAGAAAGCTTCTTTCCAGTTTTGAACGGAAGATATTTCCTTTTTCACCATAGCCCTCTATGGGCTTCTAAATATCCCTTTGCCAATTCCACAAGAACAGCCTTAGCGAAAGGCTTCTTGAAGGGAAAGATGTAACTCTGTGAGATGAATTAACAGAACATAGAAGAGTTTCTCAGAAAGCTTCTTTCCAGTTTTGACCGGAAGATATTTCCTTTTTCACCATAGCCCTCTATGGGCTTCCAAATATCCCTTTGCCAATTCCACAAGAACAGCCTTAGCGAAAGGCTTCTTGAAGGGAAAGATGTAATTCTGTGAGATGAATTAACAGAACACAGAGCAGTTTCTCAGAAAGCTTCTTTCCAGTTTTGAACGGAAGTTATTTCCTTTTTCACCATAGCCCTCTAGGGGCTTCCAAATATCCCTTTGCCAATTGCACAAGAACATCCTTAGCGAAAGGATTCTTGAAGGGAAAGATGTAACTCTGTGAGATGAATTAACAGAACACAGAGCAGTTTCTTAGAAAGCTTCTTTCCACTTTTGAACGGAAGATATTTCCTTTTTCACCATAGGCCTCTATGGGCTTCCAAATATCCCTTTGCCAATTCCACAAGAGCAGCCTTAGCGAAAGGCTTCTTGAAGGGTAGATGTAACTCTGTGAGATGAATTAACAGAACACAGAGCAGTTTCTCAGAAAGCTTCTTTCCAGTTTTGAACGGAAGATATTTCCTTTTTCACCATAGCCCTCTATGGGCTTCCAAATATCCCTTTGCCAATTCCCCAAGAACAGCCTTAGCGAAAGGCTTCTTGAAGGGAAAGATGTAACTCTGTGAGATGAATTAACAGAACACAGAGCAGTTTCTCAGAAAGCTTCTTTCCAGTTTTGAACGGAAGATATTTCCTTTTTCACCATAGCCCTCTATGGGCTTCCAAATATCCCTTTGCCAATTCCACAAGAACAACCTTAGCGAAAGCCTTCTAGAAGGGAAAGATGTAACTCTGTGAGATGAATTAACAGAACACAGAGCAGTTTCTCAGAAAGCTTCTTTCCAGTTTTGAACGGAAGATATTTCCTTTTTCACCATAGCCCTCTATGGGCTACCAAATATCCCTTTGCCAATTCCACAAGAACAGCCTTAGCGAAAGGCATCTTGAAGGGAAAGATGTAACTCTGTGAGATGAATTACCAGAACACAGAGCAGTTTCTCAGAAAGCTTCTTTCCAGTTTTGAACGGAAGATATTTCCTTTTTCACCATAGCCCTCTATGGGCTTCCAAATATCCCTTTGCCAATTCCACAAGAACACCTTAGCGAAAGGCTACTTGAAGGGAAAAATGTAACTCTGTGAGATGAATTAACAGAACACAGAGCAGTTTCTCAGAAAGCCTCTTTCCAGTTTTGAAAGGAAGATATTTCCTTTTTCACCATAGCCCTCTATGGGCTTCCAAATATCCCTTTGCCAATTCCACAAGAACCACCTTAGCGAAAGCCTTCTTGAAGGGAAAGATATAACTCTGTGAGATGAATTAACAGAACACAGAGCAGTTTCTCAGAAAGCTTCTTTCCAGTTTTGAACGGAAGATATTTCCTTTTTCACCATAGCCCTCTATGGGTTACCAAATATCCCTTTGCCAATTCCACAAGAACAGCCTTAGCGAAAGGCATCTTGAAGGGAAAGATGTAACTCTGTGAGATGAATTAACAGAACACACAGCAGTTTCTCAGAAAGCTTCTTTCCAGTTTTGAACGGAAGATATTTCCTTTTTCACCATAGCCCTCTATGGGCTTCCAAATATACCTTTGCCAATTCCACAAGAACACCTTGCGAAAGGCTACTTGAAGGGAAAGATGTAACTCTGTGAGATGAATTAACAGTACACAGAGCAGTTTCTCAGAAAGCTTCTTTCCAGTTTTGAACGGAAGATATTTTCTTTTTCACCATAGCCCTCTATGGGCTTCCAATTATCCCTTTGCCAATTCCACAAGAACAGCCTTAGCGAAAGGCTTCTTGAAGTTAAAGATGTAACTCTGTGAGATGAATTAACAGAACACAGAGCAGTTTCTCAGAAAGCTGTTTTCCAGTTTTGAACGGAAGATATTTCCTTTTTCACCATAGCCCTCTATGGGCTTCCAAATATCCATTTGCCAATTCCACAAGAACAGCCTAAGCGAAAGGCTTCTTGAAGGGAAAGATGTAACTCTGTGAGATGAATTAACAGAACACAGAGCAGTTTCTCAGAAAGCTTCTTTCCAGTTTTGAACGGAAGATATTTCCTTTTTCACCATAGCCCTCTATGGGCTTCCAAATATCCCTTTGCCAATTCCAAAAGAACAGCCTTAGCGAAAGGCTTCTTGAAGGGAAAGATGTAACTCTGTGAGATGAATTAACAGAACATAGAACAGTTTCTCAGAAAGCTTCTTTCCAGTTTTGAACGGAAGATATTTCCTTTTTCACCATAGCCCTCTATGGGCTTCCAAATATCCCTTTGCCAATTCCACAAGAACAACCTTAGCGAAAGGCTTCTTGAAGGGAAAGATGTAACTCTGTGAGATGAATTAACAGAACACAGAGCAGTTTCTCAGAAAGCTTCTTTCCAGTTTTGAACGGAAGATATTTCCTTTTTCACCATAGCCCTCTATGGGATTCCAAATATCCCTTTGCCAATTCCACAAGAACAGCCTTAGCGAAAGGTTTCTTGAAGGGAAAGATATAACTCTGTGAGATGAATTAACAGAACACAGAGCAGTTTCTCAGAAAGCTTCTTTCCAGTTTTGAACGGAAGATATTTCCTTTTTCACCATAGCCCTCTATGGGCTTCCAAATATCCCTTTGCCAATTCCACAAGAACAAACTTAGCGAAAGCCTTCTCGAAGGGAAAGATGTAACTCTGTGAGATGAATTAACAGAACACAGAGCAGTTTCTCAGAAAGCTTCTTTCCAGTTTTGAACGGAAGATATTTCCTTTTTCACCATAGCCCTCTATGGGCTACCAAATATCCCTTTGCCAATTCCACAAGAACAGCCTTAGCGAAAGGCTTCTTGAAGGGAAAGATGTAACTCTGTGAGATGAATTAACAGAACACAGAGCAGTTTCTCAGAAAGCTTCTTTCCAGTTTTCAACGGAAGATATTTCCTTTTTCACCATAGCCCTCTATGGGCTTCCAAATATCCCTTTGCCAATTCCACAAGAACAGCCTTAGCGAAAGGCTTCTTGAAGGGAAAGATGTAACTCTGTGAGATGAATTCACAGAACACAGAGCAGTTCCTCAGAAAGCTTCTTTCCAGTTTTGAACGGAAGATATTTCCTTTTTCACCATAGCCCTCTATGGGCTTCCAAATATCCCATTGCCAATTCCACAAGAACAGCCTCAGCGAAAGGCTTCTTGAAGGGAAAGTTGTAACTCTGTGAGATGAATTAACAGAACACAGAGCAGTTTCTCAGAAAGCTTCTTTCCAGTTTTGAACGGAAGATATTTCCTTTTTCACCATAGCCCTCTATGGGCTTCCAAATATCCCTTTGCCAATTCCACAAGAACAACCTTAGCGAAAGGCTTCTTGAAGGGAAAGATGTAACTCTGTGAGATGAATTAGCAGAACACAGAGCAGTTTCTCAGAAAGCTTCTTTCCAGTTTTGAACGGAAGATATTTCCTTTTTCACCATAGCCCTCTAGGGGCTTCCAAATATCCCTTTGCCAATTGCACAAGAACATCCTTAGCGAAAGGCCTCTTGAAGGGAAAGATGTAACTCTGGGAGATGAATTAACAGAACACAGAGCAGTTTCTCAGAAAGCTTCTTTCCAGTTTTGAACGGAAGATATTTCCTTTTTCACCATAGCCCTCTATGGGCTTCCAAATATCCCTTTGCCAATTCCACAAGAGCAGCCTTAGCGAAAGGCTTCTTGAATGGAAAGATGTAACTCTGTGAGATGAATTAACAGAACACAGAGCAGTTTCTCAGAAAGCTTCTTTCCAGTTTTGAACGGAAGATATTTCCTTTTTCACCATAGCCCTCTATGGGCTTCCAAATATCCCTTTGCCAATTCCACAAGAACAACCTTAGCGAAAGGCTTCTTGAAGGGAAAGATGTAACTCTGTGAGATGAATTAGCAGAACACAGAGCAGTTTCTCAGAAAGCTTCTTTCCAGTTTTGAACGGAAGATATTTCCTTTTTCACCATAACCCTCTATGGGCTTCCAAATATCCCTTTGCCAATTCCACAAGAACAGCCTTAGCGAAAGGCTTCTTGAAGGGAAAGATGTAACTCTGTGAGATGAATTAACAGAACACAGAGCAGTTTCTCAGAAAGCTTCTTTACAGTTTTGACCGGAAGATATTTCCTTTTTCACCATAGCCCTCTATGGGCTACCAAATATCCCTTTGCCAATTCCACAAGAACAGCCTTAGCGAAAGGCTTCTTGTAGGGAAAGATGTAACTCTGTGAGATGAATTAACAGAACACAGAGCAGTTTCTCAGAAAGCTTCTTTCCAGGTTTGAACGGAAGATATTTCCTTTTTCACCATAGCCCTCTATGGGCTTCCAAATATCCCTTTGCCAATTCCACAAGAACAGCCTTAGCGAAAGGCTTCTTGAAGTTAAAGATGTAACTCTGTGAGATGAATTAACAGAACACAGAGCAGTTTCTCAGAAAGCTTCTTTCCAGTTTTGAACGGAAGATATTTCCTTTTTCACCATAGCCCTCTATGGGCTTCCAAATATCCCTTTACCAATTCCACAACAACAGCCTTAGCGAAAGGTTTCTTGAAGGGAAAGATGTAACTCTGTGAGATGAATTAACAGAACACAGAGCAGTTTCTCAGAAAGCTTCTTTCCAGTTTTGAACGAAAGATATTTCCTTTATCACCATGGCCCTCTATGGGCTTCCAAATATCCCTTTGCCAATTCCACAAGAACAGCCTTAGCGAAAGGCTTCTTGAAGGGAAAGATGTAACTCTGTGAGATGAATTAACAGAACATAGAACAGTTTCTCAGAAAGCTTCTTTCCAGTTTTGAACGGAAGATATTTCCTTTTTCATCATTGCCCTCTATCGGCTTCCAAATATCCCTTTGCCAATTCCCCAAGAACAGCCTTAGCGAAAGGCTTCTTGAAGTTAAAGATGTAACTCTGTGAGATGAATTAACAGAACACAGAGCAGTTTCTCAGAAAGCTTCTTTCCAGTTTTGAACGGAAGATATTTCCTTTTTCACCATAGCCCTCTATGGGCTTCCAAATATCCCTTTGCCAATTCCACAAGAACACCTTAGCGAAAGGCTTCTTGAAGGGAAAGATGTAACTCTGTGAGATGAATTAACAGAACACAGAGCAGTTTCTCAGAAAGCTTCTTTCCAGTTTTGATCGGAAGATATTTCCTTTTTCACCATAGCCCTCTATGGGCTTCCAAATATCCCTTTGCCAATTCCACAAGAACAGCCTTAGCGAAAGGCTTCTTGAAGGGAAAGATGTAACTCTGTGAGATGAATTAACAGAACACAGAGCAGTTTCTCAGAAAGCTTCTTTCCAGTTTTGAATGGAAGATATTTCCTTTTTCACCATAGCCCTCTATGGGCTTCCAAATATCCCTTTGCCAATTCCACAAGAACAGCCTTAGAGAAAGGCTTCTTGAAGGGAAAGATGTAACTCTGTGAGATGAATTAACAGAACACAGAGCAGTTTCTCAGAAAGCTTCTTTCCAGTTTTGAACGGAAGATATTTCCTTTTTCAACATAGCCATCTATGGGCTTCCAAATATCCCTTTGCCAACTCCACAAGAACAGCCTTAGCGAAAGGCTTCTTGAAGGTAAAGATGTAACTCTGTGAGATGAATTAACAGAACACAGAGCAGTTTCTCAGAAAGCTTCTTTCCAGTTTTGAACGGAAGATATTTCCTTTTTCACCATAGCCCTCTATGGGCTTCCATATATCCCTTTGCCAATTCCCCAAGAACAGCCTTAGCGAAAGGCTTCTTGAAGGGAAAGATGTAACTCTGTGAGATGAATTAACAGAACACAGAGCAGTTTCTCAGAAAGCTTCTTTCCAGTTTTGAACGGAAGATATTTCCTTTTTCACCATAGCCCTCTATGGGCTTCCAAATATCCCTTTGCCAATTCCACAAGAACAGCCTTAGCGAAAGGCTTCTTGAAGGGAAAGATGTAACTCTGTGAGATGAATTAACAGAACACAGAGCAGTTTCTCAGAAAGCTTCTTTCCAGTTTTGAACGGAAGATATTTCCTTTTTCACCATAGCCCTCTATGGGCTACCAAATATCCCTTTGCCAATTCCACAAGAACAGCCTTAGCGAAAGGCTTCTTGAAGGGAAAGATGTAACTCTGTGAGATGAATTAACAGAACACAGAGCAGTTTCTCAGAAAGCTTCTTTCCAGTTTTGAACGGAAGATATTTTCTTTTTCACCATAGCCCTCTAAGGGCTTCCAAATCTCCCTTTGCCAATTCCACAAGAACAGCCTTAGCGAAAGGCTTCTTGAAGTTAAAGATGTAACTCTGTGAGATGAATTAACAGAACACAGAGCAGTTTCTCAGAAAGCTTCTTTCCAGTTTTGAACGGAAGATATTTCCTTTTTCACCATAGCCCTCTATGGGCTTCCAAATATCACTTTGCCAATTCCACAAGAACAGACTTAGCGAAAGGCTTCTTGAAGGGAAAGATGTAACTCTGTGAGATGAATTAACAGAACACAGAGCAGTTTCTCAGAAAGCTTCTTTCCAGTTTTGAACGGAAGATATTTCCTTTTTCACCATAGCCCTCTATTGGCTTCCAAATATCCCTTTGCCAATTCCACAAGAACAGCCTTAGCGAAAGGCTTCCTGAAGGTAAAGATGTAACTCTGTGAGATGAATTAACAGAACACAGAGCAGTTTCTCAGAAAGCTTCTTTCCAGTTTTTAACGGAAGATATTTCCTTTTTCACCATAGCCCTCTATGGGCTTCCAAATATCCCTTTGCCAATTCCACAAGAACAGCCTTAGCGAAAGGCTTCTTGAAGGGAAAGATGTAACTCTGTGAGATGAATTAACAGAACACAGAGCAGTTTCTCAGAAAGCTTCTTTCCAGTTTTGAACGGAAGATATTTCCTTTTTCACCATAGCCCTCTATGGGCTTCCAAATATCCCTTTGCCAATTCCACAAGAACAGCCTTAGAGAAAGGCTTCTTGAAGGGAAAGATGTAACTCTGTGAGATGAATTAACAGAACACAGAGCAGTTTCTCAGAAAGCTTCTTTCCAGTTTTGAACGGAAGATATTTCCTTTTTCAACATAGCCATCTATGGGCTTCCAAATATCCCTTTGCCAACTCCACAAGAACAGCCTTAGCGAAAGGCTTCTTGAAGGTAAAGATGTAACTCTGTGAGATGAATTAACAGAACACAGAGCAGTTTCTCAGAAAGCTTCTTTCCAGTTTTGAACGGAAGATATTTCCTTTTTCACCATAGCCCTCTATGGGCTTCCATATATCCCTTTGCCAATTCCCCAAGAACAGCCTTAGCGAAAGGCTTCTTGAAGGGAAAGATGTAACTCTGTGAGATGAATTAACAGAACACAGAGCAGTTTTTCAGAAAGCTTCTTTCCAGTTTTGAACGGAAGATATTTCCTTTTTCACCATAGCCCTCTATGGGCTTCCAAATATCCCTTTGCCAATTCCACAAGAACAGCCTTAGCGAAAGGCTTCTTGAAGTTAAAGATGTAACTCTGTGAGATGAATTAACAGAACACAGAGCAGTTTCTCAGAAAGCTGTTTTCCAGTTTTGAACGGAAGATATTTCCTTTTTCACCATAGCCCTCTATGGGCTTCCAAATATCCATTTGCCAATTCCACAAGAACAGCCTAAGCGAAAGGCTTCTTGAAGGGAAAGATGTAACTCTGTGAGATGAATTAACAGAACACAGAGCAGTTTCTCAGAAAGCTTCTTTCCAGTTTTGAACGGAAGATATTTCCTTTTTCACCATAGCCCTCTATGGGCTTCCAAATATCCCTTTGCCAATTCCACAAGAACAACCTTAGCGAAAGGCTTCTTGAAGGGAAAGATGTAACTCTGTGAGATGAATTAACAGAACACAGAGCAGTTTCTCAGAAAGCTTCTTTCCAGTTTTGAACGGAAGATATTTCCTTTTTCACCATAGCCCTCTATGGGATTCCAAATATCCCTTTGCCAATTCCACAAGAACAGCCTTAGCGAAAGGTTTCTTGAAGGGAAAGATATAACTCTGTGAGATGAATTAACAGAACACAGAGCAGTTTCTCAGAAAGCTTCTTTCAAGTTTTGAACGGAAGATATTTCGTTTTTCACCATAGCCCTCTATGGGCTTCAAAATATCCCTTTGCCAATTCCACAAGAACAACCTTAGCGAAAGCCTTCTCGAAGGGAAAGATGTAACTCTGTGAGATGAATTAACAGAACACAGAGCACTTTCTCAGAAAGCTTCTTTCCAGTTTTGAACGGAAGATATTTCCTTTTTCACCATAGCCCTCTATGGGCTACCAAATATCCCTTTGCCAATTCCACAAGAACAGCCTTAGCGAAAGGCTTCTTGAAGGGAAAGATGTAACTCTGTGAGATGAATTAACAGAATACAGAGCAGTTTCTCAGAAAGCTTCTTTCCAGTTTTCAACGGAAGATATTTCCTTTTTCACCATAGCCCTCTATGGGCTTCCAAATATCCCTTTGCCAATTCCACAAGAACAGCCTTAGCGAAAGGCTTCTTGAAGGGAAAGATGTAACTCTGTGAGATGAATTAACAGAACACAGAGCAGTTCCTCAGAAAGCTTCTTTCCAGTTTTGAACGGAAGATATTTCCTTTTTCACCATAGCCCTCTATGGGCTTCCAAATATCCCATTGCCAATTCCACAAGAACAGCCTTAGCGAAAGGCTTCTTGAAGGGAAAGTTGTAACTCTGTGAGATGAATTAACAGAACACAGAGCAGTTTCTCAGAAAGCTTCTTTCCAGTTTTGAACGGAAGATATTTCCTTTTTCACCATAGCCCTCTATGGGCTTCCAAATATCCCTTTGCCAATTCCACAAGAACAACCTTAGCGAAAGGCTTCTTGAAGGGAAAGATGTAACTCTGTGAGATGAATTAGCAGAACACAGAGCAGTTTCTCAGAAAGCTTCTTTCCAGTTTTGAACGGAAGATATTTCCTTTTTCACCATAGCCCTCTAGGGGCTTCCAAATATCCCTTTGCCAATTGCACAAGAACATCCTTAGCGAAAGGATTCTTGAAGGGAAAGATGTAACTCTGTGAGATGAATTAACAGAACACAGAGCAGTTTCTTAGAAAGCTTCTTTCCACTTTTGAACGGAAGATATTTCCTTTTTCACCATAGGCCTCTATGGGCTTCCAAATATCCCTTTGCCAATTCCACAAGAGCAGCCTTAGCGAAAGGCTTCTTGAAGGGAAAGATGTAACTCTGTGAGATGAATTAACAGAACACAGAGCAGTTTCTCAGAAAGCTTCTTTCCAGTTTTGAACGCAAGATATTTCCTTTTTCACCATAGCCCTCTATTGGCTTCCAAATATCCCTTTGCCAATTCCACAAGAACAACCTTAGCGAAAGGCTTATTGAAGGGAAAGATGTAACTCTGTGAGATGAATTAGCAGAACACAGAGCAGTTTCTCAGAAAGCTTCTTTCCAGTTTTGAACGGAAGATATTTCCTTTTTCACCATAACCCTCTATGGGCTTCCAAATATCCCTTTGCCAATTCCACAAGAACAGCCTTAGCGAAAGGCTTCTTGAAGGGAAAGATGTAACTCTGTGAGATGAATTAACAGAACACAGAGCAGTTTCTCAGAAAGCTTCTTTACAGTTTTGACCGGAAGATATTTCCTTTTTCACCATAGCCCTCTATGGGCTACCAAATATCCCTTTGCCAATTCCACAAGAACAGCCTTAGCGAAAGGCTTCTTGAAGGGAAAGATGCAACTCTGTGAGATGAATTAACAGAACACAGAGCAGTTTCTCAGAAAGCTTCTTTCCAGTTTTGAACGGAAGATATTTCCTTTTTCACCATAGCCCTCTATGGGCTTCCAAATATCCCTTTCCCAATTCCACAAGAACAGCCTTAGCGAAAGGCTTCTTGAAGTTAAAGATGTAACTCTGTGAGATGAATTAACAGAACACAGAGCAGTTTCTCAGAAAGCTTCTTTCCAGTTTTGAACGGAAGATATTTCCTTTTTCACCATAGCCCTCTATGGGCTTCCAAATATCCCTTTGCCAATTCCACAAGAACAGCCTTAGCGAAAGGCTTCTTGAAGGGAAAGATGTAACTCTGTGAGATGAATTAACAGAACACAGAGCAGTTTCTCAGAAAGCTTCTTTCCAGTTTTGAACGGAAGATATTTCCTTTTTCACCATAGCCCTCTATGGGCTTCCAAATATCCCTTTGCCAATTCCACAAGAACAGCCTTAGAGAAAGGCTTCTTGAAGGGAAAGATGTAACTCTGTGAGATGAATTAACAGAACACAGAGCAGTTTCTCAGAAAGCTTCTTTCCAGTTTTGAACGGAAGATATTTCCTTTTTCACCATAGCCCTCTATGGGCTTCCAAATATCCCTTTGCCAATTCCACAAGAACAGCCTTAGCGAAAGGCTTCTTGAAGGGAAAGATGTAACTCTGTGAGATGAATTAACAGAACACAGAGCAGTTTCTCAGAAAGCTTCTTTCCAGTTTTGAACGGAAGATATTTCCTTTTTCACCATAGCCCTCTATGGGCTTCCAAATATCCCTTTGCCAATTCCACAAGAACAGCCTTAGAGAAAGGCTTCTTGAAGGGAAAGATGTAACTCTGTGAGATGAATTAACAGAACACAGAGCAGTTTCTCAGAAAGCTTCTTTCCAGTTTTGAACGGAAGATATTTCCTTTTTCAACATAGCCATCTATGGGCTTCCAAATATCCCTTTGCCAACTCCACAAGAACAGCCTTAGCGAAAGGCTTCTTGAAGGTAAAGATGTAACTCTGTGAGATGAATTAACAGAACACAGAGCAGTTTCTCAGAAAGCTTCTTTCCAGTTTTGAACGGAAGATATTTCCTTTTTCACCATAGCCCTCTATGGGCTTCCATATATCCCTTTGCCAATTCCCCAAGAACAGCCTTAGCGAAAGGCTTCTTGAAGGGAAAGATGTAACTCTGTGAGATGAATTAACAGAACACAGAGCAGTTTCTCAGAAAGCTTCTTTCCATTTTGAACGGAAGATATTTCCTTTTTCACCATAGCCCTCTATGGGCTTCCAAATATCCCTTTGCCAATTCCACAAGAACAGCCTTAGCGAAAGGCTTCTTGAAGGGAAAGATGTAACTCTGTGAGATGAATTAACAGAACACAGAGCAGTTTCTCAGAAAGCTTCTTTCCAGTTTTGAACGGAAGATATTTCCTTTTTCACCATAGCCCTCTATGGGCTTCCAAATATCCCTTTGCCAATTCCACAAGAACAGCCTTAGCGAAAGGCTTCTTAAAGGGAAATATGTAATCCTGTGAGACGAATTAACAGGACACAGAGCAGTTTCTCAGAAAGGTTCTTTCCAGTTTTGAACGGAAGATATTTCCTTTTTCACCATAGCCCTCTATGGGCTTCCAAATATCGCTTTTCCAATTCCACAAAAACAGCCTTAGCGAAAGGCTTCTTGAAGGGAAAGATGTAACTCTGTGAGATGAATTAACAGAACACAGAGCAGTTTCTCAGAAAACTTCTTTCCAGTTTTGAACGGAAGATATTTTCTTTTTCACCATAGTCCTCTATGGGCTTCCAAATATCCCTTTGCCAATTCCACAAGAACAGCCTTAGCGAAAGGCTTCTTGAAGTTAAAGATGTAACTCTGTGAGGTGAATTAACAGAACACAGAGCAGTTTCTCAGAAAGCTTCTTTCCAGTTTTGAACGGAAGATATTTCCTTTTTCACCATAGCCCTCTATGGGCTTCCAAATATCCCTTTGCCAATTCCCCAAGAACAGCCTAATCGAAAGGCTTCTTGAAGGGAAAGATGTAACTCTGTGAGATGAATTAACAGAACACAGAGCAGTTTCTCAGAAAGCTTCTTTCCAGTTTTGAACGGAAGATATTTCCTTTTTCACCATAGCCCTCTATGGGCTTCCAAATATCCCTTTGCCACTTCCACAAGAACAGCCTTAGCGAAAGGCTTCTTGAAGGGAAAGATGTAACTCTGTGAGATGAATTAACAGAACATAGAACAGTTTCTCAGAAAGCTTCTTTCCAGTTTTGAACGGAAGATATTTCCTTTTTCACCATAGCCCTCTATGGGCTTCCAAATATCCCTTTGCCACTTCCACAAGAACAGCCTTAGCGAAAGGCTTCTTGAAGGGAAAGATGTAACTCTGTGAGATGAATTAACAGAACACAGAGCAGTTTCTCAGAAAGCGGTTTTCCAGTTTTGAACGGAAGATATTTCCTTTTTCACCATAGCCCTCTATGGGCTTCCAAATATCCATTTGCCAATTCCACAAGAACAGCCTAAGCGAAAGGCTTCTTGAAGGGAAAGATGTAACTCTGTGAGATGAATTAACAGAACATAGAACAGTTTCTCAGAAAGCTTCTTTCCAGTTTTGAACGGAAGATATTTCCTTTTTCACCATAGCCCTCTATGGGATTCCAAATATCCCTTTGCCAATTCCACAAGAACAACCTTAGCGAAAGGCTTCTTGAAGGGAAAGATGTAACTCTGTGAGATGAATTAACAGAACACAGAGCAGTTTCTCAGAAAGCTTCTTTCCAGGTTTGAACGGAAGATATTTCCTTTTTCACCATAGCCCTCTATGGGCTTCCAAATATCCCTTTGCCAATTCCACAAGAACAGCCTTAGCGAAAGGTTTCTTGAAGGGAAAGATGTAACTCTGTGAGATGAATTAACAGAACACTGAGCAGTTTCTCAGAAAGCTTCTTTCAAGTTTTGAACGGAAGATATTTCCTTTTTCACCATAGCCCTCTATGGGCTTCCAAATATCCCTTTGCCAATTCCACAAGAACAACCTTAGCGAAAGCATTCTCGAAGGGAAAGATGTAACTCTGTGAGATGAATTAACAGAACACAGAGCAGTTTCTCAGAAAGCTTCTTTCCAGTTTTGAACGGAAGATATTTCCTTTTTCACCATAGCCCTCTATGGGCTACCAAATATCCCTTTGCCAATTCCACAAGAACAGCCTTAGCGAAAGGCTTCTTGAAGGGAAAGATGTAACTCTGTGAGATGAATTAACAGAACACAGAGCAGTTTCTCAGAAAGCTTCTTTCCAGTTTTGAACGGAAGATATTTTCTTTTTCACCATAGCCCTCTAAGGGCTTCCAAATCTCCCTTTGCCAATTCCACAAGAACAGCCTTAGCGAAAGGCTTCTTGAAGTTAAAGATGTAACTCTGTGAGATGAATTAACAGAACACAGAGCAGTTTCTCAGAAAGCTTCTTTCCAGTTTTGAACGGAAGATATTTCCTTTTTCACCATAGCCCTCTATGGGCTTCCAAATATCCCTTTGCCAATTCCACAAGAACAGACTTAGCGAAAGGCTTCTTGAAGGGAAAGATGTAACTCTGTGAGATGAATTAACAGAACACAGAGCAGTTTCTCAGAAAGCTTCTTTCCAGTTTTGATCGGAAGATATTTCCTTTTTCACCATAGCCCTCTATGGGCTTCCAAATATCCCTTTGCCAATTCCACAAGAACAGCCTTAGCGAAAGGCTTCTTGAAGGGAAAGATGTAACTCTGTGAGATGAATTAACAGAACACAGAGCAGTTTCTCAGAAAGCTTCTTTCCAGTTTTGAATGGAAGATATTTCCTTTTTCACCATAGCCCTCTATGGGCTTCCAAATATCCCTTTGCCAATTCCACAAGAACAGCCTTAGAGAAAGGCTTCTTGAAGGGAAAGATGTAACTCTGTGAGATGAATTAACAGAACACAGAGCAGTTTCTCAGAAAGCTTCTTTCCAGTTTTGAACGGAAGATATTTCCTTTTTCAACATAGCCATCTATGGGCTTCCAAATATCCCTTTGCCAATTCCACAAGAACAGCCTTAGCGAAAGGCTTCTTGAAGGTAAAGATGTAACTCTGTGAGATGAATTAACAGAACACAGAGCAGTTTCTCAGAAAGCTTCTTTCCAGTTTTGAACGGAAGATATTTCCTTTTTCACCATAGCCCTCTATGGGCTTCCAAATATCCCTTTGCCAATTCCCCAAGAACAGCCTAATCGAAAGGATTCTTGAAGGGAAAGATGTAACTCTGTGAGATGAATTAACAGAACACAGAGCAGTTTCTCAGAAAGCTTCTTTCCAGTTTTGAACGGAAGATATTTCCTTTTTCACCATAGCCCTCTAGGGTCTTCCAAATATCCCTTTGCCAATTGCACAAGAACATCCTTAGCGAAAGGATTCTTGAAGGGAAAGATGTAACTCTGTGAGATGAATTAACAGAACACAGAGCAGTTTCTTAGAAAGCTTCTTTCCACTTTTGAACGGAAGATATTTCCTTTTTCACCATAGGCCTCTATGGGCTTCCAAATATCCCTTTGCCAATTCCACAAGAGCAGCCTTAGCGAAAGGCTTCTTGAAGGGAAAGATGTAACTCTGTGAGATGAATTAACAGAACACAGAGCAGTTTCTCAGAAAGCTTCTTTCCAGTTTTCAACGGAAGATATTTCCTTTTTCACCATAGCCCTCTATGGGCTTCCAAATATCCCTTTGCCAATTCCACAAGAACACCTTAGCGAAAGGCTACTTGAAGGGAAAAATGTAACTCTGTGAGATGAATTAACAGAACACAGAGCAGTTTCTCAGAAAGCTTCTTTCCAGTTTTGAAAGGAAGATATTTCCTTTTTCACCATAGCCCTCTATGGGCTTCCAAATATCCCTTTGCCAATTCCACAAGAACCACCTTAGCGAAAGCCTTCTTGAAGGGAAAGATATAACTCTGTGAGATGAATTAACAGAACACAGAGCAGTTTCTCAGAAAGCTTCTTTCCAGTTTTGAACGGAAGATATTTCCTTTTTCACCATAGCCCTCTATGGGTTACCAAATATCCCTTTGCCAATTCCACAAGAACAGCCTTAGCGAAAGGCATCTTGAAGGGAAAGATGTAACTCTGTGAGATGAATTAACAGAACACACAGCAGTTTCTCAGAAAGCTTCTTTCCAGTTTTGAACGGAAGATATTTCCTTTTTCACCATAGCCCTCTATGGGCTTCCAAATATCCCTTTGCCAATTCCACAAGAACACCTTAGCGAAAGGCTACTTGAAGGGAAAGATGTAACTCTGTGAGATGAATTAACAGTACACAGAGCAGTTTCTCAAAAATCTTCTTTCCAGTTTTGAACGGAAGATATTTTCTTTTTCACCATAGCCCTCTATGGGCTTCCAAATATCCCTTTGCCAATTCCACAAGAACAGCCTTAGCGAAAGGCTTCTTGAAGTTAAAGATGTAACTCTGTGAGATGAATTAACAGAACACAGAGCAGTTTCTCAGAAAGCTGTTTTCCAGTTTTGAACGGAAGATATTTCCTTTTTCACCATAGCCCTCTATGGGCTTCCAAATATCCATTTGCTAATTCCACAAGAACAGCCTAAGCGAAAGGCTTCTTGAAGGGAAAGATGTAACTCTGTGAGATGAATTAACAGAACACAGAGCAGTTTCTCAGAAAGCTTCTTTCCAGTTTTGAACGGAAGATATTTCCTTTTTCACCATAGCCCTCTATGGGCTTCCAAATATCCCTTTGCCTATTCCACAAGAACAGCCTTAGCGAAAGGCTTCTTGAAGGGAAAGATGTAACTCTGTGAGATGAATTAACAGAACATAGAACAGTTTCTCAGAAAGCTTCTTTCCAGTTTTGAACGGAAGATATTTCCTTTTTCACCATAGCCCTCTATGGGCTTCCAAATATCCCTTTGCCAATTCCACAAGAACAACCTTAGCGAAAGGCTTCTTGAAGGGAAAGATGTAACTCTGTGAGATGAATTAACAGAACACAGAGCAGTTTCTCAGAATGCTTCTTTCCAGTTTTGAACGGAAGATATTTCCTTTTTCACCATAGCCCTCTATGGGATTCCAAATATCCCTTTGCCAATTCCACAAGAACAGCCTTAGCGAAAGGTTTCTTGAAGGGAAAGATATAACTCTGTGAGATGAATTAACAGAACACAGAGCAGTTTCTCAGAAAGCTTCTTTCAAGTTTTGAACGGAAGATATTTCCTTTTTCACCATAGCCCTCTATGGGCTTCCAAATATCCCTTTGCCAATTCCACAAGAACAACCTTAGCGAAAGCCTTCTTGAAGGGAAAGATGTAACTCTGTGAGATGAATTAGCACAACACAGAGCAGTTTCTCAGAAAGCTTCTTTCCAGTTTTGAACGGAAGATATTTCCTTTTTCACCATAACCCTCTATGGGCTTCCAAATATCCCTTTGCCAATTCCACAAGAACAGCCTTAGCGAAAGGCTTCTTGAAGGGAAAGATGTAACTCTGTGAGATGAATTAACAGAACACAGAGCAGTTCCTCAGAAAGCTTCTTTCCAGTTTTGAACGGAAGATATTTCCTTTTTCACCATAGCCCTCTATGGGCTTCCAAATATCCCATTGCCAATTCCACAAGAACAGCCTTAGCGAAAGGCTTCTTGAAGGGAAAGTTGTAACTCTGTGAGATGAATTAACAGAACACAGAGCAGTTTCTCAGAAAGCTTCTTTCCAGTTTTGAACGGAAGATATTTCCTTTTTCACCATAGCCCTCTATGGGCTTCCAAATATCCCTTTGCCAATTCCACAAGAACAACCTTAGCGAAAGGCTTCTTGAAGGGAAAGATGTAACTCTGTGAGATGAATTAGCAGAACACAGAGCAGTTTCTCAGAAAGCTTCTTTCCAGTTTTGAACGGAAGATATTTCCTTTTTCACCATAACCCTCTATGGGCTTCCAAATATCCCTTTGCCAATTCCACAAGAACAGCCTTAGCGAAAGGCTTCTTGAAGGGAAAGATGTAACTCTGTGAGATGAATTAACAGAACACAGAGCAGTTTCTCAGAAAGCTTCTTTACAGTTTTGACCGGAAGATATTTCCTTTTTCACCATAGCCCTCTATGGGCTACCAAATATCCCTTTGCCAATTCCACAAGAACAGCCTTAGCGAAAGGCTTCTTGAAGGGAAAGATGTAACTCTGTGAGATGAATTAACAGAACACAGAGCAGTTTCTCAGAAAGCTTCTTTCCAGTTTTGAACGGAAGATATTTCCTTTTTCACCATAGCCCTCTATGGGCTTCCAAATATCCCTTTGCCAATTCCACAAGAACAGCCTTAGCGAAAGGCTTCTTGAAGTTAAAGATGTAACTCTGTGAGATGAATTAACAGAACACAGAGCAGTTTCTCAGAAAGCTTCTTTCCAGTTTTGAACGGAAGATATTTCCTTTTTCACCATAGCCCTCTATGGGCTTCCAAATATCCCTTTACCAATTCCACAACAACAGCCTTAGCGAAACGTTTCTTGAAGGGAAAGATGTAACTCTGTGAGATGAATTAACAGAACACAGAGCAGTTTCTCAGAAAGCTTCTTTCCAGTTTTGAACAGAAGATATTTCCTTTATCACCATGGCCCTCTATGGGCTTCCAAATATCCCTTTGCCAATTCCACAAGAACAGCCTTAGCGAAAGGCTTCTTGAAGGGAAAGATGTAACTCTGTGAGATGAATTAACAGAACATAGAACAGTTTCTCAGAAAGCTTCTTCCCAGTTTTGAACGGAAGATATTTCCTTTTTCATCATTGCCCTCTATCGGCTTCCAAATATCCCTTTGCCAATTCCCCAAGAACAGCCTTAGCGAAAGGCTTCTTGAAGCTAAAGATGTAACTCTGTGAGATGAATTAACAGAACACAGAGCAGTTTCTCAGAAAGCTTCTTTCCAGTTTTGAACGGAAGATATTTCCTTTTTCACCATAGCCCTCTATGGGCTTCCAAATATCTCTTTGCCAATTCCACAAGAACAGCCTTAGCGAAAAGCATCTTGAAGGGAAAGATGTAACTCTGTGAGATGAATTAACAGAACACACAGCAGTTTCTCAGAAAGCTTCTTTCCAGTTTTGAACGGAAGATATTTCCTTTTTCACCATAGCCCTCTATGGGCTTCCAAATATCCTTTTGCCAATTCCACAAGAACACCTTAGCGAAAGGCTTCTTGAAGGGAAAGATGTAACTCTGTGAGATGAATTAACAGAACACAGAGCAGTTTCTCAGAAAGCTTCTTTCCAGTTTTGAACGGAAGATATTTTCTTTTTCACCATAGCCCTCTATGGGCTTCCAAATATCCCTTTGCGAATTCCACAAGAACAGCCTTAGCGAAAGGCTTCTTGAAGTTAAAGATGTAACTCTGTGAGATGAATTAACAGAACACAGAGCAGTTTCTCAGAAAGCGGTTTTCCAGTTTTGAACGGAAGATATTTCCTTTTTCACCATAGCCCTCTATGGGCTTCAAAATATCCATTTGCCAATTCCACAAGAACAGCCTAAGCGAAAGGCTTCTTGAAGGGAAAGATGTAACTCTGTGAGATGAATTAACAGAACACAGAGCAGTTTCTCAGAAAGCTTCTTTCCAGTTTTGAACGGAAGATATTTCCTTTTTCACCATAGCCCTCTATGGGCTTCCAAATATCCCTTTGCCAATTCCACAAGAACAGCCTTAGCGAAAGGCTTCTTGAAGGGAAAGATGTAACTCTGTGAGATGAACTAACAGAACATAGAACAGTTTCTCAGAAAGCTTCTTTCCAGTTTTGAACGGAAGATATTTCCTTTTTCACCATAGCCCTCTATGGGATTCCAAATATCCCTTTGCCAATTCCACAAGAACAACCTTAGCGAAAGGCTTCTTGAAGGGAAAGATGTAACTCTGTGAGATGAATTAACAGAACAGAGAGCAGTTTCTCAGAAAGCTTCTTTCCAGTTTTGAACGGAAGATATTTCCTTTTTCACCATAGCCCTCTATGGGCTTCCAAATATCCCTTTGCCAATTCCACAAGAACAGCCTTAGCGAAAGGTTTCTTGAAGGGAAAGATGTAACTCTGTGAGATGAATTAACAGAACACTGAGCAGTTTCTCAGAAAGCTTCTTTCAAGTTTTGAACGGAAGATATTTCCTTTTTCACCATAGCCCTCTATGGGCTTCCAAATATCCCTTTGCCAATTCCACAAGAACAACCTTAGCGAAAGCATTCTCGAAGGGAAAGATGTAACTCTGTGAGATGAATTAACAGAACACAGAGCAGTTTCTCAGAAAGCTTCTTTCCAGTTTTGAACGGAAGATATTTTCTTTTTCACCATAGTCCTCTATGGGCTTCCAAATCTCCCTTTGCCAATTCCACAAGAACAGCCTTAGCGAAAGGCTGCTTGAAGTTAAAGATGTAACTCTGTGAGATGAATTAACAGAACACAGAGCAGTTTCTCAGAAAGCTTCTTTCCAGTTTTGAACGGAAGATATTTCCTTTTTCACCATAGCCCTCTATGGGCTTCCAAATATCCCTTTGCCAATTCCACAAGAACAGCCTTAGCGAAAGGCTTCTTGAAGGGAAAGATGTAACTCTGTGAGATGAATTAACAGAACACAGAGCAGTTTCTCAGAAAGCTTCTTTCCAGTTTTGAACGGAAGATATTTCCTTTTTCACCATAGCCCTCTATTGGCTTCCAAATATCCCTTTGCCAATTCCACAAGAACAGCCTTAGCGAAAGGCTTCCTGAAGGTAAAGATGTAACTCTGTGACGTGAATTAACAGAACACAGAGCAGTTTCTCAGAAAGCTTCTTTCCAGTTTTGAACGGAAGATATTTCCTTTTTCACCATAGCCCTCTATGGGCTTCCAAATATCCCTTTGCCAATTCCACAAGAACAGCCTTAGCGAAAGGCTTCTTGAAGGGAAACATGTAACTCTGTGAGATGAATTAACAGAACACAGAGCAGTTTCTCAGAAAGCTTCTTTCCAGTTTTGAACGGAAGATATTTCCTTTTTCACCATAGCCCTCTATGGGCTTCCAAATATCCCTTTGCCAATTCCACAAGAACAGCCTTAGAGAAAGGCTTCTTGAAGGGAAACATGTAACTCTGTGAGATGAATTAACAGAACACAGAGCAGTTTCTCAGAAAGCTTCTTTCCAGTTTTGAACTGAAGATATTTCCTTTCTCAACATAGCCATCTATGGGCTTCCAAATATCCCTTTGCCAACTCCACAAGAACAGCCTTAGCGAAAGGCTTCTTGAGGGTAAAGATGTAACTCTGTGAGATGAATTAACAGAACACAGAGCAGTTTCTCAGAAAGCTTCTTTCCAGTTTTGAACGGAAGATATTTCCTTTTTCACCATAGCCCTCTATGGGCTTCCATATATCCCTTTGCCAATTCCCCAAGAACAGCCTTAGCGAAAGGCTTCTTGAAGGGAAAGATGTAACTCTGTGAGATGAATTAACAGAACACAGAGCAGTTTCTCAGAAAGCTTCTTTCCAGTTTTGAACGGAAGATATTTCCTTTTTCACCATAGCCCTCTATGGGCTTCCAAATATCCCTTTGCCAATTCCACAAGAACAGCCTTAGCGAAAGGCTTCTTAAAGGGAAAGATGTAACTCTGTGAGATGAATTAACAGAACACAGAGCAGTTTCTCAGAAAGCTTCTTTCCAGTTTTGAACGGAAGATATTTCCTTTTTCACCATAGCCCTCTATGGGCTTCCAAATATCCCTTTGCCAATTCCACAAGAACAGCCTTAGCGAAAGGCTTCTTGAAGGGAAAGATGTAATCCTGTGAGACGAATTAACAGGACACAGAGCAGTTTCTCAGAAAGGTTCTTTCCAGTTTTGAACGGAAGATATTTCCTTTTTCACCATAGCCCTCTATGGGCTTCCAAATATCGCTTTTGCAATTCCACAAAAACAGCCTTAGCGAAAGGCTTCTTGAAGGGAAAGATGTAACTCTGTGAGATGAATTAACAGAACACCGAGCAGTTTCTCAGAAAGCTTCTTTCCAGTTTTGAACGGAAGATATTTTCTTTTTCACCATAGCCCTCTATGGGCTTCCAAATATCCCTTTGGCAATTCCACAAGAACAGCCTTAGCGAAAGGCTTCTTGAAGTTAAAGATGTAACTCTGTGAGATGAATTAACAGAACACAGAGCAGTTTCTCAGAAAGCTTCTTTCCAGTTTTGAACGGAAGATATTTCCTTTTTCACCATAGCCCTCTATGGGCTTCCAAATATCCCTTTGCCAATTCCCCAAGAACAGCCTAATCGAAAGGATTCTTGAAGGGAAAGATGTAACTCTGTGAGATGAATTAACAGAACACAGAGCAGTTTCTCAGAAAGCTTCTTTCCAGTTTTGAACGGAAGATATTTCCTTTTTCACCATAGCCCTCTATGGGC
Organism: Chlorocebus sabaeus; assembly: GCF_047675955.1. NCBI lineage: Eukaryota > Metazoa > Chordata > Mammalia > Primates > Cercopithecidae > Chlorocebus > Chlorocebus sabaeus. Next base: position 46,684,467 of record NC_132911.1, read on the forward strand.
TTCCAAATATCCCTTTGCCAATTCCACAAGAACAGCCTTAGCGAAAGGCTTCTTGAAGGGAAAGATGTAACTCTGTGAGATGAATTAACAGAACATAGAACAGTTTCTCAGAAAGCTTCTTTCCAGTTTTGACCGGAAGATATTTCCTTTTTCACCATAGCCCTCTATGGGCTTCCAAATATCCCTTTGCCAATTCCACAAGAACAACCTTAGCGAAAGGCTTCTTGAAGGGAAAGATGTAACTCTGTGAGATGAATTAACAGAACACAGAGCAGTTTCTCAGAAAGCTTCTTTCCAGTTTTGAACGGAAGATATTTCCTTTTTCACCATAGCCCTCTATGGGCTTCCAAATATCCCTTTGCCAATTCCTCAAGAACAGCCTTAGCGAAAGGCTTCTTGAAGGGAAAGACGTAACTCTGTGAGATGAATTAACAGAACATAGAAGAGTTTCTCAGAAAGCTTCTTTCCAGTTTTGACCGGAAGATATTTCCTTTTTCACCATAGCCCTCGATGGGCTTCCAAATATCCCTTTGCCAATTCCACAAGAACAGCCTTAGCGAAAGGCTTCTTGAAGGGAAAGATGTAATTCTGTGAGATGAATTAACAGGACACAGAGCAGTTTCTCAGAAAGCTTCTTTCCAGTTTTGAACGGAAGTTATTTCCTTTTTCACCATAGCCCTCTAGGGGCTTCCAAATATCCCTTTGCCAATTGCACAAGAACATCCTTAGCGAAAGGATTCTTGAAGGGAAAGATGTAACTCTGTGAGATGAATTAACAGAATACAGAGCAGTTTCTTAGAAAGCTTCTTTCCGCTTTTGAACGGAAGATATTTCCTTTTTCACCATAGGCCTCTATGGGCTTCCAAATATCCCTTTGCCAATTCCACAAGAGCAGCCTTAGCGAAAGTCTTCTTGAAGGGAAAGATGTAACTCTGTGAGATGAATTAACAGAACACAGAGCAGTTTCTCAGAAAGCTTCTTTCCAGTTTTGAACGGAAGATATTTCCTTTTTCACCATAGCCCTCTATGGGCTTCCAAATATCCCTTTGCCAATTCCCCAAGAACAGCCTTAGCGAAAGGCTTCTTGAAGGGAAAGATGTAACTCTGTGAGATGAATTAACAGAACACAGAGCAGTTTCTCAGAAAGCTTCTTTCCAGGTTTAAACGGAAGATATTTCCTTTTTCACCATAGCCCTTTATGGGCTTCCAAATATCCCTTTGCCAATTCCACAAGAACAGCCTTAGCGAAAGGTTTCTTGAAGGGAAAGATGTAACTCTGTGAGATGAATTAACAGAACACTGAGCAGTTTCTCAGAAAGCTTCTTTCAAGTTTTGAACGGAAGATATTTCCTTTTTCACCATAGCCCTCTATGGGCTTCCAAATATCCCTTTGCCAATTCCACAAGAACAACCTTAGCGAAAGCATTCTCGAAGGGAAAGATGTAACTCTGTGAGATGAATTAACAGAACACAGAGCAGTTTCTCAGAAAGCTTCTTTCCAGTTTTGAACGGAAGATATTTCCTTTTTCACCATAGCCCTCTATGGGCTACCAAATATCCCTTTGCCAATTCCACAAGAACAGCCTTAGCGAAAGGCTTCTTGAAGGGAAAGATGTAACTCTGTGAGATGAATTAACAGAACACAGAGCAGTTTCTCAGAAAGCTTCTTTCCAGTTTTGAACGGAAGATATTTTCTTTTTCACCATAGTCCTCTATGGGCTTCCAAATCTCCCTTTGCCAATTCCACAAGAACAGCCTTAGCGAAAGGCTTCTTGAAGTTAAAGATGTAACTCTGTGAGATGAATTAACAGAACACAGAGCAGTTTCTCAGAAAGCTTCTTTCCAGTTTTGAACGGAAGATATTTCCTTTTTCACCATAGCCCTCTATGGGCTTCCAAATATCCCTTTGCCAATTCCACAAGAACAGACTTAGCGAAAGGCTTCTTGAAGGGAAAGATGTAACTCTGTGAGATGAATTAACAGAACACAGAGCAGTTTCTCAGAAAGCTTCTTTCCAGTTTTGAACGGAAGATATTTCCTTTTTCACCATAGCCCTCTATTGGCTTCCAAATATCCTTTTGCCAATTCCACAAGAACAGCCTTAGCGAAAGGCTTCCTGAAGGTAAAGATGTAACTCTGTGACGTGAATTAACAGAACACAGAGCAGTTTCTCAGAAAGCTTCTTTCCAGTTTTGAACGGAAGATATTTCCTTTTTCACCATAGCCCTCTATGGGTTTCCAAATATCCCTTTGCCAATTCCACAAGAACAACCTTAGCGAAAGGCTTCTTGAAGGGAAAGATGTAACTCTGTGAGATGAATTAACAGAACACAGAGCAGTTTCTCAGAAAGCTTCTTTCCAGTTTTGAACGGAAGATATTTCCTTTTTCACCATAGCCCTCTATGGGCTTCCAAATATCCCTTTGCCAATTCCTCAAGAACAGCCTTAGCGAAAGGCTTCTTGAAGGGAAAGACGTAACTCTGTGAGATGAATTAACAGAACATAGAAGAGTTTCTCAGAAAGCTTCTTTCCAGTTTTGACCGGAAGATATTTCCTTTTTCACCATAGCCCTCGATGGGCTTCCAAATATCCCTTTGCCAATTCCACAAGAACAGCCTTAGCGAAAGGCTTCTTGAAGGGAAAGATGTAATTCTGTGAGATGAATTAACAGGACACAGAGCAGTTTCTCAGAAAGCTTCTTTCCAGTTTTGAACGGAAGTTATTTCCTTTTTCACCATAGCCCTCTAGGGGCTTCCAAATATCCCTTTGCCAATTGCACAAGAACATCCTTAGCGAAAGGATTCTTGAAGGGAAAGATGTAACTCTGTGAGATGAATTAACAGAATACAGAGCAGTTTCTTAGAAAGCTTCTTTCCGCTTTTGAACGGAAGATATTTCCTTTTTCACCATAGCCCTCTATGGGCTTCCAAATATCCCTTTGCCAATTCCACAAGAGCAGCCTTAGCGAAAGTCTTCTTGAAGGGAAAGATGTAACTCTGTGAGATGAATTAACAGAACACAGAGCAGTTTCTCAGAAAGCTTCTTTCCAGTTTTGAACGGAAGATATTTCCTTTTTCACCATAGCCCTCTATGGGCTTCCAAATATCCCTTTGCCAATTCCCCAAGAACAGCCTTAGCGAAAGGCTTCTTGAAGGGAAAGATGTAACTCTGTGAGATGAATTAACAGAACACAGAGCAGTTTCTCAGAAAGCTTCTTTCCAGGTTTAAACGGAAGATATTTCCTTTTTCACCATAGCCCTTTATGGGCTTCCAAATATCCCTTTGCCAATTCCACAAGAACAGCCTTAGCGAAAGGTTTCTTGAAGGGAAAGATGTAACTCTGTGAGATGAATTAACAGAACACTGAGCAGTTTCTCAGAAAGCTTCTTTCAAGTTTTGAACGGAAGATATTTCCTTTTTCACCATAGCCCTCTATGGGCTTCCAAATATCCCTTTGCCAATTCCACAAGAACAACCTTAGCGAAAGCATTCTCGAAGGGAAAGATGTAACTCTGTGAGATGAATTAACAGAACACAGAGCAGTTTCTCAGAAAGCTTCTTTCCAGTTTTGAACGGAAGATATTTCCTTTTTCACCATAGCCCTCTATGGGCTACCAAATATCCCTTTGCCAATTCCACAAGAACAGCCTTAGCGAAAGGCTTCTTGAAGGGAAAGATGTAACTCTGTGAGATGAATTAACAGAACACAGAGCAGTTTCTCAGAAAGCTTCTTTCCAGTTTTGAACGGAAGATATTTTCTTTTTCACCATAGTCCTCTATGGGCTTCCAAATCTCCCTTTGCCAATTCCACAAGAACAGCCTTAGCGAAAGGCTTCTTGAAGTTAAAGATGTAACTCTGTGAGATGAATTAACAGAACACAGAGCAGTTTCTCAGAAGGCTTCTTTCCAGTTTTGAACGGAAGATATTTTCTTTTTCACCATAGCCCTCTATGGGCTTCCAAATATCCCTTTGCCAATTCCACAAGAACAGACTTAGCGAAAGGCTTCTTGAAGGGAAAGATGTAACTCTGTGAGATGAATTAACAGAACACAGAGCAGTTTCTCAGAAAGCTTCTTTCCAGTTTTGAACGGAAGATATTTCCTTTTTCACCATAGCCCTCTATTGGCTTCCAAATATCCCTTTGCCAATTCCACAAGAACAGCCTTAGCGAAAGGCTTCCTGAAGGTAAAGATGTAACTCTGTGACGTGAATTAACAGAACACAGAGCAGTTTCTCAGAAAGCTTCTTTCCAGTTTTGAACGGAAGATATTTCCTTTTTCACCATAGCCCTCTAAGGGCTTCCAAATATCCCTTTGCCAATTCCACAAGAACAGCCTTAGCGAAAGGCTTCTTGAAGGGAAACATGTAACTCTGTGAGATGAATTAACAGAACACAGAGCAGTTTCTCAGAAAGCTTCTTTCCAGTTTTGAACGGAAGATATTTCCTTTTTCACCATAGCCCTCTATGGGCTTCCAAATATCCCTTTGCCAATTCCACAAGAACAGCCTTAGAGAAAGGCTTCTTGAAGGGAAACATGTAACTCTGTGAGATGAATTAACAGAACACAGAGCAGTTTCTCAGAAAGCTTCTTTCCAGTTTTGAACTGAAGATATTTCCTTTCTCAACATAGCCATCTATGGGCTTCCAAATATCCCTTTGCCAACTCCACAAGAACAGCCTTAGCGAAAGGCTTCTTGAGGGTAAAGATGTAACTCTGTGAGATGAATTAACAGAACACAGAGCAGTTTCTCAGAAAGCTTCTTTCCAGTTTTGAACGGAAGATATTTCCTTTTTCACCATAGCCCTCTATGGGCTTCCATATATCCCTTTGCCAATTCCCCAAGAACAGCCTTAGCGAAAGGCTTTTTGAAGGGAAAGATGTAACTCTGTGAGATGAATTAACAGAACACAGAGCAGTTTCTCAGAAAGCTTCTTTCCAGTTTTGAACGGAAGATATTTCCTTTTTCACCATAGCCCTCTATGGGCTTCCAAATATCCCTTTGCCAATTCCACAAGAACAGCCTTAGCGAAAGGCTTCTTAAAGGGAAAGATGTAACTCTGTGAGATGAATTAACAGAACACAGAGCAGTTTCTCAGAAAGCTTCTTTCCAGTTTTGAACGGAAGATATTTCCTTTTTCACCATAGCCCTCTATGGGCTTCCAAATATCCCTTTGCCAATTCCACAAGAACAGCCTTAGCGAAAGGCTTCTTGAAGGGAAAGATGTAATCCTGTGAGACGAATTAACAGGACACAGAGCAGTTTCTCAGAAAGGTTCTTTCCAGTTTTGAACGGAAGATATTTCCTTTTTCACCATAGCCCTCTATGGGCTTCCAAATATCGCTTTTGCAATTCCACAAAAACAGCCTTAGCGAAAGGCTTCTTGAAGGGAAAGATGTAACTCTGTGAGATGAATTAACAGAACACCGAGCAGTTTCTCAGAAAGCTTCTTTCCAGTTTTGAACGGAAGATATTTTCTTTTTCACCATAGCCCTCTATGGGCTTCCAAATATCCCTTTGGCAATTCCACAAGAACAGCCTTAGAGAAAGGCTTCTTGAAGTTAAAGATGTAACTCTGTGAGATGAATTAACAGAACACAGAGCAGTTTCTCAGAAAGCTTCTTTCCAGTTTTGAACGGAAGATATTTCCTTTTTCACCATAGCCCTCTATGGGCTTCCAAATATCCCTTTGCCAATTCCCCAAGAACAGCCTAATCGAAAGGATTCTTGAAGGGAAAGATGTAACTCTGTGAGATGAATTAACAGAACACAGAGCAGTTTCTCAGAAAGCTTCTTTCCAGTTTTGAACGGAAGATATTTCCTTTTTCACCATAGCCCTCTAAGGGCTTCCAAATATCCCTTTGCCAATTCCTCAAGAACAGCCTTAGCGAAAGGCTTCTTGAAGGGAAAGACGTAACTCTGTGAGATGAATTAACAGAACATAGAAGAGTTTCTCAGAAAGCTTCTTTCCAGTTTTGACCGGAAGATATTTCCTTTTTCACCATAGCCCTCGATGGGCTTCCAAATATCCCTTTGCCAATTCCACAAGAACAGCCTTAGCGAAAGGCTTCTTGAAGGGAAAGATGTAATTCTGTGAGATGAATTAACAGGACACAGAGCAGTTTCTCAGAAAGCTTCTTTCCAGTTTTGAACGGAAGTTATTTCCTTTTTCACCATAGCCCTCTAGGGGCTTCCAAATATCCCTTTGCCAATTGCACAAGAACATCCTTAGCGAAAGGATTCTTGAAGGGAAAGATGTAACTCTGTGAGATGAATTAACAGAATACAGAGCAGTTTCTTAGAAAGCTTCTTTCCGCTTTTGAACGGAAGATATTTCCTTTTTCACCATAGGCCTCTATGGGCTTCCAAATATCCCTTTGCCAATTCCACAAGAGCAGCCTTAGCGAAAGTCTTCTTGAAGGGAAAGATGTAACTCTGTGAGATGAATTAACAGAACACAGAGCAGTTTCTCAGAAAGCTTCTTTCCAGTTTTGAACGGAAGATATTTCCTTTTTCACCATAGCCCTCTATGGGCTTCCAAATATCCCTTTGCCAATTCCCCAAGAACAGCCTTAGCGAAAGGCTTCTTGAAGGGAAAGATGTAACTCTGTGAGATGAATTAACAGAACACAGAGCAGTTTCTCAGAAAGCTTCTTTCCAGTTTTGAACGGAAGATATTTCCTTTTTCACCATAGCCCTCGATGGGCTTCCAAATATCCCTTTGCCAATTCCACAAGAACAACCTTAGCGAAATCCTTCTAGAAGGGAAAGATGTAACTCTGTGAGATGAATTAACAGAACACAGAGCAGTTTCTCAGAAAGCTTCTTTCCAGTTTTGAACGGAGGATATTTCCTTTTTCACCATAGCCCTCTATGGGCTACCAAATATCCCTTTGCCAATTCCACAAGAACAGCCTTAGCGAAAGGCATCTTGAAGGGAAAGATGTAACTCTGTGAGATGAATTAACAGAACACAGAGCAGTTTCTCAGAAAGCTTCTTTCCAGTTTTGAACGGAAGATATTTCCTTTTTCACCATAGCCCTCTATGGGCTTCCAAATATACCTTTGCCAATTCCACAAGAACACCTTAGCGAAAGGCTACTTGAAGGGAAAAATGTAACTCTGTGGGATGAATTAACAGAACACAGAGCAGTTTCTCAGAAAGCTTCTTTCCAGTTTTGAAAGGAAGATATTTCCTTTTTCACCATAGCCCTCTATGGGCTTCCAAATATCCCTTTGCCAATTCCACAAGAACCACCTTAGCGAAAGCCTTCTTGAAGGGAAAGATATAACTCTGTGAGATGAATTAACAGAACACAGAGCAGTTTCTCAGAAAGCTTCTTTCCAGTTTTAAACGGAAGATATTTCCTTTTTCACCATAGCCCTCTATGGGTTACCAAATATCCCTTTGCCAATTCCACAGGAACAGCCTTAGCGAAAGGCATCTTGAAGGGAAAGATGTAACTCTGTGAGATGAATTAACAGAACACACAGCAGTTTCTCAGAAAGCTTCTTTCCAGTTTTGAACGGAAGATATTTCCTTTTTCACCATAGCCCTCTATGGGCTTCCAAATATCCCTTTGCCAATTCCACAAGAACACCTTAGCGAAAGGCTACTTGAAGGGAAAGATGTAACTCTGTGAGATGAATTAACAGTACACAGAGCAGTTTCTCAGAAAGCTTCTTTCCAGTTTTGAACGGAAGATATTTTCTTTTTCACCATAGCCCTCTATGGGCTTCCAAATATCCCTTTGCCAATTCCACAAGAACAGCCTTAGCGAAAGGATTCTTGAAGTTAAAGATGTAACTCTGTGAGATGAATTAACAGAACACAGAGCAGTTTCTCAGAAAGCTGTTTTCCAGTTTTGAACGGAAGATATTTCCTTTTTCACCATAGCCCTCTATGGGCTTCCAAATATCCATTTGCCAATTCCACAAGAACAGCCTAAGCGAAAGGCTTCTTGAAGGGAAAGATGTAACTCTGTGAGATGAATTAACAGAACACAGAGCAGTTTCTCAGAAAGCTTCTTTCCAGTTTTGAACGGAAGATATTTCCTATTTCACCATAGCCCTCTATGGGCTTCCAAATATCCCTTTGCCAATTCCACAAGAACAGCCTTAGCGAAAGGCTTCTTGAAGGGAAAGATGTAACTCTGTGAGATGAATTAACAGAACATAGAACAGTTTCTCAGAAATCTTCTTTCCAGTTTTGAACGGAAGATATTTCCTTTTTCACCATAGCCCTCTATGGGCTTCCAAATATCCCTTTGCCAATTCCACAAGAACAACCTTAGCGAAAGGCTTCTTGAAGGGAAAGATGTAACTCTGTGAGATGAATTAACAGAACACAGAGCAGTTTCTCAGAAAGCTTCTTTCCAGTTTTGAACGGAAGATATTTCCTTTTTCACCATAGCCCTCTATGGGCTTCCAAATATCCCATTGCCAATTCCACAAGAACAGCCTTAGCGAAAGGCTTCTTGAAGGGAAAGTTGTAACTCTGTGAGATGAATTAACAGAACACAGAGCAGTTTCTCAGAAAGCTTCTTTCCAGTTTTGAACAGAAGATATTTCCTTTTTCACCATAGCCCTCTATGGGCTTCCAAATATCCCTTTGCCAATTCCACAAGAACAACCTTAGCGAAAGGCTTCTTGAAGGGAAAGATGTAACTCTGTGAGATGAATTAGCAGAACACAGAGCAGTTTCTCAGAAAGCTTCTTTCCAGTTTTGAACGGAAGATATTTCCTTTTTCACCATAACCCTCTATGGGCTTCCAAATATCCCTTTGCCAATTCCACAAGAACAGCCTTAGCGAAAGGCTTCTTGAAGGGAAAGATGTAACTCTGTGAGATGAATTAACAGAACACAGAGCAGTTTCTCAGAAAGCTTCTTTACAGTTTTGACCGGAAGACATTTCCTTTTTCACCATAGCCCTCTATGGGCTACCAAATATCCCTTTGCCAATTCCACAAGAACAGCCTTAGCGAAAGGCTTCTTGAAGGGAAAGATGTAACTCTGTGAGATGAATTAACAGAACACAGAGCAGTTTCTCAGAAAGCTTCTTTCCAGTTTTGAACGGAAGATATTTCCTTTTTCACCGTAGCCCTCTATGGGCTTCCAAATATCCCTTTGCCAATTCCACAAGAACAGCCTTAGCGAAAGGCTTCTTGAAGTTAAAGATGTAACTCTGTGAGATGAATTAACAGAACACAGAGCAGTTTCTCAGAAAGCTTCTTTCCAGTTTTGAACGGAAGATATTTCCTTTTTCACCATAGCCCTCTATGGGCTTCCAAATATCCCTTTACCAATTCCACAACAACAGCCTTAGCGAAACGTTTCTTGAAGGAAAGATGTAACTCTGTGAGGTGAATTAACAGAACACAGAGCAGTTTCTCAGAAAGCTTCTTTCCAGTTTTGAACGGAAGATATTTCCTTTTTCACCATAGGCCTCTATGGGCTTCCAAATATCCCTTTGCCAATTCCACAAGAGCAGCCTTTGCGAAAGTCTTCTTGAAGGGAAAGATGTAACTCTGTGAGATGAATTAACAGAACACAGAGCAGTTTCTCAGAAAGCTTCTTTCCAGTTTTGAACGGAAGATATTTCCTTTTTCACCATAGCCCTCTATGGGCTTCCAAATATCCCTTTGCCAATTCCCCAAGAACAGCCTTAGCGAAAGGCTTCTTGAAGGGAAAGATGTAACTCTGTGAGATGAATTAACAGAACACAGAGCAGTTTCTCAGAAAGCTTCTTTCCAGTTTTGAACGGAAGATATTTCCTTTTTCACCATAGCCCTCTATGGGCTTCCAAATATCCCTTTACCAATTCCACAACAACAGCCTTAGCGAAACGTTTCTTGAAGGAAAGATGTAACTCTGTGAGGTGAATTAACAGAACACAGAGCAGTTTCTCAGAAAGCTTCTTTCCAGTTTTGAACGGAAGATATTTCCTTTTTCACCATAGGCCTCTATGGGCTTCCAAATATCCCTTTGCCAATTCCACAAGAGCAGCCTTTGCGAAAGTCTTCTTGAAGGGAAAGATGTAACTCTGTGAGATGAATTAACAGAACACAGAGCAGTTTCTCAGAAAGCTTCTTTCCAGTTTTGAACGGAAGATATTTCCTTTTTCACCATAGCCCTCTATGGGCTTCCAAATATCCCTTTGCCAATTCCCCAAGAACAGCCTTAGCGAAAGGCTTCTTGAAGGGAAAGATGTAACTCTGTGAGATGAATTAACAGAACACAGAGCAGTTTCTCAGAAAGCTTCTTTCCAGTTTTGAACGGAAGATATTTCCTTTTTCACCATAGCCCTCTATGGGCTTCCAAATATCCCTTTGCCAATTCCACAAGAACAACCTTAGCGAAAGCCTTCTAGAAGGGAAAGATGTAACTCTGTGAGATGAATTAACAGAACACAGAGCAGTTTCTCAGAAAGCTTCTTTCCAGTTTTGAACGGAGGATATTTCCTTTTTCACCATAGCCCTCTATGGGCTACCAAATATCCCTTTGCCAATTCCACAAGAACAGCCTTAGCGAAAGGCATCTTGAAGGGAAAGATGTAACTCTGTGAGATGAATTAACAGAACACAGAGCAGTTTCTCAGAAAGCTTCTTTCCAGTTTTGAACGGAAGATATTTCCTTTTTCACCATAGCCCTCTATGGGCTTCCAAATATACCTTTGCCAATTCCACAAGAACACCTTAGCGAAAGGCTACTTGAAGGGAAAAATGTAACTCTGTGGGATGAATTAACAGAACACAGAGCAGTTTCTCAGAAAGCGTCTTTCCAGTTTTGAAAGGAAGATATTTCCTTTTTCACCATAGCCCTCTATGGGCTTCCAAATATCCCTTTGCCAATTCCACAAGAACACCTTAGCGAAAGGCTACTTGAAGGGAAAGATGTAACTCTGTGAGATGAATTAACAGTACACAGAGCAGTTTCTCAGAAAGCTTCTTTCCAGTTTTGAACGGAAGATATTTTCTTTTTCACCATAGCCCTCTATGGGCTTCCAAATATCCCTTTGCCAATTCCACAAGAACAGCCTTAGCGAAAGGATTCTTGAAGTTAAAGATGTAACTCTGTGAGATGAATTAACAGAACACAGAGCAGTTTCTCAGAAAGCTGTTTTCCAGTTTTGAACGGAAGATATTTCCTTTTTCACCATAGCCCTCTATGGGCTTCCAAATATCCATTTGCCAATTCCACAAGAACAGCCTAAGCGAAAGGCTTCTTGAAGGGAAAGATGTAACTCTGTGAGATGAATTAACAGAACACAGAGCAGTTTCTCAGAAAGCTTCTTTCCAGTTTTGAACGGAAGATATTTCCTATTTCACCATAGCCCTCTATGGGCTTCCAAATATCCCTTTGCCAATTCCACAAGAACAGCCTTAGCGAAAGGCTTCTTGAAGGGAAAGATGTAACTCTGTGAGATGAATTAACAGAACATAGAACAGTTTCTCAGAAATCTTCTTTCCAGTTTTGAACGGAAGATATTTCCTTTTTCACCATAGCCCTCTATGGGCTTCCAAATATCCCTTTGCCAATTCCACAAGAACAACCTTAGCGAAAGGCTTCTTGAAGGGAAAGATGTAACTCTGTGAGATGAATTAACAGAACACAGAGCAGTTTCTCAGAAAGCTTCTTTCCAGTTTTGAACGGAAGATATTTCCTTTTTCACCATAGCCCTCTATGGGCTTCCAAATATCCCATTGCCAATTCCACAAGAACAGCCTTAGCGAAAGGCTTCTTGAAGGGAAAGTTGTAACTCTGTGAGATGAATTAACAGAACACAGAGCAGTTTCTCAGAAAGCTTCTTTCCAGTTTTGAACAGAAGATATTTCCTTTTTCACCATAGCCCTCTATGGGCTTCCAAATATCCCTTTGCCAATTCCACAAGAACAACCTTAGCGAAAGGCTTCTTGAAGGGAAAGATGTAACTCTGTGAGATGAATTAGCAGAACACAGAGCAGTTTCTCAGAAAGCTTCTTTCCAGTTTTGAACGGAAGATATTTCCTTTTTCACCATAACCCTCTATGGGCTTCCAAATATCCCTTTGCCAATTCCACAAGAACAGCCTTAGCGAAAGGCTTCTTGAAGGGAAAGATGTAACTCTGTGAGATGAATTAACAGAACACAGAGCAGTTTCTCAGAAAGCTTCTTTACAGTTTTGACCGGAAGATATTTCCTTTTTCACCATAGCCCTCTATGGGCTACCAAATATCCCTTTGCCAATTCCACAAGAACAGCCTTAGCGAAAGGCTTCTTGAAGGGAAAGATGTAACTCTGTGAGATGAATTAACAGAACACAGAGCAGATTCTCAGAAAGCTTCTTTCCAGTTTTGAACGGAAGATATTTCCTTTTTCACCATAGCCCTCTATGGGCTTCCAAATATCCCTTTGCCAATTCCACAAGAACAGCCTTAGCGAAAGGCTTCTTGAAGTTAAAGATGTAACTCTGTGAGATGAATTAACAGAACACAGAGCAGTTTCTCAGAAAGCTTCTTTCCAGTTTTGAACGGAAGATATTTCCTTTTTCACCATAGCCCTCTATGGGCTTCCAAATATCCCTTTACCAATTCCACAACAACAGCCTTAGCGAAACGTTTCTTGAAGGAAAGATGTAACTCTGTGAGATGAATTAACAGAACACAGAGCAGTTTCTCAGAAAGCTTCTTTCCAGTTTTGAACGGAAGATATTTCCTTTATCACCATGGCCCTCTATGGGCTTCCAAATATCCCTTTGCCAATTCCACAAGAACAGCCTTAGCGAAAGGCTTCTTGAAGGGAAAGATGTAACTCTGTGAGATGAATTAACAGAACATAGAACAGTTTCTCAGAAAGCTTCTTTCCAGTTTTGAACGGAAGATATTTCCTTTTTCATCATTGCCCTCTATCGGCTTCCAAATATCCCTTTGCCAATTCCCCAAGAACAGCCTTAGCGAAAGGCTTCTTGAAGTTAAAGATGTAACTCTGTGAGATGAATTAACAGAACACAGAGCAGTTTCTCAGAAAGCTTCTTTCCAGTTTTGAACGGAAGATATTTCCTTTTTCACCATAGCCCTCTATGGGCTTCCAAATATCTCTTTGCCAATTCCACAAGAACAGCCTTAGCGGAAAGCATCTTGAAGGGAAAGATGTAACTCTGTGAGATGAATTAACAGAACACACAGCAGTTTCTCAGAAAGCTTCTTTCCAGTTTTGAACGGAAGATATTTCCTTTTTCACCATAGCCCTCTATGGGCTTCCAAATATCCCTTTGCCAATTCCACAAGAACACCTTAGCGAAAGGCTTCTTGAAGGGAAAGACGTAACTCTGTGAGATGAATTAACAGAACACAGAGCAGTTTCTCAGAAAGCTTCTTTCCAGTTTTGAACGGAAGATATTTCGTTTTTCACCGTAGCCCTCTATGGGCTTCCAAATATCCCTTTGCGAATTCCACAAGAACAGCCTTAGCGAAAGGCTTCTTGAAGTTAAAGATGTAACTCTGTGAGATGAATTAACAGAACACAGAGCAGTTTCTCAGAAAGCGGTTTTCCAGTTTTGAACGGAAGATATTTCCTTTTTCACCATAGCCCTCTATGGGCTTCCAAATATCCATTTGCCAATTCCACAAGAACAGCCTAAGCGAAAGGCTTCTTGAAGGGAAAGATGTAACTCTGTGAGGTGAATTAACAGAACACAGAGCAGTTTCTCAGAAAGCTTCTTTCCAGTTTTGAACGGAAGATATTTCCTTTTTCACCATAGCCCTCTATGGGCTTCCAAATATCCCTTTGCCAATTCCACAAGAACAGCCTTAGCGAAAGGCTTCTTGAAGGGAAAGATGTAACTCTGTGAGATGAATTAACAGAACATAGAACAGTTTCTCAGAAAGCTTCTTTCCAGTTTTGAACGGAAGATATTTCCTTTTTCACCATAGCCCTCTATGGGATTCCAAATATCCCTTTGCCAATTCCACAAGAACAACCTTAGCGAAAGGCTTCTTGAAGGGAAAGATGTAACTCTGTGAGATGAATTAACAGAACACAGAGCAGTTTCTCAGAAAGCTTCTTTCCAGTTTTGAACGGAAGATATTTCCTTTTTCACCATAGCCCTCTATGGGCTTCCAAATTTCCCTTTGCCAATTCCACAAGAACAGCCTTAGCGAAAGGTTTCTTGAAGGGAAAGATGTAACTCTGTGAGATGAATTAACAGAACACTGAGCAGTTTCTCAGAAAGCTTCTTTCAAGTTTTGAACGGAAGATATTTCCTTTTTCACCATAGCCCTCTATGGGCTTCCAAATATCCCTTTGCCAATTCCACAAGAACAACCTTAGCGAAAGCATTCTCGAAGGGAAAGATGTAACTCTGTGAGATGAATTAACAGAACACAGAGCAGTTTCTCAGAAAGCTTCTTTCCAGTTTTGAACGGAAGATATTTCCTTTTTCACCATAGCCCTCTATGGGCTACCAAATATCCCTTTGCCAATTCCACAAGAACAGCCTTAGCGAAAGGCTTCTTGAAGGGAAAGATGTAACTCCGTGAGATGAATTAACAGAACACAGAGCAGTTTCTCAGAAAGCTTCTTTCCAGTTTTGAACGGAAGATATTTTCTTTTTCACCATAGCCCTCTATGGGCTTCCAAATCTCCCTTTGCCAATTCCACAAGAACAGCCTTAGCGAAAGGCTTCTTGAAGTTAAAGATGTAACTCTGTGAGATGAATTAACAGAACACAGAGCAGTTTCTCAGAAAGCTTCTTTCCAGTTTTGAACGGAAGATATTTCCTTTTTCACCATAGCCCTCTATGGGCTTCCAAATATCCCTTTGCCAATTCCACAAGAACAGACTTAGCGAAAGGCTTCTTGAAGGGAAAGATGTAACTCTGTGAGATGAATTAACAGAACACAGAGCAGTTTCTCAGAAAGCTTCTTTCCAGTTTTGAACGGAAGATATTTCCTTTTTCACCATAGCCCTCTATGGGCTTCCAAATATCCCATTGCCAATTCCACAAGAACAGCCTTAGCGAAAGGCTTCTTGAAGGGAAAGTTGTAACTCTGTGAGATGAATTAACAGAACACAGAGCAGTATCTCAGAAAGCTTCTTTCCAGTTTTGAACGGAAGATATTTCCTTTTTCACCATAGCCCTCTATGGGCTTCCAAATATCCCTTTGCCAATTCCACAAGAACAACCTTAGCGAAAGGCTTCTTGAAGGGAAAGATGTAACTCTGTGAGATGAATTAGCAGAACACAGAGCAGTTTCTCAGAAAGCTTCTTTCCAGTTTTGAACGGAAGATATTTCCTTTTTCACCATAACCCTCTATGGGCTTCCAAATATCCCTTTGCCAATTCCACAAGAACAGCCTTAGCGAAAGGCTTCTTGAAGGGAAAGATGTAACTCTGTGAGATGAATTAACAGAACACAGAGCAGTTTCTCAGAAAGCTTCTTTCCAGTTTTGAACGGAAGATATTTCCTTTTTCACCATAGCCCTCTATGGGCTTCCAAATATCCCTTTGCCAATTCCACAAGAACACCTTAGCGAAAGGCTTCTTGAAGGGAAAGACGTAACTCTGTGAGATGAATTAACAGAACACAGAGCAGTTTCTCAGAAAGCTTCTTTCCAGTTTTGAACGGAAGATATTTCGTTTTTCACCGTAGCCCTCTATGGGCTTCCAAATATCCCTTTGCGAATTCCACAAGAACAGCCTTAGCGAAAGGCTTCTTGAAGTTAAAGATGTAACTCTGTGAGATGAATTAACAGAACACAGAGCAGTTTCTCAGAAAGCGGTTTTCCAGTTTTGAACGGAAGATATTTCCTTTTTCACCATAGCCCTCTATGGGCTTCCAAATATCCATTTGCCAATTCCACAAGAACAGCCTAAGCGAAAGGCTTCTTGAAGGGAAAGATGTAACTCTGTGAGGTGAATTAACAGAACACAGAGCAGTTTCTCAGAAAGCTTCTTTCCAGTTTTGAACGGAAGATATTTCCTTTTTCACCATAGCCCTCTATGGGCTTCCAAATATCCCTTTGCCAATTCCACAAGAACAGCCTTAGCGAAAGGCTTCTTGAAGGGAAAGATGTAACTCTGTGAGATGAATTAACAGAACATAGAACAGTTTCTCAGAAAGCTTCTTTCCAGTTTTGAACGGAAGATATTTCCTTTTTCACCATAGCCCTCTATGGGATTCCAAATATCCCTTTGCCAATTCCACAAGAACAACCTTAGCGAAAGGCTTCTTGAAGGGAAAGATGTAACTCTGTGAGATGAATTAACAGAACACAGAGCAGTTTCTCAGAAAGCTTCTTTCCAGTTTTGAACGGAAGATATTTCCTTTTTCACCATAGCCCTCTATGGGCTTCCAAATTTCCCTTTGCCAATTCCACAAGAACAGCCTTAGCGAAAGGTTTCTTGAAGGGAAAGATGTAACTCTGTGAGATGAATTAACAGAACACTGAGCAGTTTCTCAGAAAGCTTCTTTCAAGTTTTGAACGGAAGATATTTCCTTTTTCACCATAGCCCTCTATGGGCTTCCAAATATCCCTTTGCCAATTCCACAAGAACAACCTTAGCGAAAGCATTCTCGAAGGGAAAGATGTAACTCTGTGAGATGAATTAACAGAACACAGAGCAGTTTCTCAGAAAGCTTCTTTCCAGTTTTGAACGGAAGATATTTCCTTTTTCACCATAGCCCTCTATGGGCTACCAAATATCCCTTTGCCAATTCCACAAGAACAGCCTTAGCGAAAGGCTTCTTGAAGGGAAAGATGTAACTCCGTGAGATGAATTAACAGAACACAGAGCAGTTTCTCAGAAAGCTTCTTTCCAGTTTTGAACGGAAGATATTTTCTTTTTCACCATAGCCCTCTATGGGCTTCCAAATCTCCCTTTGCCAATTCCACAAGAACAGCCTTAGCGAAAGGCTTCTTGAAGTTAAAGATGTAACTCTGTGAGATGAATTAACAGAACACAGAGCAGTTTCTCAGAAAGCTTCTTTCCAGTTTTGAACGGAAGATATTTCCTTTTTCACCATAGCCCTCTATGGGCTTCCAAATATCCCTTTGCCAATTCCACAAGAACAGACTTAGCGAAAGGCTTCTTGAAGGGAAAGATGTAACTCTGTGAGATGAATTAACAGAACACAGAGCAGTTTCTCAGAAAGCTTCTTTCCAGTTTTGAACGGAAGATATTTCCTTTTTCACCATAGCCCTCTATGGGCTTCCAAATATCCCATTGCCAATTCCACAAGAACAGCCTTAGCGAAAGGCTTCTTGAAGGGAAAGTTGTAACTCTGTGAGATGAATTAACAGAACACAGAGCAGTTTCTCAGAAAGCTTCTTTCCAGTTTTGAACGGAAGATATTTCCTTTTTCACCATAGCCCTCTATGGGCTTCCAAATATCCCTTTGCCAATTCCACAAGAACAACCTTAGCGAAAGGCTTCTTGAAGGGAAAGATGTAACTCTGTGAGATGAATTAGCAGAACACAGAGCAGTTTCTCAGAAAGCTTCTTTCCAGTTTTGAACGGAAGATATTTCCTTTTTCACCATAACCCTCTATGGGCTTCCAAATATCCCTTTTCCAATTCCACAAGAACAGGCTTAGCGAAAGGCTTCTTGAAGGGAAAGATGTAACTCTGTGAGATGAATTAACAGAACACAGAGCAGTTTCTCAGAAAGCTTCTTTACAGTTTTGACCGGAAGATATTTCCTTTTTCACCATAGCCCTCTATGGGCTACCAAATATCCCTTTGCCAATTCCACAAGAACAGCCTTAGCGAAAGGCTTCTTGAAGGGAAAGATGTAACTCTGTGAGATGAATTAACAGAACACAGAGCAGTTTCTCAGAAAGCTTCTTTCCAGTTTTGAACGGAAGATATTTCCTTTTTCACCATAGCCCTCTATGGGCTTCCAAATATCCCTTTGCCAATTCCACAAGAACAGCCTTAGCGAAAGGCTTCTTGAAGTTAAAGATGTAACTCTGTGAGATGAATTAACAGAACACAGAGCAGTTTCTCAGAAAGCTTCTTTCCAGTTTTGAACGGAAGATATTTCCTTTTTCACCATAGCCCTCTATGGGCTTCCAAATATCCCTTTGCCAATTCCACAAGAACAGCCTTAGCGAAAGGTTTCTTGAAGGGAAAGATGTAACTCTGTGAGATGAATTAACAGAACACAGAGCAGTTTCTCAGAAAGCTTCTTTCAAGTTTTGAACGGAAGATATTTCCTTTTTCACCATAGCCCTCTATGGGCTTCCAAATATCCCTTTGCCAATTCCACAAGAACAGCCTTAGCGAAAGGCTTCTTGAAGGGAAAGATGTAACTCTGTGAGATGAATTAACAGAACACAGAGCAGTTTCTCAGAAAGCTTCTTTCCAGTTTTGAACGGAAGATATTTCCTTTTTCACCATAGCCCTCTATGGGCTACCAAATATCCCTTTGCCAATTCCACAAGAACAGCCTTAGCGAAAGGCTTCTTGAAGGGAAAGATGTAACTCTGTGAGATGAATTAACAGAACACAGAGCAGTTTCTCAGAAAGCTTCTTTCCAGTTTTGAACGGAAGATATTTTCTTTTTCACCATAGCCCTCTATGGGCTTCCAAATCTCCCTTTGCCAATTCCACAAGAACAGCCTTAGCGAAAGGCTTCTTGAAGTTAAAGATGTAACTCTGTGAGATGAATTAACAGAACACAGAGCAGTTTCTCAGAAAGCTTCTTTCCAGTTTTGAACGGAAGATATTTCCTTTTTCACCATAGCCCTCTATGGGCTTCCAAATATCCCTTTGCCAATTCCACAAGAACAGACTTAGCGAAAGGCTTCTTGAAGGGAAAGATGTAACTCTGTGAGATGAATTAACAGAACACAGAGCAGTTTCTCAGAAAGCTTCTTTCCAGTTTTGAACGGAAGATATTTCCTTTTTCACCATAGCCCTCTATTGGCTTCCAAATATCCCTTTGCCAATTCCACAAGAACAGCCTTAGCGAAAGGCTTCCTGAAGGTAAAGATGTAACTCTGTGAGATGAATTAACAGAACACAGAGCAGTTTCTCAGAAAGCTTCTTTCCAGTTTTGAACGGAAGATATTTCCTTTTTCACCATAGCCCTCTATGGGCTTCCAAATATCCCTTTGCCAATTCCACAAGAACAGCCTTAGCGAAAGGCTTCTTGAAGGGAAAGATGTAACTCTGTGAGATGAATTAGCAGAACACAGAGCAGTTTCTCAGAAAGCTTCTTTCCAGTTTTGAACGGAAGATATTTCCTTTTTCACCATAGCCCTCTATGGGCTTCCAAATATCCCTTTACCAATTCCACAACAACAGCCTTAGCGAAACGTTTCTTGAAGGAAAGATGTAACTCTGTGAGATGAATTAACAGAACACAGAGCAGTTTCTCAGAAAGCTTCTTTCCAGTTTTGAACGGAAGATATTTCCTTTATCACCATGGCCCTCTATGGGCTTCCAAATATCCCTTTGCCAATTCCACAAGAACAGCCTTAGCGAAAGGCTTCTTGAAGGGAAAGATGTAACTCTGTGAGATGAATTAACAGAACATAGAACAGTTTCTCAGAAAGCTTCTTTCCAGTTTTGAACGGAAGATATTTCCTTTTTCATCATTGCCCTCTATCGGCTTCCAAATATCCCTTTGCCAATTCCCCAAGAACAGCCTTAGCGAAAGGCTTCTTGAAGTTAAAGATGTAACTCTGTGAGATGAATTAACAGAACACAGAGCAGTTTCTCAGAAAGCTTCTTTCCAGTTTTGAACGGAAGATATTTCCTTTTTCACCATAGCCCTCTATGGGCTTCCAAATATCTCTTTGCCAATTCCACAAGAACAGCCTTAGCGGAAAGCATCTTGAAGGGAAAGATGTAACTCTGTGAGATGAATTAACAGAACACACAGCAGTTTCTCAGAAAGCTTCTTTCCAGTTTTGAACGGAAGATATTTCCTTTTTCACCATAGCCCTCTATGGGCTTCCAAATATCCCTTTGCCAATTCCACAAGAACACCTTAGCGAAAGGCTTCTTGAAGGGAAAGACGTAACTCTGTGAGATGAATTAACAGAACACAGAGCAGTTTCTCAGAAAGCTTCTTTCCAGTTTTGAACGGAAGATATTTCGTTTTTCACCGTAGCCCTCTATGGGCTTCCAAATATCCCTTTGCGAATTCCACAAGAACAGCCTTAGCGAAAGGCTTCTTGAAGTTAAAGATGTAACTCTGTGAGATGAATTAACAGAACACAGAGCAGTTTCTCAGAAAGCGGTTTTCCAGTTTTGAACGGAAGATATTTCCTTTTTCACCATAGCCCTCTATGGGCTTCCAAATATCCATTTGCCAATTCCACAAGAACAGCCTAAGCGAAAGGCTTCTTGAAGGGAAAGATGTAACTCTGTGAGGTGAATTAACAGAACACAGAGCAGTTTCTCAGAAAGCTTCTTTCCAGTTTTGAACGGAAGATATTTCCTTTTTCACCATAGCCCTCTATGGGCTTCCAAATATCCCTTTGCCAATTCCACAAGAACAGCCTTAGCGAAAGGCTTCTTGAAGGGAAAGATGTAACTCTGTGAGATGAATTAACAGAACATAGAACAGTTTCTCAGAAAGCTTCTTTCCAGTTTTGAACGGAAGATATTTCCTTTTTCACCATAGCCCTCTATGGGATTCCAAATATCCCTTTGCCAATTCCACAAGAACAACCTTAGCGAAAGGCTTCTTGAAGGGAAAGATGTAACTCTGTGAGATGAATTAACAGAACACAGAGCAGTTTCTCAGAAAGCTTCTTTCCAGTTTTGAACGGAAGATATTTCCTTTTTCACCATAGCCCTCTATGGGCTTCCAAATTTCCCTTTGCCAATTCCACAAGAACAGCCTTAGCGAAAGGTTTCTTGAAGGGAAAGATGTAACTCTGTGAGATGAATTAACAGAACACTGAGCAGTTTCTCAGAAAGCTTCTTTCAAGTTTTGAACGGAAGATATTTCCTTTTTCACCATAGCCCTCTATGGGCTTCCAAATATCCCTTTGCCAATTCCACAAGAACAACCTTAGCGAAAGCATTCTCGAAGGGAAAGATGTAACTCTGTGAGATGAATTAACAGAACACAGAGCAGTTTCTCAGAAAGCTTCTTTCCAGTTTTGAACGGAAGATATTTCCTTTTTCACCATAGCCCTCTATGGGCTACCAAATATCCCTTTGCCAATTCCACAAGAACAGCCTTAGCGAAAGGCTTCTTGAAGGGAAAGATGTAACTCCGTGAGATGAATTAACAGAACACAGAGCAGTTTCTCAGAAAGCTTCTTTCCAGTTTTGAACGGAAGATATTTTCTTTTTCACCATAGCCCTCTATGGGCTTCCAAATCTCCCTTTGCCAATTCCACAAGAACAGCCTTAGCGAAAGGCTTCTTGAAGTTAAAGATGTAACTCTGTGAGATGAATTAACAGAACACAGAGCAGTTTCTCAGAAAGCTTCTTTCCAGTTTTGAACGGAAGATATTTCCTTTTTCACCATAGCCCTCTATGGGCTTCCAAATATCCCTTTGCCAATTCCACAAGAACAGACTTAGCGAAAGGCTTCTTGAAGGGAAAGATGTAACTCTGTGAGATGAATTAACAGAACACAGAGCAGTTTCTCAGAAAGCTTCTTTCCAGTTTTGAACGGAAGATATTTCCTTTTTCACCATAGCCCTCTATGGGCTTCCAAATATCCCATTGCCAATTCCACAAGAACAGCCTTAGCGAAAGGCTTCTTGAAGGGAAAGTTGTAACTCTGTGAGATGAATTAACAGAACACAGAGCAGTATCTCAGAAAGCTTCTTTCCAGTTTTGAACGGAAGATATTTCCTTTTTCACCATAGCCCTCTATGGGCTTCCAAATATCCCTTTGCCAATTCCACAAGAACAACCTTAGCGAAAGGCTTCTTGAAGGGAAAGATGTAACTCTGTGAGATGAATTAGCAGAACACAGAGCAGTTTCTCAGAAAGCTTCTTTCCAGTTTTGAACGGAAGATATTTCCTTTTTCACCATAACCCTCTATGGGCTTCCAAATATCCCTTTGCCAATTCCACAAGAACAGCCTTAGCGAAAGGCTTCTTGAAGGGAAAGATGTAACTCTGTGAGATGAATTAACAGAACACAGAGCAGTTTCTCAGAAAGCTTCTTTCCAGTTTTGAACGGAAGATATTTCCTTTTTCACCATAGCCCTCTATGGGCTTCCAAATATCCCTTTGCCAATTCCACAAGAACACCTTAGCGAAAGGCTTCTTGAAGGGAAAGACGTAACTCTGTGAGATGAATTAACAGAACACAGAGCAGTTTCTCAGAAAGCTTCTTTCCAGTTTTGAACGGAAGATATTTCGTTTTTCACCGTAGCCCTCTATGGGCTTCCAAATATCCCTTTGCGAATTCCACAAGAACAGCCTTAGCGAAAGGCTTCTTGAAGTTAAAGATGTAACTCTGTGAGATGAATTAACAGAACACAGAGCAGTTTCTCAGAAAGCGGTTTTCCAGTTTTGAACGGAAGATATTTCCTTTTTCACCATAGCCCTCTATGGGCTTCCAAATATCCATTTGCCAATTCCACAAGAACAGCCTAAGCGAAAGGCTTCTTGAAGGGAAAGATGTAACTCTGTGAGGTGAATTAACAGAACACAGAGCAGTTTCTCAGAAAGCTTCTTTCCAGTTTTGAACGGAAGATATTTCCTTTTTCACCATAGCCCTCTATGGGCTTCCAAATATCCCTTTGCCAATTCCACAAGAACAGCCTTAGCGAAAGGCTTCTTGAAGGGAAAGATGTAACTCTGTGAGATGAATTAACAGAACATAGAACAGTTTCTCAGAAAGCTTCTTTCCAGTTTTGAACGGAAGATATTTCCTTTTTCACCATAGCCCTCTATGGGATTCCAAATATCCCTTTGCCAATTCCACAAGAACAACCTTAGCGAAAGGCTTCTTGAAGGGAAAGATGTAACTCTGTGAGAT
Source organism: Chlorocebus sabaeus (assembly GCF_047675955.1). NCBI lineage: Eukaryota > Metazoa > Chordata > Mammalia > Primates > Cercopithecidae > Chlorocebus > Chlorocebus sabaeus. The sequence goes on from NC_132911.1 coordinate 46,707,412, forward strand.
GAATTAACAGAACACAGAGCAGTTTCTCAGAAAGCTTCTTTCCAGTTTTGAACGGAAGATATTTCCTTTTTCACCATAGCCCTCTATGGGCTTCCAAATTTCCCTTTGCCAATTCCACAAGAACAGCCTTAGCGAAAGGTTTCTTGAAGGGAAAGATGTAACTCTGTGAGATGAATTAACAGAACACTGAGCAGTTTCTCAGAAAGCTTCTTTCAAGTTTTGAACGGAAGATATTTCCTTTTTCACCATAGCCCTCTATGGGCTTCCAAATATCCCTTTGCCAATTCCACAAGAACAACCTTAGCGAAAGCATTCTCGAAGGGAAAGATGTAACTCTGTGAGATGAATTAACAGAACACAGAGCAGTTTCTCAGAAAGCTTCTTTCCAGTTTTGAACGGAAGATATTTCCTTTTTCACCATAGCCCTCTATGGGCTACCAAATATCCCTTTGCCAATTCCACAAGAACAGCCTTAGCGAAAGGCTTCTTGAAGGGAAAGATGTAACTCCGTGAGATGAATTAACAGAACACAGAGCAGTTTCTCAGAAAGCTTCTTTCCAGTTTTGAACGGAAGATATTTTCTTTTTCACCATAGCCCTCTATGGGCTTCCAAATCTCCCTTTGCCAATTCCACAAGAACAGCCTTAGCGAAAGGCTTCTTGAAGTTAAAGATGTAACTCTGTGAGATGAATTAACAGAACACAGAGCAGTTTCTCAGAAAGCTTCTTTCCAGTTTTGAACGGAAGATATTTCCTTTTTCACCATAGCCCTCTATGGGCTTCCAAATATCCCTTTGCCAATTCCACAAGAACAGACTTAGCGAAAGGCTTCTTGAAGGGAAAGATGTAACTCTGTGAGATGAATTAACAGAACACAGAGCAGTTTCTCAGAAAGCTTCTTTCCAGTTTTGAACGGAAGATATTTCCTTTTTCACCATAGCCCTCTATGGGCTTCCAAATATCCCATTGCCAATTCCACAAGAACAGCCTTAGCGAAAGGCTTCTTGAAGGGAAAGTTGTAACTCTGTGAGATGAATTAACAGAACACAGAGCAGTTTCTCAGAAAGCTTCTTTCCAGTTTTGAACGGAAGATATTTCCTTTTTCACCATAGCCCTCTATGGGCTTCCAAATATCCCTTTGCCAATTCCACAAGAACAACCTTAGCGAAAGGCTTCTTGAAGGGAAAGATGTAACTCTGTGAGATGAATTAGCAGAACACAGAGCAGTTTCTCAGAAAGCTTCTTTCCAGTTTTGAACGGAAGATATTTCCTTTTTCACCATAACCCTCTATGGGCTTCCAAATATCCCTTTTCCAATTCCACAAGAACAGGCTTAGCGAAAGGCTTCTTGAAGGGAAAGATGTAACTCTGTGAGATGAATTAACAGAACACAGAGCAGTTTCTCAGAAAGCTTCTTTACAGTTTTGACCGGAAGATATTTCCTTTTTCACCATAGCCCTCTATGGGCTACCAAATATCCCTTTGCCAATTCCACAAGAACAGCCTTAGCGAAAGGCTTCTTGAAGGGAAAGATGTAACTCTGTGAGATGAATTAACAGAACACAGAGCAGTTTCTCAGAAAGCTTCTTTCCAGTTTTGAACGGAAGATATTTCCTTTTTCACCATAGCCCTCTATGGGCTTCCAAATATCCCTTTGCCAATTCCACAAGAACAGCCTTAGCGAAAGGCTTCTTGAAGTTAAAGATGTAACTCTGTGAGATGAATTAACAGAACACAGAGCAGTTTCTCAGAAAGCTTCTTTCCAGTTTTGAACGGAAGATATTTCCTTTTTCACCATAGCCCTCTATGGGCTTCCAAATATCCCTTTGCCAATTCCACAAGAACAGCCTTAGCGAAAGGTTTCTTGAAGGGAAAGATGTAACTCTGTGAGATGAATTAACAGAACACAGAGCAGTTTCTCAGAAAGCTTCTTTCAAGTTTTGAACGGAAGATATTTCCTTTTTCACCATAGCCCTCTATGGGCTTCCAAATATCCCTTTGCCAATTCCACAAGAACAGCCTTAGCGAAAGGCTTCTTGAAGGGAAAGATGTAACTCTGTGAGATGAATTAACAGAACACAGAGCAGTTTCTCAGAAAGCTTCTTTCCAGTTTTGAACGGAAGATATTTCCTTTTTCACCATAGCCCTCTATGGGCTACCAAATATCCCTTTGCCAATTCCACAAGAACAGCCTTAGCGAAAGGCTTCTTGAAGGGAAAGATGTAACTCTGTGAGATGAATTAACAGAACACAGAGCAGTTTCTCAGAAAGCTTCTTTCCAGTTTTGAACGGAAGATATTTTCTTTTTCACCATAGCCCTCTATGGGCTTCCAAATCTCCCTTTGCCAATTCCACAAGAACAGCCTTAGCGAAAGGCTTCTTGAAGTTAAAGATGTAACTCTGTGAGATGAATTAACAGAACACAGAGCAGTTTCTCAGAAAGCTTCTTTCCAGTTTTGAACGGAAGATATTTCCTTTTTCACCATAGCCCTCTATGGGCTTCCAAATATCCCTTTGCCAATTCCACAAGAACAGACTTAGCGAAAGGCTTCTTGAAGGGAAAGATGTAACTCTGTGAGATGAATTAACAGAACACAGAGCAGTTTCTCAGAAAGCTTCTTTCCAGTTTTGAACGGAAGATATTTCCTTTTTCACCATAGCCCTCTATTGGCTTCCAAATATCCCTTTGCCAATTCCACAAGAACAGCCTTAGCGAAAGGCTTCCTGAAGGTAAAGATGTAACTCTGTGAGATGAATTAACAGAACACAGAGCAGTTTCTCAGAAAGCTTCTTTCCAGTTTTGAACGGAAGATATTTCCTTTTTCACCATAGCCCTCTATGGGCTTCCAAATATCCCTTTGCCAATTCCACAAGAACAGCCTTAGCGAAAGGCTTCTTGAAGTTAAAGATGTAACTCTGTGAGATGAATTAACAGAACACAGAGCAGTTTCTCAGAAAGCTTCTTTCCAGTTTTGAACGGAAGATATTTCCTTTTTCACCATAGCCCTCTATGGGCTTCCAAATATCCCTTTGCCAATTCCACAAGAACAGCCTTAGAGAAAGGCTTCTTGAAGGGAAAGATGTAACTCTGTGAGATGAATTAACAGAACACAGAGCAGTTTCTCAGAAAGCTTCTTTCCAGTTTTGAAAGGAAGATATTTCCTTTTTCAACATAGCCATCTATGGGCTTCCAAATATCCCTTTGCCAACTCCACAAGAACAGCCTTAGCGAAAGGCTTCTTGAGGGTAAAGATGTAACTCTGTGAGATGAATTAACAGAACACAGAGCAGTTTCTCAGAAAGCTTCTTTCCAGTTTTGAACGGAAGATATTTCCTTTTTCACCATAGCCCTCTATGGGCTTCCATATATCCCTTTGCCAATTCCCCAAGAACAGCCTTAGCGAAAGGCTTCTTGAAGGGAAAGATGTAACTCTGTGAGATGAATTAACAGAACACAGAGCAGTTTCTCAGAAAGCTTCTTTCCAGTTTTGAACGGAAGATATTTCCTTTTTCACCATAGCCCTCTATGGGCTTCCAAATATCCCTTTGCCAATTCCACAAGAACAGCCTTAGCGAAAGGCTTCTTGAAGGGAAAGATGTAACTCTGTGAGATGAATTAACAGAACACAGAGCAGTTTCTCAGAAAGCTTCTTTCCAGTTTTGAACGGAAGATATTTCCTTTTTCACCATAGCCCTCTATGGGCTTCCAAATATCCCTTTGCCAATTCCACAAGAACAGCCTTAGCGAAAGGATTCTTGAAGGGAAAGATGTAATCCTGTGAGACGAATTAACAGGACACAGAGCAGTTTCTCAGAAAGGTTCTTTCCAGTTTTGAACGGAAGATATTTCCTTTTTCACCATAGCCCTCTATGGGCTTCCAAATATCGCTTTTCCAATTCCACAAAAACAGCCTTAGCGAAAGGCTTCTTGAAGGGAAAGATGTAACTCTGTGAGATGAATTAACAGAACACAGAGCAGTTTCTCAGAAAGCTTCTTTCCAGTTTTGAACGGAAGATATTTTCTTTTTCACCATAGCCCTCTATGGGCTTCCAAATATCCCTTTGCCAATTCCACAAGAACAGCCTTAGCGAAAGGCTTCTTGAAGTTAAAGATGTAACTCTGTGAGATGAATTAACAGAACACAGAGCAGTTTCTCAGAAAGCTTCTTTCCAGTTTTGAACGGAAGATATTTCCTTTTTCACCATAGCCCTCTATGGGCTTCCAAATATCCCTTTGCCAATTCCCCAAGAACAGCCTAATCGAAAGGATTCTTGAAGGGAAAGATGTAACTCTGTGAGATGAATTAACAGAACACAGAGCAGTTTTTCAGAAAGCTTCTTTCCAGTTTTGAACGGAAGATATTTCCTTTTTCACCATAGCCCTCTATGGGCTTCCAAATATCCCTTTACCAATTCCACAAGAACAGCCTTAGCGAAAGGCTTCTTGAAGGGAAAGATGTAACTCTGTGAGATGAATTAACAGAACACAGAGCAGTTTCTCAGAAAGCTTCTTTCCAGTTTTGAACGGAAGATATTTCCTTTTTCACCATAGACCTCTATGGGCTTCCAAATATCCCTTTGCCAATTCCACAAGAACAACCTTAGCGAAAGGCTTCTTGAAGGGAAAGATGTAACTCTGTGAGATGAATTAACAGAACACAGAGCAGTTTCTCAGAAAGCTTCTTTCCAGTTTTGAACGGAAGATATTTCCTTTTTCACCATAGCCCTCTATGGGCTTCCAAATATCCCTTTGCCAATTCCACAAGAACAGCCTTAGCGAAAGGCTTCTTGAAGGGAAAGATGTAACTCTGTGAGATGAATTAACAGAACATAGAAGAGTTTCTCAGAAAGCTTCTTTCCAGTTTTGACCGGAAGATATTTCCTTTTTCACCATAGCCCTCTATGGGCTTCCAAATATCCCTTTGCCAATTCCACAAGAACAGCCTTAGCGAAAGGCTTCTTGAAGGGAAAGATGTAATTCTGTGAGATGAATTAACAGAACACAGAGCAGTTTCTCAGAAAGCTTCTTTCCAGTTTTGAACGGAAGTTATTTCCTTTTTCACCATAGCCCTCTAGGGGCTTCCAAATATCCCTTTGCCAATTCCACAAGAACATCCTTAGCGAAAGGATTCTTGAAGGGAAAGATGTAACTCTGTGAGATGAATTAACAGAACACAGAGCAGTTTCTTAGAAAGCTTCTTTCCACTTTTGAACGGAAGATATTTCCTTTTTCACCATAGGCCTCTATGGGCTTCCAAATATCCCTTTGCCAATTCCACAAGAGCAGCCTTAGCGAAAGGCTTCTTGAAGGGAAAGATGTAACTCTGTGAGATGAATTAACAGAACACAGAGCAGTTTCTCAGAAAGCTTCTTTCCAGTTTTGAACGGAAGATATTTCCTTTTTCATAACCCTCTATGGGCTTCCAAATATCCCTTTGCCAATTCCCCAAGAACAGCCTTAGCGAAAGGCTTCTTGAAGGGAAAGATGTAACTCTGTGAGATGAATTAACAGAACACAGAGCATTTTCTCAGAAAGCTTCTTTCCAGTTTTGAACGGAAGATATTTCCTTTTTCACCATAGCCCTCTATGGGCTTCCAAATATCCCTTTGCCAATTCCACAAGAACAACCTTAGCGAAAGCCTTCTAGAAGGGAAAGATGTAACTCTGTGAGATGAATTAACAGAACACAGAGCAGTTTCTCAGAAAGCTTCTTTCCAGTTTTGAACGGAGGATATTTCCTTTTTCACCATAGCCCTCTATGGGCTACCAAATATCCCTTTGCCAATTCCACAAGAACAGCCTTAGCGAAAGGCATCTTGAAGGGAAAGATGTAACTCTGTGAGATGAATTAACAGAACACAGAGCAGTTTCTCAGAAAGCTTCTTTCCAGTTTTGAACGGAAGATATTTCCTTTTTCACCATAGCCCTCTATGGGCTTCCAAATATCCCTTTGCCAATTCCACAAGAACACCTTAGCGAAAGGCTACTTGAAGGGAAAAATGTAACTCTGTGAGATGAATTAACAGAACACAGAGCAGTTTCTCAGAAAGCTTCTTTCCAGTTTTGAAAGGAAGATATTTCCTTTTTCACCATAGCCCTCTATGGGCTTCCAAATATCCCTTTGCCAATTCCACAAGAACCACCTTAGCGAAAGCCTTCTTGAAGGGAAAGATATAACTCTGTGAGATGAATTAACAGAACACAGAGCAGTTTCTCAGAAAGCTTCTTTCCAGTTTTAAACGGAAGATATTTTCTTTTTCACCATAGCCCTCTATGGGTTACCAAATATCCCTTTGCCAATTCCACAAGAACAGCCTTAGCGAAAGGCATCTTGAAGGGAAAGATGTAACTCTGTGAGATGAATTAACAGAACACACAGCAGTTTCTCAGAAAGCTTCTTTCCAGTTTTGAACGGAAGATATTTCCTTTTTCACCATAGCCCTCTATGGGCTTCCAAATATCCCTTTGCCAATTCCACAAGAACCACCTTAGCGAAAGCCTTCTTGAAGGGAAAGATATAACTCTGTGAGATGAATTAACAGAACACAGAGCAGTTTCTCAGAAAGCTTCTTTCCAGTTTTAAACGGAAGATATTTCCTTTTTCACCATAGCCCTCTATGGGTTACCAAATATCCCTTTGCCAATTCCACAAGAACAGCCTTAGCGAAAGGCATCTTGAAGGGAAAGATGTAACTCTGTGAGATGAATTAACAGAACACACAGCAGTTTCTCAGAAAGCTTCTTTCCAGTTTTGAACGGAAGATATTTCCTTTTTCACCATAGCCCTCTATGGGCTTCCAAATATCCCTTTGCCAATTCCACAAGAACACCTTAGCGAAAGGCTACTTGAAGGGAAAGATGTAACTCTGTGAGATGAATTAACAGTACACAGAGCAGTTTCTCAGAAAGCTTCTTTCCAGTTTTGAACGGAAGATATTTTCTTTTTCACCATAGCCCTCTATGGGCTTCCAAATATCCCTTTGCCAATTCCACAAGAACAGCCTTAGCGAAAGGATTCTTGAAGTTAAAGATGTAACTCTGTGAGATGAATTAACAGAACACAGAGCAGTTTCTCAGAAAGCTGTTTTCCAGTTTTGAACGGAAGATATTTCCTTTTTCACCATAGCCCTCTATGGGCTTCCAAATATCCATTTGCCAATTCCACAAGAACAGCCTAAGCGAAAGGCTTCTTGAAGGGAAATATGTAACTCTGTGAGATGAATTAACAGAACACAGAGCAGTTTCTCAGAAAGCTTCTTTCCAGTTTTGAACGGAAGATATTTCCTATTTCACCATAGCCCTCTATGGGCTTCCAAATATCCCTTTGCCAATTCCACAAGAACAGCCTTAGCGAAAGGCTTCTTGAAGGGAAAGATGTAACTCTGTGAGATGAATTAACAGAACATAGAACAGTTTCTCAGAAATCTTCTTTCCAGTTTTGAACGGAAGATATTTCCTTTTTCACCATAGCCCTCTATGGGCTTCCAAATATCCCTTTGCCAATTCCACAAGAACAACCTTAGCGAAAGGCTTCTTGAAGGGAAAGATGTAACTCTGTGAGATGAATTAACAGAACACAGAGCAGTTTCTCAGAAAGCTTCTTTCCAGTTTTGAACGGAAGATATTTCCTTTTTCACCATAGCCCTCTATGGGCTTCCAAATATCCCATTGCCAATTCCACAAGAACAGCCTTAGCGAAAGGCTTCTTGAAGGGAAAGTTGTAACTCTGTGAGATGAATTAACAGAACACAGAGCAGTTTCTCAGAAAGCTTCTTTCCAGTTTTGAACAGAAGATATTTCCTTTTTCACCATAGCCCTCTATGGGCTTCCAAATATCCCTTTGCCAATTCCACAAGAACAACCTTAGCGAAAGGCTTCTTGAAGGGAAAGATGTAACTCTGTGAGATGAATTAGCAGAACACAGAGCAGTTTCTCAGAAAGCTTCTTTCCAGTTTTGAACGGAAGATATTTCCTTTTTCACCATAACCCTCTATGGGCTTCCAAATATCCCTTTGCCAATTCCACAAGAACAGCCTTAGCGAAAGGCTTCTTGAAGGGAAAGATGTAACTCTGTGAGATGAATTAACAGAACACAGAGCAGTTTCTCAGAAAGCTTCTTTACAGTTTTGACCGGAAGATATTTCCTTTTTCACCATAGCCCTCTATGGGCTACCAAATATCCCTTTGCCAATTCCACAAGAACAGCCTTAGCGAAAGGCTTCTTGAAGGGAAAGATGTAACTCTGTGAGATGAATTAACAGAACACAGAGCAGTTTCTCAGAAAGCTTCTTTCCAGTTTTGAACGGAAGATATTTCCTTTTTCACCATAGCCCTCTATGGGCTTCCAAATATCCCTTTGCCAATTCCACAAGAACAGCCTTAGCGAAAGGCTTCTTGAAGTTAAAGATGTAACTCTGTGAGATGAATTAACAGAACACAGAGCAGTTTCTCAGAAAGCTTCTTTCCAGTTTTGAACGGAAGATATTTCCTTTTTCACCATAGCCCTCTATGGGCTTCCAAATATCCCTTTACCAATTCCACAACAACAGCCTTAGCGAAACGTTTCTTGAAGGAAAGATGTAACTCTGTGAGATGAATTAACAGAACACAGAGCAGTTTCTCAGAAAGCTTCTTTCCAGTTTTGAACGGAAGATATTTCCTTTATCACCATGGCCCTCTATGGGCTTCCAAATATCCCTTTGCCAATTCCACAAGAACAGCCTTAGCGAAAGGCTTCTTGAAGGGAAAGATGTAACTCTGTGAGATGAATTAACAGAACATAGAACAGTTTCTCAGAAAGCTTCTTTCCAGTTTTGAACGGAAGATATTTCCTTTTTCATCATTGCCCTCTATCGGCTTCCAAATATCCCTTTGCCAATTCCCCAAGAACAGCCTTAGCGAAAGGCTTCTTGAAGTTAAAGATGTAACTCTGTGAGATGAATTAACAGAACACAGAGCAGTTTCTCAGAAAGCTTCTTTCCAGTTTTGAACGGAAGATATTTCCTTTTTCACCATAGCCCTCTATGGGCTTCCAAATATCTCTTTGCCAATTCCACAAGAACAGCCTTAGCGGAAAGCATCTTGAAGGGAAAGATGTAACTCTGTGAGATGAATTAACAGAACACACAGCAGTTTCTCAGAAAGCTTCTTTCCAGTTTTGAACGGAAGATATTTCCTTTTTCACCATAGCCCTCTATGGGCTTCCAAATATCCCTTTGCCAATTCCACAAGAACACCTTAGCGAAAGGCTTCTTGAAGGGAAAGACGTAACTCTGTGAGATGAATTAACAGAACACAGAGCAGTTTCTCAGAAAGCTTCTTTCCAGTTTTGAACGGAAGATATTTCGTTTTTCACCGTAGCCCTCTATGGGCTTCCAAATATCCCTTTGCGAATTCCACAAGAACAGCCTTAGCGAAAGGCTTCTTGAAGTTAAAGATGTAACTCTGTGAGATGAATTAACAGAACACAGAGCAGTTTCTCAGAAAGCGGTTTTCCAGTTTTGAACGGAAGATATTTCCTTTTTCACCATAGCCCTCTATGGGCTTCCAAATATCCATTTGCCAATTCCACAAGAACAGCCTAAGCGAAAGGCTTCTTGAAGGGAAAGATGTAACTCTGTGAGGTGAATTAACAGAACACAGAGCAGTTTCTCAGAAAGCTTCTTTCCAGTTTTGAACGGAAGATATTTCCTTTTTCACCATAGCCCTCTATGGGCTTCCAAATATCCCTTTGCCAATTCCACAAGAACAGCCTTAGCGAAAGGCTTCTTGAAGGGAAAGATGTAACTCTGTGAGATGAATTAACAGAACATAGAACAGTTTCTCAGAAAGCTTCTTTCCAGTTTTGAACGGAAGATATTTCCTTTTTCACCATAGCCCTCTATGGGATTCCAAATATCCCTTTGCCAATTCCACAAGAACAACCTTAGCGAAAGGCTTCTTGAAGGGAAAGATGTAACTCTGTGAGATGAATTAACAGAACACAGAGCAGTTTCTCAGAAAGCTTCTTTCCAGTTTTGAACGGAAGATATTTCCTTTTTCACCATAGCCCTCTATGGGCTTCCAAATTTCCCTTTGCCAATTCCACAAGAACAGCCTTAGGGAAAGGTTTCTTGAAGGGAAAGATGTAACTCTGTGAGATGAATTAACAGAACACTGAGCAGTTTCTCAGAAAGCTTCTTTCAAGTTTTGAACGGAAGATATTTCCTTTTTCACCATAGCCCTCTATGGGCTTCCAAATATCCCTTTGCCAATTCCACAAGAACAACCTTAGCGAAAGCATTCTCGAAGGGAAAGATGTAACTCTGTGAGATGAATTAACAGAACACAGAGCAGTTTCTCAGAAAGCTTCTTTCCAGTTTTGAACGGAAGATATTTCCTTTTTCACCATAGCCCTCTATGGGCTACCAAATATCCCTTTGCCAATTCCACAAGAACAGCCTTAGCGAAAGGCTTCTTGAAGGGAAAGATGTAACTCCGTGAGATGAATTAACAGAACACAGAGCAGTTTCTCAGAAAGCTTCTTTCCAGTTTTGAACGGAAGATATTTTCTTTTTCACCATAGCCCTCTATGGGCTTCCAAATCTCCCTTTGCCAATTCCACAAGAACAGCCTTAGCGAAAGGCTTCTTGAAGTTAAAGATGTAACTCTGTGAGATGAATTAACAGAACACAGAGCAGTTTCTCAGAAAGCTTCTTTCCAGTTTTGAACGGAAGATATTTCCTTTTTCACCATAGCCCTCTATGGGCTTCCAAATATCCCTTTGCCAATTCCACAAGAACAGACTTAGCGAAAGGCTTCTTGAAGGGAAAGATGTAACTCTGTGATATGAATTAACAGAACACAGAGCAGTTTCTCAGAAAGCTTCTTTCCAGTTTTGAACGGAAGATATTTCCTTTTTCACCATAGCCCTCTATGGGCTTCCAAATATCCCATTGCCAATTCCACAAGAACAGCCTTAGCGAAAGGCTTCTTGAAGGGAAAGTTGTAACTCTGTGAGATGAATTAACAGAACACAGAGCAGTTTCTCAGAAAGCTTCTTTCCAGTTTTGAACGGAAGATATTTCCTTTTTCACCATAGCCCTCTATGGGCTTCCAAATATCCCTTTGCCAATTCCACAAGAACAACCTTAGCGAAAGGCTTCTTGAAGGGAAAGATGTAACTCTGTGAGATGAATTAGCAGAACACAGAGCAGTTTCTCAGAAAGCTTCTTTCCAGTTTTGAACGGAAGATATTTCCTTTTTCACCATAACCCTCTATGGGCTTCCAAATATCCCTTTTCCAATTCCACAAGAACAGGCTTAGCGAAAGGCTTCTTGAAGGGAAAGATGTAACTCTGTGAGATGAATTAACAGAACACAGAGCAGTTTCTCAGAAAGCTTCTTTACAGTTTTGACCGGAAGATATTTCCTTTTTCACCATAGCCCTCTATGGGCTACCAAATATCCCTTTGCCAATTCCACAAGAACAGCCTTAGCGAAAGGCTTCTTGAAGGGAAAGATGTAACTCTGTGAGATGAATTAACAGAACACAGAGCAGTTTCTCAGAAAGCTTCTTTCCAGTTTTGAACGGAAGATATTTCCTTTTTCACCATAGCCCTCTATGGGCTTCCAAATATCCCTTTGCCAATTCCACAAGAACAGCCTTAGCGAAAGGCTTCTTGAAGTTAAAGATGTAACTCTGTGAGATGAATTAACAGAACACAGAGCAGTTTCTCAGAAAGCTTCTTTCCAGTTTTGAACGGAAGATATTTCCTTTTTCACCATAGCCCTCTATGGGCTTCCAAATATCCCTTTGCCAATTCCACAAGAACAGCCTTAGCGAAAGGTTTCTTGAAGGGAAAGATGTAACTCTGTGAGATGAATTAACAGAACACTGAGCAGTTTCTCAGAAAGCTTCTTTCAAGTTTTGAACGGAAGATATTTCCTTTTTCACCATAGCCCTCTATGGGCTTCCAAATATCCCTTTGCCAATTCCACAAGAACAACCTTAGCGAAAGCATTCTCGAAGGGAAAGATGTAACTCTGTGAGATGAATTAACAGAACACAGAGCAGTTTCTCAGAAAGCTTCTTTCCAGTTTTGAACGGAAGATATTTCCTTTTTCACCATAGCCCTCTATGGGCTACCAAATATCCCTTTGCCAATTCCACAAGAACAGCCTTAGCGAAAGGCTTCTTGAAGGGAAAGATGTAACTCTGTGAGATGAATTAACAGAACACAGAGCAGTTTCTCAGAAAGCTTCTTTCCAGTTTTGAACGGAAGATATTTTCTTTTTCACCATAGCCCTCTATGGGCTTCCAAATCTCCCTTTGCCAATTCCACAAGAACAGCCTTAGCGAAAGGCTTCTTGAAGTTAAAGATGTAACTCTGTGAGATGAATTAACAGAACACAGAGCAGTTTCTCAGAAAGCTTCTTTCCAGTTTTGAACGGAAGATATTTCCTTTTTCACCATAGCCCTCTATGGGCTTCCAAATATCCCTTTGCCAATTCCACAAGAACAGACTTAGCGAAAGGCTTCTTGAAGGGAAAGATGTAACTCTGTGAGATGAATTAACAGAACACAGAGCAGTTTCTCAGAAAGCTTCTTTCCAGTTTTGAACGGAAGATATTTCCTTTTTCACCATAGCCCTCTATTGGCTTCCAAATATCCCTTTGCCAATTCCACAAGAACAGCCTTAGCGAAAGGCTTCCTGAAGGTAAAGATGTAACTCTGTGAGATGAATTAACAGAACACAGAGCAGTTTCTCAGAAAGCTTCTTTCCAGTTTTGAACGGAAGATATTTCCTTTTTCACCATAGCCCTCTATGGGCTTCCAAATATCCCTTTGCCAATTCCACAAGAACAGCCTTAGCGAAAGGCTTCTTGAAGTTAAAGATGTAACTCTGTGAGATGAATTAACAGAACACAGAGCAGTTTCTCAGAAAGCTTCTTTCCAGTTTTGAACGGAAGATATTTCCTTTTTCACCATAGCCCTCTATGGGCTTCCAAATATCCCTTTGCCAATTCCACAAGAACAGCCTTAGAGAAAGGCTTCTTGAAGGGAAAGATGTAACTCTGTGAGATGAATTAACAGAACACAGAGCAGTTTCTCAGAAAGCTTCTTTCCAGTTTTGAAAGGAAGATATTTCCTTTTTCAACATAGCCATCTATGGGCTTCCAAATATCCCTTTGCCAACTCCACAAGAACAGCCTTAGCGAAAGGCTTCTTGAGGGTAAAGATGTAACTCTGTGAGATGAATTAACAGAACACAGAGCAGTTTCTCAGAAAGCTTCTTTCCAGTTTTGAACGGAAGATATTTCCTTTTTCACCATAGCCCTCTATGGGCTTCCATATATCCCTTTGCCAATTCCCCAAGAACAGCCTTAGCGAAAGGCTTCTTGAAGGGAAAGATGTAACTCTGTGAGATGAATTAACAGAACACAGAGCAGTTTCTCAGAAAGCTTCTTTCCAGTTTTGAACGGAAGATATTTCCTTTTTCACCATAGCCCTCTATGGGCTTCCAAATATCCCTTTGCCAATTCCACAAGAACAGCCTTAGCGAAAGGATTCTTGAAGGGAAAGATGTAATCCTGTGAGACGAATTAACAGGACACAGAGCAGTTTCTCAGAAAGGTTCTTTCCAGTTTTGAACGGAAGATATTTCCTTTTTCACCATAGCCCTCTATGGGCTTCCAAATATCGCTTTTCCAATTCCACAAAAACAGCCTTAGCGAAAGGCTTCTTGAAGGGAAAGATGTAACTCTGTGAGATGAATTAACAGAACACAGAGCAGTTTCTCAGAAAGCTTCTTTCCAGTTTTGAACGGAAGATATTTCCTTTTTCACCATAGCCCTCTATGGGCTTCCAAATATCCCTTTGCCAATTCCACAAGAACAGCCTTAGCGAAAGGCTTCTTGAAGTTAAAGATGTAACTCTGTGAGATGAATTAACAGAACACAGAGCAGTTTCTCAGAAAGCTTCTTTCCAGTTTTGAACGGAAGATATTTCCTTTTTCACCATAGCCCTCTATGGGCTTCCAAATATCCCTTTGCCAATTCCCCAAGAACAGCCTAATCGAAAGGATTCTTGAAGGGAAAGATGTAACTCTGTGAGATGAATTAACAGAACACAGAGCAGTTTTTCAGAAAGCTTCTTTCCAGTTTTGAACGGAAGATATTTCCTTTTTCACCATAGCCCTCTATGGGCTTCCAAATATCCCTTTACCAATTCCACAAGAACAGCCTTAGCGAAAGGCTTCTTGAAGGGAAAGATGTAACTCTGTGAGATGAATTAACAGAACACAGAGCAGTTTCTCAGAAAGCTTCTTTCCAGTTTTGAACGGAAGATATTTCCTTTTTCACCATAGCCCTCTATGGGCTTCCAAATATCCCTTTGCCAATTCCACAAGAACAACCTTAGCGAAAGCCTTCTAGAAGGGAAAGATGTAACTCTGTGAGATGAATTAACAGAACACAGAGCAGTTTCTCAGAAAGCTTCTTTCCAGTTTTGAACGGAGGATATTTCCTTTTTCACCATAGCCCTCTATGGGCTACCAAATATCCCTTTGCCAATTCCACAAGAACAGCCTTAGCGAAAGGCATCTTGAAGGGAAAGATGTAACTCTGTGAGATGAATTAACAGAACACAGAGCAGTTTCTCAGAAAGCTTCTTTCCAGTTTTGAACGGAAGATATTTCCTTTTTCACCATAGCCCTCTATGGGCTTCCAAATATCCCTTTGCCAATTCCACAAGAACACCTTAGCGAAAGGCTACTTGAAGGGAAAAATGTAACTCTGTGAGATGAATTAACAGAACACAGAGCAGTTTCTCAGAAAGCTTCTTTCCAGTTTTGAAAGGAAGATATTTCCTTTTTCATCATAGCCCTCTATGGGCTTCCAAATATCCCTTTGCCAATTCCACAAGAACCACCTTAGCGAAAGCCTTCTTGAAGGGAAAGATATAACTCTGTGAGATGAATTAACAGAACACAGAGCAGTTTCTCAGAAAGCTGTTTTCCAGTTTTGAACGGAAGATATTTCCTTTTTCACCATAGCCCTCTATGGGCTTCCAAATATCCATTTGCCAATTCCACAAGAACAGCCTAAGCGAAAGGCTTCTTGAAGGGAAAGATGTAACTCTGTGAGATGAATTAACAGAACACAGAGCAGTTTCTCAGAAAGCTTCTTTCCAGTTTTGAACGGAAGATATTTCCTTTTTCACCATAGCCCTCTATGGGCTTCCAAATATCCCTTTGCCAATTCCACAAGAACAGCCTTAGCGAAAGGCTTCTTGAAGGGAAAGATGTAACTCTGTGAGATGAATTAACAGAACATAGAACAGTTTCTCAGAAAGCTTCTTTCCAGTTTTGAACGGAAGATATTTCCTTTTTCACCATAGCCCTCTATGGGCTTCCAAATATCCCTTTGCCAATTCCACAAGAACAACCTTAGCGAAAGGCTTCTTGAAGGGAAAGATGTAACTCTGTGAGATGAATTAACAGAACACAGAGCAGTTTCTCAGAAAGCTTCTTTCCAGTTTTGAACGGAAGATATTTCCTTTTTCACCATAGCCCTCTATGGGATTCCAAGTATCCCTTTGCCAATTCCACAAGAACAGCCTTAGCGAAAGGTTTCTTGAAGGGAAAGATATAACTCTGTGAGATGAATTAACAGAACACAGAGCAGTTTCTCAGAAAGCTTCTTTCAAGTTTTGAACGGAAGATATTTCCTTTTTCACCATAGCCCTCTATGGGCTTCCAAATATCCCTTTGCCAATTCCACAAGAACAACCTTAGCGAAAGCCTTCTCGAAGGGAAAGATGTAACTCTGTGAGATGAATTAAAAGAACACAGAGCAGTTTCTCAGAAAGCTTCTTTCCAGTTTTGAACGGAAGATATTTCCTTTTTCACCATAGCCCTCTATGGGCTACCAAATATCTCTTTGCCAATTCCACAAGAACAGCCTTAGCGAAAGGCTTCTTGAAGGGAAAGATGTAACTCTGTGAGATGAATTAACAGAACACAGAGCAGTTTCTCAGAAAGCTTCTTTCCAGTTTTCAACGGAAGATATTTCCTTTTTCACCATAGCCCTCTATGGGCTTCCAAATATCCCTTTGCCAATTCCACAAGAACAGCCTTAGCGAAAGGCTTCTTGAAGGGAAAGATGTAACTCTGTGAGATGAATTAACAGAACACAGAGCAGTTTCTCAGAAAGCTTCTTTCCAGTTTTGAACGGAAGATATTTCCTTTTTCACCATAGCCCTCTATGGGCTTCCAAATATCCCATTGCCAATTCCACAAGAACAGCCTTAGCGAAAGGCTTCTAGAAGGGAAAGTTGTAACTCTGTGAGATGAATTAACAGAACACAGAGCAGTTTCTCAGAAAGCTTCTTTCCAGTTTTGAACGGAAGATATTTCCTTTTTCACCATAGCCCTCTATGGGCTTCCAAATATCCCTTTGCCAATTCCACAAGAACAACCTTAGCGAAAGGCTTCTTGAAGGGAAAGATGTAACTCTGTGAGATGAATTAGCAGAACACAGAGCAGTTTCTCAGAAAGCTTCTTTCCAGTTTTGAACGGAAGATATTTCCTTTTTAACCATAACCCTCTATGGGCTTCCAAATATCCCTTTGCCAATTCCACAAGAACAGCCTTAGCGAAAGGCTTCTTGAAGGGAAAGATGTAACTCTGTGAGATGAATTAACAGAACACAGAGCAGTTTCTCAGAAAGCTTCTTTACAGTTTTGACCGGAAGATATTTTATTTTTCACCATAGCCCTCTATGGGCTACCAAATATCCCTTTGCCAATTCCACAAGAACAGCCTTAGCGAAAGGCTTCTTGAAGGGAAAGATGTAACTCTGTGAGATGAATTAACAGAACACAGAGCAGTTTCTCAGAAAGCTTCTTTCCAGTTTTGAACGGAAGTTATTTCCTTTTTCACCATAGCCCTCTATGGGCTTCCAAATATCCCTTTGCCAATTCCACAAGAACAGCCTTAGCGAAAGGCTTCTTCAAGTTAAAGATGTAACTCTGTGAGATGAATTAACAGAACACAGAGCAGTTTCTCAGAAAGCTTCTTTCCAGTTTTGAACGGAAGATATTTCCTTTTTCACCATAGCCCTCTATGGGCTTCCAAATATCCCTTTATCAATTCCACAACAACAGCCTTAGCGAAAGGTTTCTTGAAGGGAAAGATGTAACTCTGTGAGATGAATTAACAGAACATAGAACAGTTTCTCAGAAAGCTTCTTTCCAGTTTTGATCGGAAGATATTTCCTTTTTCATCATTGCCCTCTATCGGCTTCCAAATATCCCTTTGCCAATTCCCCAAGAACAGCCTTAGCGAAAGGCTTCTTGAAGTTAAAGATGTAACTCTGTGAGATGAATTAACAGAACACAGAGCAGTTTCTCAGAAAGCTTCTTTCCAGTTTTGAACGGAAGATATTTCCTTTTTCACCATAGCCCTCTATGGGCTTCCAAATATCCCTTTGCCAATTCCACAAGAACAGCCTTAGCGAAAGGCATCTTGAAGGGAAAGATGTAACTCTGTGAGATGAATTAACAGAACACACAGCAGTTTCTCAGAAAGCTTCTTTCCAGTTTTGAACGGAAGATATTTCCTTTTTCACCATAGCCCTCTATGGGCTTCCAAATATCCCTTTGCCAATTCCACAAGAACACCTTAGCGAAAGGCTACTTGAAGGTAAAGATGTAACTCTGTGAGATGAATTAACAGTACACAGAGCAGTTTCTCAGAAAGCTTCTTTCCAGTTTTGAACGGAAGATATTTTCTTTTTCACCATAGCCCTCTATGGGCTTCCAAATATCCCTTTGCCAATTCCACAAGAACAGCCTTAGCGAAAGGCTTCTTCAAGTTAAAGATGTAACTCTGTGAGATGAATTAACAGAACACAGAGCAGTTTCTCAGAAAGCTGTTTTCCAGTTTTGAACGGAAGATATTTCCTTTTTCACCATAGCCCTCTATGGGCTTCCAAATATCCCTTTGCCAATTCCACAAGAACACCTTAGCGAAAGGCTACTTGAAGGTAAAGATGTAACTCTGTGAGATGAATTAACAGTACACAGAGCAGTTTCTCAGAAAGCTTCTTTCCAGTTTTGAACGGAAGATATTTTCTTTTTCACCATAGCCCTCTATGGGCTTCCAAATATCCCTTTGCCAATTCCACAAGAACAGCCTTAGCGAAAGGCTTCTTGAAGTTAAAGATGTAACTCTGTGAGATGAATTAACAGAACACAGAGCAGTTTCTCAGAAAGCTGTTTTCCAGTTTTGAACGGAAGATATTTCCTTTTTCACCATAGCCCTCTATGCGCTTCCAAATATCCATTTGCCAATTCCACAAGAACAGCCTTAGCGAAAGGCATCTTGAAGGGAAAGATGTAACTCTGTGAGATGAATTAACAGAACACAGAGCAGTTTCTCAGAAAGCTTCTTTCCAGTTTTGAACGGAAGATATTTCCTTTTTCACCATAGCCCTCTATGGGCTTCCAAATATCCCTTTGCCAATTCCACAAGAACAGCCTTAGCGAAAGGTTTCTTGAAGGGAAAGATGTAACTCTGTGAGATGAATTAACAGAACACAGAGCAGTTTCTCAGAAAGCTTCTTTCCAGTTTTGAACGGAAGATATTTCCTTTTTCACCTTAGCCCTCTATGGGCTTCCAAATATCCCTTTGCCAATTCCACAAGAACAGCCTTAGCGAAAGGCTTCTCGAAGGGAAAGATGTAACTCTGTGAGAGAATTAACAGAACATAGAACAGTTTCTCAGAAAGCTTCTTTCCAGTTTTGAACGGAAGATATTTCCTTTTTCACCATAGCCCTCTATCGGCTTCCAAATATCCCTTTGCCAATTCCCCAAGAACAGCCTTAGCGAAAGGCTTCTTGAAGTTAAAGATGTAACTCTGTGAGATGAATTACCAGAACACAGAGCAGTTTCTCAGAAAGCTTCTTTCCAGTTTTGAACGGAAGATATTTCCTTTTTCACCATAGCCCTCTATGGGCTTCCAAATATCCCTTTGCCAATTCCACAAAAACAGCCTTAGCGAAAGGCTTCTTGAAGTTAAAGATGTAAGTCTGTGAGATGAATTAACAGAACACAGAGCAGTTTCTCAGAAAGCTTCTTTCCAGTTTTGAACGGAAGGCATTTCCTTTTTAACCATAGCCCTCCATGGGCTTCCAAATATCCCTTTGCCAATTCCACAAGAAGAGCCTTAGCGAAAGGCTTCTTGAAGGGAAAGATGTAATTCTGTGAGATGAATTAAAAGAACACAGAGCAGTTTCTCAGAAAGCTTCTTTACAGTTTAGAACGGAAGATATTTCCTTTTCACCATAGCCCTCTATGGGCTTCCAAATATCCCTTTGCCAATTCCACAAGAACAGCCTTAGCGAAAGGCTTCTTGAAGGGAAAGATGTAATTATGTGAGATGAATTAACAGAACACAGAGCAGTTTCTCAGAAAGCTTCTTTCCAGTTTTGAACGGAAGATATTTTCTTTTTCACCATAGCCCTCTATGGGCTTCCAAATATCCCTTTGCCAATTCCACAAGAACAGCCTTAGCGAAAGGCTTCTTGAAGTTAAAGATGTAACTCTGTGAGATGAATTAACAGAACACAGAGCAGTTTCTCAGAAAGCTGTTTTCCAGTTTTGAACGGAAGATATTTCCTTTTTCACCATAGCCCTCTATGGGCTTCCAAATATCCATTTGCCAATTCCACAAGAACAGCCTAAGCGAAAGGCTTCTTGAAGGGAAAGATGTAACTCTGTGAGATGAATTAACAGAACACAGAGCAGTTTCTCAGAAAGCTTCTTTCCAGTTTTGAACGGAAGATATTTCCTTTTTCACCATAGCCCTCTATGGGCTACCAAATATCCCTTTGCCAATTCCACAAGAACAGCCTTAGCGAAAGGCTTCTTGAAGGGAAAGATGTAACTCTGTGAGATGAATTAACAGAACACAGAGCAGTTTCTCAGAAAGCTTCTTTCCAGTTTTGAACGGAAGATATTTCCTTTTTCACCATAGCCCTCTATGGGCTTCCAAATATCCCTTTGCCAATTCCACAAGAACAGCCTTAGCGAAAGGCTTCTTGAAGTTAAAGATGTAACTCTGTGAGATGAATTAACAGAACACAGAGCAGTTTCTCAGAAAGCTTCTTTCCAGTTTTGAACGGAAGATATTTCCTTTTTCACCATAGCCCTCTATGGGCTTCCAAATATCCCTTTGCCAATTCCACAAGAACAGCCTTAGCGAAAGGTTTCTTGAAGGGAAAGATGTAACTCTGTGAGATGAATTAACAGAACACTGAGCAGTTTCTCAGAAAGCTTCTTTCAAGTTTTGAACGGAAGATATTTCCTTTTTCACCATAGCCCTCTATGGGCTTCCAAATATCCCTTTGCCAATTCCACAAGAACAACCTTAGCGAAAGCATTCTCGAAGGGAAAGATGTAACTCTGTGAGATGAATTAACAGAACACAGAGCAGTTTCTCAGAAAGCTTCTTTCCAGTTTTGAACGGAAGATATTTCCTTTTTCACCATAGCCCTCTATGGGCTACCAAATATCCCTTTGCCAATTCCACAAGAACAGCCTTAGCGAAAGGCTTCTTGAAGGGAAAGATGTAACTCTGTGAGATGAATTAACAGAACACAGAGCAGTTTCTCAGAAAGCTTCTTTCCAGTTTTGAACGGAAGATATTTTCTTTTTCACCATAGCCCTCTATGGGCTTCCAAATCTCCCTTTGCCAATTCCACAAGAACAGCCTTAGCGAAAGGCTTCTTGAAGTTAAAGATGTAACTCTGTGAGATGAATTAACAGAACACAGAGCAGTTTCTCAGAAAGCTTCTTTCCAGTTTTGAACGGAAGATATTTCCTTTTTCACCATAGCCCTCTATGGGCTTCCAAATATCCCTTTGCCAATTCCACAAGAACAGACTTAGCGAAAGGCTTCTTGAAGGGAAAGATGTAACTCTGTGAGATGAATTAACAGAACACAGAGCAGTTTCTCAGAAAGCTTCTTTCCAGTTTTGAACGGAAGATATTTCCTTTTTCACCATAGCCCTCTATTGGCTTCCAAATATCCCTTTGCCAATTCCACAAGAACAGCCTTAGCGAAAGGCTTCCTGAAGGTAAAGATGTAACTCTGTGAGATGAATTAACAGAACACAGAGCAGTTTCTCAGAAAGCTTCTTTCCAGTTTTGAACGGAAGATATTTCCTTTTTCACCATAGCCCTCTATGGGCTTCCAAATATCCCTTTGCCAATTCCACAAGAACAGCCTTAGCGAAAGGCTTCTTGAAGTTAAAGATGTAACTCTGTGAGATGAATTAACAGAACACAGAGCAGTTTCTCAGAAAGCTTCTTTCCAGTTTTGAACGGAAGATATTTCCTTTTTCACCATAGCCCTCTATGGGCTTCCAAATATCCCTTTGCCAATTCCACAAGAACAGCCTTAGAGAAAGGCTTCTTGAAGGGAAAGATGTAACTCTGTGAGATGAATTAACAGAACACAGAGCAGTTTCTCAGAAAGCTTCTTTCCAGTTTTGAAAGGAAGATATTTCCTTTTTCAACATAGCCATCTATGGGCTTCCAAATATCCCTTTGCCAACTCCACAAGAACAGCCTTAGCGAAAGGCTTCTTGAGGGTAAAGATGTAACTCTGTGAGATGAATTAACAGAACACAGAGCAGTTTCTCAGAAAGCTTCTTTCCAGTTTTGAACGGAAGATATTTCCTTTTTCACCATAGCCCTCTATGGGCTTCCATATATCCCTTTGCCAATTCCCCAAGAACAGCCTTAGCGAAAGGCTTCTTGAAGGGAAAGATGTAACTCTGTGAGATGAATTAACAGAACACAGAGCAGTTTCTCAGAAAGCTTCTTTCCAGTTTTGAACGGAAGATATTTCCTTTTTCACCATAGCCCTCTATGGGCTTCCAAATATCCCTTTGCCAATTCCACAAGAACAGCCTTAGCGAAAGGATTCTTGAAGGGAAAGATGTAATCCTGTGAGACGAATTAACAGGACACAGAGCAGTTTCTCAGAAAGGTTCTTTCCAGTTTTGAACGGAAGATATTTCCTTTTTCACCATAGCCCTCTATGGGCTTCCAAATATCGCTTTTCCAATTCCACAAAAACAGCCTTAGCGAAAGGCTTCTTGAAGGGAAAGATGTAACTCTGTGAGATGAATTAACAGAACACAGAGCAGTTTCTCAGAAAGCTTCTTTCCAGTTTTGAACGGAAGATATTTTCTTTTTCACCATAGCCCTCTATGGGCTTCCAAATATCCCTTTGCCAATTCCACAAGAACAGCCTTAGCGAAAGGCTTCTTGAAGTTAAAGATGTAACTCTGTGAGATGAATTAACAGAACACAGAGCAGTTTCTCAGAAAGCTTCTTTCCAGTTTTGAACGGAAGATATTTCCTTTTTCACCATAGCCCTCTATGGGCTTCCAAATATCCCTTTGCCAATTCCACAAGAACAGCCTTAGCGAAAGGCTTCTTGAAGTTAAAGATGTAACTCTGTGAGATGAATTAACAGAACACAGAGCAGTTTCTCAGAAAGCTTCTTTCCAGTTTTGAACGGAAGATATTTCCTTTTTCACCATAGCCCTCTATGGGCTTCCAAATATCCCTTTGCCAATTCCACAAGAACAGCCTTAGAGAAAGGCTTCTTGAAGGGAAAGATGTAACTCTGTGAGATGAATTAACAGAACACAGAGCAGTTTCTCAGAAAGCTTCTTTCCAGTTTTGAAAGGAAGATATTTCCTTTTTCAACATAGCCATCTATGGGCTTCCAAATATCCCTTTGCCAACTCCACAAGAACAGCCTTAGCGAAAGGCTTCTTGAGGGTAAAGATGTAACTCTGTGAGATGAATTAACAGAACACAGAGCAGTTTCTCAGAAAGCTTCTTTCCAGTTTTGAACGGAAGATATTTCCTTTTTCACCATAGCCCTCTATGGGCTTCCATATATCCCTTTGCCAATTCCCCAAGAACAGCCTTAGCGAAAGGCTTCTTGAAGGGAAAGATGTAACTCTGTGAGATGAATTAACAGAACACAGAGCAGTTTCTCAGAAAGCTTCTTTCCAGTTTTGAACGGAAGATATTTCCTTTTTCACCATAGCCCTCTATGGGCTTCCAAATATCCCTTTGCCAATTCCACAAGAACAGCCTTAGCGAAAGGATTCTTGAAGGGAAAGATGTAATCCTGTGAGACGAATTAACAGGACACAGAGCAGTTTCTCAGAAAGGTTCTTTCCAGTTTTGAACGGAAGATATTTCCTTTTTCACCATAGCCCTCTATGGGCTTCCAAATATCGCTTTTCCAATTCCACAAAAACAGCCTTAGCGAAAGGCTTCTTGAAGGGAAAGATGTAACTCTGTGAGATGAATTAACAGAACACAGAGCAGTTTCTCAGAAAGCTTCTTTCCAGTTTTGAACGGAAGATATTTTCTTTTTCACCATAGCCCTCTATGGGCTTCCAAATATCCCTTTGCCAATTCCACAAGAACAGCCTTAGCGAAAGGCTTCTTGAAGTTAAAGATGTAACTCTGTGAGATGAATTAACAGAACACAGAGCAGTTTCTCAGAAAGCTTCTTTCCAGTTTTGAACGGAAGATATTTCCTTTTTCACCATAGCCCTCTATGGGCTTCCAAATATCCCTTTGCCAATTCCCCAAGAACAGCCTAATCGAAAGGATTCTTGAAGGGAAAGATGTAACTCTGTGAGATGAATTAACAGAACACAGAGCAGTTTTTCAGAAAGCTTCTTTCCAGTTTTGAACGGAAGATATTTCCTTTTTCACCATAGCCCTCTATGGGCTTCCAAATATCCCTTTACCAATTCCACAAGAACAGCCTTAGCGAAAGGCTTCTTGAAGGGAAAGATGTAACTCTGTGAGATGAATTAACAGAACACAGAGCAGTTTCTCAGAAAGCTTCTTTCCAGTTTTGAACGGAAGATATTTCCTTTTTCACCATAGCCCTCTATGGGCTTCCAAATATCCCTTTGCCAATTCCACAAGAACAACCTTAGCGAAAGCCTTCTAGAAGGGAAAGATGTAACTCTGTGAGATGAATTAACAGAACACAGAGCAGTTTCTCAGAAAGCTTCTTTCCAGTTTTGAACGGAGGATATTTCCTTTTTCACCATAGCCCTCTAGGGGCTTCCAAATATCCCTTTGCCAATTCCACAAGAACAACCTTAGCGAAAGCCTTCTCGAAGGGAAAGATGTAACTCTGTGAGATGAATTAACAGAACACAGAGCAGTTTCTCAGAAAGCTTCTTTCCAGTTTTGAACGGAAGATATTTCCTTTTTCACCATAGCCCTCTATGGGCTACCAAATATCCCTTTGCCAGTTCCACAAGAAGAGCCTTAGCGAAAGGCTTCTTGAAGGGAAAGATGTAACTCTGTGAGATGAATTAACAGAACACAGAGCAGTTTCTCAGAAAGCTTATTTCCAGTTTTGAACGGAAGACATTTCCTTTTTCACCATAGCCCTCTATGGGCTTCCAAATATCCCTTTGCCAATTCCACAAGAACAGCCTTAGCGAAAGGCTTCTTGAAGGGAAAGATGTAACTCTGTGAGATGAATTAACAGAACACAGAGCAGTTTCTCAGAAAGCTTCTTTCCAGTTTTGAACGGAAGATATTTCCTTTTTCACCATAGCCCTCTATGGGCTTCCAAATATCCCATTACCAATTCCACAAGAACAGCCTTAGCGAAAGGCTTCTTGAAGGGAAAGTTGTAACTCTGTGAGATGAATTAACAGAACACACAGCAGTTTCTCAGAAAGCTTCTTTCCAATTTTGAACGGAAGATATTTCCTTTTTCACCATAGCCCTCTATGGGATTCCAAATATCCCTTTGCCAATTCCACAAGAACAACCTTAGCGAAAGGCTTCTTGAAGGGAAAGATGTAACTCTGTGAGATGAATTAGCAGAACACAGAGCAGTTTCTCAGAAAGCTTCTTTCCAGTTTTCAACGGAAGATATTTCCTTTTTCACCATAGCCCTCTATGGGATTCCAAATATCCCTTTGCCAATTCCACAAGAACAGCCTTAGCGAAAGGTTTCTTGAAGGGAAAGATGTAACTCTGTGAGATGAATTAACAGAACACAGAGCAGTTTCTCAGAAAGCTTCTTTCAAGTTTTGAACGGAAGATATTTCCTTTTTCACCATAGCCCTCTAGGGGCTTCCAAATATCCCTTTGCCAATTCCACAAGAACAACCTTAGCGAAAGCCTTCTCGAAGGGAAAGATGTAACTCTGTGAGATGAATTAACAGAACACAGAGCAGTTTCTCAGAAAGCTTCTTTCCAGTTTTGAACGGAAGATATTTCCTTTTTCACCATAGCCCTCTATGGGCTACCAAATATCCCTTTGCCAATTCCACAAGAACAGCCTTAGCGAAAGGCTTCTTGAAGGGAAAGATGTAACTCTGTGAGATGAATTAACAGAACACAGAGCAGTTTCTCAGAAAGCTTATTTCCAGTTTTGAACGGAAGACATTTCCTTTTTCACCATAGCCCTCTATGGGCTTCCAAATATCCCTTTGCCAATTCCACAAGAACAGCCTTAGCGAAAGGCTTCTTGAAGGGAAAGATGTAACTCTGTGAGATGAATTAACAGAACACAGAGCAGTTTCTCAGAAAGCTTCTTTCCAGTTTTGAACGGAAGATATTTCCTTTTTCACCATAGCCCTCTATGGGCTTCCAAATATCCCATTGCCAATTCCACAAGAACAGCCTTAGCGAAAGGCTTCTTGAAGGGAAAGTTGTAACTCTGTGAGATGAATTAACAGAACACACAGCAGTTTCTCAGAAAGCTTCTTTCCAATTTTGAACGGAAGATATTTCCTTTTTCACCATAGCCCTCTATGGGCTTCCAAATATCCCTTTGCCAATTCCACAAGAACAACCTTAGCGAAAGGCTTCTTGAAGGGAAAGATGTAACTCTGTGAGATGAATTAGCAGAACACAGAGCAGTTTCTCAGAAAGCTTCTTTCCAGTTTTGAACGGAAGATATTTCCTTTTTCACCATAACCCTCTATGGGCTTCCAAATATCCCTTTGACAATTCCACAAGAACAGCCTTAGTGAAAGGTTCTTGACGGGAAAGATGTAACTCTGTGAGATGAATTAACAGAACACAGAGCAGTTTCTCAGAAAGCTTCTTTCCAGTTTTGAACGGAAGATATTTCCTTTTTCAACATAGCCCTCTATGGGCTTCCAAATATCCCTTTGCCAATTCCACAAGAACAGCCTTGGCGAAAGGCTTCTTGAAGGGAAAGATGTAACTCTGTGAGATGAATTAACAGAACATAGAACAGTTTCTCAGAAAGCTTCTTTCCAGTTTTGAACGGAAGATATTTCCTTTTTCATCATAGCCCTCTATGGGCTTCCAAATATCCCTTTGCCAATTCCACAAGAACAGCCTTAGCGAAAGGCTTCTTGAAGGGAAAGATGTAACTCTGTGAGATGAATTAACAGAACATAGAAGAGTTTCTCAGAAAGCTTCTTTCCAGTTTTGACCGGAAGGTATTTCCTTTTTCACCATAGCCCTCTATGGGCTTCCAAATATCCCTTTGCCAATTCCACAAGAACAGCCTTAGCGAAAGGCTTCTTGAAGGGAAAGATGTAATTCTGTGAGATGAATTAACAGAACACAGAGCAGTTTCTCAGAAAGCTTCTTTCCAGTTTTGAACGGAAGATATTTCCTTTTTCACCATAGCCCTCTAGGGGCTTCCAAATATCCCTTTGCCAATTCCACAAGAACAGCCTTAGCGAAAGGCTTCTTGAAGGGAAAGATGTAACTCTGTGAGATGAATTAACAGAACATAGAAGAGTTTCTCAGAAAGCTTCTTTCCAGTTTTGACCGGAAGATATTTCCTTTTTCACCATAGCCCTCTATGGGCTTTCAAATATCCCTTTGCCAATTCCACAAGAACAGCCTTAGCGAAAGGCTTCTTGAAGGGAAAGATGTAATTCTGTGAGATGAATTAACAGAACACAGAGCAGTTTCTCAGAAAGCTTCTTTCCAGTTTTGAACGGAAGATATTTCCTTTTTCACCATAGCCCTCTAGGGGCTTCCAAATATCCCTTTGCCAATTCCACAAGAACAACCTTAGCGAAAGGCTTCTTGAAGCAAAAGATGTAACTCTGTGAGATGAATTAACAGAACACAGAGCAGTTTCTCAGAAAGCTTCTTTCCAGTTTTGAACGGAAGATATTTCCTTTTTCACCATAGCCCTCTATGGGCTTCCAAATATCCCTTTTCCAATTCCACGAGAACAGCCTTAGCGAAAGGCTTCCTGAAGGGAAAGATGTAACACTGTGAGATGAATTAACAGAACACAGAGCAGTTTCTCAGAAAGCTTCTTTCCAGTTTTGAACGGAAGATATTTCCTTTTTCACCATAGCCTTCTATGGTCTTCCAAATATCCCTTTGCCAATTCCACAAGAACAGCGTTAGCGAAAGGCATCTTGAAGGGAAAGATGTAACTCTGTGAGATGAATTAACAGAACACAGAGCAGTTTCTCAGAAAGCTTCTTTCCAGTTTTGAACGGAAGATATTTCCTTTTTCACCATAGCCCTCTATGGGCTTCCAAATATCCCTTTGCCAATTCCACAAGAACAGCCTTAGCGAAAGGTTTCTTGAAGGGAAAGATGTAACTCTGTGAGATGAATTAACAGAACACAGAGCAGTTTCTCAGAAAGCTTCTTTCCAGTTTTGAACGGAAGATATTTCCTTTTTCACCTTAGCCCTCTATGGGCTTCCAAATATCCCTTTGCCAATTCCACAAGAACAGCCTTAGCGAAAGGTTTCTTGAAGGGAAAGATGTAACTCTGTGAGAGAATTAACAGAACATAGAACAGTTTCTCAGAAAGCTTCTTTCCAGTTTTGAACGGAAGATATTTCCTTTTTCACCATAGCCCTCTATCGGCTTCCAAATATCCCTTTGCCAATTCCCCAAGAACAGCCTTAGCGAAAGGCTTCTTGAAGTTAAAGATGTAACTCTGTGAGATGAATTACCAGAACACAGAGCAGTTTCTCAGAAAGCTTCTTTCCAGTTTTGAACGGAAGATATTTCCTTTTTCACCATAGCCCTCTATGGGCTTCCAAATATCCCTTTGCCAATTCCACAAAAACAGCCTTAGCGAAAGGCTTCTTGAAGTTAAAGATGTAAGTCTGTGAGATGAATTAACAGAACACAGAGCAGTTTCTCAGAAAGCTTCTTTCCAGTTTTGAACGGAAGGTATTTCCTTTTTAACCATAGCCCTCCATGGGCTTCCAAATATCCCTTTGCCAATTCCACAAGAAGAGCCTTAGCGAAAGGCTTCTTGAAGGGAAAGATGTAATTCTGTGAGATGAATTAAAAGAACACAGAGCAGTTTCTCAGAAAGCTTCTTTACAGTTTAGAACGGAAGATATTTCCTTTTCACCATAGCCCTCTATGGGCTTCCAAATATCCCTTTGCCAATTCCACAAGAACAGCCTTAGCGAAAGGCTTCTTGAAGGGAAAGATGTAACTCTGTGAGATGAATTAACAGAACACAGAACAGTTTCTCAGAAAGCTTCTTTCCAGTTTTGAAGGGAAGACATTTCCTTTTTCACCGTAGCCCTCTATGGGCTTCCAAATATCCCTTTGCCAATTCCACAAGAACAGCCTTAGTGAAAGGCTTCTTGAAGGGAAAGATGTAACTCTGTGAGATGAATTAACAGAACACAGAGCAGTTTCTCAGAAAGCTTCTTTACAGTTTTGACCGGAAGATATTTCCTTTTTCACCATAGCCCTCTATGGGCTTCCAAATATCCCTTTGCCAATTCCACAAGAACAACCTTAGCGAAAGGCTTCTTGAAGGGAAAGATGTAACTCTGTGAGATGAATTAACAGAACACAGAGCAGTTTCTCAGAAAGCTTCTTTCCAGTTTTGAACGGAAGATATTTCCTTTTTCACCATAGCCCTCTATGGGCTTCCAAATATCCCTTTGCCAATTCCACAAGAACAGCCTTAGCGAAAGGTTTCTTGAAGGGAAAGATGTAACTCTGTGAGATGAATTAACAGAACACAGAGCAGTTTCTCAGAAAGCTTCTTTCCAGTTTTGAACGGAAGATATTTCCTTTTTCACCTTAGCCCTCTATGGGCTTCCAAATATCCCTTTGCCAATTCCACAAGAACAGCCTTAGCGAAAGGTTTCTTGAAGGGAAAGATGTAACTCTGTGAGAGAATTAACAGAACATAGAACAGTTTCTCAGAAAGCTTCTTTCCAGTTTTGAACGGAAGATATTTCCTTTTTCACCATAGCCCTCTATCGGCTTCCAAATATCCCTTTGCCAATTCCCCAAGAACAGCCTTAGCGAAAGGCTTCTTGAAGTTAAAGATGTAACTCTGTGAGATGAATTACCAGAACACAGAGCAGTTTCTCAGAAAGCTTCTTTCCAGTTTTGAACGGAAGATATTTCCTTTTTCACCATAGCCCTCTATGGGCTTCCAAATATCCCTTTGCCAATTCCACAAAAACAGCCTTAGCGAAAGGCTTCTTGAAGTTAAAGATGTAAGTCTGTGAGATGAATTAACAGAACACAGAGCAGTTTCTCAGAAAGCTTCTTTCCAGTTTTGAACGGAAGGTATTTCCTTTTTAACCATAGCCCTCCATGGGCTTCCAAATATCCCTTTGCCAATTCCACAAGAAGAGCCTTAGCGAAAGGCTTCTTGAAGGGAAAGATGTAATTCTGTGAGATGAATTAAAAGAACACAGAGCAGTTTCTCAGAAAGCTTCTTTACAGTTTAGAACGGAAGATATTTCCTTTTCACCATAGCCCTCTATGGGCTTCCAAATATCCCTTTGCCAATTCCACAAGAACAGCCTTAGCGAAAGGCTTCTTGAAGGGAAAGATGTAACTCTGTGAGATGAATTAACAGAACACAGAACAGTTTCTCAGAAAGCTTCTTTCCAGTTTTGAAGGGAAGATATTTCCTTTTTCACCGTAGCCCTCTATGGGCTTCCAAATATCCCTTTGCCAATTCCACAAGAACAGCCTTAGCGAAAGGTTTCTTGAAGGGAAAGATGTAACTCTGTGAGATGAATTAACAGAACACAGAGCAGTTTCTCAGAAAGCTTCTTTCCAGTTTTGAACGGAAGATATTTTCTTTTTCACCATAGCTTTCTATGGGCTTCCAAATATCCCTTTGCCAATTCCACAAGAACAGCCTTAGCAAAAGGCTTCTTGAAGTTAAAGATGTAACTCTGTGAGATGAATTAACAGAACACAGAGCAGTTTCTCAGAAAGCTTCTTTACGGTTTTGAAAGGAAGATATTTCCTTTTTCACCATAGCCCTCTATGGGCTTCCAAATATCCCTTTGCCAATTCCCCAAGAACAGCCTAAGCGAAAGGCTTCTTGAAGGGAAAGATGTAACTCTGTGAGATGAATTAACAGAACACAGAGCAGTTTCTCAGAAAGCTTCTTTCCAGTTTTGATCGGAAGATATTTCCTTTTTCACCACAGCCCTCTATGGGCTTCCAAATATCCCTTTGCCAATTCCACAAGAACAGCCTTAGCGAAAGGCTTCTTGAAGGGAAAGATGTAACTCTGTGAGATGAATTAACAGAACATAGAAGAGTTTCTCAGAAAGCTTCTTTCCAGTTTTGACCGGAAGATATTTCCTTTTTCACCATAGCCCTCTATGGGCTTCCAAATATCCCTTTGCCAATTCCACAAGAACAGCCTTAGCGAAAGGCTTCTTGAAGGGAAAGATGTAATTCTGTGAGATGAATTAACAGAACACAGAGCAGTTTCTCAGAAAGCTTCTTTCCAGTTTTGAACGGAAGATATTTCCTTTTTCACCATAGCCCTCTAGGGGCTTCCAAATATCCCTTTGCCAATTCCACAAGAACAACCTTAGCGAAAGGCTTCTTGAAGGAAAAGATGTAACTCTGTGAGATGAATTAACAGAACACAGAGCAGTTTCTCAGAAAGCTTCTTTCCAGTTTTGAACGGAAGATATTTCCTTTTTCACCATAGCCCTCTATGGGCTTCCAAATATCCCTTTTCCAATTCCACAATAACAGCCTTAGCGAAAGGCTTCCTGAAGGGAAAGATGTAACACTGTGAGATGAATTAACAGAACACAGAGCAGTTTCTCAGAAAGCTTCTTTCCAGTTTTGAAAGGAAGATATTTCCTTTTTCACCATAGCCCTCTATGGGCTTCCAAATATCCCTTTGCCAATTCCACAAGAACAGCCTTAGCGAAAGGTTTCTTGAAGGGAAAGATGTAACTCTGTGAGATGAATTAACAGAACACAGAGCAGTTTCTCAGAAAGCTTCTTTCCAGTTTTGAACGGAAGATATTTCCTTTTTCACCTTAGCCCTCTATGGGCTTCCAAATATCCCTTTGCCAATTCCACAAGAACAGCCTTAGCGAAAGGCTTCTTGAAGGGAAAGATGTAACTCTGTGAGAGAATTAACAGAACATAGAACAGTTTCTCAGAAAGCTTCTTTCCAGTTTTGAACGGAAGATATTTCCTTTTTCACCATAGCCCTCTATCGGCTTCCAAATATCCCTTTGCCAATTCCCCAAGAACAGCCTTAGCGAAAGGCTTCTTGAAGTTAAAGATGTAACTCTGTGAGATGAATTACCAGAACACAGAGCAGTTTCTCAGAAAGCTTCTTTCCAGTTTTGAACGGAAGATATTTCCTTTTTCACCATAGCCCTCTATGGGCTTCCAAATATCCCTTTGCCAATTCCACAAAAACAGCCTTAGCGAAAGGCTTCTTGAAGTTAAAGATGTAAGTCTGTGAGATGAATTAACAGAACACAGAGCAGTTTCTCAGAAAGCTTCTTTCCAGTTTTGAACGGAAGGCATTTCCTTTTTAACCATAGCCCTCCATGGGCTTCCAAATATCCCTTTGCCAATTCCACAAGAAGAGCCTTAGCGAAAGGCTTCTTGAAGGGAAAGATGTAATTCTGTGAGATGAATTAAAAGAACACAGAGCAGTTTCTCAGAAAGCTTCTTTACAGTTTAGAACGGAAGATATTTCCTTTTCACCATAGCCCTCTATGGGCTTCCAAATATCCCTTTGCCAATTCCACAAGAACAGCCTTAGCGAAAGGCTTCTTGAAGGGAAAGATGTAACTCTGTGAGATGAATTAACAGAACATAGAAGAGTTTCTCAGAAAGCTTCTTTCCAGTTTTGACCGGAAGATATTTCCTTTTTCACCATAGCCCTCTATGGGCTTCCAAATATCCCTTTGCCAATTCCACAAGAACAGCCTTAGCGAAAGGCTTCTTGAAGGGAAAGATGTAATTCTGTGAGATGAATTAACAGAACACAGAGCAGTTTCTCAGAAAGCTTCTTTCCAGTTTTGAACGGAAGATATTTCCTTTTTCACCATAGCCCTCTAGGGGCTTCCAAATATCCCTTTGCCAATTCCACAAGAACAACCTTAGCGAAAGGCTTCTTGAAGGAAAAGATGTAACTCTGTGAGATGAATTAACAGAACACAGAGCAGTTTCTCAGAAAACTTCTTTCCAGTTTTGAACGGAAGATATTTCCTTTTTCACCATAGCCCTCTATGGGCTTCCAAATATCCCTTTTTCAATTCCACAAGAACAGCCTTAGCGAAAGGCTTCCTGAAGGGAAAGATGTAACACTGTGAGATGAATTAACAGAACACAGAGCAGTTTCTCAGAAAGCTTCTTTCCAGTTTTGAACGGAAGATATTTCCTTTTTCACCATAGCCTTCTATGGTCTTCCAAATATCCCTTTGCCAATTCCACAAGAACAGCCTTAGCGAAAGGCATCTTGAAGGGAAAGATGTAACTCTGTGAGATGAATTAACAGAACACAGAGCAGTTTCTCAGAAAGCTTCTTTCCAGTTTTGAACGGAAGATATTTCCTTTTTCACCATAGCCCTCTATGGGCTTCCAAATATCCCTTTACCAATTCCACAACAAGAGCCTTAGCGAAAGGTTTCTTGAAGGGAAAGATGTAACTCTGTGAGATGAATTAACAGAACACAGAGCAGTTTCTCTGAAAGCTTCTTTCCAGTTTTGAACGGAAGATATTTCCTTTATCACCATGGCCCTCCATGGGCTTCCAAATATCCCTTTGCCAATTCCACAAGAACAGCCTTAGCGAAAGGC
This sequence comes from Chlorocebus sabaeus, assembly GCF_047675955.1. Taxonomy (NCBI): domain Eukaryota; kingdom Metazoa; phylum Chordata; class Mammalia; order Primates; family Cercopithecidae; genus Chlorocebus; species Chlorocebus sabaeus. The sequence goes on from NC_132911.1 coordinate 46,740,557, forward strand.
TTCTTGAAGGGAAAGATGTAACTCTGTGAGATGAATTAACAGAACATAGAACAGTTTCTCAGAAAGCTTCTTTCCAGTTTTGAACGGAAGATATTTCCTTTTTCATCATTGCCCTCTATCGGCTTCCAAATATCCCTTTGCCAATTCCCCAAGAACAGCCTTAGCGAAAGGCTTCTTGAAGTTAAAGATGTAACTCTGTGAGATGAATTAACAGAACACAGAGCAGTTTCTCAGAAAGCTTCTTTCCAGTTTTGAACGGAAGATATTTCCTTTTTCACCATAGCCCTCTATGGGCTTCCAAATATCCCTTTGCCAATTCCACAAGAACAGCCTTAGCGAAAGGCATCTTGAAGGGAAAGATGTAACTCTGTGAGATGAATTAACAGAACACACAGCAGTTTCTCAGAAAGCTTCTTTCCAGTTTTGAACGGAAGATATTTCCTTTTTCATCATAGCCCTCTATGGGCTTCCAAATATCCCTTTGCCAATTCCACAAGAACACCTTAGCGAAAGGCTACTTGAAGGTAAAGATGTAACTCTGTGAGATGAATTAACAGAACACAGAGCAGTTTCTCAGAAAGCTTCTTTCCAGTTTTGAACGGAAGATATTTTCTTTTTCACCATAGCCCTCTATGGGCTTCCAAATATCCCTTTGCCAATTCCACAAGAACAGCCTTAGCGAAAGGCTTCTTGAAGTTAAAGATGTAACTCTGTGAGATGAATTAACAGAACACAGAGCAGTTTCTCAGAAAGCTGTTTTCCAGTTTTGAACGGAAGATATTTCCTTTTTCACCATAGCCCTCTATGGGCTTCCAAATATCCCTTTGCCAATTCCACAAGAACACCTTAGCGAAAGGCTACTTGAAGGTAAAGATGTAACTCTGTGAGATGAATTAACAGTACACAGAGCAGTTTCTCAGAAAGCTTCTTTCCAGTTTTGAACGGAAGATATTTTCTTTTTCACCATAGCCCTCTATGGGCTTCCAAATATCCCTTTGCCAATTCCACAAGAACAGCCTTAGCGAAAGGCTTCTTGAAGTTAAAGATGTAACTCTGTGAGATGAATTAACAGAACACAGAGCAGTTTCTCAGAAAGCTGTTTTCCAGTTTTGAACGGAAGATATTTCCTTTTTCACCATAGCCCTCTATGCGCTTCCAAATATCCATTTGCCAATTCCACAAGAACAGCCTTAGCGAAAGGCATCTTGAAGGGAAAGATGTAACTCTGTGAGATGAATTAACAGAACACAGAGCAGTTTCTCAGAAAGCTTCTTTCCAGTTTTGAACGGAAGATATTTCCTTTTTCACCATAGCCCTCTATGGGCTTCCAAATATCCCTTTGCCAATTCCACAAGAACAGCCTTAGCGAAAGGTTTCTTGAAGGGAAAGATGTAACTCTGTGAGATGAATTAACAGAACACAGAGCAGTTTCTCAGAAAGCTTCTTTCCAGTTTTGAACGGAAGATATTTCCTTTTTCACCTTAGCCCTCTATGGGCTTCCAAATATCCCTTTGCCAATTCCACAAGAACAGCCTTAGCGAAAGGCTTCTCGAAGGGAAAGATGTAACTCTGTGAGAGAATTAACAGAACATAGAACAGTTTCTCAGAAAGCTTCTTTCCAGTTTTGAACGGAAGATATTTCCTTTTTCACCATAGCCCTCTATCGGCTTCCAAATATCCCTTTGCCAATTCCCCAAGAACAGCCTTAGCGAAAGGCTTCTTGAAGTTAAAGATGTAACTCTGTGAGATGAATTACCAGAACACAGAGCAGTTTCTCAGAAAGCTTCTTTCCAGTTTTGAACGGAAGATATTTCCTTTTTCACCATAGCCCTCTATGGGCTTCCAAATATCCCTTTGCCAATTCCACAAAAACAGCCTTAGCGAAAGGCTTCTTGAAGTTAAAGATGTAAGTCTGTGAGATGAATTAACAGAACACAGAGCAGTTTCTCAGAAAGCTTCTTTCCAGTTTTGAACGGAAGGCATTTCCTTTTTAACCATAGCCCTCCATGGGCTTCCAAATATCCCTTTGCCAATTCCACAAGAAGAGCCTTAGCGAAAGGCTTCTTGAAGGGAAAGATGTAATTCTGTGAGATGAATTAAAAGAACACAGAGCAGTTTCTCAGAAAGCTTCTTTACAGTTTAGAACGGAAGATATTTCCTTTTCACCATAGCCCTCTATGGGCTTCCAAATATCCCTTTGCCAATTCCACAAGAACAGCCTTAGCGAAAGGCTTCTTGAAGGGAAAGATGTAACTCTGTGAGATGAATTAACAGAACATAGAAGAGTTTCTCAGAAAGCTTCTTTCCAGTTTTGACCGGAAGATATTTCCTTTTTCACCATAGCCCTCTATGGGCTTCCAAATATCCCTTTGCCAATTCCACAAGAACAGCCTTAGCGAAAGGCTTCTTGAAGGGAAAGATGTAATTCTGTGAGATGAATTAACAGAACACAGAGCAGTTTCACAGAAAGCTTCTTTCCAGTTTTGAACGGAAGATATTTCCTTTTTCACCATAGCCCTCTAGGGGCTTCCAAATATCCCTTTGCCCATTCCACAAGAACAACCTTAGCGAAAGGCTTCTTGAAGGAAAAGATGTAACTCTGTGAGATGAATTAACAGAACACAGAGCAGTTTCTCAGAAAACTTCTTTCCAGTTTTGAACGGAAGATATTTCCTTTTTCACCATAGCCCTCTATGGGCTTCCAAATATCCCTTTTCCAATTCCACAAGAACAGCCTTAGCGAAAGGCTTCCTGAAGGTAAAGATGTAACACTGTGAGATGAATTAACAGAACACAGAGCAGTTTCTCAGAAAGCTTCTTTCCAGTTTTGAACGGAAGATATTTCCTTTTTCACCATAGCCTTCTATGGTCTTCCAAATATCCCTTTGCCAATTCCCCAAGAACAGCCTTAGCGAAAGGCATCTTGAAGGGAAACATGTAACTCTGTGAGATGAATTAACAGAACACAGAGCAGTTTCTCAGAAAGCTTCTTTCCAGTTTTGAACGGAAGATATTTCCTTTTTCACCATAGCCCTCTATGGGCTTCCAAATATCCTTTTGCCAATTCCACAAGAACAGCCTTAGCGAAAGGCATCTTGAAGGGAAAGATGTAACTCTGTGAGATGAATTAACAGAACACACAGCAGTTTCTCAGAAAGCTTCTTTCCAGTTTTGAACGGAAGATATTTCCTTTTTCACCACAGCCCTCTATGGGCTTCCAAATATCCCTTTGCCAATTCCACAAGAACACCTTAGCGAAAGGCTACTTGAAGGTAAAGATGTAACTCTGTGAGATGAATTAACAGTACACAGAGCAGTTTCTCAGAAAGCTTCTTTCCAGTTTTGAACGGAAGATATTTTCTTTTTCACCATAGCCCTCTATGGGCTTCCAAATATCCCTTTGCCAATTCCACAAGAACAGCCTTAGCGAAAGGCTTCTTGAAGTTAAAGATGTAACTCTGTGAGATGAATTAACAGAACACAGAGCAGTTTCTCAGAAAGCTGTTTTCCAGTTTTGAACGGAAGATATTTCCTTTTTCACCATAGCCCTCTATGCGCTTCCAAATATCCATTTGCCAATTCCACAAGAACAGCCTAAGCGAAAGGCTTCTTGAAGGGAAAGATGTAACTCTGTGAGATGAATTAACAGAACACAGAGCAGTTTCTCAGAAAGCTTCTTTCCAGTTTTGAACGGAAGATATTTCCTTTTTCACCATAGCCCTCTATGGGCTTCCAAATATCCCTTTGCCAATTCCACAAGAACAGCCTTAGCGAAAGGCTTGTTGAAGGGAAAGATGTAACTCTGTGAGATGAATTAACAGAACATAGAACAGTTTCTCAGAAAGCTTCTTTCCAGTTTTGAACGGAAGATATTTCCTTTTTCACCATAGCCCTCTATGGGCTTCCAAATATCCCTTTGCCAATTCCACAAGAACAACCTTAGCGAAAGGCTTCTTGAAGGGAAAGATGTAACTCTGTGAGATGAATTAACAGAACACAGAGCAGTTTCTCAGAAAGCTTCTTTCCAGTTTTGAACGGAAGATAATTCCTTTTTCACCATAGCCCTCTATGGGATTCCAAATATCCCTTTGCCAATTCCACAAGAACAGCCTTAGCGAAAGGTTTCTTGAAGGGAAAGATGTAACACTGTGAGATGAATTAACAGAACACAGAGCAGTTTCTCAGAAAGCTTCTTTCAAGTTTTGAACGGAAGATATTTCCTTTTTCACCATAGCCCTCTAGGGGCTTCCAAATATCCCTTTGCCAATTCCACAAGAACAACCTTAGCGAAAGCCTTCTCAAAGGGAAAGATGTAACTCTGTGAGATGAATTAACAGAACACAGAGCAGTTTCTCAGAAAGCTTCTTTCCAGTTTTGAACGGAAGATATTTCCTTTTTCACCATAGCCCTCTATGGGCTACCAAATATCCCTTTGCCAGTTCCACAAGAAGAGCCTTAGCGAAAGGCTTCTTGAAGGGAAAGATGTAACTCTGTGAGATGAATTAACAGAACACAGAGCAGTTTCTCAGAAAGCTTATTTCCAGTTTTGAACGGAAGACATTTCCTTTTTCACCATAGCCCTCTACGGGCTTCCAAATATCCCTTTGCCAATTCCACAAGAACAGCCTTAGCGAAAGGCTTCTTGAAGGGAAAGATGTAACTCTGTGAGATGAATTAACAGAACACAGAGCAGTTTCTCAGAAAGCTTCTTTCCAGTTTTGAACGGAAGATATTTCCTTTTTCACCATAGCCCTCTATGGGCTTCCAAATATCCCATTGCCAATTCCACAAGAACAGCCTTAGCGAAAGGCTTCTTGAAGGGAAAGTTGTAACTCTGTGAGATGAATTAACAGAACACACAGCAGTTTCTCAGAAAGCTTCTTTCCAATTTTGAACGGAAGATATTTCCTTTTTCACCATAGCCCTCTATGGGATTCCAAATATCCCTTTGCCAATTCCACAAGAACAACCTTAGCGAAAGGCTTCTTGAAGGGAAAGATGTAACTCTGTGAGATGAATTAGCAGAACACAGAGCAGTTTCTCAGAAAGCTTCTTTCCAGTTTTGAACGGAAGATATTTCCTTTTTCACCATAGCCCTCTATGGGATTCCAAATATCCCTTTGCCAATTCCACAAGAACAGCCTTAGCGAAAGGTTTCTTGAAGGGAAAGATGTAACTCTGTGAGATGAATTAACAGAACACAGAGCAGTTTCTCAGAAAGCTTCTTTCAAGTTTTGAATGGAAGATATTTCCTTTTTCACCATAGCCCTCTAGGGGCTTCCAAATATCCCTTTGCCAATTCCACAAGAACAACCTTAGCGAAAGCCTTCTCGAAGGGAAAGATGTAACTCTGTGAGATGAATTAACAGAACACAGAGCAGTTTCTCAGAAAGCTTCTTTCCAGTTTTGAACGGAAGATATTTCCTTTTTCACCATAGCCCTCTATGGGCTACCAAATATCCCTTTGCCAGTTCCACAAGAACAGCCTTAGCGAAAGGCTTCTTGAAGGGAAAGATGTAACTCTGTGAGATGAATTAACAGAACACAGAGCAGTTTCTCAGAAAGCTTATTTCCAGTTTTGAACGGAAGACATTTCCTTTTTCACCATAGCCCTCTATGGGCTTCCAAATATCCCTTTGCCAATTCCACAAGAACAGCCTTAGCGAAAGGCTTCTTGAAGGGAAAGATGTAACTCTGTGAGATGAATTAACAGAACACAGAGCAGTTTCTCAGAAAGCTTCTTTCCAGTTTTGAACGGAAGATATTTCCTTTTTCACCATAGCCCTCTATGGGCTTCCAAATATCCCATTGCCAATTCCACAAGAACAGCCTTAGCGAAAGGCTTCTTGAAGGGAAAGTTGTAACTCTGTGAGATGAATTAACAGAACACACAGCAGTTTCTCAGAAAGCTTCTTTCCAATTTTGAACGGAAGATATTTCCTTTTTCACCATAGCCCTCTATGGGCTTCCAAATATCCCTTTGCCAATTCCACAAGAACAACCTTAGCGAAAGGCTTCTTGAAGGGAAAGATGTAACTCTGTGAGATGAATTAGCAGAACACAGAGCAGTTTCTCAGAAAGCTTCTTTCCAGTTTTGAACGGAAGATATTTCCTTTTTCACCATAACCCTCTATGGGCTTCCAAATATCCCTTTGACAATTCCACAAGAACAGCCTTAGTGAAAGGTTCTTGACGGGAAAGATGTAACTCTGTGAGATGAATTAACAGAACACAGAGCAGTTTCTCAGAAAGCTTCTTTACAGTTTTGACCGGAAGATATTTCCTTTTTCACCATAGCCCTCTATGGGCTTCCAAATATCCCTTTGCCAATTCCACAAGAGCAGCCTTAGCGAAAGACTTCTTGAAGGGAAAGATGTAACTCTGTGAGATGAATTAACAGAACACAGAGCAGTTTCTCAGAAAGCTTCTTTCCAGTTTTGAACGGAAGATATTTCCTTTTTCAACATAGCCCTCTATGGGCTTCCAAATATCCCTTTGCCAATTCCACAAGAACAGCCTTGGCGAAAGGCTTCTTGAAGGGAAAGATGTAACTCTGTGAGATGAATTAACAGAACATAGAACAGTTTCTCAGAAAGCTTCTTTCCAGTTTTGAACGGAAGATATTTCCTTTTTCATCATAGCCCTCTATGGGCTTCCAAATATCACTTTGCCAATTCCACAAGAACAGCCTTAGCGAAAGGCTTCTTGAAGGGAAAGATGTAACTCTGTGAGATGAATTAACAGAACATAGAAGAGTTTCTCAGAAAGCTTCTTTCCAGTTTTGACCGGAAGGTATTTCCTTTTTCACCATAGCCCTCTATGGGCTTCCAAATATCCCTTTGCCAATTCCACAAGAACAGCCTTAGCGAAAGGCTTCTTGAAGGGAAAGATGTAATTCTGTGAGATGAATTAAGAGAACACAGAGCAGTTTCTCAGAAAGCTTCTTTCCAGTTTTGAACGGAAGATATTTCCTTTTTCACCATAGCCCTCTAAGGGCTTCCAAATATCCCTTTGCCAATTCCACAAGAACAGCCTTAGCGAAAGGCTTCTTGAAGGGAAAGATGTAACTCTGTGAGATGAATTAACAGAACATAGAAGAGTTTCTCAGAAAGCTTCTTTCCAGTTTTGACCGGAAGATATTTCCTTTTTCACCATAGCCCTCTATGGGCTTCCAAATATCCCTTTGCCAATTCCACAAGAACAGCCTTAGCGAAAGGCTTCTTGAAGGGAAAGATGTAATTCTGTGAGATGAATTAACAGAACACAGAGCAGTTTCTCAGAAAGCTTCTTTCCAGTTTTGAACGGAAGATATTTCCTTTTTCACCATAGCCCTCTAGGGGCTTCCAAATATCCCTTTGCCAATTCCACAAGAACAACCTTAGCGAAAGGCTTCTTGAAGCAAAAGATGTAACTCTGTGAGATGAATTAACAGAACACAGAGCAGTTTCTCAGAAAGCTTCTTTCCAGTTTTGAACGGAAGATATTTCCTTTTTCACCATAGCCCTCTATGGGCTTCCAAATATCCCTTTTCCAATTCCACGAGAACAGCCTTAGCGAAAGGCTTCCTGAAGGGAAAGATGTAACACTGTGAGATGAATTAACAGAACACAGAGCAGTTTCTCAGAAAGCTTCTTTCCAGTTTTGAACGGAAGATATTTCCTTTTTCACCATAGCCTTCTATGGTCTTCCAAATATCCCTTTGCCAATTCCACAAGAACAGCCTTAGCGAAAGGCATCCTGAAGGGAAAGATGTAACTCTGTGAGATGAATTAACAGAACACAGAGCAGTTTCTCAGAAAGCTTCTTTCCAGTTTTGAACGGAAGATATTTCCTTTTTCACCATAGCCCTCTATGGGCTTCCAAATATCCCTTTGCCAATTCCACAAGAACAGCCTTAGCGAAAGGTTTCTTGAAGGGAAAGATGTAACTCTGTGAGATGAATTAACAGAACACAGAGCAGTTTCTCAGAAAGCTTCTTTCCAGTTTTGAACGGAAGATATTTCCTTTTTCACCTTAGCCCTCTATGGGCTTCCAAATATCCCTTTGCCAATTCCACAAGAACAACCTTAACGAAAGGCTTCTTGAAGGGAAAGATGTAACTCTGTGAGATGAATTAACAGAACACAGAGCAGTTTCTCAGAAAGTTTCTTTCCAGTTTTGAACGGAAGATATTTCCTTTTTCACCATAGCCCTCTAAGGGCTTCCAAATATCCCTTTGCCAATTCCACAAGAACAGCCTTAGCGAAAGGTTTCTTGAAGGGAAAGATGTAACTCTGTGAGATGAATTAACAGAACACAGAGCAGTTTCTCAGAAAGCTTCTTTCCAGTTTTGAACGGAAGATATTTTCTTTTTCACCATAGCCTTCTATGGGCTTCCAAATATCCCTTTGCCAATTCCACAAGAACAGCCTTAGCGAAAGGCTTCTTGAAGTTAAAGATGTAACTCTGTGAGATGAATTAACAGAACACAGAGCAGTTTCTCAGAAAGCTTCTTTCCAGTTTTGAACGGAAGATATTTCCTTTTTCACCATAGCCCTCTATGGGCTTCCAAATATCCCTTTGCCAATTCCACAAGAACAGTCTTAGCGAAAGGTTTCTTGAAGGGAAAGATGTAACTCTGTGAGATGAATTAACAGAACACAGAGCAGTTTCTCAGAAAGCTTCTTTCCAGTTTTGAACGGAAGATATTTTCTTTTTCACCATAGCCTTCTATGGGCTTCCAAATATCCCTTTGCCAATTCCACAAGAACAGCCTTAGCGAAAGGCTTCTTGAAGTTAAAGATGTAATTCTGTGAGATGAATTAACAGAACACAGAGCAGTTTCTCAGAAAGCTTCTTTCCAGTTTTGAAAGGAAGATATTTCCTTTTTCACCATAGCCCTCTATGAGCTTCCAAATATCCCTTTGCCAATTCCCCAAGAACAGCCTAAGAGAAAGGCTTCTTGAAGGGAAAGATGTAACTCTGTGAGATGAATTAACAGAACACACAGCAGTTTCTCAGAAAGCTTCTTTCCAATTTTGAACGGAAGATATTTCCTTTTTCACCATAGCCCTCTATGGGATTCCAAATATCCCTTTGCCAATTCCACAAGAACAACCTTAGCGAAAGGCTTCTTGAAGGGAAAGATGTAACTCTGTGAGATGAATTAGCAGAACACAGAGCAGTTTCTCAGAAAGCTTCTTTCCAGTTTTGAACGGAAGATATTTCCTTTTTCACCATAGCCCTCTATGGGATTCCAAATATCCCTTTGCCAATTCCACAAGAACAGCCTTAGCGAAAGGTTTCTTGAAGGGAAAGATGTAACTCTGTGAGATGAATTAACAGAACACAGAGCAGTTTCTCAGAAAGCTTCTTTCAAGTTTTGAACGGAAGATATTTCCTTTTTCACCATAGCCCTCTAGGGGCTTCCAAATATCCCTTTGCCAATTCCACAAGAACAACCTTAGCGAAAGCCTTCTCGAAGGGAAAGATGTAACTCTGTGAGATGAATTAACAGAACACAGAGCAGTTTCTCAGAAAGCTTCTTTCCAGTTTTGAACGGAAGATATTTCCTTTTTCACCATAGCCCTCTATGGGCTACCAAATATCCCTTTGCCAGTTCCACAAGAACAGCCTTAGCGAAAGGCTTCTTGAAGGGAAAGATGTAACTCTGTGAGATGAATTAACAGAACACAGAGCAGTTTCTCAGAAAGCTTCTTTCCAGTTTTGAACGGAAGACATTTCCTTTTTCACCATAGCCCTCTATGGGCTTCCAAATATCCCTTTGCCAATTCCACAAGAACAGCCTTAGCGAAAGGCTTCTTGAAGGGAAAGATGTAACTCTGTGAGATGAATTAACAGAACACAGAGCAGTTTCTCAGAAAGCTTCTTTCCAGTTTTGAACGGAAGATATTTCCTTTTTCACCATAGCCCTCTATGGGCTTCCAAATATCCCATTGCCAATTCCACAAGAACAGCCTTAGCGAAAGGCTTCTTGAAGGGAAAGTTGTAACTCTGTGAGATGAATTAACAGAACACACAGCAGTTTCTCAGAAAGCTTCTTTCCAATTTTGAACGGAAGATATTTCCTTTTTCACCATAGCCCTCTATGGGCTTCCAAATATCCCTTTGCCAATTCCACAAGAACAACCTTAGCGAAAGGCTTCTTGAAGGGAAAGATGTAACTCTGTGAGATGAATTAGCAGAACACAGAGCAGTTTCTCAGAAAGCTTCTTTCCAGTTTTGAACGGAAGATATTTCCTTTTTCACCATAACCCTCTATGGGCTTCCAAATATCCCTTTGACAATTCCACAAGAACAGCCTTAGTGAAAGGTTCTTGACGGGAAAGATGTAACTCTGTGAGATGAATTAACAGAACACAGAGCAGTTTCTCAGAAAGCTTCTTTACAGTTTTGACCGGAAGATATTTCCTTTTTCACCATAGCCCTCTATGGGCTTCCAAATATCCCTTTGCCAATTCCACAAGAGCAGCCTTAGCGAAAGACTTCTTGAAGGGAAAGATGTAACTCTGTGAGATGAATTAACAGAACACAGAGCAGTTTCTCAGAAAGCTTCTTTCCAGTTTTGAACGGAAGATATTTCCTTTTTCAACATAGCCCTCTATGGGCTTCCAAATATCCCTTTGCCAATTCCACAAGAACAGCCTTGGCGAAAGGCTTCTTGAAGGGAAAGATGTAACTCTGTGAGATGAATTAACAGAACATAGAACAGTTTCTCAGAAAGCTTCTTTCCAGTTTTGAACGGAAGATATTTCCTTTTTCATCATAGCCCTCTATGGGCTTCCAAATATCCCTTTGCCAATTCCACAAGAACAGCCTTAGCGAAAGGCTTCTTGAAGGGAAAGATGTAACTCTGTGAGATGAATTAACAGAACATAGAAGAGTTTCTCAGAAAGCTTCTTTCCAGTTTTGACCGGAAGGTATTTCCTTTTTCACCATAGCCCTCTATGGGCTTCCAAATATCCCTTTGCCAATTCCACAAGAACAGCCTTAGCGAAAGGCTTCTTGAAGGGAAAGATGTAATTCTGTGAGATGAATTAACAGAACACAGAGCAGTTTCTCAGAAAGCTTCTTTCCAGTTTTGAACGGAAGATATTTCCTTTTTCACCATAGCCCTCTAAGGGCTTCCAAATATCCCTTTGCCAATTCCACAAGAACAGCCTTAGCGAAAGGCTTCTTGAAGGGAAAGATGTAACTCTGTGAGATGAATTAACAGAACATAGAAGAGTTTCTCAGAAAGCTTCTTTCCAGTTTTGACCGGAAGATATTTCCTTTTTCACCATAGCCCTCTATGGGCTTCCAAATATCCCTTTGCCAATTCCACAAGAACAGCCTTAGCGAAAGGCTTCTTGAAGGGAAAGATGTAATTCTGTGAGATGAATTAACAGAACACAGAGCAGTTTCTCAGAAAGCTTCTTTCCAGTTTTGAACGGAAGATATTTCCTTTTTCACCATAGCCCTCTATGGGCTTCCAAATATCCCTTTTCCAATTCCACGAGAACAGCCTTAGCGAAAGGCTTCCTGAAGGGAAAGATGTAACACTGTGAGATGAATTAACAGAACACAGAGCAGTTTCTCAGAAAGCTTCTTTCCAGTTTTGAACGGAAGATATTTCCTTTTTCACCATAGCCTTCTATGGTCTTCCAAATATCCCTTTGCCAATTCCACAAGAACAGCCTTAGCGAAAGGCATCTTGAAGGGAAAGATGTAACTCTGTGAGATGAATTAACAGAACACAGAGCAGTTTCTCAGAAAGCTTCTTTCCAGTTTTGAACGGAAGATATTTCCTTTTTCACCATAGCCCTCTATGGGCTTCCAAATATCCCTTTGCCAATTCCACAAGAACAGCCTTAGCGAAAGGTTTCTTGAAGGGAAAGATGTAACTCTGTGAGATGAATTAACAGAACACAGAGCAGTTTCTCAGAAAGCTTCTTTCCAGTTTTGAACGGAAGATATTTCCTTTTTCACCTTAGCCCTCTATGGGCTTCCAAATATCCCTTTGCCAATTCCACAAGAACAGCCTTAGCGAAAGGTTTCTTGAAGGGAAAGATGTAACTCTGTGAGAGAATTAACAGAACATAGAACAGTTTCTCAGAAAGCTTCTTTCCAGTTTTGAACGGAAGATATTTCCTTTTTCACCATAGCCCTCTATCGGCTTCCAAATATCCCTTTGCCAATTCCCCAAGAACAGCCTTAGCGAAAGGCTTCTTGAAGTTAAAGATGTAACTCTGTGAGATGAATTACCAGAACACAGAGCAGTTTCTCAGAAAGCTTCTTTCCAGTTTTGAACGGAAGATATTTCCTTTTTCACCATAGCCCTCTATGGGCTTCCAAATATCCCTTTGCCAATTCCACAAAAACAGCCTTAGCGAAAGGCTTCTTGAAGTTAAAGATGTAAGTCTGTGAGATGAATTAACAGAACACAGAGCAGTTTCTCAGAAAGCTTCTTTCCAGTTTTGAACGGAAGGTATTTCCTTTTTAACCATAGCCCTCCATGGGCTTCCAAATATCCCTTTGCCAATTCCACAAGAAGAGCCTTAGCGAAAGGCTTCTTGAAGGGAAAGATGTAATTCTGTGAGATGAATTAAAAGAACACAGAGCAGTTTCTCAGAAAGCTTCTTTACAGTTTAGAACGGAAGATATTTCCTTTTCACCATAGCCCTCTATGGGCTTCCAAATATCCCTTTGCCAATTCCACAAGAACAGCCTTAGCGAAAGGCTTCTTGAAGGGAAAGATGTAACTCTGTGAGATGAATTAACAGAACACAGAACAGTTTCTCAGAAAGCTTCTTTCCAGTTTTGAAGGGAAGATATTTCCTTTTTCACCGTAGCCCTCTATGGGCTTCCAAATATCCCTTTGCCAATTCCACAAGAACAGCCTTAGAGAAAGGCTTCTTCAAGGGAAAGATGTAACTCTGTGAGATGAATTAACAGAACACAGAGCAGTTTCTCAGAAAGCTTCTTTCCAGTTTTGAACGGAAGATATTTCCTTTTTCAACATAGCCCTCTATGGGCTTCCAAATATCCCTTTGCCAATTCCACAAGAACAGCCTTAGCGAAAGGCTTCTTGAAGGGAAAGATGTAACTCTGTGAGATGAATTAACAGAACATAGAACAGTTTCTCAGAAAGCTTCTTTCCAGTTTTGAACGGAAGATATTTCCTTTTTCACCATAGCCCTCTAGGGGCTTCCAAATATCCCTTTGCCAATTCCACAAGAACAACCTTAACGAAAGGCTTCTTGAAGGGAAAGATGTAACTCTGTGAGATGAATTAACAGAACACAGAGCAGTTTCTCAGAAAGTTTCTTTCCAGTTTTGAACGGAAGATATTTCCTTTTTCACCATAGCCCTCTAAGGGCTTCCAAATATCCCTTTGCCAATTCCACAAGAACAGCCTTAGCGAAAGGTTTCTTGAAGGGAAAGATGTAACTCTGTGAGATGAATTAACAGAACACAGAGCAGTTTCTCAGAAAGCTTCTTTCCAGTTTTGAACGGAAGATATTTTCTTTTTCACCATAGCCTTCTATGGGCTTCCAAATATCCCTTTGCCAATTCCACAAGAACAGCCTTAGCGAAAGGCTTCTTGAAGTTAAAGATGTAACTCTGTGAGATGAATTAACAGAACACAGAGCAGTTTCTCAGAAAGCTTCTTTCCAGTTTTGAACGGAAGATATTTCCTTTTTCACCATAGCCCTCTATGGGCTTCCAAATATCCCTTTGCCAATTCCACAAGAACAGTCTTAGCGAAAGGTTTCTTGAAGGGAAAGATGTAACTCTGTGAGATGAATTAACAGAACACAGAGCAGTTTCTCAGAAAGCTTCTTTCCAGTTTTGAACGGAAGATATTTTCTTTTTCACCATAGCCTTCTATGGGCTTCCAAATATCCCTTTGCCAATTCCACAAGAACAGCCTTAGCGAAAGGCTTCTTGAAGTTAAAGATGTAATTCTGTGAGATGAATTAACAGAACACAGAGCAGTTTCTCAGAAAGCTTCTTTCCAGTTTTGAAAGGAAGATATTTCCTTTTTCACCATAGCCCTCTATGAGCTTCCAAATATCCCTTTGCCAATTCCCCAAGAACAGCCTAAGAGAAAGGCTTCTTGAAGGGAAAGATGTAACTCTGTGAGATGAATTAACAGAACACAGAGCAGTTTCTCAGAAAGCTTCTTTCCAGTTTTGAACGGAAGATATTTCCTTTTTCACCACAGCCCTCTATGGGCTTCCAAATATCCCTTTGCCAATTCCACAAGAACAGCCTTAGCGAAAGGCTTCTTGAAGGGAAAGATGTAACTCTGTGAGATGAATTAACAGAACACAGAGCAGTTTCTCAGAAAGCTTCTTTCCAGTTTTGAACGGAAGATATTTCCTTTTTCACCATAGCCTTCTATGGTCTTCCAAATATACCTTTGCCAATTCCACAAGAACAGCCTTAGCGAAAGGCATCTTGAAGGGAAAGATGTAACTCTGTGAGATGAATTAACAGAACACAGAGCAGTTTCTCAGAAAGCTTCTTTCCAGTTTTGAACGGAAGATATTTCCTTTTTCACCATAGCCCTCTATGGGCTTCCAAATATCCCTTTACCAATTCCACAACAACAGCCTTAGCGAAAGGTTTCTTGAAGGGAAAGATGTAACTCTGTGAGATGAATTAACAGAACACAGAGCAGTTTCTCTGAAAGCTTCTTTCCAGTTTTGAACGGAAGATATTTCCTTTATCACCATGGCCCTCTATGGGCTTCCAAATATCCCTTTGCCAATTCCACAAGAACAGCCTTAGCCAAAGGCTTCTTGAAGGGAAAGATGTAACTCTGTGAGATGAATTAACAGAACATAGAACAGTTTCTCAGAAAGCTTCTTTCCAGTTTTGAACGGAAGATATTTCCTTTTTCACCATACCCCTCTATGGGCTTCCAAATATCCCTTTGCCAATTCCACAAGAACAGCCTTAGCGAAAGGCTTCTTGAAGGGAAAGATGTAACTCTGTGAGATGAATTAACAGAACACAGAGCAGTTTCTCAGAAAGCTTCTTTCCAGTTTTGAACGGAAGATATTTCCTTTTTCACCATAGCCCTCTATGGGCTTCCAAATATCCCTTTGCCAATTCCACAAGAACAGCCTTAGCGAAAGGTTTCTTGAAGGGAAAGATGTAACTCTGTGAGATGAATTAACAGAACACAGAGCAGTTTCTCAGAAAGCTTCTTTCCAGTTTTGAACGGAAGATATTTTCTTTTTCACCATAGCCTTCTATGGGCTTCCAAATATCCCTTTGCCAATTCCACAAGAACAGCCTTAGCGAAAGGCTTCTTGAAGTTAAAGATGTAATTCTGTGAGATGAATTAACAGAACACAGAGCAGTTTCTCAGAAAGCTTCTTTCCAGTTTTGAAAGGAAGATATTTCCTTTTTCACCATAGCCCTCTATGGGCTTCCAAATATCCCTTTGCCAATTCCCCAAGAACAGCCTAAGCGAAAGGCTTCTTGAAGGGAAAGATGTAACTCTGTGAGATGAATTAACAGAACACAGAGCAGTTTCTCAGAAAGCTTCTTTCCAGTTTTGAACGGAAGATAATTCCTTTTTCACCACAGCCCTCTATGGGCTTCCAAATATCCCTTTGCCAATTCCACAAGAACAGCCTTAGCGAAAGGCTTCTTGAAGGGAAAGATGTAACTCTGTGAGATGAATTAACAGAACATAGAAGAGTTTCTCAGAAAGCTTCTTTCCAGTTTTGACCGGAAGATATTTCCTTTTTCACCATAGCCCTCTATGGGCTTCCAAATATCCCTTTGCCAATTCCACAAGAACAGCCTTAGCGAAAGGCTTCTTGAAGGGAAAGATATAATTCTGTGAGATGAATTAACAGAACACAGAGCAGTTTCTCAGAAAGCTTCTTTCCAGTTTTGAACGGAAGATATTTCCTTTTTCACCATAGCCCTCTAGGGGCTTCCAAATATCCCTTTGCCAATTCCACAAGAACAACCTTAGCGAAAGGCTTCTTGAAGGAAAAGATGTAACTCTGTGAGATGAATTAACAGAACACAGAGCAGTTTCTCAGAAAGCTTATTTCCAGTTTTGAACGGAAGATATTTCCTTTTTCACCATAGCCCTCTATGGGCTTCCAAATATCCCTTTTCCAATTCCACAAGAACAGCCTTAGCGAAAGGCTTCCTGAAGGGAAAGATGTAATACTGTGAGATGAATTAACAGAACACAGAGCAGTTTCTCAGAAAGCTTCTTTCCAGTTTTGAAAGGAAGATATTTCCTTTTTCACCATAGCCTTCTATGGTCTTCCAAATATCCCTTTGCCAATTCCACAAGAACAGCCTTAGCGAAAGGCATCTTGAAGGGAAAGATGTAACTCTGTGAGATGAATTAACAGAACACAGAGCAGTTTCTCAGAAAGCTTCTTTCCAGTTTTGAACGGAAGATACTTCCTTTTTCACCATAGCCCTCTATGGGCTTCCAAATATCCCTTTGCCAATTCCACAAGAACAGCCTTAGCGAAAGGTTTCTTGAAGGGAAAGATGTAACTCTGTGAGATGAATTAACAGAACACAGAGCAGTTTCTCAGAAAGCTTCTTTCCAGTTTTGAACGGAAGATATTTCCTTTTTCACCTTAGCCCTCTATGGGCTTCCAAATATCCCTTTGCCAATTCCACAAGAACAGCCTTAGCGAAAGGCTTCTTGAAGGGAAAGATGTAACTCTGTGAGAGAATTAACAGAACATAGAACAGTTTCTCAGAAAGCTTCTTTCCAGTTTTGAACGGAAGATATTTCCTTTTTCACCATAGCCCTCTATCGGCTTCCAAATATCCCTTTGCCAATTCCCCAAGAACAGCCTTAGCGAAAGGCTTCTTGAAGTTAAAGATGTAACTCTGTGAGATGAATTACCAGAACACAGAGCAGTTTCTCAGAAAGCTTCTTTCCAGTTTTGAACGGAAGATATTTCCTTTTTCACCATAGCCCTCTATGGGCTTCCAAATATCCCTTTGCCAATTCCACAAAAACAGCCTTAGCGAAAGGCTTCTTGAAGTTAAAGATGTAAGTCTGTGAGATGAATTAACAGAACACAGAGCAGTTTCTCAGAAAGCTTCTTTCCAGTTTTGAACGGAAGGCATTTCCTTTTTAACCATAGCCCTCCATGGGCTTCCAAATATCCCTTTGCCAATTCCACAAGAAGAGCCTTAGCGAAAGGCTTCTTGAAGGGAAAGATGTAATTCTGTGAGATGAATTAAAAGAACACAGAGCAGTTTCTCAGAAAGCTTCTTTACAGTTTAGAACGGAAGATATTTCCTTTTCACCATAGCCCTCTATGGGCTTCCAAATATCCCTTTGCCAATTCCACAAGAACAGCCTTAGCGAAAGGCTTCTTGAAGGGAAAGATGTAACTCTGTGAGATGAATTAACAGAACATAGAAGAGTTTCTCAGAAAGCTTCTTTCCAGTTTTGACCGGAAGATATTTCCTTTTTCACCATAGCCCTCTATGGGCTTCCAAATATCCCTTTGCCAATTCCACAAGAACAGCCTTAGCGAAAGGCTTCTTGAAGGGAAAGATGTAATTCTGTGAGATGAATTAACAGAACACAGAGCAGTTTGTCAGAAAGCTTCTTTCCAGTTTTGAACGGAAGATATTTCCTTTTTCACCATAGCCCTCTAGGGGCTTCCAAATATCCCTTTGCCCATTCCACAAGAACAACCTTAGCGAAAGGCTTCTTGAAGGAAAAGATGTAACTCTGTGAGATGAATTAACAGAACACAGAGCAGTTTCTCAGAAAACTTCTTTCCAGTTTTGAACGGAAGATATTTCCTTTTTCACCATAGCCCTCTATGGGCTTCCAAATATCCCTTTTCCAATTCCACAAGAACAGCCTTAGCGAAAGGCTTCCTGAAGGTAAAGATGTAACACTGTGAGATGAATTAACAGAACACAGAGCAGTTTCTCAGAAAGCTTCTTTCCAGTTTTGAACGGAAGATATTTCCTTTTTCACCATAGCCTTCTATGGTCTTCCAAATATCCCTTTGCCAATTCCCCAAGAACAGCCTTAGCGAAAGGCATCTTGAAGGGAAAGATGTAACTCTGTGAGATGAATTAACAGAACACAGAGCAGTTTCTCAGAAAGCTTCTTTCCAGTTTTGAACGGAAGATATTTCCTTTTTCACCATAGCCCTCTATGGGCTTCCAAATATCCCTTTGCCAATTCCACAAGAACAGCCTTAGCGAAAGGCATCTTGAAGGGAAAGATGTAACTCTGTGAGATGAATTAACAGAACACACAGCAGTTTCTCAGAAAGCTTCTTTCCAGTTTTGAACGGAAGATATTTCCTTTTTCACCATAGCCCTCTATGGGCTTCCAAATATCCCTTTGCCAATTCCACAAGAACACCTTAGCGAAAGGCTACTTGAAGGTAAAGATGTAACTCTGTGAGATGAATTAACAGTACACAGAGCAGTTTCTCAGAAAGCTTCTTTCCAGTTTTGAACGGAAGATATTTTCTTTTTCACCATAGCCCTCTATGGGCTTCCAAATATCCCTTTGCCAATTCCACAAGAACAGCCTTAGCGAAAGGCTTCTTGAAGTTAAAGATGTAACTCTGTGAGATGAATTAACAGAACACAGAGCAGTTTCTCAGAAAGCTGTTTTCCAGTTTTGAACGGAAGATATTTCCTTTTTCACCATAGCCCTCTATGCGCTTCCAAATATCCATTTGCCAATTCCACAAGAACAGCCTAAGCGAAAGGCTTCTTGAAGGGAAAGATGTAACTCTGTGAGATGAATTAACAGAACACAGAGCAGTTTCTCAGAAAGCTTCTTTCCAGTTTTGAACGGAAGATATTTCCTTTTTCACCATAGCCCTCTATGGGCTTCCAAATATCCCTTTGCCAATTCCACAAGAACAGCCTTAGCGAAAGGCTTGTTGAAGGGAAAGATGTAACTCTGTGAGATGAATTAACAGAACATAGAACAGTTTCTCAGAAAGCTTCTTTCCAGTTTTGAACGGAAGATATTTCCTTTTTCACCATAGCCCTCTATGGGCTTCCAAATATCCCTTTGCCAATTCCACAAGAACAACCTTAGCGAAAGGCTTCTTGAAGGGAAAGATGTAACTCTGTGAGATGAATTAACAGAACACAGAGCAGTTTCTCAGAAAGCTTCTTTCCAGTTTTGAACGGAAGATATTTCCTTTTTCACCATAGCCCTCTATGGGATTCCAAATATCCCTTTGCCAATTCCACAAGAACAGCCTTAGCGAAAGGTTTCTTGAAGGGAAAGATGTAACACTGTGAGATGAATTAACAGAACACAGAGCAGTTTCTCAGAAAGCTTCCTTCAAGTTTTGAACGGAAGATATTTCCTTTTTCACCATAGCCCTCTAGGGGCTTCCAAATATCCCTTTGCCAATTCCACAAGAACAACCTTAGCGAAAGCCTTCTCGAAGGGAAAGATGTAACTCTGTGAGATGAATTAACAGAACACAGAGCAGTTTCTCAGAAAGCTTCTTTCCAGTTTTGAACGGAAGATATTTCCTTTTTCACCATAGCCCTCTATGGGCTACCAAATATCCCTTTGCCAGTTCCACAAGAAGAGCCTTAGCGAAAGGCTTCTTGAAGGGAAAGATGTAACTCTGTGAGATGAATTAACAGAACACAGAGCAGTTTCTCAGAAAGCTTATTTCCAGTTTTGAACGGAAGACATTTCCTTTTTCACCATAGCCCTCTATGGGCTTCCAAATATCCCTTTGCCAATTCCACAAGAACAGCCTTAGCGAAAGGCTTCTTGAAGGGAAAGATGTAACTCTGTGAGATGAATTAACAGAACACAGAGCAGTTTCTCAGAAAGCTTCTTTCCAGTTTTGAACGGAAGATATTTCCTTTTTCACCATAGCCCTCTATGGGCTTCCAAATATCCCATTGCCAATTCCACAAGAACAGCCTTAGCGAAAGGCTTCTTGAAGGGAAAGTTGTAACTCTGTGAGATGAATTAACAGAACACACAGCAGTTTCTCAGAAAGCTTCTTTCCAATTTTGAACGGAAGATATTTCCTTTTTCACCATAGCCCTCTATGGGATTCCAAATATCCCTTTGCCAATTCCACAAGAACAACCTTAGCGAAAGGCTTCTTGAAGGGAAAGATGTAACTCTGTGAGATGAATTAGCAGAACACAGAGCAGTTTCTCAGAAAGCTTCTTTCCAGTTTTGAACGGAAGATATTTCCTTTTTCACCATAGCCCTCTATGGGATTCCAAATATCCCTTTGCCAATTCCACAAGAACAGCCTTAGCGAAAGGTTTCTTGAAGGGAAAGATGTAACTCTGTGAGATGAATTAACAGAACACAGAGCAGTTTCTCAGAAAGCTTCTTTCAAGTTTTGAACGGAAGATATTTCCTTTTTCACCATAGCCCTCTAGGGGCTTCCAAATATCCCTTTGCCAATTCCACAAGAACAACCTTAGCGAAAGCCTTCTCGAAGGGAAAGATGTAACTCTGTGAGATGAATTAACAGAACACAGAGCAGTTTCTCAGAAAGCTTCTTTCCAGTTTTGAACGGAAGATATTTCCTTTTTCACCATAGCCCTCTATGGGCTACCAAATATCCCTTTGCCAGTTCCACAAGAACAGCCTTAGCGAAAGGCTTCTTGAAGGGAAAGATGTAACTCTGTGAGATGAATTAACAGAACACAGAGCAGTTTCTCAGAAAGCTTATTTCCAGTTTTGAACGGAAGACATTTCCTTTTTCACCATAGCCCTCTATGGGCTTCCAAATATCCCTTTGCCAATTCCACAAGAACAGCCTTAGCGAAAGGCTTCTTGAAGGGAAAGATGTAACTCTGTGAGATGAATTAACAGAACACAGAGCAGTTTCTCAGAAAGCTTCTTTCCAGTTTTGAACGGAAGATATTTCCTTTTTCACCATAGCCCTCTATGGGCTTCCAAATATCCCATTGCCAATTCCACAAGAACAGCCTTAGCGAAAGGCTTCTTGAAGGGAAAGTTGTAACTCTGTGAGATGAATTAACAGAACACACAGCAGTTTCTCAGAAAGCTTCTTTCCAATTTTGAACGGAAGATATTTCCTTTTTCACCATAGCCCTCTATGGGCTTCCAAATATCCCTTTGCCAATTCCACAAGAACAACCTTAGCGAAAGGCTTCTTGAAGGGAAAGATGTAACTCTGTGAGATGAATTAGCAGAACACAGAGCAGTTTCTCAGAAAGCTTCTTTCCAGTTTTGAACGGAAGATATTTCCTTTTTCACCATAACCCTCTATGGGCTTCCAAATATCCCTTTGACAATTCCACAAGAACAGCCTTAGTGAAAGGTTCTTGACGGGAATGATGTAACTCTGTGAGATGAATTAACAGAACACAGAGCAGTTTCTCAGAAAGCTTCTTTACAGTTTTGACCGGAAGATATTTCCTTTTTCACCATAGCCCTCTATGGGCTTCCAAATATCCCTTTGCCAATTCCACAAGAGCAGCCTTAGCGAAAGACTTCTTGAAGGGAAAGATGTAACTCTGTGAGATGAATTAACAGAACACAGAGCAGTTTCTCAGAAAGCTTCTTTCCAGTTTTGAACGGAAGATATTTCCTTTTTCAACATAGCCCTCTATGGGCTTCCAAATATCCCTTTGCCAATTCCACAAGAACAGCCTTGGCGAAAGGCTTCTTGAAGGGAAAGATGTAACTCTGTGAGATGAATTAACAGAACATAGAACAGTTTCTCAGAAAGCTTCTTTCCAGTTTTGAACGGAAGATATTTCCTTTTTCATCATAGCCCTCTATGGGCTTCCAAATATCCCTTTGCCAATTCCACAAGAACAGCCTTAGCGAAAGGCTTCTTGAAGGGAAAGATGTAACACTGTGAGATGAATTAACAGAACATAGAAGAGTTTCTCAGAAAGCTTCTTTCCAGTTTTGACCGGAAGATATTTCCTTTTTCACCATAGCCCTCTATGGGCTTCCAAATATCCCTTTGCCAATTCCACAAGAACAGCCTTAGCGAAAGGCTTCTTGAAGGGAAAGATGTAATTCTGTGAGATGAATTAACAGAACACAGAGCAGTTTCTCAGAAAGCTTCTTTCCAGTTTTGAACGGAAGATATTTCCTTTTTCACCATAGCCCTCTAGGGGCTTCCAAATATCCCTTTGCCAATTCCACAAGAACAACCTTAGCGAAAGGCTTCTTGAAGCAAAAGATGTAACTCTGTGAGATGAATTAACAGAACACAGAGCAGTTTCTCAGAAAGCTTCTTTCCAGTTTTGAACGGAAGATATTTCCTTTTTCACCATAGCCCTCTATGGGCTTCCAAATATCCCTTTTCCAATTCCACGAGAACAGCCTTAGCGAAAGGCTTCCTGAAGGGAAAGATGTAACACTGTGAGATGAATTAACAGAACACAGAGCAGTTTCTCAGAAAGCTTCTTTCCAGTTTTGAACGGAAGATATTTCCTTTTTCACCATAGCCTTCTATGGTCTTCCAAATATCCCTTTGCCAATTCCACAAGAACAGCCTTAGCGAAAGGCATCTTGAAGGGAAAGATGTAACTCTGTGAGATGAATTAACAGAACACAGAGCAGTTTCTCAGAAAGCTTCTTTCCAGTTTTGAACGGAAGATATTTCCTTTTTCACCATAGCCCTCTATGGGCTTCCAAATATCCCTTTGCCAATTCCACAAGAACAGCCTTAGCGAAAGGTTTCTTGAAGGGAAAGATGTAACTCTGTGAGATGAATTAACAGAACACAGAGCAGTTTCTCAGAAAGCTTCTTTCCAGTTTTGAACGGAAGATATTTCCTTTTTCACCTTAGCCCTCTATGGGCTTCCAAATATCCCTTTGCCAATTCCACAAGAACAGCCTTAGCGAAAGGTTTCTTGAAGGGAAAGATGTAACTCTGTGAGAGAATTAACAGAACATAGAACAGTTTCTCAGAAAGCTTCTTTCCAGTTTTGAACGGAAGATATTTCCTTTTTCACCATAGCCCTCTATCGGCTTCCAAATATCCCTTTGCCAATTCCCCAAGAACAGCCTTAGCGAAAGGCTTCTTGAAGTTAAAGATGTAACTCTGTGAGATGAATTACCAGAACACAGAGCAGTTTCTCAGAAAGCTTCTTTCCAGTTTTGAACGGAAGATATTTCCTTTTTCACCATAGCCCTCTATGGGCTTCCAAATATCCCTTTGCCAATTCCACAAAAACAGCCTTAGCGAAAGGCTTCTTGAAGTTAAAGATGTAAGTCTGTGAGATGAATTAACAGAACACAGAGCAGTTTCTCAGAAAGCTTCTTTCCAGTTTTGAACGGAAGGTATTTCCTTTTTAACCATAGCCCTCCATGGGCTTCCAAATATCCCTTTGCCAATTCCACAAGAAGAGCCTTAGCGAAAGGCTTCTTGAAGGGAAAGATGTAATTCTGTGAGATGAATTAAAAGAACACAGAGCAGTTTCTCAGAAAGCTTCTTTACAGTTTAGAACGGAAGATATTTCCTTTTCACCATAGCCCTCTATGGGCTTCCAAATATCCCTTTGCCAATTCCACAAGAACAGCCTTAGCGAAAGGCTTCTTGAAGGGAAAGATGTAACTCTGTGAGATGAATTAACAGAACACAGAACAGTTTCTCAGAAAGCTTCTTTCCAGTTTTGAAGGGAAGATATTTCCTTTTTCACCGTAGCCCTCTATGGGCTTCCAAATATCCCTTTGCCAATTCCACAAGAACAGCCTTAGAGAAAGGCTTCTTCAAGGGAAAGATGTAACTCTGTGAGATGAATTAACAGAACACAGAGCAGTTTCTCAGAAAGCTTCTTTCCAGTTTTGAACGTAAGATATTTCCTTTTTCAACATAGCCCTCTATGGGCTTCCAAATATCCCTTTGCCAATTCCACAAGAACAGCCTTAGCGAAAGGCTTCTTGAAGGGAAAGATGTAACTCTGTGAGATGAATTAACAGAACATAGAACAGTTTCTCAGAAAGCTTCTTTCCAGTTTTGAACGGAAGATATTTCCTTTTTCACCATAGCCCTCTATGGGCTTCCAAATATCCCTTTGCCAATTCCACAAGAACAACCTTAACGAAAGGCTTCTTGAAGGGAAAGATGTAACTCTGTGAGATGAATTAACAGAACACAGAGCAGTTTCTCAGAAAGTTTCTTTCCAGTTTTGAACGGAAGATATTTCCTTTTTCACCATAGCCCTCTAAGGGCTTCCAAATATCCCTTTGCCAATTCCACAAGAACAGCCTTAGCGAAAGGTTTCTTGAAGGGAAAGATGTAACTCTGTGAGATGAATTAACAGAACACAGAGCAGTTTCTCAGAAAGCTTCTTTCCAGTTTTGAACGGAAGATATTTTCTTTTTCACCATAGCCTTCTATGGGCTTCCAAATATCCCTTTGCCAATTCCACAAGAACAGCCTTAGCGAAAGGCTTCTTGAAGTTAAAGATGTAACTCTGTGAGATGAATTAACAGAACACAGAGCAGTTTCTCAGAAAGCTTCTTTCCAGTTTTGAACGGAAGATATTTCCTTTTTCACCATAGCCCTCTATGGGCTTCCAAATATCCCTTTGCCAATTCCACAAGAACAGTCTTAGCGAAAGGTTTCTTGAAGGGAAAGATGTAACTCTGTGAGATGAATTAACAGAACACAGAGCAGTTTCTCAGAAAGCTTCTTTCCAGTTTTGAACGGAAGATATTTTCTTTTTCACCATAGCCTTCTATGGGCTTCCAAATATCCCTTTGCCAATTCCACAAGAACAGCCTTAGCGAAAGGCTTCTTGAAGTTAAAGATGTAATTCTGTGAGATGAATTAACAGAACACAGAGCAGTTTCTCAGAAAGCTTCTTTCCAGTTTTGAACGGAAGATATTTCCTTTTTCACCATAGCCCTCTAAGGGCTTCCAAATATCCCTTTGCCAATTCCACAAGAACAGCCTTAGCGAAAGGCTTCTTGAAGGGAAAGATGTAACTCTGTGAGATGAATTAACAGAACATAGAAGAGTTTCTCAGAAAGCTTCTTTCCAGTTTTGACCGGAAGATATTTCCTTTTTCACCATAGCCCTCTATGGGCTTCCAAATATCCCTTTGCCAATTCCACAAGAACAGCCTTAGCGAAAGGCTTCTTGAAGGGAAAGATGTAATTCTGTGAGATGAATTAACAGAACACAGAGCAGTTTCTCAGAAAGCTTCTTTCCAGTTTTGAACGGAAGATATTTCCTTTTTCACCATAGCCCTCTATGGGCTTCCAAATATCCCTTTTCCAATTCCACGAGAACAGCCTTAGCGAAAGGCTTCCTGAAGGGAAAGATGTAACACTGTGAGATGAATTAACAGAACACAGAGCAGTTTCTCAGAAAGCTTCTTTCCAGTTTTGAACGGAAGATATTTCCTTTTTCACCATAGCCTTCTATGGTCTTCCAAATATCCCTTTGCCAATTCCACAAGAACAGCCTTAGCGAAAGGCATCTTGAAGGGAAAGATGTAACTCTGTGAGATGAATTAACAGAACACAGAGCAGTTTCTCAGAAAGCTTCTTTCCAGTTTTGAACGGAAGATATTTCCTTTTTCACCATAGCCCTCTATGGGCTTCCAAATATCCCTTTGCCAATTCCACAAGAACAGCCTTAGCGAAAGGTTTCTTGAAGGGAAAGATGTAACTCTGTGAGATGAATTAACAGAACACAGAGCAGTTTCTCAGAAAGCTTCTTTCCAGTTTTGAACGGAAGATATTTCCTTTTTCACCTTAGCCCTCTATGGGCTTCCAAATATCCCTTTGCCAATTCCACAAGAACAGCCTTAGCGAAAGGTTTCTTGAAGGGAAAGATGTAACTCTGTGAGAGAATTAACAGAACATAGAACAGTTTCTCAGAAAGCTTCTTTCCAGTTTTGAACGGAAGATATTTCCTTTTTCACCATAGCCCTCTATCGGCTTCCAAATATCCCTTTGCCAATTCCCCAAGAACAGCCTTAGCGAAAGGCTTCTTGAAGTTAAAGATGTAACTCTGTGAGATGAATTACCAGAACACAGAGCAGTTTCTCAGAAAGCTTCTTTCCAGTTTTGAACGGAAGATATTTCCTTTTTCACCATAGCCCTCTATGGGCTTCCAAATATCCCTTTGCCAATTCCACAAAAACAGCCTTAGCGAAAGGCTTCTTGAAGTTAAAGATGTAAGTCTGTGAGATGAATTAACAGAACACAGAGCAGTTTCTCAGAAAGCTTCTTTCCAGTTTTGAACGGAAGGTATTTCCTTTTTAACCATAGCCCTCCATGGGCTTCCAAATATCCCTTTGCCAATTCCACAAGAAGAGCCTTAGCGAAAGGCTTCTTGAAGGGAAAGATGTAATTCTGTGAGATGAATTAAAAGAACACAGAGCAGTTTCTCAGAAAGCTTCTTTACAGTTTAGAACGGAAGATATTTCCTTTTCACCATAGCCCTCTATGGGCTTCCAAATATCCCTTTGCCAATTCCACAAGAACAGCCTTAGCGAAAGGCTTCTTGAAGGGAAAGATGTAACTCTGTGAGATGAATTAACAGAACACAGAACAGTTTCTCAGAAAGCTTCTTTCCAGTTTTGAAGGGAAGATATTTCCTTTTTCACCGTAGCCCTCTATGGGCTTCCAAATATCCCTTTGCCAATTCCACAAGAACAGCCTTAGAGAAAGGCTTCTTCAAGGGAAAGATGTAACTCTGTGAGATGAATTAACAGAACACAGAGCAGTTTCTCAGAAAGCTTCTTTCCAGTTTTGAACGGAAGATATTTCCTTTTTCAACATAGCCCTCTATGGGCTTCCAAATATCCCTTTGCCAATTCCACAAGAACAGCCTTAGCGAAAGGCTTCTTGAAGGGAAAGATGTAACTCTGTGAGATGAATTAACAGAACATAGAACAG
This sequence comes from Chlorocebus sabaeus, assembly GCF_047675955.1. NCBI lineage: Eukaryota > Metazoa > Chordata > Mammalia > Primates > Cercopithecidae > Chlorocebus > Chlorocebus sabaeus. The sequence goes on from NC_132911.1 coordinate 46,767,426, forward strand.
TTTCTCAGAAAGCTTCTTTCCAGTTTTGAACGGAAGATATTTCCTTTTTCACCATAGCCCTCTAGGGGCTTCCAAATATCCCTTTGCCAATTCCACAAGAACAACCTTAACGAAAGGCTTCTTGAAGGGAAAGATGTAACTCTGTGAGATGAATTAACAGAACACAGAGCAGTTTCTCAGAAAGTTTCTTTCCAGTTTTGAACGGAAGATATTTCCTTTTTCACCATAGCCCTCTAAGGGCTTCCAAATATCCCTTTGCCAATTCCACAAGAACAGCCTTAGCGAAAGGTTTCTTGAAGGGAAAGATGTAACTCTGTGAGATGAATTAACAGAACACAGAGCAGTTTCTCAGAAAGCTTCTTTCCAGTTTTGAACGGAAGATATTTTCTTTTTCACCATAGCCTTCTATGGGCTTCCAAATATCCCTTTGCCAATTCCACAAGAACAGCCTTAGCGAAAGGCTTCTTGAAGTTAAAGATGTAACTCTGTGAGATGAATTAACAGAACACAGAGCAGTTTCTCAGAAAGCTTCTTTCCAGTTTTGAACGGAAGATATTTCCTTTTTCACCATAGCCCTCTATGGGCTTCCAAATATCCCTTTGCCAATTCCACAAGAACAGTCTTAGCGAAAGGTTTCTTGAAGGGAAAGATGTAACTCTGTGAGATGAATTAACAGAACACAGAGCAGTTTCTCAGAAAGCTTCTTTCCAGTTTTGAACGGAAGATATTTTCTTTTTCACCATAGCCTTCTATGGGCTTCCAAATATCCCTTTGCCAATTCCACAAGAACAGCCTTAGCGAAAGGCTTCTTGAAGTTAAAGATGTAATTCTGTGAGATGAATTAACAGAACACAGAGCAGTTTCTCAGAAAGCTTCTTTCCAGTTTTGAAAGGAAGATATTTCCTTTTTCACCATAGCCCTCTATGAGCTTCCAAATATCCCTTTGCCAATTCCCCAAGAACAGCCTAAGAGAAAGGCTTCTTGAAGGGAAAGATGTAACTCTGTGAGATGAATTAACAGAACACAGAACAGTTTCTCAGAAAGCTTCTTTCCAGTTTTGAACGGAAGATATTTCCTTTTTCACCACAGCCCTCTATGGGCTTCCAAATATCCCTTTGCCAATTCCACAAGAACAGCCTTAGCGAAAGGCTTCTTGAAGGGAAAGATGTAACTCTGTGAGATGAATTAACAGAACACAGAGCAGTTTCTCAGAAAGCTTCTTTCCAGTTTTGAACGGAAGATATTTCCTTTTTCACCATAGCCTTCTATGGTCTTCCAAATATACCTTTGCCAATTCCACAAGAACAGCCTTAGCGAAAGGCATCTTGAAGGGAAAGATGTAACTCTGTGAGATGAATTAACAGAACACAGAGCAGTTTCTCAGAAAGCTTCTTTCCAGTTTTGAACGGAAGATATTTCCTTTTTCACCATAGCCCTCTATGGGCTTCCAAATATCCCTTTACCAATTCCACAACAACAGCCTTAGCGAAAGGTTTCTTGAAGGGAAAGATGTAACTCTGTGAGATGAATTAACAGAACACAGAGCAGTTTCTCTGAAAGCTTCTTTCCAGTTTTGAACGGAAGATATTTCCTTTATCACCATGGCCCTCTATGGGCTTCCAAATATCCCTTTGCCAATTCCACAAGAACAGCCTTAGCCAAAGGCTTCTTGAAGGGAAAGATGTAACTCTGTGAGATGAATTAACAGAACATAGAACAGTTTCTCAGAAAGCTTCTTTCCAGTTTTGAACGGAAGATATTTCCTTTTTCACCATACCCCTCTATGGGCTTCCAAATATCCCTTTGCCAATTCCACAAGAACAGCCTTAGCGAAAGGCTTCTTGAAGGGAAAGATGTAACTCTGTGAGATGAATTAACAGAACACAGAGCAGTTTCTCAGAAAGCTTCTTTCCAGTTTTGAACGGAAGATATTTCCTTTTTCATCATAGCCCTCTATGGGCTTCCAAATATCCCTTTGCCAATTCCACAAGAACAGCCTTAGCGAAAGGTTTCTTGAAGGGAAAGATGTAACTCTGTGAGATGAATTAACAGAACACAGAGCAGTTTCTCAGAAAGCTTCTTTCCAGTTTTGAACGGAAGATATTTTCTTTTTCACCATAGCCTTCTATGGGCTTCCAAATATCCCTTTGCCAATTCCACAAGAACAGCCTTAGCGAAAGGCTTCTTGAAGTTAAAGATGTAATTCTGTGAGATGAATTAACAGAACACAGAGCAGTTTCTCAGAAAGCTTCTTTCCAGTTTTGAAAGGAAGATATTTCCTTTTTCACCATAGCCCTCTATGGGCTTCCAAATATCCCTTTGCCAATTCCCCAAGAACAGCCTAAGCGAAAGGCTTCTTGAAGGGAAAGATGTAACTCTGTGAGATGAATTAACAGAACACAGAGCAGTTTCTCAGAAAGCTTCTTTCCAGTTTTGAACGGAAGATAATTCCTTTTTCACCACAGCCCTCTATGGGCTTCCAAATATCCCTTTGCCAATTCCACAAGAACAGCCTTAGCGAAAGGCTTCTTGAAGGGAAAGATGTAACTCTGTGAGATGAATTAACAGAACATAGAAGAGTTTCTCAGAAAGCTTCTTTCCAGTTTTGACCGGAAGATATTTCCTTTTTCACCATAGCCCTCTATGGGCTTCCAAATATCCCTTTGCCAATTCCACAAGAACAGCCTTAGCGAAAGGCTTCTTGAAGGGAAAGATATAATTCTGTGAGATGAATTAACAGAACACAGAGCAGTTTCTCAGAAAGCTTCTTTCCAGTTTTGAACGGAAGATATTTCCTTTTTCACCATAGCCCTCTAGGGGCTTCCAAATATCCCTTTGCCAATTCCACAAGAACAACCTTAGCGAAAGGCTTCTTGAAGGAAAAGATGTAACTCTGTGAGATGAATTAACAGAACACAGAGCAGTTTCTCAGAAAGCTTCTTTCCAGTTTTGAACGGAAGATATTTCCTTTTTCACCATAGCCCTCTATGGGCTTCCAAATATCCCTTTTCCAATTCCACAAGAACAGCCTTAGCGAAAGGCTTCCTGAAGGGAAAGATGTAACACTGTGAGATGAATTAACAGAACACAGAGCAGTTTCTCAGAAAGCTTCTTTCCAGTTTTGAAAGGAAGATATTTCCTTTTTCACCATAGCCTTCTATGGTCTTCCAAATATCCCTTTGCCAATTCCACAAGAACAGCCTTAGCGAAAGGCATCTTGAAGGGAAAGATGTAACTCTGTGAGATGAATTAACAGAACACAGAGCAGTTTCTCAGAAAGCTTCTTTCCAGTTTTGAACGGAAGATACTTCCTTTTTCACCATAGCCCTCTATGGGCTTCCAAATATCCCTTTGCCAATTCCACAAGAACAGCCTTAGCGAAAGGTTTCTTGAAGGGAAAGATGTAACTCTGTGAGATGAATTAACAGAACACAGAGCAGTTTCTCAGAAAGCTTCTTTCCAGTTTTGAACGGAAGATATTTCCTTTTTCACCTTAGCCCTCTATGGGCTTCCAAATATCCCTTTGCCAATTCCACAAGAACAGCCTTAGCGAAAGGCTTCTTGAAGGGAAAGATGTAACTCTGTGAGAGAATTAACAGAACATAGAACAGTTTCTCAGAAAGCTTCTTTCCAGTTTTGAACGGAAGATATTTCCTTTTTCACCATAGCCCTCTATCGGCTTCCAAATATCCCTTTGCCAATTCCCCAAGAACAGCCTTAGCGAAAGGCTTCTTGAAGTTAAAGATGTAACTCTGTGAGATGAATTACCAGAACACAGAGCAGTTTCTCAGAAAGCTTCTTTCCAGTTTTGAACGGAAGATATTTCCTTTTTCACCATAGCCCTCTATGGGCTTCCAAATATCCCTTTGCCAATTCCACAAAAACAGCCTTAGCGAAAGGCTTCTTGAAGTTAAAGATGTAAGTCTGTGAGATGAATTAACAGAACACAGAGCAGTTTCTCAGAAAGCTTCTTTCCAGTTTTGAACGGAAGGCATTTCCTTTTTAACCATAGCCCTCCATGGGCTTCCAAATATCCCTTTGCCAATTCCACAAGAAGAGCCTTAGCGAAAGGCTTCTTGAAGGGAAAGATGTAATTCTGTGAGATGAATTAAAAGAACACAGAGCAGTTTCTCAGAAAGCTTCTTTACAGTTTAGAACGGAAGATATTTCCTTTTCACCATAGCCCTCTATGGGCTTCCAAATATCCCTTTGCCAATTCCACAAGAACAGCCTTAGCGAAAGGCTTCTTGAAGGGAAAGATGTAACTCTGTGAGATGAATTAACAGAACATAGAAGAGTTTCTCAGAAAGCTTCTTTCCAGTTTTGACCGGAAGATATTTCCTTTTTCACCATAGCCCTCTATGGGCTTCCAAATATCCCTTTGCCAATTCCACAAGAACAGCCTTAGCGAAAGGCTTCTTGAAGGGAAAGATGTAATTCTGTGAGATGAATTAACAGAACACAGAGCAGTTTGTCAGAAAGCTTCTTTCCAGTTTTGAACGGAAGATATTTCCTTTTTCACCATAGCCCTCTAGGGGCTTCCAAATATCCCTTTGCCCATTCCACAAGAACAACCTTAGCGAAAGGCTTCTTGAAGGAAAAGATGTAACTCTGTGAGATGAATTAACAGAACACAGAGCAGTTTCTCAGAAAACTTCTTTCCAGTTTTGAACGGAAGATATTTCCTTTTTCACCATAGCCCTCTATGGGCTTCCAAATATCCCTTTTCCAATTCCACAAGAACAGCCTTAGCGAAAGGCTTCCTGAAGGTAAAGATGTAACACTGTGAGATGAATTAACAGAACACAGAGCAGTTTCTCAGAAAGCTTCTTTCCAGTTTTGAACGGAAGATATTTCCTTTTTCACCATAGCCTTCTATGGTCTTCCAAATATCCCTTTGCCAATTCCCCAAGAACAGCCTTAGCGAAAGGCATCTTGAAGGGAAAGATGTAACTCTGTGAGATGAATTAACAGAACACAGAGCAGTTTCTCAGAAAGCTTCTTTCCAGTTTTGAACGGAAGATATTTCCTTTTTCACCATAGCCCTCTATGGGCTTCCAAATATCCCTTTGCCAATTCCACAAGAACAGCCTTAGCGAAAGGCATCTTGAAGGGAAAGATGTAACTCTGTGAGATGAATTAACAGAACACACAGCAGTTTCTCAGAAAGCTTCTTTCCAGTTTTGAACGGAAGATATTTCCTTTTTCACCATAGCCCTCTATGGGCTTCCAAATATCCCTTTGCCAATTCCACAAGAACACCTTAGCGAAAGGCTACTTGAAGGTAAAGATGTAACTCTGTGAGATGAATTAACAGTACACAGAGCAGTTTCTCAGAAAGCTTCTTTCCAGTTTTGAACGGAAGATATTTTCTTTTTCACCATAGCCCTCTATGGGCTTCCAAATATCCCTTTGCCAATTCCACAAGAACAGCCTTAGCGAAAGGCTTCTTGAAGTTAAAGATGTAACTCTGTGAGATGAATTAACAGAACACAGAGCAGTTTCTCAGAAAGCTGTTTTCCAGTTTTGAACGGAAGATATTTCCTTTTTCACCATAGCCCTCTATGCGCTTCCAAATATCCATTTGCCAATTCCACAAGAACAGCCTAAGCGAAAGGCTTCTTGAAGGGAAAGATGTAACTCTGTGAGATGAATTAACAGAACACAGAGCAGTTTCTCAGAAAGCTTCTTTCCAGTTTTGAACGGAAGATATTTCCTTTTTCACCATAGCCCTCTATGGGCTTCCAAATATCCCTTTGCCAATTCCACAAGAACAGCCTTAGCGAAAGGCTTGTTGAAGGGAAAGATGTAACTCTGTGAGATGAATTAACAGAACATAGAACAGTTTCTCAGAAAGCTTCTTTCCAGTTTTGAACGGAAGATATTTCCTTTTTCACCATAGCCCTCTATGGGCTTCCAAATATCCCTTTGCCAATTCCACAAGAACAACCTTAGCGAAAGGCTTCTTGAAGGGAAAGATGTAACTCTGTGAGATGAATTAACAGAACACAGAGCAGTTTCTCAGAAAGCTTCTTTCCAGTTTTGAACGGAAGATATTTCCTTTTTCACCATAGCCCTCTATGGGATTCCAAATATCCCTTTGCCAATTCCACAAGAACAGCCTTAGCGAAAGGTTTCTTGAAGGGAAAGATGTAACACTGTGAGATGAATTAACAGAACACAGAGCAGTTTCTCAGAAAGCTTCTTTCAAGTTTTGAACGGAAGATATTTCCTTTTTCACCATAGCCCTCTAGGGGCTTCCAAATATCCCTTTGCCAATTCCACAAGAACAACCTTAGCGAAAGCCTTCTCGAAGGGAAAGATGTAACTCTGTGAGATGAATTAACAGAACACAGAGCAGTTTCTCAGAAAGCTTCTTTCCAGTTTTGAACGGAAGATATTTCCTTTTTCACCATAGCCCTCTATGGGCTACCAAATATCCCTTTGCCAGTTCCACAAGAAGAGCCTTAGCGAAAGGCTTCTTGAAGGGAAAGATGTAACTCTGTGAGATGAATTAACAGAACACAGAGCAGTTTCTCAGAAAGCTTATTTCCAGTTTTGAACGGAAGACATTTCCTTTTTCACCATAGCCCTCTATGGGCTTCCAAATATCCCTTTGCCAATTCCACAAGAACAGCCTTAGCGAAAGGCTTCTTGAAGGGAAAGATGTAACTCTGTGAGATGAATTAACAGAACACAGAGCAGTTTCTCAGAAAGCTTCTTTCCAGTTTTGAACGGAAGATATTTCCTTTTTCACCATAGCCCTCTATGGGCTTCCAAATATCCCATTGCCAATTCCACAAGAACAGCCTTAGCGAAAGGCTTCTTGAAGGGAAAGTTGTAACTCTGTGAGATGAATTAACAGAACACACAGCAGTTTCTCAGAAAGCTTCTTTCCAATTTTGAACGGAAGATATTTCCTTTTTCACCATAGCCCTCTATGGGATTCCAAATATCCCTTTGCCAATTCCACAAGAACAACCTTAGCGAAAGGCTTCTTGAAGGGAAAGATGTAACTCTGTGAGATGAATTAGCAGAACACAGAGCAGTTTCTCAGAAAGCTTCTTTCCAGTTTTGAACGGAAGATATTTCCTTTTTCACCATAGCCCTCTATGGGATTCCAAATATCCCTTTGCCAATTCCACAAGAACAGCCTTAGCGAAAGGTTTCTTGAAGGGAAAGATGTAACTCTGTGAGATGAATTAACAGAACACAGAGCAGTTTCTCAGAAAGCTTCTTTCAAGTTTTGAACGGAAGATATTTCCTTTTTCACCATAGCCCTCTAGGGGCTTCCAAATATCCCTTTGCCAATTCCACAAGAACAACCTTAGCGAAAGCCTTCTCGAAGGGAAAGATGTAACTCTGTGAGATGAATTAACAGAACACAGAGCAGTTTCTCAGAAAGCTTCTTTCCAGTTTTGAACGGAAGATATTTCCTTTTTCACCATAGCCCTCTATGGGCTACCAAATATCCCTTTGCCAGTTCCACAAGAACAGCCTTAGCGAAAGGCTTCTTGAAGGGAAAGATGTAACTCTGTGAGATGAATTAACAGAACACAGAGCAGTTTCTCAGAAAGCTTATTTCCAGTTTTGAACGGAAGACATTTCCTTTTTCACCATAGCCCTCTATGGGTTTCCAAATATCCCTTTGCCAATTCCACAAGAACAGCCTTAGCGAAAGGCTTCTTGAAGGGAAAGATGTAACTCTGTGAGATGAATTAACAGAACACAGAGCAGTTTCTCAGAAAGCTTCTTTCCAGTTTTGAACGGAAGATATTTCCTTTTTCACCATAGCCCTCTATGGGCTTCCAAATATCCCATTGCCAATTCCACAAGAACAGCCTTAGCGAAAGGCTTCTTGAAGGGAAAGTTGTAACTCTGTGAGATGAATTAACAGAACACACAGCAGTTTCTCAGAAAGCTTCTTTCCAATTTTGAACGGAAGATATTTCCTTTTTCACCATAGCCCTCTATGGGCTTCCAAATATCCCTTTGCCAATTCCACAAGAACAACCTTAGCGAAAGGCTTCTTGAAGGGAAAGATGTAACTCTGTGAGATGAATTAGCAGAACACAGAGCAGTTTCTCAGAAAGCTTCTTTCCAGTTTTGAACGGAAGATATTTCCTTTTTCACCATAACCCTCTATGGGCTTCCAAATATCCCTTTGACAATTCCACAAGAACAGCCTTAGTGAAAGGTTCTTGACGGGAAAGATGTAACTCTGTGAGATGAATTAACAGAACACAGAGCAGTTTCTCAGAAAGCTTCTTTACAGTTTTGACCGGAAGATATTTCCTTTTTCACCATAGCCCTCTATGGGCTTCCAAATATCCCTTTGCCAATTCCACAAGAGCAGCCTTAGCGAAAGACTTCTTGAAGGGAAAGATGTAACTCTGTGAGATGAATTAACAGAACACAGAGCAGTTTCTCAGAAAGCTTCTTTCCAGTTTTGAACGGAAGATATTTCCTTTTTCAACATAGCCCTCTATGGGCTTCCAAATATCCCTTTGCCAATTCCACAAGAACAGCCTTGGCGAAAGGCTTCTTGAAGGGAAAGATGTAACTCTGTGAGATGAATTAACAGAACATAGAACAGTTTCTCAGAAAGCTTCTTTCCAGTTTTGAACGGAAGATATTTCCTTTTTCATCATAGCCCTCTATGGGCTTCCAAATATCCCTTTGCCAATTCCACAAGAACAGCCTTAGCGAAAGGCTTCTTGAAGGGAAAGATGTAACTCTGTGAGATGAATTAACAGAACATAGAAGAGTTTCTCAGAAAGCTTCTTTCCAGTTTTGACCGGAAGATATTTCCTTTTTCACCATAGCCCTCTATGGGCTTCCAAATATCCCTTTGCCAATTCCACAAGAACAGCCTTAGCGAAAGGCTTCTTGAAGGGAAAGATGTAATTCTGTGAGATGAATTAACAGAACACAGAGCAGTTTCTCAGAAAGCTTCTTTCCAGTTTTGAACGGAAGATATTTCCTTTTTCACCATAGCCCTCTAGGGGCTTCCAAATATCCCTTTGCCAATTCCACAAGAACAACCTTAGCGAAAGGCTTCTTGAAGCAAAAGATGTAACTCTGTGAGATGAATTAACAGAACACAGAGCAGTTTCTCAGAAAGCTTCTTTCCAGTTTTGAACGGAAGATATTTCCTTTTTCACCATAGCCCTCTATGGGCTTCCAAATATCCCTTTTCCAATTCCACGAGAACAGCCTTAGCGAAAGGCTTCCTGAAGGGAAAGATGTAACACTGTGAGATGAATTAACAGAACACAGAGCAGTTTCTCAGAAAGCTTCTTTCCAGTTTTGAACGGAAGATATTTCCTTTTTCACCATAGCCTTCTATGGTCTTCCAAATATCCCTTTGCCAATTCCACAAGAACAGCCTTAGCGAAAGGCATCTTGAAGGGAAAGATGTAACTCTGTGAGATGAATTAACAGAACACAGAGCAGTTTCTCAGAAAGCTTCTTTCCAGTTTTGAACGGAAGATATTTCCTTTTTCACCATAGCCCTCTATGGGCTTCCAAATATCCCTTTGCCAATTCCACAAGAACAGCCTTAGCGAAAGGTTTCTTGAAGGGAAAGATGTAACTCTGTGAGATGAATTAACAGAACACAGAGCAGTTTCTCAGAAAGCTTCTTTCCAGTTTTGAACGGAAGATATTTCCTTTTTCACCTTAGCCCTCTATGGGCTTCCAAATATCCCTTTGCCAATTCCACAAGAACAGCCTTAGCGAAAGGTTTCTTGAAGGGAAAGATGTAACTCTGTGAGAGAATTAACAGAACATAGAACAGTTTCTCAGAAAGCTTCTTTCCAGTTTTGAACGGAAGATATTTCCTTTTTCACCATAGCCCTCTATCGGCTTCCAAATATCCCTTTGCCAATTCCCCAAGAACAGCCTTAGCGAAAGGCTTCTTGAAGTTAAAGATGTAACTCTGTGAGATGAATTACCAGAACACAGAGCAGTTTCTCAGAAAGCTTCTTTCCAGTTTTGAACGGAAGATATTTCCTTTTTCACCATAGCCCTCTATGGGCTTCCAAATATCCCTTTGCCAATTCCACAAGAACAGCCTTAGCGAAAGGCTTCTTGAAGTTAAAGATGTAAGTCTGTGAGATGAATTAACAGAACACAGAGCAGTTTCTCAGAAAGCTTCTTTCCAGTTTTGAACGGAAGGTATTTCCTTTTTAACCATAGCCCTCCATGGGCTTCCAAATATCCCTTTGCCAATTCCACAAGAAGAGCCTTAGCGAAAGGCTTCTTGAAGGGAAAGATGTAATTCTGTGAGATGAATTAAAAGAACACAGAGCAGTTTCTCAGAAAGCTTCTTTACAGTTTAGAACGGAAGATATTTCCTTTTCACCATAGCCCTCTATGGGCTTCCAAATATCCCTTTGCCAATTCCACAAGAACAGCCTTAGCGAAAGGCTTCTTGAAGGGAAAGATGTAACTCTGTGAGATGAATTAACAGAACACAGAACAGTTTCTCAGAAAGCTTCTTTCCAGTTTTGAAGGGAAGATATTTCCTTTTTCACCGTAGCCCTCTATGGGCTTCCAAATATCCCTTTGCCAATTCCACAAGAACAGCCTTAGAGAAAGGCTTCTTCAAGGGAAAGATGTAACTCTGTGAGATGAATTAACAGAACACAGAGCAGTTTCTCAGAAAGCTTCTTTCCAGTTTTGAACGTAAGATATTTCCTTTTTCAACATAGCCCTCTATGGGCTTCCAAATATCCCTTTGCCAATTCCACAAGAACAGCCTTAGCGAAAGGCTTCTTGAAGGGAAAGATGTAACTCTGTGAGATGAATTAACAGAACATAGAACAGTTTCTCAGAAAGCTTCTTTCCAGTTTTGAACGGAAGATATTTCCTTTTTCACCATAGCCCTCTATGGGCTTCCAAATATCCCTTTGCCAATTCCACAAGAACAACCTTAACGAAAGGCTTCTTGAAGGGAAAGATGTAACTCTGTGAGATGAATTAACAGAACACAGAGCAGTTTCTCAGAAAGTTTCTTTCCAGTTTTGAACGGAAGATATTTCCTTTTTCACCATAGCCCTCTAAGGGCTTCCAAATATCCCTTTGCCAATTCCACAAGAACAGCCTTAGCGAAAGGTTTCTTGAAGGGAAAGATGTAACTCTGTGAGATGAATTAACAGAACACAGAGCAGTTTCTCAGAAAGCTTCTTTCCAGTTTTGAACGGAAGATATTTTCTTTTTCACCATAGCCTTCTATGGGCTTCCAAATATCCCTTTGCCAATTCCACAAGAACAGCCTTAGCGAAAGGCTTCTTGAAGTTAAAGATGTAACTCTGTGAGATGAATTAACAGAACACAGAGCAGTTTCTCAGAAAGCTTCTTTCCAGTTTTGAACGGAAGATATTTCCTTTTTCACCATAGCCCTCTATGGGCTTCCAAATATCCCTTTGCCAATTCCACAAGAACAGTCTTAGCGAAAGGTTTCTTGAAGGGAAAGATGTAACTCTGTGAGATGAATTAACAGAACACAGAGCAGTTTCTCAGAAAGCTTCTTTCCAGTTTTGAACGGAAGATATTTTCTTTTTCACCATAGCCTTCTATGGGCTTCCAAATATCCCTTTGCCAATTCCACAAGAACAGCCTTAGCGAAAGGCTTCTTGAAGTTAAAGATGTAATTCTGTGAGATGAATTAACAGAACACAGAGCAGTTTCTCAGAAAGCTTCTTTCCAGTTTTGAAAGGAAGATATTTCCTTTTTCACCATAGCCCTCTATGGGCTTCCAAATATCCCTTTGCCAATTCCCCAAGAACAGCCTAAGAGAAAGGCTTCTTGAAGGGAAAGATGTAACTCTGTGAGATGAATTAACAGAACACAGAGCAGTTTCTCAGAAAGCTTCTTTCCAGTTTTGAACGGAAGATATTTCCTTTTTCACCACAGCCCTCTATGGGCTTCCAAATATCCCTTTGCCAATTCCACAAGAACAGCCTTAGCGAAAGGCTTCTTGAAGGGAAAGATGTAACTCTGTGAGATGAATTAACAGAACACAGAGCAGTTTCTCAGAAAGCTTCTTTCCAGTTTTGAACGGAAGATATTTCCTTTTTCACCATAGCCTTCTATGGTCTTCCAAATATACCTTTGCCAATTCCACAAGAACAGCCTTAGCGAAAGGCATCTTGAAGGGAAAGATGTAACTCTGTGAGATGAATTAACAGAACACAGAGCAGTTTCTCAGAAAGCTTCTTTCCAGTTTTGAACGGAAGATATTTCCTTTTTCACCATAGCCCTCTATGGGCTTCCAAATATCCCTTTACCAATTCCACAACAACAGCCTTAGCGAAAGGTTTCTTGAAGGGAAAGATGTAACTCTGTGAGATGAATTAACAGAACACAGAGCAGTTTCTCTGAAAGCTTCTTTCCAGTTTTGAACGGAAGATATTTCCTTTATCACCATGGCCCTCTATGGGCTTCCAAATATCCCTTTGCCAATTCCACAAGAACAGCCTTAGCGAAAGGCTTCTTGAAGGGAAAGATGTAACTCTGTGAGATGAATTAACAGAACATAGAACAGTTTCTCAGAAAGCTTCTTTCCAGTTTTGAACGGAAGATATTTCCTTTTTCATCATTGCCCTCTATCGGCTTCCAAATATCCCTTTGCCAATTCCCCAAGAACAGCCTTAGCGAAAGGCTTCTTGAAGTTAAAGATGTAACTCTGTGAGATGAATTAACAGAACACAGAGCAGTTTCTCAGAAAGCTTCTTTCCAGTTTTGAACGGAAGATATTTCCTTTTTCACCATAGCCCTCTATGGGCTTCCAAATATCCCTTTGCCAATTCCACAAGAACAGCCTTAGCGAAAGGCATCTTGAAGGGAAAGATGTAACTCTGTGAGATGAATTAACAGAACACACAGCAGTTTCTCAGAAAGCTTCTTTCCAGTTTTGAACGGAAGATATTTCCTTTTTCACCATAGCCCTCTATGGGCTTCCAAATATCCCTTTGCCAATTCCACAAGAACACCTTAGCGAAAGGCTACTTGAAGGTAAAGATGTAACTCTGTGAGATGAATTAACAGTACACAGAGCAGTTTCTCAGAAAGCTTCTTTCCAGTTTTGAACGGAAGATATTTTCTTTTTCACCATAGCCCTCTATGGGCTTCCAAATATCCCTTTGCCAATTCCACAAGAACAGCCTTAGCGAAAGGCTTCTTGAAGTTAAAGATGTAACTCTGTGAGATGAATTAACAGAACACAGAGCAGTTTCTCAGAAAGCTGTTTTCCAGTTTTGAACGGAAGATATTTCCTTTTTCACCATAGCCCTCTATGCGCTTCCAAATATCCATTTGCCAATTCCACAAGAACAGCCTAAGCGAAAGGCTTCTTGAAGGGAAAGATGTAACTCTGTGAGATGAATTAACAGAACACAGAGCAGTTTCTCAGAAAGCTTCTTTCCAGTTTTCAACGGAAGATATTTCCTTTTTCACCATAGCCCTCTATGGGCTTCCAAATATCCCTTTGCCAATTCCACAAGAACAGCCTTAGCGAAAGGCTTGTTGAAGGGAAAGATGTAACTCTGTGAGATGAATTAACAGAACATAGAACAGTTTCTCAGAAAGCTTCTTTCCAGTTTTGAACGGAAGATATTTCCTTTTTCACCATAGCCCTCTATGGGCTTCCAAATATCCCTTTGCCAATTCCACAAGAACAACCTTAGCGAAAGGCTTCTTGAAGGGAAAGATGTAACTCTGTGAGATGAATTAACAGAACACAGAGCAGTTTCTCAGAAAGCTTCTTTCCAGTTTTGAACGGAAGATATTTCCTTTTTCACCATAGCCCTCTATGGGATTCCAAATATCCCTTTGCCAATTCCACAAGAACAGCCTTAGCGAAAGGTTTCTTGAAGGGAAAGATGTAACTCTGTGAGATGAATTAACAGAACACAGAGCAGTTTCTCAGAAAGCTTCTTTCAGCTTTTGAACGGAAGATATTTCCTTTTTCACCATAGCCCTCTAGGGGCTTCCAAATATCCCTTTGCCAATTCCACAAGAACAACCTTAGCGAAAGCCTTCTCGAAGGGAAAGATGTAACTCTGTGAGATGAATTAACAGAACACAGAGCAGTTTCTCAGAAAGCTTCTTTCCAGTTTTGAACGGAAGATATTTCCTTTTTCACCATAGCCCTCTATGGGCTACCAAATATCCCTTTGCCAATTCCACAAGAACACCCTTAGCGAAAGGCTTCTTGAAGGGAAAGATGTAACTCTGTGAGATGAATTAACAGAACACAGAGCAGTTTCTCAGAAAGCTTATTTCCAGTTTTGAACGGAAGACATTTCCTTATTCACCATAGCCCTCTATGGGCTTCCAAATATCCCTTTGCCAATTCCACAAGAACGGCCTTAGCGAAAGGCTTCTTGAAGGGAAAGATGTAACTCTGTGAGATGAATTAACAGAACACAGAGCAGTTTCTCAGAAAGCTTCTTTCCAGTTTTGAACGGAAGATATTTCCTTTTTCACCATAGCCCTCTATGGGCTTCCAAATATCCCTTTGCCAATTCCACAAGAACAACCTTAGCGAAAGGCTTCTTGAAGGGAAAGATGTAACTCTGTGAGATGAATTAGCAGAACACAGAGCAGTTTCTCAGAAAGCTTCTTTCCAGTTTTGAACGGAAGATATTTCCTTTTTCACCATAACCCTCTATGGGCTTCCAAATATCCCTTTGACAATTCCACAAGAACAGCCTTAGCGAAAGGTTCTTGACGGGAAAGATGTAACTCTGTGAGATGAATTAACAGAACATAGAACAGTTTCTCAGAAAGTTTCTTTCCAGTTTTGAACGGAAGATATTTCCTTTTTCACCATAGCCCTCTAAGGGCTTCCAAATATCCCTTTGCCAATTCCACAAGAACAGCCTTAGCGAAAGGCTTCTTGAAGGGAAAGATGTAACTCTGTGAGATGAATTAACAGAACATAGAAGAGTTTCTCAGAAAGCTTCTTTCCAGTTTTGACCGGAAGGTATTTCCTTTTTCACCATAGCCCTCTATGGGCTTCCAAATATCCCTTTGCCAATTCCACAAGAACAGCCTTAGCGAAAGGCTTCTTGAAGGGAAAGATGTAATTCTGTGAGATGAATTAACAGAACACAGAGCAGTTTCTCAGAAAGCTTCTTTCCAGTTTTGAACGGAAGATATTTCCTTTTTCACCATAGCCCTCTAGGGGCTTCCAAATATCCCTTTGCCAATTGCACAAGAACATCCTTAGCGAAAGGATTCTTGAAGGGAAAGATGTAACTCTGTGAGATGAATTAACAGAACACAGAGCAGTTTCTCAGAAAGCTTCTTTCCAGTTTTGAACGGAAGATATTTCCTTTTTCACCATACCCCTCTATGGGCTTCCAAATATCCCTTTGCCAATTCCACAAGAACAGCCTTAGCGAAAGGCTTCTTGAAGGGAAAGATGTAACTCTGTGAGATGAATTAACAGAACACAGAGCAGTTTCTCAGAAAGCTTCTTTCCAGTTTTGAACGGAAGATATTTCCTTTTTCACCATAGCCCTCTATGGGCTTCCAAATATCCCTTTGCCAATTCCACAAGAACAGCCTTAGCGAAAGGTTTCTTGAAGGGAAAGATGTAACTCTGTGAGATGAATTAACAGAACACAGAGCAGTTTCTCAGAAAGCTTCTTTCCAGTTTTGAACGGAAGATATTTTCTTTTTCACCATAGCCTTCTATGGGCTTCCAAATATCCCTTTGCCAATTCCACAAGAACAGCCTTAGCGAAAGGCTTCTTGAAGTTAAAGATGTAATTCTGTGAGATGAATTAACAGAACACAGAGCAGTTTCTCAGAAAGCTTCTTTCCAGTTTTGAAAGGAAGATATTTCCTTTTTCACCATAGCCCTCTATGGGCTTCCAAATATCCCTTTGCCAATTCCCCAAGAACAGCCTAAGCGAAAGGCTTCTTGAAGGGAAAGATGTAACTCTGTGAGATGAATTAACAGAACACAGAGCAGTTTCTCAGAAAGCTTCTTTCCAGTTTTGAACGGAAGATAATTCCTTTTTCACCACAGCCCTCTATGGGCTTCCAAATATCCCTTTGCCAATTCCACAAGAACAGCCTTAGCGAAAGGCTTCTTGAAGGGAAAGATGTAACTCTGTGAGATGAATTAACAGAACATAGAAGAGTTTCTCAGAAAGCTTCTTTCCAGTTTTGACCGGAAGATATTTCCTTTTTCACCATAGCCCTCTATGGGCTTCCAAATATCCCTTTGCCAATTCCACAGGAACAGCCTTAGCGAAAGGCTTCTTGAAGGGAAAGATATAATTCTGTGAGATGAATTAACAGAACACAGAGCAGTTTCTCAGAAAGCTTCTTTCCAGTTTTGAACGGAAGATATTTCCTTTTTCACCATAGCCCTCTAGGGGCTTCCAAATATCCCTTTGCCAATTCCACAAGAACAACCTTAGCGAAAGGCTTCTTGAAGGAAAAGATGTAACTCTGTGAGATGAATTAACAGAACACAGAGCAGTTTCTCAGAAAGCTTCTTTCCAGTTTTGAACGGAAGATATTTCCTTTTTCACCATAGCCCTCTATGGGCTTCCAAATATCCCTTTTCCAATTCCACAAGAACAGCCTTAGCGAAAGGCTTCCTGAAGGGAAAGATGTAACACTGTGAGATGAATTAACAGAACACAGAGCAGTTTCTCAGAAAGCTTCTTTCCAGTTTTGAAAGGAAGATATTTCCTTTTTCACCATAGCCTTCTATGGTCTTCCAAATATCCCTTTGCCAATTCCACAAGAACAGCCTTAGCGAAAGGCATCTTGAAGGGAAAGATGTAACTCTGTGAGATGAATTAACAGAACACAGAGCAGTTTCTCAGAAAGCTTCTTTCCAGTTTTGAACGGAAGATACTTCCTTTTTCACCATAGCCCTCTATGGGCTTCCAAATATCCCTTTGCCAATTCCACAAGAACAGCCTTAGCGAAAGGTTTCTTGAAGGGAAAGATGTAACTCTGTGAGATGAATTAACAGAACACAGAGCAGTTTCTCAGAAAGCTTCTTTCCAGTTTTGAACGGAAGATATTTCCTTTTTCACCTTAGCCCTCTATGGGCTTCCAAATATCCCTTTGCCAATTCCACAAGAACAGCCTTAGCGAAAGGCTTCTTGAAGGGAAAGATGTAACTCTGTGAGAGAATTAACAGAACATAGAACAGTTTCTCAGAAAGCTTCTTTCCAGTTTTGAACGGAAGATATTTCCTTTTTCACCATAGCCCTCTATCGGCTTCCAAATATCCCTTTGCCAATTCCCCAAGAACAGCCTTAGCGAAAGGCTTCTTGAAGTTAAAGATGTAACTCTGTGAGATGAATTACCAGAACACAGAGCAGTTTCTCAGAAAGCTTCTTTCCAGTTTTGAACGGAAGATATTTCCTTTTTCACCATAGCCCTCTATGGGCTTCCAAATATCCCTTTGCCAATTCCACAAAAACAGCCTTAGCGAAAGGCTTCTTGAAGTTAAAGATGTAAGTCTGTGAGATGAATTAACAGAACACAGAGCAGTTTCTCAGAAAGCTTCTTTCCAGTTTTGAACGGAAGGCATTTCCTTTTTAACCATAGCCCTCCATGGGCTTCCAAATATCCCTTTGCCAATTCCACAAGAAGAGCCTTAGCGAAAGGCTTCTTGAAGGGAAAGATGTAATTCTGTGAGATGAATTAAAAGAACACAGAGCAGTTTCTCAGAAAGCTTCTTTACAGTTTAGAACGGAAGATATTTCCTTTTCACCATAGCCCTCTATGGGCTTCCAAATATCCCTTTGCCAATTTCACAAGAACAGCCTTAGCGAAAGCCTTCTTGAAGGGAAAGATGTAACTCTGTGAGATGAATTAACAGAACATAGAAGAGTTTCTCAGAAAGCTTCTTTCCAGTTTTGACCGGAAGATATTTCCTTTTTCACCATAGCCCTCTATGGGCTTCCAAATATCCCTTTGCCAATTCCACAAGAACAGCCTTAGCGAAAGGCTTCTTGAAGGGAAAGATGTAATTCTGTGAGATGAATTAACAGAACACAGAGCAGTTTCTCAGAAAGCTTCTTTCCAGTTTTGAACGGAAGATATTTCCTTTTTCACCATAGCCCTCTAGGGGCTTCCAAATATCCCTTTGCCAATTCCACAAGAACAACCTTAGCGAAAGGCTTCTTGAAGGAAAAGATGTAACTCTGTGAGATGAATTAACAGAACACAGAGCAGTTTCTCAGAAAGCTTCTTTCCAGTTTTGAACGGAAGATATTTCCTTTTTCACCATAGCCCTCTATGGGCTTCCAAATATCCCTTTTCCAATTCCACAAGAACAGCCTTAGCGAAAGGCTTCCTGAAGGGAAAGATGTAACACTGTGAGATGAATTAACAGAACACAGAGCAGTTTCTCAGAAAGCTTCTTTCCAGTTTTGAAAGGAAGATATTTCCTTTTTCACCGTAGCCTTCTATGGTCTTCCAAATATCCCTTTGCCAATTCCACAAGAACAGCCTTAGCGAAAGGCATCTTGAAGGGAAAGATGTAACTCTGTGAGATGAATTAACAGAACACAGAGCAGTTTCTCAGAAAGCTTCTTTCCAGTTTTGAACGGAAGATACTTCCTTTTTCACCATAGCCCTCTATGGGCTTCCAAATATCCCTTTGCCAATTCCACAAGAACAGCCTTAGCGAAAGGTTTCTTGAAGGGAAAGATGTAACTCTGTGAGATGAATTAACAGAACACAGAGCAGTTTCTCAGAAAGCTTCTTTCCAGTTTTGAACGGAAGATATTTCCTTTTTCACCTTAGCCCTCTATGGGCTTCCAAATATCCCTTTGCCAATTCCACAAGAACAGCCTTAGCGAAAGGCTTCTTGAAGGGAAAGATGTAACTCTGTGAGAGAATTAACAGAACATAGAACAGTTTCTCAGAAAGCTTCTTTCCAGTTTTGAACGGAAGATATTTCCTTTTTCACCATAGCCCTCTATCGGCTTCCAAATATCCCTTTGCCAATTCCCCAAGAACAGCCTTAGCGAAAGGCTTCTTGAAGTTAAAGATGTAACTCTGTGAGATGAATTACCAGAACACAGAGCAGTTTCTCAGAAAGCTTCTTTCCAGTTTTGAACGGAAGATATTTCCTTTTTCACCATAGCCCTCTATGGGCTTCCAAATATCCCTTTGCCAATTCCACAAAAACAGCCTTAGCGAAAGGCTTCTTGAAGTTAAAGATGTAAGTCTGTGAGATGAATTAACAGAACACAGAGCAGTTTCTCAGAAAGCTTCTTTCCAGTTTTGAACGGAAGGCATTTCCTTTTTAACCATAGCCCTCCATGGGCTTCCAAATATCCCTTTGCCAATTCCACAAGAAGAGCCTTAGCGAAAGGCTTCTTGAAGGGAAAGATGTAATTCTGTGAGATGAATTAAAAGAACACAGAGCAGTTTCTCAGAAAGCTTCTTTACAGTTTAGAACGGAAGATATTTCCTTTTCACCATAGCCCTCTATGGGCTTCCAAATATCCCTTTGCCAATTTCACAAGAACAGCCTTAGCGAAAGGCTTCTTGAAGGGAAAGATGTAACTCTGTGAGATGAATTAACAGAACATAGAAGAGTTTCTCAGAAAGCTTCTTTCCAGTTTTGACCGGAAGATATTTCCTTTTTCACCATAGCCCTCTATGGGCTTCCAAATATCCCTTTGCCAATTCCACAAGAACAGCCTTAGCGAAAGGCTTCTTGAAGGGAAAGATGTAATTCTGTGAGATGAATTAACAGAACACAGAGCAGTTTCTCAGAAAGCTTCTTTCCAGTTTTGAACGGAAGATATTTCCTTTTTCACCATAGCCCTCTAGGGGCTTCCAAATATCCCTTTGCCAATTCCACAAGAACAACCTTAGCGAAAGGCTTCTTGAAGGAAAAGATGTAACTCTGTGAGATGAATTAACAGAACACAGAGCAGTTTCTCAGAAAGCTTCTTTCCAGTTTTGAACGGAAGATATTTCCTTTTTCACCATAGCCCTCTATGGGCTTCCAAATATCCCTTTTCCAATTCCACAAGAACAGCCTTAGCGAAAGGCTTCCTGAAGGGAAAGATGTAACACTGTGAGATGAATTAACAGAACACAGAGCAGTTTCTCAGAAAGCTTCTTTCCAGTTTTGAACGGAAGATATTTCCTTTTTCACCATAGCCTTCTATGGTCTTCCAAATATCCCTTTGCCAATTCCACAAGAACAGCCTTAGCGAAAGGCATCTTGAAGGGAAAGATGTAACTCTGTGAGATGAATTAACAGAACACAGAGCAGTTTCTCAGAAAGCTTCTTTCCAGTTTTGAACGGAAGATATTTCCTTTTTCACCATAGCCCTCTATGGGCTTCCAAATATCCCTTTGCCAATTCCACAAGAACAGCCTTAGCGAAAGGTTTCTTGAAGGGAAAGATGTAACTCTGTGAGATGAATTAACAGAACACAGAGCAGTTTCTCAGAAAGCTTCTTTCCAGTTTTGAACGGAAGATATTTCCTTTTTCACCATAGCCCTCTATGGGCTTCCAAATATCCCTTTGCCAATTCCACAAGAACAGCCTTAGCGAAAGGCTTCTTGAAGGGAAAGATGTAACTCTGTGAGAGAATTAACAGAACATAGAACAGTTTCTCAGAAAGCTTCTTTCCAGTTTTGAACGGAAGATATTTCCTTTTTCACCATAGCCCTCTATCGGCTTCCAAATATCCCTTTGCCAATTCCCCAAGAACAGCCTTAGCGAAAGGCTTCTTGAAGTTAAAGATGTAACTCTGTGAGATGAATTACCAGAACACAGAGCAGTTTCTCAGAAAGCTTCTTTCCAGTTTTGAACGGAAGATATTTCCTTTTTCACCATAGCCCTCTATGGGCTTCCAAATATCCCTTTGCCAATTCCACAAAAACAGCCTTAGCGAAAGGCTTCTTGAAGTTAAAGATGTAAGTCTGTGAGATGAATTAACAGAACACAGAGCAGTTTCTCAGAAAGCTTCTTTCAAGTTTTGAACGGAAGGTATTTCCTTTTTAACCATAGCCCTCCATGGGCTTCCAAATATCCCTTTGCCAATTCCACAAGAAGAGCCTTAGCGAAAGGCTTCTTGAAGGGAAAGATGTAATTCTGTGAGATGAATTAAAAGAACACAGAGCAGTTTCTCAGAAAGCTTCTTTACAGTTTAGAACGGAAGATATTTCCTTTTCACCATAGCCCTCTATGGGCTTCCAAATATCCCTTTGCCAATTCCACAAGAACAGCCTTAGCGAAAGGCTTCTTGAAGGGAAAGATGTAACTCTGTGAGATGAATTAACAGAACACAGAACAGTTTCTCAGAAAGCTTCTTTCCAGTTTTGAAGGGAAGATATTTCCTTTTTCACCGTAGCCCTCTATGGGCTTCCAAATATCCCTTTGCCAATTCCACAAGAACAGCCTTAGAGAAAGGCTTCTTCAAGGGAAAGATGTAACTCTGTGAGATGAATTAACAGAACACAGAGCAGTTTCTCAGAAAGCGTCTTTCCAGTTTTGAACGGAAGATATTTCCTTTTTCAACATAGCCCTCTATGGGCTTCCAAATATCCCTTTGCCAATTCCACAAGAACAGCCTTAGCGAAAGGCTTCTTGAAGGGAAAGATGTAACTCTGTGAGATGAATTAACAGAACATAGAACAGTTTCTCAGAAAGCTTCTTTCCAGTTTTGAACGGAAGATATTTCCTTTTTCACCATAGCCCTCTATGGGCTTCCAAATATCCCTTTGCCAATTCCACAAGAACAACCTTAACGAAAGGCTTCTTGAAGGGAAAGATGTAACTCTGTGAGATGAATTAACAGAACACAGAGCAGTTTCTCAGAAAGTTTCTTTCCAGTTTTGAACGGAAGATATTTCCTTTTTCACCATAGCCCTCTAAGGGCTTCCAAATATCCCTTTGCCAATTCCACAAGAACAGCCTTAGCGAAAGGTTTCTTGAAGGGAAAGATGTAACTCTGTGAGATGAATTAACAGAACACAGAGCAGTTTCTCAGAAAGCTTCTTTCCAGTTTTGAACGGAAGATATTTTCTTTTTCACCATAGCCTTCTATGGGCTTCCAAATATCCCTTTGCCAATTCCACAAGAACAGCCTTAGCGAAAGGCTTCTTGAAGTTAAAGATGTAACTCTGTGAGATGAATTAACAGAACACAGAGCAGTTTCTCAGAAAGCTTCTTTCCAGTTTTGAACGGAAGATATTTCCTTTTTCACCATAGCCCTCTATGGGCTTCCAAATATCCCTTTGCCAATTCCACAAGAACAGCCTTAGCGAAAGGTTTCTTGAAGGGAAAGATGTAACTCTGTGAGATGAATTAACAGAACACAGAGCAGTTTCTCAGAAAGCTTCTTTCCAGTTTTGAACGGAAGATATTTTCTTTTTCACCATAGCCTTCTATGGGCTTCCAAATATCCCTTTGCCAATTCCACAAGAACAGCCTTAGCGAAAGGCTTCTTGAAGTTAAAGATGTAATTCTGTGAGATGAATTAACAGAACACAGAGCAGTTTCTCAGAAAGCTTCTTTCCAGTTTTGAAAGGAAGATATTTCCTTTTTCACCATAGCCCTCTATGGGCTTCCAAATATCCCTTTGCCAATTCCCCAAGAACAGCCTAAGCGAAAGGCTTCTTGAAGGGAAAGATGTAACTCTGTGAGATGAATTAACAGAACACAGAGCAGTTTCTCAGAAAGCTTCTTTCCAGTTTTGAACGGAAGATATTTCCTTTTTCACCACAGCCCTCTATGGGCTTCCAAATATCCCTTTGCCAATTCCACAAGAACAGCCTTAGCGAAAGGCTTCTTGAAGGGAAAGATGTAACTCTGTGAGATGAATTAACAGAACATAGAAGAGTTTCTCAGAAAGCTTCTTTCCAGTTTTGACCGGAAGATATTTCCTTTTTCACCATAGCCCTCTAGGGGCTTCCAAATATCCCTTTGCCAATTCCACAAGAACAACCTTAGCGAAAGGCTTCTTGAAGGAAAAGATGTAACTCTGTGAGATGAATTAACAGAACACAGAGCAGTTTCTCAGAAAGCTTCTTTCCAGTTTTGAACGGAAGATATTTCCTTTTTCACCATAGCCCTCTATGGGCTTCCAAATATCCCTTTTCCAATTCCACAAGAACAGCCTTAGCGAAAGGCTTCCTGAAGGGAAAGATGTAACACTGTGAGATGAATTAACAGAACACAGAGCAGTTTCTCAGAAAGCTTCTTTCCAGTTTTGAACGGAAGATATTTCCTTTTTCACCATAGCCTTCAATGGTCTTCCAAATATCCCTTTGCCAATTCCACAAGAACAGCCTTAGCGAAAGGCATCTTGAAGGGAAAGATGTAACTCTGTGAGATGAATTAACAGAACACAGAGCAGTTTCTCAGAAAGCTTCTTTCCAGTTTTGAACGGAAGATATTTCCTTTTTCACCATAGCCCTCTATGGGCTTCCAAATATCCCTTTGCCAATTCCACAAGAACAGCCTTAGCGAAAGGTTTCTTGAAGGGAAAGATGTAACTCTGTGAGATGAATTAACAGAACACAGAGCAGTTTCTCAGAAAGCTTCTTTCCAGTTTTGAACGGAAGATATTTCCTTTTTCACCTTAGCCCTCTATGGGCTTCCAAATATCCCTTTGCCAATTCCACAAGAACAGCCTTAGCGAAAGGCTTCTTGACGGGAAAGATGTAACTCTGTGAGAGAATTAACAGAACATAGAACAGTTTCTCAGAAAGCTTCTTTCCAGTTTTGAACGGAAGATATTTCCTTTTTCACCATAGCCCTCTATCGGCTTCCAAATATCCCTTTGCCAATTCCCCAAGAACAGCCTTAGCGAAAGGCTTCTTGAAGTTAAAGATGTAACTCTGTGAGATGAATTACCAGAACACAGAGCAGTTTCTCAGAAAGCTTCTTTCCAGTTTTGAACGGAAGATATTTCCTTTTTCACCATAGCCCTCTATGGGCTTCCAAATATCCCTTTGCCAATTCCACAAAAACAGCCTTAGCGAAAGGCTTCTTGAAGTTAAAGATGTAAGTCTGTGAGATGAATTAACAGAACACAGAGCAGTTTCTCAGAAAGCTTCTTTCCAGTTTTGAACGGAAGGTATTTCCTTTTTAACCATAGCCCTCCATGGGCTTCCAAATATCCCTTTGCCAATTCCACAAGAAGAGCCTTAGCGAAAGGCTTCTTGAAGGGAAAGATGTAATTCTGTGAGATGAATTAAAAGAACACAGAGCAGTTTCTCAGAAAGCTTCTTTACAGTTTCGAACGGAAGATATTTCCTTTTCACCATAGCCCTCTATGGGCTTCCAAATATCCCTTTGCCAATTCCACAAGAACAGCCTTAGCGAAAGGCTTCTTGAAGGGAAAGATGTAACTCTGTGAGATGAATTAACAGAACACAGAACAGTTTCTCAGAAAGCTTCTTTCCAGTTTTGAAGGGAAGATATTTCCTTTTTCACCGTAGCCCTCTAAGGGCTTCCAAATATCCCTTTGCCAATTCCACAAGAACAGCCTTAGAGAAAGGCTTCTTCAAGGGAAAGATGTAACTCTGTGAGATGAATTAACAGAACACAGAGCAGTTTCTCAGAAAGCTTCTTTCCAGTTTTGAACGGAAGATATTTCCTTTTTCAACATAGCCCTCTATGGGCTTCCAAATATCCCTTTGCCAATTCCACAAGAACAGCCTTAGCGAAAGGCTTCTTGAAGGGAAAGATGTAACTCTGTGAGATGAATTAACAGAACATAGAACAGTTTCTCAGAAAGCTTCTTTCCAGTTTTGAACGGAAGATATTTCCTTTTTCACCATAGCCCTCTATGGGCTTCCAAATATCCCTTTGCCAATTCCACAAGAACAACCTTAACGAAAGGCTTCTTGAAGGGAAAGATGTAACTCTGTGAGATGAATTAACAGAACACAGAGCAGTTTCTCAGAAAGTTTCTTTCCAGTTTTGAACGGAAGATATTTCCTTTTTCACCATGGCCCTCTAAGGGCTTCCAAATATCCCTTTGCCAATTCCACAAGAACAGCCTTAGCGAAAGGTTTCTTGAAGGGAAAGATGTAACTCTGTGAGATGAATTAACAGAACACAGAGCAGTTTCTCAGAAAGCTTCTTTCCAGTTTTGAACGGAAGATATTTTCTTTTTCACCATAGCCTTCTATGGGCTTCCAAATATCCCTTTGCCAATTCCACAAGAACAGCCTTAGCGAAAGGCTTCTTGAAGTTAAAGATGTAACTCTGTGAGATGAATTAACAGAACACAGAGCAGTTTCTCAGAAAGCTTCTTTCCAGTTTTGAAAGGAAGATATTTCCTTTTTCACCATAGCCCTCTATGGGCTTCCAAATATCCCTTTGCCAATTCCCCAAGAACAGCCTAAGCGAAAGGCTTCTTGAAGGGAAAGATGTAACTCTGTGAGATGAATTAACAGAACACAGAGCAGTTTCTCAGAAAGCTTCTTTCCAGTTTTGAACGGAAGATATTTCCTTTTTCAAAACAGCCCTCTATGGGCTTCCAAATATCCCTTTGCCAATTCCACAAGAGCAGCCTTAGCGAAAGGCTTCTTGAAGGGAAAGATGTAACTCTGTGAGATGAATTAACAGAACATAGAAGAGTTTCTCAGAAAGCTTCCTTCCAGTTTTGACCGGAAGATATTTCCTTTTTCACCATAGCCCTCTATGGGCTTCCAAATATCCCTTTGCCAATTCCACAAGAACAGCCTTAGCGAAAGGCTTCTTGAAGGGAAAGATGTAACTCTGTGAGAGAATTAACAGAACATAGAACAGTTTCTCAGAAAGCTTCTTTCCAGTTTTGAACGGAAGATATTTCCTTTTTCACCATAGCCCTCTATCGGCTTCCAAATATCCCTTTGCCAATTCCCCAAGAACAGCCTTAGCGAAAGGCTTCTTGAAGTTAAAGATGTAACTCTGTGAGATGAATTACCAGAACACAGAGCAGTTTCTCAGAAAGCTTCTTTCCAGTTTTGAACGGAAGATATTTCCTTTTTCACCATAGCCCTCTATGGGCTTCCAAATATCCCTTTGCCAATTCCACAAGAACAACCTTAACGAAAGGCTTCTTGAAGGGAAAGATGTAACTCTGTGAGATGAATTAACAGAACACAGAGCAGTTTCTCAGAAACTTTCTTTCCAGTTTTGAACGGAAGATATTTCCTTTTTCACCATAGCCCTCTAAGGGCTTCCAAATATCCCTTTGCCAATTCCACAAGAACAGCCTTAGCGAAAGGTTTCTTGAAGGGAAAGATGTAACTCTGTGAGATGAATTAACAGAACACAGAGCAGTTTCTCAGAAAGCTTCTTTCCAGTTTTGAACGGAAGATATTTCCTTTTTCAACATAGCCCTCTAGGGGCTTCCAAATATCCCTTTGCCAATTCCACAAGAACAGCCTTAGCGAAAGGCTTCTTGAAGGGAAAGATGTAACTCTGTGAGATGAATTAACAGAACATAGAACAGTTTCTCAGAAAGCTTCTTTCCAGTTTTGAACGGAAGATATTTCCTTTTTCACCATAGCCCTCTATGGGCTTCCAAATATCCCTTTGCCAATTCCACAAGAACAACCTTAACGAAAGGCTTCTTGAAGGGAAAGATGTAACTCTGTGAGATGAATTAACAGAACACAGAGCAGTTTCTCAGAAACTTTCTTTCCAGTTTTGAACGGAAGATATTTCCTTTTTCACCATAGCCCTCTAAGGGCTTCCAAATATCCCTTTGCCAATTCCACAAGAACAGCCTTAGCGAAAGGTTTCTTGAAGGGAAAGATGTAACTCTGTGAGATGAATTAACAGAACACAGAGCAGTTTCTCAGAAAGCTTCTTTCCAGTTTTGAACGGAAGATATTTTCTTTTTCACCATAGCCTTCTATGGGCTTCCAAATATCCCTTTGCCAATTCCACAAGAACAGCCTTAGCGAAAGGCTTCTTGAAGTTAAAGATGTAACTCTGTGAGATGAATTAACAGAACACAGAGCAGTTTCTCAGAAAGCTTCTTTCCAGTTTTGAAAGGAAGATATTTCCTTTTTCACCATAGCCCTCTATGGGCTTCCAAATATCCCTTTGCCAATTCCCCAAGAACAGCCTAAGCGAAAGGCTTCTTGAAGGGAAAGATGTAACTCTGTGAGATGAATTAACAGAACACAGAGCAGTTTCTCAGAAAGCTTCTTTCCAGTTTTGAACGGAAGATATTTCCTTTTTCACCACAGCCCTCTATGGGCTTCCAAATATCCCTTTGCCAATTCCACAAGAGCAGCCTTAGCGAAAGGCTTCTTGAAGGGAAAGATGTAACTCTGTGAGATGAATTAACAGAACATAGAAGAGTTTCTCAGAAAGCTTCTTTCCAGTTTTGACCGGAAGATATTTCCTTTTTCACCATAGCCCTCTATGGGCTTCCAAATATCCCTTTGCCAATTCCACAAGAACAGCCTTAGCGAAAGGCTTCTTGAAGGGAAAGATGTAACTCTGTGAGAGAATTAACAGAACATAGAACAGTTTCTCAGAAAGCTTCTTTCCAGTTTTGAACGGAAGATATTTCCTTTTTCACCATAGCCCTCTATCGGCTTCCAAATATCCCTTTGCCAATTCCCCAAGAACAGCCTTAGCGAAAGGCTTCTTGAAGTTAAAGATGTAACTCTGTGAGATGAATTACCAGAACACAGAGCAGTTTCTCAGAAAGCTTCTTTCCAGTTTTGAACGGAAGATATTTCCTTTTTCACCATAGCCCTCTATGGGCTTCCAAATATCCCTTTGCCAATTCCACAAAAACAGCCTTAGCGAAAGGCTTCTTGAAGTTAAAGATGTAAGTCTGTGAGATGAATTAACAGAACACAGAGCAGTTTCTCAGAAAGCTTCTTTCCAGTTTTGAACGGAAGGTATTTCCTTTTTAACCATAGCCCTCCATGGGCTTCCAAATATCCCTTTGCCAATTCCACAAGAAGAGCCTTAGCGAAAGGCTTCTTGAAGGGAAAGATGTAATTCTGTGAGATGAATTAAAAGAACACAGAGCAGTTTCTCAGAAAGCTTCTTTACAGTTTCGAACGGAAGATATTTCCTTTTCACCATAGCCCTCTATGGGCTTCCAAATATCCCTTTGCCAATTCCACAAGAACAGCCTTAGCGAAAGGCTTCCTGAAGGGAAAGATGTAACTCTGTGAGATGAATTAACAGAACCCACAGCAGTTTCTCAGAAAGCTTCTTTCCAGTTTTGAAGGGAAGATATTTCCTTTTTCACCGTAGCCCTCTATGGGCTTCCAAATATCCCTTTGCCAATTCCACAAGAACAGCCTTAGAGAAAGGCTTCTTCAAGGGAAAGATGTAACTCTGTGAGATGAATTAACAGAACACAGAGGAGTTTCTCAGAAAGCTTCTTTCCAGTTTTGAACGGAAGATATTTCCTTTTTCAACATAGCCCTCTAGGGGCTTCCAAATATCCCTTTGCCAATTCCACAAGAACAGCCTTAGCGAAAGGCTTCTTGAAGGGAAAGATGTAACTCTGTGAGATGAATTAACAGAACATAGAACAGTTTCTCAGAAAGCTTCTTTCCAGTTTTGAACGGAAGATATTTCCTTTTTCACCATAGCCCTCTATGGGCTTCCAAATATCCCTTTGCCAATTCCACAAGAACAACCTTAACGAAAGGCTTCTTGAAGGGAAAGATGTAACTCTGTGAGATGAATTAACAGAACACAGAGCAGTTTCTCAGAAACTTTCTTTCCAGTTTTGAACGGAAGATATTTCCTTTTTCACCATAGCCCTCTAAGGGCTTCCAAATATCCCTTTGCCAATTCCACAAGAACAGCCTTAGCGAAAGGTTTCTTGAAGGGAAAGATGTAACTCTGTGAGATGAATTAACAGAACACAGAGCAGTTTCTCAGAAAGCTTCTTTCCAGTTTTGAACGGAAGATATTTTCTTTTTCACCATAGCCTTCTATGGGCTTCCAAATATCCCTTTGCCAATTCCACAAGAACAGCCTTAGCGAAAGGCTTCTTGAAGTTAAAGATGTAACTCTGTGAGATGAATTACCAGAACACAGAGCAGTTTCTCAGAAAGCTTCTTTCCAGTTTTGAAAGGAAGATATTTCCTTTTTCACCATAGCCCTCTATGGGCTTCCAAATATCCCTTTGCCAATTCCCCAAGAACAGCCTAAGCGAAAGGCTTCTTGAAGGGAAAGATGTAACTCTGTGAGATGAATTAACAGAACACAGAGCAGTTTCTCAGAAAGCTTCTTTCCAGTTTTGAACGGAAGATATTTCCTTTTTCACCACAGCCCTTTATGGGCTTCCAAATATCCCTTTGCCAATTCCACAAGAGCAGCCTTAGGGAAAGGCTTCTTGAAGGGAAAGATGTAACTCTGTGAGATGAATTAACAGAACATAGAAGAGTTTCTCAGAAAGCTTCTTTCCAGTTTTGACCGGAAGATATTTCCTTTTTCACCATAGCCCTCTAACGGCTTCCAAATATCCCTTTGCCAATTCCCCAAGAACAGCCTTAGCGAAAGGCTTCTTGAAGTTAAAGATGTAACTCTGTGAGATGAATTAACAGAACACAGAGCAGTTTCTCAGAAAGCTTCTTTCCAGTTTTGAACGGAAGATATTTCCTTTTTCACCATAGCCCGCTATGGGCTTCCAAATATCCCTTTGCCAATTCCACAAGAACAGCCTTAGCGAAAGGCATCTTGAAGGGAAAGATGTAACTCTGTGAGATGAATTAACAGAACCCACAGCAGTTTCTCAGAAAGCTTCTTTCCAGTTTTGAACGGAAGATATTTCCTTTTTCACCATAGCCCTCTATGGGCTTCCAAATATCCCTTTGCCAATTCCACAAAAACAGCCTTAGCGAAAGGCTTCTTGAAGTTAAAGATGTAAGTCTGTGAGATGAATTAACAGAACACAGAGCAGTTTCTCAGAAAGCTTCTTTCCAGTTTTGAACGGAAGGTATTTCCTTTTTAACCATAGCCCTCCATGGGCTTCCAAATATCCCTTTGCCAATTCCACAAGAAGAGCCTTAGCGAAAGGCTTCTTGAAGGGAAAGATGTAATTCTGTGAGATGAATTAAAAGAACACAGAGCAGTTTCTCAGAAAGCTTCTTTACAGTTTAGAACGGACGATATTTCCTTTTCACCATAGCCCTCTACGGGCTACCAAATATCCCTTTGCCAATTCCACAAGAACAGCCTTAGCGAAAGGCTTCTTGAAGGGAAAGATGTAACTCTGTGAGATGAATTAACAGAACACAGAACAGTTTCTCAGAAAGCTTCTTTCCAGTTTTGAAGGGAAGATATTTCCTTTTTCACCGTAGCCCTCTATGGGCTTCCAAATATCCCTTTGCCAATTCCACAAGAACAGCCTTAGAGAAAGGCTTCTTCAAGGGAAAGATGTAACTCTGTGAGATGAATTAACAGAACACAGAGCAGTTTCTCAGAAAGCTTCTTTCCAGTTTTGAACGGAAGATATTTCCTTTTTCACCATAGCCCTCTATGGGCTTCCAAATATCCCTTTGCCAATTCCACAAGAACAGCTTTAGCGAAAGGCTTCTTGAAGTTAAAGATGTAACTGTGTGAGATGAATTAACAGAACACAGAGCAGTTTCTCAGAAAGCTTCTTTCCAGTTTTGAACGGAAGATATTTCCTTTTTCACCATAGCCCTCTATGGGCTTCCAAATATCCCTTTGCCAATTCCACAAGAACAGCCTTAGCGAAAGGCTTCTTGAAGGGAAAGATGTAACTCTGTGAGATGAATTAACAGAACATAGAACAGTTTCTCAGAAAGCTTCTTTCCAGTTTTGAACGGAAGATATTTCCTTTTTCACCCTAGGCCTCTATGGGCTTCCAAATATCCCTTTGCCAATTCCACAAGAACAACCTTAGCGAAAGGCTTCTTGAAGGGAAAGATGTAACTCTGTGAGATGAATTAACAGAACACAGAGCAGATTCTCAGAAAGCTTCTTTCCAGTTTTGAACGGAAGATATTTCCTTTTTCACCATAGCCCTCTATGGACTTCCAAATATCCCTTTTCCAATTCCACAAGAACAGCCTTAGCGAAAGGCTTCCTGAAGGGAAAGATGTAACACTGTGAGATGAATTAACAGAACACAGAGCAGTTTCTCAGAAAGCTTCTTTCCAGTTTTGAACGGAAGATATTTCCTTTTTCACCATAGCCCTCTATCGGCTTCCAAATATCCCTTTGCCAATTCCCCAAGAACAGCCTTAGCGAAAGGCTTCTTGAAGTTAAAGATGTAACTCTGTGAGATGAATTAACAGAACACAGAGCAGTTTCTCAGAAAGCTTCTTTCCAGTTTTGAACGGAAGATATTTCCTTTTTCACCATAGCCCTCTATGGGCTTCCAAATATCCCTTTGCCAATTCCTCAAGAACAGCCTTAGCGAAAGGCTTCTTGAAGGGAAAGATGTAACTCTGTGAGATGAATTAACAGAACACAGAGCAGTTTCTCAGAAAGCTTCTTTCCAGTTTTGAACGGAAGATATTTCCTTTTTCTCCATACCCCTCTATGGGCTTCCAAATATCCCTTTGCCAATTCCAAAAGAACAGCCTTAGCGAAAGGCTTCTTGAAGTTAAAGATTTAACTCTGTGAGATGAATTAACAGAACACAGAGCAGTTTCTCAGAAAGCTTCTTTCCAGTTTTGAACGGAAGATATTTCCTTTTTCACCATAGCCCTCTATGGTCTTCCAAATATCCCTTTGCCAATTCCACAAGAACAGCCTTAGCGAAAGGTTTCTTGAAGGGAAAGATGTAAGTCTGTGAGATGAATTAACAGAACACAGAGCAGTTTCTCAGAAAGCTTCTTTCCAGTTTTGAACGGAAGGCATTTCCTTTTTAACCATAGCCCTCCATGGGCTTCCAAATATCCCTTTGCCAATTCCACAAGAAGAGCCTTAGCGAAAGGCTTCTTGAAGGGAAAGATGTAATTCTGTGAGATGAATTAAAAGAACACAGAGCAGTTTCTCAGAAAGCTTCTTTACAGTTTAGAACGGAAGATATTTCCTTTTCACCATAGCCCTCTATGGGCTTCCAAATATCCCTTTGCCAATTCCACAAGAACAGCCTTAGCGAAAGGCTTCTTGAAGGGAAAGATGTAACTCTGTGAGATGAATTAACAGAACATAGAAGAGTTTCTCAGAAAGCTTCTTTCCAGTTTTGACCGGAAGATATTTCCTTTTTCACCATAGCCCTCTATGGGCTTCCAAATATCCCTTTGCCAATTCCACAAGAACAGCCTTAGCGAAAGGCTTCTTGAAGGGAAAGATGTAATTCTGTGAGATGAATTAACAGAACACAGAGCAGTTTCTCAGAAAGCTTCTTTCCAGTTTTGAACGGAAGATATTTCCTTTTTCACCATAGCCCTCTAGGGGCTTCCAAATATCCCTTTGCCAATTCCACAAGAACAACCTTAGCGAAAGGCTTCTTGAAGGAAAAGATGTAACTCTGTGAGATGAATTAACAGAACACAGAGCAGTTTCTCAGAAAGCTTCTTTCCAGTTTTGAACGGAAGATATTTCCTTTTTCACCATAGCCCTCTATGGGCTTCCAAATATCCCTTTTCCAATTCCACAAGAACAGCCTTAGCGAAAGGCTTCCTGAAGGGAAAGATGTAACACTGTGAGATGAATTAACAGAACACAGAGCAGTTTCTCAGAAAGCTTCTTTCCAGTTTTGACCGGAAGATATTTCCTTTTTCACCATAGCCCTCTATGGGCTTCCAAATATCCCTTTGCCAATTCCACAAGAACAGCCTTAGCGAAAGGCTTCTTGAAGGGAAAGATGTAACTCTGTGAGAGAATTAACAGAACATAGAACAGTTTCTCAGAAAGCTTCTTTCCAGTTTTGAACGGAAGATATTTCCTTTTTCACCATAGCCCTCTATCGGCTTCCAAATATCCCTTTGCCAATTCCCCAAGAACAGCCTTAGCGAAAGGCTTCTTGAAGTTAAAGATGTAACTCTGTGAGATGAATTACCAGAACACAGAGCAGTTTCTCAGAAAGCTTCTTTCCAGTTTTGAACGGAAGATATTTCCTTTTTCACCATAGCCCTCTATGGGCTTCCAAATATCCCTTTGCCAATTCCACAAAAACAGCCTTAGCGAAAGGCTTCTTGAAGTTAAAGATGTAAGTCTGTGAGATGAATTAACAGAACACAGAGCAGTTTCTCAGAAAGCTTCTTTCCAGTTTTGAACGGAAGGTATTTCCTTTTTAACCATAGCCCTCCATGGGCTTCCAAATATCCCTTTGCCAATTCCACAAGAAGAGCCTTAGCGAAAGGCTTCTTGAAGGGAAAGATGTAATTCTGTGAGATGAATTAAAAGAACACAGAGCAGTTTCTCAGAAAGCTTCTTTACAGTTTAGAACGGACGATATTTCCTTTTCACCATAGCCCTCTATGGGCTTCCAAATATCCCTTTGCCAATTCCAAAAGAACAGCCTTAGCGAAAGGCTTCTTGAAGGGAAAGATGTAACTCTGTGAGATGAATTAACAGAACACAGAACAGTTTCTCAGAAAGCTTCTTTCCAGTTTTGAAGGGAAGATATTTCGTTTTTCACCGTAGACCTCTATGGGCTTCCAAACATCCCTTTGCCAATTCCACAAGAACAGCCTTAGAGAAAGGCTTCTTCAAGGGAAAGATGTAACTCTGTGAGATGAATTAACAGAACACAGAGCAGTTTCTCAGAAAGCTTCTTTCCAGTTTTGAACGGGAGATATTTCCTTTTTCACCATAGCCCTCTATGGGCTTCCAAATATCCCTTTGCCAATTCCACAAGAACAGCTTTAGCGAAAGGCTTCTTGAAGTTAAAGATGTAACTGTGTGAGATGAATTAACAGAACACAGAGCAGTTTCTCAGAAAGCTTCTTTCCACTTTTGAACGGAAGATATTTCCTTTTTCACCATAGCCCTCTATGGGCTTCCAAATATCCCTTTGCCAATTCCACAAGAACAGCCTTAGCGAAAGGCTTCTTGAAGGGAAAGATGTAACTCTGTGAGATGAATTAACAGAACATAGAACAGTTTCTCAGAAAGCTTCTTTCCAGTTTTGAACGGAAGATATTTCCTTTTTCACCATAGGCCTCTATGGGCTTCCAAATATCCCTTTGCCAATTCCACAAGAACAACCTTAGCGAAAGGCTTCTTGAAGGGAAAGATATAACTCTGTGAGATGAATTAACAGAACACAGAGCAGTTTCTCAGAAAGCTTCTTTCCAGTTTTGAACGGAAGATATTTCCTTTTTCACCATAGCCCTCTATGGGCTTCCAAATATCCCTTTTCCAATTCCACAAGAACAGCCTTAGCGAAAGGCTTCCTGAAGGGAAAGATGTAACACTGTGAGATGAATTAACAGAACACAGAGCAGTTTCTCAGAAAGCTTCTTTCCAGTTTTGAACGGAAGATATTTCCTTTTTCACCATAGCCCTCTATCGGCTTCCAAATATCCCTTTGCCAATTCCCCAAGAACAGCCTTAGCGAAAGGCTTCTTGAAGTTAAAGATGTAACTCTGTGAGATGAATTAACAGAACACAGAGCAGTTTCTCAGAAAGCTTCTTTCCAGTTTTGAACGGAAGATATTTCCTTTTTCACCATAGACCTCTATGGGCTTCCAAATATCCCTTTGCCAATTCCTCAAGAACAGCCTTAGCGAAAGGTTTCTTGAAGGGAAAGATGTAACTCTGTGAGATGAATTAACAGAACACAGAGCAGTTTCTCAGAAAGCTTCTTTCCAATTTTGAACGGAAGATATTTCCTTTTTCACCATACCCCTCTAAGGGCTTCCAAATATCCCTTTGCCAATTCCACAAGAACAGCCTTAGCGAAAGGCTTCTTGAAGTTAAAGATTTAACTCTGTGAGATGAATTAACAGAACACAGAGCAGTTTCTCAGAAAGCTTCTTTCCAGTTTTGAACGGAAGATATTTCCTTTTTCACCATAGCCCTCTATGGTCTTCCAAATATCCCTTTGCCAATTCCACAAGAACAGCCTTAGCGAAAGTTTTCTTGAAGGGAAAGATGTAACTCTGTGAGATGAATTGACAGAACACAGAGCAGTTTCTCAGAAAGCTTCTTTCCAGTTTTGAACGGAAGATATTTCCTTTATCACCGTGGCCCTCTATGGGCTTCCAAATATCCCTTTGCCAATTCCACAAGAACAGACTTAGCGAAAGGCTTCTTGAAGGGAAAGATGTAACTCTGTGAGATGAATTAACAGAACATAGAACAGTTTCTCAGAAAGCTTCTTTCCAGTTTTGAACGGAAGATATTTCCTTTTTCACCATAGCCCTCTATCGGCTTCCAAATATCCCTTTGCCAATTCCCCAAGAACAGCCTTAGCGAAAGGCTTCTTGAAGTTAAAGATGTAACTCTGTGAGATGAATTAACAGAACACAGAGCAGTTTCTCAGAAAGCTTCTTTCCAGTTTTGAACGGAAGATATTTCCTTTTTCACCATAGCCCGCTATGGGCTTCCAAATATCCCTTTGCCAATTCCACAAGAACAGCCTTAGCGAAAGGCATCTTGAAGGGAAAGATGTAACTCTGTGAGATGAATTAACAGAACCCACAGCAGTTTCTCAGAAAGCTTCTTTCCAGTTTTGAACGGAAGATATTTCCTTTTTCACCATAGCCCTCTATGGGCTTCCAAATATCCCTTTGCCAATTCCACAAAAACAGCCTTAGCGAAAGGCTTCTTGAAGTTAAAGATGTAAGTCTGTGAGATGAATTAACAGAACACAGAGCAGTTTCTCAGAAAGCTTCTTTCCAGTTTTGAACGGAAGGTATTTCCTTTTTAACCATAGCCCTCCATGGGCTTCCATATATCCCTTTGCCAATTCCACAAGAAGAGCCTTAGCGAAAGGCTTCTTGAAGGGAAAGATGTAATTCTGTGAGATGAATTAAAAGAACACAGAGCAGTTTCTCAGAAAGCTTCTTTACAGTTTACAACGGAAGATATTTCCTTTTCACCATAGCCCTCTACGGGCTACCAAATATCCCTTTGCCAATTCCACAAGAACAGCCTTAGCGAAAGGCTTCTTGAAGGGAAAGATGTAACTCTGTGAGATGAATTAACAGAACACAGAACAGTTTCTCAGAAAGCTTCTTTCCAGTTTTGAAGGGAAGATATTTCCTTTTTCACCGTAGCCCTCTATGGGCTTCCAAATATCCCTTTGCCAATTCCACAAGAACAGCCTTAGAGAAAGGCTTCTTCAAGGGAAAGATGTAACTCTGTGAGATGAATTAACAGAACACAGAGCAGTTTCTCAGAAAGCTTCTTTCCAGTTTTGAACGGAAGATATTTCCTTTTTCACCATATCCCTCTATGGGCTTCCAAATATCCCTTTGCCAATTCCACAAGAACAGCTTTAGCGAAAGGCTTCTTGAAGTTAAAGATGTAACTGTGTGAGATGAATTAACAGAACACAGAGCAGTTTCTCAGAAAGCTTCTTTCCACTTTTGAACGGAAGATATTTCCTTTTTCACCATAGCCCTCTATGGGCTTCCAAATATCCCTTTGCCAATTCCACAAGAACAGCCTTAGCGAAAGGCTTCTTGAAGGGAAAGATGTAACTCTGTGAGATGAATTAACAGAACATAGAACAGTTTCTCAGAAAGCTTCTTTCCAGTTTTGAACGGAAGATATTTCCTTTTTCACCCTAGGCCTCTATGGGCTTCCAAATATCCCTTTGCCAATTCCACAAGAACAACCTTAGCGAAAGGCTTCTTGAAGGGAAAGATGTAACTCTGTGAGATGAATTAACAGAACACAGAGCAGATTCTCAGAAAGCTTCTTTCCAGTTTTGAACGGAAGATATTTCCTTTTTCACCATAGCCCTCTATGGACTTCCAAATATCCCTTTTCCAATTCCACAAGAACAGCCTTAGCGAAAGGCTTCCTGAAGGGAAAGATGTAACACTGTGAGATGAATTAACAGAACACAGAGCAGTTTCTCAGAAAGCTTCTTTCCAGTTTTGAACGGAAGATATTTCCTTTTTCACCATAGCCCTCTATCGGCTTCCAAATATCCCTTTGCCAATTCCCCAAGAACAGCCTTAGCGAAAGGCTTCTTGAAGTTAAAGATGTAACTCTGTGAGATGAATTAACAGAACACAGAGCAGTTTCTCAGAAAGCTTCTTTCCAGTTTTGAACGGAAGATATTTCCTTTTTCACCATAGCCCTCTATGGGCTTCCAAATATCCCTTTGCCAATTCCTCAAGAACAGCCTTAGCGAAAGGCTTCTTGAAGGGAAAGATGTAACTCTGTGAGATGAATTAACAGAACACAGAGCAGTTTCTCAGAAAGCTTCTTTCCAGTTTTGAACGGAAGATATTTCCTTTTTCTCCATACCCCTCTATGGGCTTCCAAATATCCCTTTGCCAATTCCACAAGAACAGCCTTAGCGAAAGGCTTCTTGAAGTTAAAGATTTAACTCTGTGAGATGAATTAACAGAACACAGAGCAGTTTCTCAGAAAGCTTCTTTCCAGTTTTGAACGGAAGATATTTCCTTTTTCACCATAGCCCTCTATGGTCTTCCAAATATCCCTTTGCCAATTCCACAAGAACAGCCTTAGCGAAAGGTTTCTTGAAGGGAAAGATGTAAGTCTGTGAGATGAATTAACAGAACACAGAGCAGTTTCTCAGAAAGCTTCTTTCCAGTTTTGAACGGAAGGCATTTCCTTTTTAACCATAGCCCTCCATGGGCTTCCAAATATCCCTTTGCCAATTCCACAAGAAGAGCCTTAGCGAAAGGCTTCTTGAAGGGAAAGATGTAATTCTGTGAGATGAATTAAAAGAACACAGAGCAGTTTCTCAGAAAGCTTCTTTACAGTTTAGAACGGAAGATATTTCCATTTCACCATAGCCCTCTATGGGCTTCCAAATATCCCTTTGCCAATTCCACAAGAACAGCCTTAGCGAAAGGCTTCTTGAAGGGAAAGATGTAACTCTGTGAGATGAATTAACAGAACATAGAAGAGTTTCTCAGAAAGCTTCTTTCCAGTTTTGACCGGAAGATATTTCCTTTTTCACCGTAGCCCTCTATGGGCTTCCAAATATCCCTTTGCCAATTCCAGAAGAACAGCCTTAGCGAAAGGCTTCTTGAAGGGAAAGATTTAATTCTGTGAGATGAATTAACAGAACACAGAGCAGTTTCTCAGAAAGCTTCTTTCCAGTTTTGAACGGAAGATATTTCCTTTTTCACCATAGCCCTCTAGGGGCTTCCAAATATCCCTTTGCCAATTCCACAAGAACAACCTTAGCGAAAGGCTTCTTGAAGGAAAAGATGTAACTCTGTGAGATGAATTAACAGAACACAGAGCAGTTTCTCAGAAAGCTTCTTTCCAGTTTTGAACGGAAGATATTTCCTTTTTCACCATAGCCCTCTATGGGCTTCCAAATATCCCTTTTCCAATTCCACAAGAACAGCCTTAGCGAAAGGCTTCCTGAAGGGAAAGATGTAACACTGTGAGATGAATTAACAGAACACAGAGCAGTTTCTCAGAAAGCTTCTTTCCAGTTTTGAACGGAAGATATTTCCTTTTTCACCATAGCCTTCTATGGTCTTCCAAATATCCCTTTGCCAATTCCACAAGAACAGCCTTAGCGAAAGGCATCTTGAAGGGAAAGATGTAACTCTGTGAGATGAATTAACAGAACACAGAGCAGTTTCTCAGAAAGCTTCTTTCCAGTTTTGAACGGAAGATATTTCCTTTTTCACCATAGCCCTCTATGGGCTTCCAAATATCCCTTTGCCAATTCTACAAGAACAGCCTTAGCGAAAGGTTTCTTGAAGGGAAAGATGTAACTCTGTGAGATGAATTAACAGAACACAGAGCAGTTTCTCAGAAAGCTTCTTTCCAGTTTTGAACGGAAGATATTTCCTTTTTCACCTTAGCCCTCTATGGGCTTCCAAATATCCCTTTGCCAATTCCACAAGAACAGCCTTAGCGAAAGGCTTCTTGAAGGGAAAGATGTAACTCTGTGAGAGAATTAACAGAACATAGAACAGTTTCTCAGAAAGCTTCTTTCCAGTTTTGAACGGAAGATATTTCCTTTTTCACCATAGCCCTCTATCGGCTTCCAAATATCCCTTTGCCAATTCCCCAAGAACAGCCTTAGCGAAAGGCTTCTTGAAGTTAAAGATGTAACTCTAAAGATGTAACTCTGTGAGATGAATTACCAGAACACAGAGCAGTTTCTCAGAAAGCTTCTTTCCAGTTTTGAACGGAAGATATTTCCTTTTTCACCATAGCCCTCTATGGGCTTCCAAATATCCCTTTGCCAATTCCACAAAAACAGCCTTAGCGAAAGGCTTCTTGAAGTTAAAGATGTAAGTCTGTGAGATGAATTAACAGAACACAGAGCAGTTTCTCAGAAAGCTTCTTTCCAGTTTTGAACGGAAGGTATTTCCTTTTTAACCATAGCCCTCCATGGGCTTCCAAATATCCCTTTGCCAATTCCACAAGAAGTGCCTTAGCGAAAGGCTTCTTGAAGGGAAAGATGTAATTCTGTGAGATGAATTAAAAGAACACAGAGCAGTTTCTCAGAAAGCTTCTTTACAGTTTAGAACGGAAGATATTTCCTTTTCACCATAGCCCTCTATGGGCTTCCAAATATCCCTTTGCCAATTCCACAAGAACAGCCTTAGCGAAAGGTTTCTTGAAGGGAAAGATGTAACTCTGTGAGATGAATTAACAGAACACAGAGCAGTTTCTCAGAAAGCTTCTTTCCAGTTTTGAACGGAAGATATTTTCTTTTTCACCATAGCCTTCTATGGGCTTCCAAATATCCCTTTGCCAATTCCACAAGAACAGCCTTAGCGAAAGGCTTCTTGAAGTTAAAGATGTAACTCTGTGAGATGAATTAACAGAACACAGAGCAGTTTCTCAGAAAGCTTCTTTCCAGTTTTGAACGGAAGATATTTCCTTTTTCACCATAGCCCTCTATGGGCTTCCAAATATCCCTTTGCCAATTCCACAAGAACAGCCTTAGCGAAAGGTTTCTTGAAGGGAAAGATGTAACTCTGTGAGATGAATTAACAGAACACAGAGCAGTTTCTCAGAAAGCTTCTTTCCAGTTTTGAACGGAAGATATTTTCTTTTTCACCATAGCCTTCTATGGGCTTCCAAATATCCCTTTGCCAATTCCACAAGAACAGCCTTAGCGAAAGGCTTCTTGAAGTTAAAGATGTAATTCTGTGAGATTAATTAACAGAACACAGAGCAGTTTCTCAGAAAGCTTCTTTCCAGTTTTGAAAGGAAGATATTTCCTTTTTCACCATAGCCCTCTATGGGCTTCCAAATATCCCTTTGCCAATTACCCAAGAACAGCCTAAGCGAAAGGCTTCTTGAAGGGAAAGATGTAACTCTGTGAGATGAATTAACAGAACACAGAGCAGTTTCTCAGAAAGCTTCTTTCCAGTTTTGAACGGAAGATATTTCCTTTTTCACCACAGCCTTCTATGGGCTTCCAAATATCCCTTTGCCAATTCCACAAGAACAGCCTTAGCGAAAGGCTTCTTGAAGGGAAAGATGTAACTCTGTGAGATGAATTAACAGAACGTAGAAGAGTTTCTCAGAAAGCTTCTTTCCAGTTTTGACCGGAAGATATTTCCTTTTTCACCATAGCCCTCTAGGGGCTTCCAAATATCCCTTTGCCAATTCCACAAGAACAACCTTAGCGAAAGGCTTCTTGAAGGAAAAGATGTAACTCTGTGAGATGAATTAACAGAACACAGAGCAGTTTCTCAGAAAGCTTCTTTCCAGTTTTGAACGGAAGATATTTCCTTTTTCACCATAGCCCTCTATGGGCTTCCAAATATCCCTTTTCCAATTCCACAAGAACAGCCTTAGCGAAAGGCTTCCTGAAGGGAAAGATGTAACACTGTGAGATGAATTAACAGAACACAGAGCAGTTTCTCAGAAA
The DNA here is from genome assembly GCF_047675955.1 of Chlorocebus sabaeus. Lineage (NCBI taxonomy): Eukaryota > Metazoa > Chordata > Mammalia > Primates > Cercopithecidae > Chlorocebus > Chlorocebus sabaeus. The sequence continues at coordinate 46,808,360 of NC_132911.1, forward strand.
GCTTCTTTCCAGTTTTGAACGGAAGATATTTCCTTTTTCACCATAGCCTTCTATGGTCTTCCAAATATCCCTTTGCCAATTCCACAAGAACAGCTTTAGCGAAAGGCATCTTGAAGGGAAAGATGTAACTCTGTGAGATGAATTAACAGAACACAGAGCAGTTTCTCAGAAAGCTTCTTTCCAGTTTTGAACGGAAGATATTTCCTTTTTCACCATAGCCCTCTATGGGCTTCCAAATATCCCTTTGCCAATTCCACAAGAACAGCCTTAGCGAAAGGTTTCTTGAAGGGAAAGATGTAACTCTGTGAGATGAATTAACAGAACACAGAGCAGTTTCTCAGAAAGCTTCTTTCCAGTTTTGAACGGAAGATATTTCCTTTTTCACCTTAGCCCTCTATGGGCTTCCAAATATCCCTTTGCCAATTCCACAAGAACAGCCTTAGCGAAAGGCTTCTTGAAGGGAAAGATGTAACTCTGTGAGAGAATTAACAGAACATAGAACAGTTTCTCAGAAAGCTTCTTTCCAGTTTTGAACGGAAGATATTTCCTTTTTCACCATAGCCCTCTATCGGCTTCCAAATATCCCTTTGCCAATTCCCCAAGAACAGCCTTAGCGAAAGGCTTCTTGAAGTTAAAGATGTAACTCTGTGAGATGAATTACCAGAACACAGAGCAGTTTCTCAGAAAGCTTCTTTCCAGTTTTGAACGGAAGATATTTCCTTTTTCACCATAGCCCTCTATGGGCTTCCAAATATCCCTTTGCCAATTCCACAAAAACAGCCTTAGCGAAAGGCTTCTTGAAGTTAAAGATGTAAGTCTGTGAGATGAATTAACAAAACACAGAGCAGTTTCTCAGAAAGCTTCTTTCCAGTTTTGAACGGAAGGTATTTCCTTTTTAACCATAGCCCTCCATGGGCTTCCAAATATCCCTTTGCCAATTCCACAAGAAGAGCCTTAGCGAAAGGCTTCTTGAAGGGAAAGATGTAATTCTGTGAGATGAATTAAAAGAACACAGAGCAGTTTCTCAGAAAGCTTCTTTACAGTTTAGAACGGAAGATATTTCCTTTTCACCATAGCCCTCTATGGGCTTCCAAATATCCCTTTGCCAATTCCACAAGAACAGCCTTAGCGAAAGGCTTCTTGAAGGGAAAGATGTAACTCTGTGAGATGAATTAACAGAACACAGAACAGTTTCTCAGAAAGCTTCTTTCCAGTTTTGAAGGGAAGATATTTCCTTTTTCACCGTAGCCCTCTATGGGCTTCCAAATATCCCTTTGCCAATTCCACAAGAACAGCCTTAGAGAAAGGCTTCTTCAAGGGAAAGATGTAACTCTGTGAGATGAATTAACAGAACACAGAGCAGTTTCTCAGAAAGCTTCTTTCCAGTTTTGAACGGAAGATATTTCCTTTTTCAACATAGCCCTCTATGGGCTTCCAAATATCCCTTTGCCAATTCCACAAGAACAGCCTTAGCGAAAGGCTTCTTGAAGGGAAAGATGTAACTCTGTGAGATGAATTAACAGAACATAGAACAGTTTCTCAGAAAGCTTCTTTCCAGTTTTGAACGGAAGATATTTCCTTTTTCACCATAGCCCTCTATGGGCTTCCAAATATCCCTTTGCCAATTCCACAAGAACAACCTTAACGAAAGGCTTCTTGAAGGGAAAGATGTAACTCTGTGAGATGAATTAACAGAACACAGAGCAGTTTCTCAGATAGTTTCTTTCCAGTTTTGAACGGAAGATATTTCCTTTTTCACCATAGCCCTCTAAGGGCTTCCAAATATCCCTTTGCCAATTCCACAAGAACAGCCTTAGCGAAAGGTTTCTTGAAGGGAAAGATGTAACTCTGTGAGATGAATTAACAGAACACAGAGCAGTTTCTCAGAAAGCTTCTTTCCAGTTTTGAACGGAAGATATTTTCTTTTTCACCATAGCCTTCTAAGGGCTTCCAAATATCCCTTTGCCAATTCCACAAGAACAGCCTTAGCGAAAGGCTTCTTGAAGTTAAAGATGTAACTCTGTGAGATGAATTAACAGAACACAGAGCAGTTTCTCAGAAAGCTTCTTTCCAGTTTTGAAAGGAAGATATTTCCTTTTTCACCATAGCCCTCTATGGGCTTCCAAATATCCCTTTGCCAATTCCCCAAGAACAGCCTAAGCGAAAGGCTTCTTGAAGGGAAAGATGTAACTCTGTGAGATGAATTAACAGAACACAGAGCAGTTTCTCAGAAAGCTTCTTTCCAGTTTTGAACGGAAGATATTTCCTTTTTCACCACAGCCCTCTATGGGCTTCCAAATATCCCTTTGCCAATTCCACAAGAGCAGCCTTAGCGAAAGGCTTCTTGAAGGGAAAGATGTAACTCTGTGAGATGAATTAACAGAACATAGAAGAGTTTCTCAGAAAGCTTCTTTCCAGTTTTGACCGGAAGATATTTCCTTTTTCACCATAGCCCTCTATGGGCTTCCAAATATCCCTTTGCCAATTCCACAAGAACAGCCTTAGCGAAAGGCTTCTTGAAGGGAAAGATGTAACTCTGTGAGAGAATTAACAGAACATAGAACAGTTTCTCAGAAAGCATCTTTCCAGTTTTGAACGGAAGATATTTCCTTTTTCACCATAGCCCTCTATCGGCTTCCAAATATCCCTTTGCCAATTCCCCAAGAAAAGCCTTAGCGAAAGGCTTCTTGAAGTTAAAGATGTAACTCTGTGAGATGAATTACCAGAACACAGAGCAGTTTCTCAGAAAGCTTCTTTCCAGTTTTGAACGGAAGATATTTCCTTTTTCACCATAGCCCTCTATGGGCTTCCAAATATCAATTTGCCAATTCCACAAAAACAGCCTTAGCGAAAGGCTTCTTGAAGTTAAAGATGTAAGTCTGTGAGATGAATTAACAGAACACAGAGCAGTTTCTCAGAAAGCTTCTTTCCAGTTTTGAACGGAAGGTATTTCCTTTTTAACCATAGCCCTCCATGGGCTTCCAAATATCCCTTTGCCAATTCCACAAGAAGAGCCTTAGCGAAAGGCTTCTTGAAGGGAAAGATGTAATTCTGTGAGATGAATTAAAAGAACACAGAGCAGTTTCTCAGAAAGCTTCTTTACAGTTTAGAACGGAAGATATTTCCTTTTCACCATAGCCCTCTATGGGCTTCCAAATATCCCTTTGCCAATTCCACAATAACAGCCTTAGCGAAAGGCTTCTTGAAGGGAAAGATGTAACTCTGTGAGATGAATTAACAGAACACAGAACAGTTTCTCAGAAAGATTCTTTCCAGTTTTGAAGGGAAGATATTTCCTTTTTCACCGTAGCCCTCTATGGGCTTCCAAATATCCCTTTGCCAATTCCACAAGAACAGCCTTAGAGAAAGGCTTCTTCAAGGGAAAGATGTAACTCTGTGAGATGAATTAACAGAACACAGAGCAGTTTCTCAGAAAGCTTCTTTCCAGTTTTGAACGGAAGATATTTCCTTTTTCAACATAGCCCTCTAGGGGCTTCCAAATATCCCTTTGTCAATTCCACAAGAACAGCCTTAGCGAAAGGCTTCTTGAAGGGAAAGATGTAACTCTGTGAGATGAATTAACAGAACATAGAACAGTTTCTCAGAAAGCTTCTTTCCAGTTTTGAACGGAAGATATTTCCTTTTTCACCATAGCCCTCTATGGGCTTCCAAATATCCCTTTGCCAATTCCACAAGAACAACCTTAACGAAAGGCTTCTTGAAGGGAAAGATGTAACTCTGTGAGATGAATTAAGAGAACACAGAGCAGTTTCTCAGAAAGTTTCTTTCCAGTTTTGAACGGAAGATATTTCCTTTTTCACCATAGCCCTCTAAGGGCTTCCAAATATCCCTTTGCCAATTCCACAAGAACAGCCTTAGCGAAAGGTTTCTTGAAGGGAAAGATGTAACTCTGTGAGATGAATTAACAGAACACAGAGCAGTTTCTCAGAAAGCTTCTTTCCAGTTTTGAACGGAAGATATTTTCTTTTTCACCATAGCCTTCTATGGGCTTCCAAATATCCCTTTGCCAATTCCACAAGAACAGCCTTAGCGAAAGGCTTCTTGAAGGGAAAGATGTAACTCTGTGAGATGAATTAACAGAACATAGAACAGTTTCTCAGAAAGCTTCTTTCCAGTTTTGAACGGAAGATATTTCCTTTTTCACCATAGGCCTCTATGGGCTTCCAAATATCCCTTTGCCAATTCCACAAGAACAACCTTAGCGAAAGGCTTCTTGAAGGGAAAGATATAACTCTGTGAGATGAATTAACAGAACACAGAGCAGTTTCTCAGAAAGCTTCTTTCCAGTTTTGAACGGAAGATATTTCCTTTTTCACCATAGCCCTCTATGGGCTTCCAAATATCCCTTTTCCAATTCCACAAGAACAGCCTTAGCGAAAGGCTTCCTGAAGGGAAAGATGTAACACTGTGAGATGAATTAACAGAACACAGAGCAGTTTCTCAGAAAGCTTCTTTCCAGTTTTGAACGGAAGATATTTCCTTTTTCACCATAGCCCTCTATCGGCTTCCAAATATCCCTTTGCCAATTCCCCAAGAACAGCCTTAGCGAAAGGCTTCTTGAAGTTAAAGATGTAACTCTGTGAGATGAATTAACAGAACACAGAGCAGTTTCTCAGAAAGCTTCTTTCCAGTTTTGAACGGAAGATATTTCCTTTTTCACCATAGACCTCTATGGGCTTCCAAATATCCCTTTGCCAATTCCTCAAGAACAGCCTTAGCGAAAGGTTTCTTGAAGGGAAAGATGTAACTCTGTGAGATGAATTAACAGAACACAGAGCAGTTTCTCAGAAAGCTTCTTTCCAATTTTGAACGGAAGATATTTCCTTTTTCACCATACCCCTCTAAGGGCTTCCAAATATCCCTTTGCCAATTCCACAAGAACAGCCTTAGCGAAAGGCTTCTTGAAGTTAAAGATTTAACTCTGTGAGATGAATTAACAGAACACAGAGCAGTTTCTCAGAAAGCTTCTTTCCAGTTTTGAACGGAAGATATTTCCTTTTTCACCATAGCCCTCTATGGTCTTCCAAATATCCCTTTGCCAATTCCACAAGAACAGCCTTAGCGAAAGGTTTCTTGAAGGGAAAGATGTAACTCTGTGAGATGAATTGACAGAACACAGAGCAGTTTCTCAGAAAGCTTCTTTCCAGTTTTGAACGGAAGATATTTCCTTTATCACCGTGGCCCTCTATGGGCTTCCAAATATCCCTTTGCCAATTCCACAAGAACAGACTTAGCGAAAGGCTTCTTGAAGGGAAAGATGTAACTCTGTGAGATGAATTAACAGAACATAGAACAGTTTCTCAGAAAGCTTCTTTCCAGTTTTGAACGGAAGATATTTCCTTTTTCACCATAGCCCTCTATCGGCTTCCAAATATCCCTTTGCCAATTCCCCAAGAACAGCCTTAGCGAAAGGCTTCTTGAAGTTAAAGATGTAACTCTGTGAGATGAATTAACAGAACACAGAGCAGTTTCTCAGAAAGCTTCTTTCCAGTTTTGAACGGAAGATATTTCCTTTTTCACCATAGCCCGCTATGGGCTTCCAAATATCCCTTTGCCAATTCCACAAGAACAGCCTTAGCGAAAGGCATCTTGAAGGGAAAGATGTAACTCTGTGAGATGAATTAACAGAACCCACAGCAGTTTCTCAGAAAGCTTCTTTCCAGTTTTGAACGGAAGATATTTCCTTTTTCACCATAGCCCTCTATGGGCTTCCAAATATCCCTTTGCCAATTCCACAAAAACAGCCTTAGCGAAAGGCTTCTTGAAGTTAAAGATGTAAGTCTGTGAGATGAATTAACAGAACACAGAGCAGTTTCTCAGAAAGCTTCTTTCCAGTTTTGAACGGAAGGTATTTCCTTTTTAACCATAGCCCTCCATGGGCTTCCATATATCCCTTTGCCAATTCCACAAGAAGAGCCTTAGCGAAAGGCTTCTTGAAGGGAAAGATGTAATTCTGTGAGATGAATTAAAAGAACACAGAGCAGTTTCTCAGAAAGCTTCTTTACAGTTTACAACGGAAGATATTTCCTTTACACCATAGCCCTCTACGGGCTACCAAATATCCCTTTGCCAATTCCACAAGAACAGCCTTAGCGAAAGGCTTCTTGAAGGGAAAGATGTAACTCTGTGAGATGAATTAACAGAACACAGAACAGTTTCTCAGAAAGCTTCTTTCCAGTTTTGAAGGGAAGATATTTCCTTTTTCACCGTAGCCCTCTATGGGCTTCCAAATATCCCTTTGCCAATTCCACAAGAACAGCCTTAGAGAAAGGCTTCTTCAAGGGAAAGATGTAACTCTGTGAGATGAATTAACAGAACACAGAGCAGTTTCTCAGAAAGCTTCTTTCCAGTTTTGAACGGAAGATATTTCCTTTTTCACCATATCCCTCTATGGGCTTCCAAATATCCCTTTGCCAATTCCACAAGAACAGCTTTAGCGAAAGGCTTCTTGAAGTTAAAGATGTAACTGTGTGAGATGAATTAACAGAACACAGAGCAGTTTCTCAGAAAGCTTCTTTCCACTTTTGAACGGAAGATATTTCCTTTTTCACCATAGCCCTCTATGGGCTTCCAAATATCCCTTTGCCAATTCCACAAGAACAGCCTTAGCGAAAGGCTTCTTGAAGGGAAAGATGTAACTCTGTGAGATGAATTAACAGAACATAGAACAGTTTCTCAGAAAGCTTCTTTCCAGTTTTGAACGGAAGATATTTCCTTTTTCACCCTAGACCTCTATGGGCTTCCAAATATCCCTTTGCCAATTCCACAAGAACAACCTTAGCGAAAGGCTTCTTGAAGGGAAAGATGTAACTCTGTGAGATGAATTAACAGAACACAGAGCAGATTCTCAGAAAGCTTCTTTCCAGTTTTGAACGGAAGATATTTCCTTTTTCACCATAGCCCTCTATGGACTTCCAAATATCCCTTTTCCAATTCCACAAGAACAGCCTTAGCGAAAGGCTTCCTGAAGGGAAAGATGTAACACTGTGAGATGAATTAACAGAACACAGAGCAGTTTCTCAGAAAGCTTCTTTCCAGTTTTGAACGGAAGATATTTCCTTTTTCACCATAGCCCTCTATCGGCTTCCAAATATCCCTTTGCCAATTCCCCAAGAACAGCCTTAGCGAAAGGCTTCTTGAAGTTAAAGATGTAACTCTGTGAGATGAATTAACAGAACACAGAGCAGTTTCTCAGAAAGCTTCTTTCCAGTTTTGAACGGAAGATATTTCCTTTTTCACCATAGCCCTCTATGGGCTTCCAAATATCCCTTTGCCAATTCCTCAAGAACAGCCTTAGCGAAAGGCTTCTTGAAGGGAAAGATGTAACTCTGTGAGATGAATTAACAGAACACAGAGCAGTTTCTCAGAAAGCTTCTTTCCAGTTTTGAACGGAAGATATTTCCTTTTTCTCCATACCCCTCTATGGGCTTCCAAATATCCCTTTGCCAATTCCACAAGAACAGCCTTAGCGAAAGGCTTCTTGAAGTTAAAGATTTAACTCTGTGAGATGAATTAACAGAACACAGAGCAGTTTCTCAGAAAGCTTCTTTCCAGTTTTGAACGGAAGATATTTCCTTTTTCACCATAGCCCTCTATGGTCTTCCAAATATCCCTTTGCCAATTCCACAAGAACAGCCTTAGCGAAAGGTTTCTTGAAGGGAAAGATGTAAGTCTGTGAGATGAATTAACAGAACACAGAGCAGTTTCTCAGAAAGCTTCTTTCCAGTTTTGAACGGAAGGCATTTCCTTTTTAACCATAGCCCTCCATGGGCTTCCAAATATCCCTTTGCCAATTCCACAAGAAGAGCCTTAGCGAAAGGCTTCTTGAAGGGAAAGATGTAATTCTGTGAGATGAATTAAAAGAACACAGAGCAGTTTCTCAGAAAGCTTCTTTACAGTTTAGAACGGAAGATATTTCCATTTCACCATAGCCCTCTATGGGCTTCCAAATATCCCTTTGCCAATTCCACAAGAACAGCCTTAGCGAAAGGCTTCTTGAAGGGAAAGATGTAACTCTGTGAGATGAATTAACAGAACATAGAAGAGTTTCTCAGAAAGCTTCTTTCCAGTTTTGACCGGAAGATATTTCCTTTTTCACCGTAGCCCTCTATGGGCTTCCAAATATCCCTTTGCCAATTCCACAAGAACAGCCTTAGCGAAAGGCTTCTTGAAGGGAAAGATTTAATTCTGTGAGATGAATTAACAGAACACAGAGCAGTTTCTCAGAAAGCTTCTTTCCAGTTTTGAACGGAAGATATTTCCTTTTTCACCATAGCCCTCTAGGGGCTTCCAAATATCCCTTTGCCAATTCCACAAGAACAACCTAAGCGAAAGGCTTCTTGAAGGAAAAGATGTAACTCTGTGAGATGAATTAACAGAACACAGAGCAGTTTCTCAGAAAGCTTCTTTCCAGTTTTGAACGGAAGATATTTCCTTTTTCACCATAGCCCTCTATGGGCTTCCAAATATCCCTTTTCCAATTCCACAAGAACAGCCTTAGCGAAAGGCTTCCTGAAGGGAAAGATGTAACACTGTGAGATGAATTAACAGAACACAGAGCAGTTTCTCAGAAAGCTTCTTTCCAGTTTTGAACGGAAGATATTTCCTTTTTCACCATAGCCTTCTATGGTCTTCCAAATATCCCTTTGCCAATTCCACAAGAACAGCCTTAGCGAAAGGCATCTTGAAGGGAAAGATGTAACTCTGTGAGATGAATTAACAGAACACAGAGCAGTTTCTCAGAAAGCTTCTTTCCAGTTTTGAACGGAAGATATTTCCTTTTTCACCATAGCCCTCTATGGGCTTCCAAATATCCCTTTGCCAATTCTACAAGAACAGCCTTAGCGAAAGGTTTCTTGAAGGGAAAGATGTAACTCTGTGAGATGAATTAACAGAACACAGAGCAGTTTCTCAGAAAGCTTCTTTCCAGTTTTGAACGGAAGATATTTCCTTTTTCACCTTAGCCCTCTATGGGCTTCCAAATATCCCTTTGCCAATTCCACAAGAACAGCCTTAGCGAAAGGCTTCTTGAAGGGAAAGATGTAACTCTGTGAGAGAATTAACAGAACATAGAACAGTTTCTCAGAAAGCTTCTTTCCAGTTTTGAACGGAAGATATTTCCTTTTTCACCATAGCCCTCTATCGGCTTCCAAATATCCCTTTGCCAATTCCCCAAGAACAGCCTTAGCGAAAGGCTTCTTGAAGTTAAAGATGTAACTCTAAAGATGTAACTCTGTGAGATGAATTACCAGAACACAGAGCAGTTTCTCAGAAAGCTTCTTTCCAGTTTTGAACGGAAGATATTTCCTTTTTCACCATAGCCCTCTATGGGCTTCCAAATATCCCTTTGCCAATTCCACAAAAACAGCCTTAGCGAAAGGCTTCTTGAAGTTAAAGATGTAAGTCTGTGAGATGAATTAACAGAACACAGAGCAGTTTCTCAGAAAGCTTCTTTCCAGTTTTGAACGGAAGGTATTTCCTTTTTAACCATAGCCCTCCATGGGCTTCCAAATATCCCTTTGCCAATTCCACAAGAAGTGCCTTAGCGAAAGGCTTCTTGAAGGGAAAGATGTAATTCTGTGAGATGAATTAAAAGAACACAGAGCAGTTTCTCAGAAAGCTTCTTTACAGTTTAGAACGGAAGATATTTCCTTTTCACCATAGCCCTCTATGGGCTTCCAAATATCCCTTTGCCAATTCCACAAGAACAGCCTTAGCGAAAGGTTTCTTGAAGGGAAAGATGTAACTCTGTGAGATGAATTAACAGAACACAGAGCAGTTTCTCAGAAAGCTTCTTTCCAGTTTTGAACGGAAGATATTTTCTTTTTCACCATAGCCTTCTATGGGCTTCCAAATATCCCTTTGCCAATTCCACAAGAACAGCCTTAGCGAAAGGCTTCTTGAAGTTAAAGATGTAACTCTGTGAGATGAATTAACAGAACACAGAGCAGTTTCTCAGAAAGCTTCTTTCCAGTTTTGAACGGAAGATATTTCCTTTTTCACCATAGCCCTCTATGGGCTTCCAAATATCCCTTTGCCAATTCCACAAGAACAGCCTTAGCGAAAGGTTTCTTGAAGGGAAAGATGTAACTCTGTGAGATGAATTAACAGAACACAGAGCAGTTTCTCAGAAAGCTTCTTTCCAGTTTTGAACGGAAGATATTTTCTTTTTCACCATAGCCTTCTATGGGCTTCCAAATATCCCTTTGCCAATTCCACAAGAACAGCCTTAGCGAAAGGCTTCTTGAAGTTAAAGATGTAATTCTGTGAGATTAATTAACAGAACACAGAGCAGTTTCTCAGAAAGCTTCTTTCCAGTTTTGAAAGGAAGATATTTCCTTTTTCACCATAGCCCTCTATGGGCTTCCAAATATCCCTTTGCCAATTACCCAAGAACAGCCTAAGCGAAAGGCTTCTTGAAGGGAAAGATGTAACTCTGTGAGATGAATTAACAGAACACAGAGCAGTTTCTCAGAAAGCTTCTTTCCAGTTTTGAACGGAAGATATTTCCTTTTTCACCACAGCCTTCTATGGGCTTCCAAATATCCCTTTGCCAATTCCACAAGAACAGCCTTAGCGAAAGGCTTCTTGAAGGGAAAGATGTAACTCTGTGAGATGAATTAACAGAACGTAGAAGAGTTTCTCAGAAAGCTTCTTTCCAGTTTTGACCGGAAGATATTTCCTTTTTCACCATAGCCCTCTAGGGGCTTCCAAATATCCCTTTGCCAATTCCACAAGAACAACCTTAGCGAAAGGCTTCTTGAAGGAAAAGATGTAACTCTGTGAGATGAATTAACAGAACACAGAGCAGTTTCTCAGAAAGCTTCTTTCCAGTTTTGAACGGAAGATATTTCCTTTTTCACCATAGCCCTCTATGGGCTTCCAAATATCCCTTTTCCAATTCCACAAGAACAGCCTTAGCGAAAGGCTTCCTGAAGGGAAAGATGTAACACTGTGAGATGAATTAACAGAACACAGAGCAGTTTCTCAGAAAGCTTCTTTCCAGTTTTGAACGGAAGATATTTCCTTTTTCACCATAGCCTTCTATGGTCTTCCAAATATCCCTTTGCCAATTCCACAAGAACAGCTTTAGCGAAAGGCATCTTGAAGGGAAAGATGTAACTCTGTGAGATGAATTAACAGAACACAGAGCAGTTTCTCAGAAAGCTTCTTTCCAGTTTTGAACGGAAGATATTTCCTTTTTCACCATAGCCCTCTATGGGCTTCCAAATATCCCTTTGCCAATTCCACAAGAACAGCCTTAGCGAAAGGTTTCTTGAAGGGAAAGATGTAACTCTGTGAGATGAATTAACAGAACACAGAGCAGTTTCTCAGAAAGCTTCTTTCCAGTTTTGAACGGAAGATATTTCCTTTTTCACCTTAGCCCTCTATGGGCTTCCAAATATCCCTTTGCCAATTCCACAAGAACAGCCTTAGCGAAAGGCTTCTTGAAGTTAAAGATGTAACTCTGTGAGATGAATTACCAGAACACAGAGCAGTTTCTCAGAAAGCTTCTTTCCAGTTTTGAACGGAAGATATTTCCTTTTTCACCATAGCCCTCTATGGGCTTCCAAATATCCCTTTGCCAATTCCACAAAAACAGCCTTAGCGAAAGGCTTCTTGAAGTTAAAGATGTAAGTCTGTGAGATGAATTAACAAAACACAGAGCAGTTTCTCAGAAAGCTTCTTTCCAGTTTTGAACGGAAGGTATTTCCTTTTTAACCATAGCCCTCCATGGGCTTCCAAATATCCCTTTGCCAATTCCACAAGAAGAGCCTTAGCGAAAGGCTTCTTGAAGGGAAAGATGTAATTCTGTGAGATGAATTAAAAGAACACAGAGCAGTTTCTCAGAAAGCTTCTTTACAGTTTAGAACGGAAGATATTTCCTTTTCACCATAGCCCTCTATGGGCTTCCAAATATCCCTTTGCCAATTCCACAAGAACAGCCTTAGCGAAAGGCTTCTTGAAGGGAAAGATGTAACTCTGTGAGATGAATTAACAGAACACAGAACAGTTTCTCAGAAAGCTTCTTTCCAGTTTTGAAGGGAAGATATTTCCTTTTTCACCGTAGCCCTCTATGGGCTTCCAAATATCCCTTTGCCAATTCCACAAGAACAGCCTTAGAGAAAGGCTTCTTCAAGGGAAAGATGTAACTCTGTGAGATGAATTAACAGAACACAGAGCAGTTTCTCAGAAAGCTTCTTTCCAGTTTTGAACGGAAGATATTTCCTTTTTCAACATAGCCCTCTATGGGCTTCCAAATATCCCTTTGCCAATTCCACAAGAACAGCCTTAGCGAAAGGCTTCTTGAAGGGAAAGATGTAACTCTGTGAGATGAATTAACAGAACATAGAACAGTTTCTCAGAAAGCTTCTTTCCAGTTTTGAACGGAAGATATTTCCTTTTTCACCATAGCCCTCTATGGGCTTCCAAATATCCCTTTGCCAATTCCACAAGAACAACCTTAACGAAAGGCTTCTTGAAGGGAAAGATGTAACTCTGTGAGATGAATTAACAGAACACAGAGCAGTTTCTCAGAAAGTTTCTTTCCAGTTTTGAACGGAAGATATTTCCTTTTTCACCATAGCCCTCTAAGGGCTTCCAAATATCCCTTTGCCAATTCCACAAGAACAGCCTTAGCGAAAGGTTTCTTGAAGGGAAAGATGTAACTCTGTGAGATGAATTAACAGAACACAGAGCAGTTTCTCAGAAAGCTTCTTTCCAGTTTTGAACGGAAGATATTTTCTTTTTCACCATAGCCTTCTAAGGGCTTCCAAATATCCCTTTGCCAATTCCACAAGAACAGCCTTAGCGAAAGGCTTCTTGAAGTTAAAGATGTAACTCTGTGAGATGAATTAACAGAACACAGAGCAGTTTCTCAGAAAGCTTCTTTCCAGTTTTGAAAGGAAGATATTTCCTTTTTCACCATAGCCCTCTATGGGCTTCCAAATATCCCTTTGCCAATTCCCCAAGAACAGCCTAAGCGAAAGGATTCTTGAAGGGAAAGATGTAACTCTGTGAGATGAATTAACAGAACACAGAGCAGTTTCTCAGAAAGCTTCTTTCCAGTTTTGAACGGAAGATATTTCCTTTTTCACCACAGCCCTCTATGGGCTTCCAAATATCCCTTTGCCAATTCCACAAGAGCAGCCTTAGCGAAAGGCTTCTTGAAGGGAAAGATGTAACTCTGTGAGATGAATTAACAGAACATAGAAGAGTTTCTCAGAAAGCTTCTTTCCAGTTTTGACCGGAAGATATTTCCTTTTTCACCATAGCCCTCTATGGGCTTCCAAATATCCCTTTGCCAATTCCACAAGAACAGCCTTAGCGAAAGGCTTCTTGAAGGGAAAGATGTAACTCTGTGAGAGAATTAACAGAACATAGAACAGTTTCTCAGAAAGCATCTTTCCAGTTTTGAACGGAAGATATTTCCTTTTTCACCATAGCCCTCTATCGGCTTCCAAATATCCCTTTGCCAATTCCCCAAGAAAAGCCTTAGCGAAAGGCTTCTTGAAGTTAAAGATGTAACTCTGTGAGATGAATTACCAGAACACAGAGCAGTTTCTCAGAAAGCTTCTTTCCAGTTTTGAACGGAAGATATTTCCTTTTTCACCATAGCCCTCTATGGGCTTCCAAATATCAATTTGCCAATTCCACAAAAACAGCCTTAGCGAAAGGCTTCTTGAAGTTAAAGATGTAAGTCTGTGAGATGAATTAACAGAACACAGAGCAGTTTCTCAGAAAGCTTCTTTCCAGTTTTGAACGGAAGGTATTTCCTTTTTAACCATAGCCCTCCATGGGCTTCCAAATATCCCTTTGCCAATTCCACAAGAAGAGCCTTAGCGAAAGGCTTCTTGAAGGGAAAGATGTAATTCTGTGAGATGAATTAAAAGAACACAGAGCAGTTTCTCAGAAAGCTTCTTTACAGTTTAGAACGGAAGATATTTCCTTTTCACCATAGCCCTCTATGGGCTTCCAAATATCCCTTTGCCAATTCCACAATAACAGCCTTAGCGAAAGGCTTCTTGAAGGGAAAGATGTAACTCTGTGAGATGAATTAACAGAACACAGAACAGTTTCTCAGAAAGATTCTTTCCAGTTTTGAAGGGAAGATATTTCCTTTTTCACCGTAGCCCTCTATGGGCTTCCAAATATCCCTTTGCCAATTCCACAAGAACAGCCTTAGAGAAAGGCTTCTTCAAGGGAAAGATGTAACTCTGTGAGATGAATTAACAGAACACAGAGCAGTTTCTCAGAAAGCTTCTTTCCAGTTTTGAACGGAAGATATTTTCTTTTTCACCATAGCCTTCTATGGGCTTCCAAATATCCCTTTGCCAATTCCACAAGAACAGCCTTAGCGAAAGGCTTCTTGAAGTTAAAGATGTAACTCTGTGAGATGAATTAACAGAACACAGAGCAGTTTCTCAGAAAGCTTCTTTCCAGTTTTGAAAGGAAGATATTTCCTTTTTCACCATAGCCCTCTATGGGCTTCCAAATATCCCTTTGCCAATTCCCCAAGAACAGCCTAAGCGAAAGGCTTCTTGAAGGGAAAGATGTAACTCTGTGAGATGAATTAACAGAACACAGAGCAGTTTCTCAGAAAGCTTCTTTCCAGTTTTGAACGGATGATATTTCCTTTTTCACCACAGCCCTTTATGGGCTTCCAAATATCCCTTTGCCAATTCCACAAGAGCAGCCTTAGCGAAAGGCTTCTTGAAGGGAAAGATGTAACTCTGTGAGATGAATTAACAGAACTTAGAAGAGTTTCTCAGAAAGCTTCTTTCCAGTTTTGACCGGAAGATATTTCCTTTTTCACCATAGCCCTCTATGGGCTTCCAAATATCCCTTTGCCAATTCCACAAGAACAGCCTTAGCGAAAGGCTTCTTGAAGGGAAAGATGTAACTCTGTGAGAGAATTAACAGAACATAGAACAGTTTCTCAGAAAGCTTCTTTCCAGTTTTGAACGGAAGATATTTCCTTTTTCACCATAGCCCTCTATCGGCTTCCAAATATCCCTTTGCCAATTCCCCAAGAACAGCCTTAGCGAAAGGCTTCTTGAAGTTAAAGATGTAACTCTGTGAGATGAATTACCAGAACACAGAGCAGTTTCTCAGAAAGCTTCTTTCCAGTTTTGAACGGAAGATATTTCCTTTTTCACCATAGCCCTCTATGGGCTTCCAAATATCCCTTTGCCAATTACACAAAAACAGCCTTAGAGAAAGGCTTCTTGAAGTTAAAGATGTAAGTCTGTGAGATGAATTAACAGAACACAGAGCAGTTTCTCAGAAAGCTTCTTTCCAGTTTTGAACGGAAGGTATTTCCTTTTTAACCATAGCCCTCCATGGGCTTCCAAATATCCCTTTGCCAATTCCACAAGAAGAGCCTTAGCGAAAGGCTTCTTGAAGGGAAAGATGTAATTCTGTGAGATGAATTAAAAGAACACAGAGCAGTTTCTCAGAAAGCTTCTTTACAGTTTAGAACGGAAGATATTTCCTTTTCACCATAGCCCTCTATGGGCTTCCAAATATCCCTTTGCCAATTCCACAAGAACAGCCTTAGCGAAAGGCTTCTTGAAGGGAAAGATGTAACTCTGTGAGATGAATTAACAGAACACAGAACAGTTTCTCAGAAAGCTTCTTTCCAGTTTTGAAGGGAAGATATTTCGTTTTTCACCGTAGCCCTCTATGGGCTTCCAAATATCCCTTTGCCAATTCCACAAGAACAGCCTTAGAGAAAGGCTTCTTCAAGGGAAAGATGTAACTCTGTGAGATGAATTAACAGAACACAGAGCAGTTTCTCAGAAAGCTTCTTTCCAGTTTTGAACGGAAGATATTTCCTTTTTCACCATAGCCCTCTATGGGCTTCCAAATATCCCTTTGCCAATTCCACAAGAACAGCTTTAGCGAAAGGCTTCTTGAAGTTAAAGATGTAACTGTGTGAGATGAATTAACAGAACACAGAGCAGTTTCTCAGAAAGCTTCTTTCCACTTTTGAACGGAAGATATTTCCTTTTTCACCATAGCCCTCTATGGGCTTCCAAATATCCCTTTGCCAATTCCACAAGAACAGCCTTAGCGAAAGGCTTCTTGAAGGGAAAGATGTAACTCTGTGAGATGAATTAACAGAACATAGAACAGTTTCTCAGAAAGCTTCTTTCCAGTTTTGAACGGAAGATATTTCCTTTTTCACCCTAGGCCTCTATGGGCTTCCAAATATCCCTTTGCCAATTCCACAAGAACAACCTTAGCGAAAGGCTTCTTGAAGGGAAAGATGTAACTCTGTGAGCTGAATTAACAGAACACAGAGCAGTTTCTCAGAAAGCTTCTTTCCAGTTTTGAACGGAAGATATTTCCTTTTTCACCATAGCCCTCTATGGGCTTCCAAATATCCCTTTTCCAATTCCACAAGAACAGCCTTAGCGAAAGGCTTCCTGAAGGGAAAGATGTAACACTGTGAGATGAATTAACAGAACACAGAGCAGTTTCTCAGAAAGCTTCTTTCCAGTTTTGAACGGAAGATATTTCCTTTTTCACCATAGCCCTCTATCGGCTTCCAAATATCCCTTTGCCAATTCCCCAAGAACAGCCTTAGCGAAAGGCTTCTTGAAGTTAAAGATGTAACTCTGTGAGATGAATTAACAGAACACAGAGCAGTTTCTCAGAAAGCTTCTTTCCAGTTTTGAACGGAAGATATTTCCTTTTTCACCATAGACCTCTATGGGCTTCCAAATATCCCTTTGCCAATTCCTCAAGAACAGCCTTAGCGAAAGGCTTCTTGAAGGGAAAGATGTAACTCTGTGAGATGAATTAACAGAACACAGAGCAGTTTCTCAGAAAGCTTCTTTCCAGTTTTGAACGGAAGATATTTCCTTTTTCACCATACCCCTCTAAGGGCTTCCAAATATCCCTTTGCCAATTCCACAAGAACAGCCTTAGCGAAAGGCTTCTTGAAGTTAAAGATTTAACTCTGTGAGGTGAATTAACAGAACACAGAGCAGTTTCTCAGAAAGCTTCTTTCCAGTTTTGAACGGAAGATATTTCCTTTTTCACCATAGCCCTCTATGGTCTTCCAAATATCCCTTTGCCAATTCCACAAGAACAGCCTTAGCGAAAGGTTTCTTGAAGGGAAAGATGTAACTCTGTGAGATGAATTGACAGAACACAGAGCAGTTTCTCAGAAAGCTTCTTTCCAGTTTTGAACGGAAGATATTTCCTTTATCACCGTGGCCCTCTATGGGCTTCCAAATATCCCTTTGCCAATTCCACAAGAACAGACTTAGCGAAAGGCTTCTTGAAGGGAAAGATGTAACTCTGTGAGATGAATTAACAGAACACAGAGCAGTTTCTGAGAAAGCTTCTTCCCAGTTTTGAATGGAAGATACTTCCTTTTTCACCATAGCCCTCTATGGGCTTCCAAATATCCCTTTGCCAATTCCACAAGAACAGCCTTAGAGAAAGGCTTCTTGAAGGGAAAGATGTAACTCTGTGAGATGAATTAACAGAACACAGAGCAGTTTCTCAGAAAGCTTCTTTCCAGTTTTGAACGGAAGATATTTCCTTTTTCACCATAGCCCTCTATGGGCTTCCAAATATCCCTTTGCCAGTTCCACAAGAACAGCCTTAGCGAAAGGCTTGTTGAGGGAAAGATGTAACTCTGTGAGATGAATTAACAGAACACAGAGCAGTTTCTCAGAAAGCTTCTTTACAGTTTTGAACGGAAGATATTTCCTTTTTCACCATAGCCCTCTATGGTCTTCCAAATATCCCTTTGCCAATTCCACAAGAACAGCCTTAGCGAAAGACTTCTTGAAGTGAAAGATGTAACTCGGTGAGATGAATTAACAGAACACAGAGCAGTTTCTCAGAAAGCTTCTTTCCAGTTTTGAACGGAAGATATTTCCTTTTTCACCATAGCCCTCTATGGGCTTCCATATATCCCTTTGCCAATTCCACAAAAACAGCCTTAGCGAAAGGCTTCTTGAAGGGAAAGTTGTAACTCTGTGAGATGAATTAACAAAACACAGAGCAGTTTCTCAGAAAGCTTCTTTCCAGTTTTGAACGGAAGATATTTCCTTTTTCACCATAGCCCTCTATGGGCTTCCAAATATCCCTTGCCAATTCCACAAGAACAGCCTTAGCGAAAGGTTTCTTGAAGGGAAAGATGTAACTCTGTGAGATGAATTAACAGAACACAGAGCAGTTTTTCAGAAAGCTTCTTTCAAGTTTTGAACGGAAGATATTTCCTTTTCCACCATAGCCCTCTATGGGCTTCCAAATTTCCCTTTGCCAATTCCACAAGAACAGCCTTAGCGAAAGGCTTCTTGAAGGGAAAGCTGTAACTCTGTGAGATGAATTAACAGAACATAGAACAGTTTCTCAGAAAGCTTCTTTCCAATTTTGAACGGAAGATATTTCCTTTTTCACCATAGCCATCTATGGGCTTCCAAATATCCCTTTGCCAATTCCACAAGAACAGCCTTAGCGAAAGGCTTCTTGAAGGGAAAGATGTAACTCTGTGAGATGAATTAACAGAACACAGAGCAGTTTCTCAGAAAGCTTCTTTCCAGTTTTGAACGGAAGATATTTCCTTTTTCACCATAGCCCTCTATGGGCTTCCAAATGTCCCTTTGCCAATTCCACAAGAACAGCCTTAGCGAAAGGCTTCTTGAAGGGAAAGCTGTAACTCTGTGAGATGAATTAACAGAACATAGAACAGTTTCTCAGAAAGCTTCTTTCCAGTTTTGAACGGAAGATATTTCCTTTTTCACCATAGCCCTCTATGGGCTTCCAAATGTCCCTTTGCCAATTCCACAAGAACAGCCTTAGCGAAAGGCTTCTTGAAGGGAAAGATGTAACTCTGTGAGATGAATTAACAGAACACAGAGCAGTTTCTCAGAAAGGTTCTTTCCAGTTTTGAACGGAAGATATTTCCTTTTTCACCATAGCCCTCTATGGGCTTCCAAATATCCCTTTGGCAATTCCACAAGAACAGCCTTAGCGAAAGGCTTCTTGAAGGGAAAGATGTAACTCTGTGAGATGAATTAACAGAACACAGAGCAGTTTCTCAGAAAGCTTCTTTCCAGTTTTGAACGGAAGATATTTCCTTTTTCACCATAGCCCTCTATGGGCTTCCAAATATCCCTTTGCCAATTCCCCAAGAACAGCCTTAGCGAAAGGTTTCTTGAAGGGAAAGATGTAACTCTGTGAGATGAATTAACAGAAAACAGAGCAGTTTCTCAGAAAGCTTCTTTCCAGTTTTGAACGGAAGATATTTCCTTTTTCACCATAGCCCTCTATGGGCTTCCAAATATCCCTTTGCCAGTTCCACAAGAACAGCCTTAGCGAAAGGCTTGTTGAGGGAAAGATGTAACTCTGTGAGATGAATTAACAGAACACAGAGCAGTTTCTCAGAAAGCTTCTTTCCAGTTTTGAACGGAAGATATTTCCTTTTTCACCATAGCCCTCTATGGTCTTCCAAATATCCCTTTGCCAATTCCACAAGAACAGCCTTAGCGATATACTTCTTGAAGTGAAAGATGTAACTCGGTGAGATGAATTAACAGAACACAGAGCAGTTTCTCAGAAAGCTTCTTTCCAGTTTTGAACGGAAGATATTTCCTTTTTCACCATAGCCCTCTATGGGCTTCCATATATCCCTTTGCCAATTCCACAAAAACAGCCTTAGCGAAAGGCTTCTTGAAGGGAAAGATGTAACTCTGTGAGATGAATTAACAAAACACAGAGCAGTTTCTCAGAAAGCTTCTTTCCAGTTTTGAACGGAAGATATTTCCTTTTTCACCATAGCCCTCTATGGGCTTCCAAATATCCCTTGCCAATTCCACAAGAACAGCCTTAGCGAAAGGTTTCTTGAAGGGAAAGATGTAACTCTGTGAGATGAATTAACAGAACACAGAGCAGTTTTTTCAGAAAGCTTCTTTCAAGTTTTGAACGGAAGATATTTCCTTTTTCACCATAGCCCTCTATGGGCTTCCAAATTTCCCTTTGCCAATTCCACAAGAACAGCCTTAGCGAAAGGCTTCTTGAAGGGAAAGCTGTAACTCTGTGAGATGAATTAACAGAACATAGAACAGTTTCTCAGAAAGCTTCTTTCCAATTTTGAACGGAAGATATTTCCTTTTTCACCATAGCCATCTATGGGCTTCCAAATATCCCTTTGCCAATTCCACAAGAACAGCCTTAGCGAAAGGCTTCTTGAAGGGAAAGATGTAACTCTGTGAGATGAATTAACAGAACACAGAGCAGTTTCTCAGAAAGGTTCTTTCCAGTTTTGAACGGAAGATATTTCCTTTTTCACCATAGCCCTCTATGGGCTTCCAAATATCCCTTTGGCAATTCCACAAGAACAGCCTTAGCGAAAGGCTTCTTGAAGGGAAAGATGTAACTCTGTGAGATGAATTAACAGAACACAGAGCAGTTTCTCAGAAAGCTTCTTTCCAGTTTTGAACGGAAGATATTTCCTTTTTCACCATAGCCCTCTATGGGCTTCCAAATATCCCTTTGCCAATTCCCCAAGAACAGCCTTAGCGAAAGGTTTCTTGAAGGGAAAGATGTAACTCTGTGAGATGAATTAACAGAACACAGAGCAGTTTCTCAGAAAGCTTCTTTCCAGTTTTGAACGGAAGATATTTCCTTTTTCACCATAGCCCTCTATGGGCTTCCAAATATCCCTTTGCCAGTTCCACAAGAACAGCCTTAGCGAAAGGCTTGTTGAGGGAAAGATGTAACTCTGTGAGATGAATTAACAGAACACAGAGCAGTTTCTCAGAAAGCTTCTTTCCAGTTTTGAACGGAAGATATTTCCTTTTTCACCATAGCCCTCTATGGTCTTCCAAATATCCCTTTGCCAATTCCACAAGAACAGCCTTAGCGAAAGACTTCTTGAAGTGAAAGATGTAACTCGGTGAGATGAATTAACAGAACACAGAGCAGTTTCTCAGAAAGCTTCTTTCCAGTTTTGAACGGAAGATATTTCCTTTTTCACCATAGCCCTCTATGGGCTTCCATATATCCCTTTGCCAATTCCACAAAAACAGCCTTAGCGAAAGGCTACTTGAAGGGAAAGATGTAACTCTGTGAGATGAATTAAAAAAACACAGAGCAGTTTCCCAGAAAGCTTCTTTCCAGTTTTGAACGGAAGATATTTCCTTTTTCACCATAGCCCTCTATGGGCTTCCAAATATCCCTTGCCAATTCCACAAGAACAGCCTTAGCGAAAGGTTTCTTGAAGGGAAAGATGTAACTCTGTGAGATGAATTAACAGAACACAGAGCAGTTTTTCAGAAAGCTTCTTTCAAGTTTTGAACGGAAGATATTTCCTTTTTCACCATAGCCCTCTATGGGCTTCCAAATTTCCCTTTGCCAATTCCACAAGAACAGCCTTAGCGAAAGGCATCTTGAAGGGAAAGCTGTAACTCTGTGAGATGAATTAACAGAACATAGAACAGTTTCTCAGAAAGCTTCTTTCCAATTTTGAACGGAAGATATTTCCTTTTTCACCATAGCCCTCTATGGGGTTCCAAATATCCCTTTGCCAATTCCACAAGAACAGCCTTAGCGAAAGGTTTCTTGAAGGGAAAGATGTAACTCTGTGAGATGAATTAACAGAACACAGAGCAGTTTTTCAGAAAGCTTCTTTCCAGTTTTGAACGGAAGATATCTCCTTTTTCACCATAGCCCTCTGTGGGCTTCCAAATGTCCCTTTGCCAATTCCACAAGAACAGCCTTAGCGAAAGGCTTCTTGAAGGGAAAGCTGAAACTCTGTGAGATGAATTAACAGAACATTGAACAGTTTCTCAGAAAGCTTCTTTACAGTTTTGAACGGAAGATATTTCCTTTTTCACCATAGCCCTCTATGGGCTTCCAAATATCCCTTTGCCAATTCCACAAGAACAGCCTTAGCGAAAGGCTTCTTGAAGGGAAAGATGTAACTCTGTGAGATGAATTAACAGAACACAGAGCAGTTTCTCAGAAAGCTTCTTTCCAGTTTTGAACGGAAGATATTTCCTTTTTCATCATAGCCCTCTATGGGCTTCCAAATATCCCTTTTCCAATTCCACAAGAACAGCCTTATCGAAAGGCTTCCTGAAGGGAAAGATGTAACTCTGTGAGATGAATTAACAGAACACAGAGCAGTTTCTCAGAAAGGTTCTTTCCAGTTTTGAACGGAAGATATTTCCTTTTTCACCACAGCCCTCTATGGGCTTCCAAATATCCCTTTGCCAATCCCCAAGAACAGCCTTAGCGAAAGGCTTCTTGAAGGGAAAGATGTAACTCGGTGAGATGAATTAACAGAACACAGAGCAGTTTCTCAGAAAGCTTCTTTCCAGTTTTGAACGGAAGGTATTTCCTTTTTCACCATAGCCCTCTATGGGCTTCCAAATATCCCTTTGCCAATTCCCCAAGAACAGCCTTAGCGAAAGGCTTCTTGAAGGGAAAGATGTAACTCTGTGAGATGAATTAACAGAACACAGAGCAGTTTCTCAGAAAGCTTCTTTCCATTTTGAACGGAAGATATATCCTTTTTCACCATAGCCCTCTATGGGCTTCCAAATATCCCTTTGCCAATTCCACAAGAACAGCCTTAGCGAAAGGCTTCTTGAAGTTAAAGATGTAACTCTGTGAGATGAATTAACAGAACACAGAGCAGTTTCTCAGAAAGCTTCTTTCCAGTTTTGAACGGAAGATATTTCCTTTTTCACCATAGCCCTCTATGGGCTTCCAAATATCCCTTTGCCAATTCCACAAGAACAGCCTTAGCGAAAGGCTTCTTGAAGGGAATGATGTAACTCTGTGAGATGAATTAACAGAACACAGAGCAGTTTCTCAGAAAGCTTCTTTCCAGTTTTGAACGGAAGATATTTCCTTTTTCACCATAGCCCTCTATGGGCTTCCAAATATCCCTTTGCCAATTCCACAAGAAGAGCCTTTGCGAAAGGCATCTTGAAGGGAAAGATGTAACTCTGTGAGATGAATTAACAGAACACAGAGCAGTTTCTCAGAAAGCTTCTTTCCAGTTTTGAACGGAAGATATTTCCTTTTTCACCATAGCCCTCTATGGGCTTCCAAATATCCCTTTGCCAATTCCACAAGAACAGCCTTAGCGAAAGGCTTCCTAAAGGGAAAGATGTAACTCTGTGAGATGAATTAACAGAACACAGAGCAGTTTCTCAGAAAGCTTCTTTACAGTTTTGAACGGAAGATATTTCCTTTTTCACCATAGCCCTCTTTGGGCTTCCAAATGTCCCTTTGCCAATTCCACAAGAACAGCCTTAGAGAAAGGCTTCTTGAAGGGAAAGCTGTAACTCTGTGAGATGAATTAACAGAACATAGAACAGTTTCTCAGAAAGCTTCTTTCCAATTTTGAACGGAAGATATTTCCTTTTTCACCATAGCCCTCTATGGGCTTCCAAATATCCCTTTGCCAATTCCACAAGAACAGCCTTAGCGAAAGGCTTCTTGAAGGGAAAGATGTAACTCTGTGAGATGAATTAACAGAACAAAGAGCAGTTTCTCAGAAAGCTTCTTTCCAGTTTTGAACGGAAGATATTTCCTTTTTCACCATAGCCCTCTATGGGCTTCCAAATGTCCCTTTGCCAATTCCACAAGAACAGCCTTAGCGAAAGGCTTCTTGAAGGGAAAGCTGTAACTCTGTGAGATGAATTAACAGAACATAGAACAGTTTCTCAGAAAGCTTCTTTCCAGTTTTGAACGGAAGATATTTCCTTTTTCACCATAGCCCTCTATGGGCTTCCAAATATCCCTTTGCCAATTCCACAAGAACAGCCTTAGCGAAAGGCTTCTTGAAGGGAAAGATGTAACTCTGTGAGATGAATTAACAGAACACAGAGCAGTTTCTCAGAAAGCTTCTTTCCAGTTTTGAACGGAAGATATTTCCTTTTTCATCATAGCCCTCTATGGGTTTCCAAATATCCCTTTTCCAATTCCACAAGAACAGCCTTAGCGAAAGGCTTCCTGAAGGGAAAGATGTAACTCTGTGAGATGAATTAACAGAACACAGAGCAGTTTCTCAGAAAGCTTCTTTCCAGTTTTGAACGGAAGATATTTCCTTTTTCACCATAGCCCTCTAAGGGCTTCCAAATATCCCTTTGCCAATTCCACAAGAACAGCCTTAGCGAAAGGCATCTTGAAGGGAAAGATGTAACTCTGTGAGATGAATTAACAAAACACAGAGCAGTTTCTCAGAAAGCTTCTTTCCAGTTTTGAACGGAAGATATTTCCTTTTTCACCATAGCCCTCTATGGGCTTCCAAATATCCCTTTGCCAATTCCACAAGAACAGCCTTAGCGAAAGGTTTCTTGAAGGGAAAGATGTAACTGTGTGAGATGAATTAACAGAACACAGAGCAGTTTCTCAGAAAGCTTCTTTCCCGTTTTGAACGGAAGATATCTCCTTTTTCACCATAGCCCTCTGTGGGCTTCCAAATGTCCCTTTGCCAATTCCACAAGAACAGCCTTAGCGAAAGGCTTCTTGAAGGGAAAGCTGTAACTCTGTGAGATGAATTAACAGAACATAGAACAGTTTCTCAGAAAGCTTCTTTACGGTTTTGAACGGAAGATATTTCCTTTTTCACCATAGCCCTCTATGGGCTTCCAAATATCCCTTTGCCAATTCCACAAGAACAGCCTTAGCGAAAGGCTTCTTGAAGGGAAAGATGTAACTCTGTGAGATGAATTAACAGAACACAGAGCAGTTTCTCAGAAAGCTTCTTTCCAGTTTTGAACGGAAGATATTTCCTTTTTCATCATAGCCCTCTATGGGCTTCCAAATATCCCTTTTCCAATTCCACAAGAACAGCCTTAGCGAAAGGCTTCCTGAAGGGAAAGATGTAACTATGTGAGATGAATTAACAGAACACAGAGCAGTTTCTCAGAAAGCTTCTTTCCAGTTTTGAACGGAAGATATTTCCTTTTTCACCATAGCCCTCTATGGGCTTCCAAATATCCCTTTGCCAATTCCACAAGAACAGCCTTAGCGAAAGGCATCTTGAAGGGAAAGATGTAACTCTGTGAGATGAATTAACAGAACACAGAGCAGTTTCTCAAAAAGCTTCTTCCCAGTTTTGAACGGAAGATATTTCCTTTTTCACCATAGCCCTCTATGGGCTTCCAAATATCCCTTTGCCAATTCCACAAGAACAGCCTTAGCGAAAGGCTTCTTGAAGGGAAAGATGTAACTCTGTGAGATGAATTAACAGAACACAGAGCAGTTTCTCAGAAAGCTTCTTTCCAGTTTTGAACGGAAGATATTTCCTTTTTCACCATAGCCCTCTATGGGCTTCCAAATATCCCTTTGCCAATTCCACAAGAACAGCCTTAGCGAAAGGCTTCTTGAAGGGAAAGATGTAACTCTGTGAGATGAATTAACAGAACACAGAGCAGTTTCTCAGAAAGGTTCTTTCCAGTTTTGAACGGAAGATATTTCCTTTTTCACCATAGCCCTCTATGGGCTTCCAAATATCCCTTTGCCAATTCCACAAGAAGAGCCTTAGCGAAAGGCTTCTTGAAGGGAAAGATGTAACTCTGTGAGATGAATTAACAGAACACAGAGCAGTTTCTCAGAAAGCTTCTTTCCAGTTTTGAACGGAAGATATTTCCTTTTTCACCATAGCCCTCTATGGGCTTCCAAATATCCCTTTGCCAATCCCCAAGAGCAGCCTTAGCGAAAGGCTTCTTGAAGGGAAAGATGTAATTCGGTGAGATGAATTAACAGAACACAGAGCAGTTTCTCAGAAAGCTTCTTTCCAGTTTTGAACGGAAGGTATTTCCTTTTTCACCATATCCCTCTATGGGCTTCCAAATATCCCTTTGCCAATTCCCCAAGAACAGCCTTAGCGAAAGGCTTCTTGAAGGGAAAGATGTAACTCTGTGAGATGAATTAACAGAACACAGAGCAGTTTCTCAGAAAGCTTCTTTCCATTTTGAACGGAAGATATTTCCTTTTTCACCATAGCCCTCTATGGGCTTCCAAATATCCCTTTGCCAATTCCACAAGAACAGCCTTAGCGAAAGGCTTCTTGAAGTTAAAGATGTAACTCTGTGAGATGAATTAACAGAACACAGAGCAGTTTCTCAGAAAGCTTCTTTCCAGTTTTGAACGGAAGATATTTCCTTTTTCACCATAGCCCTCTATGGGCTTCCAAATATCCCTTTGCCAATTCCACAAGAACAGCCTTAGCGAAAGGCTTCTTGAAGGGAATGATGTAACTCTGTGAGATGAATTAACAGAACACAGAGCAGTTTCTCAGAAAGCTTCTTTCCAGTTTTGAACGGAAGATATTTCCTTTTTAACCATAGCCCTCTATGGGCTTCCAAATATCCCTTTGCCAATTCCACAAGAACAAACTTAGCGAAAGGCTTCTTGAAGGGAAAGATGTAACTCTGTGAGATGAATTAACAGAACACAGAGCAGTTTCTCAGAAGCCTTCTTTCCAGTTTTGAACGGAATATATTTCCTTTTTCACCATAGCCCTCTATGGGCTTCCAAATATCCCTTTGCCAATTCCACAAGAACAGCCTTAGCGAAAGGCTTCCTAAAGGGAAAGATGTAACTCTGTGAGATGAATTAACAGAACACAGAGCAGTTTCTCAGAAAGCTTCTTTCCAGTTTTGAACGGAAGATAATTCCTTTTTCACCATACCCTCTATGGGCTTCCAAATATCCCTTTTCCAATTCCACAAGAACAGCCTTAGCGAAAGGCTTCTTGAAGGGAAAGATGTAACTCTGTGAGATGAATTAACAGAACACAGAGCAGTTTCTCAGAAAGCTTCTTTCCAGTTTTGAACGGAAGATATTTCCTTTTTCACCATAGCCCTCTATGGGCTTCCAAATATCCCTTTGCCAATTCCACAAGAACAGCCTTAGCGAAAGGCTTCTTGAAGGGAAAGATGTAACTCTGTGAGATGAATTAACAGAACACAGAGCAGTTTCTCAGAAAGCTTCTTTCCAGTTTTGAACGGAAGATATTTCCTTTTTCACCATAGCCCTCTATGGGCTTCCAAATATCCCTTTGCCAATTCCACAAGAACAGCCTTAGCGAAAGGCTTCTTGAAGGGAAAGATGTAACTCTGTGAGATGAATTAACAGAACACAGAGCAGTTTCTCAGAAAGCTTCTTTCCAGTTTTGAACGGAAGATATTTCCTTTTTCACCCTAGCCCTCTATGGGCTTCCAAATATCCCTTTGCCAATTCCACAAGAACAGCCTTAGCGAAAGGCTTCTTGAAGGAAGAGATGTAACTCTGTGAGATGAATTAACAGAACACAGAGCAGTTTCTCAGAAAGTTTCTTTCCACTTTTGAACGGAAGATATTTCCTTTTTCACCATAGCCCTCCATGGGCTTCCAAATATCCCTTTGCCAATTCCACAAGAAGAGCCTTAGCGAAAGGCTTCTTGAAGGGAAAGATGTAACTCTGTGAGATGAATTAACAGAACACAGAGCAGTTTCTCAGAAAGCTTCTTTCCAGTTTTGAACGGAAGATATTTCCTTTTCCACCATAGCCCTCTATGGGCTTCCAAATATCCCTTTGCCAATTCCACAAGAACAGCCTTAGCGAAAGACTTCTTGAAGGGAAAGATGTAACTCTGTGAGATGAATTAACAGAACACAGAGCAGTTTCTCAGAAAGCTTCTTTCCAGTTTTGAACGGAAGATATTCCCTTTTTCACCATAGCCCTCTATGGGCTTCCAAATATCCCTTTGCCAATTCCACAAGAACAGCCTTAGCGAAAGGCTTCTTGAAGGAAGAGATGTAACTCTGCTAGATGAATTAACAGAACACAGAGCAGTTTCTCAGAAAGCTTCTTTCCACTTTTGAACGGAAGATATTTCCTTTTTCACCATAGCCCTCCATGGGCTTCCAAATATCCCTTTGCCAATTCCACAAGAAGAGCCTTAGCGAAAGGCTTCTTGAAGGGAAGATGTAACTCTGTGAGATGAATTAACAGAACATAGAACAGTTTCTCAGAAAGCTTCTTTCCAGTTTTGAACGGAAGATATTTCCTTTTTCACCATAGCCCTCTACGGGCTTCCAAATATCCCTTTGCCAATTCCACAAGAACAACCTTAGCGAAAGGCTTCTTGAAGGGAAAGATGTAACTCTGTGAGATGAATTAACAGAACACAGAGCAGTTTCTCAGAAAGGTTCTTTCCAGTTTTGAACGGAAGATATTTCCTTTTTCACCATAGCCCTCTATGGGCTTCCAAATATCCCTTTGCCAATTCCACAAGAACAGCCTTAGCGAAAGGCTTCTTGAAGGGAAAGATGTAACTCTGTGAGATGAATTAACAGAACACAGAGCAGTTTCTCAGAAAGCTTCTTTCCAGTTTTGAACGGAAGATATTTCCTTTTTCACCATAGCCCTCTAAGGGCTTCCAAATATCCCTTTGCCAATTCCACAAGAACAGCCTTAGCGAAAGGCTTCTTGAAGGGAAAGATGTAACTCGGTGAAATGAATTAACAGAACACAGAGCAGTTTCTCAGAAAGCTACTTTCCAGTTTTGAACGGAAGGTATTTCCTTTTTCACCATAGCCCTCTAAGGGCTTCCAAATATCCCTTTGCCAATTCCCCAAGAACAGCCTTAGCGAAAGGCTTCTTGAAGGGAAAGATGTAACTCTGTGAGATGAATTAACAGAACACAGAGCAGTTTCTCAGAAAGGTTCTTTCCAGTTTTGAACGGAAGATATTTCCTTTTTCACCATAGCCCTCTATGGGCTTCCAAATATCCCTTTGCCAATTCCACAAGAACAACCTTAGGGAAAGGCTTCTTGAAGGGAAAGATGTAACTCTGTGAGATGAATTAACAGAACACAGAGCAGTTTCTCAGAAAGCTTCTTTCCAGTTTTGAACGGAAGATATTTCCTTTTTCACCATAGCCCTCTATGGGCTTCCAAATATCCCTTTGCCAATTCCACAAGAACAGCCTTAGCGAAAGGCTTCCTAAAGGGAAAGATGTAACTCTGTGAGATGAATTAACAGAACACAGAGCAGTTTCTCAGAAAGCTTCTTTCCAGTTTTGAACGGAAGATATTTCCTTTTTCACCATAGCCCTCTATGGGCTTCCAAATATCCCTTTGCCAATTCCACAAGAACAGCCTTAGCGAAAGGCATCTTGAAGGGAAAGATGTTACTCTGTGAGATGAATTAACAGAACACAGAGCAGTTTCTCAGAAAGCTTCTTTCCAGTTTTGAACGGAAGATATTTCCTTTTTCACCATAGCCCTCTGTGGGCTTCCAAATATCCCTTTGCCAATTCCACAAGAACAGCCTTAGCGAAAGGCTTCTTGAAGGGAAAGATGTAACTCTGTGAGATGAATTAACAGAACACAGAGCAGTTTCTCAGAAAGCTTCTTTCCAGTTTTGAACGGAAGATATTTCCTTTTTCACCATAGCCCTCTAGGGGCTTCCAAATATCCCTTTGCCAATCCCCAAGAACAGCCTTAGCGAAAGGCTTCCAGAAGGGAAAGATGTAACTCTGTGAGATGAATTAACAGAACACAGAGCAGTTTCTCAGAAAGCTTCTTTCCAGTTTTGAACGGAAGATATTTCCTTTTTAACCGTAGCCCTCTATGGGCTTCCAAATATCCTTTTGCCAATTCCACAAGAACAGCCTTAGCGAAAGGCTTCTTGAAGGGAAAGATGTAACTCTGTGAGATGAATTAGCAGAACACAGAGCAGTTTCTCAGAAAGCTTCTTTCCAGTTTTGAACGGAAGATATTTCCTTTTTCACCAAAGCCCTCTATGGGCTTCCAAATATCCCTTTGCCAATTCCACAAGAACAACCTTAGCGAATGGCTTCTTGAAGGGAAAGATGTAACTCTGTGAGGTGAATTAACAGAACACAGAGCAGTTTCTCAGAAAGCTTCTTTCCAGTTTTGAACGGAAGATATTTCCTTTTTCACCATAGCCCTCTATGGGCTTCCAAATATCCCTTTGCCAGTTCCACAAGAACAGCCTTAGCGAAAGGCTTGTTGAGGGAAAGATGTAACTCTGTGAGATGAATTAACAGAACACAGAGCAGTTTCTCAGAAAGCTTCTTTCCAGTTTTGAACGGAAGATATTTCCTTTTTCACCATAGCCCTCTATGGTCTTCCAAATATCCCTTTGCCAATTCCACAAGAACAGCCTTAGCGAAAGACTTCTTGAAGTGAAAGATGTAACTCTGTGAGATGAATTAACAGAACACAGAGCAGTTTCTCAGAAAGCTTCTTTCCAGTTTTGAACGGAAGATATTTCCTTTTTCACCATAGCCCTCTATGGGCTTCCAAATATCACTTTGCCAATTCCACAAGAACAGCCTTAACGAAAGGCTTCTTGAAGGGAAAGATGTAACTCGGTGAGATGAATTAACAGAACACAGAGCAGTTTCTCAGAAAGCTTCTTTCCAGTTTTGAACGGAAGGTATTTCCTTTTTCACCATAGCCCTCTATGGGCTTCCAAATATCCCTTTGCCAATTCCACAAGAACACCCTTAGCGAAAGGCTTCTTGAAGGGAAAGATGTAACTCTGTGAGATGAATTAACAGAACACAGAGCAGTTTCTCAGAAAGGTTCTTTCCAGTATTGAACGGAAGATATTTCCTTTTTCACCATAGCCCTCTATGGGCTTCCATATATCCCTTTGCCAATTCCACAAAAACAGCCTTAGCGAAAGGCTTCTTGAAGGGAAAGATGTAACTCTGTGAGATGAATTAACAGAACACAGAGCAGTTTCTCAGAAAGCTTCTTTCCAGTTTTGAACGGAAGATATTTCCTTTTTCATCATAGCCCTCTATGGGCTTCCAAATATCCCTTTTCCAATTCCACAAGAACAGCCTTAGCGAAAGGCTTCCTGAAGGGAAAGATGTAACTCTGTGAGATGAATTAACAGAACACAGAGCAGTTTCTCAGAAAGCTTCTTTCCAGTTTTGAACGGAAGATATTTCCTTTTTCACCATAGCCCTCTATGGGCTTCCAAATATCCCTTTGCCAATTCCACAAGAAGAGCCTTAGCGAAAGGCATCTTGAAGGGAAAGATGTAATTCTGTGAGATGAATTAACAAAACACAGAGCAGTTTCTCAGAAAGCTTCTTTCCAGTTTTGAACGGAAGATATTTCCTTTTTCACCATAGCCCTCTATGGGCTTCCAAATATCCCTTTGCCAATTCCACAAGAACAGCCTTAGCGAAAGGCTTCTTGAAGGGAAAGATGTAACTCTGTGAGATGAATTAACAGAACACAGAGCAGTTTCTCAGAAAGCTTCTTTCCAGTTTTGAACGGAAGATATTTCCTTTTTCACCATAGCCCTCTATGGGCTTCCAAATGTCCCTTTGCCAATTCCACAAGAACAGCCTTAGCGAAAGGCTTCTTGAAGGGAAAGCTGTAACTCTGTGAGATGACTTAACAGAACATAGAACAGTTTCTCAGAAAGCTTCTTTCCAGTTTTGAACGGAAGATATTTCCTTTTTCACCATAGCCCTCTATGGGCTTCCAAATATCCCTTTGCCAATTCCACAAGAACAGCCTTAGCGAAAGGCTTCTTGAAGGAAGAGATGTAACTCTGTGAGATGAATTAACAGAACACAGAGCAGTTTCTCAGAAAGTTTCTTTCCACTTTTGAACGGAAGATATTTCCTTTTTCACCATAGCCCTCCATGGGCTTCCAAATATCCCTTTGCCAATTCCACAAGAAGAGCCTTAGCGAAAGGCTTCTTGAAGGGAAAGATGTAACTCTGTGAGATGAATTAACAGAACACAGAGCAGTTTCTCAGAAAGCTTCTTTCCAGTTTTGAACGGAAGATATTTCCTTTTCCACCATAGCCCTCTATGGGCTTCCAAATATCCCTTTGCCAATTCCACAAGAACAGCCTTAGCGAAAGACTTCTTGAAGGGAAAGATGTAACTCTGTGAGATGAATTAACAGAACACAGAGCAGTTTCTCAGAAAGCTTCTTTCCAGTTTTGAACGGAAGATATTCCCTTTTTCACCATAGCCCTCTATGGGCTTCCAAATATCCCTTTGCCAATTCCACAAGAACAGCCTTAGCGAAAGGCTTCTTGAAGGAAGAGATGTAACTCTGCTAGATGAATTAACAGAACACAGAGCAGTTTCTCAGAAAGCTTCTTTCCACTTTTGAATGGAAGATAGTTCCTTTTTCACCATAGCCCTCCATGGGCTTCCAAATATCCCTTTGCCAATTCCACAAGAAGAGCCTTAGCGAAAGGCTTCTTGAAGGGAAGATGTAACTCTGTGAGATGAATTAACAGAACACAGAGCAGTTTCTCAGAAAGCTTCTTTCCAGTTTTGAACGGAAGATATTTCCTTTTTCACCATAGCCCTCTACGGGCTTCCAAATATCCCTTTGCCAATTCCACAAGAACAACCTTAGCGAAAGGCTTCTTGAAGGGAAAGATGTAACTCTGTGAGATGAATTAACAGAACACAGAGCAGTTTCTCAGAAAGGTTCTTTCCAGTTTTGAACGGAAGATATTTCCTTTTTCACCATAGCCCTCTATGAGCTTCCAAATATCCCTTTGCCAATTCCACAAGAACAGCCTTAGAGAAAGGCTTCTTGAAGGGAAAGATGTAACTCTGTGAGATGAATTAACAGAACACAGAGCAGTTTCTCAGAAAGCTTCTTTCCAGTTTTGAACGGAAGATATTTCCTTTTTCACCATAGCCCTCTATGGGCTTCCAAATATCCCTTTGCCAATTCCTCAAGAACAGCCTTAGCGAAAGGCTTCTTGAAGGGAAAGATGTAACTCGGTGAAATGAATTAACAGAACACAGAGCAGTTTCTCAGAAAGCTACTTTCCAGTTTTGAACGGAAGGTATTTCCTTTTTCACCATAGCCCTCTAAGGGCTTCCAAATATTCCTTTGCCAATTCCCCAAGAACAGCCTTAGCGAAAGGCTTCTTGAAGGGAAAGATGTAACTCTGTGAGATGAATTAACAGAACACAGAGCAGTTTCTCAGATAGGTTCTTTCCACTTTTGAACGGAAGATATTTCCTTTTTAACCATAGCCCTCTATGGGCTTCCAAATATCCCTTTGCCAATTCCACAAGAACAACCTTAGGGAAAGGCTTCTTGAAGGGAAAGATGTAACTCTGTGAGATGAATTAACAGAACACAGAGCAGTTTCTCAGAAAGCTTCTTTCCAGTTTTGAACGGAAGATATTTCCTTTTTCACCATAGCCCTCTATGGGCTTCCAAATATCCCTTTGCCAATTCCACAAGAACAGCCTTAGCGAAAGGCTTCCTAAAGGGAAAGATGTAACTCTGTGAGATGAATTAACAGAACACAGATCAGTTTCTCAGAAAGCTTCTTTCCAGTTTTGAACGGAAGATATTTCCTTTTTCACCATAGCCCTCTATGGGCTTCCAAATATCCCTTTGCCAATTCCACAAGAACAGCCTTAGCGAAAGGCATCTTGAAGGGAAAGATGTTACTCTGTGAGATGAATTAACAGAACACAGAGCAGTTTCTCAGAAAGCTTCTTTCCAGTTTTGAACGGAAGATATTTCCTTTTTCACCATAGCCCTCTGTGGGCTTCCAAATATCCCTTTGCCAATTCCACAAGAACAGCCTTAGCGAAAGGCTTCTTGAAGGGAAAGATGTAACTCTGTGAGATGAATTAACAGAACACAGAGCAGTTTCTCAGAAAGCTTCTTTCCAGTTTTGAACGGAAGATATTTCCTTTTTCACCATAGCCCTCTAGGGGCTTCCAAATATCCCTTTGCCAATCCCCAAGAACAGCCTTAGCGAAAGGCTTCCAGAAGGGAAAGATGTAACTCTGTGAGATGAATTAACAGAACACAGAGCAGTTTCTCAGAAAGCTTCTTTCCAGTTTTGAACGGAAGATATTTCCTTTTTCACCATAGCCCTGTATGGGCTTCCAAATATCCCTTTGCCAATTCCACAAGAACAGCCTTAGCGAAAGGCTTCTTGAAGGGAAAGATGTAACTCTGTGAGATGAATTAACAGAACACAGAGCAGTTTCTCAGAAAGGTTCTTTCCAGTTTTGAACGGAAGATATTTCCTTTTTCACCACAGCCCTCTATGGGCTTCCAAATATCCCTTTGCCAATCCCCAAGAACAGCCTTAGCGAAAGGCTTCTTGAAGGGAAAGATGTAACTCGGTGAGATGAATTAACAGAACACAGAGCAGTTTCTCAGAAAGCTTCTTTCCAGTTTTGAACGGAAGGTATTTCCTTTTTCACCATAGCCCTCTATGGGCTTCCAAATATCCCTTTGCCAATTCCCCAAGAACAGCCTTAGCGAAAGGCTTCTTGAAGGGAAAGATGTAACTCTGTGAGATGAATTAACAGAACACAGAGCAGTTTCTCAGAAAGCTTCTTTCCATTTTGAACGGAAGATATATCCTTTTTCACCATAGCCCTCTATGGGCTTCCAAATATCCCTTTGCCAATTCCACAAGAACAGCCTTAGCGAAAGGCTTCTTGAAGTTAAAGATGTAACTCTGTGAGATGAATTAACAGAACACAGAGCAGTTTCTCAGAAAGCTTCTTTCCAGTTTTGAACGGAAGATATTTCCTTTTTCACCATAGCCCTCTATGGGCTTCCAAATATCCCTTTGCCAATTCCACAAGAACAGCCTTAGCGAAAGGCTTCTTGAAGGGAATGATGTAACTCTGTGAGATGAATTAACAGAACACAGAGCAGTTTCTCAGAAAGCTTCTTTCCAGTTTTGAACGGAAGATATTTCCTTTTTCACCATAGCCCTCTATGGGCTTCCAAATATCCCTTTGCCAATTCCACAAGAAGAGCCTTTGCGAAAGGCATCTTGAAGGGAAAGATGTAACTCTGTGAGATGAATTAACAGAACACAGAGCAGTTTCTCAGAAAGCTTCTTTCCAGTTTTGAACGGAAGATATTTCCTTTTTCACCATAGCCCTCTATGGGCTTCCAAATATCCCTTTGCCAATTCCACAAGAACAGCCTTAGCGAAAGGCTTCCTAAAGGGAAAGATGTAACTCTGTGAGATGAATTAACAGAACACAGAGCAGTTTCTCAGAAAGCTTCTTTACAGTTTTGAACGGAAGATATTTCCTTTTTCACCATAGCCCTCTTTGGGCTTCCAAATGTCCCTTTGCCAATTCCACAAGAACAGCCTTAGAGAAAGGCTTCTTGAAGGGAAAGCTGTAACTCTGTGAGATGAATTAACAGAACATAGAACAGTTTCTCAGAAAGCTTCTTTCCAATTTTGAACGGAAGATATTTCCTTTTTCACCATAGCCCTCTATGGGCTTCCAAATATCCCTTTGCCAATTCCACAAGAACAGCCTTAGCGAAAGGCTTCTTGAAGGGAAAGATGTAACTCTGTGAGATGAATTAACAGAACAAAGAGCAGTTTCTCAGAAAGCTTCTTTCCAGTTTTGAACGGAAGATATTTCCTTTTTCACCATAGCCCTCTATGGGCTTCCAAATGTCCCTTTGCCAATTCCACAAGAACAGCCTTAGCGAAAGGCTTCTTGAAGGGAAAGCTGTAACTCTGTGAGATGAATTAACAGAACATAGAACAGTTTCTCAGAAAGCTTCTTTCCAGTTTTGAACGGAAGATATTTCCTTTTTCACCATAGCCCTCTATGGGCTTCCAAATATCCCTTTGCCAATTCCACAAGAACAGCCTTAGCGAAAGGCTTCTTGAAGGGAAAGATGTACCTCTGTGAGATGAATTAACAGAACACAGAGCAGTTTCTCAGAAAGCTTCTTTCCAGTTTTGAACGGAAGATATTTCCTTTTTCATCATAGCCCTCTATGGGTTTCCAAATATCCCTTTTCCAATTCCACAAGAACAGCCTTAGCGAAAGGCTTCCTGAAGGGAAAGATGTAACTCTGTGAGATGAATTAACAGAACACAGAGCAGTTTCTCAGAAAGCTTCTTTCCAGTTTTGAACGGAAGATATTTCCTTTTTCACCATAGCCCTCTAAGGGCTTCCAAATATCCCTTTGCCAATTCCACAAGAACAGCCTTAGCGAAAGGCATCTTGAAGGGAAAGATGTAACTCTGTGAGATGAATTAACAAAACACAGAGCAGTTTCTCAGAAAGCTTCTTTCCAGTTTTGAACGGAAGATATTTCCTTTTTCACCATAGCCCTCTATGGGCTTCCAAATATCCCTTTGCCAATTCCACAAGAACAGCCTTAGCGAAAGGTTTCTTGAAGGGAAAGATGTAACTCTGTGAGATGAATTAACAGAACACAGAGCAGTTTCTCAGAAAGCTTCTTTCCAGTTTTGAACGGAAGATATCTCCTTTTTCACCATAGCCCTCTATGGGCTTCCAAATGTCCCTTTGCCAATTCCACAAGAACAGCCTTAGCGAAAGGCTTCTTGAAGGGAAAGCTGTAACTCTGTGAGATGAATTAACAGAACATAGAACAGTTTCTCAGAAAGCTTCTTTACAGTTTTGAACGGAAGATATTTCCTTTTTCACCATAGCCCTCTATGGGCTTCCAAATATCCCTTTGCCAATTCCACAAGAACAGCCTTAGCGAAAGGCTTCTTGAAGGGAAAGATGTAACTCTGTGAGATGAATTAACAGAACACAGAGCAGTTTCTCAGAAAGCTTCTTTCCAGTTTTGAACGGAAGATATTTCCTTTTTCATCATAGCCCTCTATGGGCTTCCAAATATCCCTTTTCCAATTCCACAAGAACAGCCTTAGCGAAAGGCTTCCTGAAGGGAAAGATGTAACTCTGTGAGATGAATTAACAGAACACAGAGCAGTTTCTCAGAAAGCTTCTTTCCAGTTTTGAACGGAAGATATTTCCTTTTTCACCATAGCCCTCTATGGGCTTCCAAATATCCCTTTGCCAATTCCACAAGAACAGCCTTAGCGAAAGGCATCTTGAAGGGAAAGATGTAACTCTGTGAGATGAATTAACAGAACACAGAGCAGTTTCTCAAAAAGCTTCTTCCCAGTTTTGAACGGAAGATATTTCCTTTTTCACCATAGCCCTCTATGGGCTTCCAAATATCCCTTTGCCAATTCCACAAGAACAGCCTTAGCGAAAGGCTTCTTGAAGGGAAAGATGTAACTCTGTGAGATGAATTAACAGAACACAGAGCAGTTTCTCAGAAAGCTTCTTTCCAGTTTTGAACGGAAGATATTTCCTTTTTCACCATAGCCCTCTATGGGCTTCCAAATATCCCTTTGCCAATTCCACAAGAACAGCCTTAGCGAAAGGCTTCTTGAGGGGAAACATGTAACTCTGTGAGATGAAGTAACAGAACACAGAGCAGTTTCTCAGAAAGGTTCTTTCCAGTTTTGAACGGAAGATATTTCCTTTTTCACCATAGCCCTCTATGGGCTTCCAAATATCCCTTTGCCAATTCCACAAGAAGAGCCTTAGCGAAAGGCTTCTTGAAGGGAAAGATGTAACTCTGTGAGATGAATTAACAGAACACAGAGCAGTTTCTCAGAAAGCTTCTTTCCAGTTTTGAACGCAAGTTATTTCCTTTTTCACCATATCCCTCTATGGGCTTCCAAATATCCCTTTGCCAATTCCCCAAGAACAGCCTTAGCGAAAGGCTTCTTGAAGGGAAAGATGTAACTCTGTGAGATGAATTAACAGAACACAGAGCAGTTTCTCATAAAGCTTCTTTCCATTTTGAACGGAAGATATTTCCTTTTTCACCATAGCCCTCTATGGGCTTCCAAATATCCCTTTGCCAATTCCACAAGAACAGCCTTAGCGAAAGGCTTCTTGAAGTTAAAGATGTAACTCTGTGAGATGAATTAACAGAACACAGAGCAGTTTCTCAGAAAGCTTCTTTCCAGTTTTGAACGGAAGATATTTCCTTTTTCACCATAGCCCTCTATGGGCTTCCAAATATCCCTTTGCCAATTCCACAAGAACAGCCTTAGCGAAAGGCTTCTTGAAGGGAATGATGTAACTCTGTGAGATGAATTAACAGAACACAGAGCAGTTTCTCAGAAAGCTTCTTTCCAGTTTTGAACGGAAGATATTTCCTTTTTAACCATAGCCCTCTATGGGCTTCCAAATATCCCTTTGCCAATTCCACAAGAACAAACTTAGCGAAAGGCTTCTTGAAGGGAAAGATGTAACTCTGTGAGATGAATTAACAGAACACAGAGCAGTTTCTCAGAAACCTTCTTTCCAGTTTTGAACGGAATATATTTCCTTTTTCACCATAGCCCACTATGGGCTTCCAAATATCCCTTTGCCAATTCCACAAGAACAGCCTTAGCGAAAGGCTTCCTAAAGGGAAAGATGTAACTCTGTGAGATGAATTAACAGAACACAGAGCAGTTTCTCAGAAAGCTTCTTTCCAGTTTTGAACGGAAGATAATTCCTTTTTCACCATACCCTCTATGGGCTTCCAAATATCCCTTTTCCAATTCCACAAGAACAGCCTTAGCGAAAGGCTTCTTGAAGGGAAAGATGTAACTCTGTGAGATGAATTAACAGAACACAGAGCAGTTTCTCAGAAAGCTTCTTTCCAGTTTTGAACGGAAGATATTTCCTTTTTCACCATAGCCCTCTATGGGCTTCCAAATATCCCTTTGCCAATTCCACAAGAACAGCCTTAGCGAAAGGCTTCTTGAAGGGAAAGATGTAACTCTGTGAGATGAATTAACAGAACACAGAGCAGTTTCTCAGAAAGCTTCTTTCCAGTTTTGAACGGAAGATATTTCCTTTTTCACCATAGCCCTCTATGGGCTTCCAAATATCCCTTTGCCAATTCCACAAGAACAGCCTTAGCGAAAGGCTTCTTGAAGGGAAAGATGTAACTCTGTGAGATGAATTAACAGAACACAGAGCAGTTTCTCAGAAAGCTTCTTTCCAGTTTTGAACGGAAGATATTTCCTTTTTCACCCTAGCCCTCTATGGGCTTCCAAATATCCCTTTGCCAATTCCACAAGAACAGCCTTAGCGAAAGGCTTCTTGAAGGAAGAGATGTAACTCTGTGAGATGAATTAACAGAACACAGAGCAGTTTCTCAGAAAGTTTCTTTCCACTTTTGAACGGAAGATATTTCCTTTTTCACCATAGCCCTCCATGGGCTTCCAAATATCCCTTTGCCAATTCCACAAGAAGAGCCTTAGCGAAAGGCTTCTTGAAGGGAAAGATGTAACTCTGTGAGATGAATTAACAGAACACAGAGCAGTTTCTCAGAAAGCTTCTTTCCAGTTTTGAACGGAAGATATTTCCTTTTCCACCGTAGCCCTCTATGGGCTTCCAAATATCCCTTTGCCAATTCCACAAGAACAGCCTTAGCGAAAGACTTCTTGAAGGGAAAGATGTAACTCTGTGAGATGAATTAACAGAACACAGAGCAGTTTCTCAGAAAGCTTCTTTCCAGTTTTGAACGGAAGATATTCCCTTTTTCACCATAGCCCTCTATGGGCTTCCAAATATCCCTTTGCCAATTCCACAAGAACAGCCTTAGCGAAAGGCTTCTTGAAGGAAGAGATGTAACTCTGCTAGATGAATTAACAGAACACAGAGCAGTTTCTCAGAAAGCTTCTTTCCACTTTTGAACGGAAGATATTTCCTTTTTCACCATAGCCCTCCATGGGCTTCCAAATATCCCTTTGCCAATTCCACAAGAAGAGCCTTAGCGAAAGGCTTCTTGAAGGGAAGATGTAACTCTGTGAGATGAATTAACAGAACATAGAACAGTTTCTCAGAAAGCTTCTTTCCAGTTTTGAACGGAAGATATTTCCTTTTTCACCATAGCCCTCTACGGGCTTCCAAATATCCCTTTGCCAATTCCACAAGAACAACCTTAGCGAAAGGCTTCTTGAAGGGAAAGATGTAACTCTGTGAGATGAATTAACAGAACACAGAGCAGTTTCTCAGAAAGGTTCTTTCCAGTTTTGAACGGAAGATATTTCCTTTTTCACCATAGCCCTCTATGGGCTTCCAAATATCCCTTTGCCAATTCCACAAGAACAGCCTTAGAGAAAGGCTTCTTGAAGGGAAAGATGTAACTCTGTGAGATGAATTAACAGAACACAGAGCAGTTTCTCAGAAAGCTTCTTTCCAGTTTTGAACGGAAGATATTTCCTTTTTCACCATAGCCCTCTATGGGCTTCCAAATATCCCTTTGCCAATTCCACAAGAACAGCCTTAGCGAAAGGCTTCTTGAAGGGAAAGATGTAACTCGGTGAAATGAATTAACAGAACACAGAGCAGTTTCTCAGAAAGCTACTTTCCAGTTTTGAACGGAAGGTATTTCCTTTTTCACCATAGCCCTCTAAGGGCTTCCAAATATCCCTTTGCCAATTCCCCAAGAACAGCCTTAGCGAAAGGCTTCTTGAAGGGAAAGATGTAACTCTGTGAGATGAATTAACAGAACACAGAGCAGTTTCTCAGAAAGGTTCTTTCCAGTTTTGAACGGAAGATATTTCCTTTTTCACCATAGCCCTCTATGGGCTTCCAAATATCCCTTTGCCAATTCCACAAGAACAACCTTAGGGAAAGGCTTCTTGAAGGGAAAGATGTAACTCTGTGAGATGAATTAACAGAACACAGAGCAGTTTCTCAGAAAGCTTCTTTCCAGTTTTGAACGGAAGATATTTCCTTTTTCACCATAGCCCTCTACGGGCTTCCAAATATCCCTTTGCCAATTCCACAAGAACAGCCTTAGCGAAAGGCTTCCTAAAGGGAAAGATGTAACTCTGTGAGATGAATTAACAGAACACAGAGCAGTTTCTCAGAAAGCTTCTTTCCAGTTTTGAACGGAAGATATTTCCTTTTTCACCATAGCCCTCTAGGGGCTTCCAAATATCCCTTTGCCAATCCCCAAGAACAGCCTTAGCGAAAGGCTTCCAGAAGGGAAAGATGTAACTCTGTGAGATGAATTAACAGAACACAGAGCAGTTTCTCAGAAAGCTTCTTTCCAGTTTTGAACGGAAGATATTTCCTTTTTAACCGTAGCCCTCTATGGGCTTCCAAATATCCTTTTGCCAATTCCACAAGAACAGCCTTAGCGAAAGGCTTCTTGAAGGGAAAGATGTAACTCTGTGAGATGAATTAGCAGAACACAGAGCAGTTTCTCAGAAAGCTTCTTTCCAGTTTTGAACGGAAGATATTTCCTTTTTCACCAAAGCCCTCTATGGGCTTCCAAATATCCCTTTGCCAATTCCACAAGAACAACCTTAGCGAAAGGCTTCTTGAAGGGAAAGATGTAACTCTGTGAGGTGAATTAACAGAACACAGAGCAGTTTCTCAGAAAGCTTCTTTCCAGTTTTGAACGGAAGATATTTCCTTTTTCACCATAGCCCTCTATGGGCTTCCATATATCCCTTTGCCAATTCCACAAAAACAGCCTTAGCGAAAGGCTTCTTGAAGGGAAAGATGTAACTCTGTGAGATGAATTAACAGAACACAGAGCAGTTTCTCAGAAAGCTTCTTTCCAGTTTTGAACGGAAGATATTTCCTTTTTCATCATAGCCCTCTATGGGCTTCCAAATATCCCTTTTCCTATTCCACAAGAACAGCCTTAGCGAAAGGCTTCCTGAAGGGAAAGATGTAACTCTGTGAGATGAATTAACAGAACACAGAGCAGTTTCTCAGAAAGCTTCTTTC
This sequence comes from Chlorocebus sabaeus, assembly GCF_047675955.1. Taxonomy (NCBI): domain Eukaryota; kingdom Metazoa; phylum Chordata; class Mammalia; order Primates; family Cercopithecidae; genus Chlorocebus; species Chlorocebus sabaeus. Next base: position 46,849,973 of record NC_132911.1, read on the forward strand.
CAGTTTTGAACGGAAGATATTTCCTTTTTCACCATAGCCCTCTATGGGCTTCCAAATATCCCTTTGCCAATTCCACAAGAAGAGCCTTAGCGAAAGGCATCTTGAAGGGAAAGATGTAACTCTGTGAGATGAATTAACAAAACACAGAGCAGTTTCTCAGAAAGCTTCTTTCCAGTTTTGAACGGAAGATATTTCCTTTTTCACCATAGCCCTCTATGGGCTTCCAAATATCCCTTTGCCAATTCCACAAGAACAGCCTTAGCGAAAGGCTTCTTGAAGGGAAAGATGTAACTCTGTGAGATGAATTAACAGAACACAGAGCAGTTTCTCAGAAAGCTTCTTTCCAGTTTTGAACGGAAGATATTTCCTTTTTCACCATAGCCCTCTATGGGCTTCCAAATGTCCCTTTGCCAATTCCACAAGAACAGCCTTAGCGAAAGGCTTCTTGAAGGGAAAGCTGTAACTCTGTGAGATGACTTAACAGAACATAGAACAGTTTCTCAGAAAGCTTCTTTCCAGTTTTGAACGGAAGATATTTCCTTTTTCACCATAGCCCTCTATGGGCTTCCAAATATCCCTTTGCCAATTCCACAAGAACAGCCTTAGCGAAAGGCTTCTTGAAGGGAAAGATGTAACTCTGTGAGATGAATTAACAGAACACAGAGCAGTTTCTCAGAAAGCTTCTTTCCAGTTTTGAACGGAAGATATTTCCTTTTTCACCATAGCCCTCTAGGGGCTTCCAAATATCCCTTTGCCAATCCCCAAGAACAGCCTTAGCGAAAGGCTTCCAGAAGGGAAAGATGTAACTCTGTGAGATGAATTAACAGAACACAGAGCAGTTTCTCAGAAAGCTTCTTTCCAGTTTTGAACGGAAGATATTTCCTTTTTAACCGTAGCCCTCTATGGGCTTCCAAATATCCTTTTGCCAATTCCACAAGAACAGCCTTAGCGAAAGGCTTCTTGAAGGGAAAGATGTAACTCTGTGAGATGAATTAGCAGAACACAGAGCAGTTTCTCAGAAAGCTTCTTTCCAGTTTTGAACGGAAGATATTTCCTTTTTCACCAAAGCCCTCTATGGGCTTCCAAATATCCCTTTGCCAATTCCACAAGAACAACCTTAGCGAAAGGCTTCTTGAAGGGAAAGATGTAACTCTGTGAGGTGAATTAACAGAACACAGAGCAGTTTCTCAGAAAGCTTCTTTCCAGTTTTGAACGGAAGATATTTCCTTTTTCACCATAGCCCTCTATGGGCTTCCAAATATCCCTTTGCCAGTTCCACAAGAACAGCCTTAGCGAAAGGCTTGTTGAGGGAAAGATGTAACTCTGTGAGATGAATTAACAGAACACAGAGCAGTTTCTCAGAAAGCTTCTTTCCAGTTTTGAACGGAAGATATTTCCTTTTTCACCATAGCCCTCTATTGTCTTCCAAATATCCCTTTGCCAATTCCACAAGAACAGCCTTAGCGAAAGACTTCTTGAAGTGAAAGATGTAACTCTGTGAGATGAATTAACAGAACACAGAGCAGTTTCTCAGAAAGCTTCTTTCCAGTTTTGAACGGAAGATATTTCCTTTTTCACCATAGCCCTCTATGGGCTTCCATATATCCCTTTGCCAATTCCACAAAAACAGCCTTAGCGAAAGGCTTCTTGAAGGGAAAGATGTAACTCTGTGAGATGAATTAACAGAACACAGAGCAGTTTCTCAGAAAGCTTCTTTCCAGTTTTGAACGGAAGATATTTCCTTTTTCATCATAGCCCTCTATGGGCTTCCAAATATCCCTTTTCCAATTCCACAAGAACAGCCTTAGCGAAAGGCTTCCTGAAGGGAAAGATGTAACTCTGTGAGATGAATTAACAGAACACAGAGCAGTTTCTCAGAAAGCTTCTTTCCAGTTTTGAACGGAAGATATTTCCTTTTTCACCATAGCCCTCTATGGGCTTCCAAATATCCCTTTGCCAATTCCACAAGAACAGCCTTAGCGAAAGGTTTCTTGAAGGGAAAGATGTAACTCTGTGAGATGAATTAACAGAACACAGAGCAGTTTCTCAGAAAGCTTCTTTCCAGTTTTGAACGGAAGATATTTCCTTTTTCACCATAGCCCTCTTTGGGCTTCCAAAGGTCCCTTTGCCAATTCCACAAGAACAGCCTTAGCGAAAGGCTTCTTGAAGGGAAAGCTGTAACTCTGTGAGATGAATTAACAGAACATAGAAAAGTTTCTCAGAAAGCTTCTTTCCAATTTTGAACGGAAGATATTTCCTTTTTCACCATAGCCCTCTATGGGCTTCCAAATATCCCTTTGCCAATTCCACAAGAACAGCCTTAGCGAAAGGCTTCTTGAAGGGAAAGATGTAACTCTGTGAGATGAATTAACAGAACACAGAGCAGTTTCTCAGAAAGCTTCTTTCCAGTTTTGAACGGAAGATATTTCCTTTTTCACCATAGCCCTCTATGGGCTTCCAAATGTCCCTTTGCCAATTCCACAAGAACAGCCTTAGCGAAAGGCTTCTTGAAGGGAAAGCTGTAACTCTGTGAGATGACTTAACAGAACATAGAACAGTTTCTCAGAAAGCTTCTTTCCAGTTTTGAACGGAAGATATTTCCTTTTTCACCATAGCCCTCTATGGGCTTCCAAATATCCCTTTGCCAATTCCACAAGAACAGCCTTAGCGAAAGGCTTCTTGAAGGAAGAGATGTAACTCTGTGAGATGAATTAACAGAACACAGAGCAGTTTCTCAGAAAGTTTCTTTCCACTTTTGAACGGAAGATATTTCCTTTTTCACCATAGCCCTCCATGGGCTTCCAAATATCCCTTTGCCAATTCCACAAGAAGAGCCTTAGCGAAAGGCTTCTTGAAGGGAAAGATGTAACTCTGTGAGATGAATTAACAGAACACAGAGCAGTTTCTCAGAAAGCTTCTTTCCAGTTTTGAACGGAAGATATTTCCTTTTCCACCATAGCCCTCTATGGGCTTCCAAATATCCCTTTGCCAATTCCACAAGAACAGCCTTAGCGAAAGACTTCTTGAAGGGAAAGATGTAACTCTGTGAGATGAATTAACAGAACACAGAGCAGTTTCTCAGAAAGCTTCTTTCCAGTTTTGAACGGAAGATATTCCCTTTTTCACCATAGCCCTCTATGGGCTTCCAAATATCCCTTTGCCAATTCCACAAGAACAGCCTTAGCGAAAGGCTTCTTGAAGGAAGAGATGTAACTCTGCTAGATGAATTAACAGAACACAGAGCAGTTTCTCAGAAAGCTTCTTTCCACTTTTGAACGGAAGATATTTCCTTTTTCACCATAGCCCTCCATGGGCTTCCAAATATCCCTTTGCCAATTCCACAAGAAGAGCCTTAGCGAAAGGCTTCTTGAAGGGAAGATGTAACTCTGTGAGATGAATTAACAGAACATAGAACAGTTTCTCAGAAAGCTTCTTTCCAGTTTTGAACGGAAGATATTTCCTTTTTCACCATAGCCCTCTACGGCCTTCCAAATATCCCTTTGCCAATTCCACAAGAACAACCTTAGCGAAAGGCTTCTTGAAGCGAAAGATGTAACTCTGTGAGATGAATTAACAGAACACAGAGCAGTTTCTCAGAAAGGTTCTTTCCAGTTTTGAACGGAAGATATTTCCTTTTTCACCATAGCCCTCTATGGGCTTCCAAATATCCCTTTGCCAATTCCACAAGAACAGCCTTAGAGAAAGGCTTCTTGAAGGGAAAGATGTAACTCTGTGAGATGAATTAACAGAACACAGAGCAGTTTCTCAGAAAGCTTCTTTCCAGTTTTGAACGGAAGATATTTCCTTTTTCACCATAGCCCTCTATGGGCTTCCAAATATCCCTTTGCCAATTCCACAAGAACAGCCTTAGCGAAAGGCTTCTTGAAGGGAAAGATGTAACTCGGTGAAATGAATTAACAGAACACAGAGCAGTTTCTCAGAAAGCTACTTTCCAGTTTTGAACGGAAGGTATTTCCTTTTTCACCATAGCCCTCTAAGGGCTTCCAAATATCCCTTTGCCAATTCCCCAAGAACAGCCTTAGCGAAAGGCTTCTTGAAGGGAAAGATGTAACTCTGTGAGATGAATTAACAGAACACAGAGCAGTTTCTCAGAAAGGTTCTTTCCAGTTTTGAACGGAAGATATTTCCTTTTTAACCATAGCCATCTATGGGCTTCCAAATATCCCTTTGCCAATTCCACAAGAACAACCTTAGGGAAAGGCTTCTTGAAGGGAAAGATGTAACTCTGTGAGATGAATTAACAGAACACAGAGCAGTTTCTCAGAAAGCTTCTTTCAAGTTTTGAACGGAAGATATTTCCTTTTTCACCATAGCCCTCTATGGGCTTCCAAATATCCCTTTGCCAATTCCACAAGAACAGCCTTAGCGAAAGGCTTCCTAAAGGGAAAGATGTAACTCTGTGAGATGAATTAACAGAACACAGAGCAGTTTCTCAGAAAGCTTCTTTCCAGTTTTGAACGGAAGATATTTCCTTTTTCACCATAGCCCTCTATGGGCTTCCAAATATCCCTTTGCCAATTCCACAAGAACAGCCTTAGCGAAAGGCATCTTGAAGGGAAAGATGTTACTCTGTGAGATGAATTAACAGAACACAGAGCAGTTTCTCAGAAAGCTTCTTTCCAGTTTTGAACGGAAGATATTTCCTTTTTCACCATAGCCCTCTGTGGGCTTCCAAATATCCCTTTGCCAATTCCACAAGAACAGCCTTAGCGAAAGGCTTCTTGAAGGGAAAGATGTAAATCTGTGAGATGAATTAACAGAACACAGAGCAGTTTCTCAGAAAGCTTCTTTCCAGTTTTGAACGGAAGATATTTCCTTTTTCACCATCGCCCTCTAGGGGCTTCCAAATATCCCTTTGCCAATCCCCAAGAACAGCCTTAGTGAAAGGCTTCCAGAAGGGAAAGATGTAACTCTGTGAGATGAATTAACAGAACACAGAGCAGTTTCTCAGAAAGCTTCTTTCCAGTTTTGAACGGAAGATATTTCCTTTTTCACCATAGCCCTCTATGGGCTTCCAAATATCCCTTTGCCAATTCCACAAGAACAGCCTTAGCGAAAGGTTTCTTGAAGGGAAAGATGTAACTCTGTGAGATGAATTAACAGAACACAGAGCAGTTTCTCAGAAAGCTTCTTTCCAGTTTTGAACGGAAGATATTTCCTTTTTCACCATAGCCCTCTTTGGGCTTCCAAAGGTCCCTTTGCCAATTCCACAAGAACAGCCTTAGCGAAAGGCTTCTTGAAGGGAAAGCTGTAACTCTGTGAGATGAATTAACAGAACATAGAAAAGTTTCTCAGAAAGCTTCTTTCCAATTTTGAACGGAAGATATTTCCTTTTTCACCATAGCCCTCTATGGGCTTCCAAATATCCCTTTGCCAATTCCACAAGAACAGCCTTAGCGAAAGGCTTCTTGAAGGGAAAGATGTAACTCTGTGAGATGAATTAACAGAACACAGAGCAGTTTCTCAGAAAGCTTCTTTCCAGTTTTGAACGGAAGATATTTCCTTTTTCATCATAGCCCTCTATGGGCTTCCAAATATCCCTTTTCCAATTCCACAAGAACAGCCTTAGCGAAAGGCTTCCTGAAGGGAAAGATGTAACTCTGTGAGATGAATTAACAGAACACAGAGCAGTTTCTCAGAAAGCTTCTTTCCAGTTTTGAACGGAAGATATTTCCTTTTTCACCATAGCCCTCTAAGGGCTTCCAAATATCCCTTTGCCAATTCCACAAGAACAGACTTAGCGAAAGGCATCTTGAAGGGAAAGATGTAACTCTGTGAGATGAATTAACAAAACACAGAGCAGTTTCTCAGAAAGCTTCTTTCCAGTTTTGAACGGAAGATATTTCCTTTTCCACCATAGCCCACTATGGGCTTCCAAATATCCCTTTGCCAATTCCACAAGAACAGCCTTAGCGAAAGGCTTCTTGAAGGGAAAGCTGTAACTCTGTGAGATGAATTAACAGAACATAGAACAGTTTCTCAGAAAGCTTCTTTACAGTTTTGAACGGAAGATATTTCCTTTTTCACCATAGCCCTCTATGGGCTTCCAAATATCCCTTTGCCAATTCCACAAGAACAGCCTTAGCGAAAGGCTTCTTGAAGGGAAAGATGTAACTCTGTGAGATGAATTAACAGAACACAGAGCAGTTTCTCAGAAAGCTTCTTTCCAGTTTTGAACGGAAGATATTTCCTTTTTCATCATAGACCTCTATGGGCTTCCAAATATCCCTTTTCCAATTCCACAAGAACAGCCTTAGCGAAAGGCTTCCTGAAGGGAAAGATGTAACTCTGTGAGATGAATTAACAGAACACAGAGCAGTTTCTCAGAAAGCTTCTTTCCAGTTTTGAACGGAAGATATTTCCTTTTTCACCATAGCCCTCTATGGGCTTCCAAATATCCCTTTGCCAATTCCACAAGAACAGCCTTAGCGAAAGGCATCTTGAAGGGAAAGATGTAACTCTGTGAGATGAATTAACAGAACACAGAGCAGTTTCTCAAAAAGCTTCTTCCCAGTTTTGAACGGAAGATATTTCCTTTTTCACCATAGCCCTCTATGGGTTTCCAAATATCCCTTTGCCAATTCCACAAGAACAGCCTTAGCGAAAGGCTTCTTGAAGGGAAAGATGTAACTCTGTGAGATGAATTAACAGAACACAGAGCAGTTTCTCAGAAAGCTTCTTTCCAGTTTTGAACGGAAGATATTTCCTTTTTCACCATAGCCCTCTATGGGCTTCCAAATATCCCTTTGCCAATTCCACAAGAACAGCCTTAGCGAAAGGCTTCTTGAAGGGAAAGATGTTACTCTGTGAGATGAATTAACAGAACACAGAGCAGTTTCTCAGAAAGCTTCTTTCCAGTTTTGAACGGAAGATATTTCCTTTTTCACCATAGCCCTCTGTGGGCTTCCAAATATCCCTTTGCCAATTCCACAAGAACAGCCTTAGCGAAAGGCTTCTTGAAGGGAAAGATGTAACTCTGTGAGATGAATTAACAGAACACAGAGCAGTTTCTCAGAAAGCTTCTTTCCAGTTTTGAACGGAAGATATTTCCTTTTTCACCATAGCCCTCTAGGGGCTTCCAAATATCCCTTTGCCAATCCCCAAGAACAGCCTTAGCGAAAGGCTTCCAGAAGGGAAAGATGTAACTCTGTGAGATGAATTAACAGAACACAGAGCAGTTTCTCAGAAAGCTTCTTTCCAGTTTTGAACGGAAGATATTTCCTTTTTAACCGTAGCCCTCTATGGGCTTCCAAATATCCTTTTGCCAATTCCACAAGAACAGCCTTAGCGAAAGGCTTCTTGAAGGGAAAGATGTAACTCTGTGAGATGAATTAGCAGAACACAGAGCAGTTTCTCAGAAAGCTTCTTTCCAGTTTTGAACGGAAGATATTTCCTTTTTCACCAAAGCCCTCTATGGGCTTCCAAATATCCCTTTGCCAATTCCACAAGAACAACCTTAGCGAAAGGCTTCTTGAAGGGAAAGATGTAACTCTGTGAGATGAATTAACAGAACACAGAGCAGTTTCTCAGAAAGCTTCTTTCCAGTTTTGAACGGAAGATATTTCCTTTTTCACCATAGCCCTCTATGGGCTTCCAAATATCTCTTTGCCAGTTCCACAAGAACAGCCTTAGCTAAAGGCTTGTTGAAGGGAAAGATGTAACTCTGTGAGATGAATTAACAGAACACAGAGCAGTTTCTCAGAAAGCTTCTTTCCAGTTTTGAACGGAAGATATTTCCTTTTTCACCATAGCCCTCTATGGGCTTCCAAATATCCCTTTGCCAATTCCACAAGAACAGCCTTAGCGAAAGGCTTCTTGAAGTGAAAGATGTAATTCTGTGAGATGAATTAACAGAACACAGAGCAGTTTCTCAGAAAGCTTCTTTCCAGTTTTGAACGGAAGATACTTCCTTTTTCACCATAGCCCTCCATGGGCTTCCAAATATCCCTTTGCCAATTCCACAAGAACAGCCTTAGCGAAAGGCTTCTTGAAGTTAAAGATGTAACTCTGTGAGATGAATTAACAGAACACAGAGCAGTTTCTCAGAAAGCTTCTTTCCAGTTTTGAACGGAAGATATTTCCTTTTTCAGCATAGCCCTCTATGGGCTTCCAAATATCTCTTTGCCAATTCCACAAGAACAGCCTTAGCGAAAGGCTTCTTTAAGTTAAAGATGTAACTCTGTGAGATGAATTAACAGAACACAGAGCAGTTTCTCAGAAAGCTTCTTTCCAGTTTTGAACGGAAGATATTTCCTTTTTCACCATAGCCCTCTATGGGCTTCCAAATATCCCTTTGCCAATTCCACAAGAACAGCATTAGCGAAAGGCTTCTTGAAGGGAAAGATGTAACTCTGTGAGATGAATTAACAGAACACAGAGCAGTTTCTCAGAAAGCTTCTTTCCAGTTTTGAACGTAAGATATTTCCTTTTTCACCATAGCCCTCTATGGGCTTCCAAATATCCCTTTGCCAATTCCACAGGAACAGCCTTATCGAAAGGCTTCTTGAAGGGAAAGATGTAACTCTGTGAGATGAATTAACAGAAAACAGAGCAGTTTCTCAGAAAGCTTCTTTCCAGTTTTGAACGGAAGATATTTCCTTTTTTACCATAGACCTCTATGGGCTTCCAAATATCCCTTTGCCAATTCCAAGAGAACAGCCTTAGCGAAAGGCTTCTTGAAGGGAAAGATGTAACTGTGTGAGATGAATTAACAGAACACAGAGCAGTTTCTCAGAAAGCTTCTTTCCAGTTTTGAACGGAAGATATTTCCTTTTTCACCATAGCCCTCTATGGGCTTCCAAATATCCCTTTGCCAATTCCACAAGAACAGCCTTAGCGAAAGACTTCTTGAAGGGAAAGATGTAACTCTGTGAGATGAATTAACAGAACACAGAGCAGTTTCTCAGAAAGCTTCTTTCCAGTTTTGAACGGAAGATATTTCCTTTTTCACCATAGCCCTCTATGGGCTTCCAAATATCCCTTTGCCAATTCCACAAGAACAGCCTTAGCGAAAGGCTTCTTGAAGGAAGAGATGTAACTCTGCAAGATGAATTAACAGAACACAGAGCAGTTTCTCAGAAAGCTTCTTTCCACTTTTGAACGGAAGATATTTCCTTTTTCACCATATCCCTCTACGGGCTTCCAAATATCCCTTTGCCAATTCCACAAGAACAACCTTAGCGAAAGGCTTCTTGAAGGGAAAGATGTAACTCTGTGAGATGAATTAACAGAACACAGAGCAGTTTCTCAGAAAGCTTCTTTCCAGTTTTGAACGGAAGATATTTCCTTTTTCACCATAGCCCTCTATGGGCTTCCAAATATCCCTTTGCCAATTCCGCAAGAACAGCCTTAGAGAAAGGCTTCTTGAAGGGAAAGATGTAACTCTGTGAGATGAATTAACAGAACACAGAGCAGTTTCTCAGAAAGCTTCTTTCCAGTTTTGAACGGAAGGTATTTCCTTTTTCACCATAGCCCTCTATGGACTTCCAAATATCCCTTTGCCAATTCCACAAGAACAGCCTTAGCGAAAGGCTTCTTGAAGGGAAAGATGTAAATCGGTGAGATGAATTAACAGAACACAGAGCAGTTTCTCAGAAAGCTACTTTCCAGATTTGAACGGAAGGTATTTCCTTTTTCACAATAGCCCTCTAAGGGCTTCCAAATATCCCTTTGCCAATTCCCCAAGAACAGCCTTAGCGAAAGGCTTCTTGCAGGGAAAGATGTAACTCTGTGAGATGAATTAACAGAACACAGAGCAGTTTCTCAGAAAGCTTCTTTCCAGTTTTGAACGGAAGATATTTCCTTTTTCACCATAGCCCTCTATGGGCTTCCAAATATCCCTTTGCCAATCCCCAAGAACAGCCTTAGCGAAAGGCTTCTAGAAGGGAAAGATGTAACTCTGTGAGATGAATTAACAGAACACAGAGCAGTTTCTCAGAAAGCTTCTTTCCAGTTTTGAACGGAAGATATTTCCTTTTTAACCGTAGCCCTCTATGGGCTTCCAAATATCCTTTTGCCAATTCCACAAGAACAGCCTTAGCGAAAGGCTTCTTGAAGGGAAAGATGTAACTCTGTGAGATGAATTAACAGAACACAGAGCAGTTTCTCAGAAAGCTTCTTTCCAGTTTTAAACGGAAGATATTTCCTTTTTCACCAAAGCCCTCTATGGGCTTCCAAATATCCCTTTGCCAATTCCACAAGAACAGCCTTAGCGAAAGACTTCTTGAAGGGAAAGATGTAACTCTGTGAGATGAATTAACAGAACACAGAGCAGTTTTTCAGAAAGCTTCTTTCCAGTTTTGAACGGAAGATATTCCCTTTTTCACCATAGCCCTCTATGGGCTTCCAAATATCCCTTTGCCAATTCCACAAGAACAGCCTTAGCGAAAGGCTTCTTGAAGGAAGAGATGTAACTCTGTGAGATGAATTAACAGAACACAGAGTAGTTTCTCAGAAAGATTCTTTCCACTTTTGAACGGAAGATATTTCCTTTTTCACCATAGCCCTCCATGGGCTTCCAAATATCCCTTTGCCAATTCCACAAGAAGAGCCTTAGCGAAAGGCTTCCTGAATGGAAAGATGTAACTCTGTGAGATGAATTAACAGAACATAGAACAGTTTCTCAGAAAGCTTCTTTCCAGTTTTGAACGGAAGATATTTCCTTTTTCACCATAGCCCTCTACGGGCTTCCAAATATCCCTTTGCCAATTCCACAAGAACAACCTTAGCGAAAGGCTTCTTGAAGGGAAAGATGTAACTCTGTGAGATGAATTAACAGAACACAGAGCAGTTTCTCAGAAAGTTTTTTCCAGTTTTGAACGGAAGATATTTCCTTTTTCACCATAGCCCTCTATGGGCTTCCAAATATCCCTTTGCCAATTCCACAAGAACAGCCTTAGAGAAAGGCTTCTTGAAGGGAAAGATGTAACTCTGTGAGATGAATTAACAGAACACAGAGCAGTCTCTCAGAAAGCTTCTTTCCAGTTTTGAACGGAAGATATTTCCTTTTTCAGCATAGCCCTCTATGGGCTTCCAAATATCCCTTTGCCAATTCCACAAGAACAGCCTTAGCGGAAGGCTTCTTGAAGTTAAATATGTAACTCTGTGAGATGAATTAACAGAACACAGAGCAGTTTCTCAGAAAGCTTCTTTCCAGTTTTGAACGGAAGATATTTCCTTTTTCACCATAGCCCTCTATGGGCTTCCAAATATCCCTTTGCCAATTTCACAAGAACAGCCTTAGCGAAAGGCTTCTTGAAGGGAAAGATGTAACTCTGTGAGATGAATTAACAGAAAACAGAGCAGTTTCTCAGAAAGCTTCTTTCCAGTTTTGAACGGAAGATATTTCCTTTTTTACCATAGCCCTCTATGGGCTTCCAAATATCCCTTTGCCAATTCCACAAGAACAGCCTTAGCGAAAGGCTTCTTGAAGGGAAAGATGTAACTCTGTGAGATGAATTAACAGAACACAGAGCAGTTTCTCAGAAAGCTTCTTTCCAGTTTTGAACGGAAGATATTCCCTTTTTCACCATAGCCCTCTATGGGCTTCCAAATATCCCTTCGCCAATTCCACAAGAACAGCCTTAGCGAAAGGCTTCTTGAAGGAAGAGATGTAACTCTGCTAGATGAATTAACAGAACACAGAGCAGTTTCTCAGAAAGCTTCTTTCCACTTTTGAACGGAAGATATTTCCTTTTTCACCATAGCCCTCCATGGGCTTCCAAATATCCCTTTGCCAATCCCACAAGAAGAGCCTTAGCGAAAGGCTTCTTGAAGGGAAAGATGTAACTCTGTGAGATGAATTAACAGAACATAGAACAGTTTCTCAGAAAGCTTCTTTCCAGTTTTGAACCGAAGATATTTCCTTTTTCTCCATATCCCTCTACGGGCTTCCAAATATCCCTTTGCCAATTCCACAAGAACAACCTTAGCGAAAGGCTTCTTGAAGGGAAAGATGTAACTCTGTGAGATGAATTAACAGAACACAGAGCAGTTTCTCAGAAAGCTTCTTTCCAGTTTTGAACGGAAGATATTTCCTTTTTCACCATAGCCCTCTATGGGCTTCCAAATATCCCTTTGCAATTCCACAAGAACAGCCTTAGAGAAAGGCTTCTTGAAGGGAAAGATGTAACTCTGTGAGATGAATTAACAGAACACAGAGCAGTTTCTCAGAAAGCTTCTTTCCAGTTTTGAACGGAAGATATTTCCTTTTTCACCATAGCCCTCTATTGACTTCCAAATATCCCTTTGCCAATTCCACAAGAACAGCCTTAGCGAAAGGCTTCTTGAAGGGAAAGATGTAAATCGGTGAGATGAATTAACAGAACACAGAGCAGTTTCTCAGAAAGCTACTTTCCAGTTTTGAACGGAAGGTATTTCCTTTTTCACCATTGCCCTCTAAGGGCTTCCAAATATCCCTTTGCCAATTCCCCAAGAACAGCCTTAGCGAAAGGCTTCTTGAAGGGAAAGATGTAACTCTGTGAGATGAATTAACAGAACACAGAGCAGTTTCTCAGAAAGCTTCTTTCCAGTTTTGAACGGAAGATAATTCCTTTTTCACCATAGCCCTCTATGGGCTTCCAAATATCCCTTTGCCAATTCCACAAGAACAGCCTTAGCGAAAGGCTTCTTGAAGGGAAAGATGTAACTCTGTGAGATGAATTAACAGAAAGCAGAGCAGTTTCTCAGAAAGCTTCTTTCCAGTTTTGAACGGAAGATATTTCCTTTTTCACCATAGCCCTCTATGGGCTTCCAAATATCCCTTTGCCAATTCCACAAGAACAGCCTTAGCGAAAGGCTTCTTGAAGGGAAAGATGTAACTCTGTGAGATGAATTAACAGAACACAGAGCAGTTTCTCAGAAAGCTTCTTTCCAGTTTTGAACGGAAGATATTTCCTTTTTCACCATAGCCCTCTATGGGCTTCCAAATATCCCTTTGCCAATTCCACAAGAACAGCCTTAGCGAAAGGCTTCTTGAAGGGAAAGATGTAACTCTGTGAGATGAATTAACAGAACACAGAGCAGTTTCACAGAAAGCTTCTTTCCAGTTTTGAACGTAAGATATTTCCTTTTTCACCATAGCCCTCTATGGGCTTCCAAATATCCCTTTGCCAATTCCAAGAGAACAGCCTTAGCGAAAGGCTTCTTGAAGGGAAAGATGTAACTGTGTGAGATGAATTAACAGAACACAGAGCAGTTTCTCAGAAAGCTTCTTTCCAGTTTTGAACGGAAGATATTTCCTTTTTCACCATAGCCCTCTATGGGCTTCCAAATATCCCTTTGCCAATTCCACAAGAACAGCCTTAGCGAAAGACTTCTTGAAGGGAAAGATGTAACTCTGTGAGATGAATTAACAGAACACAGAGCAGTTTCTCAGAAAGCTTCTTTCCAGTTTTGAACGGAAGATATTTCCTTTTTCACCATAGCCCTCTATGGGCTTCCAAATATCCCTTTGCCAATTCCACAAGAACAGCCTTAGCGAAAGGCTTCTTGAAGGAAGAGATGTAACTCTGCAAGATGAATTAACAGAACACAGAGCAGTTTCTCAGAAAGCTTCTTTCCACTTTTGAACGGAAGATATTTCCTTTTTCACCATAGCCCTCCATGGGCTTCCAAATATCCCTTTGCCAATTCCACAAGAAGAGCCTTAGCGAAAGGCTTCTTGAAGGGAAAGATGTAACTCTGTGAGATGAATTAACAGAACACAGAGCAGTTTCTCAGAAAGCTTCTTTCCAGTTTTGAACGGAAGATATTTCCTTTTTCACCATAGCCCTCTATGGGCTTCCAAATATCCCTTTGCCAATTCCGCAAGAACAGCCTTAGAGAAAGGCTTCTTGAAGGGAAAGATGTAACTCTGTGAGATGAATTAACAGAACACAGAGCAGTTTCTCAGAAAGCTTCTTTCCAGTTTTGAACGGAAGGTATTTCCTTTTTCACCATAGCCCTCTATGGACTTCCAAATATCCCTTTGCCAATTCCACAAGAACAGCCTTAGCGAAAGGCTTCTTGAAGGGAAAGATGTAAATCGGTGAGATGAATTAACAGAACACAGAGCAGTTTCTCAGAAAGCTACTTTCCAGATTTGAACGGAAGGTATTTCCTTTTTCACCATAGCCCTCTAAGGGCTTCCAAATATCCCTTTGCCAATTCCCCAAGAACAGCCTTAGCGAAAGGCTTCTTGCAGGGAAAGATGTAACTCTGTGAGATGAATTAACAGAACACAGAGCAGTTTCTCAGAAAGCTTCTTTCCAGTTTTGAACGGAAGATATTTCCTTTTTCACCATAGCCCTCTATGGGCTTCCAAATATCCCTTTGCCAATCCCCAAGAACAGCCTTAGCGAAAGGCTTCTAGAAGGGAAAGATGTAACTCTGTGAGATGAATTAACAGAACACAGAGCAGTTTCTCAGAAAGCTTCTTTCCAGTTTTGAACGGAAGATATTTCCTTTTTAACCGTAGCCCTCTATGGGCTTCCAAATATCCTTTTGCCAATTCCACAAGAACAGCCTTAGCGAAAGGCTTCTTGAAGGGAAAGATGTAACTCTGTGAGATGAATTAACAGAACACAGAGCAGTTTCTCAGAAAGCTTCTTTCCAGTTTTAAACGGAAGATATTTCCTTTTTCACCAAAGCCCTCTATGGGCTTCCAAATATCCCTTTGCCAATTCCACAAGAACAGCCTTAGCGAAAGACTTCTTGAAGGGAAAGATGTAACTCTGTGAGATGAATTAACAGAACACAGAGCAGTTTTTCAGAAAGCTTCTTTCCAGTTTTGAACGGAAGATATTCCCTTTTTCACCATAGCCCTCTATGGGCTTCCAAATATCCCTTTGCCAATTCCACAAGAACAGCCTTAGCGAAAGGCTTCTTGAAGGAAGAGATGTAACTCTGTGAGATGAATTAACAGAACACAGAGTAGTTTCTCAGAAAGATTCTTTCCACTTTTGAACGGAAGATATTTCCTTTTTCACCATAGCCCTCCATGGGCTTCCAAATATCCCTTTGCCAATTCACAAGAAGAGCCTTAGCGAAAGGCTTCCTGAAGGGAAAGATGTAACTCTGTGAGATGAATTAACAGAACATAGAACAGTTTCTCAGAAAGCTTCTTTCCAGTTTTGAACGGAAGATATTTCCTTTTTCACCATAGCCCTCTACGGGCTTCCAAATATCCCTTTGCCAATTCCACAAGAACAGCCTTAGCGGAAGGCTTCTTGAAGGGAAAGATGTAACTCTGTGAGATGAATTAACAGAACACAGAGCAGTTTCTCAGAAAGCTTCTTTCTAGTTTTGAACGGAAGATATTTCCTTTTTCATCATAGCCCTCTAGGGGCTTCCAAATATCCCTTTTCCAATTCCACAAGAACAGCCTTAGCGAAAGGCCTCCTGAAGGGAAAGATGTAACTCTGTGAGATGAATTAACAGAACACAGAGCAGTTTCTCAGAAAGCTTCTTTCCAGTTTTGAACGGAAGATATTTCCTTTTTCACCATAGCCCTCTATGGGCTTCCAAATATCCCTTTGCCAATTCCACAAGAACAGCCTTAGCGAAAGGCATCTTGAAGGGAAAGATGTAACTCTGTGAGATGAATTAACAGAACACAGAGCAGTTTCTCAAAAAGCTTCTTCCCAGTTTTGAACGGAAGATATTTCCTTTTTCACCATAGCCCTCTATGGGCTTCCAAATATCCCTTTGCGAATTCCACAAGAACAGCCTTAGCGAAAGGCTTCTTGAAGGGAAAGATGTAACTCTGTGAGATGAATTAACAGAACACAGAGCAGTTTCTCAGAAAGCTTCTTTCCAGTTTTGAACGGAAGATATTTCCTTTTTCACCATAGCCCTCTATGGGCTTCCAAATATCCCTTTGCCAATTCCACAAGAACAGCCTTAGCGAAAGGCTTCTTGAAGGGAAAGATGTAACTCTGTGAGATGAATTAACAGAACACAGAGCAGTTTCTCAGAAAGGTTCTTTCCAGTTTTGAACGGAAGATATTTCCTTTTTCACCATAGCCCTCTATGGGCTTCCAAATATCCCTTTGTCAATTCCACAAGAAGAGCCTTAGCGAAAGGCTTCTTGAAGGGAAAGATGTAACTCTGTGAGATGAATTAACAGAACACAGAGCAGTTTCTCAGAAAGCTTCTTTCCAGTTTTGAACGGAAGATATTTCCTTTTTCACCATAGCCCTCTATGGGCTTCCAAATATCCCTTTGCCAATCCCCAAGAACAGCCTTAGCGAAAGGCTTCTTGAAGGTTAAGATGTAACTCGGTGAGATGAATTAACAGAACACAGAGCAGTTTCTCAGAAAGCTTCTTTCCAGTTTTGAACGGAAGGTATTTCCTTTTTCACCATAGCCCTCTATGGGCTTCCAAATATCCCTTTGCCAATTCCCCAAGAACAGCCTTAGCGAAAGGCTTCTTGAAGGGAAAGATGTAACTCTGTGAGATGAATTAACAGAACACAGAGCAGTTTCTCAGAAAGCTTCTTTCCATTTTGAACGGAAGATATTTCCTTTTTCACCATAGCCCTCTATGGGCTTCCAAATATCCCTTTGCCAATTCCACAAGAACAGCCTTAGCGAAAGGCTTCTTGAAGTTAAAGATGTAACTCTGTGAGATGAATTAACAGAACACAGAGCAGTTTCTCAGAAAGCTTCTTTCCAGTTTTGAACGGAAGATATTTCCTTTTTCACCATAGCCCTCTATGGGCTTCCAAATATCCCTTTGCCAATTCCACAAGAACAGCCTTAGCGAAAGG
Source organism: Chlorocebus sabaeus (assembly GCF_047675955.1). Classification (NCBI taxonomy): domain Eukaryota; kingdom Metazoa; phylum Chordata; class Mammalia; order Primates; family Cercopithecidae; genus Chlorocebus; species Chlorocebus sabaeus. The sequence continues at coordinate 46,866,742 of NC_132911.1, forward strand.
CTTCTTGAAGGGAATGATGTAACTCTGTGAGATGAATTAACAGAACACAGAGCAGTTTCTCAGAAAGCTTCTTTCCAGTTTTGAACGGAAGATATTTCCTTTTTAACCATAGCCCTCTATGGGCTTCCAAATATCCCTTTGCCAATTCCACAAGAACAAACTTAGCGAAAGGCTTCTTGAAGGGAAAGATGTAACTCTGTGAGATGAATTAACAGAACACAGAGCAGTTTCTCAGAAACCTTCTTTCCAGTTTTGAACGGAAGATATTTCCTTTTTCACCATAGCCCTCTATGGGCTTCCAAATATCCCTTTGCCAATTCCACAAGAACAGCCTTAGCGAAAGGCTTCCTAAAGGGAAAGATGTAACTCTGTGAGATGAATTAACAGAACACAGAGCAGTTTCTCAGAAAGCTTCTTTCCAGTTTTGAACGGAAGATAATTCCTTTTTCACCATAGCCCTCTATGGGCTTCCAAATATCCCTTTGCCAATTCCACAAGAACAGCCTTAGCGAAAGGCTTCTTGAAGGGAAAGATGTAACTCTGTGAGATGAATTAACAGAACACAGAGCAGTTTCTCAGAAAGCTTCTTTCCAGTTTTGAACGGAAGATATTTCCTTTTTCACCATAGCCCTCTATGGGCTTCCAAATATCCCTTTGCCAATTCCACAAGAACAGCCTTAGCGAAAGGCTTCTTGAAGGGAAAGATGTAACTCTGTGAGATGAATTAACAGAACACAGAGCAGATTCTCAGAAAGCTTCTTTCCAGTTTTGAACGGAAGATATTTCCTTTTTAACCATAGCCCTCTATGGGCTTCCAAATATCCCTTTGCCAATTCCACAAGAACAACCTTAGGGAAAGGCTTCTTGAAGGGAAAGATGTAACTCTGTGAGATGAATTAACAGAACACAGAGCAGTTTCTCAGAAAGCTTCTTTCCAGTTTTGATCGGAAGATATTTCCTTTTTCACCATAGACCTCTATGGGCTTCCAAATATCCCTTTGCCAATTCCACAAGAACAGCCTTAGCGAAAGGCTTCCTAAAGGGAAAGATGTAACTCTGTGAGATGAATTAACAGAACACAGAGCAGTTTCTCAGAAAGCTTCTTTCCAGTTTTGAACGGAAGATATTTCCTTTTTCACCATAGCCCTCTATGGGCTTCCAAATATCCCTTTGCCAATTCCACAAGAACAGCCTTAGCGAAAGGCATCTTGAAGGGAAAGATGTTACTCTGTGAGATGAATTAACAGAACACAGAGCAGTTTCTCAGAAAGCTTCTTTCCAGTTTTGAACGGAAGATATTTCCTTTTTCACCATAGCCCTCTGTGGGCTTCCAAATATCCCTTTGCCAATTCCACAAGAACAGCCTTAGCGAAAGGCTTCTTGAAGGGAAAGATGTAACTCTGTGAGATGAATTAACAGAACACAGAGCAGTTTCTCAGAAAGCTTCTTTCCAGTTTTGAACGGAAGATATTTCCTTTTTCACCATAGCCCTCTAGGGGCTTCCAAATATCCCTTTGCCAATCCCCAAGAACAGCCTTAGCGAAAGGCTTCCAGAAGGGAAAGATGTAACTCTGTGAGATGAATTAACAGAACACAGAGCAGTTTCTCAGAAAGCTTCTTTCCAGTTTTGAACGGAAGATATTTCCTTTTTAACCGTAGCCCTCTATGGGCTTCCAAATATCCTTTTGCCAATTCCACAAGAACAGCCTTAGCGAAAGGCTTCTTGAAGGGAAAGATGTAACTCTGTGAGATGAATTAGCAGAACACAGAGCAGTTTCTCAGAAAGCTTCTTTCCAGTTTTGAACGGAAGATATTTCCTTTTTCACCAAAGCCCTCTATGGGCTTCCAAATATCCCTTTGCCAATTCCACAAGAACAACCTTAGCGAAAGGCTTCTTGAAGGGAAAGATGTAACTCTGTGAGATGAATTAACAGAACACAGAGCAGTTTCTCAGAAAGCTTCTTTCCAGTTTTGAACGGAAGATATTTCCTTTTTCACCATAGCCCTCTATGGGCTTCCAAATATCTCTTTGCCAGTTCCACAAGAACAGCCTTAGCTAAAGGCTTGTTGAAGGGAAAGATGTAACTCTGTGAGATGAATTAACAGAACACAGAGCAGTTTCTCAGAAAGCTTCTTTCCAGTTTTGAACGGAAGATATTTCCTTTTTCACCATAGCCCTCTATGGGCTTCCAAATATCCCTTTGCCAATTCCACAAGAACAGCCTTAGCGAAAGGCTTCTTGAAGTGAAAGATGAAATTCTGTGAGATGAATTAACAGAACACAGAGCAGTTTCTCAGAAAGCTTCTTTCCAGTTTTGAACGGAAGATACTTCCTTTTTCACCATAGCCCTCCATGGGCTTCCAAATATCCCTTTGCCAATTCCACAAGAACAGCCTTAGCGAAAGGCTTCTTGAAGGGAAAGATGTAACTCTGTGAGATGAATTAACAGAACACAGAGCAGTTTCTCAGAAAGTTTTTTCCAGTTTTGAACGGAAGATATTTCCTTTTTCACCATAGCCCTCTATGGGCTTCCAAATATCCCTTTGCCAATTCCACAAGAACAGCCTTAGAGAAAGGCTTCTTGAAGGGAAAGATGTAACTCTGTGAGATGAATTAACAGAACACAGAGCAGTCTCTCAGAAAGCTTCTTTCCAGTTTTGAACGGAAGATATTTCCTTTTTCAGCATAGCCCTCTATGGGCTTCCAAATATCCCTTTGCCAATTCCACAAGAACAGCCTTAGCGGAAGGCTTCTTGAAGTTAAAGATGTAACTCTGTGAGATGAATTAACAGAACACAGAGCAGTTTCTCAGAAAGCTTCTTTCCAGTTTTGAACGGAAGATATTTCCTTTTTCACCATAGCCCTCTATGGGCTTCCAAATATCCCTTTGCCAATTTCACAAGAACAGCCTTAGCGAAAGGCTTCTTGAAGGGAAAGATGTAACTCTGTGAGATGAATTAACAGAAAACAGAGCAGTTTCTCAGAAAGCTTCTTTCCAGTTTTGAACGGAAGATATTTCCTTTTTTACCATAGCCCTCTATGGGCTTCCAAATATCCCTTTGCCAATTCCACAAGAACAGCCTTAGCGAAAGGCTTCTTGAAGGGAAAGATGTAACTCTGTGAGATGAATTAACAGAACACAGAGCAGTTTCTCAGAAAGCTTCTTTCCAGTTTTGAACGGAAGATATTCCCTTTTTCACCATAGCCCTCTATGGGCTTCCAAATATCCCTTTGCCAATTCCACAAGAACAGCCTTAGCGAAAGGCTTCTTGAAGGAAGAGATGTAACTCTGCTAGATGAATTAACAGAACACAGAGCAGTTTCTCAGAAAGCTTCTTTCCACTTTTGAACGGAAGATATTTCCTTTTTCACCATAGCCCTCCATGGGCTTCCAAATATCCCTTTGCCAATCCCACAAGAAGAGCCTTAGCGAAAGGCTTCTTGAAGGGAAAGATGTAACTCTGTGAGATGAATTAACAGAACATAGAACAGTTTCTCAGAAAGCTTCTTTCCAGTTTTGAACGGAAGATATTTCCTTTTTCTCCATATCCCTCTACGGGCTTCCAAATATCCCTTTGCCAATTCCACAAGAACAACCTTAGCGAAAGGCTTCTTGAAGGGAAAGATGTAACTCTGTGAGATGAATTAACAGAACACAGAGCAGTTTCTCAGAAAGCTTCTTTCCAGTTTTGAACGGAAGATATTTCCTTTTTTACCATAGCCCTCTATGGGCTTCCAAATATCCCTTTGCAATTCCACAAGAACAGCCTTAGAGAAAGGCTTCTTGAAGGGAAAGATGTAACTCTGTGAGATGAATTAACAGAACACAGAGCAGTTTCTCAGAAAGCTTCTTTCCAGTTTTGAACGGAAGATATTTCCTTTTTCACCATAGCCCTCTATTGACTTCCAAATATCCCTTTGCCAATTCCACAAGAACAGCCTTAGCGAAAGGCTTCTTGAAGGGAAAGATGTAAATCGGTGAGATGAATTAACAGAACACAGAGCAGTTTCTCAGAAAGCTACTTTCCAGTTTTGAACGGAAGGTATTTCCTTTTTCACCATAGCCCTCTAAGGGCTTCCAAATATCCCTTTGCCAATTCCCCAAGAACAGCCTTAGCGAAAGGCTTCTTGAAGGGAAAGATATAACTCTGTGAGATGAATTAACAGAACACAGAGCAGTTTCTCAGAAAGCTTCTTTCCAGTTTTGAACGGAAGATAATTCCTTTTTCACCATAGCCCTCTATGGGCTTCCAAATATCCCTTTGCCAATTCCACAAGAACAGCCTTAGCGAAAGGCTTCTTGAAGGGAAAGATGTAACTCTGTGAGATGAATTAACAGAACACAGAGCAGTTTCACAGAAAGCTTCTTTCCAGTTTGGAACGTAAGATATTTCCTTTTTCACCATAGCCCTCTATGGGCTTCCAAATATCCCTTTGCCAATTCCAAGAGAACAGCCTTAGCGAAAGGCTTCTTGAAGGGAAAGATGTAACTGTGTGAGATGAATTAACAGAACACAGAGCAGTTTCTCAGAAAGCTTCTTTCCAGTTTTGAACGGAAGATATTTCCTTTTTCAACATAGCCCTCTATGGGCTTCCAAATATCCCTTTGCCAATTCCACAAGAACAGCCTTAGCGAAAGACTTCTTGAAGGGAAAGATGTAACTCTGTGAGATGAATTAACAGAACACAGAGCAGTTTCTCAGAAAGCTTCTTTCCAGTTTTGAACGGAAGATATTTCCTTTTTCACCATAGCCCTCTATGGGCTTCCAAATATCCCTTTGCCAATTCCACAAGAACAGCCTTAGCGAAAGGCTTCTTGAAGGAAGAGATGTAACTCTGCAAGATGAATTAACAGAACACAGAGCAGTTTCTCAGAAAGCTTCTTTCCACTTTTGAACGGAAGATATTTCCTTTTTCACCATAGCCCTCCATGGGCTTCCAAATATCCCTTTGCCAATTCCACAAGAAGAGCCTTAGCGAAAGGCTTCTTGAAGGGAAAGATGTAACTCTGTGAGATGAATTAACAGAACATAGAACAGTTTCTCAGAAAGCTTCTTTCTAGTTTTGAACGGAAGATATTTCCTTTTTCACCATATCCCTCTACGGGCTTCCAAATATCCCTTTGCCAATTCCACAAGAACAACCTTAGCGAAAGGCTTCTTGAAGGGAAAGATGTAACTCTGTGAGATGAATTAACAGAACACAGAGCAGTTTCTCAGAAAGCTTCTTTCCAGTTTTGAACGGAAGATATTTCCTTTTTCACCATAGCCCTCTATGGGCTTCCAAATATCCCTTTGCCAATTCCGCAAGAACAGCCTTAGAGAAAGGCTTCTTGAAGGGAAAGATGTAACTCTGTGAGATGAATTAACAGAACACAGAGCAGTTTCTCAGAAAGCTTCTTTCCAGTTTTGAACGGAAGGTATTTCCTTTTTCACCATAGCCCTTTATGGACTTCCAAATATCCCTTTGCCAATTCCACAAGAACAGCCTTAGCGAAAGGCTTCTTGAAGGGAAAGATGTAAATCGGTGAGATGAATTAACAGAACACAGAGCAGTTTCTCAGAAAGCTACTTTCCAGATTTGAACGGAAGGTATTTCCTTTTTCACCATAGCCCTCTATGGGCTTCCAAATATCCCTTTGCCAATTCCCCAAGAACAGCCTTAGCGAAAGGCTTCTTGCAGGGAAAGATGTAACTCTGTGAGATGAATTAACAGAACACAGAGCAGTTTCTCAGAAAGCTTCTTTCCAGTTTTGAACGGAAGATATTTCCTTTTTCATCATAGCCCTCTATGGGCTTCCAAATATCCCTTTGCCAATCCCCAAGAACAGCCTTAGCGAAAGGCTTCTAGAAGGGAAAGATGTAACTCTGTGAGATGAATTAACAGAACACAGAGCAGTTTCTCAGAAAGCTTCTTTCCAGTTTTGAACGGAACATATTTCCTTTTTAACCGTAGCCCTCTATGGGCTTCCAAATATCCTTTTGCCAATTCCACAAGAACAGCCTTAGCGAAAGGCTTCTTGAAGGGAAAGATGTAACTCTGTGAGATGAATTAACAGAACACAGAGCAGTTTCTCAGAAAGCTTCTTTCCAGTTTTAAACGGAAGATATTTCCTTTTTCACCAAAGCCCTCTATGGGCTTCCAAATATCCCTTTGCCAATTCCACAAGAACAGCCTTAGCGAAAGACTTCTTGAAGGGAAAGATGTAACTCTGTGAGATGAATTAACAGAACACAGAGCAGTTTTTCAGAAAGCTTCTTTCCAGTTTTGAACGGAAGATATTCCCTTTTTCACCATAGCCCTCTATGGGCTTCCAAATATCCCTTTGCCAATTCCACAAGAACAGCCTTAGCGAAAGGCTTCTTGAAGGAAGAGATGTAACTCTGTGAGATGAATTAACAGAACACAGAGTAGTTTCTCAGAAAGATTCTTTCCACTTTTGAACGGAAGATATTTCCTTTTTCACCATAGCCCTCCATGGACTTCCAAATATCCCTTTGCCAATTCACAAGAAGAGCCTTAGCGAAAGGCTTCCTGAAGGGAAAGATGTAACTCTGTGAGATGAATTAACAGAACATAGAACAGTTTCTCAGAAAGCTTCTTTCCAGTTTTGAACGGAAGATATTTCCTTTTTCACCATAGCCCTCTACGGGCTTCCAAATATCCCTTTGCCAATTCCACAAGAACAGCCTTAGCGGAAGGCTTCTTGAAGGGAAAGATGTAACTCTGTGAGATGAATTAACAGAACACAGAGCAGTTTCTCAGAAAGCTTCTTTCCAGTTTTGAACGGAAGATATTTCGTTTTTCACCATAGCCCTCTATGGGCTTCCAAATATCCCTTTGCCAATTTCACAAGAACAGCCTTAGCGAAAGGCTTCTTGAAGGGAAAGATGTAACTCTGTGAGATGAATTAACAGAAAACAGAGCAGTTTCTCAGAAAGCTTCTTTCCAGTTTTGAACGGAAGATATTTCCTTTTTTACCATAGCCCTCTATGGGCTTCCAAATATCCCTTTGCCAATTCCACAAGAACAGCCTTAGCGAAAGGCTTCTTGAAGGGAAAGATGTAACTCTGTGAGATGAATTAACAGAACACAGAGCAGTTTCTCAGAAAGCTTCTTTCCAGTTTTGAACGGAAGATATTCCCTTTTTCACCATAGCCCTCTATGGGCTTCCAAATATCCCTTTGCCAATTCCACAAGAACAGCCTTAGCGAAAGGCTTCCTGAAGGAAGAGATGTAACTCTGCTAGATGAATTAACAGAACACAGAGCAGTTTCTCAGAAAGCTTCTTTCCACTTTTGAACGGAAGATATTTCCTTTTTCACCATAGCCCTCCATGGGCTTCCAAATATCCCTTTGCCAATCCCACAAGAAGAGCCTTAGCGAAAGGCTTCTTGAAGGGAAAGATGTAACTCTGTGAGATGAATTAACAGAACATAGAACAGTTTCTCAGAAAGCTTCTTTCCAGTTTTGAACGGAAGATATTTCCTTTTTCTCCATATCCCTCTACGGGCTTCCAAATATCCCTTTGCCAATTCCACAAGAACAGCCTTAGCGAAAGGCTTCTTGAAGGGAAAGATGTAAATCGGTGAGATGAATTAACAGAACACAGAGCAGTTTCTCAGAAAGCTACTTTCCAGTTTTGAACGGAAGGTATTTCCTTTTTCACCATAGCCCTCTAAGGGCTTCCAAATATCCCTTTGCCAATTCCACAAGAACAGCCTTAGCGAAAGGCTTCTTGAAGGGAAAGATGTAACTCTGTGAGATGAATTAACAGAACACAGAGCAGTTTCTCAGAAAGCTTCTTTCCAGTTTTGAACGGAAGATAATTCCTTTTTCACCATAGCCCTCTATGGGCTTCCAAATATCCCTTTGCCAATTCCACAAGAACAGCCTTAGCGAAAGGCTTCTTGAAGGGAAAGATGTAACTCTGTGAGATGAATTAACAGAACGCAGAGCAGTTTCTCAGAAAGCTTCTTTCCAGTTTTGAACGGAAGATATTTCCTTTTTCACCATAGCCCTCTATGGGCTTCCAAATATCCCTTTGCCAATTCCACAAGAACAGCCTTAGCGAAAGGCTTCTTGAAGGGAAAGATGTAACTCTGTGAGATGAATTAACAGAACACAGAGCAGTTTCTCAGAAAGCTTCTTTCCAGTTTTGAACGGAAGATATTTCCTTTTTCACCATAGCCCTCTATGGGCTTCCAAATATCCCTTTGCCAATTCCACAAGAACAGCCTTAGCGAAAGGCTTCTTGAAGGGAAAGATGTAACTCTGTGAGATGAATTAACAGAACACAGAGCAGTTTCTCAGAAAGCTTCTTTCCAGTTTTGAACGGAAGATATATCCTTTTTCACCATAGCCCTCTATGGGCTTCCAAATATCCCTTTGCCAATCCCCAAGAACAGCCTTAGCGAAAGGCTTCTAGAAGGGAAAGATGTAACTCTGTGAGATGAATTAACAGAACACAGAGTAGTTTCTCAGAAAGCTTCTTTCCAGTTTTGAACGGAAGATATTTCCTTTTTAACCGTAGCCCTCTATGGGCTTCCAAATCTCCTTTTGCCAATTCCACAAGAACAGCCTTAGCGAAAGGCTTCTTGAAGGGAAAGATGTAACTCTGTGAGATGAATTAACAGAACACAGAGCAGTTTCTCAGAAAGCTTCTTTCCACTTTTGAACGGAAGATATTTCCTTTTTCACCATAGCCCTCCATGGGCTTCCAAATATCCCTTTGCCAATTCCACAAGAAGAGCCTTAGCGAAAGGCTTCTTGAAGGGAAAGATGTAACACTGTGAGATGAATTAACAGAACATAGAACAGTTTCTCAGAAAGCTTCTTTCCAGTTTTGAACGGAAGATATTTCCTTTTTCACCATATCCCTCTACGGGCTTCCAAATATCCCTTTGCCAATTCCACAAGAACAACCTTAGCGAAAGGCTTCTTGAAGGGAAAGATGTAACTCTGTGAGATGAATTAACAGAACACAGAGCAGTTTCTCAGAAAGCTTCTTTCCAGTTTTGAACGGAAGATATTTCCTTTTTCACCATAGCCCTCTATGGGCTTCCAAATATCCCTTTGCCAATTCCACAAGAACAGCCTTAGAGAAAGGCTTCTTGAAGGGAAAGATGTAACTCTGTGAGATGAATTAACAGAACACAGAGCAGTTTCTCAGAAAGCTTCTTTCCAGTTTTGAACGGAAGGTATTTCCTTTTTCACCATAGCCCTCTATGGACTTCCAAATATCCCTTTGCCAATTCCACAAGAACAGCCTTAGCGAAAGGCTTCTTGAAGGGAAAGATGTAAATCGGTGAGATGAATTAACAGAACACAGAGCAGTTTCTCAGAAAGCTACTTTCCAGTTTTGAACGGAAGGTATTTCCTTTTTCACCATAGCCCTCTAAGGGCTTCTAAATATCCCTTTGCCAATTCCCCAAGAACAGCCTTAGCGAAGGCTTCTTGAAGGGAAAGATGTAACTCTGTGAGATGAATTAACAGAACACAGAGCAGTTTCTCAGAAAGCTTCTTTCCAGTTTTGAACGGAAGATATTTCCTTTTTCACCATAGCCCTCTATGGGCTTCCAAATATCCCTTTGCCAATTCCACAAGAACAGCCTTAGCGAAAGGCTTCTTGAAGGGAAAGATGTAACTCTGTGAGATGAATTAACAGAACACGGAGCAGTTTCTCAGAAAGGTTCTTTCCAGTTTTGAACGGAAGATATTTCCTTTTTCACCATAGCCCTCTATGGGCTTCCAAATATCCCTTTGCCAATTCCACAAGAACAGCCTTAGCGAAAGGCTTCTTGAAGGGAAAGATGTAACTCTGTGAGATGAATTAACAGAACACAGAGCAGTTTCTCAGAAAGCTTCTTTCCAGTTTTGAACGGAAGATATTTCCTTTTTCACCATAGCCCTCTATGGGCTTCCAAATATCCCTTTGCCAATCCCCAAGAACAGCCTTAGCGAAAGGCTTCTTGAAGTTAAAGATGTAACTCTGTGAGATGAATTAACAGAACACAGAGCAGTCTCTCAGAAAGCTTCTTTCCAGTTTTGAACGGAAGATATTTCCTTTTTCACCATAGCCCTCTATGGGCTTCCAAATATCCCTTTGCCAATTCCACAAGAACAGCCTTAGCGAAAGGCTTCTTTAAGTTAAAGATGTAACTCTGTGAGATGAATTAACAGAACACAGAGCAGTTTCTCAGAAAGCTTCTTTCCAGTTTTGAACGGAAGATATTTCCTTTTTCACCATAGCCCTCTATGGGCTTCCAAATATCCCTTTGCCAATTCCACAAGAACAGCCTTAGCGAAAGGCTTCTTGAAGGGAAAGATGTAACTCTGTGAGATGAATTAACAGAACACAGAGCAGTTTCTCAGAAAGCTTCTTTCCAGTTTTGAACGGAAGATATTTCCTTTTTCACCATAGCCCTCTATGGGCTTCCAAATATCCCTTTGCCAATTCCACAAGAACAGCCTTATCGAAAGGCTTCTTGAAGGGAAAGATGTAACTCTGTGAGATGAATTAACAGAAAACAGAGCAGTTTCTCAGAAAGCTTCTTTCCAGTTTTGAACGGAAGATATTTCCTTTTTTACCATAGCCCTCTATGGGCTTCCAAATATCCCTTTGCCAATTCCACAAGAACAGCCTTAGCGAAAGGCTTCTTGAAGGGAAAGATGTAACTCTGTGAGATGAATTAACAGAACACAGAGAAGTTTCTCAGAAAGCTTCTTTCCAGTTTTGAACGGAAGATATTTCCTTTTTCACCATAGCCCTCTATGGGCTTCCAAATATCCCTTTGCCAATTCCACAAGAACCGCCTTAGCGAAAGACTTCTTGAAGGGAAAGATGTAACTCTGTGAGATGAATTAACAGAACACAGAGCAGTTTCTCAGAAAGCTTCTTTCCAGTTTTGAACGGAAGATATTCCCTTTTTCACCATAGCCCTCTATGGGCTTCCAAATATCCCTTTGCCAAGTCCACAAGAACAGCCTTAGCGAAAGGCTTCTTGAAGGAAGAGATGTAACTCTGCTAGATGAATTAACAGAACACAGAGCAGTTTCTCAGAAAGCTTCTTTCCACTTTTGAACGGAAGATATTTCCTTTTTCACCATAGCCCTCCATGGGCTTCCAAATATCCCTTTGCCAATTCCACAAGAAGAGCCTTAGCGAAAGGCTTCTTGAAGGGAAAGATGTAACTCTGTGAGATGAATTCACAGAACATACAACAGTTTCTCAGAAAGCTTCTTTCCAGTTTTGAACGGAAGATATTTCCTTTTTCACCATAGCCCTCTACGGGCTTCCAAATATCCCTTTGCCAATTCCACAAGAACAACCTTAGCGAAAGGCTTCTTGAAGGGAAAGATGTAACTCTGTGAGATGAATTAACAGAACACAGAGCAGTTTCTCAGAAAGCTTCTTTCCAGTTTTGAACGGAAGATATTTCCTTTTTCACCATAGCCCTCTATGGGCTTCCAAATATCCCTTTGCCAATTCCACAAGAACAGCCTTAGAGAAAGGCTTCTTGAAGGGAAAGATGTAACTCTGTGAGATGAATTAACAGAACACAGAGCAGTTTCTCAGAAAGCTTCTTTCCAGTTTTGAACGGAAGATATTTCCTTTTTCACCATAGCCCTCTATGGGCTTCCAAATATCCCTTTGCCAATTCCACAAGAACAGCCTTAGCGAAAGGCTTCTTGAAGGGAAAGATGTAACTCTGTGAGATGAATTAACAGAACACAGAGCAGTTTCTCAGAAAGCTTCTTTCCAGTTTTGAACGGAAGATATTTCCTTTTTCACCATAGCCCTCTATGGGCTTCCAAATATCCCTTTGCCAATTCCACAAGAACAGCCTTAGCGAAAGGCTTCTTGAAGGGAAAGATGTAACTCTGTGAGATGAATTAACAGAACACAGAGCAGTTTCTCAGAAAGGTTCTTTCCAGTTTTGAACGGAAGATATTTCCTTTTTCACCATAGCCCTCTATGGGCTTCCAAATATCCCTTTGCCAATTCCACAAGAACAGCCTTAGCGAAACGCTTCTTGAAGGGAAAGATGTAACTCTGTGAGATGAATTAACAGAACACAGAGCAGTTTCTCAGAAAGTTTCCTTCCACTTTTGAACGGAAGATATTTCCTTTTTCACCATAGCCCTCCATGGGCTTCCAAATATCCCTTTGCCAATTCCACAAGAAGAGCCTTAGCGAAAGGCTTCCTGAAGGGAAAGATGTAGCTCTGTGAGATGAATTAACAGAACATAGAACAGTTTCTCAGAAAGCTTCTTTCCAGTTTTGAACGGAAGATATTTCCTTTTTCAACATAGCCCTCTACGGGCTTCCAAATATCCCTTTGCCAATTTCACAAGAACAACCTTAGCGAAAGGATTCTTGAAGGGAAAGATGTAACTCTGTGAGATGAATTAACAGAACACAGAGCAGTTTCTCAGAAAGCTTCTTTCCAGTTTTGAACGGAAGATATTTCCTTTTTCACCATAGCCCTCTATGGGCTTCCAAATATCCCTTTGCCAATTCCACAAGAACAGCCTTAGCGAAAGGCTTCTTGAAGGGAAAGATGTAACTCTGTGAGATGAATTAACAGAACACAGAGCAGTTTCTCAGAAAGCTTCTTTCCAGTTTTGAACGGAAGATATTTCCTTTTTCACCATAGCCCTCTATGGGCTTCCAAATATCCCTTTGCCAATTCCACAAGAACAGCCTTAGCGAAAGGCTTCTTGAAGGGAAAGATGTAACTCTGTGAGATGAATTAACAGAACACAGAGCAGTTTCTCAGAAAGCTTCTTTCCAGTTTTGAACGGAAGATATTTCCTTTTTCACCATAGCCCTCTATGGGCTTCCAAATATCCCTTTGCCAATTCCACAAGAACAGCCTTAGCGAAAGCCTTCTTGAAGGCAAAGATGTAACTCTGTGAGATGAATTAACAGAACACAGAGCAGTTTCTCAGAAAGCTTCTTTCCAGTTTTGAACGGAAGATATTTCCTTTTTCACCATAGCCCTCTACGGGCTTCCAAATATCCCTTTGCCAATTCCCCAAGAACAGCCTTAGCGAAAGGCTTCCTGAAGGGAAAGATGTAACTCGGTGAGATGAATTAACAGAACACAGAGCAGTTTCTCAGAAAGCTTCTTTCCAGTTTTGAACGGAAGATATTTCCTTTTTCACCATAGCCCTCTACGGGCTTCCAAATATCCCTTTGCCAATTCCCCAAGAACAGCCTTAGCGAAAGGCTTCTTGAAGGGAAAGATGTAACTCTGTGAGATGAATTAACAGAACACAGAGCAGTTTCTCAGAAAGCTTCTTTCCATTTTGAACGGAAGATATTTCCTTTTTCACCATAGCCCTCTATGGGCTTCCAAATATCCCTTTGCCAATTCCAAAAGAACAGCCTTAGCGAAAGGCTTCTTGAAGTTAAAGATGTAACTCTGTGAGATGAATTAACAGAACACAGAGCAGTTTCTCAGAAAGCTTCTTTCCAGTTTTGAACGGAAGATATTTCCTTTTTCAGCATAGCCCTCTATGGGCTTCCAAATATCCCTTTGCCAATTCCACAAGAACAGCCTTAGCGAAAGGCTTCTTGAAGGGAAAGATGTAACTCTGTGAGATGAATTAACAGAACACAGAGCAGTTTCTCAGAAAGCTTCTTTCCAGTTTTGAACGGAAGATATTTCCTTTTTCACCATAGCCCTCTATGGGCTTCCAAATATCCTTTTGCCAATTCCACAAGAACAGCCTTAGCGAAAGGCTTCTTGAAGGGAAAGATGTAACTCTGTGAGATGAATTAACAGAACACAGAGCAGTTTCTCAGAAAGCTTCTTTCCAGTTTTGAACGGAAGATATTTCCTTTTTCACCATAGCCCTCTATGGGCTTCCAAATATCCCTTTGCCAATTCCACAAGAACAGCCTTAGCGAAAGCCTTCTTGAAGGGAAAGATGTAACTCTGTGAGATGAATTAACAGAACACAGAGCAGTTTCTCAGAAAGCTTCTTTCCAGTTTTGAACGGAAGATATTTCCTTTTTCACCATAGCCCTCTACGGGCTTCCAAATATCCCTTTGATAATTCCCCAAGAACAGCCTTAGCGAAAGGCTTCCTGAAGGGAAAGATGTAACTCGGTGAGATGAATTAACAGAACACAGAGCAGTTTCTCAGAAAGCTTCTTTCCAGTTTTGAACGGAAGATATTTCCTTTTTCACCATAGCCCTCTACGGGCTTCCAAATATCCCTTTGCCAATTCCCCAAGAACAGCCTTAGCGAAAGGCTTCTTGAAGGGAAAGATGTAACTCTGTGAGATGAATTAACAGAACACAGAGCAGTTTCTCAGAAAGCTTCTTTCCAGTTTTGAACGGAAGATATTTCCTTTTTCACCATAGCCCTCTATGGGCTTCCAAATATCCCTTTGCCAATTCCACAAGAACAGCCTTAGCGAAAGCCTTCTTGAAGGGAAAGATGTAACTCTGTGAGATGAATTAACAGAACACAGAGCAGTTTCTCAGAAAGCTTCTTTCCAGTTTTGAACGGAAGATATTTCCTTTTTCACCATAGCCCTCTACGGGCTTCCAAATATCCCTTTGCCAATTCCCCAAGAACAGCCTTAGCGAAAGGCTTCCTGAAGGGAAAGATGTAACTCGGTGAGATGAATTAACAGAACACAGAGCAGTTTCTCAGAAAGCTTCTTTCCAGTTTTGAACGGAAGATATTTCCTTTTTCACCATAGCCCTCTACGGGCTTCCAAATATCCCTTTGCCAATTCCCCAAGAACAGCCTTAGCGAAAGGCTTCTTGAAGGGAAAGATGTAACTCTGTGAGATGAATTAACAGAACACAGAGCAGTTTCTCAGAAAGCTTCTTTCCATTTTGAACGGAAGATATTTCCTTTTTCACCATAGCCCTCTATGGGCTTCCAAATATCCCTTTGCCAATTCCAAAAGAACAGCCTTAGCGAAAGGCTTCTTGAAGTTAAAGATGTAACTCTGTGAGATGAATTAACAGAACACAGAGCAGTTTCTCAGAAAGCTTCTTTCCAGTTTTGAACGGAAGATATTTCCTTTTTCAGCATAGCCCTCTATGGGCTTCCAAATATCCCTTTGCCAATTCCACAAGAACAGCCTTAGCGAAAGGCTTCTTGAAGGGAAAGATGTAACTCTGTGAGATGAATTAACAGAACACAGAGCAGTTTCTCAGAAAGCTTCTTTCCAGTTTTGAACGGAAGATATTTCCTTTTTCACCATAGCCCTCTATGGGCTTCCAAATATCCCTTTGCCAATTCCACAAGAACAGCATTAGCGAAAGGCTTCTTGAAGGGAAAGATGTAACTCTGTGAGATGAATTAACAGAACACAGAGCAGTTTCTCAGAAAGCTTCTTTCCAGTTTTGAACGGAAGATATTTCCTTTTTAACCGTAGCCCTCTATGGGCTTCCAAATATCCTTTTGCCAATTCCACAAGAACAGCCTTAGCGAAAGGCTTCTTGAAGGGAAAGATGTAACTCTGTGAGATGAATTAACAGAACACAGAGCAGTTTCTCAGAAAGCTTCTTTCCAGTTTTGAACGGAAGATATTTCCTTTTTAACCATAGCCCTCTATGGGCTTCCAAATATCCTTTTGCCAATTCCACAAGAACAGCCTTAGCGAAAGGCTTCTTGAAGGGAAAGATGTAACTCTGTGAGATGAATTAACAGAACACAGAGCAGTTTCTCAGAAAGCTTCTTTCCACTTTTGAACGGAAGATATTTCCTTTTTCACCATAGCCCTCCATGGGCTTCCAAATATCCCTTTGCCAATTCCACAAGAAGAGCCTTAGCGAAAGGCTTCTTGAAGAGAAAGATGTAACACTGTGAGATGAATTAACAGAACATAGAACAGTTTCTCAGAAAGCTTCTTTCCAGTTTTGAACGGAAGATATTTCCTTTTTCACCATATCCCTCTACGGGCTTCCAAATATCCCTTTGCCAATTCCACAAGAACAACCTTAGCGAAAGGCTTCTTGAAGGGGAAGATGTAACTCTCTGAGATGAATTAACATAACACAGAGCAGTTTCTCAGAAAGCTTCTTTCCAGTTTTGAACGGAAGATATTTCCATTTTCACCATAGCCCTCTATGGGCTTCCAAATATCCCTTTGCCAATTCCACAAGAACAGCCTTAGAGAAAGGCTTCTTGAAGGGAAAGATGTAACTCTGTGAGATGAATTAACAGAACACAGAGCAGTTTCTCAGAAAGCTTCTTTCCAGTTTTGAACGGAAGGTATTTCCTTTTTCACCATAGCCCTCTATGGACTTCCAAATATCCCTTTGCCAATTCCACAAGAACAGCCTTAGCGAAAGGCTTCTTGAAGGGAAAGATGTAAATCGGTGAGATGAATTAACAGAACACAGAGCAGTTTCTCAGAAAGCTACTTTCCAGTTTTGAACGGAAGGTATTTCCTTTTTCACCATAGCCCTCTATGGGCTTCTAAATATCCCTTTGCCAATTCCCCAAGAACAGCCTTAGCGAAAGGCTTCTTGAAGGGAAAGATGTAACTCTGTGAGATGAATTAACAGAACACAGAGCAGTTTCTCAGAAAGCTTCTTTCCAGTTTTGAACGGAAGATATTTCCTTTTTCACCATAGCCCTCTATGGGCTTCCAAATATCCCTTTGCCAATCCCCAAGAACAGCCTTAGCGAAAGGCTTCTAGAAGGGAAAGATGTAACTCTGTGAGATGAATTAACAGAACACAGAGCATTTTCTCAGAAAGCTTCTTTCCAGTTTTGAACGGAAGATATTTCCTTTTTAACCGTAGCCCTCTATGGGCTTCCAAATATCCTTTTGCCAATTCCACAAGAACAGCCTTAGCGAAAGGCTTCTTGAAGGGAAAGATGTAACTCTGTGAGATGAATTAACAGAACACAGAGCAGTTTCTCAGAAAGCTTCTTTCCAGTTTTGAACGGAAGATATTTCCTTTTTCACCAAAGCCCTCTATGGGCTTCCAAATATCCCTTTGCCAATTCCACAAGAACAGCCTTAGCGAAAGGCTTCTTGAAGGGAAAGATGTAACTCTGTGGGATGAATTAACAGAACACAGAGCAGTTTCTCAGAAAGCTTCTTTCCAGTTTTGAACGGAAGATATTTCCTTTTTCACCATAGCCCTCTATGGGCTTCCAAATATCCCTTTGCCACTTCCGCAAGAACAGCCTTAGCGAAAGGCTTCTTGAAGGGAAAGATGTAACTCTGTGAGATGAATTAACAGAACTCAGAGCAGTTTCTCAGAAAGCTTCTTTCCAGTTTTGAACGGAAGATATTTCCTTTTTCACCATAGCCCTCTATGGGCTTCCAAATATCCCTTTGCCAATTCCACAAGAACAGCCTTAGCGAAAGGCTTCTTGAAGGGAAAGATGTAACTCTGTGAGATGAATTAACAGAACACAGAGCAGTTTCTCAGAAAGGTTCTTTCCAGTTTTGAACGGAAGATATTTCCTTTTTCACCATAGCCCTCTATGGGCTTCCAAATATCCCTTTGCCAATTCCACAAGAACAGCCTTAGCGAAAGGCTTCTTGAAGGGAAAGATGTAACTCTGTGAGATGAATTAACAGAACACAGAGCAGTTTCTCAGAAAGCTTCTTTCCAGTTTTGAACGGAAGATATTTCCTTTTTCACCATAGCCCTCTATGGGCTTCCAAATATCCCTTTGCCAATCCCCAAGAACAGCCTTAGCGAAAGGCTTCTTGAAGTTAAAGATGTAACTCTGTGAGATGAATTAACAGAACACAGAGCAGTCTCTCAGAAAGCTTCTTTCCAGTTTTGAACGGAAGATATTTCCTTTTTCACCATAGCCCTCTATGGGCTTCCAAATATCCCTTTGCCAATTCCACAAGAACAGCCTCAGCGAAAGGCTTCTTTAAGTTAAAGATGTAACTCTGTGAGATGAATTAACAGAACACAGAGCAGTTTCTCAGAAAGCTTCTTTCCAGTTTTGAACGGAAGATATTTCCTTTTTCACCATAGCCCTCTATGGGCTTCCAAATATCCCTTTGCCAATTCCACAAGAACAGCCTTAGCGAAAGGCTTCTTGAAGGGAAAGATGTAACTCTGTGAGATGAATTAACAGAACACAGAGCAGATTCTCAGAAAGCTTCTTTCCAGTTTTGAACGGAAGATATTTCCTTTTTCACCATAGCCCTCTATGGGCTTCCAAATATCCCTTTGCCAATTCCACAAGAACAGCCTTAGCGAAAGGCTTCTTGAAGGGAAAGATGTAACTCTGTGAGATGAATTAACAGAAAACAGAGCAGTTTCTCAGAAAGCTTCTTTCCAGTATTGAACGGAAGATATTTCCTTTTTTACCATAGCCCTCTATGGGCTTCCAAATATCCCTTTGCCAATTCCACAAGAAGAGCCTTAGCGAAAGGCTTCTTGAAGGGAAAGATGTAACTCTGTGAGATGAATTAACAGAACACAGAGCAGTTTCTCAGAAAGCTTCTTTCCAGTTTTGAACGGAAGATATTTCCTTTTTCACCATAGCCCTCTAAGGGCTTCCAAATATCCCTTTGCCAATTCCCCAAGAACAGCCTTAGCGAAAGGCTTCTTGAAGGGAAAGATGTAACTCTGTGAGATGAATTAACAGAACACAGAGCAGTTTCTCAGAAAGCTTCTTTCCAGTATTGAACGGAAGATATTTAATTTTTCACCATAGCGCTCTATGGGCTTCCAAATATCCCTTTGCCAATTCCACAAGAACAGCCTTAGCGAAAGGCTTCTTGAAGGGAAAGATGTAACTCTGTGAGATGAATTAACAGAACACAGAGCAGTTTCTCAGAAAGCTTCTTTCCAGTTTTGAACGGAAGATATTTCCTTTTTCACCATAGCCCTCTATGGGCTTCCAAATATCCCTTTGCCAATTCCACAAGAACAGCCTTAGCGAAAGGCTTCTTGAAGGGAAAGATGTAACTCTGTGAGATGAATTAACAGAACACAGAGCAGTTTCTCAGAAAGCTTCTTTCCAGTTTTGAACGGAAGATATTTCCTTTTTCACCATAGCCCTCTATGGGCTTCCAAATATCCCTTTGCCAATTCCACAAGAACAGCCTTAGCGAAACGCTTCTTGAAGGGAAAGATGTAACTCTGTGAGATGAATTAACAGAACACAGAGCAGTTTCTCAGAAAGTTTCCTTCCTCTTTTGAACGGAAGATATTTCCTTTTTCACCATAGCCCTCCATGGGCTTCCAAATATCCCTTTGCCAATTCCACAAGAAGAGCCTTAGCGAAAGGCTTCCTGAAGGGAAAGATGTAACTCTGTGAGATGAATTAACAGAACATAGAACAGTTTCTCAGAAAGCTTCTTTCCAGTTTTGAACGGAAGATATTTCCTTTTTCAACATAGCCCTCTACGGGCTTCCAAACATCCCTTTGCCAATTTCACAAGAACAAGCTTAGCGAAAGGATTCTTGAAGGGAAAGATGTAACTCTGTGAGATGAATTAACAGAACACAGAGCAATTTCTCAGAAAGCTTCTTTCCAGTTTTGAACGGAAGATATTCCCTTTTTCACCATAGCCCTCTATGGTCTTCCAAATATCCCTTTGCCAATTCCACAAGAACAGCCTTAGCGAAAGGCTTCTTGAAGGAAGAGATGTAACTCTGTGAGATGAATTAACAGAACACAGAGCAGTTTCTCAGAAAGATTCTTTCCACTTTTGAACGGAAGATATTTCCTTTTTCACCATAGCCCTCCATGGGCTTCCAAATATCCCTTTGCCAATTCCACAAGAAGAGCCTTAGCGAAAGGCTTCCTGAAGGGAAAGATGTAACTCTGTGAGATGAATTAACAGAACATAGAACAGTTTCTCAGAAAGCTTCTTTCCAGTTTTGAACGGAAGATATTTCCTTTTTCACCATAGCCGTCTACGGGCTTCCAAATATCCCTTTGCCAATTCCACAAGAACAACCTTAGCGAAAGGCTTCTTGAAGGGAAAGATGTAACTCTGTGAGATGAATTAACAGAACACAGAGCAGTTTCTCAGAAAGTTTTTTCCAGTTTTGAACGGAAGATATTTCCTTTTTCACCATAGCCCTCTATGGGCTTCCAAATATCCCTTTGCCAATTCCACAAGAACAGCCTTAGAGAAAGGCTTCTTGAAGGGAAAGATGTAACTCTGTGAGATGAATTAACAGAACACAGAGCAGTTTCTCAGAAAGCTTCTTTCCAGTTTTGAACGGAAGATATTTCCTTTTTCAGCATAGCCCTCTATGGGCTTCCAAATATCCCTTTGCCAATTCCACAAGAACAGCCTTAGCGAAAGGCTTCTTGAAGTTAAAGATGTAACTCTGTGAGATGAATTAACAGAACACAGAGCAGTTTCTCAGAAAGCTTCTTTCCAGTTTTGAACGGAAGATATTTCCTTTTTCACCATAGCCCTCTATGGGCTTCCAAATATCCCTTTGCCAATTCCACAAGAACAGCCTTAGCGAAAGGCTTCTTGAAGGGAAAGATGTAACTCTGTGAGATGAATTAACAGAACACAGAGCAGTTTCTCAGAAAGCTTCTTTCCAGTTTTGAACGGAAGATATTTCCTTTTTCACCATAGCCCTCTATGGGCTTCCAAATATCCCTTTGCCAATTCCACAAGAACAGCCTTAGCGAAAGGCTTCTTGAAGGGAAAGATGTAACTCTGTGAGATGAATTAACAGAACACAGAGCAGTTTCTCAGAAAGGTTCTTTCCAGTTTTGAACGGAAGATATTTCCTTTTTCACCATAGCCCTCTATGGGCTTCCAAATATCCCTTTGCCAATTCCACAAGAACAGCCTTAGCGAAAGGCTTCTTGAAGGGAAAGATGTAACTGTGTGAGATGAATTAACAGAACACAGAGCAGTTTCTCAGAAAGCTTCTTTCCAGTTTTGAACGGAAGATATTTCCTTTTTCACCATAGCCCTCTATGGGCTTCCAAATATCCCTTTGCCAATCCCCAAGAACAGCCTTAGCGAAAGGCTTCTTGAAGTTAAAGATGTAACTCTGTGAGATGAATTAACAGAACACAGAGCAGTCTCTCAGAAAGCTTCTTTCCAGTTTTGAACGGAAGATATTTCCTTTTTCACCATAGCCCTCTATGGGCTTCCAAATATCCCTTTGCCAATTCCACAAGAACAGCCTTAGCGAAAGGCTTCTTTAAGTTAAAGATGTAACTCTGTGAGATGAATTAACAGAACACAGAGCAGTTTCTCAGAAAGCTTCTTTCCAGTTTTGAACGGAAGATATTTCCTTTTTCACCATAGCCCTCTATGGGCTTCCAAATATCCCTTTGCCAATTCCACAAGAACAGCCTTAGCGAAAGGCTTCTTGAAGGGAAAGATGTAACTCTGTGAGATGAATTAACAGAACACAGAGCAGATTCTCAGAAAGCTTCTTTCCAGTTTTGAACGGAAGATATTTCCTTTTTCACCATAGCCCTCTATGGGCTTCCAAATATCCCTTTGCCAATTCCACAAGAACAGCCTTAGCGAAAGGCTTCTTGAAGGGAAAGATGTAACACTGTGAGATGAATTAACAGAAAACAGAGCAGTTTCTCAGAAAGCTTCTTTCCAGTATTGAACGGAAGATATTTCCTTTTTTACCATAGCCCTCTATGGGCTTCCAAATATCCCTTTGCCAATTCCACAAGAACAGCCTTAGCGAAAGGCTTCTTGAAGGGAAAGATGTAACTCTGTGAGATGAATTAACAGAACACAGAGCAGTTTCTCAGAAAGCTTCTTTCCAGTTTTGAACGGAAGATATTTCCTTTTTCACCATAGCCCTCTATGGGCTTCCAAATATCCCTTTGCCAATTCCACAAGAACCGCCTTAGCGAAAGACTTCTTGAAGGGAAAGATGTAACTCTGTGAGATGAATTAACAGAACACAGAGCAGTTTCTCAGAAAGCTTCTTTCCAGTTTTGAACGGAAGATATTCCCTTTTTCACCATAGCCCTCTATGGGCTTCCAAATATCCCTTTGCCAAGTCCACAAGAAGAGCCTTATCGAAAGGCTTCTTGAAGGAAGAGATGTAACTCTGCTAGATGAATTAACAGAACACAGAGCAGTTTCTCAGAAAGCTTCTTTCCACTTTTGAACGGAAGATATTTCCTTTTTCACCATAGCCCTCCATGGGCTTCCAAATATCCCTTTGCCAATTCCACAAGAAGAGCCTTAGCGAAAGGCTTCTTGAAGGGAAAGATGTAACTCTGTGAGATGAATTAACAGAACATACAACAGTTTCTCAGAAAGCTTCTTTCCAGTTTTGAACGGAAGATATTTCCTTTTTCACCATAGCCCTCTACGGGCTTCCAAATATCCCTTCTCCAATTCCACAAGAACAACCTTAGCGAAAGGCTTCTTGAAGGGAAAGATGTAACTCTGTGAGTTGAATTAACAGAACACAGAGCAGTTTCTCAGAAAGCTTCTTTCCAGTTTTGAACGGAAGATATTTCCTTTTTCACCATAGCCCTCTATGGGCTTCCAAATATCCCTTTGCCAATTCCACAAGAACAGCCTTAGTGAAAGGCTTCTTGAAGGGAAAGATGTAACTCTGTGAGATGAATTAACAGAACACAGAGCAGTTTCTCAGAAAGCTTCTTTCCAGTTTTGAACGGAAGATATTTCCTTTTTCACCCTAGCCCTCTATGGGCTTCCAAATATCCCTTTGCCAATTCCACAAGAACAGCCTTAGCGAAAGGCTTCTTGAAGGGAAAGATGTAACTCGGTGAGATGAATTAACAGAACACAGAGCAGTTTCTCAGAAAGCTACTTTCCAGTTTTGAACGGAAGGTATTTCCTTTTTAACCATAGCCCTCTAAGGGCTTCCAAATATCCCTTTGCCAATTCCCCAAGAACAGCCTTAGCGAAAGGCTTCTTGAAGGGAAAGATGTAACTCTGTGAGATGAATTAACAGAACACAGAGCAGTTTCTCAGAAAGCTTCTTTCCAGTTTTGAACGGAAGATATTTAATTTTTCACCATAGCCCTCTATGGGCTTCCAAATATCCCTTTGCCAATTCCACAAGAACAGCCTTAGCGAAAGGCTTCTTGAAGGGAAAGATGTAACTCTGTGAGATGAATTAACAGAACACAGAGCAGTTTCTCAGAAAGCTTCTTTCCAGTTTTGAACGGAAGATATTTCCTTTTTCACCATAGCCCTCTATGGGCTTCCAAATATCCCTTTGCCAATTCCACAAGAACAGCCTTAGCGAAAGGCTTCTTGAAGGGAAAGATGTAACTCTGTGAGATGAATTAACAGAACACAGAGCAGTTTCTCAGAAAGCTTCTTTCCAGTTTTGAACGGAAGATATTTCCTTTTTCACCATAGCCCTCTATGGGCTTCCAAATATCCCTTTGCCAATTCCACAAGAACAGCCTTAGCGAAACGCTTCTTGAAGGGAAAGATGTAACTCTGTGAGATGAATTAACAGAACACAGAGCAGTTTCTCAGAAAGTTTCCTTCCACTTTTGAACGGAAGATATTTCCTTTTTCACCATAGCCCTCCATGGGCTTCCAAATATCCCTTTGCCAATTCCACAAGAAGAGCCTTAGCGAAAGGCTTCCTGAAGGGAAAGATGTAACTCTGTGAGATGAATTAACAGAACATAGAACAGTTTCTCAGAAAGCTTCTTTCCAGTTTTGAACGGAAGATATTTCCTTTTTCAACATAGCCCTCTACGGGCTTCCAAATATCCCTTTGCCCATTTCACAAGAACAAGCTTAGCGAAAGGATTCTTGAAGGGAAAGATGTAACTCTGTGAGATGAATTAACAGAACACAGAGCAATTTCTCAGAAAGCTTCTTTCCAGTTTTGAACGGAAGATATTCCCTTTTTCACCATAGCCCTCTATGGTCTTCCAAATATCCCTTTGCCAATTCCACAAGAACAGCCTTAGCGAAAGGCTTCTTGAAGGAAGAGATGTAACTCTGTGAGATGAATTAACAGAACAAAGAGCAGTTTCTCAGAAAGATTCTTTCCACTTTTGAACGGAAGATATTTCCTTTTTCACCATAGCCCTCCATGGGCTTCCAAATATCCCTTTGCCAATTCCACAAGAAGAGCCTTAGCGAAAGGCTTCCTGAAGGGAAAGATGTAACTCTGTGAGATGAATTAACAGAACATAGAACAGTTTCTCAGAAAGCTTCTTTCCAGTTTTGAACGGAAGATATTTCCTTTTTCACCATAGCCGTCTACGGGCTTCCAAATATCCCTTTGCCAATTCCACAAGAACAACCTTAGCGAAAGGCTTCTTGAAGGGAAAGATGTAACTCTGTGAGATGAATTAACAGAAAACAGAGCAGTTTCTCAGAAAGCTTCTTTCCAGTTTTGAACGGAAGATATTTCCTTTTTTACCATAGCCCTCTATGGGCTTCCAAATATCCCTTTGCCAATTCCACAAGAACAGCCTTAGCGAAAGGCTTCTTGAAGGGAAAGATGTAACTCTGTGACATGAATTAACAGAACACAGAGCAGTTTCTCAGAAAGCTTCTTTCCAGTTTTGAACGGAAGATATTCCCTTTTTCACCATAGCCCTCTATGGGCTTCCAAATATCCCTTTGCCAATTCCACAAGAACAGCCTTAGGGAAAGGCTTCTTGAAGGAAGAGATGTAACTCTGCTAGATGAATTAACAGAACACAGAGCAGTTTCTCAGAAAGCTTCTTTCCACTTTTGAACGGAAGATATTTCCTTTTTCACCATAGCCCTCCATGGGCTTCCAAATATCCCTTTGCCAATTCCACAAGAAGAGCCTTAGCGAAAGGCTTCTTGAAAGGAAAGATGTAACTCTGTGAGATGAATTAACAGAACATAGAACAGTTTCTCAGAAAGCTTCTTTCCAGTTTTGAACGGAAGATATTTGCTTTTTCACCATATCCCTCTACGGGCTTCCAAATATCCCTTTGCCAATTCCACAAGAACAACCTTAGCGAAAGGCTTCTTGAAGGGAAAGATGTAACTCTGTGAGATGAATTAACAGAACACAGAGCAGTTTCTCAGAAAGCTTCTTTCCAGTTTTGAACGGAAGATATTTCCTTTTTCACCATAGCCCTCTATGGGCTTCCAAATATCCCTTTGCAATTCCACAAGAACAGCCTTAGAGAAAGGCTTCTTGAAGGGAAAGATGTAACTCTGTGAGATGAATTAACAGAACACAGAGCAGTTTCTCAGAAAGCTTCTTTCCAGTTTTGAACGGAAGATATTCCCTTTTTCACCATAGCCCTCTATGGGCTTCCAAATATCAATTTGCCAATTCCACAAGAACAGCCTTAGGGAAAGGCTTCTTGAAGGAAGAGATGTAACTCTGCTAGATGAATTAACAGAACACAGAGCAGTTTCTCAGAAAGCTTCTTTCCACTTTTGAACGGAAGATATTTCCTTTTTCACCATAGCCCTCCATGGGCTTCCAAATATCCCTTTGCCAATTCCTCAAGAAGAGCCTTAGCGAAAGGCTTCTTGAAGGGAAAGATGTAACTCTGTGAGATGAATTAACAGAACATAGAACAGTTTCTCAGAAAGCTTCTTTCCAGTTTTGAACGGAAGATATTTCCTTTTTCACCATAGCCCTCTACGGGCTTCCAAATATCCCTTTGCCAATTCCACAAGAACAACCTTAGCGAAAGGCTTCTTGAAGGGAAAGATGTAACTCTGTGGGATGAATTAAGAGAACACAGAGCAGTTTCTCAGAAAGCTTCTTTCCAGTTTTGAACGGTAGATATTTCCTTTTTCACCATAGCCCTCTATGGGCTTCCAAATATCCCTTTGCCAATTCCACAAGAACAGCCTTAGAGAAAGGCTTCTTGAAGGGAAAGATTTAACTCTGTGAGATGAATTAACAGAACACAGAGCAGTTTCTCAGAAAGCTTCTTTCCAGTTTTGAACGGAAGATATTTCCTTTTTCACCATAGCCCTCCATGGGCTTCCAAATATCCCTTTGCCAATTCCACAAGAACAGCCTTAGCGAAAGGCTTCTTGAAGGGAAAGATGTAACTCGGTGAGATGAATTAACAGAACACAGAGCAGTTTCTCAGAAAGCTACTTTCCAGTTTTGAACGGAAGGTATTTCCTTTTTCACCATAGCCCTCAAAGGGCTTCCAAATATCCCTTTGCCAATTCCCCAAGAACAGCCTTAGCGAAAGGCTTCTTGAAGGGAAAGATGTAACTCTGTGAGATGAATTAACAGAACACAGAGCAGTTTCTCAGAAAGCTTCTTTCCAGTTTTGAACGGAAGATATTTCCTTTTTCACCAAAGCCCTCTATGGGCTTCCAAATATCCCTTTGCCAATTCCACAAGAACAGCCTTAGCGAAAGGCTTCTTGAAGGGAAAGATGTAACTCTGTGAGATGAATTAACAGAACACAGAGCAGTTTCTCAGAAAGCTTCTTTCCAGTTTTGAACGGAAGATATTTCCTTTTTCACCATAGCCCTCTATGGGCTTCCAAATATCCCTTTGCCAATTCCACAAGAACAGCCTTAGCGAAAGGCTTCTTGAAGGGAAAGATGTAACTCTGTGAGATGAATTAACAGAACACAGAGCAGTTTCTCAGAAAGGTTCTTTCCAGTTTTGAACGGAAGATATTTCCTTTTTCACCATAGCCCTCTATGGGCTTCCAAATATCCCTTTGCCAATTCCACAAGAACAGCCTTAGCGAAAGGCTTTTTGAAGGGAAAGATGTAACTCTGTGAGATGAATTAACAGAACACAGAGCAGTTTCTCAGAAAGCTTCTTTCCAGTTTTGAACGGAAGATATTTCCTTTTTCACCATAGCCCTCTACGGGCTTCCAAATATCCCTTTGCCAATTCCCCAAGAACAGCCTTAGCGAAAGGCTTCCTGAAGGGAAAGATGTAACTCGGTGAGATGAATTAACAGAACACAGAGCAGTTTCTCAGAAAGCTTCTTTCCAGTTTTGAACGGAAGATATTTCCTTTTTCACCATAGCCCTCTACGGGCTTCCAAATATCCCTTTGCCAATTCCCCAAGAACAGCCTTAGCGAAAGGCTTCTTGAAGGGAAAGATGTAACTCTGTGAGATGAATTAACAGAACACAGAGCAGTTTCTCAGAAAGCTTCTTTCCATTTTGAACGGAAGATATTTCCTTTTTCACCATAGCTCTCTATGGGCTTCCAAATATCCCTTTGCCAATTCCAAAAGAACAGCCTTAGCGAAAGGCTTCTTGAAGTTAAAGATGTAACTCTGTGAGATGAATTAACAGAACACAGAGCAGTTTCTCAGAAAGCTTCTTTCCAGTTTTGAACGGAAGATATTTCCTTTTTCAGCATAGCCCTCTATGGGCTTACAAATATCTCTTTGCCAAATCCACAAGAACAGCCTTAGCGAAAGGCTTCTTTAAGTTAAAGATGTAACTCTGTGAGATGAATTAACAGAACACAGAGCAGTTTCTCAGAAAGCTTCTTTCCAGTTTTGAACGGAAGATATTTCCTTTTTCACCATAGCCCTCTATGGGCTTCCAAATATCCCTTTGCCAATTCCACAAGAACAGCGTTAGCGAAAGGCTTCTTGAAGGGAAAGATGTAACTCGGTGAGATGAATTAACAGAACACAGAGCAGTTTCTCAGAAAGCTACTTTCCAGTTTTGAACGGAAGGTATTTCCTTTTTCACCATAGCCCTCCATGGGCTTCCAAATATCCCTTTGCCAATTCCACAAGAAGAGCCTTAGCGAAAGGCTTCTTGAAGGGAAAGATGTAACTCTGTGAGATGAATTAACAGAACATAGAACAGTTTCTCAGAAAGCTTCTTTCCAGTTTTGAACGGAAGATATTTGCTTTTTCACCATATCCCTCTACGGGCTTCCAAATATCCCTTTGCCAATTCCACAAGAACAACCTTAGCGAAAGGCTTCTTGAAGGGAAAGATGTAACTCTGTGAGATGAATTAACAGAACACAGAGCAGTTTCTCAGAAAGCTTCTTTCCAGTTTTGAACGGAAGATATTTCCTTTTTCACCATAGCCCTCTATGGGCTTCCAAATATCCCTTTGCCAATTCCACAAGAACAGCCTTAGAGAAAGTCTTCTTGAAGGGAAAGATGTAACTCTGTGAGATGAATTAACAGAACACAGAGCAGTTTCTCAGAAAGCTTCTTTCCAGTTTTGAACGGAAGGTATTTCCTTTTTCACCATAGCCCTCTATGGACTTCCAAATATCCCTTTGCCAATTCCACAAGAACAGCCTTAGCGAAAGGCTTCTTGAAGGGAAAGATGTAAATCGGTGAGATGAATTAACAGAACACAGAGCAGTTTCTCAGAAAGCTACTTTCCAGATTTGAACGGAAGGTATTTCCTTTTTCACCATAGCCCTCTA
Organism: Chlorocebus sabaeus; assembly: GCF_047675955.1. Taxonomy (NCBI): domain Eukaryota; kingdom Metazoa; phylum Chordata; class Mammalia; order Primates; family Cercopithecidae; genus Chlorocebus; species Chlorocebus sabaeus. The sequence continues at coordinate 46,895,053 of NC_132911.1, forward strand.
AGGGCTTACAAATATCCCTTTGCCAATTCCCCAAGAACAGCCTTAGCGAAAGGCTTCTTGAAGGGAAAGATGTAACTCTGTGAGATGAATTAACAGAACACAGAGCAGTTTCTCAGAAAGCTTCTTTCCAGTTTTGAACGGAAGATATTTCCTTTTTCACCATAGCCCTCTATGGGCTTCCAAATATCCCTTTGCCAATCCCCAAGAACAGCCTTAGCGAAAGGCTTCTAGAAGGGAAAGATGTAACTCTGTGAGATGAATTAACAGAACACAGAGCAGTTTCTCAGAAAGCTTCTTTCCAGTTTTGAACGGAAGATATTTCCTTTTTAACCGTAGCCCTCTATGGGCTTCCAAATATCCTTTTGCCAATTCCACAAGAACAGCCTTAGCGAAAGGCTTCTTGAAGGGAAAGATGTAACTCTGTGAGATGAATTAACAGAACACAGAGCAGTTTCTCAGAAAGCTTCTTTCCAGTTTTAAACGGAAGATATTTCCTTTTTCACCAAAGCCCTCTATGGGCTTCCAAATATCCCTTTGCCAATTCCACAAGAACAGCCTTAGCGAAAGACTTCTTGAAGGGAAAGATGTAACTCTGTGACATGAATTAACAGAACACAGAGCAGTTTCTCAGAAAGCTTCTTTCCAGTTTTGAACGGAAGATATTCCCTTTTTCACCATAGCCCTCTATGGGCTTCCAAATATCCCTTTGCCAATTCCACAAGAACAGCCTTAACGAAAGGCTTCTTGAAGGAAGAGATGTAACTCGGCGAGATGAATTAACAGAACCCAGAGCAGTTTCTCAGAAAGCTTCTTTCCACTTTTGAACGGAAGATATTTCCTTTTTCACCATAGCCCTCCATGGGCTTCCAAATATCCCTTTGCCAATTCCACAAGAACAGCCTTAGCGAAAGGCTTCTTGAAGGGAAAGATGTAACTCTCTGAGATGAATTAACAGAACATAGAACAGTTTCTCAGAAAGCTTCTTTCCAGTTTTGAACGGAAGATATTTCCTTTTTCACCATAGCCCTCTATGGGCTTCCAAATATCCCTTTGCAATTCCACAAGAACAGCCTTAGAGAAAGGCTTCTTGAAGGGAAAGATGTAACTCTGTGAGATGAATTAACAGAACACAGAGCAGTTTCTCAGAAAGCTTCTTTCCAGTTTTGAATGGAAGATATTTCCTTTTTCAACATAGCCCTCTACGGGCTTCCAAATATCCCTTTGCCTATTTCACAAGAACAACCTTAGCGAAAGGATTCTTGAAGGGAAAGATGTAACTCTGTGAGATGAATTAACAGAACACAGAGCAGTTTCTCAGAAAGCTTCTTTCCAGTTTTGAACGGAAGATATTTCCTTTTTCACCATAGCCCTCTATGGGCTTCCAAATATCCCTTTGCCAATTCCACAAGAACAGCCTTAGCGAAAGGCTTCTTGAAGGGAAAGATGTAACTCTGTGAGATGAATTAACAGAACACAGAGCAGTTTCTCAGAAAGCTTCTTTCCAGTTTTGAACGGAAGATATTTCCTTTTTCACCATAGCCCTCTATGGGCTTCCAAATATCCCTTTGCCAATTCCACAAGAACAGCCTTAGCGAAAGGCTTCTTGAAGGGAAAGATGTAACTCTGTGAGATGAATTAACAGAAAACAGAGCAGTTTCTCAGAAAGCTTCTTTCCAGTTTTGAACGGAAAATATTTCCTTTTTTACCATAGCCCTCTATGGGCTTCCAAATATCCCTTTGCCAATTCCACAAGAACAGCCTTAGCGAAAGGCTTCTTGAAGGGAAAGATGTAACTCTGTGAGATGAATTAACAGAACACAGAGCAGTTTCTCAGAAAGCTTCTTTCCAGTTTTGAACGGAAGATATTTCCTTTTTCACCATAGCCCTCTATGGGCTTCCAAATATCCCTTTGCCAATTCCACAAGAACAGACTTAGCGAAAGACTTCTTGAAGGGAAAGATGTAACACTGTGAGATGAATTAACAGAACACAGAGCAGTTTCTCAGAAAGCTTCTTTCCAGTTTTGAACGGAAGATATTCCCTTTTTCACCATAGCCCTCTATGGGCTTCCAAATATCCCTTTGCCAATTCCACAAGAACAGCCTTAGCGAAAGGCTTCTTGAAGGAAGAGATGTAACTCTGCTAGATGAATTAACAGAACACAGAGCAGTTTCTCAGAAAGCTTCTTTCCACTTTTGAACGGAAGATATTTCCTTTTTCACCATAGCCCTCCATGGGCTTCCAAATATCCCTTTGCCAATTCCTCAAGAAGAGCCTTAGCGAAAGGCTTCTTGAAGGGAAAGATGTAACTCTGTGAGATGAATTAACAGAACATAGAAAAGTTTCTCAGAAAGCTTCTTTCCAGTTTTGAACGGAAGATATTTCCTTTTTCACCATAGCCCTCTACGGGCTTCCAAATATCCCTTTGCCAATTCCACAAGAACAACCTTAGCGAAAGGCTTCTTGAAGGGAAAGATGTAACTCTGTGAGATGAATTAACAGAACACAGAGCAGTTTCTCAGAAAGCTTCTTTCCAGTTTTGAACGGTAGATATTTCCTTTTTCACCATAGCCCTCTATGGGCTTCCAAATATCCCTTTGCCAATTCCACAAGAACAGCCTTAGAGAAAGGCTTCTTGAAGGGTAAGATTTAACTCTGTGAGATGAATTAACAGAACACAGAGCAGTTTCTCAGAAAGCTTCTTTCCAGTTTTGAACGGAAGATATTTCCTTTTTCACCATAGCCCTCTATGGGCTTCCAAATATCCCTTTGCCAATTCCACAAGAACAGCGTTAGCGAAAGGCTTCTTGAAGGGAAAGATGTAAATCGGTGAGATGAATTAACAGAACACAGAGCAGTTTCTCAGAAAGCTACTTTCCAGTTTTGAACGGAAGGTATTTCCTTTTTCACCATAGCCCTCTAAGGGCTTCCAAATATCCCTTTGCCAATTCCCCAAGAACAGCCTTAGCGAAAGGCTTCTTGAAGGGAAAGATGTAACTCTGTGAGATGAATTAACAGAACACAGAGCAGTTTCTCAGAAAGCTTCTTTCCAGTTTTGAACGGAAGATATTTCCTTTTTCACCATAGCCCTCTATGGGCTTCCAAATATCCCTTTGCCAATTCCACAAGAACAGCCTTAGCGAAAGGCTTCTTGAAGGGAAAGATGTAACTCTGTGAGATGAATTAACAGAACACAGAGCAGTTTCTCAGAAAGCTTCTTTCCAGTTTTGAACGGAAGATATTTCCTTTTTCACCATAGCCCTCTATGGGCTTCCAAATATCCCTTTGCCAATTCCACAAGAACAGCCTTAGCGAAAGGCTTCTTGAAGGGAAAGATGTAACTCTGTGAGATGAATTAACAGAACACAGAGCAGTTTCTCAGAAAGGTTCTTTCCAGTTTTGAACGGAAGATATTTCCTTTTTCACCATAGCCCTCTATGGGCTTCCAAATATCCCTTTGCCAATTCCACAAGAACAGCCTTAGCGAAAGTCTTCTTGAAGGGAAAGATGTAACTCTGTGAGATGAATTAACAGAACACAGAGAAGTTTCTCAGAAAGCTTCTTTCCAGTTTTGAACGGAAGATATTTCCTTTTTCACCATAGCCCTCTATGGGCTTCCAAATATCCCTTTGCCAATTCCACAAGAACAGCCTTAGCGAAAGGCTTCTTGAAGGAAAAGATGTAACTCTGTGAGATGAATTAACTAAACACAGAGCAGTTTCTCAGAAAGCTTCCTTCCATTTTGAACGGAAGATATTTCCTTTTTCACAATAGCCCTCTATGGGCTTCCAAATATCCCTTTGCCAATTCCACAAGAACAGCCTTAGCGAAAGTCTTCTTGAAGTTAAAGATGTAACTCTGTGAGATGAATTAACAGAACACAGAGCAGTTTCTCAGGAAGCTTCTTTCCAGTTTTGAACGGAAGATATTTCCTTTTTCACCATAGCCCTCTATGGGCTTCCAAATATCCCTTTGCCAGTTCCACAGGAACAGCCTTAGCGAAAGGCTTCTTGAAGGGAAAGATGTAACTCTGTGAGATGAATTAACAGAACACAGAGCAGTTTCTCAGAAAGCTTCTTTCCAGTTTTGAACGGAAGATATTTCCTTTTTCACCATAGCCCTCTATGGGCTTCCAAATATCCCTTTGCCAATTCCGCAAGAACAGCCTTAGCGAAAGGCTTCTTGAAGGGAAAGATGTAACTCTGAGAGATGAATTAACAGAACACAGAGCAGTTTCTCAGAAAGCTTCTTTCCAGTTTTGAACGGAAGATACTTCCTTTTTCACCATAGCCCTCTATGGGCTTCCAAATATCCCTTTGCCAATTCCACAAGAACAGCCTTAGCGAAAGGCTTCTTGAAGGGAAAGATGTATCTCGGTGAGATGAATTAACAGAACACAGAGCAGTTTCTCAGAAAGCTTCTTTCCAGTTTTGAACGGAAGGTATTTCCTTTTTCACCATAGCCCTCTATGGGCTTCCAAATATCCCTTTGCCAATTCCCCAAGAACAGCCTTAGCGAAAGGCTTCTTGAAGGGAAAGATGTAACTCTGTGAGATGAATTAACAGAACACAGAGCAGTTTCTCAGAAAGCTTCTTTCCATTTTGAACGGAAGATATTTCCTTTTTCACCATAGCCCTCTATGGGCTTCCAAATATCCCTTTGCCAATTCCACAAGAACAGCCTTAGCGAAAGGCTTCTTGAAGTTAAAGATGTAACTCTGTGAGATGAATTAACAGAACACAGAGCAGTTTCTCAGAAAGCTTCTTTCCAGTTTTGAACGGAAGATATTTCCTTTTTCACCATAGCCCTCTATGGGCTTCCAAATATCCCTTTGCCAATTCCACAAGAACAGCCTTAGCGAAAGGCTTCTTGAAGGTAATGATGGAATTCTGTGAGATGAATTAAGAGAACACAGAGCAGTTTCTCAGAAAGCTTCTTTCCAGTTTTGAACGGAAGATATTTCCTTTTTCACCATAGCCCTCTATGGGCTTCCAAATATCCCTTTGCCAATTCCACAAGAACAACCTTAGCGAAAGGCTTCTTGAAGGTAAAGATGTAACTCTGTGAGATGAATTAACAGAACACAGAGCAGTTTCTCAGAAAGCTTCTTTCCAGTTTTGAACGGAAGATATTTCCTTTTTCACCATAGCCCTCTATGGGCTTCCAAATATCCCTTTGCCAGTTCCACAAGAACAGCCTTAGCGAAAGGCTTTTTGAAGGGAAAGATGTAACTCTGTGAGATGAATTAACAGAACACAGAGCAGTTTCTCAGAAAGCTTCTTTCCAGTTTTGAACGGAAGATATTTCCTTTTTCACAATAGCCCTCTATGGGCTTCCAAATATCCCTTTGCCAATTCCACAAGAACAGTCTTAGCGAAAGGCTTCTTGAAGTGAAAGATGTAACTCTGTGAGATGAATTAACAGAACACAGAGCAGTTTCTCAGAAAGCTTCTTTCCAGTTTTGAACGGAAGATACTTCCTTTTTCACCATAGCCCTCTATGGGCTTCCAAATATCCCTTTGCCAATTCCACAAGAACAGCCTTAGCGAAAGGCTTCTTGAAGGGAAAGATGTAACTCGGTGAGATGAATTAACAGAACACAGAGCAGTTTCTCAGAAAGCTTCTTTCCAGTTTTGAACGGAAGGTATTTCCTTTTTCACCATAGCCCTCTATGGGCTTCCAAATATCCCTTTACCAATTCCCCAAGAACAGCCTTAGCGAAAGGCTTCTTGAAGGGAAAGATGTAACTCTGTGAGATGAATTAACAGAACACAGAACAGTTTCTCAGAAAGCTTCTTTCCATTTTGAACGGAAGATATTTCCTTTTTCACCATAGCCCTCTATGATCTTCCAAATATCCCTTTGGTAATTCCACAAGAACAGCCTTAGCGAAAGGCTTCTTGAAGTTAAAGATGTATCTCTGTGAGATGAATTAACGGAACACAGAGCAGTTTCTCAGAAAGCTTCTTTCCAGTTTTGAACGGAAGATATTTCCTTTTTCACCATAGCCCTCTATGGGCTTCCAAATATCCCTTTGCCAATTCCACAAGAACAGCCTTAGCGAAAGGCTTCTTGAAGGGAATGATGTAACTCTGTGAGATGAATTAACAGAACACAGAGCAGTTTCTCAGAAAGCTTCTTTCCAGTTTTGAACGGAAGATATTTCCTTTTTCACCATAGCCCTCTATGGGCTTCCAAATATCCCTTTGTCAATTCCACAGGAACAACCTTAGCGAAAGGCTTCTTGAAGGGAAAGATGTAACTCTGTGAGATGAATTAACAGAACACAGAGCAGTTTCTCAGAAAGCTTCTTTCCAGTTTTGAACGGAAGATATTTCCTTTTTCACCATAGCCCTCTATGGGCTTCCAAATATCCCTTTGCCAATTACACCAGAACAGCCTTAGCGAAAGGCTTCTTGAAGGAAGAGATGTAACTCTGCTAGATGAATTAACAGAACACAGAGCAGTTTCTCAGAAAGCTTCTTTCCACTTTTGAACGGAAGATATTTCCTTTTTCACCATAGACCTCCATGGGCTTCCAAATATCCCTTTGCCAATTCCACAAGAACAGCCTTAGCGAAAGGCTTCTTGAAGGGAAAGATGTAACTCTGTGAGATGAATTAACAGAACATAGAACAGTTTCTCAGAAAGCTTCTTTCCAGTTTTGAACGGAAGATATTTCCTTTTTCACCATAGCCCTCTACGGGCTTCCAAATATCCCTTTGCCAATTCCACAAGAACAACCTTAGCGAAAGACTTCTTGAAGGGAAAGATGTAACTCTGTGAGATGAATTAACAGAACACAGAGCAGTTTCTCAGAAAGCTTCTTTCCAGTTTTGAACGGAAGATATTTCCTTTTTCACCATAGCCCTCTATGGGCTTCCAAATATCCCTTTTCCAATTCCACAAGAACAGCCTTAGAGAAAGGCTTCTTGAAGGGAAAGATGTAACTCTGTGAGATGAATTAACAGAACACAGAGCAGTTTCTCAGAAAGCTTCTTTCCAGTTTTGAACGGAAGATATTTCCTTTTTCACCATAGCCCTCTATGGGCTTCCAAATATCCCTTTGCCAATTCCACAAGAACAGCCTTAGCGAAAGGCTTCTTGAAGGGAAAGATGTAACTCGGTGAGATGAATTAACAGAACACAGAGCAGTTTCTCAGAAAGCTACTTTCCAGTTTTGAACGGAAGGTATTTCCTTTTTCACCATAGCCCTCTAAGGGCTTCCAAATATCCCTTTGCCAATTCCCCAAGAACAGCCTTAGCGAAAGGCTTCTTGAAGGGAAAGATGTAACTCTGTGAGATGAATTAACAGAACACAGAGCAGTTTCTCAGAAAGCTTCTTTCCAGTTTTGAACGGAAGATATTTCCTATTTCAGCATAGCCCTCTATGGGCTTCCAAATATCCCTTTGCCAATTCCACAAGAACAGCCTTAGCGAAAGGCTTCTTGAAGTTAAAGATGTAACTGTGTGAGATGAATTAACAGAACACAGAGCAGTTTCTCAGAAAGCTTCTTTCCAGTTTTGAACGGAAGATATTTCCTTTTTCACCATAGCACTCTATGGGCTTCCAAATATCCCTTTGCCAATTCCACAAGAACAGCCTTATCGAAAGGCTTCTTGGAGGGAATGATGTAACTCTGTGAGATGAATTAACAGAACACAGAGCAGTTTCTCAGAAAGCTTCTTTCCAGTTTTGTACGGAAGATATTTCCTTTTTCAGCATAGCCCTCTATGGGCTTCCAAATATCCCTTTGCCAATTCCACAAGAACAGCCTTAGCGAAAGACTTCTTGAAGGGAAAGATGTAACTCTGTGAGATGAATTAACAGAACACAGAGCAGTTTCTCAGAAAGCTTCTTTCCAGTGTTGAACGGAAGATATTTCCTTTTTCACCATAGCCCTCTATGGGCTTCCAAATATCCCTTTGCCAATTCCACAAGAACAGCCTTAGCGAAAGGCTTCTTGAAGGGAAAGATGTAACTCTGTGAGATGAATTAACAGAACACAGAGCAGTTTCTCAGAAAGCTTCTTTCCAGTTTTGAACGGAAGATATTTCCTTTTTCACCATAGCCCTCTATGTGCTTCCAAATATCCCTTTGCCAATTCCACAAGAACAGCCTTAGCGAAAGGCTTCTTGAAGGGAAAGATGTAACTCTGTGAGATGAATTAACAGAACACAGAGCAGTTTCTCAGAAAGCTTCTTTCCACTTTTGAACGGAAGATATTTCCTTTTTTACCATAGCCCTCTATGGGCTTCCAAATATCCCTTTGCCAATTCCACAAGAACAGCCTTAGCGAAAGGCTTCTTGAAGGGAAAGATGTAACTCTGTGTGTTGAATTAACAGAACACAGAGCAGTTTCTCAGAAAGATTCTTTCCAGTTTTGAACGGAAGATATTTCCTTTTTCACCATAGCCCTCTATGGGCTTCCAAATATCCCTTTGCCAATTCCACAAGAACAGCCTTAGCGAAAGACTTCTTGAAGGGAAAGATGTAACTCTGTGAGATGAATTAACAGAACACAGAGCAGTTTCTCAGAAAGCTTCATTCCAGTTTTGAACGGAAGATATTCCCTTTTTCACCATAGCCATCTATGGGCTTCCAAATATCCCTTTGCCAATTCCACAAGAACAGCCTTAGCGAAAGGCTTCTTGAAGGAAGAGATGTAACTCTGCTAGATGAATTAACAGAACACAGAGCAGTTTCTCAGAAAGCTTCTTTCCACTTTTGAACGGAAGATATTTCCTTTTTCACCATAGCCCTCCATGGGCTTCCAAATATCCCTTTGCCAATTCCTCAAGAAGAGCCTTAGCGAAAGGCTTCTTGAAGGGAAAGATGTAACTCTGTGAGATGAATTAACAGAACATAGAACAGTTTCTCAGAAAGCTTCTTTCCAGTTTTGAACGGAAGATATTTCCTTTTTCACCATAGCCCTCTACGGGCTTCCAAATATCCCTTTGCCAATTCCACAAGAACAAACTTAGCGAAAGGCTTCTTGAAGGGAAAGATGTAACTCTGTGAGATGAATTAACACAACACAGAGCAGTTTCTCAGAAAGCTTCTTTCCAGTTTTGAACGGAAGATATTTCCTTTTTCACCATAGCCCTCTATGGGCTTCCAAATATCCCTTTGCCAATTCCACAAGAACAGCCTTAGCGAAAGGCTTCTTGAAGGGAAAGATGTAACTCGGTGAGATGAATTAACAGAACACAGAGCAGTTTCTCAGAAAGCTTCTTTCCAGTTTTGAACGGAAGGTATTTCCTTTTTCACCATAGCCCTCTATGGGCTTCCAAATATCCCTTTACCAATTCCCCAAGAACAGCCTTAGCGAAAGGCTTCTTGAAGGGAAAGATGTAACTCTGTGAGATGAATTAACAGAACACAGAACAGTTTCTCAGAAAGCTTCTTTCCATTTTGAACGGAAGATATTTCCTTTTTCACCATAGCCCTCTATGATCTTCCAAATATCCCTTTGGTAATTCCACAAGAACAGCCTTAGCGAAAGGCTTCTTGAAGTTAAAGATGTATCTCTGTGAGATGAATTAACGGAACACAGAGCAGTTTCTCAGAAAGCTTCTTTCCAGTTTTGAACGGAAGATATTTCCTTTTTCACCATAGCCCTCTATGGGCTTCCAAATATCCCTTTGCCAATTCCACAAGAACAGCCTTAGCGAAAGGCTTCTTGAAGGGAATGATGTAACTCTGTGAGATGAATTAACAGAACACAGAGCAGTTTCTCAGAAAGCTTCTTTCCAGTTTTGAACGGAAGATATTTCCTTTTTCACCATAGCCCTCTATGGGCTTCCAAATATCCCTTTGCCAATTCCACAAGAACAACCTTAGCGAAAGGCTTCTTGAAGGGAAAGATGTAACTCTGTGAGATGAATTAACAGAACACAGAGCAGTTTCTCAGAAAGCTTCTTTCCAGTTTTGAACGGAAGATATTTCCTTTTTCACCATAGCCCTCTATGGGCTTCCAAATATCCCTTTGCCAATTCCACCAGAACAGCCTTAGCGAAAGGCTTCTTGAAGGAAGAGATGTAACTCTGCTAGATGAATTAACAGAACACAGAGCAGTTTCTCAGAAAGCTTCTTTCCACTTTTGAACGGAAGATATTTCCTTTTTCACCATAGCCCTCCATGGGCTTCCAAATATCCCTTTGCCAATTCCACAAGAACAGCCTTAGCGAAAGGCTTCTTGAAGGGAAAGATGTAACTCTGTGAGATGAATTAACAGAACATAGAACAGTTTCTCAGAAAGCTTCTTTCCAGTTTTGAACGGAAGATATTTCCTTTTTCACCATAGCCCTCTACGGGCTTCCAAATATCCCTTTGCCAATTCCACAAGAACAACCTTAGCGAAAGACTTCTTGAAGGGAAAGATGTAACTCTGTGAGATGAATTAACAGAACACAGAGCAGTTTCTCAGAAAGCTTCTTTCCAGTTTTGAACGGAAGATATTTCCTTTTTCACCATAGCCCTCTATGGGCTTCCAAATATCCCTTTTCCAATTCCACAAGAACAGCCTTAGAGAAAGGCTTCTTGAAGGGAAAGATGTAACTCTGTGAGATGAATTAACAGAACACAGAGCAGTTTCTCAGAAAGCTTCTTTCCAGTTTTGAACGGAAGATATTTCCTTTTTCACCATAGCCCTCTATGGGCTTCCAAATATCCCTTTGCCAATTCCACAAGAACAGCCTTAGCGAAAGGCTTCTTGAAGGGAAAGATGTAACTCGGTAAGATGAATTAACAGAACACAGAGCAGTTTCTCAGAAAGCTACTTTCCAGTTTTGAACGGAAGGTATTTCCTTTTTCACCATAGCCCTCTAAGGGCTTCCAAATATCCCTTTGCCAATTCCCCAAGAACAGCCTTAGCGAAAGGCTTCTTGAAGGGAAAGATGTAACTCTGTGAGATGAATTAACAGAACACAGAGCAGTTTCTCAGAAAGCTTCTTTCCAGTTTTGAACGGAAGATATTTCCTATTTCAGCATAGCCCTCTATGGGCTTCCAAATATCCCTTTGCCAATTCCACAAGAACAGCCTTAGCGAAAGGCTTCTTGAAGTTAAAGATGTAACTGTGTGAGATGAATTAACAGAACACAGAGCAGTTTCTCAGAAAGCTTCTTTCCAGTTTTGAACGGAAGATATTTCCTTTTTCACCATAGCCCTCTATGGGCTTCCAAATATCCCTTTGCCAATTCCACAAGAACAGCCTTATCGAAAGGCTTCTTGGAGGGAATGATGTAACTCTGTGAGATGAATTAACAGAACACAGAGCAGTTTCTCAGAAAGCTTCTTTCCAGTTTTGAACGGAAGATATTTCCTTTTTCAGCATAGCCCTCTATGGGCTTCCAAATATCCCTTTGCCAATTCCACAAGAACAGCCTTAGCGAAAGACTTCTTGAAGGGAAAGATGTAACTCTGTGAGATGAATTAACAGAACACAGAGCAGTTTCTCAGAAAGCTTCTTTCCAGTGTTGAACGGAAGATATTTCCTTTTTCACCATAGCCCTCTATGGGCTTCCAAATATCCCTTTGCCAATTCCACAAGAACAGCCTTAGCGAAAGGCTTCTTGAAGGGAAAGATGTAACTCTGTGAGATGAATTAACAGAACACAGAGCAGTTTCTCAGAAAGCTTCTTTCCAGTTTTGAACGGAAGATATTTCCTTTTTCACCATAGCCCTCTATGTGCTTCCAAATATCCCTTTGCCAATTCCACAAGAACAGCCTTAGCGAAAGGCTTCTTGAAGGGAAAGATGTAACTCTGTGAGATGAATTAACAGAACACAGAGAGTTTCTCAGAAAGCTTCTTTCCACTTTTGAACGGAAGATATTTCCTTTTTTACCATAGCCCTCTATGGGCTTCCAAATATCCCTTTGCCAATTCCACAAGAACAGCCTTAGCGAAAGACTTCTTGAAGGGAAAGATGTAACTCTGTGAGATGAATTAACAGAACACAGAGCAGTTTCTCAGAAAGCTTCTTTCCAGTTTTGAACGGAAGATATTCCCTTTTTCACCATAGCCATCTATGGGCTTCCAAATATCCCTTTGCCAATTCCACAAGAACAGCCTTAGCGAAAGGCTTCTTGAAGGAAGAGATGTAACTCTGCTAGATGAATTAACAGAACACAGAGCAGTTTCTCAGAAAGCTACTTTCCAGTTTTGAACGGAAGGTTTTTCCTTTTTCACCATAGCCCTCTAAGGGCTTCCAAATATCCCTTTGCCAATTCCCCAAGAAGAGCCTTAGCGAAAGGCTTCTTGAAGGGAAAGATGTAACTCTGTGAGATGAATTAACAGAACACAGAGCAGTTTCTCAGAAAGCTTCTTTCCAGTTTTGAACGGAAGATATTTCCTTTTTTACCATAGCCCTCTATGGGCTTCCAAATATCCCTTTGCCAATTCCACAAGAACAGCCTTAGCGAAAGGCTTCTTGAAGTTAAAGATGTAACTCTGTGAGATGAATTAACAGAACACAGAGCAGTTTCTCAGAAAGCTTCTTTCCAGTTTTGAACGGAAGATATTTCCTTTTTCACCATAGCCCTCTAAGGGCTTCCAAATATCCCTTTGCCAATTCCACAAGAACAGCCTTAGCGAAAGGCTTCTTGAAGGGAAAGATGTAACTCTGTGAGATGAATTAACAGAACACAGAGCAGTTTCTCAGAAAGGTTCTTTCCAGTTTTGAACGGAAGATATTTCCTTTTTCACCATAGCCCTCTATGGGCTTCCAAATATCCCTTTGCCAATTCCACAAGAACAGCCTTAGCGAAAGGCTTCTTGAAGGGAAAGATGTAACTCTGTGAGATGAATTAACAGAACACAGAGCAGTTTCTCAGAAAGCTTCTTTCCAGTTTTGAACGGAAGATATTTCCTTTTTCACCATAGCCCTCTATGGTCTTCCAAATATCCCTTTGCCAATTCCACAAGAACAGCCTTAGCGAAAGGCTTCTTGAAGGGAAAGATGTAACTCTGTGAGATGAATTCACAGAACACAGAGCAGTTTCTCAGAAAGCTTCTTTCCAGTTTTGAACGGAAGATATTTCCTTTTTCACCATAGCCCTCTATGGGCTTCCAAATATCCCTTTGCCAATTCCACAAGAACAGCCTTAGCGAAAGGCTTCTTGAAGGGAAAGATGTAACTCTGTGAGATGAATTAACAGAACACAGAGCAGTTTCTCAGAAAGCTTCTTTCCAGTTTTGAACGGAAGATATTTGCTTTTTCACCATAGCCCTCTATGGGCTTCCAAATATCCCTTTGCCAATCCCCAAGAACAGCCTTAGCGAAAGGCTTCTTGAAGGGAAAGATGTAACTCGGTGAGATGAATTAACAGAACACAGAGCAGTTTCTCAGAAAGCTTCTTTCCAGTTTTGAACGGAAGGTATTTTCTTTTTCAACATAGCCCTCTATGGGCTTCCAAATATACCTTTGCCAATTCCCCAAGAACAGCCTTAGCGAAAGGCTTCTTGAAGGAAAAGATGTAACTCTGTGAGATGAATTAACAAAACACAGAGCAGTTTCTCAGAAAGCTTCCTTCCATTTTAAACGGAAGATATTTCCTTTTTCACCATAGCCCTCTATGGGCTTCCAAATATCCCTTTGCCAATTCCACAAGAACAGCCTTAGCGAAAGGCTTCTTGAAGTTAAAGATGTAATTCTGTGAGATGAATTAACAGAACACAGAGCAGTTTCTCAGAAAGCTTCTTTCCAGTTTTGAACGGAAGATATTTCCTTTTTCACCATAGCCCTCTATGGGCTTCCAAATATCCCTTTGCCAGTTCCACAGGAACAGCCTTAGCGAAAGGCTTCTTGAAGGGAAAGATGTAACTCTGTGAGATGAATTAACAGAACACAGAGCAGTTTCTCAGAAAGCTTCTTTCCAGTTTTGAACGGAAGATATTTCCTTTTTCACCATAGCCCTCTATGGGCTTCCAAATATCCCTTTGCCAATTCCACAAGAACAGCCTTAGCGAAAGGCTTCTTGAAGGGAAAGATGTAACTCTGTGAGATGAATTAACAGAACACAGAGCAGTTTCTCAGAAAGCTTCTTTCCAGTTTTGAACGGAAGATACTTCCTTTTTCACCATAGTCCTCTATGGGCTTCCAAATATCCCTTTGCCAATTCCACAAGAACAGCCTTAGCGAAAGGCTTCTTGAAGGGAAAGATGTAACTCGGTGAGATGAATTAACAGAACACAGAGCAGTTTCTCAGAAAGCTTCCTTCCAGTTTTGAACGGAAGGTATTTCCTTTTTCACCATAGCCCTCTATGGGCTTCCAAATATCCCTTTGCCAATTCCCCAAGAACAGCCTTAGCGAAAGGCTTCTTGAAGGGAAAGATGTAACTCTGTGAGATGAATTAACAGAACACAAAGCAGTTTCTCAGAAAGCTTCTTTCCATTTTGAACGGAAGATATTTCCTTTTTCACCATAGCCCTCTATGGGCTTCCAAATATCCCTTTGCCAATTCCACAAGAACAGCCTTAGCGAAAGGCTTCTTGAAGTTAAAGATGTAACTCTGTGAGATGAACTAACAGAACACAGAGCAGTTTCTCAGAAAGCTTCTTTCCAGTTTTGAACGGAAGATATTTCCTTTTTCACCATAGCCCTCTTTGGGCTTCCAAATATCCCTTTGCCAATTCCACAAGGACAGCCTTAGCGAAAGGCTTCTTGAAGGGAATGATGTAATTCTGTGAGATGAATTAACAGAACACAGAGCAGTTTCTCAGAAAGCTTCTTTCCAGTTGTGAACGGAAGATATTTCCTTTTTAACCATAGCCCTCTATGGGCTTCCAAATATCCCTTTGCCAATTCCACAAGAACAACCTTAGCGAAAGGCTTCTTGAAGGTAAAGATGTAACTCTGTGAGATGAATTAACAGAACACAGAGCAGTTTCTCAGAAAGCTTCTTTCCAGTTTTGAACGGAAGATATTTCCTTTTTCACCATAGCCCTCTATGGGCTTCCAAACATCCCTTTGCCAATTCCACAAGAACAGCCTTAGCGAAAGGCTTCCTAAAGGGAAAGATGTAACTCTGTGAGATGAATTAACAGAACACAGAGCAGTTTCTCAGAAAGCTTCTTTCCAGTTTTGAACGTAAGATATTTCCTTTTTCACCATAGCCCTCTATGGGCGTCCAAATATCCCTTTGCCAATTCCACAAGAACAGCCTTAGCGAAAGGCTTCTTGAAGGGAAAGATGTAACTCTGTGAGATGAATTAACAGAACACAGAGCAGTTTCTCAGAAAGCTTCTTTCCAGTTTTGAACGGAAGATATTTCCTTTTTCACCATAGCCCTCTATGGGCTTCCAAATATCCCTTTGCCAATCCCCAAGAACAGCCTTGGCGAAAGGCTTCTAGAAGGGAAAGATGTAACTCTGTGAGATGAATTAACAGAACACAGAGCAGTTTCTCAGAAAGCTTCTTTCCAGTTTTGAACGGAAGATATTTCCTTTTTAACCGTAGCCCTCTATGGGCTTCCAAATATCCTTTTGCCAATTCCACAAGAACAGCCTTAGCGAAAGGCTTCTTGAAGGGAAAGATGTAACTCTGTGAGATGAATTAACAGAACACAGAGCAGTTTCTCAGAAAGCTTCTTTCCAGTTTTGAACGGAAGATATTTCCATTTTCACTAAAGCCCTCTATGGGCTTCCAAATATCCCTCTTCCAAATCCACAAGAACAACCTTAGCGAAAGGCTTCTTGAAGGGAAAGATGTAACTCTGTGAGATGAATTAACAGAACACAGAGCAGTTTCTCAGAAAGCTTCTTTCCACTTTTGAACGGAAGTTATTTCCTTTTTCACCATAGCCCTCTATGGGCTTCCAAATATCCCTTTGCCAGTTCCACAAGAACAGCCTTAGCGAAAGGCTTGTTGAAGGGAAAGATGTAACTCTGTGAGATGAATTAACAGAACACAGAGCAGTTTCTCAGAAAGCTTCTTTCCAGTTTTGAACGGAAGATATTTCCTTTTTCACCATAGCCCTCTATGGGCTTCCAAATATCCCTTTGCCAATTCCACAAGAACAGTCTTAGCGAAAGGCTTCTTGAAGTGAAAGATGTAACTCTGTGAGATGAATTAACAGAACACAGAGCAGTTTCTCAGAAAGCTTCTTTCCAGTTTTGAACGGAAGATACTTCCTTTTTCACCATAGCCCTCTATGGGCTTCCAAATATCCCTTTGCCAATTCCACAAGAACAGCCTTAGCGAAAGGCTTCTTGAAGGGAAAGATGTAACTCTGTGAGATGAATTAACAGAACACAGAGCAGTTTCTCAGAAAGCTTCTTTCCAGTTTTGAACGGAAGATATTTCCTTTTTCACCATAGCCCTCTATGGGCTTCCAAATATCCCTTTGCCAATTCCACAAGAACAGCCTTAGCGAAAGGCTCCTTGAAGGGAAAGATGTAACTCTGTGAGATGAATTAACAGAATATAGAACAGTTTCTCAGAAAGCTTCTTTCCAGTTTTGAACGGAAGATATTTC
Organism: Chlorocebus sabaeus; assembly: GCF_047675955.1. Lineage (NCBI taxonomy): Eukaryota > Metazoa > Chordata > Mammalia > Primates > Cercopithecidae > Chlorocebus > Chlorocebus sabaeus. Next base: position 46,911,533 of record NC_132911.1, read on the forward strand.
CTTTTTCACCGTAGCCCTCTATGGGCGTCCAAATATCCCTTTGCCAATTCCACAAGAACAGCCGTAGCGAAAGGCTTCTTGAAGGGAAAGATGGAACTCTGTGAGATGAATTAACAGAACACAAAGCAGTTTCTCAGAAAGCTTCTTTCCAGTTTTGAACGGAAGATATTTCCTTTTTCACCATAGCCCTCTATGGGCTTCAAAATATCCCTTTGCCAATTCCACAAGAACAGCCTTAGCGAAAGGCTTCTTGAAGGGAAACATGTAACTCTGTGAGATGAATTAACAGAACACAGAGCAGTTTCTCAGAAAGCTTCTTTCCAGTTTTGAACGGAAGATATTTCCTTTTTCACCATAGCCCTCTATGGGCTTCCAAATATCCCTTTGCCAATTCCACAAGAACAGCCTTAGCGAAAGGCTTCTTGAAGGGAAAGATGTAACTCTGTGAGATGAATTAACAGAACACAGAGCAGTTTCTCAGAAAGCTTCTTTCCAGTTTTGAACGGAAGATATTTCCTTTTTCACCATAGACCTCTATGGGCTTCCAAATATCCCTTTGCCAATTCCACAAGAACAGCCTTAGCGAAAGGCTTCTTGAAGGGAAAGATGTAACTCTGTGAGATGAATTAACAGAACACAGAGCAGTTTCACAGAAAGCTTCTTTCCAGTTTTGAACGGAAGATATTTCCTTTTTCACCATAGCCCACTATGGGCTTCCAAATATCCCTTTGCCAATTCCACAAGAACAGCCTTAGCGAAAGGCTTCTTGAAGTTAAAGATGTAACTCTGTGAGATGAATTAACAGAACACAGAGCAGTTTCTCAGAAAGCTTCTTTCCAGTTTTGAACGGAAGATATTTCCTTTTTCACCATAGCCCTCTACGGGCTTCCAAATATCCCTTTGCCAATTCCCCAAGAACAGCCTTAGCGAAAGGATTCTTGAAGGGAAAGATGTAACTCTGTGAGATGAATTAACAGAACACAGAGCAGTTTCTCAGAAAGCTTCTTTCCAGTTTTGAACGGAAGATATTTCCTTTTTCACCATAGCCTTCTATGGGCTTCCAAATATCCCTATGCCAATTCCAAAAAAAAAGCCTTAGCGAAAGGCTTCTTGAAGGAAGAGATGTAACTCTGCTAGATGAATTAACAGAACACAGAGCAGTTTCTCAGAAAGCTTCTTTCCACTTTTGAACGGAAGATATTTCCTTTTTCACCATAGCCATCCATGGGCTTCCAAATATCCCTTTGCCAATTCCACAAGAAGAGCCTTAGCGAAAGGCTTCTTGAAGGGAAAGATGTAATTCTGTGAGATGAATTAAAAGAACACAGAGCAGTTTCTCAGAAAGCTTCTTTCCAGTTTTGAACGGATGATATTTCCTTTTTCACCATAGCCCTCTATGGGCTTCCAAATATCCCTTTGCCAATTCCACAAGAACAGGCTTAACGAAAGGCTTCTTCAAGGGAAAGATGTAACTCTGTGAGATGAATTAACCGAACACAGAGCAGTTTCTCAGAAAGCTTCTTTCCAGTTTTGAACGGAAGATATTTCCTTTTTCACCATAGCCCTCTATGGGCTTCCAAATATCCCTTTGCCAATTCCACAAGAACAGCCTTAGCGAAAGGCTTCTTGAAGTTAGAGATGTAACTCTGTGAGATGAATTAACAGAAAATAGAACAGTTTCTCAGAAAGCTTCTTTCCAGTTTTGAACGGAAGATATTTCCTTTTTCACCATAGCCCTCTATGGGCTTCCAAATATCCCTTTGCCAATTCCACAAGAACAGCCTTAGCGAAAGGCTTCTTGAAGGGAAAGATGTAACTCTGTGAGATGAATTAACAGAACACAGAGCAGTTTCTCAGAAAGCTTCTTTCCAGTTTTGAACGGAAGATATTTCCTTTTTCACCATAGCCCTCTATGGGCTTCCAAATATCCCTTTGCCAAATCCACAAGAACAGCCTTAGCGAAAGGCTTCTTGAAGGGAAAGATGTAACTCTGTGAGATGAATTAACAGAATATAGAACAGTTTCTCAGAAAGCTTCTTTCCAGTTTTGAACGGAAGATATTTCCTTTTTCACCATAGCCCTCTATGGGCGTCCAAATATCCCTTTGCCAATTCCACAAGAACAGCCGTAGCGAAAGGCTTCTTGAAGGGAAAGATGTAACTCTGTGAGATGAATTAACAGAACACAAAGCAGTTTCTCAGAAAGCTTCTTTCCAGTTTTGAACGGAATATATTTCCTTTTTCACCATAGCCCTCTATGGGCTTCAAAATATCCCTTTGCCAATTCCACAAGAACAGCCTTAGCGAAAGGCTTCTTGAAGGGAAAGATGTAACTCTGTGAGATGAATTAACAGAACATAGAACAGTTTCTCAGAAAGCTTCTTTCTACTTTTGAACGGAAGATATTTCCTTTTTCTCCATAGCCCTCTATGGGCTTCCAAATATCCCTTTGCCAATTCCACAAGAACAGCCTTAGCGAAAGGCTTCCTGAAGGGAAAGATGTAACTCTGTGAGATGAATTAACAGAACACAGGGCAGTTTCTCAGAAAGCTTCTTTCCAGTTTTGAACGGAAGATATTTCCTTTTTCACCATAGCCCTCTATGGGCTTCCAAATATCCCTTTGCCAATTCCACAAGAACAGCCTTAGCGAAAGGCTTCTTGAAGGGAAAGATGTAACTCTGTGAGATGAATTAACAGAACACAGAGCAGTTTCTCAGAAAGCTTCTTTCCAGTTTTGAACGGAAGATATTTCCTTTTTCACCATAGCCATCTAAGGGCTTCCAAATATCCCTTTGCCAATTCCACAAGAACAGCCTTAGCGAAAGGCTTCTTGAAGGGAAAGATGTAACTCTGTGAGATGAATTAACAGAACACAGAGCAGTTTCTCAGAAAGCTTCTTTCCAATTTTGAACGGAAGATATTTCCTTTTTCACCATAGCCCTCTATGGGCTTCCAAATATCCCTTTGCCAATTCCACAAGAACAGACTTAGCGAAAGGCTTCTTGAAGTTAAAGATGTAACTCTGTGAGATGAATTAACAGAACACAGAGCAGTTTCTCAGAAAGCTTCTTTCTAGTTTTGAACGGAAGATATTTCCTTTTTCACCATAGCCCTCTATGGGCTTCCAAATATCCCTTTGCCAATTCCACAAGAACAGCCTTAGCGAAAGGCTTCTTGAAGGGAAAGATGTCACTCTGTGAGATGAATTAACAGAACACAGAGCAGTTTCTCAGAAAGCTTCTTTCCAGTTTTGAACGGAAGATATTTCCTTTTTCACCATAGCCCTCTATGGGCTTCCAAATATCCCTTTGAGAATTCCACAAGAACAGCCTTAGCGAAAGGCTTCTTGAAGGGAAAGATGTAACTCTGTGAGATGAATTAACAGAACACAGAGCAGTTTCTCAGAAAGCTTCTTTCCAGTTTTGAACGGAAGATATTTCCTTTTTCACCATAGCCCACTATGGGCTTCCAAATATCGCTTTGCCAATTCCACAAGAACAGCCTTAGCGAAAGGCTTCTTGAAGTTAAAGATGTAACTCTGTGAGATGAATTAACAGAACACAGAGCAGTTTCTCAGAAAGCTTCTTTCCACTTTTGAACGGAAGATATTTCCTTTTTCACCATAGCCCTCCATGGGCTTCCAAATATCCCTTTCCCAATTCCACAAGAAGAGCCTTAGCGAAAGGCTTCTTGAAGGGAAAGATGTAATTCTGTGAGATGAATTAAAAGAACACAGAGCAGTTTCTCAGAAAGCTTCTTTCCAGTTTTGAACGGATGATATTTCCTTTTTCACCATAGCCCTCTATGGGCTTCCAAATATCCCTTTGCCAATTCCACAAGAACAGGCTTAACGAAAGGCTTCTTCAAGGGAAAGATGTAACTCTGTGAGATGAATTAACCGAACACAGAGCAGTTTCTCAGAAAGCTTCTTTCCAGTTTTGAACGGAAGATATTTCCTTTTTCACCATAGCCCTCTATGGGCTTCCAAATATCCCTTTGCCAATTCCACAAGAACAGCCTTAGCGAAAGGCTTCTTGAAGTTAAAGATGTAACTCTGTGAGATGAATTAACAGAAAATAGAACAGTTTCTCAGAAAGCTTCTTTCCAGTTTTGAACGGAAGATATTTCCTTTTTCACCATAGCCCTCTATGGGCTTCCAAATATCCCTTTGCCAATTCCACAAGAACAGACTTAGCGAAAGGCTTCTTGAAGGGAAAGATGTAACTCTGTGAGATGAATTAACAGAACACAGAGCAGTTTCTCAGAAAGCTTCTTTCCAGTTTTGAACGGAAGATGTTTCCTTTTTCACCATAGCCCTCTATGGGCTTCCAAATATCCCTTTGCCAATTCCACAAGAACAGCCTTAGCGAAAGGCTTCTTGAAGGGAAAGATGTAACTCTGTGAGATGAATTAACAGAATATAGAACAGTTTCAAAGAAAGCTTCTTTCCAGTTTTGAACGGAAGATATTTCCTTTTTCACCATAGCCCTCTATGGGCGTCCAAATATCCCTTTGCCAATTCCACAAGAACAGCCGTAGCGAAAGGCTTCTTGAAGGGAAAGATGGAACTCTGTGAGATGAATTAACAGAACACAAAGCAGTTTCTCAGAAAGCTTCTTTCCAGTTTTGAACGGAAGATATTTCCTTTTTCACCATAGCCCTCTATGGGCTTCCAAATATCCCTTTGCCAATTACACAAGAACAGCCTTAGCGAAAGGCTTCTTGAAGGGAAAGATGTAACTCTGTGAGATGAATTAACAGAACACAGAGCAGTTTCTCAGAAAGCTTCTTTCCAGTTTTGAACGGAAGATATTTCCTTTTTCACCATAGCCCTCTAACGGCTTCCAAATATCCCTTTGCCAATTCCACAAGAACAGCCTTAGCGAAAGGCTTCTTGAAGGGAAAGATGTAACTCTGTGAGATGAATTAACAGAACACAGAGCAGTTTCTCAGAAAGCTTCTTTCCAGTTTTGAACGGAAGATATTTCCTTTTTCACCATAGCCCTCTATGGGCTTCCAAATATCCCTTTGCCAATTCCACAAGAACAGGCTTAGCGAAAGGCTTCTTGAAGTTAAAGATGTAACTCTGTGAGATGAATTAACAGAACACAGAGCAGTTTCTCAGAAAGCTTCTTTCTAGTTTTGAAAGGAAGATATTTCCTTTTTCACCATAGCCCTCTATGGGCTTCCAAATATCCCTTTGCCAATTCCACAAGAACAGCCTTAGCGAAAGGCTTCTTGAAGGGAAAGATGTAACTCTGTGAGATGAATTAACAGAAAATAGAACAGTTTCTCAGAAAGCTTCTTTCCAGTTTCGAACGGAAGATATTTCCTTTTTCTCCATAGCCCTCTATGGGCTTCCAAATATCCCTTTGCCAATTCCAGAAGAACAGCCTTAGCGAAAGGCTTCTTGATGTTAAAGATGTAACTCTGTGAGATGAATTAACAGAACACAGAGCAGTTTCTCAGAAAGCTTCTTTCCAGTTTTGAACGGAAGATATTTCCTTTTTCACCATAGCCCTCTATGGGCTTCCAAATATCCCTTTGCCAATTCCCCAAGAAAAGCCTTAGCGAAAGGCTTCTTGAAGGGAAAGATGTAACTCTGTGAGATGAATTAACAGAACACAGAGCAGTTTCTCAGAAAGCTTCTTTCCAGTTTTGAACGGAAGATATTTCCTTTTTCACCATAGCCTTCTATGGGCTTCCAAATATCCCTTTGCCAATTCCAAAAAAAAAGCCTTAGCGAAAGGCTTCTTGAAGGAAGAGATGTAACTCTGCTAGATGAATTAACAGAACACAGAGCAGTTTCTCAGAAAGCTTCTTTCCACTTTTGAACGGAAGATATTTCCTTTTTCACCATAGCCATCCATGGGCTTCCAAATATCCCTTTGCCAATTCCACAAGAAGAGCCTTAGCGAAAGGCTTCTTGAAGGGAAAGATGTAATTCTGTGAGATGAATTAAAAGAACACAGAGCAGTTTCTCAGAAAGCTTCTTTCCAGTTTTGAACGGATGATATTTCCTTTTTCACCATAGCCCTCTATGGGCTTCCAAATATCCCTTTGCCAATTCCACAAGAACAGGCTTAACGAAAGGCTTCTTCAAGGGAAAGATGTAACTCTGTGAGATGAATTAACCGAACACAGAGCAGTTTCTCAGAAAGCTTCTTTCCAGTTTTGAACGGAAGATATTTCCTTTTTCACCATAGCCCTCTATGGGCTTCCAAATATCCCTTTGCCAATTCCACAAGAACAGCCTTAGCGAAAGGCTTCTTGAAGTTAGAGATGTAACTCTGTGAGATGAATTAACAGAAAATAGAACAGTTTCTCAGAAAGCTTCTTTCCAGTTTTGAACGGAAGATATTTCCTTTTTCACCATAGCCCTCTATGGGCTTCCAAATATCCCTTTGCCAATTCCACAAGAACAGCCTTAGCGAAAGGCTTCTTGAAGGGACAGATGTAACTCTGTGAGATGAATTAACAGAACACAGAGCAGTTTCTCAGAAAGCTTCTTTCCAGTTTTGAACGGAAGATATTTCCTTTTTCACCATAGCCCTCTATGGGCTTCCAAATATCCCTTCGCCAAATCCACAAGAACAGCCTTAGCGAAAGGCTTCTTGAAGGGAAAGATGTAACTCTGTGAGATGAATTAACAGAATATAGAACAGTTTCTCAGAAAGCTTCTTTCCAGTTTTGAACGGAAGATATTTCCTTTTTCACCATAGCCCTCTATGGGCGTCCAAATATCCCTTTGCCAATTCCACAAGAACAGCCGTAGCGAAAGGCTTCTTGAAGGGAAAGATGTAACTCTGTGAGATGAATTAACAGAACACAAAGCAGTTTCTCAGAAAGCTTCTTTCCAGTTTTGAACGGAATATATTTCCTTTTTCACCATAGCCCTCTATGGGCTTCAAAATATCCCTTTGCCAATTCCACAAGAACAGCCTTAGCGAAAGGCTTCTTGAAGGGAAAGATGTAACTCTGTGAGATGAATTAACAGAACATAGAACAGTTTCTCAGAAAGCTTCTTTCTAGTTTTGAACGGAAGATATTTCCTTTTTCTCCATAGCCCTCTATGGGCTTCCAAATATCCCTTTGCCAATTCCACAAGAACAGCCTTAGCGAAAGGCTTCCTGAAGGGAAAGATGTAACTCTGTGAGATGAATTAACAGAACACAGAGCAGTTTCTCAGAAAGCTTCTTTCCAGTTTTGAACGGAAGATATTTCCTTTTTCACCATAGCCCTCTATGGGCTTCCAAATATCCCTTTGCCAATTCCACAAGAACAGCCTTAGCGAAAGGCTTCTTGAAGGGAAAGATGTAACTCTGTGAGATGAATTAACAGAACACAGAGCAGTTTCTCTGAAAGCTTCTTTCCAGTTTTGAACGGAAGATATTTCCTTTTTCACCATAGCCCTCTATGGGCTTCCAAATATCCCTTCGCCAAATCCACAAGAACAGCCTTAGCGAAAGGCTTCTTGAAGGGAAAGATGTAACTCTGTGAGATGAATTAACAGAATATAGAACAGTTTCTCAGAAAGCTTCTTTCCAGTTTTGAACGGAAGATATTTCCTTTTTCACCATAGCCCTCTATGGGCGTCCAAATATCCCTTTGCCAATTCCACAAGAACAGCCGTAGCGAAAGGCTTCTTGAAGGGAAAGATGTAACTCTGTGAGATGAATTAACAGAACACAAAGCAGTTTCTCAGAAAGCTTCTTTCCAGTTTTGAACGGAATATATTTCCTTTTTCACCATAGCCCTCTATGGGCTTCAAAATATCCCTTTGCCAATTCCACAAGAACAGCCTTAGCGAAAGGCTTCTTGAAGGGAAAGATGTAACTCTGTGAGATGAATTAACAGAACATAGAACAGTTTCTCAGAAAGCTTCTTTCTAGTTTTGAACGGAAGATATTTCCTTTTTCTCCATAGCCCTCTATGGGCTTCCAAATATCCCTTTGCCAATTCCACAAGAACAGCCTTAGCGAAAGGCTTCCTGAAGGGAAAGATGTAACTCTGTGAGATGAATTAACAGAACACAGAGCAGTTTCTCAGAAAGCTTCTTTCCAGTTTTGAACGGAAGATATTTCCTTTTTCACCATAGCCCTCTATGGGCTTCCAAATATCCCTTTGCCAATTCCACAAGAACAGCCTTAGCGAAAGGCTTCTTGAAGGGAAAGATGTAACTCTGTGAGATGAATTAACAGAACACAGAGCAGTTTCTCAGAAAGCTTCTTTCCAGTTTTGAACGGAAGATATTTCCTTTTTCACCATAGCCCTCTATGGGCTTCCAAATATCCCTTTGCCAATTCCACAAGAACAGCCTTAGCGAAAGGCTTCTTGAAGGGAAAGATGTAACTCTGTGAGATGAATTAACAGAACACAGAGCAGTTTCTCAGAAAGCTTCTTTCCAGTTTTGAACGGAAGATATTTCCTTTTTCACCATAGCCCTCTATGGGCTTCCAAATATCCCTTTGCCAATTCCACAAGAACAGGCTTAGCGAAAGGCTTCTTGAAGTTAAAGATGTAACTCTGTGAGATGAATTAACAGAACACAGAGCAGTTTCTCAGAAAGCTTCTTTCTAGTTTTGAAAGGAAGATATTTCCTTTTTCACCATAGCCCTCTATGGGCTTCCAAATATCCCTTTGCCAATTCCACAAGAACAGCCTTAGCGAAAGGCTTCTTGAAGGGAAAGATGTAACTCTGTGAGATGAATTAACAGAAAATAGAACAGTTTCTCAGAAAGCTTCTTTCCAGTTTCGAACGGAAGATATTTCCTTTTTCTCCATAGCCCTCTATGGGCTTCCAAATATCCCTTTGCCAATTCCAGAAGAACAGCCTTAGCGAAAGGCTTCTTGATGTTAAAGATGTAACTCTGTGAGATGAATTAACAGAACACAGAGCAGTTTCTCAGAAAGCTTCTTTCCAGTTTTGAACGGAAGATATTTCCTTTTTCACCATAGCCCTCTATGGGCTTCCAAATATCCCTTTGCCAATTCCCCAAGAAAAGCCTTAGCGAAAGGCTTCTTGAAGGGAAAGATGTAACTCTGTGAGATGAATTAACAGAACACAGAGCAGTTTCTCAGAAAGCTTCTTTCCAGTTTTGAACGGAAGATATTTCCTTTTTCACCATAGCCTTCTATGGGCTTCCAAATATCCCTTTGCCAATTCCAAAAAAAAAGCCTTAGCGAAAGGCTTCTTGAAGGAAGAGATGTAACTCTGCTAGATGAATTAACAGAACACAGAGCAGTTTCTCAGAAAGCTTCTTTCCACTTTTGAACGGAAGATATTTCCTTTTTCACCATAGCCATCCATGGGCTTCCAAATATCCCTTTGCCAATTCCACAAGAAGAGCCTTAGCGAAAGGCTTCTTGAAGGGAAAGATGTAATTCTGTGAGATGAATTAAAAGAACACAGAGCAGTTTCTCAGAAAGCTTCTTTCCAGTTTTGAACGGATGATATTTCCTTTTTCACCATAGCCCTCTATGGGCTTCCAAATATCCCTTTGCCAATTCCACAAGAACAGGCTTAACGAAAGGCTTCTTCAAGGGAAAGATGTAACTCTGTGAGATGAATTAACCGAACACAGAGCAGTTTCTCAGAAAGCTTCTTTCCAGTTTTGAACGGAAGATATTTCCTTTTTCACCATAGCCCTCTATGGGCTTCCAAATATCCCTTTGCCAATTCCACAAGAACAGCCTTAGCGAAAGGCTTCTTGAAGTTAGAGATGTAACTCTGTGAGATGAATTAACAGAAAATAGAACAGTTTCTCAGAAAGCTTCTTTCCAGTTTTGAACGGAAGATATTTCCTTTTTCACCATAGCCCTCTATGGGCTTCCAAATATCCCTTTGCCAATTCCACAAGAACAGCCTTAGCGAAAGGCTTCTTGAAGGGACAGATGTAACTCTGTGAGATGAATTAACAGAACACAGAGCAGTTTCTCAGAAAGCTTCTTTCCAGTTTTGAACGGAAGATATTTCCTTTTTCACCATAGCCCTCTATGGGCTTCCAAATATCCCTTCGCCAAATCCACAAGAACAGCCTTAGCGAAAGGCTTCTTGAAGGGAAAGATGTAACTCTGTGAGATGAATTAACAGAATATAGAACAGTTTCTCAGAAAGCTTCTTTCCAGTTTTGAACGGAAGATATTTCCTTTTTCACCATAGCCCTCTATGGGCGTCCAAATATCCCTTTGCCAATTCCACAAGAACAGCCGTAGCGAAAGGCTTCTTGAAGGGAAAGATGTAACTCTGTGAGATGAATTAACAGAACACAAAGCAGTTTCTCAGAAAGCTTCTTTCCAGTTTTGAACGGAATATATTTCCTTTTTCACCATAGCCCTCTATGGGCTTCAAAATATCCCTTTGCCAATTCCACAAGAACAGCCTTAGCGAAAGGCTTCTTGAAGGGAAAGATGTAACTCTGTGAGATGAATTAACAGAACATAGAACAGTTTCTCAGAAAGCTTCTTTCTAGTTTTGAACGGAAGATATTTCCTTTTTCTCCATAGCCCTCTATGGGCTTCCAAATATCCCTTTGCCAATTCCACAAGAACAGCCTTAGCGAAAGGCTTCCTGAAGGGAAAGATGTAACTCTGTGAGATGAATTAACAGAACACAGAGCAGTTTCTCAGAAAGCTTCTTTCCAGTTTTGAACGGAAGATATTTCCTTTTTCACCATAGCCCTCTATGGGCTTCCAAATATCCCTTTGCCAATTCCACAAGAACAGCCTTAGCGAAAGGCTTCTTGAAGGGAAAGATGTAACTCTGTGAGATGAATTAACAGAACACAGAGCAGTTTCTCTGAAAGCTTCTTTCCAGTTTTGAACGGAAGATATTTCCTTTTTCACCATAGCCCTCTATGGGCTTCCAAATATCCCTTCGCCAAATCCACAAGAACAGCCTTAGCGAAAGGCTTCTTGAAGGGAAAGATGTAACTCTGTGAGATGAATTAACAGAATATAGAACAGTTTCTCAGAAAGCTTCTTTCCAGTTTTGAACGGAAGATATTTCCTTTTTCACCATAGCCCTCTATGGGCGTCCAAATATCCCTTTGCCAATTCCACAAGAACAGCCGTAGCGAAAGGCTTCTTGAAGGGAAAGATGTAACTCTGTGAGATGAATTAACAGAACACAAAGCAGTTTCTCAGAAAGCTTCTTTCCAGTTTTGATCGGAATATATTTCCTTTTTCACCATAGCCCTCTATGGGCTTCAAAATATCCCTTTGCCAATTCCACAAGAACAGCCTTAGCGAAAGGCTTCTTGAAGGGAAAGATGTAACTCTGTGAGATGAATTAACAGAACATAGAACAGTTTCTCAGAAAGCTTCTTTCTAGTTTTGAACGGAAGATATTTCCTTTTTCTCCATAGCCCTCTATGGGCTTCCAAATATCCCTTTGCCAATTCCACAAGAACAGCCTTAGCGAAAGGCTTCCTGAAGGGAAAGATGTAACTCTGTGAGATGAATTAACAGAACACAGAGCAGTTTCTCAGAAAGCTTCTTTCCAGTTTTGAACGGAAGATATTTCCTTTTTCACCATAGCCCTCTATGGGCTTCCAAATATCCCTTTGCCAATTCCACAAGAACAGCCTTAGCGAAAGGCTTCTTGAAGGGAAAGATGTAACTCTGTGAGATGAATTAACAGAACACAGAGCAGTTTCTCAGAAAGCTTCTTTCCAGTTTTGAACGGAAGATATTTCCTTTTTCACCATAGCCCTCTAAGGGCTTCCAAATATCCCTTTGCCAATTCCACAAGAACAGCCTTAGCGAAAGGCTTCTTGAAGGGAAAGATGTAACTCTGTGAGATGAATTAACAGAACACAGAGCAGTTTCTCAGAAAGCTTCTTTCCAGTTTTGAACGGAAGATATTTCCTTTTTCACCATAGCCCTCTATGGGCTTCCAAATATCCCTTTGCCAAATCCACAAGAACAGCCTTAGCGAAAGGCTTCTTGAAGGGAAAGATGTAACTCTGTGAGATGAATTAACAGAATATAGAACAGTTTCTCAGAAAGCTTCTTTCCAGTTTTGAACGGAAGATATTTCCTTTTTCACCATAGCCCTCTATGGGCGTCCAAATATCCCTTTGCCAATTCCACAAGAACAGCCGTAGCGAAAGGCTTCTTGAAGGGAAAGATGTAACTCTGTGAGATGAATTAACAGAACACAAAGCAGTTTCTCAGAAAGCTTCTTTCCAGTTTTGAACGGAATATATTTCCTTTTTCACCATAGCCCTCTATGGGCTTCAAAATATCCCTTTGCCAATTCCACAAGAACAGCCTTAGCGAAAGGCTTCTTGAAGGGAAAGATGTAACTCTGTGAGATGAATTAACAGAACATAGAACAGTTTCTCAGAAAGCTTCTTTCTAGTTTTGAACGGAAGATATTTCCTTTTTCTCCATAGCCCTCTATGGGCTTCCAAATATCCCTTTGCCAATTCCACAAGAACAGCCTTAGCGAAAGGCTTCCTGAAGGGAAAGATGTAACTCTGTGAGATGAATTAACAGAACACAGGGCAGTTTCTCAGAAAGCTTCTTTCCAGTTTTGAATGGAAGATATTTCCTTTTTCACCATAGCCCTCTATGGGCTTCCAAATATCCCTTTGCCAATTCCACAAGAACAGCCTTAGCGAAAGGCTTCTTGAAGGGAAAGATGTAACTCTGTGAGATGAATTAACAGAACACAGAGCAGTTTCTCAGAAAGCTTCTTTCCAGTTTTGAACGGAAGATATTTCCTTTTTCACCATAGCCCTCTAAGGGCTTCCAAATATCCCTTTGCCAATTCCACAAGAACAGCCTTAGCGAAAGGCTTCTTGAAGGGAAAGATGTAACTCTGTGAGATGAATTAACAGAACACAGAGCAGTTTCTCAGAAAGCTTCTTTCCAATTTTGAACGGAAGATATTTCCTTTTTCACCATAGCCCTCTATGGGCTTCCAAATATCCCTTTGCCAATTCCACAAGAACAGACTTAGCGAAAGGCTTCTTGAAGTTAAAGATGTAACTCTGTGAGATGAATTAACAGAACACAGAGCAGTTTCTCAGAAAGCTTCTTTCTAGTTTTGAACGGAAGATATTTCCTTTTTCACCATAGCCCTCTATGGGCTTCCAAATATCCCTTTGCCAATTCCACAAGAACAGCCTTAGCGAAAGGCTTCTTGAAGGGAAAGATGTAACTCTGTGAGATGAATTAACAGAAAATAGAACAGTTTCTCAGAAAGCTTCTTTCCAGTTTCGAACGGAAGATATTTCCTTTTTCTCCAGAGCCCTCTATGGGCTTCCAAATATCCCTTTGCCAATTCCACAAGAACAGCCTTAGCGAAAGGCTTCTTGAAGGGAAAGATGTAACTCTGTCAGATGAATTAACAGAACACAGAGCAGTTTCTCAGAAAGCTTCTTTCCAGTTTTGAACGGAAGATATTTCCTTTTTCACCATAGCCCTCTATGGGCTTCCAAATATCCCTTTGAGAATTCCACAAGAACAGCCTTAGCGAAAGGCTTCTTGAAGGGAAAGATGTAACTCTGTGAGATGAATTAACAGAACACAGAGCAGTTTCTCAGAAAGCTTCTTTCCAGTTTTGAACGGAAGATATTTCCTTTTTCACCATAGCCCACTATGGGCTTCCAAATATCGCTTTGCCAATTCCACAAGAACAGCCTTAGCGAAAGGCTTCTTGAAGTTAAAGATGTAACTCTGTGAGATGAATTAACAGAACACAGAGCAGTTTCTCAGAAAGCTTCTTTCCACTTTTGAACGGAAGATATTTCCTTTTTCACCATAGCCCTCCATGGGCTTCCAAATATCCCTTTCCCAATTCCACAAGAAGAGCCTTAGCGAAAGGCTTCTTGAAGGGAAAGATGTAATTCTGTGAGATGAATTAAAAGAACACAGAGCAGTTTCTCAGAAAGCTTCTTTCCAGTTTTGAACGGATGATATTTCCTTTTTCACCATAGCCCTCTATGGGCTTCCAAATATCCCTTTGCCAATTCCACAAGAACAGGCTTAACGAAAGGCTTCTTCAAGGGAAAGATGTAACTCTGTGAGATGAATTAACCGAACACAGAGCAGTTTCTCAGAAAGCTTCTTTCCAGTTTTGAACGGAAGATATTTCCTTTTTCACCATAGCCCTCTATGGGCTTCCAAATATCCCTTTGCCAATTCCACAAGAACAGCCTTAGCGAAAGGCTTCTTGAAGTTAAAGATGTAACTCTGTGAGATGAATTAACAGAAAATAGAACAGTTTCTCAGAAAGCTTCTTTCCAGTTTTGAACGGAAGATATTTCCTTTTTCACCATAGCCCTCTATGGGCTTCCAAATATCCCTTTGCCAATTCCACAAGAACAGACTTAGCGAAAGGCTTCTTGAAGGGAAAGATGTAACTCTGTGAGATGAATTAACAGAACACAGAGCAGTTTCTCAGAAAGCTTCTTTCCAGTTTTGAACGGAAGATGTTTCCTTTTTCACCATAGCCCTCTATGGGCTTCCAAATATCCCTTTGCCAATTCCACAAGAACAGCCTTAGCGAAAGGCTTCTTGAAGGGAAAGATGTAACTCTGTGAGATGAATTAACAGAATATAGAACAGTTTCAAAGAAAGCTTCTTTCCAGTTTTGAACGGAAGATATTTCCTTTTTCACCATAGCCCTCTATGGGCGTCCAAATATCCCTTTGCCAATTCCACAAGAACAGCCGTAGCGAAAGGCTTCTTGAAGGGAAAGATGGAACTCTGTGAGATGAATTAACAGAACACAAAGCAGTTTTTCAGAAAGCTTCTTTCCAGTTTTGAACGGAAGATATTTCCTTTTTCACCATAGCCCTCTATGGGCTTCCAAATATCCCTTTGCCAATTACACAAGAACAGCCTTAGCGAAAGGCTTCTTGAAGGGAAAGATGTAACTCTGTGAGATGAATTAACAGAACACAGAGCAGTTTCTCAGAAAGCTTCTTTCCAGTTTTGAACGGAAGATATTTCCTTTTTCACCATAGCCCTCTAACGGCTTCCAAATATCCCTTTGCCAATTCCACAAGAACAGCCTTAGCGAAAGGCTTCTTGAAGGGAAAGATGTAACTCTGTGAGATGAATTAACAGAACACAGAGCAGTTTCTCAGAAAGCTTCTTTCCAATTTTGAACGGAAGATATTTCCTTTTTCACCATAGCCCTCTATGGGCTTCCAAATATCCCTTTGCCAATTCCACAAGAACAGGCTTAGCGAAAGGCTTCTTGAAGTTAAAGATGTAACTCTGTGAGATGAATTAACAGAACACAGAGCAGTTTCTCAGAAAGCTTCTTTCTAGTTTTGAAAGGAAGATATTTCCTTTTTCACCATAGCCCTCTATGGGCTTCCAAATATCCCTTTGCCAATTCCACAAGAACAGCCTTAGCGAAAGGCTTCTTGAAGGGAAAGATGTAACTCTGTGAGATGAATTAACAGAAAATAGAACAGTTTCTCAGAAAGCTTCTTTCCAGTTTCGAACGGAAGATATTTCCTTTTTCTCCATAGCCCTCTATGGGCTTCCAAATATCCCTTTGCCAATTCCACAAGAACAGCCTTAGCGAAAGGCTTCTTGATGTTAAAGATGTAACTCTGTGAGATGAATTAACAGAACACAGAGCAGTTTCTCAGAAAGCTTCTTTCCAGTTTTGAACGGAAGATATTTCCTTTTTCACCATAGCCCTCTATGGGCTTCCAAATATCCCTTTGCCAATTCCCCAAGAAAAGCCTTAGCGAAAGGCTTCTTGAAGGGAAAGATGTAACTCTGTGAGATGAATTAACAGAACACAGAGCAGTTTCTCAGAAAGCTTCTTTCCAGTTTTGAACGGAAGATATTTCCTTTTTCACCATAGCCTTCTATGGGCTTCCAAATATCCCTTTGCCAATTCCAAAAAAAAAGCCTTAGCGAAAGGCTTCTTGAAGGAAGAGATGTAACTCTGCTAGATGAATTAACAGAACACAGAGCAGTTTCTCAGAAAGCTTCTTTCCACTTTTGAACGGAAGATATTTCCTTTTTCACCATAGCCATCCATGGGCTTCCAAATATCCCTTTGTCAATTCCACAAGAAGAGCCTTAGCGAAAGGCTTCTTGAAGGGAAAGATGTAATTCTGTGAGATGAATTAAAAGAACACAGAGCAGTTTCTCAGAAAGCTTCTTTCCAGTTTTGAACGGATGATATTTCCTTTTTCACCATAGCCCTCTATGGGCTTCCAAATATCCCTTTGCCAATTCCACAAGAACAGGCTTAACGAAAGGCTTCTTCAAGGGAAAGATGTAACTCTGTGAGATGAATTAACCGAACACAGAGCAGTTTCTCAGAAAGCTTCTTTCCAGTTTTGAACGGAAGATATTTCCTTTTTCACCATAGCCCTCTATGGGCTTCCAAATATCCCTTTGCCAATTCCACAAGAACAGCCTTAGCGAAAGGCTTCTTGAAGTTAGAGATGTAACTCTGTGAGATGAATTAACAGAAAATAGAACAGTTTCTCAGAAAGCTTCTTTCCAGTTTTGAACGGAAGATATTTCCTTTTTCACCATAGCCCTCTATGGGCTTCCAAATATCCCTTTGCCAATTCCACAAGAACAGCCTTAGCGAAAGGCTTCTTGAAGGGACAGATGTAACTCTGTGAGATGAATTAACAGAACACAGAGCAGTTTCTCAGAAAGCTTCTTTCCAGTTTTGAACGGAAGATATTTCCTTTTTCACCATAGCCCTCTATGGGCTTCCAAATATCCCTTCGCCAAATCCACAAGAACAGCCTTAGCGAAAGGCTTCTTGAAGGGAAAGATATAACTCTGTGAGATGAATTAACAGAATATAGAACAGTTTCTCAGAAAGCTTCTTTCCAGTTTTGAACGGAAGATATTTCCTTTTTCACCATAGCCCTCTATGGGCGTCCAAATATCCCTTTGCCAATTCCACAAGAACAGCCGTAGCGAAAGGCTTCTTGAAGGGAAAGATGTAACTCTGTGAGATGAATTAACAGAACACAAAGCAGTTTCTCAGAAAGCTTCTTTCCAGTTTTGAACGGAATATATTTCCTTTTTCACCATAGCCCTCTATGGGCTTCAAAATATCCCTTTGCCAATTCCACAAGAACAGCCTTAGCGAAAGGCTTCTTGAAGGGAAAGATGTAACTCTGTGAGATGAATTAACAGAACATAGAACAGTTTCTCAGAAAGCTTCTTTCTAGTTTTGAACGGAAGATATTTCCTTTTTCTCCATAGCCCTCTATGGGCTTCCAAATATCCCTTTGCCAATTCCACAAGAACAGCCTTAGCGAAAGGCTTCCTGAAGGGAAAGATGTAACTCTGTGAGATGAATTAACAGAACACAGAGCAGTTTCTCAGAAAGCTTCTTTCCAGTTTTGAACGGAAGATATTTCCTTTTTCACCATAGCCCTCTATGGGCTTCCAAATATCCCTTTGCCAATTCCACAAGAACAGCCTTAGCGAAAGGCTTCTTGAAGGGAAAGATGTAACTCTGTGAGATGAATTAACAGAACACAGAGCAGTTTCTCAGAAAGCTTCTTTCCAGTTTTGAACGGAAGATATTTCCTTTTTCACCATAGCCCTCTAAGGGCTTCCAAATATCCCTTTGCCAATTCCACAAGAACAGCCTTAGCGAAAGGCTTCTTGAAGTTAAAGATGTAACTCTGTGAGATGAATTAACAGAACACAGAGCAGTTTCTCAGAAAGCTTCTTTCCAGTTTTGAACGGAAGATATTTCCTTTTTCACCATAGCCCTCTATGGGCTTCCAAATATCCCTTTGCCAACTCCCCAAGAACAGCCTTAGCGAAAGAATTCTTGAAGGGAAAGATGTAACTCTGTGAGATGAATTAACAGAACACAGAGCAGTTTCTCAGAAAGCTTCTTTCCAGTTTTGAACGGAAGATATTTCCTTTTTCACCATAGCCTTCTATGGGCTTCCAAATATCCCTTTGCCAATTCCACAAAAAAAGCCTTAGCGAAAGGCTTCTTGAAGGAAGAGATGTAACTCTGCTAGATGAATTAACAGAACACAGAGCAGTTTCTCAGAAAGCTTCTTTCCACTTTTGAACGGAAGATATTTCCTTTTTCACCATAGCCCTCCATGGGCTTCCAAATATCCCTTTCCCAATTCCACAAGAAGAGCCTTAGCGAAAGGCTTCTTGAAGGGAAAGATGTAATTCTGTGAGATGAATTAAAAGAACACAGAGCAGTTTCTCAGAAAGCTTCTTTCCAGTTTTGAACGGATGATATTTCCTTTTTCACCATAGCCCTCTATGGGCTTCCAAATATCCCTTTGCCAATTCCACAAGAACAGGCTTAACGAAAGGCTTCTTCAAGGGAAAGATGTAACTCTGTGAGATGAATTAAAAGAACACAGAGCAGTTTCTCAGAAAGCTTCTTTCCAGTTTTGAACGGAAGATATTTCCTTTTTCACCATAGCCCTCTATGGGCTTCCAAATATCCCTTTGCCAATTCCACAAGAACAGCCTTAGCGAAAGGCTTCTTGAAGTTAAAGATGTAACTCTGTGAGATGAATTAACAGAAAATAGAACAGTTTCTCAGAAAGCTTCTTTCCAGTTTTGAACGGAAGATATTTCCTTTTTCACCATAGCCCTCTATGGGCTTCCAAATATCCCTTTGCCAATTCCACAAGAACAGCCTTAGCGAAAGGCTTCTTGAAGGGAAAGATGTAACTCTGTGAGATGAATTAACAGAACACAGAGCAGTTTCTCAGAAAGCTTCTTTCCAGTTTTGAACGGAAGATATTTCCTTTTTCACCATAGCCCTCTATGGGCTTCCAAATATCCCTTTGCCAATTCCACAAGAACAGCCTTAGCGAAAGGCTTCTTGAAGGGAAAGATGTAACTCTGTGAGATGAATTAACAGAATATAGAACAGTTTCTCAGAAAGCTTCTTTCCAGTTTTGAACGGAAGATATTTCCTTTTTCACCATAGCCCTCTATGGGCGTCCAAATATCCCTTTGCCAATTCCACAAGAACAGCCTTAACGAAAGGCTTCTTGAAGGGAAAGATGGAACTCTGTGAGATGAGTTAACAGAACACAAAGCAGTTTCTCAGAAAGCTTCTTTCCAGTTTTGAACGGAAGATATTTCCTTTTTCACCATAGCCCTCTATGGGCTTCCAAATATCCCTTTGCCAATTCCACAAGAACAGCCTTAGCGAAAGGCTTCTTGAAGGGAAAGATGTAACTCTGTGAGATGAATTAACAGAACACAGAGCAGTTTCTCAGAAAGCTTCTTTCCAGTTTTGAACGGAAGATATTTCCTTTTTCACCATAGCCCTCTAAGGGCTTCCAAATATCCCTTTGCCAATTCCACAAGAACAGCCTTAGCGAAAGGCTTCTTGAAGGGAAAGATGTAACTCTGTGAGATGAATTAACAGAACACAGAGCAGTTTCTCAGAAAGCTTCTTTCCAATTTTGAACGGAAGATATTTCCTTTTTCACCATAGCCCTCTATGGGCTTCCAAATATCCCTTTGCCAATTCCACAAGAACAGGCTTAGCGAAAGGCTTCTTGAAGTTAAAGATGTAACTCTGTGAGATGAATTAACAGAACACAGAGCAGTTTCTCAGAAATCTTCTTTCTAGTTTTGAAAGGAAGATATTTCCTTTTTCACCATAGCCCTCTATGGGCTTCCAAATATCCCTTTGCCAATTCCACAAGAACAGCCTTAGCGAAAGGCTTCTTGAAGGGAAAGATGTAACTCTGTGAGATGAATTAACAGAAAATAGAACAGTTTCTCAGAAAGCTTCTTTCCAGTTTCGAACGGAAGATATTTCCTTTTTCTCCATAGCCCTCTATGGGCTTCCAAATATCCCTTTGCCAATTCCACAAGAACAGCCTTAGCGAAAGGCTTCTTGATGTTAAAGATGTAACTCTGTGAGATGAATTAACAGAACACAGAGCAGTTTCTCAGAAAGCTTCTTTCCAGTTTTGAACGGAAGATATTTCCTTTTTCACCATAGCCCTCTATGGGCTTCCAAATATCCCTTTGCAAATTCCCCAAGAACAGCCTTAGCGAAAGGCTTCTTGAAGGCAAAGATGTAACTGTGTGAGATGAATTAACAGAACACAGAGCAGTTTCTCAGAAAGCTTCTTTCCAGTTTTGAACGGAAGGTATTTCCTTTTTCACCATAGCCCTCTATGGGCTTCCAAATATCCCTTTGCCAATTCCACAAGAACAGCCTTAGGGAAAGGCTTCTTGAAGGGAAAGATGTAACTCTGTGAGATGAATTAACAGAACACAGAGCAGTTTCTCAGAAAGCTTCTTTCCAGTTTTGAACGGAAGATATTTCCTTTTTCACCATAGCCCTCTATGGGCTTCCAAATATCCCTTTGCCAATTCCACAAGAACAGCCTTAGCGAAAGGCTTCTTGAAGGGAAAGATGTAACTCTGTGAGATGAATTAACAGAACACAGAGCAGTTTCTCAGAAAGCTTCTTTCCAGTTTTGAACGGAAGATATTTCCTTTTTCACCATAGCCCTCTATGGGCTTCCAAATATCCCTTTGCCAATTCCGCAAGAGCAGCCTTAGCGAAAGGCTTCTTGAAGGGAAAGATGTAACTCTGTGAGATGAATTAACAGAACACAGAACAGTTTCTCAGAAAGCTTCTTTCCAGTTTTGAACGGAAGATATTTCCTTTTTCACCATAGCCCTCTATGGGCTTCCAAATATCCCTTTGCCAATTCCACAAGAACAGCCTTAGCGAAAGGCTTCTTGAAGGGAATGATGTAACTCTGTAAGACGAATTAACAGAACACAGAGCAGTTTCTCAGAAAGCTTCTTTCCAGTTTTGAACGGAAGATATTTCCTTTTTCACCATAGCCCTCTATGGGCTTCCAAATATCCCTTTGCCAATTCCCCAAGAACAGCCTTAGCGAAAGGCTTCTTGAAGGGAAAGATATAACTCTGTGAGATGAATTAACAGAACACAGAGCAGTTTCTCAGAAAGCTTCTTTTCAGTTTTGAACGGAAGATATTTCCTTTTTCACCATAGCCCTCTATGGGCTTCCAAATATCCCTTTGCCAATTCCCCAAGAACAGCCTTAGCGAAAGGCTTCTTGAAGGGAAAGATGTAACTCTGTGAGATGAATTAACAGAACACAGAGCAGTTTCTCAGAAAGCTTCTTTCCAGTATTGAACCAAAGATATTTCCTTTTTCACCATAGAAATCTATGGGCTTCCAAATATCCCTTTGCCAATTCCCCAAGAACAGCCTTAGCGAAAGGCTTCTTGAAGGGAAAGATGTAACTCTGTGAGATGAATTAACAGAACACAGAGCAGTTTCTCAGAAAGTTTCTTTCCAGTTTTGAACGGAAGATATTTCCTTTTTCACCATAGCCTTCTATGGGCTTCCAAATATCCCTTTTCCAATTCCACAAGAACAGCCTTAGCGAAAGGCTTCTTGAAGGGAAAGATGTAACTCTGTGAGATGAATTAACAGAACACAGAGCAGTTTCTCAGAAAGCTTCTTTCCAGTTTTGAACGGAAGATATTTCCTTTTTCACCATAGCCCTCTATGGGCTTCCAAATATCCCTTTGCCAATTCCCCAAGAACAGCCTTAGCGAAAGTCTTCTTGAAGGGAAAGATATAACTCTGTGAGATGAATTAACGGAACACAGAGCAGTTTCTCAGAAAGCTTCTTTCCAGTTTTGAACGGAAGATATTTCCTTTTTCACCATAGCCCTCTATGGGCTTCCAAATATCCCTTTGAGAATTCCCCAAGAACAGCCTTAGCGAAAGGCTTCTTGAAGGGAAAGATGTAACTCTGTGAGATGAATTAACAGAACACAGAGCAGTTTCTCAGAAAGCTTCTTTCCAGTTTTGAACGGAAGATATTTCCTTTTTCACCATAGCCCTCTATGGGCGTCCAAATATCCCTTTGCCAATTCCACAAGAACAGCCGTAGCGAAAGGCTTCTTGAAGGGAAAGATGGAACTCTGTGAGATGAATTAACAGAACACAAAGCAGTTTCTCAGAAAGCTTCTTTCCAGTTTTGAACGGAAGATATTTCCTTTTTCACCATAGCCCTCTATGGGCTTCCAAATATCCCTTTGCCAATTCCACAAGAACAGCCTTAGCGAAAGGCTTCTTGAAGGGAAAGATGTAACTCTGTGAGATGAATTAACAGAACACAGAGCAGTTTCTCAGAAAGCTTCTTTCCAGTTTTGAACGGAAGATATTTCCTTTTTCACCATAGCCCTCTAAGGGCTTCCAAATATCCCTTTGCCAATTCCACAAGAACAGCCTTAGCGAAAGGCTTCTTGAAGGGAAAGATGTAACTCTGTGAGATGAATTAACAGAACACAGAGCAGTTTCTCAGAAAGCTTCTTTCCAATTTTGAACGGAAGATATTTCCTATTTCACCATAGCCCTCTATGGGCTTCCAAATATCCCTTTGCCAATTCCACAAGAACAGGCTTAGCGAAAGGCTTCTTGAAGTTAAAGATGTAACTCTGTGAGATGAATTAACAGAACACAGAGCAGTTTCTCAGAAAGCTTCTTTCTAGTTTTGAAAGGAAGATATTTCCTTTTTCACCATAGCCCTCTATGGGCTTCCAAATATCCCTTTGCCAATTCCACAAGAACAGCCTTAGCGAAAGGCTTCTTGAAGGGAAAGATGTAACTCTGTGAGATGAATTAACAGAAAATAGAACAGTTTCTCAGAAAGCTTCTTTCCAGTTTCGAACGGAAGATATTTCCTTTTTCTCCATAGCCCTCTATGGGCTTCCAAATATCCCTTTGCCAATTCCACAAGAACAGCCTTAGCGAAAGGCTTCTTGATGTTAAAGATGTAACTCTGTGAGATGAATTAACAGAACACAGAGCAGTTTCTCAGAAAGCTTCTTTCCAGTTTTGAACGGAAGATATTTCCTTTTTCACCATAGCCCTCTATGGGCTTCCAAATATCCCTTTGCAAATTCCCCAAGAACAGCCTTAGCGAAAGGCTTCTTGAAGGCAAAGATGTAACTGTGTGAGATGAATTAACAGAACACAGAGCAGTTTCTCAGAAAGCTTCTTTCCAGTTTTGAACGGAAGGTATTTCCTTTTTCACCATAGCCCTCTATGGGCTTCCAAATATCCCTTTGCCAATTCCACAAGAACAGCCTTAGGGAAAGGCTTCTTGAAGGGAAAGATGTAACTCTGTGAGATGAATTAACAGAACACAGAGCAGTTTCTCAGAAAGCTTCTTTCCAGTTTTGAACGGAAGATATTTCCTTTTTCACCATAGCCCTCTATGGGCTTCCAAATATCCCTTTGCCAATTCCACAAGAACAGCCTTAGCGAAAGGCTTCTTGAAGGGAAAGATGTAACTCTGTGAGATGAATTAACAGAACACAGAGCAGTTTCTCAGAAAGCTTCTTTCCAGTTTTGAACGGAAGATATTTCCTTTTTCACCATAGCCCTCTATGGGCTTCCAAATATCCCTTTGCCAATTCCGCAAGAACAGCCTTAGCGAAAGGCTTCTTGAAGGGAAAGATGTAACTCTGTGAGATGAATTAACAGAACACAGAACAGTTTCTCAGAAAGCTTCTTTCCAGTTTTGAACGGAAGATATTTCCTTTTTCACCATAGCCCTCTATGGGCTTCCAAATATCCCTTTGCCAATTCCACAAGAACAGCCTTAGCGAAAGGCTTCTTGAAGGGAATGATGTAACTCTGTAAGACGAATTAACAGAACACAGAGCAGTTTCTCAGAAAGCTTCTTTCCAGTTTTGAACGGAAGATATTTCCTTTTTCACCATAGCCCTCTATGGGCTTCCAAATATCCCTTTGCCAATTCCCCAAGAACAGCCTTAGCGAAAGGCTTCTTGAAGGGAAAGATATAACTCTGTGAGATGAATTAACAGAACACAGAGCAGTTTCTCAGAAAGCTTCTTTTCAGTTTTGAACGGAAGATATTTCCTTTTTCACCATAGCCCTCTATGGGCTTCCAAATATCCCTTTGCCAATTCCCCAAGAACAGCCTTAGCGAAAGGCTTCTTGAAGGGAAAGATGTAACTCTGTGAGATGAATTAACAGAACACAGAGCAGTTTCTCAGAAAGCTTCTTTCCAGTATTGAACCAAAGATATTTCCTTTTTCACCATAGAAATCTATGGGCTTCCAAATATCCCTTTGCCAATTCCCCAAGAACAGCCTTAGCGAAAGGCTTCTTGAAGGGAAAGATGTAACTCTGTGAGATGAATTAACAGAACACAGAGCAGTTTCTCAGAAAGTTTCTTTCCAGTTTTGAACGGAAGATATTTCCTTTTTCACCATAGCCTTCTATGGGCTTCCAAATATCCCTTTTCCAATTCCACAAGAACAGCCTTAGCGAAAGGCTTCTTGAAGGGAAAGATGTAACTCTGTGAGATGAATTAACAGAACACAGAGCAGTTTCTCAGAAAGCTTCTTTCCAGTTTTGAACGGAAGATATTTCCTTTTTCACCATAGCCCTCTATGGGCTTCCAAATATCCCTTTGCCAATTCCCCAAGAACAGCCTTAGCGAAAGTCTTCTTGAAGGGAAAGATATAACTCTGTGAGATGAATTAACGGAACACAGAGCAGTTTCTCAGAAAGCTTCTTTCCAGTTTTGAACGGAAGATATTTCCTTTTTCACCATAGCCCTCTATGGGCTTCCAAATATCCCTTTGCCAATTCCCCAAGAACAGCCTTAGCGAAAGGCTTCTTGAAGGGAAAGATGTAACTCTGTGAGATGAATTAACAGAACACAGAGCAGTTTCTCAGAAAGCTTCTTTCCAGTTTTGAACCAAAGATATTTCCTTTTTCACCATAGCCATCTATGGGCTTCCAAATATCCCTTTGCCAATTCCACAAGAACAGCCTTAGCGAAAGGCTTCTTGAAGGGAAAGATGTAACTCTGTGAGATGAATTAACAGAACACAGAGCAGTTTCTCAGAAAGCTTCTTTCCAGTTTTGAACGGAAGATATTTCCTTTTTCACTATAGCTTTCTATGGGCTTCCAAATATCCCTTTGCCAATTCCACAAGAACAGCCTTAGCGAAAGGCTTCTTGAAGGGAAACATGTAACTCTGTGAGATGAATTAACAGAACACAGAGCAGTTTCTCAGAAAGCTTCTTTCCAGTTTTGAACGGAAGATATTTCCTTTTTCACCATAGCCCTCTAGGGGCTTCCAAATATCCCTTTGCCAATTCCACAAGAAGAGCCTTAGCGAAAGGCTTCTTCAAGTTAAAGATGTAACTCTGTGAGATGAATTAACAGAAAATAGAACAGTTTCTCAGAAAGCTTCTTTCCAGTTTCGAACGGAAGATATTTCCTTTTTCTCCATAGCCCTCTATGGGCTTCCAAATATCCCTTTGCCAATTCCACAAGAACAGCCTTAGCGAAAGGCTTCTTGATGTTAAAGATGAAACTCTGTGAGATGAATTAACAGAACACAGAGCAGTTTCTCAGAAAGCTTCTTTCCAGTTTTGAACGGAAGATATTTCCTTTTTCACCATAGCCCTCTATGGGCTTCCAAATATCCCTTTGCAAATTCCCCAAGAACAGCCTTAGCGAAAGGCTTCTTGAAGGGAAAGATATAACTCTGTGAGATGAATTAACAGAACACAGAGCAGTTTCTCAGAAAGCTTCTTTCTAGTTTTGAACGGAAGATATTTCCTTTTTCACCATAGCCCTCTATGGGCTTCCAAATATCCCTTTGCCAATTCCACAAGAACAGCCTTAGCGAAAGGCTTCTTGAAGGGAAAGATGTAACTCCGTGAGATGAATTAACAGAACACAGAGCAGTTTCTCAGAAAGCTTCTTTCCAGTTTTGAACCAAAGATATTTCCTTTTTCACCATAGCCATCTATGGGCTTCCAAATATCCCTTTGCCAATTCCACAAGAACAGCCTTAGCGAAAGGCTTCTTGAAGGGAAAGATGTAACTCTGTGAGATGAATTAACAGAACACAGAGCAGTTTCTCAGAAAGCTTCTTTCCAGTTTTGAACGAAAGATATTTCCTTTTTCACCATAGCTTTCTATGGGCTTCCAAATATCCCTTTGCCAATTCCACAAGAACAGCCTTAGCGAAAGGCTTCTTGAAGGGAAAGATGTAACTCTGTGAGATGAATTAACAGAACACAGAGCAGTTTCTCAGAAAGCTTCTTTCCAGTTTTGAACGGAAGATATTTCCTTTTTCACCATAGCCCTCTATGGGCTTCCAAATATCCCTTTGCCAATTCCACAAGAACAGCCTTAGCGAAAGGCTTCTTGAAGGGAAAGATGTAACTCTGTGAGATGAATTAACAGAACACAGAGCAGTTTCTCAGAAAGCTTCTTTCCACTTTTGAACGGAAGATATTTCCTTTTTCACCATAGCCCTCCATGGGCTTCCAAATATCCCTTTGCCAATTCCACAAGAACAGCCTTAGCGAAAGGCTTCTTGAAGGGAAACATGTAACTCTGTGAGATGAATTAACAGAACACAGAGCAGTTTCTCAGAAAGCTTCTTTCCAGTTTTGAACGGAAGATATTTCCTTTTTCACCATAGCCCTCTATGGGCTTCCAAATATCCCTTTGCCAATTCCACAAGAACAGCCTTAGCGAAAGGCTTCTTGAAGGGAAAGATGTAACTCTGTGAGATGAATTAACAGAATATAGAACAGTTTCTCAGAAAGCTTCTTTCCAGTTTTGAACGGAAGATATTTCCTTTTTCACCATAGCCCTCTATGGGCGTCCAAATATCCCTTTGCCAATTCCACAAGAACAGCCGTAGCGAAAGGCTTCTTGAAGGGAAAGATGTAACTCTGTGAGATGAATTAACAGAACACAAAGCAGTTTCTCAGAAAGCTTCTTTCCAGTTTTGAACGGAATATATTTCCTTTTTCACCATAGCCCTCTATGGGCTTCAAAATATCCCTTTGCCAATTCCACAAGAACAGCCTTAGCGAAAGGCTTCTTGAAGGGAAAGATGTAACTCTGTGAGATGAATTAACAGAACATAGAACAGTTTCTCAGAAAGCTTCTTTCTAGTTTTGAACGGAAGATATTTCCTTTTTCTCCATAGCCCTCTATGGGCTTCCAAATATCCCTTTGCCAATTCCACAAGAACAGCCTTAGCGAAAGGCTTCTTGAAGGGAAAGATGTAACTCTGTGAGATGAATTAACAGAACACAGAGCAGTTTCTCAGAAAGCTTCTTTCCAATTTTGAACGGAAGATATTTCCTTTTTCACCATAGCCCTCTATGGGCTTCCAAATATCCCTTTGCCAATTCCACAAGAACAGGCTTAGCGAAAGGCTTCTTGAAGTTAAAGATGTAACTCTGTGAGATGAATTAACAGAACACAGAGCAGTTTCTCAGAAAGCTTCTTTCTAGTTTTGAAAGGAAGATATTTCCTTTTTCACCATAGCCCTCTATGGGCTTCCAAATATCCCTTTGCCAATTCCACAAGAACAGCCTTAGCGAAAGGCTTCTTGAAGGGAAAGATGTAACTCTGTGAGATGAATTAACAGAAAATAGAACAGTTTCTCAGAAAGCTTCTTTCCAGTTTCGAACGGAAGATATTTCCTTTTTCTCCATAGCCCTCTATGGGCTTCCAAATATCCCTTTGCCAATTCCACAAGAACAGCCTTAGCGAAAGGCTTCTTGATGTTAAAGATGTAACTCTGTGAGATGAATTAACAGAACACAGAGCAGTTTCTCAGAAAGCTTCTTTCCAGTTTTGAACGGAAGATATTTCCTTTTTCACCATAGCCCTCTATGGGCTTCCAAATATCCCTTTGCAAATTCCCCAAGAACAGCCTTAGCGAAAGGCTTCTTGAAGGCAAAGATGTAACTGTGTGAGATGAATTAACAGAACACAGAGCAGTTTCTCAGAAAGCTTCTTTCCAGTTTTGAACGGAAGGTATTTCCTTTTTCACCATAGCCCTCTATGGGCTTCCAAATATCCCTTTGCCAATTCCACAAGAACAGCCTTAGGGAAAGGCTTCTTGAAGGGAAAGATGTAACTCTGTGAGATGAATTAACAGAACACAGAGCAGTTTCTCAGAAAGCTTCTTTCCAGTTTTGAACGGAAGATATTTCCTTTTTCACCATAGCCCTCTATGGGCTTCCAAATATCCCTTTGCCAATTCCACTAGAACAGCCTTAGCGAAAGGCTTCTTGAAGGGAAAGATGTAACTCTGTGAGATGAATTAACAGAACACAGAGCAGTTTCTCAGAAAGCTTCTTTCCAGTTTTGAACGGAAGATATTTCCTTTTTCACCATAGCCCTCTATGGGCTTCCAAATATCCCTTTGCCAATTCCGCAAGAACAGCCTTAGCGAAAGGCTTCTTGAAGGGAAAGATGTAACTCTGTGAGATGAATTAACAGAACACAGAACAGTTTCTCAGAAAGCTTCTTTCCAGTTTTGAACGGAAGATATTTCCTTTTTCACCATAGCCCTCTATGGGCTTCCAAATATCCCTTTGCCAATTCCACAAGAACAGCCTTAGCGAAAGGCTTCTTGAAGGGAATGATGTAACTCTGTAAGACGAATTAACAGAACACAGAGCAGTTTCTCAGAAAGCTTCTTTCCAGTTTTGAACGGAAGATATTTCCTTTTTCACCATAGCCCTCTATGGGCTTCCAAATATCCCTTTGCCAATTCCCCAAGAACAGCCTTAGCGAAAGGCTTCTTGAAGGGAAAGATATAACTCTGTGAGATGAATTAACAGAACACAGAGCAGTTTCTCAGAAAGCTTCTTTTCAGTTTTGAACGGAAGATATTTCCTTTTTCACCATAGCCCTCTATGGGCTTCCAAATATCCCTTTGCCAATTCCCCAAGAACAGCCTTAGCGAAAGGCTTCTTGAAGGGAAAGATGTAACTCTGTGAGATGAATTAACAGAACACAGAGCAGTTTCTCAGAAAGCTTCTTTCCAGTATTGAACCAAAGATATTTCCTTTTTCACCATAGAAATCTATGGGCTTCCAAATATCCCTTTGCCAATTCCCCAAGAACAGCCTTAGCGAAAGGCTTCTTGAAGGGAAAGATGTAACTCTGTGAGATGAATTAACAGAACACAGAGCAGTTTCTCAGAAAGTTTCTTTCCAGTTTTGAACGGAAGATATTTCCTTTTTCACCATAGCCTTCTATGGGCTTCCAAATATCCCTTTTCCAATTCCACAAGAACAGCCTTAGCGAAAGGCTTCTTGAAGGGAAAGATGTAACTCTGTGAGATGAATTAACAGAACACAGAGCAGTTTCTCAGAAAGCTTCTTTCCAGTTTTGAACGGAAGATATTTCCTTTTTCACCATAGCCCTCTATGGGCTTCCAAATATCCCTTTGCCAATTCCCCAAGAACAGCCTTAGCGAAAGTCTTCTTGAAGGGAAAGATATAACTCTGTGAGATGAATTAACGGAACACAGAGCAGTTTCTCAGAAAGCTTCTTTCCAGTTTTGAACGGAAGATATTTCCTTTTTCACCATAGCCCTCTATGGGCTTCCAAATATCCCTTTGCCAATTCCCCAAGAACAGCCTTAGCGAAAGGCTTCTTGAAGGGAAAGATGTAACTCTGTGAGATGAATTAACAGAACACAGTGCAGTTTCTCAGAAAGCTTCTTTCCAGTTTTGAACCAAAGATATTTCCTTTTTCACCATAGCCATCTATGGGCTTCCAAATATCCCTTTGCCAATTCCACAAGAACAGCCTTAGCGAAAGGCTTCTTGAAGGGAAAGATGTAACTCTGTGAGATGAATTAACAGAACACAGAGCAGTTTCTCAGAAAGCTTCTTTCCAGTTTTGAACGGAAGATATTTCCTTTTTCACCATAGCCCTCTATGGGCGTCCAAATATCCCTTTGCCAATTCCACAAGAACAGCCGTAGCGAAAGGCTTCTTGAAGGGAAAGATGGAACTCTGTGAGATGAATTAACAGAACACAAAGCAGTTTCTCAGAAAGCTTCTTTCCAGTTTTGAACGGAAGATATTTCCTTTTTCACCATAGCCCTCTATGGGCTTCCAAATATCCCTTTGCCAATTCCACAAGAACAGCCTTAGCGAAAGGCTTCTTGAAGGGAAAGATGTAACTCTGTGAGATGAATTAACAGAACACAGAGCAGTTTCTCAGAAAGCTTCTTTCCAGTTTTGAACGGAAGATATTTCCTTTTTCACCATAGCCCTCTAAGGGCTTCCAAATATCCCTTTGCCAATTCCACAAGAACAGCCTTAGCGAAAGGCTTCTTGAAGGGAAAGATGTAACTCTGTGAGATGAATTAACAGAACACAGAGCAGTTTCTCAGAAAGCTTCTTTCCAATTTTGAACGGAAGATATTTCCTGTTTCACCATAGCCCTCTATGGGCTTCCAAATATCCCTTTGCCAATTCCACAAGAACAGGCTTAGCGAAAGGCTTCTTGAAGTTAAAGATGTAACTCTGTGAGATGAATTAACAGAACACAGAGCAGTTTCTCAGAAAGCTTCTTTCTAGTTTTGAAAGGAAGATATTTCCTTTTTCACCATAGCCCTCCATGGGCTTCCAAATATCCCTTTGCCAATTCCACAAGAACAGCCTTAGCGAAAGGCTTCTTGAAGGGAAAGATGTAACTCTGTGAGATGAATTAACAGAAAATAGAACAGTTTCTCAGAAAGCTTCTTTCCAGTTTCGAACGGAAGATATTTCCTTTTTCTCCATAGCCCTCTATGGGCTTCCAAATATCCCTTTGCCAATTCCACAAGAACAGCCTTAGCGAAAGGCTTCTTGATGTTAAAGATGTAACTCTGTGAGATGAATTAACAGAACACAGAGCAGTTTCTCAGAAAGCTTCTTTCCAGTTTTGAACGGAAGATATTTCCTTTTTCACCATAGCCCTCTATGGGCTTCCAAATATCCCTTTGCAAATTCCCCAAGAACAGCCTTAGCGAAAGGCTTCTTGAAGGCAAAGATGTAACTGTGTGAGATGAATTAACAGAACACAGAGCAGTTTCTCAGAAAGCTTCTTTCCAGTTTTGAACGGAAGGTATTTCCTTTTTCACCATAGCCCTCTATGGGCTTCCAAATATCCCTTTGCCAATTCCACAAGAACAGCCTTAGGGAAAGGCTTCTTGAAGGGAAAGATGTAACTCTGTGAGATGAATTAACAGAACACAGAGCAGTTTCTCAGAAAGCTTCTTTCCAGTTTTGAACGGAAGTTATTTCCTTTTTCACCATAGCCCTCTATGGGCTTCCAAATATCCCTTTGCCAATTCCACAAGAACAGCCTTAGCGAAAGGCTTCTTGAAGGGAAAGATGTAACTCTGTGAGATGAATTAACAGAACACAGAGCAGTTTCTCAGAAAGCTTCTTTCCAGTTTTGAACGGAAGATATTTCCTTTTTCACCATAGCCCTCTATGGGCTTCCAAATATCCCTTTGCCAATTCCGCAAGAACAGCCTTAGCGAAAGGCTTCTTGAAGGGAAAGATGTAACTCTGTGAGATGAATTAACAGAACACAGAACAGTTTCTCAGAAAGCTTCTTTCCAGTTTTGAACGGAAGATATTTCCTTTTTCACCATAGCCCTCTATGGGCTTCCAAATATCCCTTTGCCAATTCCACAAGAACAGCCTTAGCGAAAGGCTTCTTGAAGGGAATGATGTAACTCTGTAAGACGAATTAACAGAACACAGAGCAGTTTCTCAGAAAGCTTCTTTCCAGTTTTGAACGGAAGATATTTCCTTTTTCACCATAGCCCTCTATGGGCTTCCAAATATCCCTTTGCCAATTCCCCAAGAACAGCCTTAGCGAAAGGCTTCTTGAAGGGAAAGATATAACTCTGTGAGATGAATTAACAGAACACAGAGCAGTTTCTCAGAAAGCTTCTTTCCAGTTTTGAACGGAAGATATTTCCTTTTTCACCATAGCCCTCTATGGGCTTCCAAATATCCCTTTGCCAATTCCCCAAGAACAGCCTTAGCGAAAGGCTTCTTGAAGGGAAAGATGTAACTCTGTGAGATGAATTAACAGAACACAGAGCAGTTTCTCAGAAAGCTTCTTTCCAGTATTGAACCAAAGATATTTCCTTTTTCACCATAGAAATCTATGGGCTTCCAAATATCCCTTTGCCAATTCCCCAAGAACAGCCTTAGCGAAAGGCTTCTTGAAGGGAAAGATGTAACTCTGTGAGATGAATTAACAGAACACAGAGCAGTTTCTCAGAAAGTTTCTTTCCAGTTTTGAACGGAAGATATTTCCTTTTTCACCATAGCCTTCTATGGGCTTCCAAATATCCCTTTTCCAATTCCACAAGAACAGCCTTAGCGAAAGGCTTCTTGAAGGGAAAGATGTAACTCTGTGAGATGAATTAACAGAACACAGAGCAGTTTCTCAGAAAGCTTCTTTCCAGTTTTGAACGGAAGATATTTCCTTTTTCACCATAGCCCTCTATGGGCTTCCAAATATCCCTTTGCCAATTCCCCAAGAACAGCCTTAGCGAAAGTCTTCTTGAAGGGAAAGATATAACTCTGTGAGATGAATTAACGGAACACAGAGCAGTTTCTCAGAAAGCTTCTTTCCAGTTTTGAACGGAAGATATTTCCTTTTTCACCATAGCCCTCTATGGGCTTCCAAATATCCCTTTGCCAATTCCCCAAGAACAGCCTTAGCGAAAGGCTTCTTGAAGGGAAAGATGTAACTCTGTGAGATGAATTAACAGAACACAGAGCAGTTTCTCAGAAAGCTTCTTTCCAGTTTTGAACCAAAGATATTTCCTTTTTCACCATAGCCATCTATGGGCTTCCAAATATCCCTTTGCCAATTCCACAAGAACAGCCTTAGCGAAAGGCTTCTTGAAGGGAAAGATGTAACTCTGTGAGATGAATTAACAGAACACAGAGCAGTTTCTCAGAAAGCTTCTTTCCAGTTTTGAACGGAAGATATTTCCTTTTTCACTATAGCTTTCTATGGGCTTCCAAATATCCCTTTGCCAATTCCACAAGAACAGCCTTAGCGAAAGGCTTCTTGAAGGGAAACATGTAACTCTGTGAGATGAATTAACAGAACACAGAGCAGTTTCTCAGAAAGCTTCTTTCCAGTTTTGAACGGAAGATATTTCCTTTTTCACCATAGCCCTCTATGGGCTTCCAAATATCCCTTTGCCAATTCCACAAGAAGAGCCTTAGCGAAAGGCTTCTTCAAGTTAAAGATGTAACTCTGTGAGATGAATTAACAGAAAATAGAACAGTTTCTCAGAAAGCTTCTTTCCAGTTTCGAACGGAAGATATTTCCTTTTTCTCCATAGCCCTCTATGGGCTTCCAAATATCCCTTTGCCAATTCCACAAGAACAGCCTTAGCGAAAGGCTTCTTGATGTTAAAGATGAAACTCTGTGAGATGAATTAACAGAACACAGAGCAGTTTCTCAGAAAGCTTCTTTCCAGTTTTGAACGGAAGATATTTCCTTTTTCACCATAGCCCTCTATGGGCTTCCAAATATCCCTTTGCAAATTCCCCAAGAACAGCCTTAGCGAAAGGCTTCTTGAAGGCAAAGATGTAACTCTGTGAGATGAATTAACAGAACACAGAGCAGTTTCTCAGAAAGCTTCTTTCCAGTTGTGAACGGAAGTTATTTCCTTTTTCACCATAGCCCTCTATGGGCTTCCAAATATCCCTTTGCCAATTCCACAAGAACAGCCTTAGCGAAAGGCTTCTTGAAGGGAAAGATGTAACTCTGTGAGATGAATTAACAGAACACAGAACAGTTTCTCAGAAAGCTTCTTTCCAGTTTTGAACGGAAGATATTTCCTTTTTCACCATAGCCCTCTATGGGCTTCCAAATATCCCTTTGCCAATTCCACAAGAACAGCCTTAGCGAAAGGCTTCTTGAAGGGAAAGATGTAACTCTGTAAGACGAATTAACAGAACACAGAGCAGTTTCTCAGAAAGCTTCTTTCCAGTTTTGAACGGAAGATATTTCCTTTTTCACCATAGCCCTCTATGGGCTTCCAAATATCCCTTTGCCAATTCCACAAGAACAGCCTTAGCGAAAGGCTTCTTGAAGGGAAAGATATAACTCTGTGAGATGAATTAACAGAACACAGAGCAGTTTCTCAGAAAGCTTCTTTCCAGTTTTGAACGGAAGATATTTCCTTTTTCACCATAGCCCTCTATGGGCTTCCAAATATCCCTTTGCCAATTCCACAAGAACAGCCTTAGCGAAAGGCTTCTTGAAGGGAAAGATGTAACTCCGTGAGATGAATTAACAGAACACAGAGCAGTTTCTCAGAAAGCTTCTTTCCAGTTTTGAACCAAAGATATTTCCTTTTTCACCATAGCCATCTATGGGCTTCCAAATATCCCTTTGCCAATTCCACAAGAACAGCCTTAGCGAAAGGCTTCTTGAAGGGAAAGATGTAACTCTGTGAGATGAATTAACAGAACACAGAGCAGTTTCTCAGAAAGCTTCTTTCCAGTTTTGAACGAAAGATATTTCCTTTTTCACCATAGCTTTCTATGGGCTTCCAAATATCCCTTTGCCAATTCCACAAGAACAGCCTTAGCGAAAGGCTTCTTGAAGGGAAAGATGTAACTCTGTGAGATGAATTAACAGAACACAGAGCAGTTTCTCAGAAAGCTTCTTTCCAGTTTTGAACGGAAGATATTTCCTTTTTCACCATAGCCCTCTATGGGCTTCCACATATCCCTTTGCCAATTCCACAAGAACAGCCTTAGCGAAAGGCTTCTTGAAGGGAAAGATGTAACTCTGTGAGATGAATTAACAGAACACAGAGCAGTTTCTCAGAAAGCTTCTTTCCACTTTTGAACGGAAGATATTTCCTTTTTCACCATAGCCCTCCATGGGCTTCCAAATATCCCTTTGCCAATTCCACAAGAACAGCCTTAGCGAAAGGCTTCTTGAAGGGAAACATGTAACTCTGTGAGATGAATTAACAGAACACAGAGCAGTTTCTCAGAAAGCTTCTTTCCAGTTTTGAACGGAAGATATTTCCTTTTTCACCATAGCCCTCTATGGGCTTCCAAATATCCCTTTGCCAATTCCACAAGAACAGCCTTAGCGAAAGGCTTCTTGAAGGGAAAGATGTAACTCTGTGAGATGAATTAACAGAATATAGAACAGTTTCTCAGAAAGCTTCTTTCCAGTTTTGAACGGAAGATATTTCCTTTTTCACCATAGCCCTCTATGGGCGTCCAAATATCCCTTTGCCAATTCCACAAGAACAGCCGTAGCGAAAGGCTTCTTGAAGGGAAAGATGTAACTCTGTGAGATGAATTAACAGAACACAAAGCAGTTTCTCAGAAAGCTTCTTTCCAGTTTTGAACGGAATATATTTCCTTTTTCACCATAGCCCTCTATGGGCTTCAAAATATCCCTTTGCCAATTCCACAAGAACAGCCTTAGCAAAAGGCTTCTTGAAGGGAAAGATGTAACTCTGTGAGATGAATTAACAGAACATAGAACAGTTTCTCAGAAAGCTTCTTTCTAGTTTTGAACGGAAGATATTTCCTTTTTCTCCATAGCCCTCTATGGGCTTCCAAATATCCCTTTGCCAATTCCACAAGAACAGCCTTAGCGAAAGGCTTCCTGAAGGGAAAGATGTAACTCTGTGAGATGAATTAACAGAACACAGGGCAGTTTCTCAGAAAGCTTCTTTCCAGTTTTGAACGGAAGATATTTCCTTTTTCACCATAGCCCTCTATGGGCTTCCAAATATCCCTTTGCCAATTCCACAAGAACAGCCTTAGCGAAAGGCTTCTTGAAGGGAAAGATGTAACTCTGTGAGATGAATTAACAGAACACAGAGCAGTTTCTCAGAAAGCTTCTTTCCAGTTTTGAACGGAAGATATTTCCTTTTTCACCATAGCCCTCTAAGGGCTTCCAAATATCCCTTTGCCAATTCCACAAGAACAGCCTTAGCGAAAGGCTTCTTGAAGGGAAAGATGTAACTCTGTGAGATGAATTAACAGAACACAGAGCAGTTTCTCAGAAAGCTTCTTTCCAATTTTGAACGGAAGATATTTCCTTTTTCACCATAGCCCTCTATGGGCTTCCAAATATCCCTTTGCCAATTCCACAAGAACAGACTTAGCGAAAGGCTTCTTGAAGTTAAAGATGTAACTCTGTGAGATGAATTAACAGAACACAGAGCAGTTTCTCAGAAAGCTTCTTTCTAGTTTTGAACGGAAGATATTTCCTTTTTCACCATAGCCCTCTATGGGCTTCCAAATATCCCTTTGCCAATTCCACAAGAACAGCCTTAGCGAAAGGCTTCTTGAAGGGAAAGATGTAACTCTGTGAGATGAATTAACAGAAAATAGAACAGTTTCTCAGAAAGCTTCTTTCCAGTTTCGAACGGAAGATATTTCCTTTTTCTCCAGAGCCCTCTATGGGCTTCCAAATATCCCTTTGCCAATTCCACAAGAACAGCCTTAGCGAAAGGCTTCTTGAAGGGAAAGATGTAACTCTGTGAGATGAATTAACAGAACACAGAGCAGTTTCTCAGAAAGCTTCTTTCCAGTTTTGAACGGAAGATATTTCCTTTTTCACCATAGCCCACTATGGGCTTCCAAATATCGCTTTGCCAATTCCACAAGAACAGCCTTAGCGAAAGGCTTCTTGAAGTTAAAGATGTAACTCTGTGAGATGAATTAACAGAACACAGAGCAGTTTCTCAGAAAGCTTCTTTCCACTTTTGAACGGAAGATATTTCCTTTTTCACCATAGCCCTCCATGGGCTTCCAAATATCCCTTTCCCAATTCCACAAGAAGAGCCTTAGCGAAAGGCTTCTTGAAGGGAAAGATGTAATTCTGTGAGATGAATTAAAAGAACACAGAGCAGTTTCTCAGAAAGCTTCTTTCCAGTTTTGAACGGATGATATTTCCTTTTTCACCATAGCCCTCTATGGGCTTCCAAATATCCCTTTGCCAATTCCACAAGAACAGGCTTAACGAAAGGCTTCTTCAAGGGAAAGATGTAACTCTGTGAGATGAATTAACCGAACACAGAGCAGTTTCTCAGAAAGCTTCTTTCCAGTTTTGAACGGAAGATGTTTCCTTTTTCACCATAGCCCTCTATGGGCTTCCAAATATCCCTTTGCCAATTCCACAAGAACAGCCTTAGCGAAAGGCTTCTTGAAGGGAAAGATGTAACTCTGTGAGATGAATTAACAGAATATAGAACAGTTTCAAAGAAAGCTTCTTTCCAGTTTTGAACGGAAGATATTTCCTTTTTCACCATAGCCCTCTATGGGCGTCCAAATATCCCTTTGCCAATTCCACAAGAACAGCCGTAGCGAAAGGCTTCTTGAAGGGAAAGATGGAACTCTGTGAGATGAATTAACAGAACACAAAGCAGTTTCTCAGAAAGCTTCTTTCCAGTTTTGAACGGAAGATATTTCCTTTTTCACCATAGCCCTCTATGGGCTTCCAAATATCCCTTTGCCAATTACACAAGAACAGCCTTAGCGAAAGGCTTCTTGAAGGGAAAGATGTAACTCTGTGAGATGAATTAACAGAACACAGAGCAGTTTCTCAGAAAGCTTCTTTCCAGTTTTGAACGGAAGATATTTCCTTTTTCACCATAGCCCTCTATGGGCTTCCAAATATCCCTTTGAGAATTCCACAAGAACAGCCTTAGCGAAAGGCTTCTTGAAGGGAAAGATGTAACTCTGTGAGATGAATTAACAGAACACAGAGCAGTTTCTCAGAAATCTTGTTTCCAGTTTTGAACGGAAGATATTTCCTTTTTCACCATAGCCCACTATGGGCTTCCAAATATCGCTTTGCCAATTCCACAAGAACAGCCTTAGCGAAAGGCTTCTTGAAGTTAAAGATGTAACTCTGTGAGATGAATTAACAGAACACAGAGCAGTTTCTCAGAAAGCTTCTTTCCAGTTTTGAACGGAAGATATTTCCTTTTTCACCATAGCCCTCTATGGGCTTCCAAATATCCCTTTGCCAACTCCCCAAGAACAGCCTTAGCGAAAGAATTCTTGAAGGGAAAGATGTAACTCTGTGAGATGAATTAACAGAACACAGAGCAGTTTCTCAGAAAGCTTCTTTCCAGTTTTGAACGGAAGATATTTCCTTTTTCACCATAGCCTTCTATGGGCTTCCAAATATCCCTTTGCCAATTCCACAAAAAAAGCCTTAGCGAAAGGCTTCTTGAAGGAAGAGATGTAACTCTGCTAGATGAATTAACAGAACACAGAGCAGTTTCTCAGAAAGCTTCTTTCCACTTTTGAACGGAAGATATTTCCTTTTTCACCATAGCCCTCCATGGGCTTCCAAATATCCCTTTCCCAATTCCACAAGAAGAGCCTTAGCGAAAGGCTTCTTGAAG
The DNA here is from genome assembly GCF_047675955.1 of Chlorocebus sabaeus. Taxonomy (NCBI): domain Eukaryota; kingdom Metazoa; phylum Chordata; class Mammalia; order Primates; family Cercopithecidae; genus Chlorocebus; species Chlorocebus sabaeus. The sequence continues at coordinate 46,949,801 of NC_132911.1, forward strand.
GGAAAGATGTAATTCTGTGAGATGAATTAAAAGAACACAGAGCAGTTTCTCAGAAAGCTTCTTTCCAGTTTTGAACGGATGATATTTCCTTTTTCACCATAGCCCTCTATGGGCTTCCAAATATCCCTTTGCCAATTCCACAAGAACAGGCTTAACGAAAGGCTTCTTCAAGGGAAAGATGTAACTCTGTGAGATGAATTAAAAGAACACAGAGCAGTTTCTCAGAAAGCTTCTTTCCAGTTTTGAACGGAAGATATTTCCTTTTTCACCATAGCCCTCTATGGGCTTCCAAATATCCCTTTGCCAATTCCACAAGAACAGCCTTAGCGAAAGGCTTCTTGAAGTTAAAGATGTAACTCTGTGAGATGAATTAACAGAAAATAGAACAGTTTCTCAGAAAGCTTCTTTCCAGTTTTGAACGGAAGATATTTCCTTTTTCACCATAGCCCTCTATGGGCTTCCAAATATCCCTTTGCCAATTCCACAAGAACAGCCTTAGCGAAAGGCTTCTTGAAGGGAAAGATGTAACTCTGTGAGATGAATTAACAGAACACAGAGCAGTTTCTCAGAAAGCTTCTTTCCAGTTTTGAACGGAAGATATTTCCTTTTTCACCATAGCCCTCTATGGGCTTCCAAATATCCCTTTGCCAATTCCACAAGAACAGCCTTAGCGAAAGGCTTCTTGAAGGGAAAGATGTAACTCTGTGAGATGAATTAACAGAATATAGAACAGTTTCTCAGAAAGCTTCTTTCCAGTTTTGAACGGAAGATATTTCCTTTTTCACCATAGCCCTCTATGGGCGTCCAAATATCCCTTTGCCAATTCCACAAGAACAGCCGTAGCGAAAGGCTTCTTGAAGGGAAAGATGGAACTCTGTGAGATGAATTAACAGAACACAAAGCAGTTTCTCAGAAAGCTTCTTCCCAGTTTTGAACGGAAGATATTTCCTTTTTCACCATAGCCCTCTATGGGCTTCCAAATATCCCTTTGCCAATTCCACAAGAACAGCCTTAGCGAAAGGCTTCTTGAAGGGAAAGATGTAACTCTGTGAGATGAATTAACAGAACACAGAGCAGTTTCTCAGAAAGCTTCTTTCCAGTTTTGAACGGAAGATATTTCCTTTTTCACCATAGCCCTCTAAGGGCTTCCAAATATCCCTTTGCCAATTCCACAAGAACAGCCTTAGCGAAAGGCTTCTTGAAGGGAAAGATGTAACTCTGTGAGATGAATTAACAGAACACAGAGCAGTTTCTCAGAAAGCTTCTTTCCAATTTTGAACGGAAGATATTTCCTTTTTCACCATAGCCCTCTATGGGCTTCCAAATATCCCTTTGCCAATTCCACAAGAACAGCCTTAGCGAAAGGCTTCTTGAAGTTAAAGATGTAACTCTGTGAGATGAATTAACAGAACACAGAGCAGTTTCTCAGAAAGCTTCTTTCTAGTTTTGAAAGGAAGATATTTCCTTTTTCACCATAGCCCTCTATGGGCTTCCAAATATCCCTTTGCCAATTCCACAAGAACAGCCTTAGCGAAAGGCTTCTTGAAGGGAAAGATGTAACTCTGTGAGATGAATTAACAGAAAATAGAACAGTTTCTCAGAAAGCTTCTTTCCAGTTTCGAACGGAAGATATTTCCTTTTTCTCCATAGCCCTCTATGGGCTTCCAAATATCCCTTTGCCAATTCCACAAGAACAGCCTTAGCGAAAGGCTTCTTGATGTTAAAGATGTAACTCTGTGAGATGAATTTACAGAACACAGAGCAGTTTCTCAGAAAGCATCTTTCCAGTTTTGAACGGAAGATATTTCCTTTTTCACCATAGCCCTCTATGGGCTTCCAAATATCCCTTTGCAAATTCCCCAAGAACAGCCTTAGCGAAAGGCTTCTTGAAGGCAAAGATGTAACTGTGTGAGATGAATTAACAGAACACAGAGCAGTTTCTCAGAAAGCTTCTTTCCAGTTTTGAACGGAAGGTATTTCCTTTTTCACCATAGCCCTCTATGGGCTTCCAAATATCCCTTTGCCAATTCCACAAGAACAGCCTTAGGGAAAGGCTTCTTGAAGGGAAAGATGTAACTCTGTGAGATGAATTAACAGAACACAGAGCAGTTTCTCAGAAAGCTTCTTTCCAGTTTTGAACGGAAGATATTTCCTTTTTCACCATAGCCCTCTATGGGCTTCCAAATATCCCTTTGCCAATTCCACAAGAACAGCCTTAGCGAAAGGCTTCTTGAAGGGAAAGATGTAACTCCGTGAGATGAATTAACAGAACACAGAGCAGTTTCTCAGAAAGCTTCTTTCCAGTTTTGAACGGAAGATATTTCCTTTTTCACCATAGCCCTCTATGGGCTTCCAAATATCCCTTTGCCAATTCCGCAAGAACAGCCTTAGCGAAAGGCTTCTTGAAGGGAAAGATGTAACTCTGTGAGATGAATTAACAGAACACAGAACAGTTTCTCAGAAAGCTTCTTTCCAGTTTTGAACGGAAGATATTTCCTTTTTCACCATAGCCCTCTATGGGCTTCCAAATATCCCTTTGCCAATTCCACAAGAACAGCCTTAGCGAAAGGCTTCTTGAAGGGAATGATGTAACTCTGTAAGACGAATTAACAGAACACAGAGCAGTTTCTCAGAAAGCTTCTTTCCAGTTTTGAACGGAAGATATTTCCTTTTTCACCATAGCCCTCTATGGGCTTCCAAATATCCCTTTGCCAATTCCCCAAGAACAGCCTTAGCGAAAGGCTTCTTGAAGGGAAAGATATAACTCTGTGAGATGAATTAACAGAACACAGAGCAGTTTCTCAGAAAGCTTCTTTTCAGTTTTGAACGGAAGATATTTCCTTTTTCACCATAGCCCTCTATGGGCTTCCAAATATCCCTTTGCCAATTCCCCAAGAACAGCCTTAGCGAAAGGCTTCTTGAAGGGAAAGATGTAACTCTGTGAGATGAATTAACAGAACACAGAGCAGTTTCTCAGAAAGCTTCTTTCCAGTATTGAACCAAAGATATTTCCTTTTTCACCATAGAAATCTATGGGCTTCCAAATATCCCTTTGCCAATTCCCCAAGAACAGCCTTAGCGAAAGGCTTCTTGAAGGGAAAGATGTAACTCTGTGAGATGAATTAACAGAACACAGAGCAGTTTCTCAGAAAGTTTCTTTCCAGTTTTGAACGGAAGATATTTCCTTTTTCACCATAGCCTTCTATGGGCTTCCAAATATCCCTTTTCCAATTCCACAAGAACAGCCTTAGCGAAAGGCTTCTTGAAGGGAAAGATGTAACTCTGTGAGATGAATTAACAGAACACAGAGCAGTTTCTCAGAAAGCTTCTTTCCAGTTTTGAACGGAAGATATTTCCTTTTTCACCATAGCCCTCTATGGGCTTCCAAATATCCCTTTGCTAATTCCCCAAGAACAGCCTTAGCGAAAGTCTTCTTGAAGGGAAAGATATAACTCTGTGAGATGAATTAACAGAACACAGAGCAGTTTCTCAGAAAGCTTCTTTCCAGTTTTGAACGGAAGATATTTCCTTTTTCACCATAGCCCTCTATGGGCTTCCAAATATCCCTTTGCCAATTCCCCAAGAACAGCCTTAGCGAAAGGCTTCTTGAAGGGAAAGATGTAACTCTGTGAGATGAATTAACAGAACACAGAGCAGTTTCTCAGAAAGCTTCTTTCCAGTTTTGAACCAAAGATATTTCCTTTTTCACCATAGCCATCTATGGGCTTCCAAATATCCCTTTGCCAATTCCACAAGAACAGCCTTAGCGAAAGGCTTCTTGAAGGGAAAGATGTAACTCTGTGAGATGAATTAACAGAACACAGAGCAGTTTCTCAGAAAGCTTCTTTCCAGTTTTGAACGGAAGATATTTCCTTTTTCACTATAGCTTTCTATGGGCTTCCAAATATCCCTTTGCCAATTCCACAAGAACAGCCTTAGCGAAAGGCTTCTTGAAGGGAAACATGTAACTCTGTGAGATGAATTAACAGAACACAGAGCAGTTTCTCAGAAAGCTTCTTTCCAGTTTTGAACGGAAGATATTTCCTTTTTCACCATAGCCCTCTAGGGGCTTCCAAATATCCCTTTGCCAATTCCACAAGAAGAGCCTTAGCGAAAGGCTTCTTCAAGTTAAAGATGTAACTCTGTGAGATGAATTAACAGAAAATAGAACAGTTTCTCAGAAAGCTTCTTTCCAGTTTCGAACGGAAGATATTTCCTTTTTCTCCATAGCCCTCTATGGGCTTCCAAATATCCCTTTGCCAATTCCACAAGAACAGCCTTAGCGAAAGGCTTCTTGATGTTAAATATGTAACTCTGTGAGATGAATTAACAGAACACAGAGCAGTTTCTCAGAAAGCTTCTTTCCAGTTTTGAACGGAAGATATTTCCTTTTTCACCATAGCCCTCTATGGGCTTCCAAATATCCCTTTGCAAATTCCCCAAGAACAGCCTTAGCGAAAGGCTTCTTGAAGGCAAAGATGTAACTCTGTGAGATGAATTAACAGAACACAGAGCAGTTTCTCAGAAAGCTTCTTTCCAGTTGTGAACGGAAGTTATTTCCTTTTTCACCATAGCCCTCTATGGGCTTCCAAATATCCCTTGGCCAATTCCACAAGAACAGCCTTAGCGAAAGGCTTCTTGAAGGGAAAGATGTAACTCTGTGAGATGAATTAACAGAACACAGAACAGTTTCTCAGAAAGCTTCTTTCCAGTTTTGAACGGAAGATATTTCCTTTTTCACCATAGCCCTCTATGGGCTTCCAAATATCCCTTTGCCAATTCCACAAGAACAGCCTTAGCGAAAGGCTTCTTGAAGGGAAAGATGTAACTCTGTAAGACAAATTAACAGAACACAGAGCAGTTTCTCAGAAAGCTTCTTTCCAGTTTTGAACGGAAGATATTTCCTTTTTCACCATAGCCCTCTATGGGCTTCCAAATATCCCTTTGCCAATTCCACAAGAACAGCCTTAGCGAAAGGCTTCTTGAAGGGAAAGATATAACTCTGTGAGATGAATTAACAGAACACAGAGCAGTTTCTCAGAAAGCTTCTTTCCAGTTTTGAACGGAAGATATTTCCTTTTTCACCATAGCCCTCTATGGGCTTCCAAATATCCCTTTGCCAATTCCACAAGAACAGCCTTAGCGAAAGGCTTCTTGAAGGGAAAGATGTAACTCCGTGAGATGAATTAACAGAACACAGAGCAGTTTCTCAGAAAGCTTCTTTCCAGTTTTGAACCAAAGATATTTCCTTTTTCACCATAGCCATCTATGGGCTTCCAAATATCCCTTTGCCAATTCCACAAGAACAGCCTTAGCGAAAGGCTTCTTGAAGGGAAAGATGTAACTCTGTGAGATGAATTAACAGAACACAGAGCAGTTTCTCAGAAAGCTTCTTTCCAGTTTTGAACGAAAGATATTTCCTTTTTCACCATAGCATTCTATGGGCTTCCAAATATCCCTTTGCCAATTCCACAAGAACAGCCTTAGCGAAAGGCTTCTTGAAGGGAAAGATGTAACTCTGTGAGATGAATTAACAGAACACAGAGCAGTTTCTCAGAAAGCTTCTTTCCAGTTTTGAACGGAAGATATTTCCTTTTTCACCATAGCCCTCTATGGGCTTCCAAATATCCCTTTGCCAATTCCACAAGAACAGCCTTAGCGAAAGGCTTCTTGAAGGGAAAGATGTAACTCTGTGAGATGAATTAACAGAACACAGAGCAGTTTCTCAGAAAGCTTCTTTCCACTTTTGAACGGAAGATATTTCCTTTTTCACCATAGCCCTCCATGGGCTTCCAAATATCCCTTTGCCAATTCCACAAGAACAGCCTTAGCGAAAGGCTTCTTGAAGGGAAACATGTAACTCTGTGAGATGAATTAACAGAACACAGAGCAGTTTCTCAGAAAGCTTCTTTCCAGTTTTGAACGGAAGATATTTCCTTTTTCACCATAGCCCTCTATGGGCTTCCAAATATCCCTTTGCCAATTCCACAAGAACAGCCTTAGCGAAAGGCTTCTTGAAGGGAAAGATGTAACTCTGTGAGATGAATTAACAGAACACAGAGCAGTTTCTCAGAAAGCTTCTTTCCACTTTTGAACGGAAGATATTTCCTTTTTCACCATAGCCCTCTATGGGCTTCCAAATATCCCTTTGCCAATTCCACAAGAACAGCCTTAGCGAAAGGCTTCTTGAAGGGAAAGATGTAACTCTGTGAGATGAATTAACAGAACACAGAGCAGTTTCTCAGAAAGCTTCTTTCCAGTTTTGAACGGAAGATATTTCCTTTTTCACCATAGCCCTCTAAGGGCTTCCAAATATCCCTTTGCCAATTCCACAAGAACAGCCTTAGCGAAAGGCTTCTTGAAGGGAAAGATGTAACTCTGTGAGATGAATTAACAGAACACAGAGCAGTTTCTCAGAGAGCTTCTTTCCAATTTTGAACGGAAGATATTTCCTTTTTCACCATAGCCCTCTATGGGCTTCCAAATATCCCTTTGCCAATTCCACAAGAACAGGCTTAGCGAAAGGCTTCTTGAAGTTAAAGATGTAACTCTGTGAGATGAATTAACAGAACACAGAGCAGTTTCTCAGAAAGCTTCTTTCTAGTTTTGAACGGAAGATATTTCCTTTTTCACCATAGCCCTCTATGGGCTTCCAAATATCCCTTTGCCAATTCCACAAGAACAGCCTTAGCGAAAGGCTTCTTGAAGGGAAAGATGTAACTCTTTGAGATGAATTAACAGAAAATAGAACAGTTTCTCAGAAAGCTTCTTTCCAGTTTCGAACGGAAGATATTTCCTTTTTCTCCATAGCCCTCTATGGGCTTCCAAATATCCCTTTTCCAATTCCACAAGAACAGCCTTAGCGAAAGGCTTCTTGATGTTAAAGATGTAACTCTGTGAGATGAATTAACAGAACACAGAGCAGTTTCTCAGAAAGCTTCTTTCCAGTTTTGAACGGAAGATATTTCCTTTTTCACCATAGCCCTCTATGGGCTTCCAAATATCCCTTTGCAAATTCCCCAAGAACAGCCTTAGCGAAAGGCTTCTTGAAGGCAAAGATGTAACTCTGTGAGATGAATTAACAGAACACAGAGCAGTTTCTCAGAAAGCTTCTTTCCAGTTGTGAACGGAAGTTATTTCCTTTTTCACCATAGCCCTCTATGGGCTTCCAAATATCCCTTTGCCAATTCCACAAGAACAGCCTTAGCGAAAGGCTTCTTGAAGGGAAAGATGTAACTCTGTGAGATGAATTAACAGAACACAGAGCAGTTTCTCAGAAAGTTTCTTTCCAGTTTTGAACGGAAGATATTTCCTTTTTCACCATAGCCCTCTATGGGCTTCCAAATATCCCTTTGCCAATTCCACAAGAACAGCCTTAGCGAAAGGCTTCTTGAAGGGAAAGATGTAACTCTGTAAGACGAATTAACAGAACAGAGAGCAGTTTCTCAGAAAGCTTCTTTCCAGTTTTCAACGGAAGATATTTCCTTTTTCACCATAGCCCTCTATGGGCTTCCAAATATCCCTTTGCCAATTCCACAAGAACAGCCTTAGCGAAAGGCTTCTTGAAGGGAAAGATATAACTCTGTGAGATGAATTAACAGAACACAGAGCAGTTTCTCAGAAAGCTTCTTTCCAGTTTTGAACGGAAGATATTTCCTTTTTCACCATAGCCCTCTATGGGCTTCCAAATATCCCTTTGCCAATTCCACAAGAACAGCCTTAGCGAAAGGCTTCTTGAAGGGAAAGATGTAACTCCGTGAGATGAATTAACAGAACACAGAGCAGTTTCTCAGAAAGCTTCTTTCCAGTTTTGAACCAAAGATATTTCCTTTTTCACCATAGCCATCTATGGGCTTCCAAATATCCCTTTGCCAATTCCACAAGAACAGCCTTAGCGAAAGGCTTCTTGAAGGGAAAGATGTAACTCTGTGAGATGAATTAACAGAACACAGAGCAGTTTCTCAGAAAGCTTCTTTCCAGTTTTGAACGAAAGATATTTCCTTTTTCACCATAGCTTTCTATGGGCTTCCAAATATCCCTTTGCCAATTCCACAAGAACAGCCGTAGCGAAAGGCTTCTTGAAGGGAAAGATGTAACTCTGTGAGATGAATTAACAGAACACAGAGCAGTTTCTCAGAAAGCTTCTTTCCAGTTTTGAACGGAAGATATTTCCTTTTTCACCATAGCCCTCTACGGGCTTCCAAATATCCCTTTGCCAATTCCCCAAGAACAGCCTTAGCGAAAGGCTTCTTGAAGGGAAAGATGTAACTCTGTGAGATGAATTAACAGAACACAGAGCAGTTTCTCAGAAAGTTTCTTTCCAGTTTTGAACGGAAGATATTTCCTTTTTCACCATAGCCTTCTATGGGCTTCCAAATATCCCTTTGCCAATTCCACAAAAAAAGGCTTAGCGAAAGGCTTCTTGAAGGAAGAGATGTAACTCTGCTAGATGAATTAACAGAACCAGAGCAGTTTCTCAGAAAGCTTCTTTCCACTTTTGAACGGAAGATATTTCCCTTTTCACCATAGCCCTCCATGGGCTTCCAAATATCCCTTTGCCAATTCCACAAGAAGAGCCTTAGCGAAAGGCTTCTTGAAGGGAAAGATGTAACTCTGTGAGATGAATTAACAGAACACAGAGCAGTTTCTCAGAAAGCTTCTTTCCAGTTTTGAACCAAAGATATTTCCTTTTTCACCATAGCCATCTATGGGCTTCCAAATATCCCTTTGCCAATTCCACAAGAACAGCCTTAGCGAAAGGCTTCTTGAAGGGAAAGATGTAACTCTGTGAGATGAATTAACCGAACACAGAGCAGTTTCTCAGAAAGCTTCTTTCCAGTTTTGAACGGAAGATATTTCCTTTTTCACCATAGCCCTCTATGGGCTTCCAAATATCCCTTTGCCAATTCCACAAGAACAGCCTTAGCGAAAGGCTTCTTGAAGGGAAAGATGTAACTCTGTGAGATGAATTAACAGAACACAGAGCAGTTTCTCAGAAAGCTTCTTTCCACTTTTGAACGGAAGATATTTCCTTTTTCACCATAGCCCTCTATGGGCTTCCAAATATCCCTTTGCCAATTCCACAAGAACAGCCTTAGCGAAAGGCTTCTTGAAGGGAAAGATGTAACTCTGTGAGATGAATTAACAGAACACAGAGCAGTTTCTCAGAAAGCTTCTTTCCAGTTTTGAACGGAAGATATTTCCTTTTTCACCATAGCCCTCTAAGGGCTTCCAAATATCCCTTTGCCAATTCCACAAGAACAGCCTTAGCGAAAGGCTTCTTGAAGGGAAAGATGTAACTCTGTGAGATGAATTAACAGAACACAGAGCAGTTTCTCAGAGAGCTTCTTTCCAATTTTGAACGGAAGATATTTCCTTTTTCACCATAGCCCTCTATGGGCTTCCAAATATCCCTTTGCCAATTCCACAAGAACAGCCTTAGCGAAAGGCTTCTTGAAGGGAAAGATGTAACTCTGTGAGATGAATTAACAGAAAATAGAACAGTTTCTCAGAAAGCTTCTTTCCAGTTTCGAACGGAAGATATTTCCTTTTTCTCCATAGCCCTCTATGGGCTTCCAAATATCCCTTTGCCAATTCCACAAGAACAGCCTTAGCGAAAGGCTTCTTGAAGTTAAAGATGTAACTCTGTGAGATGAATTAACAGAACACAGAGCAGTTTCTCAGAAAGCTTCTTTCCAGTTATGAACGGAAGATATTTCCTTTTTCACCATAGCCCTCTATGGGCTTCCAAATATCCCTTTGCAAATTCCCCAAGAACAGCCTTAGCGAAAGGCTTCTTGAAGGCAAAGATGTAACTCTGTGAGATGAATTAACAGAACACAGAGCAGTTTCTCAGAAAGCTTCTTTCCAGTTGTGAACGGAAGGTATTTCCTTTTTCACCATAGCCCTCTATGGGCTTCCAAATATCCCTTTGCCAATTCCACAAGAACAGCCTTAGGGAAAGGCTTCTTGAAGGGAAAGATGTAACTCTGTGAGATGAATTAACAGAACACAGAGCAGTTTCTCAGAAAGCTTCTTTCCAGTTTTGAACGGAAGATATTTCCTTTTTCACCATAGCCCTCTATGGGCTTCCAAATATCCCTTTGCCAATTCCACAAGAACAGCCTTAGCGAAAGGCTTCTTGAAGGGAAAGATGTAACTCTGTGAGATGAATTAACAGAACACAGAGCAGTTTCTCAGAAAGCTTCTTTCCAGTTTTGAACGGAAGATATTTCCTTTTTCACCATAGCCCTCTATGGGCTTCCAAATATCCCTTTGCCAATTCCGCAAGAACAGCCTTAGGGAAAGGCTTCTTGAAGGGAAAGATGTAACTCTGTGAGATGAATTAACAGAACACAGAACAGTTTCTCAGAAAGCTTCTTTCCAGTTTTGAACGGAAGATATTTCCTTTTTCACCATAGCCCTCTATGGGCTTCCAAATATCCCTTTGCCAATTCCACAAGAACAGCCTTAGCGAAAGGCTTCTTGAAGGGAAAGATGTAACTCTGTAAGACGAATTAACAGAACACAGAGCAGTTTCTCAGAAAGCTTCTTTCCAGTTTTGAACGGAAGATATTTCCTTTTTCACCATTGCCCTCTATGGGCTTCCAAATATCCCTTTGCCAATTCCACAAGAACAGCCTTAGCGAAAGGCTTCTTGAAGGGAAAGATGTAACTCTGTGAGATGAATTAACAGAACACAGAGCAGTTTCTCAGAAAGCTTCTTTGCAGTTTTGAACGGAAGATATTTCCTTTTTCACCATAGCCCTCTATGGGCTTCCAAATATCCCTTTGCAAATTCCCCAAGAACAGCCTTAGCGAAAGGCTTCTTGAAGGCAAAGATGTAATTCTGTGAGATGAATTAACAGAACACAGAGCAGTTTCTCAGAAAGCTTCTTTCCAGTTGTGAACGGAAGGTATTTCCTTTTTCACCATAGCCCTCTATGGGCTTCCAAATATCCCTTTGCCAATTCCACAAGAACAGCCTTAGGGAAAGGCTTCTTGAAGGGAAAGATGTAACTCTGTGAGATGAATTAACAGAACACAGAGCAGTTTCTCAGAAAGCTTCTTTCCAGTTTTGAACGGAAGATATTTCCTTTTTCACCATAGCCCTCTATGGGCTTCCAAATATCCCTTTGCCAATTCCACAAGAACAGCCTTAGCGAAAGGCTTCTTGAAGGGAAAGATGTAACTCTGTGAGATGAATTAGCAGAACACAGAGCAGTTTCTCAGAAAGCTTCTTTCCAGTTTTGAACGGAAGATATTTCCTTTTTCACCATAGCCCTCTATGGGCTTCCAAATATCCCTTTGCCAATTCCGCAAGAACAGCCTTAGCGAAAGGCTTCTTCAAGGGAAAGATGTAACTCTGTGAGATGAATTAACAGAACACAGAACAGTTTCTCAGAAAGCTTCTTTCCAGTTTTGAACGGAAGATATTTCCTTTTTCACCATAGCCCTCTATGGGCTTCCAAATATCCCTTTGCCAATTCCACAAGAACAGCCTTAGCGAAAGGCATCTTGAAGGGAAAGATGTAACTCTGTAAGACGAATTAACAGAACACAGAGCAGTTTCTCAGAAAGTTTCTTTCCAGTTTTGAACGGAAGATATTTCCTTTTTCACCATAGCCCTCTATGGGCTTCCAAATATCCCTTTGCCAATTCCCCAAGAACAGCCTTAGCGAAAGGCTTCTTGAAGGGAAAGATATAACTCTGTGAGATGAATTAACAGAACACAGAGCAGTTTCTCAGAAAGCTTCTTTCCAGTTTTGAACGGAAGATATTTCCTTTTTCACCATAGCCCTCTATGGGCTTCCAAATATCCCTTTGCCAATTCCCCAAGAACAGCCTTAGCGAAAGGCTTCTTGAAGGGAAAGATGTAACTCCGTGAGATGAATTAACAGAACACAGAGCAGTTTCTCAGAAAGCTTCTTTCCAGTTTTGAACCAAAGATATTTCCTTTTTCACCATAGCCATCTATGGGCTTCCAAATATCCCTTTGCCAATTCCACAAGAACAGCCTTAGCGAAAGGCTTCTTGAAGGGAAAGATGTAACTCTGTGAGATGAATTAACAGAACACAGAGCAGTTTCTCAGAAAGCTTCTTTCCAGTTTTGAACGAAAGATATTTCCTTTTTCACCATAGCTTTCTATGGGCTTCCAAATATCCCTTTGCCAATTCCACAAGAACAGCCTTAGCGAAAGGCTTCTTGAAGGGAAAGATGTAACTCTGTGAGATGAATTAACAGAACACAGAGCAGTTTCTCAGAAAGCTTCTTTCCAGTTTTGAACGGAAGATATTTCCTTTTTCACCATAGCCCTCTATGGGCTTCCAAATATCCCTTTGCCAATTCCACAAGAACAGCCTTAGCGAAAGGCTTCTTGAAGGGAAAGATGTAACTCTGTGAGATGAATTAACAGAACACAGAGCAGTTTCTCAGAAAGCTTCTTTCCAGTTTTGAACGGAAGATATTTCCTTTTTCACCATAGCCCTCTATGGGCTTCCAAATATCCCTTTGCCAATTCCACAAGAACAGCCTTAGCGAAAGGCTTCTTGAAGGGAAAGATGTAACTCTGTGAGATGAATTAACAGAACACAGAGCAGTTTCTCAGAAAGCTTCTTTCCAGTTTTGAACGGAAGATATTTCCTTTTTCACCATAACCCTCTATGGGCTTCCAAATATCCCTTTGCCAATTCCACAAGAACAGCCTTAGCGAAAGGCTTCTTGAAGGGAAAGATGTAACTCTGTGAGATGAATTAACAGAACACAGAGCAGTTTCTCAGAAAGCTTCTTTCCAGTTTTGAACGGAAGATATTTCCTTTTTCACCATAGCCCTCTACGGGCTTCCAAATATCCCTTTGCCAATTCCCCAAGAACAGCCTTAGCGAAAGGCTTCTTGAAGGGAAAGATGTAACTCTGTGAGATGAATTAACAGAACACAGAGCAGTTTCTCAGAAAGTTTCTTTCCAGTTTTGAACGGAAGATATTTCCTTTTTCATCAAAGCCTTCTATGGGCTTCCAAATATCCCTTTGCCAATTCCACAAAAAAAGGCTTAGCGAAAGGCTTCTTGAAGGAAGAGATGTAACTCTGCTAGATGAATTAACAGAACACAGAGCAGTTTCTCAGAAAGCTTCTTTCCACTTATGAACGGAAGATATTTCCCTTTTCACCATAGCCCTCCATGGGCTTCCAAATATCCCTTTGCCAATTCCACAAGAAGAGCCTTAGCGAAAGGCTTCTTGAAGGGAAAGATGTAACTTTGTGAGATGAATTAACAGAACACAGAGCAGTTTCTCAGAAAGCTTCTTTCCAGTTTTGAACCAAAGATATTTCCTTTTTCACCATAGCCATCTATGGGCTTCCAAATATCCCTTTGCCAATTCCACAAGAACAGCCTTAGCGAAAGGCTTCTTGAAGGGAAAGATGTAACTCTGTGAGATGAATTAACAGAACACAGAGCAGTTTCTCAGAAAGCTTCTTTCCAGTTTTGAACGGAAGATATTTCCTTTTTCACCATAGCCCTCTATGGGCTTCCAAATATCCCTTTGCCAATTCCCCAAGAACAGCCTTAGCGAAAGTCTCCTTGAAGGGAAAAATATAACTCTGTGAGATGAATTAACAGAACACAGAGCAGTTTCTCAGAAAGCTTCTTTCCAGTTTTGAACGGAAGATATTTCCTTTTTCAACATAGCCCTCTATGGGCTTCCAAATATCCCTTTGCCAATTCCCCAAGAACAGCCTTAGCGAAAGGCTTCTTGAAGGGAAAGATGTAACTCTGTGAGATGAATTAACAGAACACAGAGCAGTTTCTCAGAAAGCTTCTTTCCAGTTTTGAACCAAAGATATTTCCTTTTTCACCATAGCCATCTATGGGCTTCCAAATATCCGTTTGCCAATTCCACAAGAACAGCCTTAGCGAAAGGCTTCTTGAAGGGAAAGATGTAACTCTGTGAGATGAATTAACAGAACACAGAGCAGTTTCTCAGAAAGCTTCTTTCCAGTTTTGAACGGAAGATATTTCCTTTTTCACCATAGCTTTCTATGGGCTTCCAAATATCCCTTTGCCAATTCCACAAGAACAGCCTTAGCGAAAGGCTTCTTGAAGGGAAACATGTAACTCTGTGAGATGAATTAACAGAACACAGAGCAGTTTCTCAGAAAGCTTCTTTCCAGTTTTGAACGGAAGATATTTCCTTTTTCACCATAGCCCTCTATGGGCTTCCAAATATCCCTTTGCCAATTCCACAAGAAAAGCCTTAGCCAAAGGCTTCTTGAAGGGAAAGATGTAACTCTGTGAGATGAATTAACAGAACACAGAGCAGTTTCTCAGAAAGCTTCTTTCCAGTTTTGAACGGAAGATATTTCCTTTTTCACCATAGCCCTCTATGGGCTTCCAAATATCCCTTTGCCAATTCCACAAGAACAGCCTTAGCGAAAGGCTTCTTGAAGGGAAAGATGTAACTCTGTGAGATGAATTAACAGAAAATAGAACAGTTTCTCAGAAAGCTTCTTTCCAGTTTCGAACGGAAGATATTTCCTTTTTCTCCATAGCCCTCTATGGGCTTCCAAATATCCCTTTGCCAATTCCCCAAGAACAGCCTTAGCGAAAGTCTTCTTGAAGGGAAAGATATAACTCTGTGAGATGAATTAACAGAACACAGAGCAGTTTCTCAGAAAGCTTCTTTCCAGTTTTGAACGGAAGATATTTCCTTTTTCACCATAGCCCTCTATGGGCTTCCAAATATCCTTTGCCAATTCCACAAGAACAGCCTTAGCGAAAGGCTTCTTGAAGGGAAAGATGTAACTCTGTGAGATGAATTAACAGAACACAGAGCAGTTTCTCAGAAAGCTTCTTTCCAGTTTTGAACGGAAGATATTTCCTTTTTCACCATAGCCCTCTATGGGCTTCCAAATATCCCTTTGCCAATTCCACAAGAACAGCCTTAGCGAAAGGCTTCTTGAAGGGAAAGATGTAACTATGTGAGATGAATTAACAGAACACAGAGCAGTTTCTCAGAAAGCTTCTTTCCAGTTTTGAACGGAAGATATTTCCTTTTTCACCATAGCCCTCTATGGGCTTCCAAATATCCCTTTGCCAATTCCACAAGAACAGCCTTAGCGAAAGGCTTCTTGAAGGGAAAGATGTAACTCTGTGAGATGAATTAACAGAACACAGAGCAGTTTCTCAGAAAGCTTCTTTCCAGTTTTGAACGGAAGATATTTCCTTTTTCACCATAGCCCTCTACGGGCTTCCAAATATCCCTTTGCCAATTCCCCAAGAACAGCCTTAGCGAAAGGCTTCTTGAAGGGAAAGATGTAACTCTGTGAGATGAATTAACAGAACACAGAGCAGTTTCTCAGAAAGTTTCTTTCCAGTTTTGAACGGAAGATATTTCCTTTTTCACCATAGCCTTCTATGGGCTTCCAAATATCCCTTTGCCAATTCCACAAAAAAAGGCTTAGCGAAAGGCTTCTTGAAGGAAGAGATGTAACTCTGCTAGATGAATTAACAGAACACAGAGCAGTTTCTCAGAAAGCTTCTTTCCACTTTTGAACGGAAGATATTTCCCTTTTCACCATAGCCCTCTATGGGCTTCCAAATATCCCTTTGCCAATTCCACAAGAAGAGCCTTAGCGAAAGGCTTCTTGAAGGGAAAGATGTAACTCTGTGAGATGAATTAACAGAACACAGAGCAGTTTCTCAGAAAGCTTCTTTCCAGTTTTGAACCAAAGATATTTCCTTTTTCACCATAGCCATCTATGGGCTTCCAAATATCCCTTTGGCAATTCCACAAGAACAGCCTTAGCGAAAGGCTTCTTGAAGGGAAAGATGTAACTCTGTGAGATGAATTAACAGAACACAGAGCAGTTTCTCAGAAAGCTTCTTTCCAGTTTTGAACGGAAGATATTTCCTTTTTCACCATAGCCCTCTATGGGCTTCCAAATATCCCTTTGCCAATTCCCCAAGAACAGCCTTAGCGAAAGTCTTCTTGAAGGGAAAGATATAACTCTGTGAGATGAATTAACAGAACACAGAGCAGTTTCTCAGAAAGCTTCTTTCCAGTTTTGAACGGAAGATAATTCCTTTTTCACCATAGCCCTCTATGGGCTTCCAAATATCCCTTTGCCAATTCCCCAAGAAGAGCCTTAGCGAAAGGCTTCTTGAAGGGAAAGATGTAACTCTGTGAGATGAATTAACAGAACACAGAGCAGTTTCTCAGAAAGCTTCTTTCCAGTTTTGAACCAAAGATATTTCCTTTTTCACCATAGCCATCTACGGGCTTCCAAATATCCGTTTGCCAATTCCACAAGAACAGCCTTAGCGAAAGGCTTCTTGAAGGGAAAGATGTAACTCTGTGAGATGAATTAACAGAACACAGAGCAGTTTCTCAGAAAGCTTCTTTACAGTTTTGAACGGAAGATATTTCCTTTTTCACCATAGCTTTCTATGGGCTTCCAAATATCCCTTTGCCAATTCCACAAGAACAGCCTTAGCGAAAGGCTTCTTGAAGGGAAACATGTAACTCTTTGAGATGAATTAACAGAACACAGAGCAGTTTCTCAGAAAGATTCTTTCCAGTTTTGAACGGAAGATATTTCCTTTTTCACCATAGCCCTCTATGGGCTTCCAAATATCCCTTTGCCAATTCCACAAGAAAAGCCTTAGCGAAAGGCTTCTTGAAGGGAAAGATGTAACTCTGTGAGATGAATTAACAGAACACAGAGCAGTTTCTCAGAAAGCTTCTTTCCAGTTTTGAACGGAAGATATTTCCTTTTTCACCATAGCCCTCTATGGGCTTCCAAATATCCCTTTGCCAATTCCACAAGAACAGCCTTAGCGAAAGGCTTCTTGAAGGGAAAGATGTAACTCTGTGAGATGAATTAACAGAACACAGAGCAGTTTCTCAGAAAGCTTCTTTCCAGTTTTGAACGGAAGATATTTCCTTTTTCACCATAGCCCTCTATGGGCTTCCAAATATCCCTTTGCCAATTCCACAAGAAGAGCCTTAGCGAAAGGCTTCTTGAAGTTAAAGATGTAACTCTGTGAGATGAATTAACAGAACACAGAGCAGTTTCTCAGAAAGCTTCTTTCCAGTTTTGAACGGAAGATATTTCCTTTTTCACCATAGCCCCCTACGGGCTTCCAAATATCCCTTTGCCAATTCCCCAAGAACAGCCTTAGCGAAAGGCTTCTTGAAGGGAAAGATGTAACTCTGTGAGATGAATTAACAGAACACAGAGCAGTTTCTCAGAAAGCTTCTTTCCAGTTTTGAACGGAAGATATTTCCTTTTTCACCATAGCCTTCTATGGGCTTCCAAATATCCCTTTGCCAATTCCACAAAAAAAGCCTTAGCGAAAGGCTTCTTGAAGGAAGAGATGTAACTCTGCTAGATGAATTAACAGAACACAGAGCAGTTTCTCAGAAAGCTTCTTTCCACTTTTGAACGGAAGATATTTCCTTTTTCACCATAGCCCTCCATGGGCTTCCAAATATCCCTTTGCCAATTCCACAAGAAGAGCCTTAGCGAAAGGCTTCTTGAAGGGAAAGATGTAACTCTGTGAGATGAATTAACAGAACACAGAGCAGTTTCTCAGAAAGCTTCTTTCCAGTTTTGAACGGAAGATATTTCCTTTTTCAACATAGCCCTCTATGGGCTTCCAAATATCCCTTTGCCAATTCCCCAAGAACAGCCTTAGCGAAAGGCTTCTTGAAGGGAAAGATGTAACTCTGTGAGATGAATTAACAGAACACAGAGCAGTTTCTCAGAAAGCTTCTTTCCAGTTTTGAACCAAAGATATTTCCTTTTTCACCATAGCCATCTATGGGCTTCCAAATATCCGTTTGCCAATTCCACAAGAACAGCCTTAGCGAAAGGCTTCTTGAAGGGAAAGATGTAACTCTGTGAGATGAATTAACAGAACACAGAGCAGTTTCTCAGAAAGCTTCTTTCCAGTTTTGAACGGAAGATATTTCCTTTTTCACCATAGCTTTCTATGGGCTTCCAAATATCCCTTTGCCAATTCCACAAGAACAGCCTTAGCGAAAGGCTTCTTGAAGGGAAACATGTAACTCTGTGAGATGAATTAACAGAACACAGAGCAGTTTCTCAGAAAGCTTCTTTCCAGTTTTGAACGGAAGATATTTCCTTTTTCACCATAGCCCTCTATGGGCTTCCAAATATCCCTTTGCCAATTCCACAAGAAAAGCCTTAGCCAAAGGCTTCTTGAAGGGAAAGATGTAACTCTGTGAGATGAATTAACAGAACACAGAGCAGTTTCTCAGAAAGCTTCTTTCCAGTTTTGAACGGAAGATATTTCCTTTTTCACCATAGCCCTCTATGGGCTTCCAAATATCCCTTTGCCAATTCCACAAGAACAGCCTTAGCGAAAGGCTTCTTGAAGGGAAAGATGTAACTCTGTGAGATGAATTAACAGAAAATAGAACAGTTTCTCAGAAAGCTTCTTTCCAGTTTCGAACGGAAGATATTTCCTTTTTCTCCATAGCCCTCTATGGGCTTCCAAATATCCCTTTGCCAATTCCCCAAGAACAGCCTTAGCGAAAGTCTTCTTGAAGGGAAAGATATAACTCTGTGAGATGAATTAACAGAACACAGAGCAGTTTCTCAGAAAGCTTCTTTCCAGTTTTGAACGGAAGATATTTCCTTTTTCACCATAGCCCTCTATGGGCTTCCAAATATCCCTTTGCCAATTCCACAAGA
Organism: Chlorocebus sabaeus; assembly: GCF_047675955.1. Lineage (NCBI taxonomy): Eukaryota > Metazoa > Chordata > Mammalia > Primates > Cercopithecidae > Chlorocebus > Chlorocebus sabaeus. The sequence continues at coordinate 46,968,520 of NC_132911.1, forward strand.
ACAGCCTTAGCGAAAGGCTTCTTGAAGGGAAAGATGTAACTCTGTGAGATGAATTAACAGAACACAGAGCAGTTTCTCAGAAAGCTTCTTTCCAGTTTTGAACGGAAGATATTTCCTTTTTCACCATAGCCCTCTATGGGCTTCCAAATATCCCTTTGCCAATTCCACAAGAACAGCCTTAGCGAAAGGCTTCTTGAAGGGAAAGATGTAACTATGTGAGATGAATTAACAGAACACAGAGCAGTTTCTCAGAAAGCTTCTTTCCAGTTTTGAACGGAAGATATTTCCTTTTTCACCATAGCCCTCTATGGGCTTCCAAATATCCCTTTGCCAATTCCACAAGAACAGCCTTAGCGAAAGGCTTCTTGAAGGGAAAGATGTAACTCTGTGAGATGAATTAACAGAACACAGAGCAGTTTCTCAGAAAGCTTCTTTCCAGTTTTGAACGGAAGATATTTCCTTTTTCACCATAGCCCTCTACGGGCTTCCAAATATCCCTTTGCCAATTCCCCAAGAACAGCCTTAACGAAAGGCTTCTTGAAGGGAAAGATGTAACTCTGTGAGATGAATTAACAGAACACAGAGCAGTTTCTCAGAAAGTTTCTTTCCAGTTTTGAACGGAAGATATTTCCTTTTTCACCATAGCCTTCTATGGGCTTCCAAATATCCCTTTGCCAATTCCACAAAAAAAGGCTTAGCGAAAGGCTTCTTGAAGGAAGAGATGTAACTCTGCTAGATGAATTAACAGAACACAGAGCAGTTTCTCAGAAAGCTTCTTTCCACTTTTGAACGGAAGATATTTCCCTTTTCACCATAGCCCTCTATGGGCTTCCAAATATCCCTTTGCCAATTCCACAAGAAGAGCCTTAGCGAAAGGCTTCTTGAAGGGAAAGATGTAACTCTGTGAGATGAATTAACAGAACACAGAGCAGTTTCTCAGAAAGCTTCTTTCCAGTTTTGAACCAAAGATATTTCCTTTTTCACCATAGCCATCTATGGGCTTCCAAATATCCCTTTGGCAATTCCACAAGAACAGCCTTAGCGAAAGGCTTCTTGAAGGGAAAGATGTAACTCTGTGAGATGAATTAACAGAACACAGAGCAGTTTCTCAGAAAGCTTCTTTCCAGTTTTGAACGGAAGATATTTCCTTTTTCACCATAGCCCTCTATGGGCTTCCAAATATCCCTTTGCCAATTCCCCAAGAACAGCCTTAGCGAAAGTCTTCTTGAAGGGAAAGATATAACTCTGTGAGATGAATTAACAGAACACAGAGCAGTTTCTCAGAAAGCTTCTTTCCAGTTTTGAACGGAAGATAATTCCTTTTTCACCATAGCCCTCTATGGGCTTCCAAATATCCCTTTGCCAATTCCCCAAGAAGAGCCTTAGCGAAAGGCTTCTTGAAGGGAAAGATGTAACTCTGTGAGATGAATTAACAGAACACAGAGCAGTTTCTCAGAAAGCTTCTTTCCAGTTTTGAACCAAAGATATTTCCTTTTTCACCATAGCCATCTACGGGCTTCCAAATATCCGTTTGCCAATTCCACAAGAACAGCCTTAGCGAAAGGCTTCTTGAAGGGAAAGATGTAACTCTGTGAGATGAATTAACAGAACACAGAGCAGTTTCTCAGAAAGCTTCTTTCCAGTTTTGAACGGAAGATATTTCCTTTTTCACCATAGCTTTCTATGGGCTTCCAAATATCCCTTTGCCAATTCCACAAGAACAGCCTTAGCGAAAGGCTTCTTGAAGGGAAACATGTAACTCTTTGAGATGAATTAACAGAACACAGAGCAGTTTCTCAGAAAGATTCTTTCCAGTTTTGAACGGAAGATATTTCCTTTTTCACCATAGCCCTCTATGGGCTTCCAAATATCCCTTTGCCAATTCCACAAGAAAAGCCTTAGCGAAAGGCTTCTTGAAGGGAAAGATGTAACTCTGTGAGATGAATTAACAGAACACAGAGCAGTTTCTCAGAAAGCTTCTTTCCAGTTTTGAACGGAAGATATTTCCTTTTTCACCATAGCCCTCTATGGGCTTCCAAATATCCCTTTGCCAATTCCACAAGAACAGCCTTAGCGAAAGGCTTCTTGAAGGGAAACATGTAACTCTGTGAGATGAATTAACAGAACACAGAGCAGTTTCTCAGAAAGCTTCTTTCCAGTTTTGAACGGAAGATATTTCCTTTTTCACCATAGCCCTCTATGGGCGTCCAAATATCCCTTTGCCAATTCCACAAGAACAGCCTTAGCGAAAGGCTTCTTGAAGGGAAAGATGTAACTCTGTGAGATGAATTAACAGAACACAGAGCAGTTTCTCAGAAAGCTTCTTTCCAGTTTTGAACGGAAGATATTTCCTTTTTCACCATAGACCTCTATGGGCTTCCAAATATCCCTTTGCCAATTCCACAAGAACAGCCTTAGCGAAAGGCTTCTTGAAGGGAAAGATGTAACTCTGTGAGATGAATTAACAGAACACAGAGCAGTTTCACAGAAAGCTTCTTTCCAGTTTTGAACGGAAGATATTTCCTTTTTCACCATAGCCCACTATGGGCTTCCAAATATCGCTTTGCCAATTCCACAAGAACAGCCTTAGCGAAAGGCTTCTTGAAGTTAAAGATGTAACTCTGTGAGATGAATTAACAGAACACAGAGCAGTTTCTCAGAAAGCTTCTTTCCAGTTTTGAACGGAAGATATTTCCTTTTTCACCATAGCCCCCTACGGGCTTCCAAATATCCCTTTGCCAATTCCCCAAGAACAGCCTTAGCGAAAGGCTTCTTGAAGGGAAAGATGTAACTCTGTGAGATGAATTAACAGAACACAGAGCAGTTTCTCAGAAAGCTTCTTTCCAGTTTTGAACGGAAGATATTTCCTTTTTCACCATAGCCTTCTATGGGCTTCCAAATATCCCTTTGCCAATTCCACAAAAAAAGCCTTAGCGAAAGGCTTCTTGAAGGAAGAGATGTAACTCTGCTAGATGAATTAACAGAACACAGAGCAGTTTCTCAGAAAGCTTCTTTCCACTTTTGAACGGAAGATATTTCCTTTTTCACCATAGCCCTCCATGGGCTTCCAAATATCCCTTTGCCAATTCCACAAGAACAACCTTAGCGAAAGGCTTCTTGAAGGGAAAGATGTAACTCTGTGAGATGAATTAACAGAACACAGAGCAGTTTCTCAGAAAGCTTCTTTCCAGTTTTGAACGGATGATATTTCCTTTTTCACCATAGCCCTCTATGGGCTTCCAAATATCCCTTTGCCAATTCCACAAGAACAGGCTTAACGAAAGGCTTCTTGAAGGGAAAGATGTAACTCTGTGAGATGAATTAACCGAACACAGAGCAGTTTCTCAGAAAGCTTCTTTCCAGTTTTGAACGGAAGATATTTCCTTTTTCACCATAGCCCTCTATGGGCTTCCAAATATCCCTTTGCCAATTCCACAAGAACTGCCTTATCGAAAGGCTTCTTGAAGTTAAAGATGTAACTCTGTGAGATGAATTAACAGAAAATAGAACAGTTTCTCAGAAAGCTTCTTTCCAGTTTTGAACGGAAGATATTTCCTTTTTCACCATAGCCCTCTATGGGCTTCCAAATATCCCTTTGCCAATTCCACAAGAACAGCCTTAGCGAAAGGCTTCTTGAAGGGAAAGATGTAACTCTGTGAGATGAATTAACAGAACACAGAGCCGTTTCTCAGAAAGCTTCTTTCCAGTTTTGAACGGAAGATATTTCCTTTTTCACCATAGCCCTCTATGGGCTTCCAAATATCCCTTTGCCAATTCCACAAGAACAGCCTTAGCGAAAGGCTCCTTGAAGGGAAAGATGTAACTCTGTGAGATGAATTAACAGAATATAGAACAGTTTCTCAGAAAGCTTCTATCCAGTTTTGAACGGAAGATATTTCCTTTTTCACCATAGCCCTCTATGGGCGTCCAAATATCCCTTTGCCAATTCCACAAGAACAGCCGTAGGGAAAGGCTTCTTGAAGGGAAAGATGGAACTCTGTGAGATGAATTAACAGAACACAAAGCAGTTTCTCAGAAAGCTTCTTTCCAGTTTTGAACGGAAGATATTTCCTTTTTCACCATAGCCCTCTATGGGCTTCAAAATATCCCTTTGCCAATTCCACAAGAACAGCCTTAGCGAAAGGCTTCTTGAAGGGAAACATGTAACTCTGTGAGATGAATTAACAGAACACAGAGCAGTTTCTCAGAAAGCTTCTTTCCAGTTTTGAACGGAAGATATTTCCTTTTTCACCATAGCCCTCTATGGGCTTCCAAATATCCCTTTGCCAATTCCACAAGAACAGCCTTAGCGAAAGGCTTCTTGAAGGGAAAGATGTAACTCTGTGAGATGAATTAACAGAACACAGAGCAGTTTCTCAGAAAGCTTCTTTCCAATTTTGAACGGAAGATATTTCCTTTTTCACCATAGACCTCTATGGGCTTCCAAATATCCCTTTGCCAATTCCACAAGAACAGCCTTAGCGAAAGGCTTCTTGAAGGGAAAGATGTAACTCTGTGAGATGAATTAACAGAACACAGAGCAGTTTCACAGAAAGCTTCTTTCCAGTTTTGAACGGAAGATATTTCCTTTTTCACCATAGCCCACTATGGGCTTCCAAATATCCCTTTGCCAATTCCACAAGAACAGCCTTAGCGAAAGGCTTCTTGAAGTTAAAGATGTAACTCTGTGAGATGAATTAACAGAACACAGAGCAGTTTCTCAGAAAGCTTCTTTCCAGTTTTGAACGGAAGATATTTCCTTTTTCACCATAGCCCTCTACGGGCTTCCAAATATCCCTTTGCCAATTCCCCAAGAACAGCCTTAGCGAAAGGATTCTTGAAGGGAAAGATGTAACTCTGTGAGATGAATTAACAGAACACAGAGCAGTTTCTCAGAAAGCTTCTTTCCAGTTTTGAACGGAAGATATTTCCTTTTTCACCATAGCCTTCTATGGGCTTCCAAATATCCCTTTGCCAATTCCAAAAAAAAAGCCTTAGCGAAAGGCTTCTTGAATGAAGAGATGTAACTCTGCTAGATGAATTAACAGAACACAGAGCAGTTTCTCAGAAAGCTTCTTTCCACTTTTGAACGGAAGATATTTCCTTTTTCACCATAGCCATCCATGGGCTTCCAAATATCCCTTTGCCAATTCCACAAGAAGAGCCTTAGCGAAAGGCTTCTTGAAGGGAAAGATGTAATTCTGTGAGATGAATTAAAAGAACACAGAGCAGTTTCTCAGAAAGCTTCTTTCCAGTTTTGAACGGATGATATTTCCTTTTTCACCATAGCCCTCTATGGGCTTCCAAATATCCCTTTGCCAATTCCACAAGAACAGGCTTAACGAAAGGCTTCTTGAAGGGAAAGATGTAACTCTGTGAGATGAATTAACCGAACACAGAGCAGTTTCTCAGAAAGCTTCTTTCCAGTTTTGAACGGAAGATATTTCCTTTTTCACCATAGCCCTCTATGGGCTTCCAAATATCCCTTTGCCAATTCCACAAGAACAGCCTTAGCGAAAGGCTTCTTGAAGTTAAAGATGTAACTCTGTGAGATGAATTAACAGAAAATAGAACAGTTTCTCAGAAAGCTTCTTTCCAGTTTTGAACGGAAGATATTTCCTTTTTCACCATAGCCCTCTATGGGCTTCCAAATATCCCTTTGCCAATTCCACAAGAACAGCCTTAGCGAAAGGCTTCTTGAAGGGAAAGATGTAACTCTGTGAGATGAATTAACAGAACACAGAGCAGTTTCTCAGAAAGCTTCTTTCCAGTTTTGAACGGAAGATATTTCCTTTTTCACCATAGCCCTCTATGGGCTTCCAAATATCCCTTTGCCAATTCCACAAGAACAGCCTTAGCGAAAGGCTTCTTGAAGGGAAAGATGTAACTCTGTGAGATGAATTAACAGAATATAGAACAGTTTCTCAGAAAGCTTCTTTCCAGTTTTGAACGGAAGATATTTCCTTTTTCACCATAGCCCTCTATGGGCGTCCAAATATCCCTTTGCCAATTCCACAAGAACAGCCTTAGCGAAAGGCTTCATGAAGGGAAAGATGTAACTCTGTGAGATGAATTAACAGAAAATAGAACAGTTTCTCAGAAAGCTTCTTTCCAGTTTCGAACGGAAGATATTTCCTTTTTCTCCAGAGCCCTCTATGGGCTTCCAAATATCCCTTTGCCAATTCCACAAGAACAGCCTTAGCGAAAGGCTTATTGAAGGGAAAGATGTAACTCTGTGAGATGAATTAACAGAACACAGAGCAGTTTCTCAGAAAGCTTCTTTCCAGTTTTGAACGGAAGATATTTCCTTTTTCACCATAGCCCTCTATGGGCTTCCAAATATCCCTTTGAGAATTCCACAAGAACAGCCTTAGCGAAAGGCTTCTTGAAGGGAAAGATGTAACTCTGTGAGATGAATTAACAGAACACAGAGCAGTTTCTCAGAAAGCTTCTTTCCAGTTTTGAACGGAAGATATTTCCTTTTTCACCATAGCCCACTATGGGCTTCCAAATATCGCTTTGCCAATTCCACAAGAACAGCCTTAGCGAAAGGCTTCTTGAAGTTAAAGATGTAACTCTGTGAGATGAATTAACAGAACACAGAGCAGTTTCTCAGAAAGCTTCTTTCCAGTTTTGAACGGAAGATATTTCCTTTTTCACCATAGCCCTCTATGGGCGTCCAAATATCCCTTTGCCAATTCCACAAGAACAGCCTTAGCGAAAGGCTTCTTGAAGTTAAAGATGTAACTCTGTGAGATGAATTAACAGAAAATAGAACAGTTTCTCAGAAAGCTTCTTTCCAGTTTTGAACGGAAGATATTTCCTTTTTCACCATAGCCCTCTATGGGCTTCCAAATATCCCTTTGCCAATTCCACAAGAACAGCCTTAGCGAAAGGCTTCTTGAAGGGAAAGATGTAACTCTGTGAGATGAATTAACAGAACACAGAGCAGTTTCTCAGAAAGCTTCTTTCCAGTTTTGAACGGAAGATATTTCCTTTTTCACCATAGCCCTCTATGGGCTTCCAAATATCCCTTTGCCAATTCCACAAGAACAGCCTTAGCGAAAGGCTTCTTGAAGTTAAAGATGTAACTCTGTGAGATGAATTAACAGAAAATAGAACAGTTTCTCAGAAAGCTTCTTTCCAGTTTTGAACGGAAGATATTTCCTTTTTCACCATAGCCCTCTATGGGCTTCCAAATATCCCTTTGCCAATTCCACAAGAACAGCCTTAGCGAAAGGCTTCTTGAAGGGAAAGATGTAACTCTGTGAGATGAATTAACAGAACACAGAGCAGTTTCTCAGAAAGCTTCTTTCCAGTTTTGAACGGAAGATATTTCCTTTTTCACCATAGCCCTCTATGGGCTTCCAAATATCCCTTTGCCAATTCCACAAGAACAGCCTTAGCGAAAGGCTTCTTGAAGGGAAAGATGTAACTCTGTGAGATGAATTAACAGAATATAGAACAGTTTCTCAGAAAGCTTCTTTCCAGTTTTGAACGGAAGATATTTCCTTTTTCACCATAGCCCTCTATGGGCTTCCAAATATCCCTTTGCCAATTCCACAAGAACAGCCTTAGCGAAAGGCTTCTTGAAGGGAAAGATGTAACTCTGTGAGATGAATTAACAGAACATAGAACAGTTTCTCAGAAAGCTTCTTTCTAGTTTTGAACGGAAGATATTTCCTTTTTCTCCATAGCCCTCTATGGGCTTCCAAATATCCCTTTGCCAATTCCACAAGAACAGCCTTAGCGAAAGGCTTCCTGAAGGGAAAGATGTAACTCTGTGAGATGAATTAACAGAACACAGAGCAGTTTCTCAGAAAGCTTCTTTCCAGTTTTGAACGGAAGATATTTCCTTTTTCACCATAGCCCTCTATGGGCTTCCAAATATCCCTTTGCCAATTCCACAAGAACAGCCTTAGCGAAAGGCTTCTTGAAGGGAAAGATGTAACTCTGTGAGATGAATTAACAGAACACAGAGCAGTTTCTCAGAAAGCTTCTTTCCAGTTTTGAACGGAAGATATTTCCTTTTTCACCATAGCCCTCTATTGCCTTCCAAATATCCCTTTGCCAATTCCACAAGAACAGCCTTAGCGAAAGGCTTCTTGAAGGGAAAGATGTAACTCTGTGAGATGAATTAACAGAACACAGAGCAGTTTCTCAGAAAGCTTCTTTCCAATTTTGAACGGAAGATATTTCCTTTTTCACCATAGCCCTCTATGGGCTTCCAAATATCCCTTTGCCAATTCCACAAGAACAGGCTTAGCGAAAGGCTTCTTGAAGTTAAAGATGTAACTCTGTGAGATGAATTAACAGAACACAGAGCAGTTTCTCAGAAAGCTTCTTTCTAGTTTTGAACGGAAGATATTTCCTTTTTCACCATAGCCCTCTATGGGCTTCCAAATATCCCTTTGCCAATTCCACAAGAACAGCCTTAGCGAAAGGCTTCTTGAAGGGAAAGATGTAACTCTGTGAGATGAATTAACAGAAAATAGAACAGTTTCTCAGAAAGCTTCTTTCCAGTTTCGAACGGAAGATATTTCCTTTTTCTCCAGAGCCCTCTATGGGCTTCCAAATATCCCTTTGCCAATTCCACAAGAACAGCCTTAGCGAAAGGCTTCTTGAAGGGAAAGATGTAACTCTGTGAGATGAATTAACAGAACACAGAGCAGTTTCTCAGAAAGCTTCTTTCCAGTTTTGAACGGAAGATATTTCCTTTTTCACCATAGCCCTCTATGGGCTTCCAAATATCCCTTTGCCAATTCCACAAGAACAGCCTTAGCGAAAGGCTTCTTGAAGGGAAAGATGTAACTCTGTGAGATGAATTAACAGAATATAGAACAGTTTCTCAGAAAGCTTCTTTCCAGTTTTGAACGGAAGATATTTCCTTTTTCACCATAGCCCTCTAAGGGCGTCCAAATATCCCTTTGCCAATTCCACAAGAACAGCCGTAGCGAAAGGCTTCTTGAAGGGAAAGATGTAACTCTGTGAGATGAATTAACAGAACACAAAGCAGTTTCTCAGAAAGCTTCTTTCCAGTATTGAACGGAAGATATTTCCTTTTTCACCATAGCCCTCTATGGGCTTCAAAATATCCCTTTGCCAATTCCACAAGAACAGCCTTAGCGAAAGGCTTCTTTAAGGGAAAGATGTAACTCTGTGAGATGAATTAACAGAACATAGAACAGTTTCTCAGAAAGCGTCTTTCTAATTTTGAACGGAAGATATTTCCTTTTTCTCCATAGCCCTCTATGGGCTTCCAAATATCCCTTTGCCAATTCCACAAGAACAGCCTTAGCGAAAGGCTTCCTGAAGGGAAAGATGTAACTCTGTGAGATGAATTAACAGAACACAGAGCAGTTTCTCAGAAAGCTTCTTTCCAGTTTTGAACGGAAGATATTTCCTTTTTCACCATAGCCCTCTATGGGCTTCCAAATATCCCTTTGCCAATTCCACAAGAACAACCTTAGCGAAAGGCTTCTTGAAGGGAAAGATGTAACTCTGTGAGATGAATTAACAGAACACAGAGCAGTTTCTCAGAAAGCTTCTTTCCAGTTTTGAACGGAAGATATTTCCTTTTTCACCATAGCCCTCTATTGCCTTCCAAATATCCCTTTGCCAATTCCACAAGAACAGCCTTAGCGAAAGGCTTCTTGAAGGGAAAGATGTAACTCTGTGAGATGAATTAACAGAACACAGAGCAGTTTCTCAGAAAGCTTCTTTCCAATTTTGAACGGAAGATATTTCCTTTTTCACCATAGCCCTCTATGGGCTTCCAAATATCCCTTTGCCAATTCCACAAGAACAGGCTTAGCGAAAGGCTTCTTGAAGTTAAAGATGTAACTCTGTGCGATGAATTAACAGAACACAGAGCAGTTTCTCAGAAAGCTTCTTTCTAGTTTTGAACGGAAGATATTTCCTTTTTCACCATAGCCCTCTATGGGCTTCCAAATATCCCTTTGCCAATTCCACAAGAACAGCCTTAGCGAAAGGCTTCTTGAAGGGAAAGATGTAACTCTGTGAGATGAATTAACAGAAAATAGAACAGTTTCTCAGAAAGCTTCTTTCCAGTTTCGAACGGAAGATATTTCCTTTTTCTCCAGAGCCCTCTATGGGCTTCCAAATATCCCTTTGCCAATTCCACAAGAACAGCCTTAGCGAAAGGCTTATTGAAGGGAAAGATGTAACTCTGTGAGATGAATTAACAGAACACAGAGCAGTTTCTCAGAAAGCTTCTTTCCAGTTTTGAACGGAAGATATTTCCTTTTTCACCATAGCCCTCTATGGGCTTCCAAATATCCCTTTGAGAATTCCACAAGAACAGCCTTAGCGAAAGGCTTCTTGAAGGGAAAGATGTAACTCTGTGAGATGAATTAACAGAACACAGAGCAGTTTCTCAGAAAGCTTCTTTCCAGTTTTGAACGGAAGATATTTCCTTTTTCACCATAGCCCACTATGGGCTTCCAAATATCGCTTTGCCAATTCCACAAGAACAGCCTTAGCGAAAGGCTTCTTGAAGTTAAAGATGTAACTCTGTGAGATGAATTAACAGAACACAGAGCAGTTTCTCAGAAAGCTTCTTTCCAGTTTTGAACGGAAGATATTTCCTTTTTCACCATAGCCCTCTACGGGCTTCCAAATATCCCTTTGCCAACTCCCCAAGAACAGCCTTAGCGAAAGAATTCTTGAAGGGAAAGATGTAACTCTGTGAGATGAATTAACAGAACACAGAGCAGTTTCTCAGAAAGCTTCTTTCCAGTTTTGAACGGAAGATATTTCCTTTTTCACCATAGCCTTCTATGGGCTTCCAAATATCCCTTTGCCAATTCCACAAAAAAAGCCTTAGCGAAAGGCTTCTTGAAGGAAGAGATGTAACTCTGCTAGATGAATTAACAGAACACAGAGCAGTTTCTCAGAAAGCTTCTTTCCACTTTTGAACGGAAGATATTTCCTTTTTCACCATAGCCCTCCATGGGCTTCCAAATATCCCTTTCCCAATTCCACAAGAAGAGCCTTAGCGAAAGGCTTCTTGAAGGGAAAGATGTAATTCTGTGAGATGAATTAAAAGAACACAGAGCAGTTTCTCAGAAAGCTTCTTTCCAGTTTTGAACGGATGATATTTCCTTTTTCACCATAGCCCTCTATGGGCTTCCAAATATCCCTTTGCCAATTCCACAAGAACAGCCGTAGCGAAAGGCTTCTTGAAGGGAAAGATGGAACTCTGTGAGATGAATTAACAGAACACAAAGCAGTTTCTCAGAAAGCTTCTTTCCAGTTTTGAACGGAAGATATTTCCTTTTTCACCATAGCCCTCTATGGGCTTCCAAATATCCCTTTGCCAATTCCACAAGAACAGACTTAGCGAAAGGCTTCTTGAAGGGAAAGATGTAACTCTGTGAGATGAATTAACAGAACACAGAGCAGTTTCTCAGAAAGCTTCTTTCCAGTTTTGAACGGAAGATATTTCCTTTTTCACCATAGCCCTCTAAGGGCTTCCAAATATCCCTTTGCCAATTCCACAAGAACAGCCTTAGCGAAAGGCTTCTTGAAGGGAAAGATGTAACTCTATGAGATGAATTAACAGAACACAGAGCAGTTTCTCAGAAAGCTTCTTTCCAATTTTGAACGGAAGATATTTCCTTTTTCACCATATCCCTCTATGGGCTTCCAAATATCCCTTTGCCAATTCCACAAGAACAGCCTTAGCGAAAGGCTTCTTGAAGTTAAAGATGTAACTCTGTGAGATGAATTAACAGAACACAGAGCAGTTTCTCAGAAAGCTTCTTTCTAGTTTTGAAAGGAAGATATTTCCTTTTTCACCATAGCCCTCTATGGGCTTCCAAATATCCCTTTGCCAATTCCACAAGAACAGCCTTAGCGAAAGGCTTCTTGAAGGGAAAGATGTAACTCTGTGAGATGAATTAACAGAAAATAGAACAGTTTCTCAGAAAGCTTCTTTCCAGTTTCGAACGGAAGATATTTCCTTTTTCTCCATAGCCCTCTATGGGCTTCCAAATATCCCTTTGCCAATTCCACAAGAACAGCCTTAGCGAAAGGCTTCTTGAAGGGAAAGATGTAACTCTGTGAGATGAATTAACAGAACACAGAGCAGTTTCTCAGAAAGCTTCTTTCCAGTTTTGAACGGAAGATATTTCCTTTTTCACCATAGCCCTCTATGGGCTTCCAAATATCCCTTTGCCAATTCCAGAAGAACAGCCTTAGCGAAAGGCTTCTTGAAGCGAAAGATGTAACTCTGTGAGATGAATTAACAGAACACAGAGCAGTTTCTCAGAAAGCTTCTTTCCAGTTTTGAACGGAAGATATTTCCTTTTTCACCATAGCCCTCTATGGGCTTCCAAATATCCCTTTGCCAATTCCACAAGAACAGACTTAGCGAAAGGCTTCTTGAAGGGAAAGATGTAACTCTGTGAGATGAATTAACAGAATATAGAACAGTTTCTCAGAAAGCTTCTTTCCAATTTTGAACGGAAGATATTTCCTTTTTCACCATAGCCCTCTATGGGCTTCCAAATATCCCTTTGCCAATTCCACAAGAACAGCCTTAGCGAAAGGCTTCTTGAAGGGAAAGATGTAACTCTGTGAGATGAATTAACAGAACACAGAGCAGTTTCTCAGAAAGCTTCTTTCCAGTTTTGAACGGAAGATATTTCCTTTTTCACCATAGCCCTCTATGGGCTTCCAAATATCCCTTTGCCAATTCCACAAGAACAGCCTTAGCGAAAGGCTTCTTGAAGGGAAAGATGTAACTCTGTGAGATGAATTAACAGAACACAGAGCAGTTTCTCAGAAAGCTTCTTTCCAGTTTTGAACGGAAGATATTGCCTTTTTCACCATAGCCCTCTATGGGCTTCCAAATATCCCTTTGCCAATTCCACAAGAACAGCCTTAGCGAAAGGCTTCTTGAAGGGAAAGATGTAACTCTGTGAGATGAATTAACAGAACACAGAGCAGTTTCTCAGAAAGCTTCTTTCCAGTTTTGAACGGAAGATATTTCCTTTTTCACCATAGCCCTTTATGGGCTTCCAAATATCCCTTTGCCAATTCCACAAGAACAGCCTTAGCGAAAGGCTTCTTGAAGGGAAAGATGGAACTCTGTGAGATGAATTAACAGAACACAGAGCAGTTTCTCACAAAGCTTCTTTCCAGTTTTGAACGGAAGATATTTCCTTTTTCACCATAGCCCTCTATGGGCTTCCAAATATCCCTTTGCCAATTCAGCAAGAACAGCCTTAGCGAAAGGATTCTTGAAGTTAAAGATGTAACTCTGTGAGATGAATTAACAGAACATAGAACAGTTTCTCAGAAAGCTTCTTTCCAGTTTTGAACGGAAGATATTTCCGTTTTCTCCATAGCCCTCTATGGGCTTCCAAATATCCCTTTGCCAATTCCACAAGAACAGCCTTAGCGAAAGGCTTCTTGAAGTTAAAGATGTAACTCTGTGAGATGAATTAACAGAACACAGAGCAGTTTCTCAGAAAGCTTCTTTCCAGTTTTGAACGGAAGATATTTCCTTTTTCACCATAGCCCTCTATGGGCTTCCAAATATCCCTTTGCCAATTCCACAAGAACAGCCTTAGCGAAAGGCTTCTTGAAGGGAAAGATGTAACTCTGTGAGATGAATTAACAGAACACAGAGCAGTTTCTCAGAAAGCTTCTTTCCAGTTTTGAACGGAAGATATTTCCTTTTTCACCATAGACCTCTATGGGCTTCCAAATATCCCTTTGCCAATTCCACAAGAACAGCCTTAGCGAAAGGCTTCTTGAAGGGAAAGATGTATCTCTGTGAGATGAATTAACAGAACACAGAGCAGTTTCTCAGAAAGCTTCTTTCCAGTTTTGAACGGAAGATATTTCCTTTTTCACCATAGCCCTCTATGGGCTTCCAAATATCCCTTTGCCAATTCCACAAGAAGAGACTTAGCGAAAGGCTTCTTGAAGGGAAAGATGTAACTCTGTGAGATGAATTAACAGAACACAGAGCAGTTTCTCAGAAAGCTTCTTTCCAGTTTTGAACGGAAGATATTTCCTTTTTCACCATAGCCCTCTATGGGCTTCCAAATATCCCTTTGCCAATTCCACAAGAACAGACTTAGCGAAAGGCTTCTTGAAGGGAAAGATGTAACTCTGTGAGATGAATTAACAGAATATAGAACAGTTTCTCAGAAAGCTTCTTTCCAATTTTGAACGGAAGATATTTCCTTTTTCACCATAGCCCTCTATGGGCTTCCAAATATCCCTTTGCCAATTCCACAAGAACAGCCTTAGCGAAAGGCTTCTTGAAGGGAAAGATGTAACTCTGTGAGATGAATTAACAGAACACAGAGCAGTTTCTCAGAAAGCTTCTTTCCTGTTTTGAACGGAAGATATTTCCTTTTTCACCATAGCCCTCTATGGGCTTCCAAATATCCCTTTGCCAATTCCACAAGAACAGCCTTAGCGAACGGCTTCTTGAAGGGAAAGATGTAACTCTGTGAGATGAATTAACAAAACACAGAGCAGTTTCTCAGAAAGCTTCTTTCCAGTTTTGAACGGAAGATATTTCCTTTTTCACCATAGCCCTCTATGGGCTTCCAAATATCCCTTTGCCAATTCCACAAGAACAGCCTTAGCGAAAGGCTTCTTGAAGGGAAAGATGTAACTCTGTGAGATGAATTAACAGAATATAGAACAGTTTCTCAGAAAGCTTCTTTCCAGTTTTGAACGGAAGATATTTCCTTTTTCACCATAGCCCTCTATGGGCGTCCAAATATCCCTTTGCCAATTCCACAAGAACAGCCTTAGCGAAAGGCTTCTTGAAGGGGAAGATGTAACTCTGTGAGATGAATTAACAGAACACAGAGCAGTTTCTCAGAAAGCTTCTTTCTAGTTTTGAACGGAAGATATTTCCTTTTTCACCATAGCCCTCTATGGGCGTCCAAATATCCCTTTGCCAATTCCACAAGAACAGCCTTAGCGAAAGGCTTCTTGAAGGGAAAGATGTAACTCTGTGAGATGAATTAACAGAACACAGAGCAGTTTCTCAGAAAGCTTCTTTCCAGTTTTGAACGGAAGATATTTCCTTTTTCACCATAGCCCTCTATGGGCTTCCAAATATCCCTTTGCCAATTCCACAAGAACAGCCTTAGCGAAAGGCTTCTTGAAGGGAAAGATGTAACTCTGTGAGATGAATTAACAGAACACAGAGCAGTTTCTCAGAAAGCTTCTTTCCAGTTTTGAACGGAAGATATTTCCTTTTTCACCATAGCTCTCTAAGGGCTTCCAAATATCCCTTTGCCAATTCCACAAAAACAGCCTTAGCGAAAGGCTTCTTGAAGGGAAAGATGTAACTCTGTGAGATGAATTAACAGAACACAGAGGAGTTTCTCAGAAAGCTTCTTTCCAATTTTGAACGGAAGATATTTCCTTTTTCACCATAGCCCTCTATGGGCTTCCAAATATCCCTTTGCCAATTCCACAAGAACAGGCTTAGCGAAAGGCTTCTTGAAGTTAGAGATGTAACTCTGTGAGATGAATTAACAGAACACAGAGCAGTTTCTCAGAAAGCTTCTTTCTAGTTTTGAACGGAAGATATTTCCTTTTTCACCATAGCCCTCTATGGGCTTCCAAATATCCCTTTGCCAATTCCACAAGAACAGCCTTAGCGAAAGGCTTCTTGAAGGGAAAGATGTAACTCTGTGAGATGAATTAACAGAAAATAGAACAGTTTCTCAGAAAGCTTCTTTCCAGTTTCCAACGGAAGATATTTCCTTTTTCTCCATAGCCCTCTATGGGCTTCCAAATATCCCTTTGCCAATTCCACACGAACAGCCTTAGCGAAAGGCTTCTTGAAGTTAAAGATGTAACTCTGTGAGATGAATTAACAGAACACAGAGCAGTTTCTCAGAAAGCTTCTTTCCAGTTTTGAACGGAAGATATTTCCTTTTTCACCATAGCCCTCCATGGGCTTCCAAATATCCCTTTGCCAATTCCACAAGAACAGCCTCAGCGATAGGCTTCTTGAAGGGAAAGATGTAACTCTGTGAGATGAATTAACAGAACACAGAACAGTTTCTCAGAAAGCTTCTTTCCAGTTTTGAACGGAAGATATTTCCTTTTTCACCATAGCCCTCTATGGGCTTCCAAATATCCCTTTGCCAATTCCACAAGAACAGCCTTAGCGAAAGGCTTCTTGAAGGGAAAGATGTAACTCTGTGAGATGAATTAACAGAACACAGAGCAGTTTCTCAGAAAGCTTCTTTCCAGTTTTGAACGGAAGATATTTCCTTTTTCACCATAGCCCTTTATGGGCTTCCAAATATCCCTTTGCCAATTCCACAAGAACAGCCTTAGCGAAAGGCTTCTTGAAGGGAAAGATGTAACTCTGTGAGATGAATTAACAGAACACAGAGCAGTTTCTCAGAAAGCTTCTTTCCAGTTTTGAACGGAAGATATTTCCTTTTTCACCATAGCCCTCTATGGGCTTCCAAATATCCCTTTGCCAATTCAGCAAGAACAGCCTTAGCGAAAGGATTCTTGAAGGGAAAGATGTAACTCTGTGAGGTGAATTAACAGAACATAGAACAGTTTCTCAGAAAGCTTCTTTCCAGTTTTGAACGGAAGATATTTCCTTTTTCTCCATAGCCCTCTATGGGATTCCAAATATCCCTTTGCCAATTCCACAAGAACAGCCTTAGCGAAAGGCTTCTTGAAGTTAAAGATGTAACACTGTGAGATGAATTAACAGAACACAGAGCAGTTTCTCAGAAAGCTTCTTTCCAGTTTTGAACGGAAGATATTTCCTTTTTCACCATAGCCCTCTATGGGCTTCCAAATATCCCTTTGCCAATTCCACAAGAACAGCCTTAGCGAAAGGCTTCTTGAAGGGAAAGATGTAACTCTGTGAGATGAATTAACAGAACACAGAGCAGTTTCTCAGAAAGCTTCTTTCCAGTTTTGAACGGAAGATATTTCCTTTTTCACCATAGCCCTCTATGGGCTTCCAAATATCCCTTTGCCAATTCCACAAGAACAGCCTTAGCGAAAGGCTTCTTGAAGGGAAAGATGTAACTCTGTGAGATGAATTAACAGAACACAGAGCAGTTTCTCAGAAAGCTTCTTTCCAGTTTTGAACGCAAGATATTTCCTTTTTCACCATAGCCCTCTATGGGCTTCCAAATATCCCTTTGCCAATTCCACAAGAACAGCCTTAGCGAAAGGCTTCTTGAAGGGAAAGATGTAACTCTGTGAGATGAATTAACAGAACACAGAGCAGTTTCTCAGAAAGCTTCTTTCCAGTTTTGAACGGAAGATATTTCCTTTTTCACCATAGCCCTCTATGGGCTTCCAAATATCCCTTTGCCAATTCCACAAGAACAGCCTTAGCGAAAGGCTTCTTGAAGGGAAAGATGTAACTCTGTGAGATGAATTAACAGAATATAGAACAGTTTCTCAGAAAGCTTCTTTCCAATTTTGAACGGAAGATATTTCCTTTTTCACCAGAGCCCTCTATGGGCTTCCAAATATCCCTTTGCCAATTCCACAAGAACAGCCTTAGCGAAAGGCTTCTTGAAGGGAAAGATGTAACTCTGTGAGATGAATTAACAGAACACAGAGCAGTTTCTCAGAAAGCTTCTTTCCAGTTTTGAACGGAAGATATTTCCTTTTTCACCATAGCCCTCTATGGGCTTCCAAATATCCCTTTGCCAATTCCACAAGAACAGCCTTAGCGAAAGGCTTCTTGAAGGGAAAGATGTAACTCTGTGAGATGAATTAACAGAACACAGAGCAGTTTCTCAGAAAGCTTCTTTCCAGTTTTGAACGGAAGATATTTCCTTTTTCACCATAGCCCTCTATGGACTTCCAAATATCCCTTTGCCAATTCCACAAGAACAGCCTTAGCGAAAGGCTTCTTGAAGGGAAAGATGTAACTCTGTGAGATGAATTAACAGAACACAGAGCAGTTTCTCAGAAAGCTTCTTTCCAGTTATGAACGGAAGATATTTCCTTTTTCACCATAGCCCTTTATGGGCTTCCAAATATCCCTTTGCCAATTCCACAAGAACAGCCTTAGCGAAAGGCTTCTTGAAGGGAAAGATGGAACTCTGTGAGATGAATTAACAGAACACAGAGCAGTTTCTCAGAAAGCTTCTTTCCAGTTTTGAACGGAAGATATTTCCTTTTTCACCATAGCCCTCTATGGGCTTCCAAATATCCCTTTGCCAATTCAGCAAGAACAGCCTTAGCGAAAGGATTCTTGAAGGGAAAGATGTAACTCTGTGAGATGAATTAACAGAACATAGAACAGTTTCTCAGAAAGCTTCTTTCCAATTTTGAACGGAAGATATTTCCTTTTTCTCCATAGCCCTCTATGGGCTTCCAAATATCCCTTTGCCAATTCCACAAGAACAGCCTTAGCGAAAGGCTTCTTGAAGTTAAAGATGTAACTCTGTGAGATGAATTAACAGAACACAGAGCAGTTTCTCAGAAAGCTTCTTTCCAGTTTTAAACGGAAGATATTTCCTTTTTCACCATAGCCCTCTATGGGCTTCCAAATATCCCTTTGCCAATTCCACAAGAACAGCCTTAGCGAAAGGCTTCTTGAAGGGAAAGGTGTAACTCTGTGAGATGAATTAACAGAACACAGAGCAGTTTCTCAGAAAGCTTCTTTCCAGTTTTGAACCAAAGATATTTCCTTTTTCACCATAGCCATCTATGGGCTTCCAAATATCCCTTTGCCAATTCCACAAGAACAGCCTTAGCAAAAGGCTTCTTGAAGGGAAAGATGTAACTCTGTGAGATGAATTAACAGAACACAGAGCAGTTTCTCAGAAAGATTCTTTCCAGTTTTGAACGGAAGATATTTCCTTTTTCACCATAGCCCTCTATGGGCTTCCAAATATCCCTTTGCCAATTCCACAAGAACAGCCTTAGCGAAAGGCTTCTTGAAGGGAAAGATGTAACTCTGTGAGATGAATTAACAGAACACAGAGCAGTTTCTCAGAAAGCTTCTTTCCTGTTTTGAACGGAAGATATTTCCTTTTTCACCATAGCCCTCTATGGGCTTCCAAATATCCCTTTGCCAATTCCACAAGAACAGCCTTAGCGAAAGGCTTCTTGAAGGGAAAGATGTAACTCTGTGAGATGAATTAACAGAACACAGAGCAGTTTCTCAGAAAGCTTCTTTCCAGTTTTGAACGGAAGATATTTCCTTTTTCACCATAGCCCTCTATGGGCTTCCAAATATCCCTTTGCCAATTCCACAAGAACAGCCTTAGCGAAAGGCTTCTTGAAGGGAAAGATGTAACTCTGTGAGATGAATTAACAGAATATAGAACAGTTTCTCAGAAAGCTTCTTTCCAGTTTTGAACGGAAGATATTTCCTTTTTCACCATAGCCCTCTATGGGCGTCCAAATATCCCTTTGCCAATTCCACAAGAACAGCCTTAGCGAAAGGCTTCTTGAAGGGTAAGATGTAACTCTGTGAGATGAATTAACAGAACACAGAGCAGTTTCTCAGAAAGCTTCTTTCTAGTTTTGAACGGAAGATATTTCCTTTTTCACCATAGCCCTCTATGGGCGTCCAAATATCCCTTTGCCAATTCCACAAGAACAGCCTTAGCGAAAGGCTTCTTGAAGGGAAAGATGTAACTCTGTGAGATGAATTAACAGAACACAGAGCAGTTTCTCAGAAAGCTTCTTTCCAGTTTTGAACGGAAGATATTTACTTTTTCACCATAGCCCTCTATGGGCTTCCAAATATCCCTTTGCCAATTCCACAAGAACAGCCTTAGCGAAAGGCTTCTTGAAGGGAAAGATGTAACTCTGTGAGATGAATTAAGAGAACACAGAGGAGTTTCTCAGAAAGCTTCTTTCCAGTTTTGAACGGAAGATATTTCCTTTTTCACCATAGCCCTCTATGGGCTTCCAAATATCCCTTTGCCAATTCCACAAGAACAGCCTTAGCGAAAGGCTTCTTGAAGGGAAAGATGTAACTCTGTGAGATGAATTAACAGAACACAGAGCAGTTTCTCAGAAAGCTTCTTTCCAGTTTTGAACGGAAGATATTTCCTTTTTCACCATAGCTCTCTAAGGGCTTCCAAATATCCCTTTGCCAATTCCACAAGAACAGCCTTAGCGAAAGGCTTCTTGAAGGGAAAGATGTAACTCTGTGAGATGAATTAACAGAACACAGAGCAGTTTCTCAGAAAGCTTCTTTCCAGTTTTGAACGGAAGATTTTTCCTTTTTCACCATAGCCCTCTATGGGCTTCCAAATATCCCTTTGCCAATTCCACAAGAACAGGCTTAGCGAAAGGCTTCTTGAAGTTAAAGATGTAACTCTGTGAGATGAATTAACAGAACACAGAGCAGTTTCTCAGAAAGCTTCTTTCTAGTTTTGAACGGAAGATATTTCCTTTTTCACCATAGCCCTCTATGGGCTTCCAAATATCCCTTTGCCAATTCCACAAGAACAGACTTAGCGAAAGGCTTCTTGAAGGGAAAGATGTAACTCTGTGAGATGAATTAACAGAAAATAGAACAGTTTCTCAGAAAGCTTCTTTCCAGTTTCGAACGGAAGATATTTCCTTTTTCTCCATAGCCCTCTATGGGCTTTCAAATATCCCTTTGCCAATTCCACACGAACAGCCTTAGCGAAAGGCTTCTTGAAGTTAAAGATGTAACTCTGTGAGATGAATTAACAGAACACAGAGCAGTTTCTCAGAAAGCTTCTTTCCAGTTTTGAACGGAAGATATTTCCTTTTTCACCATAGCCCTCCATGGGCTTCCAAATATCCCTTTGCCAATTCCAGAAGAACAGCCTTAGCGATAGGCTTCTTGAAGGGAAAGATGTAACTCTGTGAGATGAATTAACAGAACACAGAGCAGTTTCTCAGAAAGCTTCTTTCCAGTTTTGAACGGAAGATATTTCCTTTTTCACCATAGCCCTCTATGGGCTTCCAAATATCCCTTTGCCAATTCCACAAGAACAGCCTTAGCGAAAGGCTTCTTGAAGGGAAAGATGTAACTCTGTGAGATGAATTAACAGAACACAGAGCAGTTTCTCAGAAAGCTTCTTTCCAGTTTTGAACGGAAGATATTTCCTTTTTCACCATAGCCCTCTATGGGCTTCCAAATATCCCTTTGCCAATTCCACAAGAACAGCCTTAGCGAAAGGCTTCTTGAAGGGAAAGATGTAACTCTGTGAG
Organism: Chlorocebus sabaeus; assembly: GCF_047675955.1. Taxonomy (NCBI): domain Eukaryota; kingdom Metazoa; phylum Chordata; class Mammalia; order Primates; family Cercopithecidae; genus Chlorocebus; species Chlorocebus sabaeus. Next base: position 46,989,724 of record NC_132911.1, read on the forward strand.
ATGAATTAACAGAACACAGAGCAGTTTCTCAGAAAGCTTCTTTCCAGTTTTGAACGGAAGATATTTCCTTTTTCACCATAGCCCTCTAAGGGCTTCCAAATATCCCTTTGCCAATTCCACAAGAACAGCCTTAGCGAAAGGCTTCTTGAAGGGAAAGATGTAACTCTATGAGATGAATTAACAGAACACAGAGCAGTTTCTCAGAAAGCTTCTTTCCAGTTTTGAACGGAAGATATTTCCTTTTTCACCATAGCCCTCTATGGGCTTCCAAATATCCCTTTGCCAATTCCACAAGAACAGGCTTAGCGAAAGGCTTCTTGAAGTTAAAGATGTAACTCTGTGAGATGAATTAACAGAACACAGAGCAGTTTCTCAGAAAGCTTCTTTCTAGTTTTGAAAGGAAGATATTTCCTTTTTCACCATAGCCCTCTATGGGCTTCCAAATATCCCTTTGCCAATTCCACAAGAACAGCCTTAGCGAAAGGCTTCTTGAAGGGAAAGATGTAACTCTTTGAGATGAATTAACAGAAAATAGAACAGTTTCTCAGAAAGCTTCTTTCCAGTTTCGAACGGAAGATATTTCCTTTTTCTCCATAGCCCTCTATGGGCTTCCAAATATCCCTTTGCCAATTCCACAAGAACAGCCTTAGCGAAAGGCTTCTTGAAGGGAAAGATGTAACTCTGTGAGATGAATTAACAGAACACAGAGCAGTTTCTCAGAAAGCTTCTTTCCAGTTTTGAACGGAAGACATTTCCTTTTTCACCATAGCCCTCTATGGGCTTCCAAATATCCCTTTGCCAATTCCAGAAGAACAGCCTTAGCGAAAGGCTTCTTGAAGCGAAAGATGTAACTCTGTGAGATGAATTAACAGAACACAGAGCAGTTTCTCAGAAAGCTTCTTTCCAGTTTTGAACGGAAGATATTTCCTTTTTCACCATAGCCCTCTATGGGCTTCCAAATATCCCTTTGCCAATTCCACAAGAACAGACTTAGCGAAAGGCTTCTTGAAGGGAAAGATGTAACTCTGTGAGATGAATTAACAGAATATAGAACAGTTTCTCAGAAAGCTTCTTTCCAATTTTGAACGGAAGATATTTCCTTTTTCACCATAGCCCTCTATGGGCTTCCAAATATCCCTTTGCCAATTCCACAAGAACAGCCTTAGCGAAAGGCTTCTTGAAGGGAAAGATGTAACTCTGTGAGATGAATTAACAGAACACAGAGCAGTTTCTCAGAAAGCTTCTTTCCAGTTTTGAACGGAAGATATTTCCTTTTTCACCATAGCCCTCTATGGGCTTCCAAATATCCCTTTGCCAATTCCACAAGAACAGCCTTAGCGATAGGCTTCTTGAAGGGAAAGATGTAACTCTGTGAGATGAATTAACAGAACACAGAGCAGTTTCTCAGAAAGCTTCTTTCCAGTTTTGAACGGAAGATATTTCCTTTTTCACCATAGCCCTTTATGGGCTTCCAAATATCCCTTTGCCAATTCCAGAAGAACAGCCTTAGCGAAAGGCTTCTTGAAGCGAAAGATGGAACTCTGTGAGATGAATTAACAGAACACAGAGCAGTTTCTCAGAAAGCTTCTTTCCAGTTTTGAACGGAAGATATTTCCTTTTTCACCATAGCCCTCTATGGGCTTCCAAATATCCCTTTGCCAATTCCACAAGAACAGACTTAGCGAAAGGCTTCTTGAAGGGAAAGATGTAACTCTGTGAGATGAATTAACAGAATATAGAACAGTTTCTCAGAAAGCTTCTTTCCAATTTTGAACGGAAGATATTTCCTTTTTCACCATAGCCCTCTATGGGCTTCCAAATATCCCTTTGGCAATTCCACAAGAACAGCCTTAGCGAAAGGCTTCTTGAAGGGAAAGATGTAACTCTGTGAGATGAATTAACAGAACACAGAGCAGTTTCTCAGAAAGCTTCTTTCCAGTTTTGAACGGAAGATATTTCCTTTTTCACCATAGCCCTCTATGGGCTTCCAAATATCCCTTTGCCAATTCCACAAGAACAGCCTTAGCGATAGGCTTCTTGAAGGGAAAGATGTAACTCTGTGAGATGAATTAACAGAACACAGAGCAGTTTCTCAGAAAGCTTCTTTCCAGTTTTGAACGGAAGATATTTCCTTTTTCACCATAGCCCTTTATGGGCTTCCAAATATCCCTTTGCCAATTCCACAAGAACAGCCTTAGCGAAAGGCTTCTTGAAGGGAAAGATGGAACTCTGTGAGATGAATTAACAGAACACAGAGCAGTTTCTCAGAAAGCTTCTTTCCAGTTTTGAACGGAAGATATTTCCTTTTTCACCATAGCCCTCTATGGGCTTCCAAATATCCCTTTGCCAATTCAGCAAGAACAGCCTTAGCGAAAGGATTCTTGAAGGGAAAGATGTAACTCTGTGAGATGAATTAACAGAACATAGAACAGTTTCTCAGAAAGCTTCTTTCCAGTTTTGAACGGAAGATATTTCCGTTTTCTCCAGAGCCCTCTATGGGCTTCCAAATATCCCTTTGCCAATTCCACAAGAACAGCCTTAGCGAAAGGCTTCTTGAAGTTAAAGATGTAACTCTGTGAGATGAATTAACAGAACACAGAGCAGTTTCTCAGAACGCTTCTTTCCAGTTTTGAACGGAAGATATTTCCTTTTTCACCATAGCCCTCTATGGGCTTCCAAATATCCCTTTGCCAATTCCACAAGAACAGCCTTAGCGAAAGGCTTCTTGAAGGGAAAGATGTAACTCTGTGAGATGAATTAACAGAACACAGAGCAGTTTCTCAGAAAGCTTCTTTCCAGTTTTGAACGGAAGATATTTCCTTTTTCACCATAGACCTCTATGGGCTTCCAAATATCCCTTTGCCAATTCCACAAGAACAGCCTTAGCGAAAGGCTTCTTGAAGGGAAAGATGTAACTCTGTGAGATGAATTAACAGAACACAGAGCAGTTTCTCAGAAAGCTTCTTTCCAGTTTTGAACGGAAGATATTTCCTTTTTCACCATAGCCCTCTATGGGCTTCCAAATATCCCTTTGCCAATTCCACAAGAAGAGACTTAGCGAAAGGCTTCTTGAAGGGAAAGATGTAACTCTGTGAGATGAATTAACAGAACACAGAACAGTTTCTCAGAAAGCTTCTTTCCAGTTTTGAACGGAAGATATTTCCTTTTTCACCATAGCCCTCTATGGGCTTCCAAATATCACTTTGCCAATTCCACAAGAACAGACTTAGCGAAAGGCTTCTTGAAGGGAAAGATGTAACTCTGTGAGATGAATTAACAGAATATAGAACAGTTTCTCAGAAAGCTTCTTTCCAATTTTGAACGGAAGATATTTCCTTTTTCACCATAGCCCTCTATGGGCTTCCAAATATCCCTTTGCCAATTCCACAAGAACAGCCTTAGCGAAAGGCTTCTTGAAGGGAAAGATGTAACTCTGTGAGATGAATTAACAGAACACAGAGCAGTTTCTCAGAAAGCTTCTTTCCTGTTTTGAACGGAAGATATTTCCTTTTTCACCATAGCCCTCTATGGGCTTCCAAATATCCTTTGCCAATTCCACAAGAACAGCCTTAGCGAACGGCTTCTTGAAGGGAAAGATGTAACTCTGTGAGATGAATTAACAGAACACAGAGCAGTTTCTCAGAAAGCTTCTTTCCAGTTTTGAACGGAAGATATTTCCTTTTTCACCATAGCCCTCTATGGGCTTCCAAATATCCCTTTGCCAATTCCACAAGAACAGCCTTAGCGAAAGGCTTCTTGAAGGGAAAGATGTAACTCTGTGAGATGAATTAACAGAATATAGAACAGTTTCTCAGAAAGCTTCTTTCCAGTTTTGAACGGAAGATATTTCCTTTTTCACCATAGCCCTCTATGGGCGTCCAAATATCCCTTTGCCAATTCCACAAGAACAGCCTTAGCGAAAGGCTTCTTGAAGGGAAAGATGTAACTCTGTGAGATGAATTAACAGAACACAGAGCAGTTTCTCAGAAAGCTTCTTTCTAGTTTTGAACGGAAGATATTTCCTTTTTCACCATAGCCCTCTATGGGCGTCCAAATATCCCTTTGCCAATTCCACAAGAACAGCCTTAGCGAAAGGCTTCTTGAAGGGAAAGATGTAACTCTGTGAGATGAATTAACAGAACACAGAGCAGTTTCTCAGAAAGCTTCTTTCCAGTTTTGAACGGAAGATATTTCCTTTTTCACCATAGCCCTCTATGGGCTTCCAAATATCCCTTTGCCAATTCCACAAGAACAGCCTTAGCGAAAGGCTTCTTGAAGGGAAAGATGTAACTCTGTGAGATGAATTAAGAGAACACAGAGCAGTTTCTCAGAAAGCTTCTTTCCAGTTTTGAACGGAAGATATTTCTTTTTTCACCATAGCCCTCTATGGGCTTCCAAATATCCCTTTGCCAATTCCACAAGAACAGCCTTAGCGAAAGGCTTCTTGAAGGGAAAGATGTAACTCTGTGAGGTGAATTAACAGAACACAGAGCAGTTTCTCTGAAAGCTTCTTTCCAGTTTTGAACGGAAGATATTTCCTTTTTCACCATAGCTCTCTAAGGGCTTCCAAATATCCCTTTGCCAATTCCACAAGAACAGCCTTAGCGAAAGGCTTCTTGAAGGGAAAGATGTAACTCTGTGAGATGAATTAACAGAACACAGAGGAGTTTCTCAGAAAGCTTCTTTCCAATTTTGAACGGAAGATATTTCCTTTTTCACCATAGCCCTCTATGGGCTTCCAAATATCCCTTTGCCAATTCCACAAGAACAGGCTTAGCGAAAGGCTTCTTGAAGTTAGAGATGTAACTCTGTGAGATGAATTAACAGAACACAGAGCAGTTTCTCAGAAAGCTTCTTTCTAGTTTTGAACGGAAGATATTTCCTTTTTCACCATAGCCCTCTATGGGCTTCCAAATATCCCTTTGCCAATTCCACAAGAACAGCCTTAGCGAAAGGCTTCTTGAAGGGAAAGATGTAACTCTGTGAGATGAATTAACAGAAAATAGAACAGTTTCTCAGAAAGCTTCTTTCCAGTTTCCAACGGAAGATATTTCCTTTTTCTCCATAGCCCTCTATGGGCTTCCAAATATCCCTTTGCCAATTCCACACGAACAGCCTTAGCGAAAGGCTTCTTGAAGTTAAAGATGTAACTCTGTGAGATGAATTAACAGAACACAGAGCAGTTTCTCAGAAAGCTTCTTTCCAGTTTTGAACGGAAGATATTTCCTTTTTCACCATAGCCCTCCATGGGCTTCCAAATATCCCTTTGCCAATTCCACAAGAACAGCCTTAGCGATAGGCTTCTTGAAGGGAAAGATGTAACTCTGTGAGATGAATTAACAGAACACAGAACAGTTTCTCAGAAAGCTTCTTTCCAGTTTTGAACGGAAGATATTTCCTTTTTCACCATAGCCCTCTATGGGCTTCCAAATATCCCTTTGCCAATTCCACAAGAACAGCCTTAGCGAAAGGCTTCTTGAAGGGAAAGATGTAACTCTGTGAGATGAATTAACAGAACACAGAGCAGTTTCTCAGAAAGCTTCTTTCCAGTTTTGAACGGAAGATATTTCCTTTTTCACCATAGCCCTTTATGGGCTTCCAAATATCCCTTTGCCAATTCCACAAGAACAGCCTTAGCGAAAGGCTTCTTGAAGGGAAAGATGTAACTCTGTGAGATGAATTAACAGAACACAGAGCAGTTTCTCAGAAAGCTTCTTTCCAGTTTTGAACGGAAGATATTTCCTTTTTCACCATAGCCCTCTATGGGCTTCCAAATATCCCTTTGCCAATTCAGCAAGAACAGCCTTAGCGAAAGGATTCTTGAAGGGAAAGATGTAACTCTGTGAGGTGAATTAACAGAACATAGAACAGTTTCTCAGAAAGCTTCTTTCCAGTTTTGAACGGAAGATATTTCCTTTTTCTCCATAGCCCTCTATGGGATTCCAAATATCCCTTTGCCAATTCCACAAGAACAGCCTTAGCGAAAGGCTTCTTGAAGTTAAAGATGTAACACTGTGAGATGAATTAACAGAACACAGAGCAGTTTCTCAGAAAGCTTCTTTCCAGTTTTGAACGGAAGATATTTCCTTTTTCACCATAGCCCTCTATGGGCTTCCAAATATCCCTTTGCCAATTCCACAAGAACAGCCTTAGCGAAAGGCTTCTTGAAGGGAAAGATGTAACTCTGTGAGATGAATTAACAGAACACAGAGCAGTTTCTCAGAAAGCTTCTTTCCAGTTTTGAACGGAAGATATTTCCTTTTTCACCATAGCCCTCTATGGGCTTCCAAATATCCCTTTGCCAATTCCACAAGAACAGCCTTAGCGAAAGGCTTCTTGAAGGGAAAGATGTAACTCTGTGAGATGAATTAACAGAACACAGAGCAGTTTCTCAGAAAGCTTCTTTCCAGTTTTGAACGCAAGATATTTCCTTTTTCACCATAGCCCTCTATGGGCTTCCAAATATCCCTTTGCCAATTCCACAAGAACAGCCTTAGCGAAAGGCTTCTTGAAGGGAAAGATGTAACTCTGTGAGATGAATTAACAGAACACAGAGCAGTTTCTCAGAAAGCTTCTTTCCAGTTTTGAACGGAAGATATTTCCTTTTTCACCATAGCCCTCTATGGGCTTCCAAATATCCCTTTGCCAATTCCACAAGAACAGCCTTAGCGAAAGGCTTCTTGAAGGGAAAGATGTAACTCTGTGAGATGAATTAACAGAATATAGAACAGTTTCTCAGAAAGCTTCTTTCCAATTTTGAACGGAAGATATTTCCTTTTTCACCAGAGCCCTCTATGGGCTTCCAAATATCCCTTTGCCAATTCCACAAGAACAGCCTTAGCGAAAGGCTTCTTGAAGGGAAAGATGTAACTCTGTGAGATGAATTAACAGAACACAGAGCAGTTTCTCAGAAAGCTTCTTTCCAGTTTTGAACGGAAGATATTTCCTTTTTCACCATAGCCCTCTATGGGCTTCCAAATATCCCTTTGCCAATTCCACAAGAACAGCCTTAGCGAAAGGCTTCTTGAAGGGAAAGATGTAACTCTGTGAGATGAATTAACAGAGCACAGAGCAGTTTCTCAGAAAGCTTCTTTCCAGTTTTGAACGGAAGATATTTCCTTTTTCACCATAGCCCTCTATGGACTTCCAAATATCCCTTTGCCAATTCCACAAGAACAGCCTTAGCGAAAGGCTTCTTGAAGGGAAAGATGTAACTCTGTGAGATGAATTAACAGAACACAGAGCAGTTTCTCAGAAAGCTTCTTTCCAGTTATGAACGGAAGATATTTCCTTTTTCACCATAGCCCTTTATGGGCTTCCAAATATCCCTTTGCCAATTCCACAAGAACAGCCTTAGCGAAAGGCTTCTTGAAGGGAAAGATGGAACTCTGTGAGATGAATTAACAGAACACAGAGCAGTTTCTCAGAAAGCTTCTTTCCAGTTTTGAACGGAAGATATTTCCTTTTTCACCATAGCCCTCTATGGGCTTCCAAATATCCCTTTGCCAATTCAGCATGAACAGCCTTAGCGAAAGGATTCTTGAAGGGAAAGATGTAACTCTGTGAGATGAATTAACAGAACATAGAACAGTTTCTCAGAAAGCTTCTTTCCAATTTTGAACGGAAGATATTTCCTTTTTCTCCATAGCCCTCTATGGGCTTCCAAATATCCCTTTGCCAATTCCACAAGAACAGCCTTAGCGAAAGGCTTCTTGAAGTTAAAGATGTAACTCTGTGAGATGAATTAACAGAACACAGAGCAGTTTCTCAGAAAGCTTCTTTCCAGTTTTAAACGGAAGATATTTCCTTTTTCACCATAGCCCTCTATGGGCTTCCAAATATCCCTTTGCCAATTCCACAAGAACAGCCTTAGCGAAAGGCTTCTTGAAGGGAAAGGTGTAACTCTGTGAGATGAATTAACAGAACACAGAGCAGTTTCTCAGAAAGCTTCTTTCCAGTTTTGAACCAAAGATATTTCCTTTTTCACCATAGCCATCTATGGGCTTCCAAATATCCCTTTGCCAATTCCACAAGAACAGCCTTAGCGAAAGGCTTCTTGAAGGGAAAGATGTAACTCTGTGAGATGAATTAACAGAACACAGAGCAGTTTCTCAGAAAGATTCTTTCCAGTTTTGAACGGAAGATATTTCCTTTTTCACCATAGCCCTCTATGGGCTTCCAAATATCCCTTTGCCAATTCCACAAGAACAGCCTTAGCGAAAGGCTTCTTGAAGGGAAAGATGTAACTCTGTGAGATGAATTAACAGAACACAGAGCAGTTTCTCAGAAAGCTTCTTTCCTGTTTTGAACGGAAGATATTTCCTTTTTCACCATAGCCCTCTATGGGCTTCCAAATATCCCTTTGCCAATTCCACAAGAACAGCCTTAGCGAAAGGCTTCTTGAAGGGAAAGATGTAACTCTGTGAGATGAATTAACAGAACACAGAGCAGTTTCTCAGAAAGCTTCTTTCCAGTTTTGAACGGAAGATATTTCCTTTTTCACCATAGCCCTCTATGGGCTTCCAAATATCCCTTTGCCAATTCCACAAGAACAGCCTTAGCGAAAGGCTTCTTGAAGGGAAAGATGTAACTCTGTGAGATGAATTAACAGAATATAGAACAGTTTCTCAGAAAGCTTCTTTCCAGTTTTGAACGGAAGATATTTCCTTTTTCACCATAGCCCTCTATGGGCGTCCAAATATCCCTTTGCCAATTCCACAAGAACAGCCTTAGCGAAAGGCTTCTTGAAGGGAAAGATGTAACTCTGTGAGATGAATTAACAGAACACAGAGCAGTTTCTCAGAAAGCTTCTTTCTAGTTTTGAACGGAAGATATTTCCTTTTTCACCATAGCCCTCTATGGGCGTCCAAATATCCCTTTGCCAATTCCACAAGAACAGCCTTAGCGAAAGGCTTCTTGAAGGGAAAGATGTAACTCTGTGAGATGAATTAACAGAACACAGAGCAGTTTCTCAGAAAGCTTCTTTCCAGTTTTGAACGGAAGATATTTACTTTTTCACCATAGCCCTCTATGGGCTTCCAAATATCCCTTTGCCAATTCCACAAGAACAGCCTTAGCGAAAGGCTTCTTGAAGGGAAAGATGTAACTCTGTGAGATGAATTAAGAGAACACAGAGGAGTTTCTCAGAAAGCTTCTTTCCAGTTTTGAACGGAAGATATTTCCTTTTTCACCATAGCCCTCTATGGGCTTCCAAATATCCCTTTGCCAATTCCACAAGAACAGCCTTAGCGAAAGGCTTCTTGAAGGGAAAGATGTAACTCTGTGAGATGAATTAACAGAACACAGAGCAGTTTCTCAGAAAGCTTCTTTCCAGTTTTGAACGGAAGATATTTCCTTTTTCACCATAGCTCTCTAAGGGCTTCCAAATATCCCTTTGCCAATTCCACAAGAACAGCCTTAGCGAAAGGCTTCTTGAAGGGAAAGATGTAACTCTGTGAGATGAATTAACAGAACACAGAGCAGTTTCTCAGAAAGCTTCTTTCCAGTTTTGAACGGAAGATTTTTCCTTTTTCACCATAGCCCTCTATGGGCTTCCAAATATCCCTTTGCCAATTCCACAAGAACAGGCTTAGCGAAAGGCTTCTTGAAGTTAAAGATGTAACTCTGTGAGATGAATTAACAGAACACAGAGCAGTTTCTCAGAAAGCTTCTTTCTAGTTTTGAACGGAAGATATTTCCTTTTTCACCATAGCCCTCTATGGGCTTCCAAATATCCCTTTGCCAATTCCACAAGAACAGACTTAGCGAAAGGCTTCTTGAAGGGAAAGATGTAACTCTGTGAGATGAATTAACAGAAAATAGAACAGTTTCTCAGAAAGCTTCTTTCCAGTTTCGAACGGAAGATATTTCCTTTTTCTCCATAGCCCTCTATGGGCTTTCAAATATCCCTTTGCCAATTCCACACGAACAGCCTTAGCGAAAGGCTTCTTGAAGTTAAAGATGTAACTCTGTGAGATGAATTAACAGAACACAGAGCAGTTTCTCAGAAAGCTTCTTTCCAGTTTTGAACGGAAGATATTTCCTTTTTCACCATAGCCCTCCATGGGCTTCCAAATATCCCTTTGCCAATTCCACAAGAACAGCCTTAGCGATAGGCTTCTTGAAGGGAAAGATGTAACTCTGTGAGATGAATTAACAGAACACAGAGCAGTTTCTCAGAAAGCTTCTTTCCAGTTTTGAACGGAAGATATTTCCTTTTTCACCATAGCCCTCTATGGGCTTCCAAATATCCCTTTGCCAATTCCACAAGAACAGCCTTAGCGAAAGGCTTCTTGAAGGGAAAGATGGAACTCTGTGAGATGAATTAACAGAACACAGAGCAGTTTCTCAGAAAGCTTCTTTCCAGTTTTGAACGGAAGATATTTCCTTTTTCACCATAGCCCTCTATGGGCTTCCAAATATCCCTTTGCCAATTCCACAAGAACAGCCTTAGCGAAAGGCTTCTTGAAGGGAAAGATGTAACTCTGTGAGATGAATTAACAGAACACAGAGCAGTTTCTCAGAAAGCTTCTTTCCAGTTTTGAACGGAAGATATTTCCTTTTTCACCATAGCCCTCTAAGGGCTTCCAAATATCCCTTTGCCAATTCCACAAGAACAGCCTTAGCGAAAGGCTTCTTGAAGGGAAAGATGTAACTCTATGAGATGAATTAACAGAACACAGAGCAGTTTCTCAGAAAGCTTCTTTCCAGTTTTGAACGGAAGATATTTCCTTTTTCACCATAGCCCTCTATGGGCTTCCAAATATCCCTTTGCCAATTCCACAAGAACAGGCTTAGCGAAAGGCTTCTTGAAGTTAAAGATGTAACTCTGTGAGATGAATTAACAGAACACAGAGCAGTTTCTCAGAAAGCTTCTTTCTAGTTTTGAAAGGAAGATATTTCCTTTTTCACCATAGCCCTCTATGGGCTTCCAAATATCCCTTTGCCAATTCCACAAGAACAGCCTTAGCGAAAGGCTTCTTGAAGGGAAAGATGTAACTCTTTGAGATGAATTAACAGAAAATAGAACAGTTTCTCAGAAAGCTTCTTTCCAGTTTCGAACGGAAGATATTTCCTTTTTCTCCATAGCCCTCTATGGGCTTCCAAATATCCCTTTGCCAATTCCACAAGAACAGCCTTAGCGAAAGGCTTCTTGAAGGGAAAGATGTAACTCTGTGAGATGAATTAACAGAACACAGAGCAGTTTCTCAGAAAGCTTCTTTCCAGTTTTGAACGGAAGACATTTCCTTTTTCACCATAGCCCTCTATGGGCTTCCAAATATCCCTTTGCCAATTCCAGAAGAACAGCCTTAGCGAAAGGCTTCTTGAAGCGAAAGATGTAACTCTGTGAGATGAATTAACAGAACACAGAGCAGTTTCTCAGAAAGCTTCTTTCCAGTTTTGAACGGAAGATATTTCCTTTTTCACCATAGCCCTCTATGGGCTTCCAAATATCCCTTTGCCAATTCCACAAGAACAGACTTAGCGAAAGGCTTCTTGAAGGGAAAGATGTAACTCTGTGAGATGAATTAACAGAATATAGAACAGTTTCTCAGAAAGCTTCTTTCCAATTTTGAACGGAAGATATTTCCTTTTTCACCATAGCCCTCTATGGGCTTCCAAATATCCCTTTGCCAATTCCACAAGAACAGCCTTAGCGAAAGGCTTCTTGAAGGGAAAGATGTAACTCTGTGAGATGAATTAACAGAACACAGAGCAGTTTCTCAGAAAGCTTCTTTCCAGTTTTGAACGGAAGATATTTCCTTTTTCACCATAGCCCTCTATGGGCTTCCAAATATCCCTTTGCCAATTCCACAAGAACAGCCTTAGCGATAGGCTTCTTGAAGGGAAAGATGTAACTCTGTGAGATGAATTAACAGAACACAGAGCAGTTTCTCAGAAAGCTTCTTTCCAGTTTTGAACGGAAGATATTTCCTTTTTCACCATAGCCCTTTATGGGCTTCCAAATATCCCTTTGCCAATTCCAGAAGAACAGCCTTAGCGAAAGGCTTCTTGAAGCGAAAGATGGAACTCTGTGAGATGAATTAACAGAACACAGAGCAGTTTCTCAGAAAGCTTCTTTCCAGTTTTGAACGGAAGATATTTCCTTTTTCACCATAGCCCTCTATGGGCTTCCAAATATCCCTTTGCCAATTCCACAAGAACAGACTTAGCGAAAGGCTTCTTGAAGGGAAAGATGTAACTCTGTGAGATGAATTAACAGAATATAGAACAGTTTCTCAGAAAGCTTCTTTCCAATTTTGAACGGAAGATATTTCCTTTTTCACCATAGCCCTCTATGGGCTTCCAAATATCCCTTTGGCAATTCCACAAGAACAGCCTTAGCGAAAGGCTTCTTGAAGGGAAAGATGTAACTCTGTGAGATGAATTAACAGAACACAGAGCAGTTTCTCAGAAAGCTTCTTTCCAGTTTTGAACGGAAGATATTTCCTTTTTCACCATAGCCCTCTATGGGCTTCCAAATATCCCTTTGCCAATTCCACAAGAACAGCCTTAGCGATAGGCTTCTTGAAGGGAAAGATGTAACTCTGTGAGATGAATTAACAGAACACAGAGCAGTTTCTCAGAAAGCTTCTTTCCAGTTTTGAACGGAAGATATTTCCTTTTTCACCATAGCCCTTTATGGGCTTCCAAATATCCCTTTGCCAATTCCACAAGAACAGCCTTAGCGAAAGGCTTCTTGAAGGGAAAGATGGAACTCTGTGAGATGAATTAACAGAACACAGAGCAGTTTCTCAGAAAGCTTCTTTCCAGTTTTGAACGGAAGATATTTCCTTTTTCACCATAGCCCTCTATGGGCTTCCAAATATCCCTTTGCCAATTCAGCAAGAACAGCCTTAGCGAAAGGATTCTTGAAGGGAAAGATGTAACTCTGTGAGATGAATTAACAGAACATAGAACAGTTTCTCAGAAAGCTTCTTTCCAGTTTTGAACGGAAGATATTTCCGTTTTCTCCAGAGCCCTCTATGGGCTTCCAAATATCCCTTTGCCAATTCCACAAGAACAGCCTTAGCGAAAGGCTTCTTGAAGTTAAAGATGTAACTCTGTGAGATGAATTAACAGAACACAGAGCAGTTTCTCAGAACGCTTCTTTCCAGTTTTGAACGGAAGATATTTCCTTTTTCACCATAGCCCTCTATGGGCTTCCAAATATCCCTTTGCCAATTCCACAAGAACAGCCTTAGCGAAAGGCTTCTTGAAGGGAAAGATGTAACTCTGTGAGATGAATTAACAGAACACAGAGCAGTTTCTCAGAAAGCTTCTTTCCAGTTTTGAACGGAAGATATTTCCTTTTTCACCATAGACCTCTATGGGCTTCCAAATATCCCTTTGCCAATTCCACAAGAACAGCCTTAGCGAAAGGCTTCTTGAAGGGAAAGATGTAACTCTGTGAGATGAATTAACAGAACACAGAGCAGTTTCTCAGAAAGCTTCTTTCCAGTTTTGAACGGAAGATATTTCCTTTTTCACCATAGCCCTCTATGGGCTTCCAAATATCCCTTTGCCAATTCCACAAGAAGAGACTTAGCGAAAGGCTTCTTGAAGGGAAAGATGTAACTCTGTGAGATGAATTAACAGAACACAGAACAGTTTCTCAGAAAGCTTCTTTCCAGTTTTGAACGGAAGATATTTCCTTTTTCACCATAGCCCTCTATGGGCTTCCAAATATCACTTTGCCAATTCCACAAGAACAGACTTAGCGAAAGGCTTCTTGAAGGGAAAGATGTAACTCTGTGAGATGAATTAACAGAATATAGAACAGTTTCTCAGAAAGCTTCTTTCCAATTTTGAACGGAAGATATTTCCTTTTTCACCATAGCCCTCTATGGGCTTCCAAATATCCCTTTGCCAATTCCACAAGAACAGCCTTAGCGAAAGGCTTCTTGAAGGGAAAGATGTAACTCTGTGAGATGAATTAACAGAACACAGAGCAGTTTCTCAGAAAGCTTCTTTCCTGTTTTGAACGGAAGATATTTCCTTTTTCACCATAGCCCTCTATGGGCTTCCAAATATCCTTTGCCAATTCCACAAGAACAGCCTTAGCGAACGGCTTCTTGAAGGGAAAGATGTAACTCTGTGAGATGAATTAACAGAACACAGAGCAGTTTCTCAGAAAGCTTCTTTCCAGTTTTGAACGGAAGATATTTCCTTTTTCACCATAGCCCTCTATGGGCTTCCAAATATCCCTTTGCCAATTCCACAAGAACAGCCTTAGCGAAAGGCTTCTTGAAGGGAAAGATGTAACTCTGTGAGATGAATTAACAGAATATAGAACAGTTTCTCAGAAAGCTTCTTTCCAGTTTTGAACGGAAGATATTTCCTTTTTCACCATAGCCCTCTATGGGCGTCCAAATATCCCTTTGCCAATTCCACAAGAACAGCCTTAGCGAAAGGCTTCTTGAAGGGAAAGATGTAACTCTGTGAGATGAATTAACAGAACACAGAGCAGTTTCTCAGAAAGCTTCTTTCTAGTTTTGAACGGAAGATATTTCCTTTTTCACCATAGCCCTCTATGGGCGTCCAAATATCCCTTTGCCAATTCCACAAGAACAGCCTTAGCGAAAGGCTTCTTGAAAGGAAAGATGTAACTCTGTGAGATGAATTAACAGAACACAGAGCAGTTTCTCAGAAAGCTTCTTTCCAGTTTTGAACGGAAGATATTTCCTTTTTCACCATAGCCCTCTATGGGCTTCCAAATATCCCTTTGCCAATTCCACAAGAACAGCCTTAGCGAAAGGCTTCTTGAAGGGAAAGATGTAACTCTGTGAGATGAATTAAGAGAACACAGAGCAGTTTCTCAGAAAGCTTCTTTCCAGTTTTGAACGGAAGATATTTCTTTTTTCACCATAGCCCTCTATGGGCTTCCAAATATCCCTTTGCCAATTCCACAAGAACAGCCTTAGCGAAAGGCTTCTTGAAGGGAAAGATGTAACTCTGTGAGGTGAATTAACAGAACACAGAGCAGTTTCTCTGAAAGCTTCTTTCCAGTTTTGAACGGAAGATATTTCCTTTTTCACCATAGCTCTCTAAGGGCTTCCAAATATCCCTTTGCCAATTCCACAAGAACAGCCTTAGCGAAAGGCTTCTTGAAGGGAAAGATGTAACTCTGTGAGATGAATTAACAGAACACAGAGGAGTTTCTCAGAAAGCTTCTTTCCAATTTTGAACGGAAGATATTTCCTTTTTCACCATAGCCCTCTATGGGCTTCCAAATATCCCTTTGCCAATTCCACAAGAACAGGCTTAGCGAAAGGCTTCTTGAAGTTAAAGATGTAACTCTGTGAGATGAATTAACAGAACACAGAGCAGTTTCTCAGAAAGCTTCTTTCTAGTTTTGAACGGAAGATATTTCCTTTTTCACCATAGCCCTCTATGGGCTTCCAAATATCCCTTTGCCAATTCCACAAGAACAGCCTTAGGGAAAGGCTTCTTGAAGGGAAAGATGTAACTCTGTGAGATGAATTAACAGAAAATAGAACAGTTTCTCAGAAAGCTTCTTTCCAGTTTCGAACGGAAGATATTTCCTTTTTCTCCATAGCCCTCTATGGGCTTCCAAATATCCCTTTGCCAATTCCACACGAACAGCCTTAGCGAAAGGCTTCTTGAAGTGAAAGATGTAACTCTGTGAGATGAATTAACAGAACACAGAGCAGTTTCTCAGAAAGCTTCTTTCCAGTTTTGAACGGAAGATATTTCCTTTTTCACCATAGCCCTCCATGGGCTTCCAAATATCCCTTTGCCAATTCCACAAGAACAGCCTTAGCGATAGGCTTCTTGAAGGGAAAGATGTAACTCTGTGAGATGAATTAACAGAACACAGAGCAGTTTCTCAGAAAGCTTCTTTCCAGTTTTGAACGGAAGATATTTCCTTTTTCACCATAGCCCTCTATGGGCTTCCAAATATCCCTTTGCCAATTCCACAAGAACAGCCTTAGCGAAAGGCTTCTTGAAGGGAAAGATGTAACTCTGTGAGATGAATTAACAGAACACAGAGCAGTTTCTCAGAAAGCTTCTTTCCAGTTTTGAACGGAAGATATTTCCTTTTTCACCATAGCCCTCTATGGGCTTCCAAATATCCCTTTGCCAATTCCACAAGAAGAGACTTAGCGAAAGGCTTCTTGAAGGGAAAGATGTAACTCTGTGAGATGAATTAACAGAACACAGAACAGTTTCTCAGAAAGCTTCTTTCCAGTTTTGAACGGAAGATATTTCCTTTTTCACCATAGCCCTCTATGGGCTTCCAAATATCCCTTTGCCAATTCCACAAGAACAGCCTTAGCGAAAGGCTTCTTGAAGGGAAAGATGTAACTCTGTGAGATGAATTAACAGAACACAGAGCAGTTTCTCAGAAAGCTTCTTTCCAGTTTTGAACGGAAGATATTTCCTTTTTCACCATAGACCTCTATGGGCTTCCAAATATCCCTTTGCCAATTCCACAAGAACAGCCTTAGCGAAAGGCTTCTTGAAGGGAAAGATGTAACTCTGTGAGATGAATTAACAGAACACAGAGCAGTTTCTCAGAAAGCTTCTTTCCAGTTTTGAACGGAAGATATTTCCTTTTTCACCATAGCCCTCTATGGGCTTCCAAATATCCCTTTGCCAATTCCACAAGAAGAGACTTAGCGAAAGGCTTCTTGAAGGGAAAGATGTAACTCTGTGAGATGAATTAACAGAACACAGAACAGTTTCTCAGAAAGCTTCTTTCCAGTTTTGAACGGAAGATATTTCCTTTTTCACCATAGCCCTCTATGGGCTTCCAAATATCACTTTGCCAATTCCACAAGAACAGACTTAGCGAAAGGCTTCTTGAAGGGAAAGATGTAACTCTGTGAGATGAATTAACAGAATATAGAACAGTTTCTCAGAAAGCTTCTTTCCAATTTTGAACGGAAGATATTTCCTTTTTCACCATAGCCCTCTATGGGCTTCCAAATATCCCTTTGCCAATTCCACAAGAACAGCCTTAGCGAAAGGCTTCTTGAAGGGAAAGATGTAACTCTGTGAGATGAATTAACAGAACACAGAGCAGTTTCTCAGAAAGCTTCTTTCCTGTTTTGAACGGAAGATATTTCCTTTTTCACCATAGCCCTCTATGGGCTTCCAAATATCCTTTGCCAATTCCACAAGAACAGCCTTAGCGAACGGCTTCTTGAAGGGAAAGATGTAACTCTGTGAGATGAATTAACAGAACACAGAGCAGTTTCTCAGAAAGCTTCTTTCCAGTTTTGAACGGAAGATATTTCCTTTTTCACCATAGCCCTCTATGGGCTTCCAAATATCCCTTTGCCAATTCCACAAGAACAGCCTTAGCGAAAGGCTTCTTGAAGGGAAAGATGTAACTCTGTGAGATGAATTAACAGAATATAGAACAGTTTCTCAGAAAGCTTCTTTCCAGTTTTGAACGGAAGATATTTCCTTTTTCACCATAGCCCTCTATGGGCGTCCAAATATCCCTTTGCCAATTCCACAAGAACAGCCTTAGCGAAAGGCTTCTTGAAGGGAAAGATGTAACTCTGTGAGATGAATTAACAGAACACAGAGCAGTTTCTCAGAAAGCTTCTTTCTAGTTTTGAACGGAAGATATTTCCTTTTTCACCATAGCCCTCTATGGGCGTCCAAATATCCCTTTGCCAATTCCACAAGAACAGCCTTAGCGAAAGGCTTCTTGAAAGGAAAGATGTAACTCTGTGAGATGAATTAACAGAACACAGAGCAGTTTCTCAGAAAGCTTCTTTCCAGTTTTGAACGGAAGATATTTCCTTTTTCACCATAGCCCTCTATGGGCTTCCAAATATCCCTTTGCCAATTCCACAAGAACAGCCTTAGCGAAAGGCTTCTTGAAGGGAAAGATGTAACTCTGTGAGATGAATTAAGAGAACACAGAGCAGTTTCTCAGAAAGCTTCTTTCCAGTTTTGAACGGAAGATATTTCTTTTTTCACCATAGCCCTCTATGGGCTTCCAAATATCCCTTTGCCAATTCCACAAGAACAGCCTTAGCGAAAGGCTTCTTGAAGGGAAAGATGTAACTCTGTGAGGTGAATTAACAGAACACAGAGCAGTTTCTCTGAAAGCTTCTTTCCAGTTTTGAACGGAAGATATTTCCTTTTTCACCATAGCTCTCTAAGGGCTTCCAAATATCCCTTTGCCAATTCCACAAGAACAGCCTTAGCGAAAGGCTTCTTGAAGGGAAAGATGTAACTCTGTGAGATGAATTAACAGAACACAGAGGAGTTTCTCAGAAAGCTTCTTTCCAATTTTGAACGGAAGATATTTCCTTTTTCACCATAGCCCTCTATGGGCTTCCAAATATCCCTTTGCCAATTCCACAAGAACAGGCTTAGCGAAAGGCTTCTTGAAGTTAAAGATGTAACTCTGTGAGATGAATTAACAGAACACAGAGCAGTTTCTCAGAAAGCTTCTTTCTAGTTTTGAACGGAAGATATTTCCTTTTTCACCATAGCCCTCTATGGGCTTCCAAATATCCCTTTGCCAATTCCACAAGAACAGCCTTAGGGAAAGGCTTCTTGAAGGGAAAGATGTAACTCTGTGAGATGAATTAACAGAAAATAGAACAGTTTCTCAGAAAGCTTCTTTCCAGTTTCGAACGGAAGATATTTCCTTTTTCTCCATAGCCCTCTATGGGCTTCCAAATATCCCTTTGCCAATTCCACACGAACAGCCTTAGCGAAAGGCTTCTTGAAGTGAAAGATGTAACTCTGTGAGATGAATTAACAGAACACAGAGCAGTTTCTCAGAAAGCTTCTTTCCAGTTTTGAACGGAAGATATTTCCTTTTTCACCATAGCCCTCCATGGGCTTCCAAATATCCCTTTGCCAATTCCACAAGAACAGCCTTAGCGATAGGCTTCTTGAAGGGAAAGATGTAACTCTGTGAGATGAATTAACAGAACACAGAGCAGTTTCTCAGAAAGCTTCTTTCCAGTTTTGAACGGAAGATATTTCCTTTTTCACCATAGCCCTCTATGGGCTTCCAAATATCCCTTTGCCAATTCCACAAGAACAGCCTTAGCGAAAGGCTTCTTGAAGGGAAAGATGTAACTCTGTGAGATGAATTAACAGAACACAGAGCAGTTTCTCAGAAAGCTTCTTTCCAGTTTTGAACGGAAGATATTTCCTTTTTCACCATAGCCCTCTATGGGCTTCCAAATATCCCTTTGCCAATTCCACAAGAAGAGACTTAGCGAAAGGCTTCTTGAAGGGAAAGATGTAACTCTGTGAGATGAATTAACAGAACACAGAACAGTTTCTCAGAAAGCTTCTTTCCAGTTTTGAACGGAAGATATTTCCTTTTTCACCATAGCCCTCTATGGGCTTCCAAATATCACTTTGCCAATTCCACAAGAACAGACTTAGCGAAAGGCTTCTTGAAGGGAAAGATGTAACTCTGTGATATGAATTAACAGAATATAGAACAGTTTCTCAGAAAGCTTCTTTCCAATTTTGAACGGAAGATATTTCCTTTTTCACCATAGCCCTCTATGGGCTTCCAAATATCCCTTTGCCAATTCCACAAGAACAGCCTTAGCGAAAGGCTTCTTGAAGGGAAAGATGTAACTCTGTGAGATGAATTAACAGAACACAGAGCAGTTTCTCAGAAAGCTTCTTTCCTGTTTTGAACGGAAGATATTTCCTTTTTCACCATAGCCCTCTATGGGCTTCCAAATATCCCTTTGCCAATTCCACAAGAACAGCCTTAGCGAAAGGCTTCTTGAAGGGAAAGATGTAACTCTGTGAGATGAATTAACAGAACACAGAGCAGTTTCTCAGAAAGCTTCTTTCCAGTTTTGAACGGAAGATATTTCCTTTTTCACCATAGCCCTCTATGGGCTTCCAAATATCCCTTTGCCAATTCCACAAGAACAGCCTTAGCGAAAGGCTTCTTGAAGGGAAAGATGTAACTCTGTGAGATGAATTAACAGAATATAGAACAGTTTCTCAGAAAGCTTCTTTCCAGTTTTGAACGGAAGATATTTCCTTTTTCACCATAGCCCTCTATGGGCGTCCAAATATCCCTTTGCCAATTCCACAAGAACAGCCTTAGCGAAAGGCTTCTTGAAGGGAAAGATGTAACTCTGTGAGATGAATTAACAGAACACAGAGCAGTTTCTCAGAAAGCTTCTTTCTAGTTTTGAACGGAAGATATTTCCTTTTTCACCATAGCCCTCTATGGGCGTCCAAATATCCCTTTGCCAATTCCACAAGAACAGCCTTAGCGAAAGGCTTCTTGAAGGGAAAGATGTAACTCTGTGAGATGAATTAACAGAACACAGAGCAGTTTCTCAGAAAGCTTCTTTCCAGTTTTGAACGGAAGATATTTCCTTTTTCACCATAGCCCTCTATGGGCTTCCAAATATCCCTTTGCCAATTCCACAAGAACAGCCTTAGCGAAAGGCTTCTTGAAGGGAAAGATGTAACTCTGTGAGATGAATTAAGAGAACACAGAGCAGTTTCTCAGAAAGCTTCTTTCCAGTTTTGAACGGAAGATATTTCCTTTTTCACCATAGCCCTCTATGGGCTTCCAAATATCCCTTTGCCAATTCCACAAGAACAGCCTTAGCGAAAGGCTTCTTGAAGGGAAAGATGTAACTCTGTGAGATGAATTAACAGAACACAGAGCAGTTTCTCTGAAAGCTTCTTTCCAGTTTTGAACGGAAGATATTTCCTTTTTCACCATAGCTCTCTAAGGACTTCCAAATATCCCTTTGCCAATTCCACAAGAACAGCCTTAGCGAAAGGCTTCTTGAAGGGAAAGATGTAACTCTGTGAGATGAATTAAGAGAACACAGAGGAGTTTCTCAGAAAGCTTCTTTCCAATTTTGAACGGAAGATATTTCCTTTTTCACCATAGCCCTCTATGGGCTTCCAAATATCCCTTTGCCAATTCCACAAGAACAGCCTTAGCGAAAGGCTTCTTGAAGTTAAAGATGTAACTCTGTGAGATGAATTAACAGAACACAGAGCAGTTTCTCAGAAAGCTTCTTTCTAGTTTTGAACGGAAGATATTTCCTTTTTCACCATAGCCCTCTATGGGCTTCCAAATATCCCTTTGCCAATTCCACAAGAACAGCCTTAGCGAAAGGCTTCTTGAAGGGAAAGATGTAACTCTGTGAGATGAATTAACAGAACACAGAGCAGTTTCTCAGAAAGCTTCTTTCCAGTTTTGAACGGAAGATATTTCCTTTTTCACCATAGCCCTCCATGGGCTTCCAAATATCCCTTTGCCAATTCCACAAGAACAGCCTTAGCGATAGGCTTCTTGAAGGGAAAGATGTAACTCTGTGAGATGAATTAACAGAACACAGAGCAGTTTCTCAGAAAGCTTCTTTCCAGTTTTGAACGGAAGATATTTCCTTTTTCACCATAGCCCTCTATGGGCTTCCAAATATCCCTTTGCCAATTCCACAAGAACAGCCTTAGCGAAAGGCTTCTTGAAGGGAAAGATGTAACTCTGTGAGATGAATTAACAGAACACAGAGCAGTTTCTCAGAAAGCTTCTTTCCAGTTTTGAACGGAAGATATTTCCTTTTTCACCATAGCCCTTTATGGGCTTCCAAATATCCCTTTGCCAATTCCACAAGAACAGCCTTAGCGAAAGGCTTCTTGAAGGGAAAGATGTAACTCTGTGAGATGAATTAACAGAACACAGAGCAGTTTCTCAGAAAGCTTCTTTCCAGTTTTGAACGGAAGATATTTCCTTTTTCACCATAGCCCTCTATGGGCTTCCAAATATCCCTTTGCCAATTCAGCAAGAACAGCCTTAGCGAAAGGATTCTTGAAGGGAAAGATGTGACTCTGTGAGATGAGTTAACAGAACATAGAACAGTTTCTCAGAAAGCTTCTTTCCAGTTTTGAACGGAAGATATTTCCTTTTTCTCCATAGCCCTCTATGGGATTCCAAATATCCCTTTGCCAATTCCACAAGAAGAGCCTTAGCGAAAGGCTTCTTGAAGTTAAAGATGTAACTCTGTGAGATGAATTAACAGAAC
Organism: Chlorocebus sabaeus; assembly: GCF_047675955.1. NCBI lineage: Eukaryota > Metazoa > Chordata > Mammalia > Primates > Cercopithecidae > Chlorocebus > Chlorocebus sabaeus. The sequence continues at coordinate 47,011,752 of NC_132911.1, forward strand.
ACAGAGCAGTTTCTCAGAAAGCTTCTTTCCAGTTTTGAACGGAAGATATTTCCTTTTTCACCATAGCCCTCTATGGGCTTCCAAATATCCCTTTGCCAATTCCACAAGAACAGCCTTAGCGAAAGGCTTCTTGAAGGGAAAGATGTAACTCTGTGAGATGAATTAACAGAACACAGAGCAGTTTCTCAGAAAGCTTCTTTCCAGTTTTGAACGGAAGATATTTCCTTTTTCACCATAGCCCTCTATGGGCTTCCAAATATCCCTTTGCCAATTCCACAAGAACAGCCTTAGCGAAAGGCTTCTTGAAGGGAAAGATGTAACTCTGTGAGATGAATTAACAGAACACAGAGCAGTTTCTCAGAAAGCTTCTTTCCAGTTTTGAACGGAAGATATTTCCTTTTTCACCATAGCCCTCTATGGGCTTCCAAATATCCCTTTGCCAATTCCACAAGAACAGCCTTAGCGAAAGGCTTCTTGAAGGGAAAGATGTAACTCTGTGAGATGAATTAACAGAACACAGAGCAGTTTCTCAGAAAGCTTCTTTCCAGTTTTGAACGGAAGATATTTCCTTTTTCACCATAGCCCTCTATGGGCTTCCAAATATCCCTTTGCCAATTCCACAAGAAGAGACTTAGCGAAAGGCTTCTTGAAGGGAAAGATGTAACTCTGTGAGATGAATTAACAGAACACAGAACAGTTTCTCAGAAAGCTTCTTTCCAGTTTTGAACGGAAGATATTTCCTTTTTCACCATAGCCCTCTATGGGCTTCCAAATATCACTTTGCCAATTCCACAAGAACAGACTTAGCGAAAGGCTTCTTGAAGGGAAAGATGTAACTCTGTGAGATGAATTAACAGAATATAGAACAGTTTCTCAGAAAGCTTCTTTCCAATTTTGAACGGAAGATATTTCCTTTTTCACCATAGCCCTCTATGGGCTTCCAAATATCCCTTTGCCAATTCCACAAGAACAGCCTTAGCGAAAGGCTTCTTGAAGGGAAAGATGTAACTCTGTGAGATGAATTAACAGAACACAGAGCAGTTTCTCAGAAAGCTTCTTTCCTGTTTTGAACGGAAGATATTTCCTTTTTCACCATAGCCCTCTATGGGCTTCCAAATATCCCTTTGCCAATTCCACAAGAACAGCCTTAGCGAAAGGCTTCTTGAAGGGAAAGATGTAACTCTGTGAGATGAATTAACAGAACACAGAGCAGTTTCTCAGAAAGCTTCTTTCCAGTTTTGAACGGAAGATATTTCCTTTTTCACCATAGCCCTCTATGGGCTTCCAAATATCCCTTTGCCAATTCCACAAGAACAGCCTTAGCGAAAGGCTTCTTGAAGGGAAAGATGTAACTCTGTGAGATGAATTAACAGAATATAGAACAGTTTCTCAGAAAGCTTCTTTCCAGTTTTGAACGGAAGATATTTCCTTTTTCACCATAGCCCTCTATGGGCGTCCAAATATCCCTTTGCCAATTCCACAAGAACAGCCTTAGCGAAAGGCTTCTTGAAGGGAAAGATGTAACTCTGTGAGATGAATTAACAGAACACAGAGCAGTTTCTCAGAAAGCTTCTTTCTAGTTTTGAACGGAAGATATTTCCTTTTTCACCATAGCCCTCTATGGGCGTCCAAATATCCCTTTGCCAATTCCACAAGAACAGCCTTAGCGAAAGGCTTCTTGAAGGGAAAGATGTAACTCTGTGAGATGAATTAACAGAACACAGAGCAGTTTCTCAGAAAGCTTCTTTCCAGTTTTGAACGGAAGATATTTCCTTTTTCACCATAGCCCTCTATGGGCTTCCAAATATCCCTTTGCCAATTCCACAAGAACAGCCTTAGCGAAAGGCTTCTTGAAGGGAAAGATGTAACTCTGTGAGATGAATTAAGAGAACACAGAGCAGTTTCTCAGAAAGCTTCTTTCCAGTTTTGAACGGAAGATATTTCCTTTTTCACCATAGCCCTCTATGGGCTTCCAAATATCCCTTTGCCAATTCCACAAGAACAGCCTTAGCGAAAGGCTTCTTGAAGGGAAAGATGTAACTCTGTGAGATGAATTAACAGAACACAGAGCAGTTTCTCTGAAAGCTTCTTTCCAGTTTTGAACGGAAGATATTTCCTTTTTCACCATAGCTCTCTAAGGACTTCCAAATATCCCTTTGCCAATTCCACAAGAACAGCCTTAGCGAAAGGCTTCTTGAAGGGAAAGATGTAACTCTGTGAGATGAATTAAGAGAACACAGAGGAGTTTCTCAGAAAGCTTCTTTCCAATTTTGAACGGAAGATATTTCCTTTTTCACCATAGCCCTCTATGGGCTTCCAAATATCCCTTTGCCAATTCCACAAGAACAGCCTTAGCGAAAGGCTTCTTGAAGTTAAAGATGTAACTCTGTGAGATGAATTAACAGAACACAGAGCAGTTTCTCAGAAAGCTTCTTTCTAGTTTTGAACGGAAGATATTTCCTTTTTCACCATAGCCCTCTATGGGCTTCCAAATATCCCTTTGCCAATTCCACAAGAACAGCCTTAGCGAAAGGCTTCTTGAAGGGAAAGATGTAACTCTGTGAGATGAATTAACAGAACACAGAGCAGTTTCTCAGAAAGCTTCTTTCCAGTTTTGAACGGAAGATATTTCCTTTTTCACCATAGCCCTCCATGGGCTTCCAAATATCCCTTTGCCAATTCCACAAGAACAGCCTTAGCGATAGGCTTCTTGAAGGGAAAGATGTAACTCTGTGAGATGAATTAACAGAACACAGAGCAGTTTCTCAGAAAGCTTCTTTCCAGTTTTGAACGGAAGATATTTCCTTTTTCACCATAGCCCTCTATGGGCTTCCAAATATCCCTTTGCCAATTCCACAAGAACAGCCTTAGCGAAAGGCTTCTTGAAGGGAAAGATGTAACTCTGTGAGATGAATTAACAGAACACAGAGCAGTTTCTCAGAAAGCTTCTTTCCAGTTTTGAACGGAAGATATTTCCTTTTTCACCATAGCCCTTTATGGGCTTCCAAATATCCCTTTGCCAATTCCACAAGAACAGCCTTAGCGAAAGGCTTCTTGAAGGGAAAGATGTAACTCTGTGAGATGAATTAACAGAACACAGAGCACTTTCTCAGAAAGCTTCTTTCCAGTTTTGAACGGAAGATATTTCCTTTTTCACCATAGCCCTCTATGGGCTTCCAAATATCCCTTTGCCAATTCAGCAAGAACAGCCTTAGCGAAAGGATTCTTGAAGGGAAAGATGTGACTCTGTGAGATGAGTTAACAGAACATAGAACAGTTTCTCAGAAAGCTTCTTTCCAGTTTTGAACGGAAGATATTTCCTTTTTCTCCATAGCCCTCTATGGGATTCCAAATATCCCTTTGCCAATTCCACAAGAAGAGCCTTAGCGAAAGGCTTCTTGAAGTTAAAGATGTAACTCTGTGAGATGAATTAACAGAACACAGAGCAGTTTCTCAGAAAGCTTCTTTCCAGTTTTGAACGGAAGATATTTCCTTTTTCACCATAGCCCTCTATGGGCTTCCAAATATCCCTTTGCCAATTCCACAAGAACAGCCTTAGCGAAAGGCTTCTTGAAGGGAAAGATGTAACTCTGTGAGATGAATTAACAGAACACAGAGCAGTTTCTCAGAAAGCTTCTTTCCAGTTTTGAACGGAAGATATTTCCTTTTTCACCATAGCCCTCTATGGGCTTCCAAATATCCCTTTGCCAATTCCACAAGAACAGCCTTAGCGAAAGGCTTCTTGAAGGGAAAGATGTAACTCTGTGAGATGAATTAACAGAACACAGAGCAGTTTCTCAGAAAGCTTCTTTCCAGTTTTGAACGCAAGATATTTCCTTTTTCACCATAGCCCTCTATGGGCTTCCAAATATCCCTTTGCCAATTCCACAAGAACAGCCTTAGCGAAAGGCTTCTTGAAGGGAAAGATGTAACTCTGTGAGATGAATTAACAGAACACAGAGCAGTTTCTCAGAAAGCTTCTTTCCAGTTTTGAACGGAAGATATTTCCTTTTTCACCATAGCCCTCTATGGGCTTCCAAATATCCCTTTGCCAATTCCACAAGAACAGCCTTAGCGAAAGGCTTCTTGAAGGGAAAGATGTAACTCTGTGAGATGAATTAACAGAACACAGAGCAGTTTCTCAGAAAGCTTCTTTCCAGTTTTGAACGGAAGATATTTCCTTTTTCACCATAGCCCTCTATGGGCTTCCAAATATCCCTTTGCCAATTCCACAAGAACAGCCTTAGCGAAAGGCTTCTTGAAGGGAAAGATGTAACTCTGTGAGATGAATTAACAGAACACAGAGCAGTTTCTCAGAAAGCTTCTTTCCAGTTTTGAACGGAAGATATTTCCTTTTTCACCATAGCCCTCTATGGACTTCCAAATATCCCTTTGCCAATTCCACAAGAACAGCCTTAGCGAAAGGCTTCTTGAAGGGAAAGATGTAACTCTGTGAGATGAATTAACAGAACACAGAGCAGTTTCTCAGAAAGCTTCTTTCCAGTTATGAACGGAAGATATTTCCTTTTTCACCATAGCCCTTTATGGGCTTCCAAATATCCCTTTGCCAATTCCACAAGAACAGCCTTAGCGAAAGGCTTCTTGAAGGGAAAGATGGAACTCTGTGAGATGAATTAACAGAACACAGAGCAGTTTCTCAGAAAGCTTCTTTCCAGTTTTGAACGGAAGATATTTCCTTTTTCACCCTAGCCCTCTATGGGCTTCCAAATATCCCTTTGCCAATTCAGCAAGAACAGCCTTAGCGAAAGGATTCTTGAAGGGAAAGATGTAACTCTGTGAGATGAATTAACAGAACATAGAACAGTTTCTCAGAAAGCTTCTTTCCAGTTTTGAACGGAAGATATTTCCTTTTTCTCCATAGCCCTCTATGGGCTTCCAAATATCCCTTTGCCAATTCCACAAGAACAGCCTTAGCGAAAGGCTTCTTGAAGTTAAAGATGTAACTCTGTGAGATGAATTAACAGAACACAGAGCAGTTTCTCAGAAAGCTTCTTTCCAGTTTTAAACGGAAGATATTTCCTTTTTCACCATAGCCCTCTATGGGCTTCCAAATATCCCTTTGCCAATTCCACAAGAACAGCCTTAGCGAAAGGCTTCTTGAAGGGAAAGGTGTAACTCTGTGAGATGAATTAACAGAACACAGAGCAGTTTCTCAGAAAGCTTCTTTCCAGTTTTGAACCAAAGATATTTCCTTTTTCACCATAGCCATCTATGGGCTTCCAAATATCCCTTTGCCAATTCCACAAGAACAGCCTTAGCGAAAGGCTTCTTGAAGGGAAAGATGTAACTCTGTGAGATGAATTAACAGAACACAGAGCAGTTTCTCTGAAAGCTTCTTTCCAGTTTTGAACGGAAGATATTTCCTTTTTCACCATAGCCCTCTATGGGCTTCCAAATATCCCTTTGCCAATTCCACAAGAACAGCCTTAGCGAAAGGCTTCTTGAAGAGAAAGATGTAACTCTGTGAGATGAATTAACAGAACACAGAGCAGTTTCTCAGAAAGCTTCTTTCCAGTTTTGAACGGAAGATATTTCCTTTTTCACCATAGCCCTCTATGGGCTTCCAAATATCCCTTTGCCAATTCCACAAGAACAGCCTTAGCGAAAGGCTTCTTGAAGGGAAAGATGTAACTCTGTGAGATGAATTAACAGAACACAGAGCAGTTTCTCAGAAAGCTTCTTTCCAGTTTTGAACGGAAGATATTTCCTTTTTCACCATAGCCCTCTATGGGCTTCCAAATATCCCTTTGCCAATTCCACAAGAACAGCCTTAGCGAAAGGCTTCTTGAAGGGAAAGATGTAACTCTGTGAGATGAATTAACAGAATATAGAACAGTTTCTCAGAAAGCTTCTTTCCAGTTTTGAACGGAAGATATTTCCTTTTTCACCATAGCCCTCTATGGGCGTCCAAATATCCCTTTGCCAATTCCACAAGAACAGCCTTAGCGAAAGGCTTCTTGAAGGGAAAGATGTAACTCTGTGAGATGAATTAACAGAACACAGAGCAGTTTCTCAGAAAGCTTCTTTCTAGTTTTGAACGGAAGATATTTCCTTTTTCACCATAGCCCGCTATGGGCGTCCAAATATCCCTTTGCCAATTCCACAAGAACAGCCTTAGCGAAAGGCTTCTTGAAGGGAAAGATGTAACTCTGTGAGATGAATTAACAGAACACAGAGCAGTTTCTCAGAAAGCTTCTTTCCAGTTTTGAACGGAAGATATTTCCTTTTTCACCATAGCCCTCTATGGGCTTCCAAATATCCCATTGCCAATTCCACAAGAACAGCCTTAGCGAAAGGCTTCTTGAAGGGAAAGATGTAACTCTGTGAGATGAATTAAGAGAACACAGAGCAGTTTCTCAGAAAGCTTCTTTCCAGTTTTGAACGGAAGATATTTCCTTTTTCACTATAGCCCTCTATGGGCTTCCAAATATCCCTTTGCCAATTCCACAAGAACAGCCTTAGCGAAAGGCTTCTTGAAGGGAAAGATGTAACTCTGTGAGATGAATTAACAGAACACAGAGCAGTTTCACAGAAAGCTTCTTTCCAGTTTTGAACGGAAGATATTTCCTTTTTCACCATAGCTCTCTAAGGGCTTCCAAATATCCCTTTGCCAATTCCACAAGAACAGCCTTAGCGAATGGCTTCTTGAAGGGAAAGATGTAACTCTGTGAGATGAATTAACAGAACACAGAGCAGTTTCTCAGAAAGCTTCTTTCCAATTTTGAACGGAAGATATTTCCTTTTTCACCATAGCCCTCTATGGGCTTCCAAATATCCCTTTGCCAATTCCACAAGAACAGGCTTAGCGAAAGGCTTCTTGAAGTTAAAGATGTAACTCTGTGAGATGAATTAACAGAACACAGAGCAGTTTCTCAGAAAGCTTCTTTCTAGTTTTGAACGGAAGATATTTCCTTTTTCACCATATCCCTCTATGGGCTTCCAAATATCCCTTTGCCAATTCCACAAGAACAGCCTTAGCGAAAGGCTTCTTGAAGGGAAAGATGTAACTCTGTGAGATGAATTAACAGAAAATAGAACAGTTTCTCAGAAAGCTTCTTTCCAGTTTCGAACGGAAGATATTTCCTTTTTCTCCATAGCCCTCTATGGGCTTCCAAATATCCCTTTGCCAATTCCACACGAACAGCCTTAGCGAAAGGCTTCTTGAAGTTAAAAATGTAACTCTGTGAGATGAATTAACAGAACACAGAGCAGTTTCTCAGAAAGCTTCTTTCCAGTTTTGAACGGAAGATATTTCCTTTTTCACCATAGCCCTCCATGGGCTTCCAAATATCCCTTTGCCAATTCCACAAGAACAGCCTTAGCGATAGGCTTCTTGAAGGGAAAGATGTAACTCTGTGAGATGAATTAACAGAACACAGAGCAGTTTCTCAGAAAGCTTCTTTCCAGTTTTGAACGGAAGATATTTCCTTTTTCACCATAGCACTCTATGGGCTTCCAAATATCCCTTTGCCAATTCCACAAGAACAGCCTTAGCGAAAGGCTTCTTGAAGGGAAAGATGTAACTCTGTGAGATGAATTAACAGAACACAGAGCAGTTTCTCAGAAAGCTTCTTTCCAGTTTTGAACGGAAGATATTTCCTTTTTCACCATAGCCCTTTATGGGCTTCCAAATATCCCTTTGCCAATTCCACAAGAACAGCCTTAGCGAAAGGCTTCTTGAAGGGAAAGATGGAACTCTGTGAGATGAATTAACAGAACACAGAGCAGTTTCTCAGAAAGCTTCTTTCCAGTTTTGAACGGAAGATATTTCCTTTTTCACCATAGCCCTCTATGGGCTTCCAAATATCCCTTTGCCAATTCAGCAAGAACAGCCTTAGCGAAAGGATTCTTGAAGGGAAAGATGTAACTCTGTGAGATGAATTAACAGAACATAGAACAGTTTCTCAGAAAGCTTCTTTCCAGTTTTGAACGGAAGATATTTCCGTTTTCTCCATAGCCCTCTATGGGCTTCCAAATATAACTTTGCCAATTCCACAAGAACAGCCTTAGCGAAAGGCTTCTTGAAGTTAAAGATGTAACTCTGTGAGATGAATTAACAGAACACAGAGCAGTTTCTCAGAACGCTTCTTTCCAGTTTTGAACGGAAGATATTTCCTTTTTCACCATAGCCCTCTATGGGCTTCCAAATATCCCTTTGCCAATTCCACAAGAACAGCCTTAGCGAAAGGCTTCTTGAAGGGAAAGATGTAACTCTGTGAGATGAATTAACAGAACACAGAGCAGTTTCTCAGAAAGCTTCTTTCCAGTTTTAAACGGAAGATATTTCCTTTTTCACCATAGCCCTCTATGGGCTTCCAAATATCCCTTTGCCAATTCCACAAGAACAGCCTTAGCGAAAGGCTTCTTGAAGGGAAAGGTGTAACTCTGTGAGATGAATTAACAGAACACAGAGCAGTTTCTCAGAAAGCTTCTTTCCAGTTTTGAACCAAAGATATTTCCTTTTTCACCATAGCCATCTATGGGCTTCCAAATATCCCTTTGCCAATTCCACAAGAACAGCCTTAGCGAAAGGCTTCTTGAAGGGAAAGATGTAACTCTGTGAGATGAATTAACAGAACACAGAGCAGTTTCTCTGAAAGCTTCTTTCCAGTTTTGAACGGAAGATATTTCCTTTTTCACCATAGCCCTCTATGGGCTTCCAAATATCCCTTTGCCAATTCCACAAGAACAGCCTTAGCGAAAGGCTTCTTGAAGGGAAAGATGTAACTCTGTGAGATGAATTAACAGAACACAGAGCAGTTTCTCAGAAAGCTTCTTTCCAGTTTTGAACGGAAGATATTTCCTTTTTCACCATAGCCCTCTATGGGCTTCCAAATATCCCTTTGCCAATTCCACAAGAACAGCCTTAGCGAAAGGCTTCTTGAAGGGAAAGATGTAACTCTGTGAGATGAATTAACAGAACACAGAGCAGTTTCTCAGAAAGCTTCTTTCCAGTTTTGAACGGAAGATATTTCCTTTTTCACCATAGCCCTCTATGGGCTTCCAAATATCCCTTTGCCAATTCCACAAGAACAGCCTTAGCGAAAGGCTTCTTGAAGGGAAAGATGTAACTCTGTGAGATGAATTAACAGAACACAGAGCAGTTTCTCAGAAAGCTTCTTTCCAGTTTTGAACGGAAGATATTTCCTTTTTCACCATAGCCCTCTATGGGCTTCCAAATATCCCTTTGCCAATTCCACAAGAACAGCCTTAGCGAAAGGCTTCTTGAAGGGAAAGATGTAACTCTGTGAGATGAATTAACAGAATATAGAACAGTTTCTCAGAAAGCTTCTTTCCAGTTTTGAACGGAAGATATTTCCTTTTTCACCATAGCCCTCTATGGGCGTCCAAATATCCCTTTGCCAATTCCACAAGAACAGCCTTAGCGAAAGGCTTCTTGAAGGGAAAGATGTAACTCTGTGAGATGAATTAACAGAACACAGAGCAGTTTCTCAGAAAGCTTCTTTCTAGTTTTGAACGGAAGATATTTCCTTTTTCACCATAGCCCTCTATGGGCGTCCAAATATCCCTTTGCCAATTCCACAAGAACAGCCTTAGCGAAAGGCTTCTTGAAGGGAAAGATGTAACTCTGTGAGATGAATTAACAGAACACAGAGCAGTTTCTCAGAAAGCTTCTTTCCAGTTTTGAACGGAAGATATTTCCTTTTTCACCATAGCCCTCTATGGGCTTCCAAATATCCCTTTGCCAATTCCACAAGAACAGCCTTAGCGAAAGGCTTCTTGAAGGGAAAGATGTAACTCTGTGAGATGAATTAAGAGAACACAGAGCAGTTTCTCAGAAAGCTTCTTTCCAGTTTTGAACGGAAGATATTTCCTTTTTCACTATAGCCCTCTATGGGCTTCCAAATATCCCTTTGCCAATTCCACAAGAACAGCCTTAGCGAAAGGCTTCTTGAAGGGAAAGATGTAACTCTGTGAGATGAATTAACAGAACACAGAGCAGTTTCTCAGAAAGCTTCTTTCTAGTTTTGAACGGAAGATATTTCCTTTTTCACCATAGCTCTCTAAGGGCTTCCAAATATCCCTTTGCCAATTCCACAAGAACAGCCTTAGCGAATGGCTTCTTGAAGGGAAAGATGTAACTCTGTGAGATGAATTAACAGAACACAGAGCAGTTTCTCAGAAAGCTTCTTTCCAATTTTGAACGGAAGATATTTCCTTTTTCACCATAGCCCTCTATGGGCTTCCAAATATCCCTTTGCCAATTCCACAAGAACAGGCTTAGCGAAAGGCTTCTTGAAGTTAAAGATGTAACTCTGTGAGATGAATTAACAGAACACAGAGCAGTTTCTCAGAAAGCTTCTTTCCAGTTTTGAACGGAAGATATTTCCTTTTTCACCATAGCCCTCTATGGGCTTCCAAATATCCCTTTGCCAATTCAGCAAGAACAGCCTTAGCGAAAGGATTCTTGAAGGGAAAGATGTAACTCTGTGAGATGAATTAACAGAACATAGAACAGTTTCTCAGAAAGCTTCTTTCCAGTTTTGAACGGAAGATATTTCCTTTTTCTCCATAGCCCTCTATGGGCTTCCAAATATCCCTTTGCCAATTCCACAAGAACAGCCTTAGCGAAAGGCTTCTTGAAGTTAAAGATGTAACTCTGTGAGATGAATTAACAGAACACAGAGCAGTTTCTCAGAAAGCTTCTTTCCAGTTTTAAACGGAAGATATTTCCTTTTTCACCATAGCCCTCTATGGGCTTCCAAATATCCCTTTGCCAATTCCAAAAGAACAGCCTTAGCGAAAGGCTTCTTGAAGGGAAAGATGTAACTCTGTGAGTTGAATTAACAGAACACAGAGCAGTTTCTCAGAAAGCTTCTTTCCAGTTTTGAACGGAAGATATTTCCTTTTTCACCATAGCGCTCTACGGGCTTCCAAATATCCCTTTGCCAATTCCACAAGAACAGCCTTAGCGAAAGGCTTCTTGAAGGGAAAGATGTAACTCTGTGAGATGAATTAACAGAACACAGAGCAGTTTCTCAGAAAGCTTCTTTCCAGTTTTGAACGGAAGATATTTCCTTTTTCACCATAGCCTTCTATGGGCTTCCAAATATCCCTTTGCCAATTCCACAAAAAAAGCCTTAGCGAAAGGCTTCTTGAAGGAAGAGATGTAACTCTGCTAGATGAATTAACAGAACACAGAGCAGTTTCTCAGAAAGCTATTTCCACTTTTGAACGGAAGATATTTCCTTTTTCACCATAGCCCTCCATGGGCTTCCAAATATCCCTTTGCCAATTCCACAAGAAGAGCCTTAGCGAAAGGCTTCTTGAAGGGAAAGATGTAACTCTGTGAGATGAAATAACAGAAAATAGAACAGTTTCTCAGAAAGCTTCTTTCCAGTTTCGAACGGAAGATATTTCCTTTTTCTCCATAGCGTTCTAAGGGCTTCCAAATATCCCTTTGCCAATTCCACAAGAACAGCCTTAGCGAAAGGCTTCTTGAAGTTAAAGATGTAACTCTGTGAGATGAATTAACAGACCACAGAGCAGTTTCTCAGAAAGCTTCTTTCCAGTTTTGAACGGAAGATATTTCCTTTTTCACCATAGCCCTCTATGGGCTTCCAAATATCCCTTTGCCAATTCCACAAGAACAGCCTTAGCGAAAGGCTTCTTGAAGGGAAAGATGTAACTCTGTGAGATGAATTAACTGAACACAGAGCAGTTTCTCAGAAAGCTTCTTTCCAGTTTTGAACGGAAGATATTTCCTTTTTCACCATAGCCCTCTATGGGCTTCCAAATATCCCTTTGCCAATTCCACAAGAACAGCCTTAGCGAAAGGCTTCTTGAAGGGAAAGATGTAACTCTGTGAGATGAATTAACAGAACACAGAGCAGTTTCTCAGAAAGCTTCTTTCCAGTTTTGAACGGAAGATATTTCCTTTTTCACCATAGCCCTCTATGGGCTTCCAAATATCCCTTTGCCAATTCCACAAGAACAGCCTTAGCGAAAGGCTTCTTGAAGGGAAAGATGTAACTCTGTGAGATGAATTAACAGAACACAGAGCAGTTTCTCAGAAAGCTTCTTTCCAGTTTTGAACGGAAGATATTTCCTTTTTCACCATAGCCCTCTATGGGCTTCCAAATATCCCTTTGCCAATTCCACAAGAACAGCCTTAGCGAAAGGCTTCTTGAAGGGAAAGATGTAACTCTGTGAGATGAATTAACAGAATATAGAACAGTTTCTCAGAAAGCTTCTTTCCAGTTTTGAACGGAAGATATTTCCTTTTTCACCATAGCCCTCTATGGGCTTCCAAATATCCCTTTGCCCATTCCACAAGAACAGCCTTAGCGAAAGGCTTCTTGAAGGGAAAGATGTAACTCTGTGAGATGAATTAACAGAACACAGAGCAGTTTCTCAGAAAGCTTCTTTCCAGTTTTGAACGGAAGATATTTCCTTTTTCACCATAGCCCTCTATGGGCTTCCAAATATCCCTTTGCCAATTCCACAAGAACAGCCTTAGCGAAAGGCTTCTTGAAGGGAAAGATGTAACTCTGTGAGATGAATTAACAGAACACAGAGCAGTTTCTCAGAAAGCTTCTTTCCAGTTTTGAACGGAAGATATTTCCTTTTTCACCATAGCCCTCTATGGACTTCCAAATATCCCTTTGCCAATTCCACAAGAACAGCCTTAGCGAAAGGCTTCTTGAAGGGAAAGATGTAACTCTGTGAGATGAATTAACAGAACACAGAGCAGTTTCTCAGAAAGCTTCTTTCCAGTTATGAACGGAAGATATTTCCTTTTTCACCATAGCCCTTTATGGGCTTCCAAATATCCCTTTGCCAATTCCACAAGAACAGCCTTAGCGAAAGGCTTCTTGAAGGGAAAGATGGAACTCTGTGAGATGAATTAACAGAACACAGAGCAGTTTCTCAGAAAGCTTCTTTCCAGTTTTGAACGGAAGATATTTCCTTTTTCACCATAGCCCTCTATGGGCTTCCAAATATCCCTTTGCCAATTCCACAAGAACAGCCTTAGCGAAAGGCTTCTTGAAGGGAAAGATGTAACTCTGTGAGATGAATTAACAGAACACAGAGCAGTTTCTCAGAAAGCTTCTTTCCAGTTTTGAACGGAAGATATTTCCTTTTTCACCATAGCCCTCTATGGGCTTCCAAATATCCCTTTGCCAATTCCACAAGAACAGCCTTAGCGAAAGGCTTCTTGAAGGGAAAGATGTAACTCTGTGAGATGAATTAACAGAACACAGAGCAGTTTCTCAGAAAGCTTCTTTCCAGTTTTGAACGGAAGATATTTCCTTTTTCACCATAGCCCTCTATGGACTTCCAAATATCCCTTTGCCAATTCCACAAGAACAGCCTTAGCGAAAGGCTTCTTGAAGGGAAAGATGTAACTCTGTGAGATGAATTAACAGAACACAGAGCAGTTTCTCAGAAAGCTTCTTTCCAGTTATGAACGGAAGATATTTCCTTTTTCACCATAGCCCTTTATGGGCTTCCAAATATCCCTTTGCCAATTCCACAAGAACAGCCTTAGCGAAAGGCTTCTTGAAGGGAAAGATGGAACTCTGTGAGATGAATTAACAGAACACAGAGCAGTTTCTCAGAAAGCTTCTTTCCAGTTTTGAACGGAAGATATTTCCTTTTTCACCATAGCCCTCTATGGGCTTCCAAATATCCCTTTGCCAATTCAGCAAGAACAGCCTTAGCGAAAGGATTCTTGAAGGGAAAGATGTAACTCTGTGAGATGAATTAACAGAACATAGGACAGTTTCTCAGAAAGCTTCTTTCCAGTTTTGAACGGAAGATATTTCCTTTTTCTCCATAGCCCTCTATGGGCTTCCAAATATCCCTTTGCCAATTCCACAAGAACAGGCTTAGCGAAAGGCTTCTTGAAGTTAAAGATGTAACTCTGTGAGATGAATTAACAGAACACAGAGCAGTTTCTCAGAAAGCTTCTTTCCAGTTTTAAACGGAAGATATTTCCTTTTTCACCATATCCCTCTATGGGCTTCCAAATATCCCTTTGCCAATTCCACAAGAACAGCCTTAGCGAAAGGCTTCTTGAAGGGAAAGGTGTAACTCTGTGAGATGAATTAACAGAACACAGAGCAGTTTCTCAGAAAGCTTCTTTCCAGTTTTGAACCAAAGATATTTCCTTTTTCACCATAGCCGTCTATGGGCTTCCAAATATCCCTTTGCCAATTCCACAAGAACAGCCTTAGCGAAAGGCTTCTTGAAGGGAAAGATGTAACTCTGTGAGATGAATTAACAGAACACAGAGCAGTTTCTCAGAAAGCTTCTTTCCAGTTTTGAACGGAAGATATTTCCTTTTTCACCAAAGCTCTCTATGGGCTTCCAAATATCCCTTTGCCAATTCCACAAGAACAGCCTTAGCGAAAGGCTTCTTGAAGGGAAAGATGTAACTCTGTGAGATGAATTAACAGAACACAGAGCAGTTTCTCAGAAAGCTTCTTTCCAGTTTTGAACGGAAGATATTTCCTTTTTCACCATAGCCCTCTATGGGCTTCCAAATATCCCTTTGCCAATTCCACAACAACAGCCTTAGCGAAAGGCTTCTTGAAGGGAAAGATGTAACTCTGTGAGATGAATTAACAGAACACAGAGCAGTTTCTCAGAAAGCTTCTTTCCAGTTTTGAACGGAAGATATTTCCTTTTTCACCATAGCGCTCTACGGGCTTCCAAATATCCCTTTGCCAATTCCACAAGAACAGCCTTAGCGAAAGGCTTCTTGAAGGGAAAGATGTAACTCTGTGAGATGAATTAACAGAACACAGAGCAGTTTCTCAGAAAGCTTCTTTCCAGTTTTGAACGGAAGATATTTCCTTTTTCACCATAGCCTTCTATGGGCTTCCAAATATCCCTTTGCCAATTCCACAAAAAAAGCCTTAGCGAAAGGCTTCTTGAAGGAAGAGATGTAACTCTGCTAGATGAATTAACAGAACACAGAGCAGTTTCTCAGAAAGCTTCTTTCCACTTTTGAACGGAAGATATTTCCTTTTTCACCATAGCCCTCCATGGGCTTCCAAATATCCCTTTGCCAATTCCACAAGAAGAGCCTTAGCGAAAGGCTTCTTGAAGGGAAAGATGTAACTCTGTGAGATGAAATAACAGAAAATAGAACAGTTTCTCAGAAAGCTTCTTTCCAGTTTCGAACGGAAGATATTTCCTTTTTCTCCATAGCCCTCTAAGGGCTTCCAAATATCCCTTTGCCAATTCCACAAGAACAGCCTTAGGGAAAGGCTTCTTGAAGTTAAAGATGTAACTCTGTGAGATGAATTAACAGACCACAGAGCAGTTTCTCAGAAAGCTTCTTTCCAGTTTTGAACGGAAGATATTTCCTTTTTCACCATAGCCCTCTATGGGCTTCCAAATATCCCTTTGCCAATTCCACAAGAACAGCCTTAGCGAAAGGCTTCTTGAAGGGAAAGATGTAACTCTGTGAGATGAATTAACTGAACACAGAGCAGTTTCTCAGAAAGCTTCTTTCCAGTTTTGAACGGAAGATATTTCCTTTTTCACCATAGCCCTCTATGGGCTTCCAAATATCCCTTTGCCAATTCCACAAGAACAGCCTTAGCGAAAGGCTTCTTGAAGGGAAAGATGGAACTCTGTGAGATGAATTAACAGAACACAGAGCAGTTTCTCAGAAAGCTTCTTTCCAGTTTTGAACGGAAGATATTTCCTTTTTCACCATAGCCCTCTATGGGCTTCCCAATATCCCTTTGCCAATTCCACAAGAACAGCCTTAGCGAAAGGCTTCTTGAAGGGAAAGATGTAACTCTGTGAGATGAATTAACAGAACATAGAACAGTTTCTCAGAAAGCTTCTTTCTAGTTTTGAACGGAAGATATTTCCTTTTTCTCCATAGCCCTCTAAGGGCTTCCAAATATCCCTTTGCCAATTCCACAAGAAGAGCCTTAGCGAAAGGCTTCTTGAAGGGAAAGATGTAACTCTGTGAGATGAATTAACAGAACACAGAGCAGTTTCTCAGAAAGCTTCTTTCCAGTTTTGAACGGAAGATATTTCCTTTTTCACCATAGCCCTCTAAGGGCTTCCAAATATCCCTTTGCCAATTCCACAAGAACAGCCTTAGCGAAAGGCTTCTTGAAGGGAAAGATGTAACTCTGTGAGATGAATTAACAGAACACAGAGCAGTTTCTCAGAAAGCTTCTTTCCAATTTTGAACGGAAGATATTTCCTTTTTCACCATAGCCCTCTATGGGCTTCCAAATATCCCTTTGCCAATTCCACAAGAACAGGCTTAGCGAAAGGCTTCTTGAAGTTAAAGATGTAACTCTGTGAGATGAATTAACAGAACACAGAGCAGTTTCTCAGAAAGCTTCTTTCTAGTTTTGAACGGAAGATATTTCCTTTTTCACCATAGCCCTCTATGGGCTTCCAAATATCCCTTTGCCAATTCCACAAGAAAAGCCTTAGCGAAAGGCTTCTTGAAGGGAAAGATGTAACTCTGTGAGATGAATTATCAGAAAATAGAACAGTTTCTCAGAAAGCTTCTTTCCCGTTTCGAACGGAAGATATTTCCTTTTTCTCCATAGCCCTCTATGGGCTTCCAAATATCCCTTTGCCAATTCCACAAGAACAGCCTTAGCGAAAGGCTTCTTGAAGTTAAAGATGTAACTCTGTGAGATGAATTTACAGAACACAGAGCAGTTTCTCAGAAAGCTTCTTTCCAGTTTTGAACGGAAGATATTTCCTTTTTCACCATAGCCCTCTATGGGCTTCCAAATATCCCTTTGCAAATTCCCCAAGAACAGCCTTAGCGAAAGGCTTCTTGAAGGCAAAGATGTAACTCTGTGAGATGAATTAACAGAACACAGAGCAGTTTCTCAGAAAGCTTCTTTCCAGTTTTGAAAGGAAGGTATTTCCTTTTTCACCATAGCCCTCTATGGGCTTCCAAATATCCCTTTGCCAATTCCACAAGAACAGCCTTAGGGAAAGGCTTCTTGAAGGGAAAGATGTAACTCTGTGAGATGAATTAACAGAACACAGAGCAGTTTCTCAGAAAGCTTCTTTCCAGTTTTGAACGGAAGATATTTCCTTTTTCACCATATCCCTCTATGGGCTTCCAAATATCCCTTTGCCAATTCCACAAGAACAGCCTTAGCGAAAGGCTTCTTGAAGGGAAAGATGTAACTCTGTGAGGTGAATTAACAGAACACAGAGCAGTTTCTCAGAAAGCTTCTTTCCAGTTTTGAACGGAAGATATTTCCTTTTTCACCATAGCCCTCTATGGGCTTCAAAATATCCCTTTGCCAATTCCGCAAGAACAGCCTTAGCGAAAGGCTTCTTGAAGGGAAAGATGTAACTCTGTGAGATGAATTAACAGAACACAGAACAGTTTCTCAGAAAGCTTCTTTCCAGTTTTGAACGGAAGATATTTCCTTTTTCACCATAGCCCTCTATGGGCTTCCAAATATCCCTTTGCCAATTCCACAACAACAGCCTTAGCGAAAGGCTTCTTGAAGGGAAAGATGTAACTCTGTGAGATGAATTAACAGAACACAGAGCAGTTTCTCAGAAAGCTTCTTTCCAGTTTTGAACGGAAGATATTTCCTTTTTCACCATAGCCCTCTACGGGCTTCCAAATATCCCTTTGCCAATTCCACAAGAACAGCCTTAGCGAAAGGCTTCTTGAAGGGAAAGATGTAACTCTCTGAGATGAATTAACAGAACACAGAGCAGTTTCTCAGAAAGCTTCTTTCCAGTTTTGAACGAAAGATATTTCCTTTTTCACCATAGCTTTCTATGGGCTTCCAAATATCCCTTTGCCAATTCCACAAGAACAGCCTTAGCGAAAGGCTTCTTGAAGGGAAAGATGTAACTCTGTGAGATGAATTAACAGAACACAGAGCAGTTTCTCAGAAAGCTTCTTTCCAGTTTTGAACGGAAGATATTTCCTTTTTCACCATAGCCCTCTATGGGCTTCCAAATATCCCTTTGCCAATTCAGCAAGAACAGCCTTAGCGAAAGGATTCTTGAAGGGAAAGATGTAACTCTGTGAGATGAATTAACAGAACATAGAACAGTTTCTCAGAAAGCTTCTTTCCAGTTTTGAACGGAAGATATTTCCTTTTTCTCCATAGCCCTCTATGGGATTCCAAATATCCCTTTGCCAATTCCACAAGAACAGCCTTAGCGAAAGGCTTCTTGAAGTTAAAGATGTAACTCTGTGAGATGAATTAACAGAACACAGAGCAGTTTCTCAGAAAGCTTCTTTCCAGTTTTGAACGGAAGATATTTCCTTTTTCACCATAGCCCTCTATGGGCTTCCAAATATCCCTTTGCCAATTCCACAAGAACAGCCTTAGCGAAAGGCTTCTTGAAGGGAAAGATGTAACTCTGTGAGATGAATTAACAGAACACAGAGTAGTTTCTCAGAAAGCTTCTTTCCAGTTTTGAACGCAAGATATTTCCTTTTTCACCATAGCCCTCTATGGGCTTCCAAATATCCCTTTGCCAATTCCACAAGAAGAGCCTTAGCGAAAGGCTTCTTGAAGGGAAAGATGTAACTCTGTGAGATGAATTAACAGAACACAGAGCAGTTTCTCAGAAAGCTTCTTTCCAGTTTTGAACGGAAGATATTTCCTTTTTCACCATAGCCCTCTATGGGCTTCCAAATATCCCTTTGCCAATTCCACAAGAACAGCCTTACCGAAAGGCTTCTTGAAGGGAAAGATGTAACTCTGTGAGATGAATTAACAGAATATAGAACAGTTTCTCAGAAAGCTTCTTTCCAATTTTGAACGGAAGATATTTCCTTTTTCACCATAGCCCTCTATGGGCTTCCAAATATCCCTTTGCCAATTCCACAAGAACAGCCTTAGCGAAAGGCTTCTTGAAGGGAAAGATGTAACTCTGTGAGATGAATTAACAGAACACAGAGCAGTTTCTCAGAAAGCTTCTTTCCAGTTTTGAACGGAAGATATTTCCTTTTTCACCATAGCCCTCTATGGGCTTCCAAATATCCCTTTGCCAATTCCACAAGAACAGCCTTAGCGAAAGGCTTCTTGAAGGGAAAGATGTAACTCTGTGAGATGAATTAACAGAACACAGAGCAGTTTCTCAGAAAGCTTCTTTCCAGTTTTGAACGGAAGATATTTCCTTTTTCACCATAGCCCTCTATGGACTTCCAAATATCCCTTTGCCAATTCCACAAGAACAGCCTTAGCGAAAGGCTTCTTGAAGGGAAAGATGTAACTCTGTGAGATGAATTAACAGAACACAGAGCAGTTTCTCAGAAAGCTTCTTTCCAGTTATGAACGGAAGATATTTCCTTTTTCACCATAGCCCGTTATGGGCTTCCAAATATCCCTTTGCCAATTCCACAAGAACAGCCTTAGCGAAAGGCTTCTTGAAGGGAAAGATGGAACTCTGTGAGATGAATTAACAGAACACAGAGCAGTTTCTCAGAAAGCTTCTTTCCAGTTTTGAACGGAAGATATTTCCTTTTTCAACATAGCCCTCTATGGGCTTCCAAATATCCCTTTGCCAATTCAGCAAGAACAGCCTTAGCGAAAGGATTCTTGAAGGGAAAGATGTAACTCTGTGAGATGAATTAACAGAACACAGAGCAGTTTCTCAGAAAGCTTCTTTCCAGTTTTGAACGGAAGATATTTCCTTTTTCACCATAGCCTTCTATGGGCTTCCAAATATCCCTTTGCCAATTCCACAAAAAAAAGCCTTAGCGAAAGGCTTCTTGAAGGAAGAGATGTAACTCTGCTAGATGAATTAACAGAACACAGAGCAGTTTCTCAGAAAGCTTCTTTCCACTTTTGAACGGAAGATATTTCCTTTTTCACCATAGCCCTCCATGGGCTTCCAAATATCCCTTTGCCAATTCCACAAGTAGAGCCTTAGCGAAAGGCTTCTTGAAGGGAAAGATGTAACTCTGTGAGATGAAATAACAGAAAATAGAACAGTTTCTCAGAAAGCTTCTTTCCAGTTTCGAACGGAAGATATTTCATTTTTCTCCATAGCCCTCTAAGGGCTTCCAAATATCCCTTTGCCAATTCCACAAGAACAGCCTTAGCGAAAGGCTTCTTGAAGTTAAAGATGTAACTCTGTGAGATGAATTAACAGACCACAGAGCAGTTTCTCAGAAAGCTTCTTTCCAGTTTTGAACGGAAGATATTTCCTTTTTCACCATAGCCCTCTAAGGGCTTCCAAATATCCCTTTGCCAATTCCACAAGAACAGCCTTAGCGAAAGGCTTCTTGAAGGGAAAGATGTAACTCTGTGAGATGAATTAACTGAACACAGAGCAGTTTCTCAGAAAGCTTCTTTCCAGTTTTGAACGGAAGATATTTCCTTTTTCACCATAGCCCTCTATGGGCTTCCAAATATCCCTTTGCCAATTCCACAAGAACAGCCTTAGCGAAAGGCTTCTTGAAGGGAAAGATGTAACTCTGTGAGATGAAGTAACAGAATATAGAACAGTTTCTCAGAAAGCTTCTTTCCAGTTTTGAACGGAAGATATTACCTTTTTCACCATAGCCCTCTATGGGCTTCCAAATATCCCTTTGCCAATTCCACAAGAACAGCCTTAGCGAAAGGCTTCTTGAAGGGAAAGATGTAACTCTGTGAGATGAATTAACAGAACACAGAGCAGTTTCTCAGAAAGCTTCTTTCCAGTTTTGAACGGAAGATATTTCCTTTTTCACCATAGCGCTCTATGGGCTTCCAAATATCCCTTTGCCAATTCCACAAGAACAGCCTTAGCGAAAGGCTTCTTGAAGGGAAAGATGTAACTCTGTGAGATGAATTAACAGAACACAGAGCAGTTTCTCAGAAAGCTTCTTTCCAGTTTTGAACGGAAGATATTTCCTTTTTCACCATAGCCCTCTATGGGCTTCCAAATATCCCTTTGCCAATTCCACAAGAACAGCCCTAGCGAAAGGCTTCTTGAAGGGAAAGATGTAACTCTGTGAGATGAATTAAGAGAACACAGAGCAGTTTTCAGAAAGCTTCTTTCCAGTTTTGAACGGAAGATATTTCCTTTTTCACCATAGCCCTCTATGGGCTTCCAAATATCCCTTTGCCAATTCCACAAGAACAGCCTTAGCGAAAGGCTTCTTGAAGGGAAAGATGGAACTCTGTGAGATGAATTAACAGAACACAGAGCAGTTTCTCAGAAAGCTTCTTTCCAGTTTTGAACGGAAGATATTTCCTTTTTCACCATAGCCCTCTATGGGCTTCCCAATATCCCTTTGCCAATTCCACAAGAACAGCCTTAGCGAAAGGCTTCTTGAAGGGAAAGATGTAACTCTGTGAGATGAATTAACAGAACATAGAACAGTTTCTCAGAAAGCTTCTTTCTAGTTTTGAACGGAAGATATTTCCTTTTTCTCCATAGCCCTCTATGGGCTTCCAAATATCCCTTTGCCAATTCCACAAGAAGAGCCTTAGCGAAAGGCTTCTTGAAGGGAAAGATGTAACTCTGTGAGATGAATTAACAGAACACAGAGCAGTTTCTCAGAAAGCTTCTTTCCAGTTTTGAACGGAAGATATTTCCTTTTTCACCATAGCCCTCTATGGGCTTCCAAATATCCCTTTGATAATTCCACAAGAACAGCCTTAGCGAAAGGCTTCTTGAAGGGAAAGATGTAAATCTGTGAGATGAATTAACAGAACACAGAGCAGTTTCTCAGAAAGCTTCTTTCCAGTTTTGAACGGAAGATATTTCCTTTTTCACCATAGCCCTCTAAGGGTTTCCAAATATCCCTTTGCCAATTCCACAAGAACAGCCTTAGCGAAAGGCTTCTTGAAGGGAAAGATGTAACTCTGTGAGATGAATTAACAGAACACAGAGCAGTTTCTCAGAAAGCTTCTTTCCAATTTTGAACGGAAGATATTTCCTTTTTCACCATAGCCCTCTATGGGCTTCCAACTATCCCTTTGCCAATTCCACAAGAACAGGCTTAGCGAAAGGCTTCTTGAAGTTAAAGATGTAACTCTGTGAGATGAATTACAGAACACAGAGCAGTTTCTCAGAAAGCTTCTTTCTAGTTTTGAACGGAAGATATTTCCTTTTTCACCATAGCCCTCTATGGGCTTCCAAATATCCCTTTGCCAATTCCACAAGAAAAGCCTTAGCGAAAGGCTTCTTGAAGGGAAAGATGTAACTCTGTGAGATGAATTATCAGAAAATAGAACAGTTTCTCAGAAAGCTTCTTTCCAGTTTCGAACGGAAGTTATTTCCTTTTTCTCCATAGCCCACTATGGGCTTCCAAATATCCCTTTGCCAATTCCACAAGAACAGCCTTAGCGAAAGGCTTCTTGAAGTTAAAGATGTAACTCTGTGAGATGAATTAACAGAACACAGAGCAGTTTCTCAGAAAGCTTCTTTCCAGTTTTGAACGGAAGATATTTCCTTTTTCACCATAGCCCTCTATGGGCTTCCAAATATCCCTTTGCAAATTCCCCAAGAACAGCCTTAGCGAAAGGCTTCTTGAAGGCAAAGATGTAACTCTGTGAGATGAATTAACAGAACACAGAGCAGTTTCTCAGAAAGCTTCTTTCCAGTTTTGAACGGAAGGTATTTCCTTTTTCACCATAGCCCTCTATGGGCTTCCAAATATCCCTTTGCCAATTCCACAAGAACAGCCTTAGGGAAAGGCTTCTTGAAGGGAAAGATGTAACTCTGTGAGATGAATTAACAGAACACAGAGCAGTTTCTCAGAAAGCTTCTTTCCAGTTTTGAACGGAAGATATTTCCTTTTTCACCATATCCCTCTATGGGCTTCCAAATATCCCTTTGCCAATTCCACAAGAACAGCGTTAGCGAAAGGCTTCTTGAAGGGAAAGATGTAACTCTGTGAGGTGAATTAACAGAACACAGAGCAGTTTCTCAGAAAGCTTCTTTCCAGTTTTGAACGGAAGATATTTCCTTTTTCACCATAGCCCTCTATGGGCTTCAAAATATCCCTTTGCCAATTCCGCAAGAACAGCCTTAGCGAAAGGCTTCTTGAAGGGAAAGATGTAACTCTGTGAGATGAATTAACAGAACACAGAACAGTTTCTCAGAAAGCTTCTTTCCAGTTTTGAACGGAAGATATTTCCTTTTTCACCATAGCCCTCTATGGGCTTCCAAATATCCCTTTGCCAATTCCACAACAACAGCCTTAGCGAAAGGCTTCTTGAAGGGAAAGATGTAACTCTGTGAGATGAATTAACAGAACACAGAGCAGTTTCTCAGAAAGCTTCTTTCCAGTTTTGAACGGAAGATATTTCCTTTTTCACCATAGCCCTCTACGGGCTTCCAAATATCCCTTTGCCAATTCCACAAGAACAGCCTTAGCGAAAGGCTTCTTGAAGGGAAAGATGTAACTCTGTGAGATGAATTAACAGAACACAGAGCAGTTTCTCAGAAAGCTTCTTTCCAGTTTTGAACGAAAGATATTTCCTTTTTCACCATAGCTTTCTATGGGCTTCCAAATATCCCTTTGCCAATTCCACAAGAACAGCCTTAGCGAAAGGCTTCTTGAAGGGAAAGATGTAACTCTGTGAGATGAATTAACAGAACACAGAGCAGTTTCTCAGAAAGCTTCTTTCCAGTTTTGAACGGAAGATATTTCCTTTTTCACCATAGCCCTCTATGGGCTTCCAAATATCCCTTTGCCAATTCCACAAGAACAGCCTTAGCGAAAGGCTTCTTGAAGGGAAAGATGTAACTCTGTGAGATGAATTAACAGAACACAGAGCAGTTTCTCAGAAAGCTTCTTTCCAGTTTTGAACGGAAGATATTTCCTTTTTCACCATAGCCCTCTATTGGCTTCCAAATATCCCTTTGCCCATTCCACAAGAACAGCCTTAGCGAAAGGCTTCTTGAAGGGAAAGATGTAACTCTGTGAGATGAATTAACAGAACACAGAGCAGTTTCTCAGAAAGCTTCTTTCCAGTTTTGAACGGAAGATATTTCCTTTTTCACCATAGCCCTCTATGGGCTTCCAAATATCCCTTTGCCAATTCCACAAGAACAGCCTTAGCGAAAGGCTTCTTGAAGGGAAAGATGTAACTCTGTGAGATGAATTAACAGAACACAGAGCAGTTTCTCAGAAAGCTTCTTTCCAGTTTTGAACGGAAGATATTTCCTTTTTCACCATAGCCCTCTATGGGCTTCCAAATATCCCTTTGCCAATTCCACAAGAACAGCCTTAGCGAAAGGCTTCTTGAAGGGAAAGATGTAACTCTGTGAGATGAATTAACAGAACACAGAGCAGTTTCTCAGAAAGCTTCTTTCCAGTTTTGAACGGAAGATATTTCCTTTTTCACCATAGCCCTCTAAGGGCTTCCAAATATCCCTTTGCCAATTCCACAAGAAGAGCCTTAGCGAAAGGCTTCTTGAAGGGAAAGATGTAACTCTGTGAGATGAATTAACAGAACACAGAGCAGTTTCTCAGAAAGCTTCTTTCCAGTTTTGAACGGAAATATTTCCTTTTTCACCATAGCCCTCTATGGGCTTCCAAATATCCCTTTGCCAATTCCACAAGAACAGCCTTAGCGAAAGGCTTCTTGAAGGGAAAGATGTAACTCTGTGAGATGAATTAACAGAACACAGAGCAGTTTCTCAGAAAGCTTCTTTCCAATTTTGAACGGAAGATATTTCCTTTTTCACCATAGCCCTCTATGGGCTTCCAAATATCCCTTTGCCAATTCCACAAGAACAGCCTTAGCGAAAGGCTTCTTGAAGGGAAAGATGTAACTCTGTGAGATGAATTAACAGAACACAGAGCAGTTTCTCAGAAAGCTTCTTTCCAGTTTTGAACGGAAGATATTTCCTTTTTCACCATAGCCCTCTATGGGCTTCCAAATATCCCTTTGCCAATTCCACAAGAACAGCCTTAGCGAAAGGCTTCTTGAAGGGAAAGATGTAACTCTGTGAGATGAATTAACAGAACACAGAGCAGTTTCTCAGAAAGCTTCTTTCCAGTTTTGAACGGAAGATATTTCCTTTTTCACCATAGCCCTCTATGGACTTCCAAATATCCCTTTGCCAATTCCACAAGAACAGCCTTAGCGAAAGGCTTCTTGAAGGGAAAGATGTAACTCTGTGAGATGAATTAACAGAACACAGAGCAGTTTCTCAGAAAGCTTCTTTCCAGTTATGAACGGAAGATATTTCCTTTTTCACCATAGCCCTTTATGGGCTTCCAAATATCCCTTTGCCAATTCCCCAAGAACAGCCTTAGCGAAAGGCTTCTTGAAGGGAAAGATGGAACTCTGTGAGATGAATTAACAGAACACAGAGCAGTTTCTCAGAAAGCTTCTTTCCAGTTTTGAACGGAAGATATTTCCTTTTTCACCATAGCCCTCTATGGGCTTCCAAATATCCCTTTGCCAATTCAGCAAGAACAGCCTTAGCGAAAGGATTCTTGAAGGGAAAGATGTAACTCTGTGAGATGAATTAACAGAACATAGAACAGTTTCTCAGAAAGCTTCTTTCCAGTTTTGAACGGAAGATATTTCCTTTTTCTCCATAGCCCTCTATGGGCTTCCAAATATCCCTTTGCCAATTCCACAAGAACAGCCTTAGCGAAAGGCTTCTTGAAGTTAAAGATGTAACTCTGTGAGATGAATTAACAGAACACAGAGCAGTTTCTCAGAAAGCTTCTTTCCAGTTTTGAACGGAAGATATTTCCTTTTTCACCATAGCCCTCTATGGGCTTCCAAATATCCCTTTGCCAATTCCACAAGAACAGCCTTAGCGAAAGGCTTCTTGAAGGGAAAGGTGTAACTCTGTGAGATGAATTAACAGAACACAGAGCAGTTTCTCAGAAAGCTTCTTTCCAGTTTTGAACCAAAGATATTTCCTTTTTCACCATAGCCATCTATGGGCTTCCAAATATCCCTTTGCCAATTCCACAAGAACAGCCTTAGCGAAAGGCTTCTTGAAGGGAAAGATGTAACTCTGTGAGATGAATTAACAGAACACAGAGCAGTTTCTCAGAAAGCTTCTTTCCAGTTTTGAACGGAAGATATTTCCTTTTTCACCATAGCCCTCTATGGGCTTCCAAATATCCCTTTGCCAATTCCACAAGAACAGCCTTAGCGAAAGGCTTCTTGAAGGGAAAGATGTAACTCTGTGAGATGAATTAACAGAACACAGAGCAGTTTCTCAGAAAGCTTCTTTCCAGTTTTGAACGGAAGATATTTCCTTTTTCACCATAGTCCTCTATGGGCTTCCAAATATCCCTTTGCCAATTCCACAAGAACAGCCTTAGCGAAAGGCTTCTTGAAGGGAAAGATGTAACTCTGTGAGATGAATTAACAGAATATAGAACAGTTTCTCAGAAAGCTTCTTTCCAATTTTGAACGGAAGATATTTCCTTTTTCACCATAGCCCTCTATGGGCTTCCAAATATCCCTTTGCCAATTCCACAAGAACAGCCTTAGCGAAAGGCTTCTTGAAGGGAAAGATGTAACTCTGTGAGATGAATTAACAGAACACAGAGCAGTTTCTCAGAAAGCTTCTTTCCAGTTTCGAACGGAAGATATTTCCTTTTTCTCCCTAGCCCTCTATGGGCTTCCAAATATCCCTTTGCCAATTCCACACGAACAGCCTTAGCGAAAGGCTTCTTGAAGTTAAAGATGTAACTCTGTGAGATGAATTAACAGAACACAGAGCAGTTTCTCAGAAAGCTTCTTTCCAGTTTTGAACGGAAGATATTTCCTTTTTCACCATAGCCCTCCATGGGCTTCCAAATATCCCTTTGCCAATTCCACAAGAACAGCCTTAGCGATAGGCTTCTTGAAGGGAAAGATGTAACTCTGTGAGATGAATTAACAGAACACAGAACAGTTTCTCAGAAAGCTTCTTTCCAGTTTTGAACGGAAGATATTTCCTTTTTCACCATAGCCCTCTATGGGCTTCCAAATATCCCTTTGCCAATTCCACAAGAACAGCCTTAGCGAAAGGCTTCTTGAAGGGAAAGATGTAACTCTGTGAGATGAATTAACAGAACACAGAGCAGTTTCTCAGAAAGCTTCTTTCCAGTTTTGAACGGAAGATATTTCCTTTTTCACCATAGCCCTCTATGGGCTTCCAAATATCCCTTTGCCAATTCCACAAGAACAGCCTTAGCGAAAGGCTTCTTGAAGGGAAAGATGTAACTCTGTGAGATGAATTAACAGAACACAGAGCAGTTTCTCAGAAAGCTTCTTTCCAGTTTTGAACGGAAGATATTTCCTTTTTCACCATAGCTCTCTAAGGGCTTCCAAATATCCCTTTGCCAATTCCACAAGAACAGCCTTAGCGAAAGGCTTCTTGAAGGGAAAGATGTAACTCTGTGAGATGAATTAACAGAACACAGAGCAGTTTCTCAGAAAGCTTCTTTCCAATTTTGAACGGAAGATATTTCCTTTTTCACCATAGCCCTCTATGGGCTTCCAGATATCCCTTTGCCAATTCCACAAGAACAGGCTTAGCGAAAGGCTTCTTGAAGTTAAAGATGTAACTCTGTGAGATGAATTAACAGAACACAGAGCAGTTTCTCAGAAAGCTTCTTTCTAGTTTTGAACGGAAGATATTTCCTTTTTCACCATAGCCCTCTATGGGCTTCCAAGTATCCCTTTGCCAATTCCACAAGAACAGCCTTAGCGAAAGGCTTCTTGAAGGGAAAGATGTAACTCTGTGAGATGAATGAACAGAAAATAGAACAGTTTCTCAGAAAGCTTCTTTCCAGTTTCGAACGGAAGATATTTCCTTTTTCTCCATAGCCCTCTATGGGCTTCCAAATATCCCTTTGCCAATTCCACACGAACAGCCTTAGCGAAAGGCTTCTTGAAGTTAAAGATGTAACTCTGTGAGATGAATTAACAGAACACAGAGCAGTTTCTCAGAAAGCTTCTTTCCAGTTTTGAACGGAAGATATTTCCTTTTTCACCATAGCCCTCCATGGGCTTCCAAATATCCCTTTGCCAATTCCACAAGAACAGCCTTAGCGATAGGCTTCTTGAAGGGAAAGATGTAACTCTGTGAGATGAATTAACAGAACACAGAGCAGTTTCTCAGAAAGCTTCTTTCCAGTTTTGAATGGAAGATATTTCCTTTTTCACCATAGCCCTCTATGGGCTTCCAAATATCCCTTTGCCAATTCAGCAAGAACAGCCTTAGCGAAAGGATTCTTGAAGGGAAAGATGTAACTCTGTGAGATGAATTAACAGAACATAGAACAGTTTCTCAGAAAGCTTCTTTCCAGTTTTGAACGGAAGATATTTCCTTTTTCTCCATAGCCCTCTCTGGGCTTCCAAATATCCCTTTGCCAATTCCACAAGAAGAGCCTTAGCGAAAGGCTTCTTGAAGGGAAAGATGTAACTCTGTGAGATGAATTAACAGAACACAGAGCAGTTTCTCAGAAAGCTTCTTTCCAGTTTTGAACGGAAGATATTTCCTTTTTCACCATAGCCCTCTATGGGCTTCCAGATATCCCTTTGCCAATTCCACAAGAACAGCCATACCGAAAGGCTTCTTGAAGGGAAAGATGTAACTCTGTGAGATGAATTAACAGAATATAGAACAGTTTCTCAGAAAGCTTCTTTCCAATTTTGAACGGAAGATATTTCCTTTTTCACCATAGCCCTCTATGGGCTTCCAAATATCCCTTTGCCAATTCCACAAGAACAGCCTTAGCGAAAGGCTTCTTGAAGGGAAAGATGGAACTCTGTGAGATGAATTAACAGAACACAGAGCAGTTTCTCAGAAAGCTTCTTTCCAGTTTTGAACGGAAGATATTTCCTTTTTCACCATAGCCCTTTATGGGCTTCCAAATATCCCTTTGCCAATTCCACAAGAACAGCCTTAGCGAAAGGCTTCTTGAAGGGAAAGATGTAACTCTGTGAGATGAATTAACAGAACACAGAGCAGTTTCTCAGAAAGCTTCTTTCCAGTTTTGAACGGAAGATATTTCCTTTTTCACCATAGCCCTCTATGGGCTTCCAAATATCCCTTTGCCAATTCAGCAAGAACAGCCTTAGCGAAAGGATTCTTGAAGGGAAAGATGTAACTCTGTGAG
Source organism: Chlorocebus sabaeus (assembly GCF_047675955.1). Lineage (NCBI taxonomy): Eukaryota > Metazoa > Chordata > Mammalia > Primates > Cercopithecidae > Chlorocebus > Chlorocebus sabaeus. Next base: position 47,040,802 of record NC_132911.1, read on the forward strand.
ATGAATTAACAGAACATAGAACAGTTTCTCAGAAAGCTTCTTTCCAGTTTTGAACGGAAGATATTTCCTTTTTCTCCATAGCCCTCTATGGGATTCCAAATATCCCTTTGCCAATTCCACAAGAACAGCCTTAGCGAAAGGCTTCTTGAAGTTAAAGATGTAACTCTGTGAGATGAATTAACAGAACACAGAGCAGTTTCTCAGAAAGCTTCTTTCCAGTTTTAAACGGAAGATATTTCCTTTTTCACCATAGCCCTCTATGGGCTTCCAAATATCCCTTTGCCAATTCCACAAGAACAGCCTTAGCGAAAGGCTTCTTGAAGGGAAACGTGTAACTCTGTGAGATGAATTAACAGAACACAGAGCAGTTTCTCAGAAAGCTTCTTTCCAGTTTTGAACCAAAGATATTTCCTTTTTCACCATAGCCATCTATGGGCTTCCAAATATCCCTTTGCCAATTCCACAAGAACAGCCTTAGCGAAAGGCTTCTTGAAGGGAAAGATGTAACTCTGTGAGATGAATTAACAGAACACAGAGCAGTTTCTCAGAAAGCTTCTTTCCAGTTTTGAACGGAAGATATTTCCTTTTTCACCATAGCCCTCTATGGGCTTCCAAATATCCCTTTGCCAATTCCACAAGAACAGCCTTAGCGAAAGGCTTCTTGAAGGGAAAGATGTAACTCTGTGAGATGAATTAACAGAACACAGAGCAGTTTCTCAGAAAGCTTCTTTCCAGTTTTGAACGGAAGATATTTCCTTTTTCACCATAGCCCTCTATGGGCTTCCAAATATCCCTTTGCCAATTCCACAAGAACAGCCTTAGCGAAAGGCTTCTTGAAGGGAAAGATGTAACTCTGTGAGATGAATTAACAGAACACAGAGCAGTTTCTCAGAAAGCTTCTTTCCAGTTTTGAACGGAAGATATTTCCTTTTTCACCATAGCCCTCTATGGACTTCCAAATATCCCTTTGCCAATTCCACAAGAACAGCCTTAGCGAAAGGCTTCTTGAAGGGAAAGATGTAACTCTGTGAGATGAATTAACAGAACACAGAGCAGTTTCTCAGAAAGCTTCTTTCCAGTTATGAACGGAAGATATTTCCTTTTTCACCATAGCCCTTTATGGGCTTCCAAATATCCCTTTGCCAATTCCACAAGAACAGCCTTAGCGAAAGGCTTCTTGAAGGGAAAGATGGAACTCTGTGAGATGAATTAACAGAACACAGAGCAGTTTCTCAGAAAGCTTCTTTCCAGTTTTGAACGGAAGATATTTCCTTTTTCACCATAGCCCTCTATGGGCTTCCAAATATCCCTTTGCCAATTCAGCAAGAACAGCCTTAGCGAAAGGATTCTTGAAGGGAAAGATGTAACTCTGTGAGATGAATTAACAGAACATAGAACAGTTTCTCAGAAAGCTTCTTTCCAGTTTTGAACGGAAGATATTTCCTTTTTCTCCATAGCCCTCTATGGGCTTCCAAATATCCCTTTGCCAATTCCACAAGAACAGCCTTAGCGAAAGGCTTCTTGAAGTTAAAGATGTAACTCTGTGAGATGAATTAACAGCACACAGAGCAGTTTCTCAGAAAGCTTCTTTCCAGTTTTAAACGGAAGATATTTCCTTTTTCACCATAGCCCTCTATGGGCTTCCAAATATCCCTTTGCCAATTCCACAAGAACAGCCTTAGCGAAAGGCTTCTTGAAGGGAAAGGTGTAACTCTGTGAGATGAATTAACAGAACACAGAGCAGTTTCTCAGAAAGCTTCTTTCCAGTTTTGAACCAAAGATATTTCCTTTTTCACCATAGCCATCTATGGGCTTCCAAATATCCCTTTGCCAATTCCACAAGAACAGCCTTAGCGAAAGGCTTCTTGAAGGGAAAGATGTAACTCTGTGAGATGAATTAACAGAACACAGAGCAGTTTCTCAGAAAGCTTCTTTCCAGTTTTGAACGGAAGATATTTCCTTTTTCACCATAGCCCTCTATGGGCTTCCAAATATCCCTTTGCCAATTCCACAAGAACAGCCTTAGCGAAAGGCTTCTTGAAGGGAAAGATGTAACTCTGTGAGATGAATTAACAGAACACAGAGCAGTTTCTCAGAAAGCTTCTTTCCAGTTTTGAACGGAAGATATTTACTTTTTCACCATAGTCCTCTATGGGCTTCCAAATATCCCTTTGCCAATTCCACAAGAACAGCCTTAGCGAAAGGCTTCTTGAAGGGAAAGATGTAACTCTGTGAGATGAATTAACAGAATATAGAACAGTTTCTCAGAAAGCTTCTTTCCAATTTTGAACGGAAGATATTTCCTTTTTCACCATAGCCCTCTATGGGCTTCCAAATATCCCTTTGCCAATTCCACAAGAACAGCCTTAGCGAAAGGCTTCTTGAAGGGAAAGATGTAACTCTGTGAGATGAATTAACAGAACACAGAGCAGTTTCTCAGAAAGCTTCTTTCCAGTTTCGAACGGAAGATATTTCCTTTTTCTCCCTAGCCCTCTATGGGCTTCCAAATATCCCTTTGCCAATTCCACACGAACAGCCTTAGCGAAAGGCTTCTTGAAGTTAAAGATGTAACTCTGTGAGATGAATTAACAGAACACAGAGCAGTTTCTCAGAAAGCTTCTTTCCAGTTTTGAACGGAAGATATTTCCTTTTTCACCATAGCCCTCCATGGGCTTCCAAATATCCCTTTGCCAATTCCACAAGAACAGCCTTAGCGATAGGCTTCTTGAAGGGAAAGATGTAACTCTGTGAGATGAATTAACAGAACACAGAACAGTTTCTCAGAAAGCTTCTTTCCAGTTTTGAACGGAAGATATTTCCTTTTTCACCATAGCCCTCTATGGGCTTCCAAATATCCCTTTGCCAATTCCACAAGAACAGCCTTAGCGAAAGGCTTCTTGAAGGGAAAGATGTAACTCTGTGAGATGAATTAACACAACACAGAGCAGTTTCTCAGAAAGCTTCTTTCCAGTTTTGAACGGAAGATATTTCCTTTTTCACCATAGCCCTCTATGGGCTTCCAAATATCCCTTTGCCAATTCCACAAGAACAGCCTTAGCGAAAGGCTTCTTGAAGGGAAAGATGTAACTCTGTGAGATGAATTAACAGAACACAGAGCAGTTTCTCAGAAAGCTTCTTTCCAGTTTTGAACGGAAGATATTTCCTTTTTCACCATAGCTCTCTAAGGGTTTCCAAATATCCCTTTGCCAATTCCACAAGAACAGCCTTAGCGAAAGGCTTCTTGAAGGGAAAGATGTAACTCTGTGAGATGAATTAACAGAACACAGAGCAGTTTCTCAGAAAGCTTCTTTCCAATTTTGAACGGAAGATATTTCCTTTTTCACCATAGCCCTCTATGGGCTTCCAGATATCCCTTTGCCAATTCCACAAGAACAGGCTTAGCGAAAGGCTTCTTGAAGTTAAAGATGTAACTCTGTGAGATGAATTAACAGAACACAGAGCAGTTTCTCAGAAAGCTTCTTTCTAGTTTTGAACGGAAGATATTTCCTTTTTCACCATAGCCCTCTATGGGCTTCCAAATATCCCTTTGCCAATTCCACAAGAACAGCCTTAGCGAAAGGCTTCTTGAAGGGAAAGATGTAACTCTGTGAGATGAATTAACAGAAAATAGAACAGTTTCTCAGAAAGCTTCTTTCCAGTTTCGAACGGAAGATATTTCCTTTTTCTCCATAGCCCTCTATGGGCTTCCAAATATCCCTTTCCCAATTCCACACGAACAGCCTTAGCGAAAGGCTTCTTGAAGTTAAAGATGTAACTCTGTGAGATGAATTAACAGAACACAGAGCAGTTTCTCAGAAAGCTTCTTTCCAGTTTTGAACGGAAGATATTTCCTTTTTCACCATAGCCCTCCATGGGCTTCCAAATATCCCTTTGCCAATTCCACAAGAACAGCCTTAGCGATAGGCTTCTTGAAGGGGAAGATGTAACTCTGTGAGATGAATTAACAGAACACAGAGCAGTTTCTCAGAAAGCTTCTTTCCAGTTTTGAACGGAAGATATTTCCTTTTTCACCATAGCCCTCTATGGGCTTCCAAATATCCCTTTGCCAATTCAGCAAGAACAGCCTTAGCGAAAGGATTCTTGAAGGGAAAGATGTAACTCTGTGAGATGAATTAACAGAACATAGAACAGTTTCTCAGAAAGCTTCTTTCCAGTTTTGAACGGAAGATATTTCCTTTTTCTCCATAGCCCTCTATGGGATTCCAAATATCCCTTTGCCAATTCCACAAGAACAGCCTTAGCGAAAGGCTTCTTGAAGTTAAAGATGTAACTCTGTGAGATGAATTAACAGAACACAGAGCAGTTTCTCAGAAAGCTTCTTTCCAGTTTTGAACGGAAGATATTTCCTTTTTCACCATAGCCCTCTATGGGCTTCCAAATATCCCTTTGCCAATTCCACAACAACAGCCTTAGCGAAAGGCTTCTTGAAGGGAAAGATGTAACTCTGTGAGATGAATTAACAGAACACAGAGCAGTTTCTCAGAAAGCTTCTTTCCAGTTTTGAACGGAAGATATTTCCTTTTTCACCATAGCCCTCTATGGGCTTCCAAATATCCCTTTGCCAATTCCACAAGAACAGCCTTAGCGAAAGGCTTCTTGAAGGGAAAGATGTAACTCTGTGAGATGAATTAACAGAACACAGAGCAGTTTCTCAGAAAGCTTCTTTCCAGTTTTGAACGGAAGATATTTCCTTTTTCACCATAGCCCTTTATGGGCTTCCAAATATCCCTTTGCCAATTCCACAAGAACAGCCTTAGCGAAAGGCTTCTTGAAGGGAAAGATGTAACTCTGTGAGATGAATTAACAGAACACAGAGCAGTTTCTCAGAAAGCTTCTTTCCAGTTTTGAACGGAAGATATTTCCTTTTTCACCATAGCCCTCTATGGGCTTCCAAATATCCCTTTGCCAATTCAGCAAGAACAGCCTTAGCGAAAGGATTCTTGAAGGGAAAGATGTAACTCTGTGAGATGAATTAACAGAACATAGAACAGTTTCTCAGAAAGCTTCTTTCCAGTTTTGAACGGAAGATATTTCCTTTTTCTCCATAGCCCTCTATGGGATTCCAAATATCCCTTTGCCAATTCCACAAGAACAGCCTTAGCGAAAGGCTTCTTGAAGTTAAAGATGTAACTCTGTGAGATGAATTAACAGAACACAAAGCAGTTTCTCAGAAAGCTTCTTTCCAGTTTTGAACGGAAGATATTTCCTTTTTCACCATAGCCCTCTATGGGCTTCCAAATATCCCTTTGCCAATTCCACAAGAACAGCCTTAGCGAAAGGCTTCTTGAAGGGAAAGATGTAACTCTGTGAGATGAATTAACAGAACACAGAGCAGTTTCTCAGAAAGCTTCTTTCCAGTTTTGAACGGAAGATATTTCCTTTTTCACCATAGCCCTCTATGGGCTTCCAAATATCCCTTTGCCAATTCCACAAGAACAGCCTTAGCGAAAGGCTTCTTGAAGGGAAAGATGTAACTCTGTGAGATGAATTAACAGAACACAGAGCAGTTTCTCAGAAAGCTTCTTTCCAGTTTTGAACGCAAGATATTTCCTTTTTCACCATAGCCCTCTATGGGCTTCCAAATATCCCTTTGCCAATTCCACAAGAAGAGCCTTAGCGAAAGGCTTCTTGAAGGGAAAGATGGAACTCTGTGAGATGAATTAACAGAACACAGAGCAGTTTCTCAGAAAGCTTCTTTCCAGTTTTGAACGGAAGATATTTCCTTTTTCTCCAGAGCCCTCTATGGGATTCCAAATATCCCTTTGCCAATTCCACAAGAACAGCCTTAGCGAAAGGCTTCTTGAAGTTAAAGATGTAACTCTGTGAGATGAATTAACAGAACACAGAGCAGTTTCTCAGAAAGCTTCTTTCCAGTTTTGAACGGAAGATATTTCCTTTTTCACCATAGCCCTCTATGGGCTTCCAAATATCCCTTTGCCAATTCCACAAGAACAGCCTTAGCGAAAGGCTTCTTGAAGGGAAAGATGTAACTCTGTGAGATGAATTAACAGAACACAGAGCAGTTTCTCAGAAAGCTTCTTTGCAGTTTTGAACGCAAGATATTTCCTTTTTCACCATAGCCCTCTATGGGCTTCCAAATATCCCTTTGCCAATTCCACAAGAAGAGCCTTAGCGAAAGGCTTCTTGAAGGGAAAGATGGAACTCTGTGAGATGAATTAACAGAACACAGAGCAGTTTCTCAGAAAGCTTCTTTCCAGTTTTGAACGGAAGATATTTCCTTTTTCTCCATAGCCCTCTATGGGATTCCAAATATCCCTTTGCCAATTCCACAAGAACAGCCTTAGCGAAAGGCTTCTTGAAGTTAAAGATGTAACTCTGTGAGATGAATTAACAGAACACAGAGCAGTTTCTCAGAAAGCTTCTTTCCAGTTTTGAACGGAAGATATTTCCTTTTTCACCATAGCCCTCTATGGGCTTCCAAATATCCCTTTGCCAATTCCACAAGAACAGCCTTAGCGAAAGGCTTCTTGAAGGGAAAGATGTAACTCTGTGAGATGAATTAACAGAACACAGAGCAGTTTCTCAGAAAGCTTCTTTCCAGTTTTGAACGGAAGATATTTCCTTTTTCACCATAGCCCTTTATGGGCTTCCAAATATCCCTTTGCCAATTCCACAAGAACAGCCTTAGCGAAAGGCTTCTTGAAGGGAAAGATGTAACTCTGTGAGATGAATTAACAGAACACAGAGCAGTTTCTCAGAAAGCTTCTTTCCAGTTTTGAACGGAAGATATTTCCTTTTTCACCATAGCCCTCTATGGGCTTCCAAATATCCCTTTGCCAATTCAGCAAGAACAGCCTTAGCGAAAGGCTTCTTGAAGGGAAAGATGTAACTCTGTGAGATGAATTAACAGAACATAGAACAGTTTCTCAGAAAGCTTCTTTCCAGTTTTGAACGGAAGATATTTCCTTTTTCTCCATAGCCCTCTATGGGATTCCAAATATCCCTTTGCCAATTCCACAAGAACAGCCTTAGCGAAAGGCTTCTTGAAGTTAAAGATGTAACTCTGTGAGATGAATTAACAGAACACAGAGCAGTTTCTCAGAAAGCTTCTTTCCAGTTTTAAACGGAAGATATTTCCTTTTTCACCATAGCCCTCTATGGGCTTCCAAATATCCCTTTGCCAATTCCACAAGAACAGCCTTAGCGAAAGGCTTCTTGAAGGGAAAGGTGTAACTCTGTGAGATGAATTAACAGAACACAGAGCAGTTTCTCAGAAAGCTTCTTTCCAGTTTTGAACCAAAGATATTTCCTTTTTCACCATAGCCATCTATGGGCTTCCAAATATCCCTTTGCCAATTCCACAAGAACAGCCTTAGCGAAAGGCTTCTTGAAGGGAAAGATGTAACTCTGTGAGATGAATTAACAGAACACAGAGCAGTTTCTCAGAAAGCTTCTTTCCAGTTTTGAACGGAAGATATTTCCTTTTTCTCCAAAGCTCTCTATGGGCTTCCAAATATCCCTTTGCCAATTCCACAAGAACAGCCTTAGCGAAAGGCTTCTTTAAGGGAAAGATGTAACTCTGTGAGATGAATTAACAGAACACAGAGCAGTTTCTCAGAAAGCTTCTTTCCAGTTTTGAACGGAAGATATTTCCTTTTTCACCATAGCCCTCTAAGGGCTTCCAAATATCCCTTTGCCAATTCCACAACAACAGCCTTAGCGAAAGGCTTCTTGAAAGGAAAGATGTAACTCTGTGAGATGAATTAACAGAACACAGAGCAGTTTCTCAGAAAGCTTCTTTCCAGTTTTGAACGGAAGAGATTTCCTTTTTCACCATAGCCCTCTACGGGCTTCCAAATATCCCTTTGCCAATTCCACAAGAACAGCCTTAGCGAAAGGCTTCTTGAAGGGAAAGATGTAACTCTGTGAGATGAATTAACAGAACACAGAGCAGTTTCTCAGAAAGCTTCTTTCCAGTTTTGAACGGAAGATATTTCCTTTTTCACCATAGCCTTCTATGGGCTTCCAAATATCCCTTTGCCAATTCCACAAAAAAAGCCTTAGCGAAAGGCTTCTTGAAGGAAGAGATGTAACTCTGCTAGATGAATTAACAGAACACAGAGCAGTTTCTCAGAAAGCTTCTTTCCACTTTTGAACGGAAGATATTTCCTTTTTCACCATAGCCCTCCATGGGCTTCCAAATATCCCTTTGCCAATTCCACAAGAAGAGCCTTAGCGAAAGGCTTCTTGAAGGGAAAGATGTAATTCTGTGAGATGAATTAAAAGAACACAGAGCAGTTTCTCAGAAAGCTTCTTTCCAGTTTTGAACGGATGATATTTCCTTTTTCACCATAGCCCTCTATGGGCTTCCAAATATCCCTTTGCCAATTCCACAAGAACAGGCTTAACGAAAGGCTTCTTCAAGGGAAAGATGTAACTCTGTGAGATGAATTAACAGAACACAGAGCAGTTTCTCAGAAAACTTCTTTCCAGTTTTGAACGGAAGATATTTCCTTTTTCACCATAGCCCTCTATGGGCTTCCAAATATCCCTTTGCCAATTCCACAAGAACAGCCTTAGCGAAAGGCTTCTTGAAGGGAAAGATGTAACTCTGTGAGATGAAATAACAGAAAATAGAACAGTTTCTCAGAAAGCTTCTTTCCAGTTTTGAACGGAAGATATTTCCTTTTTCTCCATAGCCCGCTATGGGATTCCAAATATCCCTTTGCCAATTCCACAAGAACAGCCTTAGCGAAAGGCTTCTTGAAGTTAAAGATGTAACTCTGTGAGATGAATTAACAGAACACAGAGCAGTTTCACAGAAAGCTTCTTTCCAGTTTTGAACGGAAGATATTTCCTTTTTCACCATAGCCCTCTATGGGCTTCCAAATATCCCTTTGCCAATTCCACAAGAACAGCCTTAGCGAAAGGCTTCTTGAAGGGAAAGATGTAACTCTGTGAGATGAATTAACAGAACACAGAGCAGTTTCTCAGAAAGCTTCTTTCCAGTTTTGAACGGAAGATATTTCCTTTTTCACCATAGCCCTCTATGGGCTTCCAAATATCCCTTTGCCAATTCCACAAGAACAGCCTTAGCGAAAGGCTTCTTGAAGGGAAAGATGTAACTCTGTGAGATGAATTAACAGAACACAGAGCAGTTTCTCAGAAAGCTTCTTTCCAGTTTTGAACGGAAGATATTTCCTTTTTCACCATAGCCCTTTAAGGGCTTCCAAATATCCCTTTGCCAATTCCACAAGAACAGCCTTAGCGAAAGGCTTCTTGAAGGGAAAGATGTAACTCTGTGAGATGAATTAACAGAACACAGAGCAGTTTCTCAGAAAGCTTCTTTCCAGTTTTGAACGGAAGATATTTCCTTTTTCACCATAGCCCTCTATGGGCTTCCAAATATCCCTTTGCCAATTCAGCAAGAACAGCCTTAGCGAAAGGATTCTTGAAGGGAAAGATGTAACTCTGTGAGATGAATTAACAAAACATAGAACAGTTTCTCAGAAAGCTTCTTTCCAGTTTTGAACGGAAGATATTTCCTTTTTCTCCATAGCCCTCTATGGGATTCCAAATATCCCTTTGCCAATTCCACAAGAACAGCCTTAGCGAAAGGCTTCTTGAAGGGAAAGATGTAACTCTGTGAGATGAATTAACAGAATATAGAACAGTTTCTCAGAAAGCTTCTTTCCAATTTTGAACGGAAGATATTTCCTTTTTCACCATAGCCCTCTATGGGCTTCCAAATATCCCTTTGCCAATTCCACAAGAACAGCCTTAGCGAAAGGCTTCTTGAAGGGAAAGATGGAACTCTGTGAGATGAATTAACAGAACACAGAGCAGTTTCTCAGAAAGCTTCTTTCCAGTTTTGAAAGGAAGATATTTCCTTTTTCACCATAGCCCTCTATGGGCTTCCAAATATCCCTTTGCCAATTCCACAAGAACAGCCTTAGCGAAAGGCTTCTTGAAGGGAAAGATGTAACTCTGTGAGATGAATTAACAGAACACAGAGCAGTTTCTCAGAAAGCTTCTTTCCAGTTTTGAACGGAAGATATTTCCTTTTTCACCATAGCCCTCTATGGACTTCCAAATATCACTTTGCCAATTCCACAAGAACAGCCTTAGCGAAAGGCTTCTTGAAGGGAAAGATGTAACTCTGTGAGATGAATTAACAGAACACAGAGCAGTTTCTCAGAAAGCTTCTTTCCAGTTATGAACGGAAGATATTTCCTTTTTCACCATAGCCCTTTATGGGCTTCCAAATATCCCTTTGCCAATTCCACAAGAACAGCCTTAGCGAAAGGCTTCTTGAAGGGAAAGATGGAACTCTGTGAGATGAATTAACAGAACACAGAGCAGTTTCTCAGAAAGCTTCTTTCCAGTTTTGAACGGAAGATATTTCCTTTTTCACCATAGCCCTCTATGGGCTTCCAAATATCCCTTTGCCAATTCAGCAAGAACAGCCTTAGCGAAAGGATTCTTGAAGGGAAAGATGTAACTCTGTGAGATGAATTAACAGAACATAGAACAGTTTCTCAGAAAGCTTCTTTCCAGTTTTGAACGGAAGATATTTCCTTTTTCTCCATAGCCCTCTATGGGCTTCCAAATATCCCATTGCCAATTCCACAAGAACAGCCTTAGCGAAAGGCTTCTTGAAGTTAAAGATGTAACTCTGTGAGATGAATTAACAGAACACAGAGCAGTTTCTCAGAAAGCTTCTTTCCAGTTTTAAACGTAAGATATTTCCTTTTTCACCATAGCCCTCTATGGGCTTCCAAATATCCCTTTGCCAATTCCACAAGAACAGCCTTAGCGAAAGGCTTCTTGAAGGGAAAGGTGTAACTCTGTGAGATGAATTAACAGAACACAGAGCAGTTTCTCAGAAAGCTTCTTTCCAGTTTTGAACCAAAGATATTTCCTTTTTCACCATAGCCATCTATGGGCTTCCAAATATCCCTTTGCCAATTCCCCAAGAACAGCCTTAGCGAAAGGCTTCTTGAAGGGAAAGATGTAACTCTGTGAGATGAATTAACAGAACACAGAGCAGTTTCTCAGAAAGCTTCTTTCCAGTTTTGAACGGAAGATATTTCCTTTTTCACCAAAGCTCTCTATGGGCTTCCAAATATCCCTTTGCCAATTCCACAAGAACAGCCTTAGCGAAAGGCTTCTTGAAGGGAAAGATGTAACTCTGTGAGATGAATTAACAGAACACAGAGCAGTTTCTCAGAAAGCTTCTTTCCAGTTTTGAACGGAAGATATTTCCTTTTTCACCATAGCCCTCTATGGGCTTCCAAATATCCCTTTGCCAATTCCACAACAACAGCCTTAGCGAAAGGCTTCTTGAAGGGAAAGATGTAACTCTGTGAGATGAATTAACAGAACACAGAGCAGTTTCTCAGAAAGCTTCTTTCCAGTTTTGAACGGAAGAGATTTCCTTTTTCACCATAGCCCTCTACGGGCTTCCAAATATCCCTTTGCCAATTCCACAAGAACAGCCTTAGCGAAAGGCTTCTTGAAGGGAAAGATGTAACTCTGTGAGATGAATTAACAGAACACAGAGCAGTTTCTCAGAAAGCTTCTTTCCAGTTTTGAACGGAAGATATTTCCTTTTTCACCATAGCCTTCTATGGGCTTCCAAATATCCCTTTGCCAATTCCACAAAAAAAGCCTTAGCGAAAGGCTTCTTGAAGGAAGAGATGTAACTCTGCTAGATGAATTAACAGAACACAGAGCAGTTTCTCAGAAAGCTTCTTTCCACTTTTGAACGGAAGATATTTCCTTTTTCACCATAGCCCTCCATGGGCTTCCAAATATCCCTTTGCCAATTCCACAAGAAGAGCCTTAGCGAAAGGCTTCTTGAAGGGAAAGATGTAATTCTGTGAGATGAATTAAAAGAACACAGAGCAGTTTCTCAGAAAGCTTCTTTCCAGTTTTGAACGGATGATATTTCCTTTTTCACCATAGCCCTCTATGGGCTTCCAAATATCCCTTTGCCAATTCCACAAGAACAGGCTTAACGAAAGGCTTCTTCAAGGGAAAGATGTAACTCTGTGAGATGAATTAACAGAACACAGAGCAGTTTCTCAGAAAGCTTCTTTCCAGTTTTGAACGGAAGATATTTCCTTTTTCACCATAGCCCTCTATGGGCTTCCAAATATCCCTTTGCCAATTCCACAAGAACAGCCTTAGCGAAAGGCTTCTTGAAGGGAAAGATGTAACTCTGTGAGATGAAATAACAGAAAATAGAACAGTTTCTCAGAAAGCTTCTTTCCAGTTTCGAACGGAAGATATTTCCTTTTTCTCCATAGCCCTCTAAGGGCTTCCAAATATCCCTTTGCCAATTCCACAAGAACAGCCTTAGCGAAAGGCTTCTTGAAGTTAAAGATGTAACTCTGTGAGATGAATTAACAGAACACAGAGCAGTTTCTCAGAAAGCTTCTTTCCAGTTTTGAACGGAAGATATTTCCTTTTTCACCATAGCCCTCTATGGGCTTCCAAATATCCCTTTGCCAATTCCACAAGAACAGCCTTAGCGAAAGGCTTCTTGAAGGGAAAGATGTAACTCTGTGAGATGAATTAACAGAACACAGAGCAGTTTCTCAGAAAGCTTCTTTCCAGTTTTGAACGGAAGATATTTCCTTTTTCACCATAGCGCTCTATGGGCTTCCAAATATCCCTTTGCCCATTCCACAAGAACAGCCTTAGCGAAAGGCTTCTTGAAGGGAAACATGTAACTCTGTGAGATGAATTAACAGAACACAGAGCAGTTTCTCAGAAAGCTTCTTTCCAGTTTTGAACGGAAGATATTTCCTTTTTCACCATAGCCCTCTATGGGCTTCCAAATATCCCTTTGCCAATTCCACAAGAACAGCCCTAGCGAAAGGCTTCTTGAAGGGAAAGATGTAACTCTGTGAGATGAATTAAGAGAACACGGAGCAGTTTCTCAGAAAGCTTCTTTCCAGTTTTGAACGGAAGATATTTCCTTTTTCACCATAGCCCTCTATGGGCTTCCAAATATCCCTTTGCCAATTCCACAAGAACAGCCTTAGCAAAAGGCTTCTTGAAGGGAAAGATGGAACTCTGTGAGATGAATTAACAGAACACAGAGCAGTTTCTCAGAAAGCTTCTTTCCAGTTTTGAACGGAAGATATTTCCTTTTTCACCATAGCCCTCTACGGACTTCCCAATATCCCTTTGCCAATTCCACAAGAACAGCCTTAGCGAAAGGCTTCTTGAAGGGAAAGATGTAACTCTGTGAGATGAATTAACAGAACATAGAACAGTTTCTCAGAAAGCTTCTTTCTAGTTTTGAACGGAAGATATTTCCTTTTTCTCCATAGCCCTCTATGGGCTTCCAAATATCCCTTTGCCAATTCCACAAGAACAGCCTTAGCGAATGGCTTCTTGAAGGGAAAGATGTAACTCTGTGAGATGAATTAACAGAACACAGAGCAGTTTCTCAGAAAGCTTCTTTCCAGTTTTGAACGGAAGATATTTCCTTTTTCACCATAGCCCTCTATGGGCTTCCAAATATCCCTTTGCCAATTCCACAAGAACAGCCTTAGCGAAAGGCTTCTTGAAGGGAAAGATGTAAATCTGTGAGATGAATTAACAGAACACAGAGCAGTTTCTCAGAAAGCTTCTTTCCAGTTTTGAACGGAAGATATTTCCTTTTTCACCATAGCCCTCTAAGGGCTTCCAAATATCCCTTTGCCAATTCCACAAGAACAGCCTTAGCGAAAGGCTTCTTGAAGGGAAAGATGTAACTCTGTGAGATGAATTAACAGAACACAGAGCAGTTTCTCAGAAAGCTTCTTTCCAATTTTGAACGTTAGATATTTCCTTTTTCAACATAGCCCTCTATGGGCTTCCAAATATCCCTTTGCCAATTCCACAAGAACAGGCTTAGCGAAAGGCTTCTTGAAGTTAAAGATGTAAATCTGTGAGATGAATTAACAGAACACAGAGCAGTTTCTCAGAAAGCTTCTTTCTAGTTTTGAACGGAAGATATTTCCTTTTTCACCATAGCCCTCTATGGGCTTCCAAATATCCCTTTGCCAATTCCACAAGAAAAGCCTTAGCGAAAGGCTTCTTGAAGGGAAAGATGTAACTCTGTGAGATGAATTATCAGAAAATAGAACAGTTTCTCAGAAAGCTTCTTTCCAGTTTCGAACGGAAGATATTTCCTTTTTCTCCATAGCCCTCTATGGGCTTCCAAATATCCCTTTGCCAATTCCACAAGAACAGCCTTAGCGAAAGGCTTCTTGAAGTTAAAGATGTAACTCTGTGAGATGAGTTAACAGAACACAGAGCAGTTTCTCAGAAAGCTTCTTTCCAGTTTTGAACGGAAGATATTTCCTTTTTCACCATAGCCCTCTATGGGCTTCCAAATATCCCTTTGCCAATTCCACAAGAACAGCCTTAGCGAAAGGCTTCTTGAAGGGAAAGATGTAACTCTGTGAGATGAAATAACAGAAAATAGAACAGTTTCTCAGAAAGCTTCTTTCCAGTTTCGAACGGAAGATATTTCCTTTTTCTCCATAGCCCTCTAAGGGCTTCCAAATATCCCTTTGCCAATTCCACAAGAACAGCCTTAGCGAAAGGCTTCTTGAAGTTAAAGATGTAACTCTGTGAGATGAATTAACAGAACACAGAGCTGTTTCTCAGAAAGCTTCTTTCCAGTTTTGAACGGAAGATATTTCCTTTTTCACCATAGACCTCTATGGGCTTCCAAATATCCCTTTGCCAATTCCACATGAACAGCCTTAGCGAAAGGCTTCTTGAAGGGAAAGATGTAACTCTGTGAGATGAATTAACAGAACACAGAGCAGTTTCTCAGAAAGCTTCTTTCCAGTTTTGAACGGAAGATATTTCCTTTTTCACCATAGCCCTCTATGGGCTTCCAAATATCCCTTTGCCAATTCCACAAGAACAGCCTTAGCGAAAGGCTTCTTGAAGGGAAAGATGTAACTCTGTGAGATGAAGTAACAGAATATAGAACAGTTTCTCAGAAAGCTTCTTTCCAGTTTTGAACGGAAGATATTACCTTTTTCACCATAGCCCTCTATGGGCTTCCAAATATCCCTTTGCCAATTCCACAAGAACAGCCTTAGCGAAAGGCTTCTAGAAGGGAAAGATGTAACTCTGTGAGATGAATTAAAAGAACACAGAGCAGTTTCTCAGAAAGCTTCTTTCCAGTTTTGAACGGAAGATATTTCCTTTTTCACCATAGCGCTCTATGGGCTTCCAAATATCCCTTTGCCAATTCCACAAGAACAGCCTTAGCGAAAGGCTTCTGGAAGGGAAAGATGTAACTCTGTGAGATGAATTAACAGAACACAGAGCAGTTTCTCAGAAAGCTTCTTTCCAGTTTTGAACGGAAGATATTTCCTTTTTCACCATAGCCCCCTATGGGCTTCCAAATATCCCTTTGCCAATTCCACAAGAACAGCCTTAGCGAAAGGCTTCTTGAAGGGAAAGATGTAACTCTGTGAGATGAATTAAGAGAACACAGAGCAGTTTCTCAGAAAGCTTCTTTCCAGTTTTGAACGGAAGATATTTCCTTTTTCACCATAGCCCTCTATGGGCTTCCAAATATCCCTTTGCCAATTCCACAAGAACAGCCTTAGCGAAAGGCTTCTTGAAGGGAAAGATGGAACTCTGTGAGATGAATTAACAGAACACAGAGCAGTTTCTCAGAAAGCTTCTTTCCAGTTTTGAACGGAAGATATTTCCTTTTTCACCATAGCCCTCTATGGGCTTCCCAATATCCCTTTGCCAATTCCACAAGAACAGCCTTAGCGAAAGGCTTCTTGAAGGGAAAGATGTAACTATGTGAGATGAATTAACAGAACATAGAACAGTTTCTCAGAAAGCTTCTTTCTAGTTTTGAACGGAAGATATTTCCTTTTTCTCCATAGCCCTCTATGGGCTTCCAAATATCCCTTTGCCAATTCCACAAGAACAGCCTTAGCGAAAGGCTTCTTGAAGGGAAAGATGTAACTCTGTGAGATGAATTAACAGAACACAGAGCAGTTTCTCAGAAAGCTTCTTTCCAGTTTTGAACGGAAGATATTTCCTTTTTCACCATAGCCCTCTATGGGCTTCCAAATATCCCTTTGCCAATTCCACAAGAACAGCCTTAGCGAAAGGCTTCTTGAAGGGAAAGATGTAACTCTGTGAGATGAATTAACAGAACACAGAGCAGTTTCTCAGAAAGCTTCTTTCCAGTTTTGAACGGAAGATATTTCCTTTTTCACCATAGCCCTCTAAGGGCTTCCAAATATCCCTTTGCCAATTCCACAAGAACAGCCTTAGCGAAAGGCTTCTTGAAGGGAAAGATGTAACTCTGTGAGATGAATTAACAGAACACAGAGCAGTTTCTCAGAAAGCTTCTTTCCAATTTTGAACGGAAGATATTTCCTTTTTCACCATAGCCCTCTATGGGCTTCCAAATATCCCTTTGCCAATTCCACAAGAAAAGCCTTAGCGAAAGGCTTCTTTAAGGGAAAGATGTAACTCTGTGAGATGAATTAACAGAAAATAGAACAGTTTCTCAGAAAGCTTCTTTCCAGTTTCGAACGGAAGATATTTCCTTTTTCTCCATAGCCCACTATGGGCTTCCAAATATCCCTTTGCCAATTCCACAAGAACAGCCTTAGCGAAAGGCTTCTTGAAGTTAAAGATGTAACTCTGTGCGATGAATTAACAGAACACAGAGCAGTTTCTCAGAAAGCTTCTTTCCAGTTTTGAACGGAAGATATTTCCTTTTTCACCATAGCCCTCTATGGGCTTCCAAATATCCCTTTGCAAATTCCCCAAGAACAGCCTTAGCGAAAGGCTTCTTGAAGGCAAAGATGTAACTCTGTGAGATGAATTAACAGAACACAGAGCAGTTTCTCAGAAAGCTTCTTTCCAGTTTTGAACGGAAGATATTTCCTTTTTCACCATAGCGCTCTATGGGCTTCCAAATATCCCTTTGCCAATTCCACAAGAACAGCCTTAGCGAAAGGCTTCTGGAAGGGAAAGATGTAACTCTGTGAGATGAATTAACAGAACACAGAGCAGTTTCTCAGAAAGCTTCTTTCCAGTTTTGAACGGAAGATATTTCCTTTTTCACCATAGCCCCCTATGGGCTTCCAAATATCCCTTTGCCAATTCCACAAGAACAGATTTAGCGAAAGGCTTCTTGAAGGGAAAGATGTAACTCTGTGAGATGAATTAAGAGAACACAGAGCAGTTTCTCAGAAAGCTTCTTTCCAGTTTTGAACGGAAGATATTTCCTTTTTCACCATAGCCCTCTATGGGCTTCCAAATATCCCTTTGCCAATTCCACAAGAACAGCCTTAGCGAAAGGCTTCTTGAAGGGAAAGATGGAACTCTGTGAGATGAATTAACAGAACACAGAGCAGTTTTTCAGAAAGCTTCTTTCCAGTTTTGAACGGAAGATATTTCCTTTTTCACCATAGCCCTCTATGGGCTTCCCAATATCCCTTTGCCAATTCCACAAGAACAGCCTTAGCGAAAGGCTTCTTGAAGGGAAAGATGTAACTCTGTGAGATGAATTAACAGAACATAGAACAGTTTCTCAGAAAGCTTCTTTCTAGTTTTGAACGGAAGATACTTCCTTTTTCTCCATAGCCCTCTATGGGCTTCCAAATATCCCTTTGCCAATTCCACAAGAACAGCCTTAGCGAAAGGCTTCTTGAAGGGAAAGATGTAACTCTGTGAGATGAATTAACAGAACACAGAGCAGTTTCTCAGAAAGCTTCTTTCCAGTTTTGAACGGAAGATATTTCCTTTTTCACCATAGCCCTCTATGGGCTTCCAAATATCCCTTTGCCAATTCCACAAGAACAGCCTTAGCGAAAGGCTTCTTGAAGGGAAAGATGTAACTCTGTGAGATGAATTAACAGAACACAGAGCAGTTTCTCAGAAAGCTTCTTTCCAGTTTTGAACGGAAGATATTTCCTTTTTCACCATAGCCCTCTAAGGGCTTCCAAATATCCCTTTGCCAATTCCACAAGAACAGCCTTAGCGAAAGGCTTCTTGAAGGGAAAGATGTAACTCTGTGAGATGAATTAACAGAACACAGAGCAGTTTCTCAGAAAGCTTCTTTCCAGTTTTGAACGGATGATATTTCCTTTTTCACCATAGCCCTCTATGGGCTTCCAAATATCCCTTTGCCAATTCCACAAGAACAGGCTTAACGAAAGGCTTCTTCAAGGGAAAGATGTAACTCTGTGAGATGAATTAACAGAACACAGAGCAGTTTCTAAGAAAGCTTCTTTCCAGTTTTGAACGGAAGATATTTCCTTTTTCACCATAGCCCTCTATGGGCTTCCAAATATCCCTTTGCCAATTCCACAAGAACAGCCTTAGCGAAAGGCTTCTTGAAGGGAAAGATGTAACTCTGTGAGATGAAATAATGGAAAATAGAACAGTTTCTCAGAAAGCTTCTTTCCAGTTTCGAACGGAAGATATTTCCTTTTTCTCCATAGCCCTCTAAGGGCTTCCAAATATCCCTTTGCCAATTCCACAAGAACAGCCTTAGCGAAAGGCTTCTTGAAGTTAAAGATGTAACTCTGTGAGATGAATTAGCAGAACACAGAGCAGTTTCTCAGAAAGCTTCTTTCCAGTTTTGAAAGGAAGATATTTCCTTTTTCACCATAGCCCTCTATGGGCTTCCAAATATCCCTTTGCCAATTCCACAAGAACAGCCTTAGCGAAAGGCTTCTTGAAGGGAAAGATGTAACTCTGTGAGATGAATTAACAGAACACAGAGCAGTTTCTCAGAAAGCTTCTTTCCAGTTTTGAACGGAAGATATTTCCTTTTTCACCATAGCCCTCTATGGGCTTCCAAATATCCCTTTGCCAATTCCACAAGAACAGCCTTAGCGAAAGGCTTCTTGAAGGGAAAGATGTAACTCTGTGAGATGAAGTAACAGAATATAGAACAGTTTCTCAGAAAGCTTCTTTCCAGTTTTGAACGGAAGATATTACCTTTTTCACCATAGCCCTCTATGGGCTTCCAAATATCCCTTTGCCAATTCCACAAGAACAGCCTTAGCGAAAGGCTTCTTGAAGGGAAAGATGTAACTCTGTGAGATGAATTAACAGAACACAGAGCAGTTTCTCAGAAAGCTTCTTTCCAGTTTTGAACGGAAGATATTTCCTTTTTCACCATAGCCCTCTATGGGCTTCCAAATATCCCTTTGCCAATTCCACAAGAACAGCCTTAGCGAAAGGCTTCTTGAAGGGAAAGATGTAACTCTGTGAGATGAATTAACAGAACACAGAGCAGTTTCTCAGAAAGCTTCTTTCCAGTTTTGAACGGAAGATATTTCCTTTTTCACCATAGCCCTCTATGGGCTTCCAAATATCCCTTTGCCAATTCCACAAGAACAGCCTTAGCGAAAGGCTTCTTGAAGGGAAAGACGTAACTCTGTGAGATGAATTAACAGAACACAGAGCAGTTTCTCAGAAAGCTTCTTTCCAGTTTTGAACGGAAGATATTTCCTTTTTCACCATAGCCCTCTACGGGCTTCCAAATATCCCTTTGCCAATTCCACAAGAACAGCCTTAGCGAAAGGCTTCTTGAAGGGAAAGATGTAACTCTGTGAGATGAATTAAGAGAACACAGAGCAGTTTCTCAGAAAGCTTCTTTCCAGTTTTGAACGGAAGATATTTCCTTTTTCACCATAGCCCTCTATGGGCTTCCAAATATCCCTTTGCCAATTCCACAAGAACAGCCTTAGCGAAAGGCTTCTTGAAGGGAAAGATGTAACTCTGTGAGATGAATTAACAGAACACAGAGCAGTTTCTCAGAAAGCTTCTTTCCAGTTTTGAACGGAAGATATTTCCTTTTTCACCATAGCCCTCTATGGGCTTCCAAATATCCCTTTGCCAATTCCACAAGAACAGCCTTAGCGAAAGGCTTCTTGAAGGGAAAGATGTAACTCTGTGAGATGAATTAACAGAACACAGAGCAGTTTCTCAGAAAGCTTCTTTCCAGTTTTGAACGGAAGATATTTCCTTTTTCACCATAGCCCTCTATGGGCTTCCAAATATCCCTTTGCCAATTCCACAAAAACAGCCTTAGCGAAAGGCTTCTTGAAGGGAAAGATGTAACTCTGTGAGATGAATTAACAGAACACAGAGCAGTTTCTCAGAAAGCTTCTTTCCAGTTTTGAACGGAAGATATTTCCTTTTTCACCATAGCCCTCTACGGGCTTCCAAATATCCCTTTGCCAATTCCCCAAGAACAGCCTTAGCGAAAGGCTTCTTGAAGGGAAAGATGTAACTCTGTGAGATGAATTAACAGAACACAGAGCAGTTTCTCAGAAAGCTTCTTTCCAGTTTTGAACGGAAGATATTTCCTTTTTCACCATAGCCCTCTATGGGCTTCCAAATATCCCTTTGCCAATTCCACAAAAAAAGCCTTAGCGAAAGGCTTCTTGAAGGAAGAGATGTAACTCTGCTAGATGAATTAACAGAACACAGAGCAGTTTCTCAGAAAGCTTCTTTCCACTTTTGAACGGAAGATATTTCCTTTTTCACCATAGCCCTCCATGGGCTTCCAAATATCCCTTTGCCAATTCCACAAGAAGAGCCTTAGCGAAAGGCTTCTTGAAGGGAAAGATGTAATTCTGTGAGATGAATTAAAAGAACACAGAGCAGTTTCTCAGAAAGCTTCTTTCCAGTTTTGAACGGATGATATTTCCTTTTTCACCATAGCCCTCTATGGGCTTCCAAATATCCCTTTGCCAATTCCACAAGAACAGGCTTAACGAAAGGCTTCTTCAAGGGAAAGATGTAACTCTGTGAGATGAATTAACAGAACACAGAGCAGTTTCTAAGAAAGCTTCTTTCCAGTTTTGAACGGAAGATATTTCCTTTTTCACCATAGCCCTCTATGGGCTTCCAAATATCCCTTTGCCAATTCCACAAGAACAGCCTTAGCGAAAGGCTTCTTGAAGGGAAAGATGTAACTCTGTGAGATGAAATAACGGAAAATAGAACAGTTTCTCAGAAAGCTTCTTTCCAGTTTCGAACGGAAGATATTTCCTTTTTCTCCATAGCCCTCTAAGGGCTTCCAAATATCCCTTTGCCAATTCCACAAGAACAGCCTTAGCGAAAGGCTTCTTGAAGTTAAAGATGTAACTCTGTGAGATGAATTAGCAGAACACAGAGCAGTTTCTCAGAAAGCTTCTTTCCAGTTTTGAACGGAAGATATTTCCTTTTTCACCATAGCCCTCTATGGGCTTCCAAATATCCCTTTGCCAATTCCACAAGAACAGCCTTAGCGAAAGGCTTCTTGAAGGGAAAGATGTAACTCTGTGAGATGAAGTAACAGAATATAGAACAGTTTCTCAGAAAGCTTCTTTCCAGTTTTGAACGGAAGATATTAACTTTTTCACCATAGCCCTCTATGGGCTTCCAAATATCCCTTTGCCAATTCCACAAGAACAGCCTTAGCGAAAGGCTTCTTGAAGGGAAAGATGTAACTCTGTGAGATGAATTAACAGAACACAGAGCAGTTTCTCAGAAAGCTTCTTTCCAGTTTTGAACGGAAGATATTTCCTTTTTCACCATAGCCCTCTATGGACTTCCAAATATCCCTTTGCCAATTCCACAAGAACAGCCTTAGCGAAAGGCTTCTTGAAGGGAAAGATGTAACTCTGTGAGATGAATTAACAGAACACAGAGCAGTTTCTCAGAAAGCTTCTTTCCAGTTATGAACGGAAGATATTTCCTTTTTCACCATAGCCCTTTATGGGCTTCCAAATATCCCTTTGCCAATTCCACAAGAACAGCCTTAGCGAAAGGCTTCTTGAAGGGAAAGATGTAACTCTGTGAGATGAATTAACAGAACACAGAGCAGTTTCTCAGAAAGCTTCTTTCCAGTTTTGAACGGAAGATATTTCCTTTTTCACCATAGCCCTCTATGGGCTTCCAAATATCCCTTTGCCAATTCAGCAAGAACAGCCTTAGCGAAAGGATTCTTGAAGGGAAAGATGTAACTCTGTGAGATGAATTAACAGAACATAGAACAGTTTCTCAGAAAGCTTCTTTCCAGTTTTGAACGGAAGATATTTCCTTTTTCTCCATAGCCCTCTATGGGCTTCCAAATATCCCTTTGCCAATTCCACAAGAACAGCCTTAGCGAAAGGCTTCTTGAAGTTAAAGATGTAACTCTGTGAGATGAATTAACAGAACACAGAGCAGTTTCTCAGAAAGCTTCTTTCCAGTTTTAAACGGAAGATATTTCCTTTTTCACCATAGCCCTCTATGGGCTTCCAAATATCCCTTTGCCAATTCCACAAGAACAGCCTTAGCGAAAGGCTTCTTGAAGGGAAAGGTGTAACTCTGTGAGATGAATTAACAGAACACAGAGCAGTTTCTCAGAAAGCTTCTTTCCAGTTTTGAACCAAAGATATTTCCTTTTTCACCATAGCCATCTATGGGCTTCCAAATATCCCTTTGCCAATTCCACAAGAACAGCCTTAGCGAAAGGCTTCTTGAAGGGAAAGATGTAACTCTGTGAGATGAATTAACAGAACACAGAGCAGCTTCTCAGAAAGCTTCTTTCCAGTTTTGAACGGAAGATATTTCCTTTTTCACCAAAGCTCTCTATGGGCTTCCAAATATCCCTTTGCCAATTCCACAAGAACAGCCTTAGCGAAAGGCTTCTTGAAGGGAAAGATGTAACTCTGTGAGATGAATTAACAGAACACAGAGCAGTTTCTCAGAAAGCTTCTTTCCAGTTTTGAACGGAAGATATTTCCTTTTTCACCATAGCCCTCTATGGGCTTCCAAATATCCCTTTGCCAATTCCACAAGAACAGCCTTAGCGAAAGGCTTCTTGAAGGGAAAGATGTAACTCTGTGAGATGAATTAACAGAACACAGAGCAGTTTCTCAGAAAGCTTCTTTCCAGTTTTGAACGGAAGATATTTCCTTTTTCACCATAGCCCTCTACGGGCTTCCAAATATCCCTTTGCCAATTCCACAAGAACAGCCTTAGCGAAAGGCTTCTTGAAGGGAAAGATGTAACTCTGTGAGATGAATTAACAGAACACAGAGCAGTTTCTCAGAAAGCTTCTTTCCAGTTTTGAACCAAAGATATTTCCTTTTTCACCATACCCTTCTATGGGCTTCCAAATATCCCTTTGCCAATTCCACAAAAAAAGCCTTAGCGAAAGGCTTCTTGAAGGAAGAGATGTAACTCTGCTAGATGAATTAACAGAACACAGAGCAGTTTCTCAGAAAGCTTCTTTCCACTTTTGAACGGAAGATATTTCCTTTTTCACCATAGCCCTCCATGGGCTTCCAAATATCCCTTTGCCAATTCCACAAGAACAGCCTTAGCGAAAGGCTTCTTGAAGTTAAAGATGTAACTCTGTGAGATGAATTAACAGAACACAGAGCAGTTTCTCAGAAAGCTTCTTTCCAGTTTTGAACGGAAGATATTTCCTTTTTCACCATAGCCCTCTATGGGCTTCCAAATATCCCTTTGCCAATTCCACAAGAACAGCCTTAGCGAAAGGCTTCTTGAAGGGAAAGATGTAACTCTGTGAGATGAAGTAACAGAATATAGAACAGTTTCTCAGAAAGCTTCTTTCCAGTTTTGAACGGAAGATATTACCTTTTTCACCATAGCCCTCTATGGGCTTCCAAATATCCCTTTGCCAATTCCACAAGAACAGCCTTAGCGAAAGGCTTCTTGAAGGGAAAGATGTAACTCTGTGAGATGAATTAAAAGAACACACAGCAGTTTCTCAGAAAGCTTCTTTCCAGTTTTGAACGGATGATATTTCCTTTTTCACCATAGCGCTCTATGGGCTTCCAAATATCCCTTTGCCAATTCCACAAGAACAGCCTTAGCGAAAGGCTTCTGGAAGGGAAAGATGGAACTCTGTGAGATGAATTAACAGAACACAGAGCAGTTTCTCAGAAAGCTTCTTTCCAGTTTTGAACGGAAGATATTTCCTTTTTCACCATAGCCCTCTATGGGCTTCCAAATATCCCTTTGCCAATTCCACAAGAACAGCCTTAGCGAAAGGCTTCTTGAAGGGAAAGATGGAACTCTGTGAGATGAATTAACAGAACACAGAGCAGTTTCTCAGAAAGCTTCTTTCCAGTTTTGAACGGAAGATATTTCCTTTTTCACCATAGCCCTCTATGGGCTTCCCAATATCCCTTTGCCAATTCCACAAGAACAGCCTTAGCGAAAGGCTTCTTGAAGGGAAAGATGTAACTCTGTGAGATGAATTAACAGAACATAGAACAGTTTCTCAGAAAGCTTCTTTCTAGTTTTGAACGGAAGATATTTCCTTTTTCTCCATAGCCCTCTATGGGCTTCCAAATATCCCTTTGCCAATTCCACAAGAACAGGCTTAGCGAAAGGCTTCTTGAAGTTAAAGATGTAACTCTGTGAGATGAATTAACAGAACACAGAGCAGTTTCTCAGAAAGCTTCTTTCTAGTTTTGAACGGAAGATATTTCCTTTTTCACCAAAGCCCTCTATGGGCTTCCAAATATCCCTTTGCCAATTCCACAAGAAAAGCCTTAGCGAAAGGCTTCTTGAAGGGAAAGATGTAACTCTGTGAGATGAATTAACAGAAAATAGAACAGTTTCTCAGAAAGCTTCTTTCCAGTTTCGAACGGAAGATATTTCCTTTTTCTCCATAGCCCTCTATGGGCTTCCAAATATCCCTTTGCCAATTCCACAAGAACAGCCTTAGCGAAAGGCTTCTTGAAGGCAAAGATGTAACTCTGTGAGATGAATTAACAGAACACAGAGCAGTTTCTCAGAAAGCTTCTTTCCAGTTTTGAACGGAAGATATTTCCTTTTTCACCATAGCCCTCTATGGGCTTCAAAATATCCCTTTGCCAATTCCGCAAGAACAGCCTTAGCGAAAGGCTTCTTGAAGGGAAAGATGTAACTCTGTGAGATGAATTAACAGAACACAGAACAGTTTCTCGGAAAGCTTCTTTCCAGTTTCGAACGGAAGATATTTCCTTTTTCACCATAGCCCTCTATGGGCTTCCAAATATCCCTTTGCCAATTCCACAAGAACAGCCTTAGCGAAAGGCTTCTTGAAGGGAAAGATGTAACTCTGTAAGACGAATTAACAGGACACAGAGCAGTTTCTCAGAAAGCTTCTTTCCAGTTTTGAACGGAAGATATTTTCTTTTTCACCATAGCCCTCTATGGGCTTCCAAATATCCCTTTGCCAATTCCCCAAGAACAGCCTTAGCGAAAGGCTTCTTGAAGGGAAAGATGTAACTCTGTGAGATGAATTAACAGAACACAGAGCAGTTTCTCAGAAAGCTTCTTTCCAGTTTTGAACCAAAGATAATTCCTTTTTCACCATAGCCATCTATGGGCTTCCAAATATCCCTTTGCCAATTCTACAAGAACAGCCTTAGCGAAAGGCTTCTTGAAGGGAAACATGTAACTCTGTGAGATGAATTAACAGAACACAGAGCAGTTTCTCAGAAAGCTTCTTTCCAGTTTTGAACGAAAGATATTTCCTTTTTCACCATAGCTTTCTATGGGCTTCCAAATATCCCTTTGCCAATTCCACAAGAACAGCCTTAGCGAAAGGCTTCTTGAAGGGAAAGATGTAACTCTGTGAGATGAATTAACAGAACACAGAGCAGTTTCTCAGAAAGCTTCTTTCCAGTTTTGAACGGAAGATATTTCCTTTTTCACCATAGCCCTCTATGGGCTTCCAAATATCCCTTTGCCAATTCCACAAGAACAGCCTTAGCGAAAGGCTTCTTGAAGGGAAAGATGTAACTCTGTGAGATGAATTAACAGAACACAGAGCAGTTTCTCAGAAAGCTTCTTTCCAGTTTTGAACGGAAGATATTTCCTTTTTCACCATAGCCCTCTATGGGCTTCCAAATATCCCTTTGCCAATTCCACAAGAACAGCCTTAGCGAAAGGCTTCTTGTAGGGAAAGATGTAACTCTGTGAGATGAATTAACAGAACACAGAGCAGTTTCTCAGAAAGCTTCTTTCCAGTTTTGAACGGAAGATATTTCCTTTTTCACCATAGCCCTCTATGGGCTTCCAAATATCCCTTTGCCAATTCCACAAGAACAGCCTTAGCGAAAGGCTTCTTGAAGGGAAAGATGTAACTCTGTGAGATGAATTAACAGAACACAGAGCAGTTTCTCAGAAAGCTTCTTTCCAGTTTTGAACGGAAGATATTTCCTTTTTCACCATAGCCTTCTATGGGCTTCCAAATATCCCTTTGCCAATTCCACAAAAAAAGCCTTAGCGAAAGGCTTCTTGAAGGAAGAGATGTAACTCTGCTAGATGAATTAACAGAACACAGAGCAGTTTCTCAGAAAGCTTCTTTCCACTTTTGAACGGAAGATATTTCCTTTTTCACCATAGCCCTCCATGGGCTTCCAAATATCCCTTTGCCAATTCCACAAGAAGAGCCTTAGCGAAAGGCTTCTTGAAGGGAAAGATGTAATTCTGTGAGATGAATTAAAAGAACACAGAGCAGTTTCTCAGAAAGCTTCTTTCCAGTTTTGAACGGATGATATTTCCTTTTTCACCATAGCCCTCTATGGGCTTCCAAATATCCCTTTGCCAATTCCACAAGAACAGGCTTAACGAAAGGCTTCTTCAAGGGAAAGATGTAACTCTGTGAGATGAATTAACAGAACACAGAGCAGTTTCTCAGAAAGCTTCTTTCCAGTTTTGAACGGAAGATATTTCCTTTTTCACCATAGCCCTCTATGGGCTTCCAAATATCCCTTTGCCAATTCCACAAGAACAGCCTTAGCGAAAGGCTTCTTGAAGGGAAAGATGTAACTCTGTGAGATGAAATAACAGAAAATAGAACAGTTTCTCAGAAAGCTTCTTTCCAGTTTCGAACGGAAGATATTTCCTTTTTCTCCATAGCCCTCTAAGGGCTTCCAAATATCCCTTTGCCAATTCCACAAGAACAGCCTTAGCGAAAGGCTTCTTGAAGTTAAAGATGTAACTCTGTGAGATGAATTAACAGAACACAGAGCAGTTTCTCAGAAAGCTTCTTTCCAGTTTTGAACGGAAGATATTTCCTTTTTCACCATAGCCCTCTATGGGCTTCCAAATATCCCTTTGCCAATTCCACAAGAACAGCCTTAGCGAAAGGCTTCTTGAAGGGAAAGATGTAACTCTGTGAGATGAATTAACAGAACACAGAGCAGTTTCTCAGAAAGCTTCTTTCCAGTTTTGAACGGAAGATATTTCCTTTTTCACCATAGCCCTCTATGGGCTTCCAAATATCCCTTTGCCAATTCCACAAGAACAGCCTTAGCGAAAGGCTTCTTGAAGGGAAAGATGTAACTCTGTGAGATGAAGTAACAGAATATAGAACAGTTTCTCAGAAAGCTTCTTTCCAGTTTTGAACGGAAGATATTACCTTTTTCTCCATAGCCCTCTATGGGCTTCCAAATATCCCTTTGCCAATTCCACAAGAACAGCCTTAGCGAAAGGCTTCTTGAAGGGAAAGATGTAACTCTGTGAGATGAATTAACAGAACACAGAGCAGTTTCTCAGAAAGCTTCTTTCCAGTTTTGAACGGAGGATATTTCCTTTTTCACCATAGCCCTCTATGGGCTTCCAAATATCCCTTTGCCAATTCCACAAGAGCAGCCTTAGCGAAAGGCTTCTTGAAGGGAAAGATGTAACTCTGTGAGATGAATTTACAGAACACAGAGCAGTTTCTCAGAAAGCTTCTTTCCAGTTTTGAACGGAAGATATTTCCTTTTTCACCATAGCCCTCTATGGGCTTCCAAATATCCCTTTGCCAATTCCACAAGAACAGCCTTAGCGAAAGGCTTCTTGAAGGGAAAGATGTAACTCTGTGAGATGAATTAAGAGAACACAGAGCAGTTTCTCAGAAAGCTTCTTTCCAGTTTTGAACGGAAGATATTTCCTTTTTCACCATAGCCCTCTATGGGCTTCCAAATATCCCTTTGCCAATTCCACAAGAACAGCCTTAGCGAAAGGCTTCTTGAAGGGAAAGATAGAACTCTGTGAGATGAATTAACAGAACACAGAGCAGTTTCTCAGAAAGCTTCTTTCCAGTTTTGAACGGAGATATTTCCTTTTTCACCATAGCCCTCTATGGGCTTCCCAATATCCCTTTGCCAATTCCACAAGAACAGCCTTAGCGAAAGGCTTCTTGAAGGGAAAGATGTAACTCTGTGAGATGAATTAACAGAACATAGAACAGTTTCTCAGAAAGCTTCTTTCTAGTTTTGAACGGAAGATATTTCCTTTTTCTCCATAGCCCTCTATGGGCTTCCAAATATCCCTTTGCCAATTCCACAAGAACAGCCTTAGCGAAAGGCTTCTTGAAGGGAAAGATGTAACTCTGTGAGGTGAATTAACAGAACACAGAGCAGTTTCTCAGAAAGCTTCTTTCCAGTTTTGAACGGAAGATATTTCCTTTTTCACCATAGCCCTCTATGGGCTTCCAAATATCCCTTTGCCAATTCCACAAGAACAGCCTTAGCGAAAGGCTTCTTGAAGGGAAAGATGTAACTCTGTGAGATGAATTAACAGAACACAGAGCAGTTTCTCAGAAAGCTTCTTTCCAGTTTTGAACGGAAGATATTTCCTTTTTCACCATAGCCCTCTATGGGCTTCCAAATATCCCTTTGCCAATTCCACAAGAACAGCCTTAGCGAAAGGCTTCTTGAAGGGAAAGATGTAACTCTGTGAGATGAATTAACAGAACACAGAGCAGTTTCTCAGAAAGCTTCTTTCCAGTTTTGAACGGAAGATATTTCCTTTTTCACCATAGCCTTCTATGGGCTTCCAAATATCCCTTTGCCAATTCCACAAAAAAAGCCTTAGCGAAAGTCTTCTTGAAGGAAGAGATGTAACTCTGCTAGATGAATTAACAGAACACAGAGCAGTTTCTCAGAAAGCTTCTTTCCACTTTTGAACGGAAGATATTTCCTTTTTCACCATAGCCCTCCATGGGCTTCCAAATATCCCTTTGCCAATTCCACAAGAAGAGCCTTAGCGAAAGGCTTCTTGAAGGGAAAGATGTAATTCTGTGAGATGAATTAAAAGAACACAGAGCAGTTTCTCAGAAAGCTTCTTTCCAGTTTTGAACGGATGATATTTCCTTTTTCACCATAGCCCTCTATGGGCTTCCAAATATCCCTTTGCCAATTCCACAAGAACAGGCTTAACGAAAGGCTTCTTCAAGGGAAAGATGTAACTCTGTGAGATGAATTAACAGAACACAGAGCAGTTTCTCAGAAAGCTTCTTTCCAGTTTTGAACGGAAGATATTTCCTTTTTCACCATAGCCCTCTATGGGCTTCCAAATATCCCTTTGCCAATTCCACAAGAACAGCCTTAGCGAAAGGCTTCTTGAAGGGAAAGATGTAACTCTGTGAGATGAAATAACAGAAAATAGAACAGTTTCTCAGAAAGCTTCTTTCCAGTTTCGAACGGAAGATATTTCCTTTTTCTCCATAGCCCTCTAAGGGCTTCCAAATATCCCTTTGCCAATTCCACAAGAACAGCCTTAGCGAAAGGTTTCTTGAAGTTAAAGATGTAACTCTGTGAGATGAATTAACAGAACACAGAGCAGTTTCTCAGAAAGCTTCTTTCCAGTTTTGAACGGAAGATATTTCCTTTTTCACCATAGCCCTCTATGGGCTTCAAAATATCCCTTTGCCAATTCCGCAAGAACAGCCTTAGCGAAAGGCTTCTTGAAGGGAAAGATGTAACTCTGTGAGATGAATTAACAGAACACAGAACAGTTTCTCGGAAAGCTTCTTTCCAGTTTTGAACGGAAGATATTTCCTTTTTCACCATAGCCCTCTATGGGCTTCCAAATATCCCTTTGCCAATTCCACAAGAACAGCCTTAGCGAAAGGCTTCTTGAAGGGAAAGATGTAACTCTGTAAGACGAATTAACAGGACACAGAGCAGTTTCTCAGAAAGCTTCTTTCCAGTTTTGAACGGAAGATATTTTCTTTTTCACCATAGCCCTCTATGGGCTTCCAAATATCCCTTTGCCAATTCCCCAAGAACAGCCTTAGCGAAAGGCTTCTTGAAGGGAAAGATGTAACTCTGTGAGATGAATTAACAGAACACAGAGCAGTTTCTCAGAAAGCTTCTTTCCAGTTTTGAACCAAAGATAATTCCTTTTTCACCATAGCCATCTATGGGCTTCCAAATATCCCTTTGCCAATTCTACAAGAACAGCCTTAGCGAAAGGCTTCTTGAAGGGAAACATGTAACTCTGTGAGATGAATTAACAGAACACAGAGCAGTTTCTCAGAAAGCTTCTTTCCAGTTTTGAACGAAAGATATTTCCTTTTTCACCATAGCTTTCTATGGGCTTCCAAATATCCCTTTGCCAATTCCACAAGAACAGCCTTAGCGAAAGGCTTCTTGAAGGGAAAGATGTAACTCTGTGAGATGAATTAACAGAACACAGAGCAGTTTCTCAGAAAGCTTCTTTCCAGTTTTGAACGGAAGATATTTCCTTTTTCACCATAGCCCTCTATGGGCTTCCAAATATCCCTTTGCCAATTCCACAAGAACAGCCTTAGCGAAAGGCTTCTTGAAGGGAAAGATGTAACTCTGTGAGATGAATTAACAGAACACAGAGCAGTTTCTCAGAAAGCTTCTTTCCAGTTTTGAACGGAAGATATTTCCTTTTTCACCATAGCCCTCTATGGGCTTCCAAATATCCCTTTGCCAATTCCACAAGAACAGCCTTAGCGAAAGGCTTCTTGTAGGGAAAGATGTAACTCTGTGAGATGAATTAACAGAACACAGAGCAGTTTCTCAGAAAGCTTCTTTCCAGTTTTGAACGGAAGATATTTCCTTTTTCACCATAGCCCTCTATGGGCTTCCAAATATCCCTTTGCCAATTCCACAAGAACAGCCTTAGCGAAAGGCTTCTTGAAGGGAAAGATGTAACTCTGTGAGATGAATTAACAGAACACAGAGCAGTTTCTCAGAAAGCTTCTTTCCAGTTTTGAACGGAAGATATTTCCTTTTTCACCATAGCCTTCTATGGGCTTCCAAATATCCCTTTGCCAATTCCACAAAAAAAGCCTTAGCGAAAGGCTTCTTGAAGGAAGAGATGTAACTCTGCTAGATGAATTAACAGAACACAGAGCAGTTTCTCAGAAAGCTTCTTTCCACTTTTGAACGGAAGATATTTCCTTTTTCACCATAGCCCTCCATGGGCTTCCAAATATCCCTTTGCCAATTCCACAAGAAGAGCCTTAGCGAAAGGCTTCTTGAAGGGAAAGATGTAATTCTGTGAGATGAATTAAAAGAACACAGAGCAGTTTCTCAGAAAGCTTCTTTCCAGTTTTGAACGGATGATATTTCCTTTTTCACCATAGCCCTCTATGGGCTTCCAAATATCCCTTTGCCAATTCCACAAGAACAGGCTTAACGAAAGGCTTCTTCAAGGGAAAGATGTAACTCTGTGAGATGAATTAACAGAACACAGAGCAGTTTCTCAGAAAGCTTCTTTCCAGTTTTGAACGGAAGATATTTCCTTTTTCACCATAGCCCTCTATGGGCTTCCAAATATCCCTTTGCCAATTCCACAAGAACAGCCTTAGCGAAAGGCTTCTTGAAGGGAAAGATGTAACTCTGTGAGATGAAATAACAGAAAATAGAACAGTTTCTCAGAAAGCTTCTTTCCAGTTTCGAACGGAAGATATTTCCTTTTTCTCCATAGCCCTCTAAGGGCTTCCAAATATCCCTTTGCCAATTCCACAAGAACAGCCTTAGCGAAAGGCTTCTTGAAGTTAAAGATGTAACTCTGTGAGATGAATTAACAGAACACAGAGCAGTTTCTCAGAAAGCTTCTTTCCAGTTTTGAACGGAAGATATTTCCTTTTTCACCATAGCCCTCTATGGGCTTCCAAATATCCCTTTGCCAATTCCACAAGAACAGCCTTAGCGAAAGGCTTCTTGAAGGGAAAGATGTAACTCTGTGAGATGAATTAACAGAACACAGAGCAGTTTCTCAGAAAGCTTCTTTCCAGTTTTGAACGGAAGATATTTCCTTTTTCACCATAGCCCTCTATGGGCTTCCAAATATCCCTTTGCCAATTCCACAAGAACAGCCTTAGCGAAAGGCTTCTTGAAGGGAAAGATGTAACTCTGTGAGATGAAGTAACAGAACACAGAGCAGTTTCTCAGAAAGCTTCTTTCCAGTTTTGAACGGAGATATTTCCTTTTTCACCATAGCCCTCTATGGGCTTCCCAATATCCCTTTGCCAATTCCACAAGAACAGCCTTAGCGAAAGGCTTCTTGAAGGGAAAGATGTAACTCTGTGAGATGAATTAACAGAACATAGAACAGTTTCTCAGAAAGCTTCTTTCTAGTTTTGAACGGAAGATATTTCCTTTTTCTCCATAGCCCTCTATGGGCTTCCAAATATCCCTTTGCCAATTCCACAAGAACAGCCTTAGCGAAAGGCTTCTTGAAGGGAAAGATGTAACTCTGTGAGGTGAATTAACAGAACACAGAGCAGTTTCTCAGAAAGCTTCTTTCCAGTTTTGAACGGAAGATATTTCCTTTTTCACCATAGCCCTCTATGGGCTTCCAAATATCCCTTTGCCAATTCCACAAGAACAGCCTTAGCGAAAGGCTTCTTGAAGGGAAAGATGTAACTCTGTGAGATGAATTAACAGAACACAGAGCAGTTTCTCAGAAAGCTTCTTTCCAGTTTTGAACGGAAGATATTTCCTTTTTCACCATAGCCCTCTATGGGCTTCCAAATATCCCTTTGCCAATTCCACAAGAACAGCCTTAGCGAAAGGCTTCTTGAAGGGAAAGATGTAACTCTGTGAGATGAATTAACAGAACACAGAGCAGTTTCTCAGAAAGCTTCTTTCCAGTTTTGAACGGAAGATATTTCCTTTTTCACCATAGCCTTCTATGGGCTTCCAAATATCCCTTTGCCAATTCCACAAAAAAAGCCTTAGCGAAAGTCTTCTTGAAGGAAGAGATGTAACTCTGCTAGATGAATTAACAGAACACAGAGCAGTTTCTCAGAAAGCTTCTTTCCACTTTTGAACGGAAGATATTTCCTTTTTCACCATAGCCCTCCATGGGCTTCCAAATATCCCTTTGCCAATTCCACAAGAAGAGCCTTAGCGAAAGGCTTCTTGAAGGGAAAGATGTAATTCTGTGAGATGAATTAAAAGAACACAGAGCAGTTTCTCAGAAAGCTTCTTTCCAGTTTTGAACGGATGATATTTCCTTTTTCACCATAGCCCTCTATGGGCTTCCAAATATCCCTTTGCCAATTCCACAAGAACAGGCTTAACGAAAGGCTTCTTCAAGGGAAAGATGTAACTCTGTGAGATGAATTAACAGAACACAGAGCAGTTTCTCAGAAAGCTTCTTTCCAGTTTTGAACGGAAGATATTTCCTTTTTCACCATAGCCCTCTATGGGCTTCCAAATATCCCTTTGCCAATTCCACAAGAACAGCCTTAGCGAAAGGCTTCTTGAAGGGAAAGATGTAACTCTGTGAGATGAAATAACAGAAAATAGAACAGTTTCTCAGAAAGCTTCTTTCCAGTTTCGAACGGAAGATATTTCCTTTTTCTCCATAGCCCTCTAAGGGCTTCCAAATATCCCTTTGCCAATTCCACAAGAACAGCCTTAGCGAAAGGTTTCTTGAAGTTAAAGATGTAACTCTGTGAGATGAATTAACAGAACACAGAGCAGTTTCTCAGAAAGCTTCTTTCCAGTTTTGAACGGAAGATATTTCCTTTTTCACCATAGCCCTCTATGGGCTTCAAAATATCCCTTTGCCAATTCCGCAAGAACAGCCTTAGCGAAAGGCTTCTTGAAGGGAAAGATGTAACTCTGTGAGATGAATTAACAGAACACAGAACAGTTTCTCGGAAAGCTTCTTTCCAGTTTTGAACGGAAGATATTTCCTTTTTCACCATAGCCCTCTATGGGCTTCCAAATATCCCTTTGCCAATTCCACAAGAACAGCCTTAGCGAAAGGCTTCTTGAAGGGAAAGATGTAACTCTGTAAGACGAATTAACAGGACACAGAGCAGTTTCTCAGAAAGCTTCTTTCCAGTTTTGAACGGAAGATATTTTCTTTTTCACCATAGCCCTCTATGGGCTTCCAAATATCCCTTTGCCAATTCCCCAAGAACAGCCTTAGCGAAAGGCTTCTTGAAGGGAAAGATGTAACTCTGTGAGATGAATTAACAGAACACAGAGCAGTTTCTCAGAAAGCTTCTTTCCAGTTTTGAACCAAAGATAATTCCTTTTTCACCATAGCCATCTATGGGCTTCCAAATATCCCTTTGCCAATTCTACAAGAACAGCCTTAGCGAAAGGCTTCTTGAAGGGAAACATGTAACTCTGTGAGATGAATTAACAGAACACAGAGCAGTTTCTCAGAAAGCTTCTTTCCAGTTTTGAACGAAAGATATTTCCTTTTTCACCATAGCTTTCTATGGGCTTCCAAATATCCCTTTGCCAATTCCACAAGAACAGCCTTAGCGAAAGGCTTCTTGAAGGGAAAGATGTAACTCTGTGAGATGAATTAACAGAACACAGAGCAGTTTCTCAGAAAGCTTCTTTCCAGTTTTGAACGGAAGATATTTCCTTTTTCACCATAGCCCTCTATGGGCTTCCAAATATCCCTTTGCCAATTCCACAAGAACAGCCTTAGCGAAAGGCTTCTTGAAGGGAAAGATGTAACTCTGTGAGATGAATTAACAGAACACAGAGCAGTTTCTCAGAAAGCTTCTTTCCAGTTTTGAACGGAAGATATTTCCTTTTTCACCATAGCCCTCTATGGGCTTCCAAATATCCCTTTGCCAATTCCACAAGAACAGCCTTAGCGAAAGGCTTCTTGTAGGGAAAGATGTAACTCTGTGAGATGAATTAACAGAACACAGAGCAGTTTCTCAGAAAGCTTCTTTCCAGTTTTGAACGGAAGATATTTCCTTTTTCACCATAGCCCTCTATGGGCTTCCAAATATCCCTTTGCCAATTCCACAAGAACAGCCTTAGCGAAAGGCTTCTTGAAGGGAAAGATGTAACTCTGTGAGATGAATTAACAGAACACAGAGCAGTTTCTCAGAAAGCTTCTTTCCAGTTTTGAACGGAAGATATTTCCTTTTTCACCATAGCCTTCTATGGGCTTCCAAATATCCCTTTGCCAATTCCACAAAAAAAGCCTTAGCGAAAGGCTTCTTGAAGGAAGAGATGTAACTCTGCTAGATGAATTAACAGAACACAGAGCAGTTTCTCAGAAAGCTTCTTTCCACTTTTGAACGGAAGATATTTCCTTTTTCACCATAGCCCTCCATGGGCTTCCAAATATCCCTTTGCCAATTCCACAAGAAGAGCCTTAGCGAAAGGCTTCTTGAAGGGAAAGATGTAATTCTGTGAGATGAATTAAAAGAACACAGAGCAGTTTCTCAGAAAGCTTCTTTCCAGTTTTGAACGGATGATATTTCCTTTTTCACCATAGCCCTCTATGGGCTTCCAAATATCCCTTTGCCAATTCCACAAGAACAGGCTTAACGAAAGGCTTCTTCAAGGGAAAGATGTAACTCTGTGAGATGAATTAACAGAACACAGAGCAGTTTCTCAGAAAGCTTCTTTCCAGTTTTGAACGGAAGATATTTCCTTTTTCACCATAGCCCTCTATGGGCTTCCAAATATCCCTTTGCCAATTCCACAAGAACAGCCTTAGCGAAAGGCTTCTTGAAGGGAAAGATGTAACTCTGTGAGATGAAATAACAGAAAATAGAACAGTTTCTCAGAAAGCTTCTTTCCAGTTTCGAACGGAAGATATTTCCTTTTTCTCCATAGCCCTCTAAGGGCTTCCAAATATCCCTTTGCCAATTCCACAAGAACAGCCTTAGCGAAAGGCTTCTTGAAGTTAAAGATGTAACTCTGTGAGATGAATTAACAGAACACAGAGCAGTTTCTCAGAAAGCTTCTTTCCAGTTTTGAACGGAAGATATTTCCTTTTTCACCATAGCCCTCTATGGGCTTCCAAATATCCCTTTGCCAATTCCACAAGAACAGCCTTAGCGAAAGGCTTCTTGAAGGGAAAGATGTAACTCTGTGAGATGAATTAACAGAACACAGAGCAGTTTCTCAGAAAGCTTCTTTCCAGTTTTGAACGGAAGATATTTCCTTTTTCACCATAGCCCTCTATGGGCTTCCAAATATCCCTTTGCCAATTCCACAAGAACAGCCTTAGCGAAAGGCTTCTTGAAGGGAAAGATGTAACTCTGTGAGATGAAGTAACAGAATATAGAACAGTTTCTCAGAAAGCTTCTTTCCAGTTTTGAACGGAAGATATTACCTTTTTCTCCATAGCCCTCTATGGGCTTCCAAATATCCCTTTGCCAATTCCACAAGAACAGCCTTAGCGAAAGGCTTCTTGAAGGGAAAGATGTAACTCTGTGAGATGAATTAACAGAACACAGAGCAGTTTCTCAGAAAGCTTCTTTCCAGTTTTGAACGGAGAATATTTCCTTTTTCACCATAGCCCTCTATGGGCTTCCAAATATCCCTTTGCCAATTCCACAAGAGCAGCCTTAGCGAAAGGCTTCTTGAAGGGAAAGATGTAACTCTGTGAGATGAATTTACAGAACACAGAGCAGTTTCTCAGAAAGCTTCTTTCCAGTTTTGAACGGAAGATATTTCCTTTTTCACCATAGCCCTCTATGGGCTTCCAAATATCCCTTTGCCAATTCCACAAGAACAGCCTTAGCGAAAGGCTTCTTGAAGGGAAAGATGTAACTCTGTGAGATGAATTAAGAGAACACAGAGCAGTTTCTCAGAAAGCTTCTTTCCAGTTTTGAACGGAAGATATTTCCTTTTTCACCATAGCCCTCTATGGGCTTCCAAATATCCCTTTGCCAATTCCACAAGAACAGCCTTAGCGAAAGGCTTCTTGAAGGGAAAGATAGAACTCTGTGAGATGAATTAACAGAACACAGAGCAGTTTCTCAGAAAGCTTCTTTCCAGTTTTGAACGGAGATATTTCCTTTTTCACCATAGCCCTCTATGGGCTTCCCAATATCCCTTTGCCAATTCCACAAGAACAGCCTTAGCGAAAGGCTTCTTGAAGGGAAAGATGTAACTCTGTGAGATGAATTAACAGAACATAGAACAGTTTCTCAGAAAGCTTCTTTCTAGTTTTGAACGGAAGATATTTCCTTTTTCTCCATAGCCCTCTATGGGCTTCCAAATATCCCTTTGCCAATTCCACAAGAACAGCCTTAGCGAAAGGCTTCTTGAAGGGAAAGATGTAACTCTGTGAGGTGAATTAACAGAACACAGAGCAGTTTCTCAGAAAGCTTCTTTCCAGTTTTGAACGGAAGATATTTCCTTTTTCACCATAGCCCTCTATGGGCTTCCAAATATCCCTTTGCCAATTCCACAAGAACAGCCTTAGCGAAAGGCTTCTTGAAGGGAAAGATGTAACTCTGTGAGATGAATTAACAGAACACAGAGCAGTTTCTCAGAAAGCTTCTTTCCAGTTTTGAACGGAAGATATTTCCTTTTTCACCATAGCCCTCTATGGGCTTCCAAATATCCCTTTGCCAATTCCACAAGAACAGCCTTAGCGAAAGGCTTCTTGAAGGGAAAGATGTAACTCTGTGAGATGAATTAACAGAACACAGAGCAGTTTCTCAGAAAGCTTCTTTCCAGTTTTGAACGGAAGATATTTCCTTTTTCACCATAGCCTTCTATGGGCTTCCAAATATCCCTTTGCCAATTCCACAAAAAAAGCCTTAGCGAAAGTCTTCTTGAAGGAAGAGATGTAACCCTGCTAGATGAATTAACAGAACACAGAGCAGTTTCTCAGAAAGCTTCTTTCCACTTTTGAACGGAAGATATTTCCTTTTTCACCATAGCCCTCCATGGGCTTCCAAATATCCCTTTGCCAATTCCACAAGAAGAGCCTTAGCGAAAGGCTTCTTGAAGGGAAAGATGTAATTCTGTGAGATGAATTAAAAGAACACAGAGCAGTTTCTCAGAAAGCTTCTTTCCAGTTTTGAACGGATGATATTTCCTTTTTCACCATAGCCCTCTATGGGCTTCCAAATATCCCTTTGCCAATTCCACAAGAACAGGCTTAACGAAAGGCTTCTTCAAGGGAAAGATGTAACTCTGTGAGATGAATTAACAGAACACAGAGCAGTTTCTCAGAAAGCTTCTTTCCAGTTTTGAACGGAAGATATTTCCTTTTTCACCATAGCCCTCTATGGGCTTCCAAATATCCCTTTGCCAATTCCACAAGAACAGCCTTAGCGAAAGGCTTCTTGAAGGGAAAGATGTAACTCTGTGAGATGAAATAACAGAAAATAGAACAGTTTCTCAGAAAGCTTCTTTCCAGTTTCGAACGGAAGATATTTCCTTTTTCTCCATAGCCCTCTAAGGGCTTCCAAATATCCCTTTGCCAATTCCACAAGAACAGCCTTAGCGAAAGGTTTCTTGAAGTTAAAGATGTAACTCTGTGAGATGAATTAACAGAACACAGAGCAGTTTCTCAGAAAGCTTCTTTCCAGTTTTGAACGGAAGATATTTCCTTTTTCACCATAGCCCTCTATGGGCTTCCAAATATCCCTTTGCCAATTCCACAAGAACAGCCTTAGCGAAAGGCTTCTTGAAGGGAAAGATGTAACTCTGTGAGATGAATTAACAGAACACAGAGCAGTTTCTCAGAAAGCTTCTTTCCAGTTTTGAACGGAAGATATTTCCTTTTTCACCATAGCTCTCTATGGGCTTCCAAATATCCCTTTGCCAATTCCACAAGAACAGCCTTAGCGAAAGGCTTCTTGAAGGGAAAGATGTAACTCTGTGAGATGAAGTAACAGAATATAGAACAGTTTCTCAGAAAGCTTCTTTCCAGTTTTGAACGGAAGATATTACCTTTTTCACCATAGCCCTCTATGGGCTTCCAAATATCCCTTTGCCAATTCCACAAGAACAGCCTTAGCGAAAGGCTTCTTGAAGGGAAAGATGTAACTCTGTGAGATGAATTAACAGAACACAGAGCAGTTTCTCAGAAAGCTTCTTTCCAGTTTTGAACGGAAGATATTTCCTTTTTCACCATAGCCCTCTATGGGCTTCCAAATATCCCTTTGCCAATTCCACAAGAACAGCCATAGCGAAAGGCTTCTTGAAGGGAAAGATGGAACTCTGTGAGATGAATTAAGAGAACACAGAGCAGTTTCTCAGAAAGCTTCTTTCCAGTTTTGAACGGAAGATATTTCCTTTTTCACCATAGCCCTCTATGGGCTTCCAAATATCACTTTGCCAATTCCACAAGAACAGCCTTAGCGAAAGGCTTCTTGAAGGGAAAGATGTAATTCTGTGAGATGAGTTAACAGAAAATAGAACAGTTTCTCAGAAAGCTTCTTTCCAGTTTCGAACGGAAGATATTTCCTTTTTCTCCATAGCCCTCTATGGGCTTCCAAATATCCCTTTGCCAATTCCACAAGAACAGCCTTAGCGAAAGGCTTCTTGAAGTTAAAGATGTAACTCGGTGAGATGAATTAACAGAACACAGAGCAGTTTCTCAGAAAGCTTCTTTCCAGTTTTGAACGGAAGATATTTCCTTTTTCACCATAGCCCTCTATGGGCTTCCAAATATCCCTTTGCCAATTCCACAAGAACAGCCTTAGCGAAAGACTTCTTGAAGGGAAAGATGTAACTCTGTGAGATGAATTAACAAAACACAGAGCAGTTTCTCAGAAAGCTTCTTTCCAGTTTTGAACGGAAGATATTTCCTTTTTCACCATAGCCCTCTATGGGCTTCCAAATATCCCTTTGCCAATTCCACAAGAACAGCCTTAGCGAAAGGCTTCTTGAAGGGAAAGATGTAACTCTGTGAGATGAAATAACAGAAAATAGAACAGTTTCTCAGAAAGCTTCTTTCCAGTTTCGAACGGAAGATATTTCCTTTTTCTCCATAGCCCTCTAAGGGCTTCCAAATATCCCTTTGCCAATTCCACAAGAACAGCCTTAGCGAAAGGCTTCTTGAAGTTAAAGATGTAACTCTGTGAGATGAATTAACAGAACACAGAGCAGTTTCTCAGAAAGCTTCTTTCCAGTTTTGAACGGAAGATATTTCCTTTTTCACCATAGCCCTCTATGGGCTTCCAAATATCCCTTTGCCAATTCCACAAGAAC
This sequence comes from Chlorocebus sabaeus, assembly GCF_047675955.1. Classification (NCBI taxonomy): domain Eukaryota; kingdom Metazoa; phylum Chordata; class Mammalia; order Primates; family Cercopithecidae; genus Chlorocebus; species Chlorocebus sabaeus. The sequence continues at coordinate 47,081,001 of NC_132911.1, forward strand.
AGCCTTAGCGAAAGGCTTCTTGAAGGGAAAGATGTAACTCTGTGAGATGAATTAACAGAACACAGAGCAGTTTCTCAGAAAGCTTCTTTCCAGTTTTGAACGGAAGATATTTCCTTTTTCACCATAGCCCTCTAAGGGCTTCCAAATATCCCTTTGCCAATTCCACAAGAACAGGCTTAGCGAAAGGCTTCTTGAAGGGAAAGATGTAACTCTGTGAGATGAATTAACAGAACACAGAGCAGTTTCTCAGAAAGCTTCTTTCCAGTTTTGAACGGAAGATATTTCCTTTTTCACCATAGCCCTCTATGGGCTTCCAAATATCCCTTTGCCAATTCCACAAGAACAGCCTTAGCGAAAGGCTTCTTGAAGGGAAAGATGTAACTCTGTGAGATGAATTAAGAGAACACAGAGCAGTTTCTCAGAAAGCTTCTTTCCAGTTTTGAACGGAAGATATTTCCTTTTTCACCATAGCCCTCTATGGGCTTCCAAATATCCCTTTGCCAATTCCACAAGAACAGCCTTAGCGAAAGGCTTCTTGAAGGGAAAGATGGAACTCTGTGAGATGAATTAACAGAACACAGAGCAGTTTCTCAGAAAGCTTCTTTCCAGTTTTGAACGGAAGATATTTCCTTTTTCACCATAGCCCTCTATGGGCTTCCCAATATCCCTTTGCCAATTCCACAAGAACAGCCTTAGCGAAAGGCTTCTTGAAGGGAAAGATGTAACTCTGTGAGATGAATTAACAGAACATAGAACAGTTTCTCAGAAAGCTTCTTTCTAGTTTTGAACGGAAGATATTTCCTTTTTCTCCATAGCCCTCTATGGGCTTCCAAATATCCCTTTGCCAATTCCACAAGAACAGCCTTAGCGAAAGGCTTCTTGAAGGGAAAGATGTAACTCTGTGAGATGAATTAACAGAACACAGAGCAGTTTCTCAGAAAGCTTCTTTCCAGTTTTGAACGGAAGATATTTCCTTTTTCACCATAGCCCTCTATGGGCTTCCAAATATCCCTTTGCCAATTCCACAAGAACAGCCTTAGCGAAAGGCTTCTTGAAGGGAAAGATGTAACTCTGTGAGATGAATTAACAGAACACAGAGCAGTTTCTCAGAAAGCTTCTTTCCAGTTTTGAACGGAAGATATTTCCTTTTTCACCATAGCCCTCTAAGGGCTTCCAAATATCCCTTTGCCAATTCCACAAGAACAGCCTTAGCGAAAGGCTTCTTGAAGGGAAAGATGTAACTCTGTGAGATGAATTAACAGAACACAGAGCAGTTTCTCAGAAAGCTTCTTTCCAATTTTGAACGGAAGATATTTCCTTTTTCACCATAGCCCTCTATGGGCTTCCAAATATCCCTTTGCCAATTCCACAAGAACAGGCTTAGCGAAAGGCTTCTTGAAGTTAAAGATGTAACTCTGTGAGATGAATTAACAGAACACAGAGCAGTTTCTCAGAAAGCTTCTTTCTACTTTTGAACGGAAGATATTTCCTTTTTCACCATAGCCCTCTATGGGCTTCCAAATATCCCTTTGCCAATTCCACAAGAAAAGCCTTAGCGAAAGGCTTCTTGAAGGGAAAGATGTAACTCTGTGAGATGAATTAACAGAAAATAGAACAGTTTCTCAGAAAGCTTCTTTCCAGTTTCGAACGGAAGATATTTCCTTTTTCTCCATAGCCCTCTATGGGCTTCCAAATATCCCTTTGCCAATTCCACAAGAATAGCCTTAGCGAAAGGCTTCTTGAAGTTAAAGATGTAACTCTGTGAGATGAATTAACAGAACACAGAGCAGTTTCTCAGAAAGCTTCTTTCCAGTTTTGAACGGAAGATATTTCCTTTTTCACCATAGCCCTCTATGGGCTTCCAAATATCCCTTTGCAAATTCCCCAAGAACAGCCTTAGCGAAAGGCTTCTTGAAGGCAAAGATGTAACTCTGTGAGATGAATTAACAGAACACAGAGCAGTTTCTCAGAAAGCTTCTTTCCAGTTTTGAACGGAAGGTATTTCCTTTTTCACCATAGCCCTCTATGGGCTTCCAAATATCCCTTTGCCAATTCCACAAGAACAGCCTTAGGGAAAGGCTTCTTGAAGGGAAAGATGTAACTCTGTGAGATGAATTAACAGAACACAGAGCAGTTTCTCAGAAAGCTTCTTTCCAGTTTTGAACGGAAGATATTTCCTTTTTCACCATAGCCCTCTATGGGCTTCCAAATATCCCTTTGCCAATTCCACAAGAACAGCCTTAGCGAAAGGCTTCTTGAAGGGAAAGATGTAACTCTGTGAGATGAATTAACAGAACACAGAGCAGTTTCTCAGAAAGCTTCTTTCCAGTTTTGAACGGAAGATATTTCCTTTTTCACCATAGCCCTCTATGGGCTTCCAAATATCCCTTTGCCAATTCCCCAGGAACAGCCTTAGCGAAAGTCTTCTTGAAGGGAAAGATATAACTCTGTGAGATGAATTAACAGAACACAGAGCAGTTTCTCAGAAAGCTTCTTTCCAGTTTTGAACGGAAGATATTTCCTTTTTCACCATAGCCCTCTATGGGCTTCCAAATATCCCTTTGCCAATTCCCCAAGAACAGCCTTAGCGAAAGGCTTCTTGAAGGGAAAGATGTAACTCTGTGAGATGAATTAACAGAACACAGAGCAGTTTCTCAGAAAGCTTCTTTCCAGTTTTGAACCAAAGATATTTCCTTTTTCACCATAGCCATCTATGGGCTTCCAAATATCCATTTGCCAATTCCACAAGAACAGCCTTAGCGAAAGGCTTCTTGAAGGGAAAGATGTAACTCTGTGAGATGAATTAACAGAACACAGAGCAGTTTCTCAGAAAGCTTCTTTCCAGTTTTGAACGGAAGATATTTCCTTTTTCACCATAGCCCTCTACGGGCTTCCAAATATCCCTTTGCCAATTCCCCAAGAACAGCCTTAGCGAAAGGCCTCTTGAAGGGAAAGATGTAACTCTGTGAGATGAATTAACAGAACACAGAGCAGTTTCTCAGAAAGCTTCTTTCCAGTTTTGAACGGAAGATATTTCCTTTTTCACCATAGCCCTCTATGGGCTTCCAAATATCCCTTTGCCAATTCCACAAGAACAGCCTAGCGAAAGACTTCTTGAAGGGAAAGATGTAACTCTGTGAGATAAATTAACAGAACACAGAGCAGTTTCTCAGAAAGCTTCTTTCCAGTTTTGAACGGAAGATATTTCCTTTTTCACCATAGCCCTCTATGGGCTTCCAAATATCCCTGTGCCAATTACACAAGAACAAACTTAGCGAAAGGATTCTTGAAGGGAAAGATGTAAGTCTGTGGGATGAATTAACGGAACACAGAGCAGTTTCTCAGAAAGCTTCTTTCCAGTTTTGAACGGAAGATATTTCCTTTTTCACCATAGCCCTCTATGGGCTTCCAAATATCCCTTTGCCAATTCCACAAGAACAGCCTTAGCGAAAGGCTTCCTGAAGGGAAAGATGTAACACTGTGAGATGAATTAACAGAACACAGCGCAGTTTCTCAGAAAGCTTCTTTCCAGTTTTGAACTTAAGATATTTCCTTTTTCAACATAGCCCTCTATGGGCTTCCAAATATCCCTTTGCCAATTCCACAAGAACAGCCTTAGCGAAAGGCTTCTTGAAGGTAAAGATGTTACTCTGTGAGATGAATTAACAGAACACAGAGCAGTTTCTCAGAAAGCTTCTTTCCAGTTTTGAACGGAAGATATTTCCTTTTTCACCATAGCCCTCTATGGGCTTCCAAATATCCCTTTGCCAATTCCACAAGAACAGCCTTAGCGAAAGGCTTCTAGAAGATAAAGATGTAACTCTGTGAGATGAATTAACAGAACACAGAGCAGTTTCTCAGAAAGCTTCTTTCCAGTTTTGAACGGAAGATATTTCCTTTTTCACCATAGCCCTCTATGGGCTTCCAAATATCCCCTTGCCAATTCCACAAGAACAGGCTTAGCGAAAGGCTTCTTGAAGTTAAAGATGTAACTCTGTGAGATGAATTAACAGAACACAGAGCAGTTTCTCAGAAAGATTCTTTCCAGTTTTGAACGGAAGATATTTCCTTTTTCACCATAGCCCTCTATGGGCTTCCAAATATCCCTTTGCCAATTCCACAAGAACAGCCTTAGCGAAAGGCTTCTTGAAGGGAAAGATGGAACTCTGTGAGATGAATTAACAGAAAATAGAACAGTTTCTCAGAAAGCTTCTTTCCAGTTTCGAACGGAAGATATTTCCTTTTTCTCCATAGCCCTCTATGGGCTTCCAAATATCCCTTTGCCAATTCCACAAGAACAGCCTTAGCGAAAGGCTTCTTGAAGTTAAAGATGTAACTCTGTGAGATGAATTAACAGAACACAGAGCAGTTTCTCAGAAAGCTTCTTTCCAGTTTTGAACGGAAGATATTTCCTTTTTCACCATGGCCCTCTATGGGCTTCCAAATATCCCTTTGCCAATTCCACAAGAACAGCCATAGCGAAAGGCTTCTTGAAGGGAAAGATGGAACTCTGTGAGATGAATTAAGAGAACACAGAGCAGTTTCTCAGAAAGCTTCTTTCCAGTTTTGAACGGAAGATATTTCCTTTTTCACCATAGCCCTCTATGGGCTTCCAAATATCACTTTGCCAATTCCACAAGAACAGCCTTAGCGAAAGGCTTCTTGAAGGGAAAGATGTAATTCTGTGAGATGAGTTAACAGAAATTAGAACAGTTTCTCAGAAAGCTTCTTTCCAGTTTCGAACGGAAGATATTTCCTTTTTCTCCATAGCCCTCTATGGGCTTCCAAATATCCCTTTGCCAATTCCACAAGAACAGCCTTAGCGAAAGGCTTCTTGAAGTTAAAGATGTAACTCGGTGAGATGAATTAACAGAACACAGAGCAGTTTCTCAGAAAGCTTCTTTCCAGTTTTGAACGGAAGATATTTCCTTTTTCACCATAGCCCCCTATGGGCTTCCAAATATCCCTTTGCCAATTCCACAAGAACAGCCTTAGCGAAAGACTTCTTGAAGGGAAAGATGTAACTCTGTGAGAAGAATTAACAGAACACAGAGCAGTTTCTCAGAAAGCTTCTTTCCAGTTTTGAACGGAAGATATTTCCTTTTTCACCATAGCCCTCTATGGGCTTCCAAATATCCCTTTGCCAATTCCACAAGAACAGCCTTAGCGAAAGGCTTCTTGAAGGGAAAGATGTAACTCTGTGAGATGAATTAACAGAACACAGAGCAGTTTCTCAGAAAGCTTGTTTCCAGTTTTGAACGGAAGATATTTCCTTTTTCACCATAGCCCTCTATGGGCTTCCAAATATCCCTTTGCCAATTCCACAAGAACAGACTTAGCGAAAGGCTTCTTGAAGGGAAAGATGTATCTCTGTGAGATGAATTTACAGAATATAGAACAGTTTCTCAGAAATCTTCTTTCCAGTTTTGAACGGAAGATATTTCCTTTTTCACCATAGCCCTCTATGGGCTTCCAAATATCCCTTTGCCAATTCCACAAGAACAGCCTTAGCGAAAGGCTTCTTGAAGGGAAAGATGTAACTCTGTGAGATGAATTAACAGAACACAGAGCAGTTTCTCAGAAAGCTTCTTTCCAGTTTTGAACGGAAGATATTTCCTTTTTCACCATAGCCCTCTATGGGCTTCCAAATATCCCTTTGCCAATTCCACAAGAACAGGCTTAGCGAAAGGCTTCTTGAAGGGAAAGATGTAACTCTGTGAGATGAATTAACAGAACACAGAGCAGTTTCTCAGAAAGCTTCTTTCCAGTTTTGAACGGAAGATATTTCCTTTTTCACCATAGCCCTCTATGGGCTTCCAAATATCCCTTTGCCAATTCCACAAGAACAGCCATAGCGAAAGGCTTCTTGAGGGGGAAGATGGAACTCTGTGAGATGAATTAACAGAACACAGAGCAGTTTCTCAGAAAGCTTCTTTCCAGTTTTGAACGGAAGATATTTCCTTTTTCACCATAGCCCTCTATGGGCTTCCAAATATCCCTTTGCCAATTCCACAAGAACAGCCTTAGCGAAAGGCTTCTTGAAGGGAAAGATGTAATTCTGTGAGATGAGTTAACAGAAAATAGAACAGTTTCTCAGAAAGCTTCTTTCCAGTTTTGAACGTAAGATATTTCCTTTTTCACCATAGCCCTCTATGGGCTTCCAAATATCCCTTTGCCAATTCCACAAGAACAGCCTTAGCGAAAGGCTTCTTGAAGGGAAAGATGTAACTCTGTGAGATGAATTAACAGAACACAGAGCAGTTTCTCAGAAAGCTTCTTTCCAGTTTTGAACGGAAGATATTTCCTTTTTCACCATAGCCCTCTATGGGCTTCCAAATATCCCTTTGCCCATTCCACAAGAACAGCCTTAGCGAAAGGCTTCTTGAAGGGAAAGATGTAACTCTGTGAGATGAATTAACAGAACACAGAGCAGTTTCTCAGAAAGCTTCTTTCCAGTTTTGAACGGAAGATATTTCCTTTTTCACCATAGCCCTCTATGGGCTTCCAAATATCCCTTTGCCAATTCCACAAGAACAGCCTTAGCGAAAGGCTTCTTGAAGGGAAAGATGTAACTCTGTGAGATGAATTAACAGAACACAGAGCAGTTTCTCAGAAAGCTTCTTTCCAGTTTTGAACGGAAGATATTTCCTTTTTCACCATAGCCCTCTATGGGCCTCCAAATATCCCTTTGCCAATTCCACAAGAACAGCCTTAGCGAAAGGCTTCTTGAAGGGTAAGATGGAACTCTGTGAGATGAATTAACAGAACACAGAGCAGATTCTCAGAAAGCTTCTTTCCAGTTTTGAACGGAAGATATTTCCTTTTTCACCATAGCCCTCTATGGGCTTCCAAATATCCCTTTTCCAATTCCACAAGAACAGCCTTAGCGAAAGGCTTCTTGAAGGGAAAGATGTAACTCTGTGAGATGAATTAACAGAACATAGAACAGTTTCTCAGAAAGCTTCCTTCCAGTTTTGAACGGAAGATATTTCCTTTTTCTCCATAGCCCTCTATGGGCTTCCAAATATCCCTTTGCCAATTCCACAAGAACAGCCTTAGCGAAAGGCTTCTTGAAGGGAAAGATGGAACTCTGTCAGATGAATTAACAGAACACAGAGCAGTTTCTCAGAAAACTTCTTTCCAATTTTGAACATAAGATATTTCCTTTTTCACCGTAGCCCTCTATGGGCTTCCAAATATCCCTTTGCCAATTCCACAAGAACAGCCTTAGGGAAAGGCTTCTTGAAGGGAAACATGTAACTCTGTGAGATGAATTAACAGAACACAGAGCAGTTTCTCAGAAAGCTTCTTTCCAGTTTTGAACGGAAGATATTTCGTTTTTCACCATAGCCCTCTATGGGCTTCCAAATATCCCTTTGCCAATTCCACAAGAACAGGCTTAGCGAAAGGCTTCTTGAAGGGAAAGATGTAACTCTGTGAGATGAATTAACAGAACACAGAGCAGTTTCTCAGAAAGCTTCTTTCCAGTTTTGAACGGAAGATATTTCCTTTTTCACCATAGCCCTCTATGGGCTTCCAAATATCCCTTTGCCAATTCCACAAGAACAGCCTTAGCGAAAGGCTTCTTGAAGGGAAAGATGTAATTCTGTGAGATGAGTTAACAGAAAATAGAACAGTTTCTCAGAAAGCTTCTTTCCAGTTTCGAACGGAAGATATTTCCTTTTTCTCCATAGCCCTCTATGGGCTTCCAAATATCCCTTTGCCAATTCCACAAGAACAGCCTTAGCGAAAGGCTTCTTGAAGTTAAAGATGTAACTCTGTGAGATGAATTAACAGAACACAGAGCAGTTTCTCAGAAAGCTTCTTTCCAGTTTTGAACGGAAGATATTTCCTTTTTCACCATAGCCCCCTATGGGCTTCCAAATATCCCTTTGCCAATTCCACAAGAACAGCCTTAGCGAAAGGCTTCTTGAAGGGAAAGATGTAAATCTGTGAGATGAATTAACAGAACACAGAGCAGTTTCTCAGAAAGCTTCTTTCCAGTTTTGAACGGAAGATATTTCCTTTTTCACTATAGCCCTCTATGGGGTTCCAAATATCCCTTTGCCAATTCCACAAGAACAGACTTAGCGAAAGGCTTCTTGAAGGGAAAGATGTATCTCTGTGAGATGAATTAACAGAATATAGAACAGTTTCTCAGAAAGCTTCTTTCCAGTTTTGAACGGAAGATATTTCCTTTTTCACCATAGCCCTCTATGGGCTTCCAAATATCCCTTTGCCAATTCCACAAGAACAGCCTTAGCGAAAGGCTTCTTGAAGGGAAAGATGTAACTCTGTGAGATGAATTAACAGAACACAGAGCAGTTTCTCAGAAAGCTTCTTTCCAGTTTTGAACGGAAGATATTTCCTTTTTCACCATAGCCCTCTATGGGCTTCCAAATATCCCTTTGCCCATTCCACAAGAACAGCCTTAGCGAAAGGCTTCTTGAAGGGAAAGATGTAACTCTGTGAGATGAATTAACAGAACACAGAGCAGTTTCTCAGAAAGCTTCTTTCCAGTTTTGAACGGAAGATATTTCCTTTTTCACCATAGCCCTCTATGGGCTTCCAAATATCCCTTTGCCAATTCCACAAGAACAGCCTTAGCGAAAGGCTTCTTGAAGGGAAAGATGTAACTCTGTGAGATGAATTAACAGAACACAGAGCAGTTTCTCAGAAAGCTTCTTTCCAGTTTTGAACGGAAGATATTTCCTTTTTCACCATAGCCCTCTATGGGCCTCCAAATATCCCTTTGCCAATTCCACAAGAACAGCCTTAGCGAAAGGCTTCTTGAAGGGTAAGATGGAACTCTGTGAGATGAATTAACAGAACACAGAGCAGATTCTCAGAAAGCTTCTTTCCAGTTTTGAACGGAAGATATTTCCTTTTTCACCATAGCCCTCTATGGGCTTCCAAATATCCCTTTTCCAATTCCACAAGAACAGCCTTAGCGAAAGGCTTCTTGAAGGGAAAGATGTAACTCTGTGAGATGAATTAACAGAACATAGAACAGTTTCTCAGAAAGCTTCTTTCCAGTTTTGAACGGAAGATATTTCCTTTTTCACCATAGCCCTCTATGGGCTTCCAAATATCCCTTTGCCAATTCCACAAGAACAGCCTTAGCGAAAGGCTTCTTGAAGGGAAAGATGGAACTCTGTCAGATGAATTAACAGAACACAGAGCAGTTTCTCAGAAAACTTCTTTCCAATTTTGAACATAAGATATTTCCTTTTTCACCGTAGCCCTCTATGGGCTTCCAAATATCCCTTTGCCAATTCCACAAGAACAGCCTTAGCGAAAGGCTTCTTGAAGGGAAACATGTAACTCTGTGAGATGAATTAACAGAACACAGAGCAGTTTCTCAGAAAGCTTCTTTCCAGTTTTGAACGGAAGATATTTCCTTTTTCACCATAGCCCTCTATGGGCTTCCAAATATCCCTTTGCCAATTCCACAAGAACAGGCTTAGCGAAAGGCTTCTTGAAGGGAAAGATGTAACTCTGTGAGATGAATTAACAGAACACAGAGCAGTTTCTCAGAAAGCTTCTTTCCAGTTTTGAACGGAAGATATTTCCTTTTTCACCATAGCCCTCTATGGGCTTCCAAATATCCCTTTGCCAATTCCACAAGAACAGCCTTAGCGAAAGGCTTCTTGAAGGGAAAGATGTAACTCTGTGAGATGAATTAACAGAACATAGAAGAGTTTCTCAGAAAGCTTCTTTCCAGTTTTGAACGGAAGATATTTCCTTTTTCACCATAGCCCTCTATGGGCTTCCAAATATCCCTTTGCCAATTCCACAAGAACAGCCTTAGCGAAAGGCTTCTTGAAGGGAAAGATGTAACTCTGTGAGATGAATTAACAGAACACAGAGCAGTTTCTCAGAAAGCTTCTTTCCAATTTTGAACGGAAGATATTTCCTTTTTCACCATAGCCCTCTATGGGCTTCCAAATATCCCTTTGCCAATTCCACAAGAACAGGCTTAGCGAAAGGCTTCTTGAAGTTAAAGATGTAACTCTGTGAGATGAATTAACAGAACACAGAGCAGTTTCTCAGAAAGCTTCTTTCTAGTTTTGAACGGAAGATATTTCCTTTTTCACCAAAGCCCTCTATGGGCTTCCAAATATCCCTTTGCCAATTCCACAAGAAAAGCCTTAGCGAAAGGCTTCTTGAAGGGAAAGATGTAACTCTGTGAGATGAATTAACAGAAAATAGAACAGTTTCTCAGAAAGCTTCTTTCCAGTTTTGAACGGAAGATATTTCCTTTTTCTCCATAGCCCTCTATGGGCTTCCAAATATCCCTTTGCCAATTCCACAAGAACAGCCTTAGCGAAAGGCTTCTTGAAGGCAAAGATGTAACTCTGTGAGATGAATTAACAGAACACAGAGCAGTTTCTCAGAAAGCTTCTTTCCAGTTTTGAACGGAAGATATTTCCTTTTTCACCATAGCCCTCTATGGGCTTCAAAATATCCCTTTGCCAATTCCGCAAGAACAGCCTTAGCGAAAGGCTTCTTGAAGGGAAAGATGTAACTCTGTGAGATGAATTAACAGAACACAGAACAGTTTCTCGGAAAGCTTCTTTCCAGTTTTGAACGGAAGATATTTCCTTTTTCACCATAGCCCTCTATGGGCTTCCAAATATCCCTTTGCCAATTCCACAAGAACAGCCTTAGCGAAAGGCTTCTTGAAGGGAAAGATGTAACTCTGTAAGACGAATTAACAGGACACAGAGCAGTTTCTCAGAAAGCTTCTTTCCAGTTTTGAACGGAAGATATTTTCTTTTTCACCATAGCCCTCTATGGGCTTCCAAATATCCCTTTGCCAATTCCCCAAGAACAGCCTTAGCGAAAGGCTTCTTGAAGGGAAAGATGTAACTCTGTGAGATGAATTAACAGAACACAGAGCAGTTTCTCAGAAAGCTTCTTTCCAGTTTTGAACCAAAGATATTTCCTTTTTCACCATAGCCATCTATGGGCTTCCAAATATCCCTTTGCCAATTCTACAAGAACAGCCTTAGCGAAAGGCTTCTTGAAGGGAAAGATGTAACTCTGTGAGATGAATTAACAGAACACAGAGCAGTTTCTCAGAAAGCTTCTTTCCAGTTTTGAACGAAAGATATTTCCTTTTTCACCATAGCTTTCTATGGGCTTCCAAATATCCCTTTGCCAATTCCACAAGAACAGCCTTAGCGAAAGGCTTCTTGAAGGGAAAGATGTAACTCTGTGAGATGAATTAACAGAACACAGAGCAGTTTCTCAGAAAGCTTCTTTCCAGTTTTGAACGGAAGATATTTCCTTTTTCACCATAGCCCTCTATGGGCTTCCAAATATCCCTTTGCCAATTCCACAAGAACAGCCTTAGCGAAAGGCTTCTTGAAGGGAAAGATGTAACTCTGTGAGATGAATTAACAGAACACAGAGCAGTTTCTCAGAAAGCTTCTTTCCAGTTTTGAACGGAAGATATTTCCTTTTTCACCATAGCCCTCTATGGGCTTCCAAATATCCCTTTGCCAATTCCACAAGAACAGCCTTAGCGAAAGGCTTCTTGTAGGGAAAGATGTAACTCTGTGAGATGAATTAACAGAACACAGAGCAGTTTCTCAGAAAGCTTCTTTCCAGTTTTGAACGGAAGATATTTCCTTTTTCACCATAGCCCTCTATGGGCTTCCAAATATCCCTTTGCCAATTCCACAAGAACAGCCTTAGCGAAAGGCTTCTTGAAGGGAAAGATGTAACTCTCTGAGATGAATTAACAGAACACAGAGCAGTTTCTCAGAAAGCTTCTTTCCAGTTTTGAACGGAAGATATTTCCTTTTTCACCATAGCCTTCTATGGGCTTCCAAATATCCCTTTGCCAATTCCACAAAAAAAGCCTTAGCGAAAGGCTTCTTGAAGGAAGAGATGTAACTCTGCTAGATGAATTAACAGAACACAGAGCAGTTTCTCAGAAAGCTTCTTTCCACTTTTGAACGGAAGATATTTCCTTTTTCACCATAGCCCTCCATGGGCTTCCAAATATCCCTTTGCCAATTCCACAAGAAGAGCCTTAGCGAAAGGCTTCTTGAAGGGAAAGATGTAATTCTGTGAGATGAATTAAAAGAACACAGAGCAGTTTCTCAGAAAGCTTCTTTCCAGTTTTGAACGGATGATATTTCCTTTTTCACCATAGCCCTCTATGGGCTTCCAAATATCCCTTTGCCAATTCCACAAGAACAGGCTTAACGAAAGGCTTCTTCAAGGGAAAGATGTAACTCTGTGAGATGAATTAACAGAACACAGAGCAGTTTCTCAGAAAGCTTCTTTCCAGTTTTGAACGGAAGATATTTCCTTTTTCACCATAGCCCTCTATGGGCTTCCAAATATCCCTTTGCCAATTCCACAAGAACAGCCTTAGCGAAAGGCTTCTTGAAGGGAAAGATGTAACTCTGTGAGATGAAATAACAGAAAATAGAACAGTTTCTCAGAAAGCTTCTTTCCAGTTTCGAACGGAAGATATTTCCTTTTTCTCCATAGCCCTCTAAGGGCTTCCAAATATCCCTTTGCCAATTCCACAAGAACAGCCTTAGCGAAAGGCTTCTTGAAGTTAAAGATGTAACTCTGTGAGATGAATTAACAGAACACAGAGCAGTTTCTCAGAAAGCTTCTTTCCAGTTTTGAACGGAAGATATTTCCTTTTTCACCATAGCCCTCTATGGGCTTCCAAATATCCCTTTGCCAATTCCACAAGAACAGCCTTAGCGAAAGGCTTCTTGAAGGGAAAGATGTAACTCTGTGAGATGAATTAACAGAACACAGAGCAGTTTCTCAGAAAGCTTCTTTCCAGTTTTGAACGGAAGATATTTCCTTTTTCACCATAGCCCTCTATGGGCTTCCAAATATCCCTTTGCCAATTCCACAAGAACAGCCTTAGCGAAAGGCTTCTTGAAGGGAAAGATGTAACTCTGTGAGATGAAGTAACAGAATATAGAACAGTTTCTCAGAAAGCTTCTTTCCAGTTTTGAACGGAAGATATTACCTTTTTCTCCATAGCCCTCTATGGGCTTCCAAATATCCCTTTGCCAATTCCACAAGAACAGCCTTAGCGAAAGGCTTCTTGAAGGGAAAGATGTAACTCTGTGAGATGAATTAACAGAACACAGAGCAGTTTCTCAGAAAGCTTCTTTCCAGTTTTGAACGGAGGATATTTCCTTTTTCACCATAGCCCTCTATGGGCTTCCAAATATCCCTTTGCCAATTCCACAAGAGCAGCCTTAGCGAAAGGCTTCTTGAAGTGAAAGATGTAACTCTGTGAGATGAATTTACAGAACACAGAGCAGTTTCTCAGAAAGCTTCTTTCCAGTTTTGAACGGAAGATATTTCCTTTTTCACCATAGCCCTCTATGGGCTTCCAAATATCCCTTTGCCAATTCCACAAGAACAGCCTTAGCGAAAGGCTTCTTGAAGGGAAAGATGTAACTCTGTGAGATGAATTAAGAGAACACAGAGCAGTTTCTCAGAAAGCTTCTTTCCAGTTTTGAACGGAAGATATTTCCTTTTTCACCATAGCCCTCTATGGGCTTCCAAATATCCCTTTGCCAATTCCACAAGAACAGCCTTAGCGAAAGGCTTCTTGAAGGGAAAGATAGAACTCTGTGAGATGAATTAACAGAACACAGAGCAGTTTCTCAGAAAGCTTCTTTCCAGTTTTGAACGGAGATATTTCCTTTTTCACCATAGCCCTCTATGGGCTTCCCAATATCCCTTTGCCAATTCCACAAGAACAGCCTTAGCGAAAGGCTTCTTGAAGGGAAAGATGTAACTCTGTGAGATGAATTAACAGAACATAGAACAGTTTCTCAGAAAGCTTCTTTCTAGTTTTGAACGGAAGATATTTCCTTTTTCTCCATAGCCCTCTATGGGCTTCCAAATATCCCTTTGCCAATTCCACAAGAACAGCCTTAGCGAAAGGCTTCTTGAAGGGAAAGATGTAACTCTGTGAGGTGAATTAACAGAACACAGAGCAGTTTCTCAGAAAGCTTCTTTCCAGTTTTGAACGGAAGATATTTCCTTTTTCACCATAGCCCTCTATGGGCTTCCAAATATCCCTTTGCCAATTCCACAAGAACAGCCTTAGCGAAAGGCTTCTTGAAGGGAAAGATGTAACTCTGTGAGATGAATTAACAGAACACAGAGCAGTTTCTCAGAAAGCTTCTTTCCAGTTTTGAACGGAAGATATTTCCTTTTTCACCATAGCCCTCTATGGGCTTCCAAATATCCCTTTGCCAATTCCACAAGAACAGCCTTAGCGAAAGGCTTCTTGAAGGGAAAGATGTAACTCTGTGAGATGAATTAACAGAACACAGAGCAGTTTCTCAGAAAGCTTCTTTCCAGTTTTGAACGGAAGATATTTCCTTTTTCACCATAGCCCTCTACGGGCTTCCAAATATCCCTTTGCCAATTCCCCAAGAACAGCCTTAGCGAAAGGCTTCTTGAAGGGAAAGATGTAACTCTGTGAGATGAATTAACAGAACACAGAGCAGTTTCTCAGAAAGCTTCTTTCCAGTTTTGAACGGAAGATATTTCCTTTTTCACCATAGCCTTCTATGGGCTTCCAAATATCCCTTTGCCAATTCCACAAAAAAAGCCTTAGCGAAAGGCTTCTTGAAGGAAGAGATGTAACTCTGCTAGATGAATTAACAGAACACAGAGCAGTTTCTCAGAAAGCTTCTTTCCACTTTTGAACGGAAGATATTTCCTTTTTCACCATAGCCCTCCATGGGCTTCCAAATATCCCTTTGCCAATTCCACAAGAAGAGCCTTAGCGAAAGGCTTCTTGAAGGGAAAGATGTAATTCTGTGAGATGAATTAAAAGAACACAGAGCAGTTTCTCAGAAAGCTTCTTTCCAGTTTTGAACGGATGATATTTCCTTTTTCACCATAGCCCTCTATGGGCTTCCAAATATCCCTTTGCCAATTCCACAAGAACAGGCTTAACGAAAGGCTTCTTCAAGGGAAAGATGTAACTCTGTGAGATGAATTAACAGAACACAGAGCAGTTTCTCAGAAAGCTTCTTTCCAGTTTTGAACGGAAGATATTTCCTTTTTCACCATAGCCCTCTATGGGCTTCCAAATATCCCTTTGCCAATTCCACAAGAACAGCCTTAGCGAAAGGCTTCTTGAAGGGAAAGATGTAACTCTGTGAGATGAAATAACAGAAAATAGAACAGTTTCTCAGAAAGCTTCTTTCCAGTTTCGAACGGAAGATATTTCCTTTTTCTCCATAGCCCTCTAAGGGCTTCCAAATATCCCTTTGCCAATTCCACAAGAACAGCCTTAGCGAAAGGCTTCTTGAAGTTAAAGATGTAACTCTGTGAGATGAATTAACAGAACACAGAGCAGTTTCTCAGAAAGCTTCTTTCCAGTTTTGAACGGAAGATATTTCCTTTTTCACCATAGCCCTCTATGGGCTTCCAAATATCCCTTTGCCAATTCCACAAGAACAGCCTTAGCGAAAGGCTTCTTGAAGGGAAAGATGTAACTCTGTGAGATGAATTAACAGAACACAGAGCAGTTTCTCAGAAAGCTTCTTTCCAGTTTTGAACGGAAGATATTTCCTTTTTCACCATAGCCCTCTATGGGCTTCCAAATATCCCTTTGCCAATTCCACAAGAACAGCCTTAGCGAAAGGCTTCTTGAAGGGAAAGATGTAACTCTGTGAGATGAAGTAACAGAATATAGAACAGTTTCTCAGAAAGCTTCTTTCCAGTTTTGAACGGAAGATATTACCTTTTTCTCCATAGCCCTCTATGGGCTTCCAAATATCCCTTTGCCAATTCCACAAGAACAGCCTTAGCGAAAGGCTTCTTGAAGGGAAAGATGTAACTCTGTGAGATGAATTAAGAGAACACAGAGCAGTTTCTCAGAAAGCTTCTTTCCAGTTTTGAACGGAAGATATTTCCTTTTTCACCATAGCCCTCTATGGGCTTCCAAATATCCCTTTGCCAATTCCACAAGAACAGCCTTAGCGAAAGGCTTCTTGAAGGGAAAGATAGAACTCTGTGAGATGAATTAACAGAACACAGAGCAGTTTCTCAGAAAGCTTCTTTCCAGTTTTGAACGGAGATATTTCCTTTTTCACCATAGCCCTCTATGGGCTTCCCAATATCCCTTTGCCAATTCCACAAGAACAGCCTTAGCGAAAGGCTTCTTGAAGGGAAAGATGTAACTCTGTGAGATGAATTAACAGAACATAGAACAGTTTCTCAGAAAGCTTCTTTCTAGTTTTGAACGGAAGATATTTCCTTTTTCTCCATAGCCCTCTATGGGCTTCCAAATATCCCTTTGCCAATTCCACAAGAACAGCCTTAGCGAAAGGCTTCTTGAAGGGAAAGATGTAACTCTGTGAGGTGAATTAACAGAACACAGAGCAGTTTCTCAGAAAGCTTCTTTCCAGTTTTGAACGGAAGATATTTCCTTTTTCACCATAGCCCTCTAAGGGCTTCCAAATATCCCTTTGCCAATTCCACAAGAACAGCCTTAGCGAAAGGCTTCTTGAAGGGAAAGATGTAACTCTGTGAGATGAATTAACAGAACACAGAGCAGTTTCTCAGAAAGCTTCTTTCCAGTTTTGAACGGAAGATATTTCCTTTTTCACCATAGCCCTCTATGGGCTTCCAAATATCCCTTTGCCAATTCCACAAGAACAGCCTTAGCGAAAGGCTTCTTGAAGGGAAAGATGTAACTCTGTGAGATGAATTAACAGAACACAGAGCAGTTTCTCAGAAAGCTTCTTTCCAGTTTTGAACGGAAGATATTTCCTTTTTCACCATAGCCCTCTACGGGCTTCCAAATATCCCTTTGCCAATTCCCCAAGAACAGCCTTAGCGAAAGGCTTCTTGAAGGGAAAGATGTAACTCTGTGAGATGAATTAACAGAACACAGAGCAGTTTCTCAGAAAGCTTCTTTCCAGTTTTGAACGGAAGATATTTCCTTTTTCACCATAGCCTTCTATGGGCTTCCAAATATCCCTTTGCCAATTCCACAAAAAAAGCCTTAGCGAAAGGCTTCTTGAAGGAAGAGATGTAACTCTGCTAGATGAATTAACAGAACACAGAGCAGTTTCTCAGAAAGCTTCTTTCCACTTTTGAACGGAAGATATTTCCTTTTTCACCATAGCCCTCCATGGGCTTCCAAATATCCCTTTGCCAATTCCACAAGAAGAGCCTTAGCGAAAGGCTTCTTGAAGGGAAAGATGTAATTCTGTGAGATGAATTAAAAGAACACAGAGCAGTTTCTCAGAAAGCTTCTTTCCAGTTTTGAACGGATGATATTTCCTTTTTCACCATAGCCCTCTATGGGCTTCCAAATATCCCTTTGCCAATTCCACAAGAACAGGCTTAACGAAAGGCTTCTTCAAGGGAAAGATGTAACTCT
This sequence comes from Chlorocebus sabaeus, assembly GCF_047675955.1. Classification (NCBI taxonomy): domain Eukaryota; kingdom Metazoa; phylum Chordata; class Mammalia; order Primates; family Cercopithecidae; genus Chlorocebus; species Chlorocebus sabaeus. The sequence goes on from NC_132911.1 coordinate 47,098,411, forward strand.
GTGAGATGAATTAACAGAACACAGAGCAGTTTCTCAGAAAGCTTCTTTCCAGTTTTGAACGGAAGATATTTCCTTTTTCACCATAGCCCTCTATGGGCTTCCAAATATCCCTTTGCCAATTCCACAAGAACAGCCTTAGCGAAAGGCTTCTTGAAGGGAAAGATGTAACTCTGTGAGATGAAATAACAGAAAATAGAACAGTTTCTCAGAAAGCTTCTTTCCAGTTTCGAACGGAAGATATTTCCTTTTCCTCCATAGCCCTCTAAGGGCTTCCAAATATCCCTTTGCCAATTCCATAAGAACAGCCTTAGCGAAAGGCTTCTTGAAGTTAAAGATGTAACTCTGTGAGATGAATTAACAGAACACAGAGCAGTTTCTCAGAAAGCTTCTTTCCAGTTTTGAACGGAAGATATTTCCTTTTTCACCATAGCCCTCTATGGGCTTCCAAATATCCCTTTGCCAATTCCACAAGAACAGCCTTAGCGAAAGGCTTCTTGAAGGGAAAGATGTAACTCTGTGAGATGAATTAACAGAACACAGAGCAGTTTCTCAGAAAGCTTCTTTCCAGTTTTGAACGGAAGATATTTCCTTTTTCACCATAGCTCTCTATGGGCTTCCAAATATCCCTTTGCCAATTCCACAAGAACAGCCTTAGCGAAAGGCTTCTTGAAGGGAAAGATGTAACTCTGTGAGATGAAGTAACAGAATATAGAACAGTTTCTCAGAAAGCTTCTTTCCAGTTTTGAACGGAAGATATTACCTTTTTCACCATATCCCTCTATGGGCTTCCAAATATCCCTTTGCCAATTCCACAAGAACAGCCTTAGCGAAAGGCTTCTTAAAGGGAAAGATGTAACTCTGTGAGATGAATTAACAGAACACAGAGCAGTTTCTCAGAAAGCTTCTTTCCAGTTTTGAACGGAAGATATTTCCTTTTTCACCATAGCCCTCTATGGGCTTCCAAATATCCCTTTGCCAATTCCACAAGAACAGCCATAGCGAAAGGCTTCTTGAAGGGAAAGATGGAACTCTGTGAGATGAATTAAGAGAACACAGAGCAGTTTCTCAGAAAGCTTCTTTCCAGTTTTGAACGGAAGATATTTCCTTTTTCACCATAGCCCTCTATGGGCTTCCAAATATCACTTTGCCAATTCCACAAGAACAGCCTTAGCGAAAGGCTTCTTGAAGGGAAAGATGTAATTCTGTGAGATGAGTTAACAGAAAATAGAACAGTTTCTCAGAAAGCTTCTTTCCAGTTTCGAACGGAAGATATTTCCTTTTTCTCCATAGCCCTCTATGGGCTTCCAAATATCCCTTTGCCAATTCCACAAGAACAGCCTTAGCGAAAGGCTTCTTGAAGTTAAAGATGTAACTCGGTGAGATGAATTAACAGAACACAGAGCAGTTTCTCAGAAAGCTTCTTTCCAGTTTTGAACGGAAGATATTTCCTTTTTCACCATAGCCCTCTATGGGCTTCCAAATATCCCTTTGCCAATTCCACAAGAACAGCCTTAGCGAAAGGCTTCTTGAAGGGAAAGATGTAACTCTGTGAGATGAAATAACAGAAAATAGAACAGTTTCTCAGAAAGCTTCTTTCCAGTTTCGAACGGAAGATATTTCCTTTTTCTCCATAGCCCTCTAAGGGCTTCCAAATATCCCTTTGCCAATTCCACAAGAACAGCCTTAGCGAAAGGCTTCTTGAAGTTAAAGATGTAACTCTGTGAGATGAATTAACAGAACACAGAGCAGTTTCTCAGAAAGCTTCTTTCCAGTTTTGAACGGAAGATATTTCCTTTTTCACCATAGCCCTCTATGGGCTTCCAAATATCCCTTTGCCAATTCCACAAGAACAGCCTTAGCGAAAGGCTTCTTGAAGGGAAAGATGTAACTCTGTGAGATGAATTAACAGAACACAGAGCAGTTTCTCAGAAAGCTTCTTTCCAGTTTTGAACGGAAGATATTTCCTTTTTCACCATAGCCCTCTAAGGGCTTCCAAATATCCCTTTGCCAATTCCACAAGAACAGGCTTAGCGAAAGGCTTCTTGAAGGGAAAGATGTAACTCTGTGAGATGAATTAACAGAACACAGAGCAGTTTCTCAGAAAGCTTCTTTCCAGTTTTGAACGGAAGATATTTCCTTTTTCACCATAGCCCTCTATGGGCTTCCAAATATCCCTTTGCCAATTCCACAAGAACAGCCTTAGCGAAAGGCTTCTTGAAGGGAAAGATGTAACTCTGTGAGATGAATTAAGAGAACACAGAGCAGTTTCTCAGAAAGCTTCTTTCCAGTTTTGAACGGAAGATATTTCCTTTTTCACCATAGCCCTCTATGGGCTTCCCAATATCCCTTTGCCAATTCCACAAGAACAGCCTTAGCGAAAGGCTTCTTGAAGGGAAAGATGGAACTCTGTGAGATGAATTAACAGAACACAGAGCAGTTTCTCAGAAAGCTTCTTTCCAGTTTTGAACGGAAGATATTTCCTTTTTCACCATAGCCCTCTATGGGCTTCCCAATATCCCTTTGCCAATTCCACAAGAACAGCCTTAGCGAAAGGCTTCTTGAAGGGAAAGATGTAACTCTGTGAGATGAATTAACAGAACATAGAACAGTTTCTCAGAAAGCTTCTTTCTAGTTTTGAACGGAAGATATTTCCTTTTTCTCCATAGCCCTCTATGGGCTTCCAAATATCCCTTTGCCAATTCCACAAGAACAGCCTTAGCGAAAGGCTTCTTGAAGGGAAAGATGTAACTCTGTGAGATGAATTAACAGAACACAGAGCAGTTTCTCAGAAAGCTTCTTTCCAGTTTTGAACGGAAGATATTTCCTTTTTCACCATAGCCCTCTATGGGCTTCCAAATATCCCTTTGCCAATTCCACAAGAACAGCCTTAGCGAAAGGCTTCTTGAAGGGAAAGATGTAACTCTGTGAGATGAATTAACAGAACACAGAGCAGTTTCTCAGAAAGCTTCTTTCCAGTTTTGAACGGAAGATATTTCCTTTTTCACCATAGCCCTCTAAGGGCTTCCAAATATCCCTTTGCCAATTCCACAAGAACAGCCTTAGCGAAAGGCTTCTTGAAGGGAAAGATGTAACTCTGTGAGATGAATTAACAGAACACAGAGCAGTTTCTCAGAAAGCTTCTTTCCAATTTTGAACGGAAGATATTTCCTTTTTCACCATAGCCCTCTATGGGCTTCCAAATATCCCTTTGCCAATTCCACAAGAACAGGCTTAGCGAAAGGCTTCTTGAAGTTAAAGATGTAACTCTGTGAGATGAATTAACAGAACACAGAGCAGTTTCTCAGAAAGCTTCTTTCTAGTTTTGAACGGAAGATATTTCCTTTTTCACCATAGCCCTCTATGGGCTTCCAAATATCCCTTTGCCAATTCCACAAGAAAAGCCTTAGCGAAAGGCTTCTTGAAGGGAAAGATGTAACTCTGTGAGATGAATTAACAGAAAATAGAACAGTTTCTCAGAAAGCTTCTTTCCAGTTTCGAACGGAAGATATTTCCTTTTTCTCCATAGCCCTCTATGGGCTTCCAAATATCCCTTTGCCAATTCCACAAGAATAGCCTTAGCGAAAGGCTTCTTGAAGTTAAAGATGTAACTCTGTGAGATGAATTAACAGAACACAGAGCAGTTTCTCAGAAAGCTTCTTTCCAGTTTTGAACGGAAGATATTTCCTTTTTCACCATAGCCCTCTATGGGCTTCCAAATATCCCTTTGCAAATTCCCCAAGAACAGCCTTAGCGAAAGGCTTCTTGAAGGCAAAGATGTAACTCTGTGAGATGAATTAACAGAACACAGAGCAGTTTCTCAGAAAGCTTCTTTCCAGTTTTGAACGGAAGGTATTTCCTTTTTCACCATAGCCCTCTATGGGCTTCCAAATATCCCTTTGCCAATTCCACAAGAACAGCCTTAGGGAAAGGCTTCTTGAAGGGAAAGATGTAACTCTGTGAGATGAATTAACAGAACACAGAGCAGTTTCTCAGAAAGCTTCTTTCCAGTTTTGAACGGAAGATATTTCCTTTTTCACCATAGCCCTCTATGGGCTTCCAAATATCCCTTTGCCAATTCCACAAGAACAGCCTTAGCGAAAGGCTTCTTGAAGGGAAAGATGTAACTCTGTGAGATGAATTAACAGAACACAGAGCAGTTTCTCAGAAAGCTTCTTTCCAGTTTTGAACGGAAGATATTTCCTTTTTCACCATAGCCCTCTATGGGCTTCCAAATATCCCTTTTCCAATTCCCCAGGAACAGCCTTAGCGAAAGTCTTCTTGAAGGGAAAGATATAACTCTGTGAGATGAATTAACAGAACACAGAGCAGTTTCTCAGAAAGCTTCTTTCCAGTTTTGAACGGAAGATATTTCCTTTTTCACCATAGCCCTCTATGGGCTTCCAAATATCCCTTTGCCAATTCCCCAAGAACAGCCTTAGCGAAAGGCTTCTTGAAGGGAAAGATGTAACTCTGTGAGATGAATTAACAGAACACAGAGCAGTTTCTCAGAAAGCTTCTTTCCAGTTTTGAACCAAAGATATTTCCTTTTTCACCATAGCCATCTATGGGCTTCCAAATATCCATTTGCCAATTCCACAAGAACAGCCTTAGCGAAAGGCTTCTTGAAGGGAAAGATGTAACTCTGTGAGATGAATTAACAGAACACAGAGCAGTTTCTCAGAAAGCTTCTTTCCAGTTTTGAACGGAAGATATTTCCTTTTTCACCATAGCCCTCTATGGGCTTCCAAATATCCCTTTGCCAATTCCCCAAGAACAGCCTTAGCGAAAGGCCTCTTGAAGGGAAAGATGTAACTCTGTGAGATGAATTAACAGAACACAGAGCAGTTTCTCAGAAAGCTTCTTTCCAGTTTTGAACGGAAGATATTTCCTTTTTCACCATAGCCCTCTATGGGCTTCCAAATATCCCTTTGCCAATTCCACAAGAACAGCCTAGCGAAAGACTTCTTGAAGGGAAAGATGTAACTCTGTGAGATAAATTAACAGAACACAGAGCAGTTTCTCAGAAAGCTTCTTTCCAGTTTTGAACGGAAGATATTTCCTTTTTCACCATAGCCCTCTATGGGCTTCCAAATATCCCTGTGCCAATTACACAAGAACAACCTTAGCGAAAGGATTCTTGAAGGGAAAGATGTAAGTCTGTGGGATGAATTAACGGAACACAGAGCAGTTTCTCAGAAAGCTTCTTTCCAGTTTTGAACGGAAGATATTTCCTTTTTCACCATAGCCCTCTATGGGCTTCCAAATATCCCTTTGCCAATTCCACAAGAACAGCCTTAGCGAAAGGCTTCCTGAAGGGAAAGATGTAACACTGTGAGATGAATTAACAGAACACAGCGCAGTTTCTCAGAAAGCTTCTTTCCAGTTTTGAACTTAAGATATTTCCTTTTTCAACATAGCCCTCTATGGGCTTCCAAATATCCCTTTGCCAATTCCACAAGAACAGCCTTAGCGAAAGGCTTCTTGAAGGTAAAGATGTTACTCTGTGAGATGAATTAACAGAACACAGAGCAGTTTCTCAGAAAGCTTCTTTCCAGTTTTGAACGGAAGATATTTCCTTTTTCACCATAGCCCTCTATGGGCTTCCAAATATCCCTTTGCCAATTCCACAAGAACAGCCTTAGCGAAAGGCTTCTAGAAGATAAAGATGTAACTCTGTGAGATGAATTAACAGAACACAGAGCAGTTTCTCAGAAAGCTTCTTTCCAGTTTTGAACGGAAGATATTTCCTTTTTCACCATAGCCCTCTATGGGCTTCCAAATATCCCCTTGCCAATTCCACAAGAACAGGCTTAGCGAAAGGCTTCTTGAAGTTAAAGATGTAACTCTGTGAGATGAATTAACAGAACACAGAGCAGTTTCTCAGAAAGATTCTTTCCAGTTTTGAACGGAAGATATTTCCTTTTTCACCATAGCCCTCTATGGGCTTCCAAATATCCCTTTGCCAATTCCACAAGAACAGCCTTAGCGGAAGGCTTCTTGAAGGGAAAGATGGAACTCTGTGAGATGAATTAACAGAAAATAGAACAGTTTCTCAGAAAGCTTCTTTCCAGTTTCGAACGGAAGATATTTCCTTTTTCTCCATAGGCCTCTATGGGCTTCCAAATATCCCTTTGCCAATTCCACAAGAACAGCCTTAGCGAAAGGCTTCTTGAAGTTAAAGATGTAACTCTGTGAGATGAATTAACAGAACACAGAGCAGTTTCTCAGAAAGCTTCTTTCCAGTTTTGAACGGAAGATATTTCCTTTTTCACCATAGCCCTCTATGGGCTTCCAAATATCCCTTTGCCAATTCCACAAGAACAGCCATAGCGAAAGGCTTCTTGAAGGGAAAGATGGAACTCTGTGAGATGAATTAAGAGAACACAGAGCAGTTTCTCAGAAAGCTTCTTTCCAGTTTTGAACGGAAGATATTTCCTTTTTCACCATAGCCCTCTATGGGCTTCCAAATATCACTTTGCCAATTCCACAAGAACAGCCTTAGCGAAAGGCTTCTTGAAGGGAAAGATGTAATTCTGTGAGATGAGTTAACAGAAATTAGAACAGTTTCTCAGGAAGCTTCTTTCCAGTTTCGAACGGAAGATATTTCCTTTTTCTCCATAGCCCTCTATGGGCTTCCAAATATCCCTTTGCCAATTCCACAAGAACAGCCTTAGCGAAAGGCTTCTTGAAGTTAAAGATGTAACTCGGTGAGATGAATTAACAGAACACAGAGCAGTTTCTCAGAAAGCTTCTTTCCAGTTTTGAACGGAAGATATTTCCTTTTTCACCATAGCCCCCTATGGGCTTCCAAATATCCCTTTGCCAATTCCACAAGAAAAGCCTTAGCGAAAGACTTCTTGAAGGGAAAGATGTAACTCTGTGAGATGAATTAACAGCACACAGAGCAGTTTCTCAGAAAGCTTCTTTCCAGTTTTGAACGGAAGATATTTCCTTTTTCACCATAGCCCTCTATGGGCTTCCAAATATCCCTTTGCCAATTCCACAAGAACAGCCTTAGCGAAAGGCTTCTTGAAGGGAAAGATGTAACTCTGTGAGATGAATTAACAGAACACAGAGCAGTTTCTCAGAAAGCTTGTTTCCAGTTTTGAACGGAAGATATTTCCTTTTTCACCATAGCCCTCTATGGGCTTCCAAATATCCCTTTGCCAATTTCACAAGAACAGACTTAGCGAAAGGCTTCTTGAAGGGAAAGATGTATCTCTGTGAGATGAATTTACAGAATATAGAACAGTTTCTCAGAAAGCTTCTTTCCAGTTTTGAACGGAAGATATTTCCTTTTTCACCATAGCCCTCTATGGGCTTCCAAATATCCCTTTGCCAATTCCACAAGAACAGCCTTAGCGAAAGGCTTCTTGAAGGGAAAGATGTAACTCTGTGAGATGAATTAACAGAACACAGAGCAGTTTCTCAGAAAGCTTCTTTCCAGTTTTGAACGGAAGATATTTCCTTTTTCACCATAGCCCTCTATGGGCTTCCAAATATCCCTTTGCCAATTCCACAAGAACAGGCTTAGCGAAAGGCTTCTTGAAGGGAAAGATGTAACTCTGTGAGATGAATTAACAGAACACAGAGCAGTTTCTCAGAAAGCTTCTTTCCAGTTTTGAACGGAAGATATTTCCTTTTTCACCATAGCCCTCTATGGGCTTCCAAATATCCCTTTGCCAATTCCACAAGAACAGCCATAGCGAAAGGCTTCTTGAGGGGGAAGATGGAACTCTGTGAGATGAATTAACAGAACACAGAGCAGTTTCTCAGAAAGCTTCTTTCCAGTTTTGAACGGAAGATATTTCCTTTTTCACCATAGCCCTCTATGGGCTTCCAAATATCCCTTTGCCAATTCCACAAGAACAGCCTTAGCGAAAGGCTTCTTGAAGGGAAAGTTGTAATTCTGTGAGATGAGTTAACAGAAAATAGAACAGTTTCTCAGAAAGCTTCTTTCCAGTTTCGAACGGAAGATATTTCCTTTTTCTCCATAGCCCTCTATGGGCTTCCAAATATCCCTTTGCCAATTCCACAAGAACAGCCTTAGCGAAAGGCTTCTTGAAGTTAAAGATGTAACTCTGTGAGATGAATTAACAGAACACAGAGCAGTTTCTCAGAAAGCTTCTTTCCAGTTTTGAACGGAAGATATTTCCTTTTTCACCATAGCCCTCTATGGGCTTCCAAATATCCCTTTGCCAATTCCACAAGAACAGACTTAGCGAAAGGCTTCTTGAAGGGAAAGATGTATCTCTGTGAGATGAATTAACAGAATATAGAACAGTTTCTCAGAAAGCTTCTTTCCAGTTTTGAACGGAAGATATTTCCTTTTTCACCATAGCCCTCTATGGGCTTCCAAATATCCCTTTGCCAATTCCACAAGAACAGCCTTAGCGAAAGGCTTCTTGAAGGGAAAGATGTAACTCTGTGAGATGAATTAACAGAACACAGAGCAGTTTCTCAGAAAGCTTCTTTCCAGTTTTGAACGGAAGATATTTCCTTTTTCACCATAGCCCTCTATGGGCTTCCAAATATCCCTTTGCCCATTCCACAAGAACAGCCTTAGCGAAAGGCTTCTTGAAGGGAAAGATGTAACTCTGTGAGATGAATTAACAGAACACAGAGCAGTTTCTCAGAAAGCTTCTTTCCAGTTTTGAACGGAAGATATTTCCTTTTTCACCATAGCCCTCTATGGGCTTCCAAATATCCCTTTGCCAATTCCACAAGAACAGCCTTAGCGAAAGGCTTCTTGAAGGGAAAGATGTAACTCTGTGAGATGAATTAACAGAACACAGAGCAGTTTCTCAGAAAGCTTCTTTCCAGTTTTGAACGGAAGATATTTCCTTTTTCACCATAGCCCTCTATGGGCCTCCAAATATCGCTTTGCCAATTCCACAAGAACAGCCTTAGCGAAAGGCTTCTTGAAGGGTAAGATGGAACTCTGTGAGATGAATTAACAGAACACAGAGCAGATTCTCAGAAAGCTTCTTTCCAGTTTTGAACGGAAGATATTTCCTTTTTCACCATAGCCCTCTATGGGCTTCCAAATATCCCTTTTCCAATTCCACAAGAACAGCCTTAGCGAAAGGCTTCTTGAAGGGAAAGATGTAACTCTGTGAGATGAATTAACAGAACATAGAACAGTTTCTCAGAAAGCTTCCTTCCAGTTTTGAACGGAAGATATTTCCTTTTTCTCCATAGCCCTCTATGGGCTTCCAAATATCCCTTTGCCAATTCCACAAGAACAGCCTTAGCGAAAGGCTTCTTGAAGGGAAAGATGGAACTCTGTCAGATGAATTAACAGAACACAGAGCAGTTTCTCAGAAAACTTCTTTCCAATTTTGAACATAAGATATTTCCTTTTTCACCGTAGCCCTCTATGGGCTTCCAAATATCCCTTTGCCAATTCCACAAGAACAGCCTTAGGGAAAGGCTTCTTGAAGGGAAACATGTAACTCTGTGAGATGAATTAACAGAACACAGAGCAGTTTCTCAGAAAGCTTCTTTCCAGTTTTGAACGGAAGATATTTCGTTTTTCACCATAGCCCTCTATGGGCTTCCAAATATCCCTTTGCCAATTCCACAAGAACAGGCTTAGCGAAAGGCTTCTTGAAGGGAAAGATGTAACTCTGTGAGATGAATTAACAGAACACAGAGCAGTTTCTCAGAAAGCTTCTTTCCAGTTTTGAACGGAAGATATTTCCTTTTTCACCATAGCCCTCTATGGGCTTCCAAATATCCCTTTGCCAATTCCACAAGAACAGCCTTAGCGAAAGGCTTCTTGAAGGGAAAGATGTAATTCTGTGAGATGAGTTAACAGAAAATAGAACAGTTTCTCAGAAAGCTTCTTTCCAGTTTCGAACGGAAGATATTTCCTTTTTCTCCATAGCCCTCTATGGGCTTCCAAATATCCCTTTGCCAATTCCACAAGAACAGCCTTAGCGAAAGGCTTCTTGAAGTTAAAGATGTAACTCTGTGAGATGAATTAACAGAACACAGAGCAGTTTCTCAGAAAGCTTCTTTCCAGTTTTGAACGGAAGATATTTCCTTTTTCACCATAGCCCCCTATGGGCTTCCAAATATCCCTTTGCCAATTCCACAAGAACAGCCTTAGCGAAAGGCTTCTTGAAGGGAAAGATGTAAATCTGTGAGATGAATTAACAGAACACAGAGCAGTTTCTCAGAAAGCTTCTTTCCAGTTTTGAACGGAAGATATTTCCTTTTTCACTATAGCCCTCTATGGGGTTCCAAATATCCCTTTGCCAATTCCACAAGAACAGACTTAGCGAAAGGCTTCTTGAAGGGAAAGATGTATCTCTGTGAGATGAATTAACAGAATATAGAACAGTTTCTCAGAAAGCTTCTTTCCAGTTTTGAACGGAAGATATTTCCTTTTTCACCATAGCCCTCTATGGGCTTCCAAATATCCCTTTGCCAATTCCACAAGAACAGCCTTAGCGAAAGGCTTCTTGAAGGGAAAGATGTAACTCTGTGAGATGAATTAACAGAACACAGAGCAGTTTCTCAGAAAGCTTCTTTCCAGTTTTGAACGGAAGATATTTCCTTTTTCACCATAGCCCTCTATGGGCTTCCAAATATCCCTTTGCCCATTCCACAAGAACAGCCTTAGCGAAAGGCTTCTTGAAGGGAAAGATGTAACTCTGTGAGATGAATTAAGAGAACACAGAGCAGTTTCTCAGAAAGCTTCTTTCCAGTTTTGAACGGAAGATATTTCCTTTTTCACCATAGCCCTCTATGGGCTTCCAAATATCCCTTTGCCAATTCCACAAGAACAGCCTTAGCGAAAGGCTTCTTGAAGGGAAAGATGTAACTCTGTGAGATGAATTAACAGAACACAGAGCAGTTTCTCAGAAAGCTTCTTTCCAGTTTTGAACGGAAGATATTTCCTTTTTCACCATAGCCCTCTAGGGGCCTCCAAATATCCCTTTGCCAATTCCACAAGAACAGCCTTAGCGAAAGGCTTCTTGAAGGGTAAGATGGAACTCTGTGAGATGAATTAACAGAACACAGAGCAGATTCTCAGAAAGCTTCTTTCCAGTTTTGAACGGAAGATATTTCCTTTTTCACCATAGCCCTCTATGGGCTTCCAAATATCCCTTTTCCAATTCCACAAGAACAGCCTTAGCGAAAGGCTTCTTGAAGGGAAAGATGTAACTCTGTGAGATGAATTAACAGAACATAGAACAGTTTCTCAGAAAGCTTCTTTCCAGTTTTGAACGGAAGATATTTCCTTTTTCACCATAGCCCTCTATGGGCTTCCAAATATCCCTTTGCCAATTCCACAAGAACAGCCTTAGCGAAAGGCTTCTTGAAGGGAAAGATGGAACTCTGTCAGATGAATTAACAGAACACAGAGCAGTTTCTCAGAAAACTTCTTTCCAATTTTGAACATAAGATATTTCCTTTTTCACCGTAGCCCTCTATGGGCTTCCAAATATCCCTTTGCCAATTCCACAAGAACAGCCTTAGCGAAAGGCTTCTTGAAGGGAAACATGTAACTCTGTGAGATGAATTAACAGAACACAGAGCAGTTTCTCAGAAAGCTTCTTTCCAGTTTTGAACGGAAGATATTTCCTTTTTCACCATAGCCCTCTATGGGCTTCCAAATATCCCTTTGCCAATTCCACAAGAACAGGCTTAGCGAAAGGCTTCTTGAAGGGAAAGATGTAACTCTGTGAGATGAATTAACAGAACACAGAGCAGTTTCTCAGAAAGCTTCTTTCCAGTTTTGAACGGAAGATATTTCCTTTTTCACCATAGCCCTCTATGGGCTTCCAAATATCCCTTTGCCAATTCCACAAGAACAGCCTTAGCGAAAGGCTTCTTGAAGGGAAAGATGTAACTCTGTGAGATGAATTAACAGAACATAGAAGAGTTTCTCAGAAAGCTTCTTTCCAGTTTTGAACGGAAGATATTTCCTTTTTCACCATAGCCCTCTATGGGCTTCCAAATATCCCTTTGCCAATTCCACAAGAACAGCCTTAGCGAAAGGCTTCTTGAAGGGAAAGATGTAACTCTGTGAGATGAATTAACAGAACACAGAGCAGTTTCTCAGAAAGCTTCTTTCCAGTTTTGAACGGAAGATATTTCCTTTTTCACCATAGCCCTCTATGGGCTTCCAAATATCCCTTTGCCAATTCCACAAGAACAGCCTTAGCGAAAGGCTTCTTGAAGGGAAAGATGGAACTCTGTGAGATGAATTAACAGAACACAGAGCAGTTTCTCAGAAAGCTTCTTTCCAGTTTTGAACGGAAGATATTTCCTTTTTCACAATAGCCCTCTACGGGCTTCCAAATATCCCTTTGCCAATTCCACAAGAACAGGCTTAGCGAAAGGCTTCTTGAAGGTAAAGATGTAACTCTGTGAGATGAATTAACAGAACACAGAGCAGTTTCTCAGAAAGCTTCTTTCCAGTTTTGAACGGAAGATATTTCCTTTTTCACCATAGCCCTCTATGGGCTTCCAAATATCCCTTTGCCAATTCCACAAGAACAGCCTTAGCGAAAGGCTTCTTGAAGGGAAAGATGTAACTCTGTGAGATGAATTAACAGAAAATAGAACAGTTTCTCAGAAAGCTTCTTTCCAGTTTCGAACGGAAGATATTTCCTTTTTCTCCATAGCCCTCTATGGGCTTCCAAATATCCCTTTGCCAATTCCACAAGAACAGGCTTAGCGAAAGGCTTCTTGAAGGGAAAGATGTAATTCTGTGAGATGAGTTAACAGAAAATAGAACAGTTTCTCAGAAAGCTTCTTTCCAGTTTCGAACGGAAGATATTTCCTTTTTCTCCATAGCCCTCTATGGGCTTCCAAATATCCCTTTGCCAATTCCACAAGAACAGCCTTAGCGAAAGGCTTCTTGAATTTAAAGATGTAACTCTGTGAGATGAATTAACAGAACACAGAGCAGTTTCTCAGAAAGCTTCTTTCCAGTTTTGAACGGAAGATATTTCCTTTTTCACCATAGCCCTCTATGGGCTTCCAAATATCCCTTTGCCAATTCCACAAGAACAGCCTTAGCGAAAGGCTTCTTGAAGGGAAAGATGTAACTCTGTGAGATGAATTACCAGAACACAGAGCAGTTTCTCATAAAGCTTCTTTCCGGTTTTGAACGGAAGATATTTCCTTTTTCACCATAGCCCTCTATGGGCTTCCAAATATCCCTTTGCCAATTCCACAAGAACAGCCTTAGCGAAAGGCTTCTTCAAGGGAAAGATGTAACTCTGTGAGATGAATTAACAGAACACAGAGCAGTTTCTCAGAAAGCTTCTTTCCAGTTTTGAACGGAAGATATTTCCTTTTTCACCATAGCCCTCTATGGGCTTCCAAATATCCCTTTGCCAATTCCACAAGAACAGACTTAGCGAAAGGCTTCTTGAAGGGAAAGATGTATCTCTGTGAGATGAATTAACAGAATATAGAACAGTTTCTCAGAAAGCTTCTTTCCAGTTTTGAAAGGAAGATATTTCCTTTTTCACCATAGCCCTCTATGGGCTTCCAAATATCCCTTTGCCAATTCCACAAGAACAGCCTTAGCGAAAGGCTTCTTGAAGGGAAAGATGTAACTCTGTGAGATGAATTAACAGAACACAGAGCAGTTTCTCAGAAAGCTTCTTTCCAGTTTTGAACGGAAGATATTTCCTTTTTCTCCATAGCCCTCTATGGGGTTCCAAATATCCCTTTGCCAATTCCACAAGAACAGCCTTAGCGAAAGGCTTCTTGAAGTTAAAGATGTAACTCTGTGAGATGAATTAACAGAACACAGAGCAGTTTCTCAGAAAGCTTCTTTCCAGTTTTGAACGGAAGATATTTCCTTTTTCACCATAGCCCTCTATGGGCTTCCAAATATCCCTTTGCCAATTCCACAAGAACAGCCTTAGCGAAAGGCTTCTTGAAGGGAAAGATGTAATTCTGCGAGATGAATTAACAGAACACAGAGCAGTTTCTCAGAAAGCTTCTTTCCAGTTTTGAACGGAAGATATTTCCTTTTTCACCATAGCCCTCTATGGGCTTCCAAATATCCCTTTGCCAATTCCACAAGAACAGCCTTAGCGAAAGGCTTCTTGAATGGTAAGATGGAACTCTGTGAGATGAATTAACAGAACACAGAGCAGTTTCTCAGAAAGCTTCTTTCCAGTTTTGAACGGAAGATATTTCCTTTTTCACCATAGCCCTCTATGGGCTTCCAAATATCCCTTTGCCAATTCCACAAGAACAGCCTTAGCGAAAGGCTTCTTGAAGGGAAAGATGTAACTCTGTGAGATGAATTAACAGGACATAGAACAGTTTCTCAGAAAGCTTCTTTCCAGTTTTGAACGGAAGATATTTCCTTTTTCTCCATAGCCCTCTATGGGCTTCCAAATATCCCTTTGCCAATTCCACAAGAACAGCCTTAGCGAAAGGCTTCTTGAAGGGAAAGATGGAACTCTGTGAGATGAATTAACAGAACACAGAGCAGTTTCTCAGAAAGCTTCTTTCCAGTTTTGAGCAGAAGATATTTCCTTTTTCACCATAGCCCTCTATGGGCTTCCAAATATCCCTTTGCCAATTCCACAAGAACAGCCTTAGAGAAAGGCTTCTTGAAGGGAAAGATGTAACTCTGTGAGATGAATTAACAGAACACAGAGCAGTTTCTCAGAAAGCTTCTTTCCAGTTTTGAACGGAAGATATTTCCTTTTTCTCCATAGCCCTCTATGGGCTTCCAAATATCCCTTTGCCAATTCCACAAGAACAGCCTTAGCGAAAGGCTTCTTGAAGGGAAAGATGTAACTCTGTGAGATGAATTAACAGAACACAGAGCAGTTTCTCAGAAAGCTTCTTTCCAGTTTTGAACGGAAGATATTTCCTTTTTCACCATAGCCCTCTATGGGCTTCCAAATATCCCTTTGCCAATTCCACAAGAACAGCCTTAGCGAAAGGCTTCTTGAAGGGAAAGATGTAACTCTGTGAGATGAATTAACGGAACACAGAGCAGTTTCTCAGAAAGCTTCTTTCCAGTTTTGAACGGAAGATATTTCCTTTTTCACCATAGCCCTCTATGGGCTTCCAAATATCCCTTTGCCAATTCCACAAGAACAGCCTTAGCGAAAGGCTTCTTGAAGGGTAGGATGGAACTCTGTGAGATGAATAAACAGAACACAGAGCAGTTTCTCAGAAAGCTTCTTTCCAGTTTTGAACGGAAGATATTTCCTTTTTCACCATAGCCCTCTATGGGCTTCCAAATATCCCTTTGCCAATTCCACAAGAACAGCCTTAGCGAAAGGCTTCTTGAAGGGAAAGATGTAACTCTGTGAGATGAATTAACAGAACATAGAACAGTTTCTCAGAATGCTTCTTTCCAGTTTTGAACGGAAGATATTTCCTTTTTCTCCATAGCCCTCTATGGGCTTCCAAATATCCAATTGCCAATTCCACAAGAACAGCCTTAGCGAAAGGCTTCTTGAAGGGAAAGATGGAACTCTGTGAGGTGAATTAACAGAACACAGAGCAGTTTCTCAGAAAGCTTCTTTCCAGTTTTGAACACAAGATATTTCCTTTTTCACCATAGCCCTCTATGGGCTTCCAAATATCCCTTTGCCAATTCCACAAGAACAGCCTTAGCGAAAGGCTTCTTGAAGGGAAAGATGTAACTCTGTGAGATGAATTAACAGAAAATAGAACAGTTTCTCAGAAAGCTTCTTTCCAGTTTCGAACGGAAGATATTTCCTTTTTCTCCATAGCCCTCTATGGGCTTCCAAATATCCCTTTGCCAATTCCACAAGAACAGGCTTAGCGAAAGGCTTCTTGAAGGGAAAGATGTAACTCTGTGAGATGAGTTAACAGAAAATAGAACAGTTTCTCAGAAAGCTTCTTTCCAGTTTCGAACGGAAGATATTTCCTTTTTCTCCATAGCCCTCTATGGGCTTCCAAATATCCCTTTGCCAATTCCACAAGAACAGCCTTAGCGAAAGGCTTCTTGAATTTAAAGATGTAACCCTGTGAGATGAATTAACAGAACACAGAGCAGTTTCTCAGAAAGCTTCTTTCCAGTTTTGAACGGAAGATATTTCCTTTTTCACCATAGCCCTCTATGGGCTTCCAAATATCCCTTTGCCAATTCCACAAGAACAGCCTTAGCGAAAGGCTTCTTGAAGGGAAAGATGTAACTCTGTGAGATGAATTACCAGAACACAGAGCAGTTTCTCATAAAGCTTCTTTCCAGTTTTGAACGGAAGATATTTCCTTTTTCACCATAGCCCTCTATGGGCTTCCAAATATCCCTTTGCCAATTCCACAAGAACAGCCTTAGCGAAAGGCTTCTTCAAGGGAAAGATGTAACTCTGTGAGATGAATTAACAGAACACAGAGCAGTTTCTCAGAAAGCTTCTTTCCAGTTTTGAACGGAAGATATTTCCTTTTTCACCATAGCCCTCTATGGGCTTCCAAATATCCCTTTGCCAATTCCACAAGAACAGACTTAGCGAAAGGCTTCTTGAAGGGAAAGATGTATCTCTGTGAGATGAATTAACAGAATATAGAACAGTTTCTCAGAAAGCTTCTTTCCAGTTTTGAACGGAAGATATTTCCTTTTACACCATAGCCCTCTATGGGCTTCCAAATATCCCTTTGCCAATTCCACAAGAACAGCCTTAGCGAAAGGCTTCTTGAAGGGAAAGATGTAACTCTGTGAGATGAATTAACAGAACACAGAGCAGTTTCTCAGAAAGCTTCTTTCAAGTTTTGAACGGAAGATATTTCCTTTTTCCCCATAGCCCTCTATGGGGTTCCAAATATCCCTTTTCCAATTCCACAAGAACAGCCTTAGCGAAAGGCTTCTTGAAGTTAAAAATGTAACTCTGTGAGATGAATTAACAGAACACAGAGCAGTTTCTCAGAAAGCTTCTTTCCAGTTTTGAACGGAAGATATTTCCTTTTTCACCATAGCCCTCTATGGGCTTCCAAATATCCCTTTGCCAATTCCACAAGAACAGCCTTAGCGAAAGGCTTCTTGAAGGGAAAGATGTAATTCTGCGAGATGAATTAACAGAACACAGAGCAGTTTCTCAGAAAGCTTCTTTCCAGTTTTGAACGGAAGATATTTCCTTTTTCACCATAGCCCTCTATGGGCTTCCAAATATCCCTTTGCCAATTCCACAAGAACAGCCTTAGCGAAAGGCTTCTTGAATGGTAAGATGGAACTCTGTGAGATGAATTAACAGAACACAGAGCAGTTTCTCAGAAAGCTTCTTTCCAGTTTTGAACGGAAGATATTTCCTTTTTCACCATAGCCCTCTATGGGCTTCCAAATATCCCTTTGCCAATTCCACAAGAACAGCCTTAGCGAAAGGCTTCTTGAAGGGAAAGATGTAACTCTGTGAGATGAATTAACAGGACATAGAACAGTTTCTCAGAAAGCTTCTTTCCAGTTTTGAACGGAAGATATTTCCTTTTTCTCCATAGCCCTCTATGGGCTTCCAAATATCCCTTTGCCAATTCCACAAGAACAGCATTAGCGAAAGGCTTCTTGAAGGGAAAGATGGAACTCTGTGAGATGAATTAACAGAACACAGAGCAGTTTCTCAGAAAGCTTCTTTCCAGTTTTGAGCAGAAGATATTTCCTTTTTCACCATAGCCCTCTATGGGCTTCCAAATATCCCTTTGCCAATTCCACAAGAACAGCCTTAGAGAAAGGCTTCTTGAAGGGAAAGATGTAACTCTGTGAGATGAATTAACAGAACACAGAGCAGTTTCTCAGAAAGCTTCTTTCCAGTTTTGAACGGAAGATATTTCCTTTTTCTCCATAGCCCTCTATGGGCTTCCAAATATCCCTTTGCCAATTCCACAAGAACAGCCTTAGCGAAAGGCTTCTTGAAGGGAAAGATGTAACTCTGTGAGATGAATTAACAGAACACAGAGCAGTTTCTCAGAAAGCTTCTTTCCAGTTTTGAACGGAAGATATTTCCTTTTTCACCATAGCCCTCTATGGGCTTCCAAATATCCCTTTGCCAATTCCACAAGAACAGCCTTAGCGAAAGGCTTCTTGAAGGGAAAGATGTAACTCTGTGAGATGAATTAACGGAACACAGAGCAGTTTCTCAGAAAGCTTCTTTCCAGTTTTGAACGGAAGATATTTCCTTTTTCACCATAGCCCTCTATGGGCTTCCAAATATCCCTTTGCCAATTCCACAAGAACAGCCTTAGCGAAAGGCTTCTTGAAGGGTAGGATGGAACTCTGTGAGATGAATTAACAGAACACAGAGCAGTTTCTCAGAAAGCTTCTTTCCAGTTTTGAAGGGAAGATATTTCCTTTTTCACCATAGCCCTCTATGGGCTTCCAAATATCCTTTTGCCAATTCCACAAGAACAGCCTTAGCGAAAGGCTTCTTGAAGGGAAAGATGTAACTCTGTGAGATGAATTAACAGAACATAGAACAGTTTCTCAGAATGCTTCTTTCCAGTTTTGAACGGAAGATATTTCCTTTTTCTCCATAGCCCTCTATGGGCTTCCAAATATCCCTTTGCCAATTCCACAAGAACAGCCTTAGCGAAAGGCTTCTTGAAGGGAAAGATGGAACTCTGTGAGGTGAATTAACAGAACACAGAGCAGTTTCTCAGAAAGCTTCTTTCCAGTTTTGAACACAAGATATTTCCTTTTTCACCATAGCCCTCTATGGTCTTCCAAATATCCCTTTGCCAATTCCACAAGAACAGCCTTAGCGAAAGGCTTCTTGAAGGGAAAGATGTAACTCTGTGAGATGAATTAACAGAACACAGAGCAGTTTCTCAGAAAGCTTCTTTCCAGTTTTGAACTGAAGATATTTACTTTTTCAGCATAGCCCTCTATGGGCTTCCAAATATCCCTTTGCCAATTCCACAAGAACAGCCTTAGCGAAAGGCTTCTTGAAGGGAAAGATGTAACTCTGTGAGATGAATTAACCGAACACAGAGCAGTTTCTCAGAAAGCTTCTTTCCAGTTTTGAACGGAAGATATTTCCTTTTTCACCATAGCCCTCTATGGGCTTCCAAATATCCCTTTGCCAATTCCACAAGAACAGACTTAGCAAAAGGCTTCTTGAAGTTAGCGATGTAACTCTGTGAGATGAATTAACAGAACACAGAGCAGTTTCTCAGAAAGCTTCTTTCCAGTTTTGAACGGAAGATATTTCCTTTTTCACCATAGCCCTCTATGGGCTTCCAAATATCCCTTTGCCAATTCCACAAGAACAGCCTTAGCGAAAGGCTTCTTGAAGGGAAAGATGTAATTCTGCGAGATGAATTAACAGAACACAGAGCAGTTTCTCAGAAAGCTTCTTTCCAGTTTTGAACGGAAGATATTTCCTTTTTCACCATAGCCCTCTATGGGCTTCCAAATATCCCTTTGCCAATTCCACAAGAACAGCCTTAGCGAAAGACTTCTTGAAGGGTAAGATGGAACTCTGTGAGATGAATTAACAGAACACAGAGCAGTTTCTCAGAAAGCTTCTTTCCAGTTTTGAACGGAAGATATTTCCTTTTTCACCATAGCCCTCTATGGGCTTCCAAATATCCCTTTGCCAATTCCACAAGAACAGCCTTAGCGAAAGGCTTCTTGAAGGGAAAGATGTAACTCTGTGAGATGAATTAACAGGACATAGAACAGTTTCTCAGAAAGCTTCTTTCCAGTTTTGAACGGAAGATATTTCCTTTTTCTCCATAGCCCTCTATGGGCTTCCAAATATCCCTTTGCCAATTCCACAAGAACAGCCTTAGCGAAAGGCTTCTTGAAGGGAAAGATGGAACTCTGTGAGATGAATTAACAGAACACAGAGCAGTTTCTCAGAAAGCTTCTTTCCAGTTTTGAGCAGAAGATATTTCCTTTTTCACCATAGCCCTCTATGGGCTTCCAAATATCCCTTTGCCAATTCCACAAGAACAGCCTTAGAGAAAGGCTTCTTGAAGGGAAAGATGTAACTCTGTGAGATGAATTAACAGAACACAGAGCAGTTTCTCAGAAAGCTTCTTTCCAGTTTTGAACGGAAGATATTTCCTTTTTCTCCATAGCCCTCTATGGGCTTCCAAATATCCCTTTGCCAATTCCACAAGAACAGCCTTAGCGAAAGGCTTCTTGAAGGGAAAGATGTAACTCTGTGAGATGAATTAAGAGAACACAGAGCAGTTTCTCAGAAAGCTTCTTTCCAGTTTTGAACGGAAGATATTTCCTTTTTCACCATAGCCCTCTATGGGCTTCCAAATATCCCTTTGCCAATTCCACAAGAACAGCCTTAGCGAAAGGCTTCTTGAAGGGAAAGATGTAACTCTGTGAGATGAATTAACGGAACACAGAGCAGTTTCTCAGAAAGCTTCTTTCCAGTTTTGAACGGAAGATATTTCCTTTTTCACCATAGCCCTCTATGGGCTTCCAAATATCCCTTTGCCAATTCCACAAGAACAGCCTTAGCGAAAGGCTTCTTGAAGGGTAGGATGGAACTCTGTGAGATGAATTAACAGAACACAGAGCAGTTTCTCAGAAAGCTTCTTTCCAGTTTTGAACGGAAGATATTTCCTTTTTCACCATAGCCCTCTATGGGCTTCCAAATATCCCTTTGCCAATTCCACAAGAACAGCCTTAGCGAAAGGCTTCTTGAAGGGAAAGATGTAACTCTGTGAGATGAATTAACAGAACATAGAACAGTTTCTCAGAATGCTTCTTTCCAGTTTTGAACGGAAGATATTTCCTTTTTCTCCATAGCCCTCTATGGGCTTCCAAATATCCCTTTGCCAATTCCACAAGAACAGCCTTAGCGAAAGGCTTCTTGAAGGGAAAGATGGAACTCTGTGAGGTGAATTAACAGAACACAGAGCAGTTTCTCAGAAAGCTTCTTTCCAGTTTTGAACACAAGATATTTCCTTTTTCACCATAGCCCTCTATGGTCTTCCAAATATCCCTTTGCCAATTCCACAAGAACAGCCTTAGCGAAAGGCTTCTTGAAGGGAAAGATGTAACTCTGTGAGATGAATTAACAGAACACAGAGCAGTTTCTCAGAAAGCTTCTTTCCAGTTTTGAACTGAAGATATTTACTTTTTCAGCATAGCCCTCTATGGGCTTCCAAATATCCCTTTGCCAATTCCACAAGAACAGCCTTAGCGAAAGGCTTCTTGAAGGGAAAGATGTAACTCTGTGAGATGAATTAACCGAACACAGAGCAGTTTCTCAGAAAGCTTCTTTCCAGTTTTGAACGGAAGATATTTCCTTTTTCACCATAGCCCTCTATGGGCTTCCAAATATCCCTTTGCCAATTCCACAAGAACAGACTTAGCGAAAGGCTTCTTGAAGTTAACGATGTAACTCTGTGAGATGAATTAACAGAACACAGAGCAGTTTCTCAGAAAGCTTCTTTCCAGTTTTGAACGGAAGATATTTCCTTTTTCACCATAGCCCTCTATGGGCTTCCAAATATCCCTTTGCCAATTCCACAAGAACAGCCTTAGCGAAAGGCTTCTTGAAGGGAAAGATGTAATTCTGCGAGATGAATTAACAGAACACAGAGCAGTTTCTCAGAAAGCTTCTTTCCAGTTTTGAACGGAAGATATTTCCTTTTTCACCATAGCCCTCTATGGGCTTCCAAATATCCCTTTGCCAATTCCACAAGAACAGCCTTAGCGAAAGACTTCTTGAAGGGTAAGATGGAACTCTGTGAGATGAATTAACAGAACACAGAGCAGTTTCTCAGAAAGCTTCTTTCCAGTTTTGAACGGAAGATATTTCCTTTTTCACCATAGCCCTCTATGGGCTTCCAAATATCCCTTTGCCAATTCCACAAGAACAGCCTTAGCGAAAGGCTTCTTGAAGGGAAAGATGTAACTCTGTGAGATGAATTAACAGGACATAGAACAGTTTCTCAGAAAGCTTCTTTCCAGTTTTGAACGGAAGATATTTCCTTTTTCTCCATAGCCCTCTATGGGCTTCCAAATATCCCTTTGCCAATTCCACAAGAACAGCCTTAGCGAAAGGCTTCTTGAAGGGAAAGATGGAACTCTGTGAGATGAATTAACAGAACACAGAGCAGTTTCTCAGAAAGCTTCTTTCCAGTTTTGAACGGAAGATATTTCCTTTTTCACCATAGCCCTCTATGGGCTTCCAAATATCCCTTTGCCAATTCCACAAGAACAGCCTTAGCGAAAGGCTTCTTGAAGGGAAAGATGTAACTCTGTGAGA
Organism: Chlorocebus sabaeus; assembly: GCF_047675955.1. NCBI lineage: Eukaryota > Metazoa > Chordata > Mammalia > Primates > Cercopithecidae > Chlorocebus > Chlorocebus sabaeus. The sequence continues at coordinate 47,120,604 of NC_132911.1, forward strand.
TGAATTAACAGGACATAGAACAGTTTCTCAGAAAGCTTCTTTCCAGTTTTGAACGGAAGATATTTCCTTTTTCTCCATAGCCCTCTATGGGCTTCCAAATATCCCTTTGCCAATTCCACAAGAACAGCCTTAGCGAAAGGCTTCTTGAAGGGAAAGATGGAACTCTGTGAGATGAATTAACAGAACACAGAGCAGTTTCTCAGAAAGCTTCTTTCCAGTTTTGAGCAGAAGATATTTCCTTTTTCACCATAGCCCTCTATGGGCTTCCAAATATCCCTTTGCCAATTCCACAAGGACAGCCTTAGAGAAAGGCTTCTTGAAGGGAAAGATGTAACTCTGTGAGATGAATTAACAGAACACAGAGCAGTTTCTCAGAAAGCTTCTTTCCAGTTTTGAACGGAAGATATTTCCTTTTTCACCATAGCCCTCTATGGGCTTCCAAATATCCCTTTGCCAATTCCACAAGAACAGCCTTAGCGAAAGGCTTCTTGAAGGGAATGATGTAACTCTGTGAGATGAATTAACAGAACACAGAGCAGTTTCTCAGAAAGCTTCTTTCCAGTTTTGAACGGAAGATATTTCCTTTTTCACCATAGCCCTCTATGGGCTTCCAAATATCCCTTTGCCAATTCCACAAGAACAGCCTTAGCGAAAGGCTTCTTGAAGGGAAAGATGTAACTCTGTGAGATGAATTAACAGAACACAGAGCAGTTTCTCAGAAAGCTTCTTTCCAGTTTTGAACGGAAGATATTTCCTTTTTCACCGTAGCCCTCTATGGGCTTCCAAATATCCCTTTGCCAATTCCACAAGAACAGCCTTAGCGAAAGGCTTCTTGAAGGGAAAGATGGAACTCTGTGAGGTGAATTAACAGAACACAGAGCAGTTTCTCAGAAAGCCTCTTTCCAGGTTTGAATACAAGATATTTCCTTTTTCACCATAGCCCTCTATGGGCTTCCAAATATCCCTTTGCCAATTCCACAAGAACAGCCTTAGCGAAAGGCTTCTTGAAGGGAAAGATGTAACTCTGTGAGATGAATTAACAGAACATAGAAGAGTTTCTCAGAATGCTTCTTTCCAGTTTTGAACGGAAGATATTTCCTTTTTCTCCATAGCCCTCTATGGGCTTCCAAATATCCCTTTGCCAATTCCACAAGAACAGCCTTAGCGAAAGGCTTCTTGAAGGGAAAGATGGAACTCTGTGAGGTGAATTAACAGAACACAGAGCAGTTTCTCAGAAAGCTTCTTTCCAGTTTTGAACACAAGATATTTCCTTTTTCACCATAGCCCTCTATGGGCTTCCAAATATCCCTTTGCCAATTCCACAAGAACAGCCTTAGCGAAAGGCTTCTTGAAGGGAAAGATGGAACTCTGTGAGATGAATTAACAGAACACAGAGCAGTTTCTCAGAAAGCTTCTTTCCAGTTTTGAACGGAAGATATTTCCTTTTTCACCATAGCCCTCTATGGGCTTCCAAATATCCCTTTGCCAATTCCACAAGAACAGCCTTAGCGAAAGGCTTCTTGAAGGGTAAGATGGAACTCTGTGAGATGAATTAACAGAACACAGAGCAGTTTCTCAGAAAGCTTCTTTCCAGTTTTGAACGGAAGATATTTCCTTTTTCACCATAGCCCTCTATGGGCTTCCAAATATCCCTTTGCCAATTCCACAAGAACAGCCTTAGCGAAAGGCTTCTTGAAGGGAAAGATGTAACTCTGTGAGATGAGTTAACAGAAAATAGAACAGTTTCTCAGAAAGCTTCTTTCCAGTTTCGAACGGAAGATATTTCCTTTTTCTCCATAGCCCTCTATGGGCTTCCAAATATCCCTTTGCCAATTCCACAAGAACAGCCTTAGCGAAAGGCTTCTTGAAGGGAAAGATGTAACTCTGTGAGATGAATTAACAGAACACAGAGCATTTTCTCAGAAAGCTTCTTTCCAGTTTTGAACGGAAGATATTTCCTTTTTCACCATAGCCCTCTATGGGCTTCCAAATATCCCTTTGCCAATTCCACAAGAACAACCTTAGCGAAAGGCTTCTTGAAGGGAAAGATGTAACTCTGTGAGATGAATTAACAGAACACAGAGCAGTTTCTCAGAAAGCTTCTTTCCAGTTTTGAACGGAAGATATTTCCTTTTTCACCATAGCCCTCTATGGGCTTCCAAATATCCCTTTGCCAATTCCACAAGAACAGCCTTAGCGAAAGGCTTCTTGAAGGGAAAGATGGAACTCTGTGAGATGAATTAACAGAACACAGAGCAGTTTCTCAGAAAGCTTCTTTCCAGTTTTGAACGGAAGATATTTCCTTTTTCACCATAGCCCTCTATGGGCTTCCAAATATCCCTTTGCCAATTCCACAAGAACAGACTTAGCGAAAGGCTTCTTGAAGGGAAAGATGTAACTCTGTGAGATGAATTAACAGGACATAGAACAGTTTCTCAGAAAGCTTCTTTCCAGTTTTGAACGGAAGATATTTCCTTTTTCTCCATAGCCCTCTATGGGCTTCCAAATATCACTTTGCCAATTCCACAAGAACAGCCTTAGCGAAAGGCTTCTTGAAGGGAAAGATGGAACTCTGTGAGATGAATTAACAGAACACAGAGCAGTTTCTCAGAAAGCTTCTTTCCAGTTTTGAGCAGAAGATATTTCCTTTTTCACCATAGCCCTCTATGGGCTTCCAAATATCCCTTTGCCAATTCCACAAGAACAGCCTTAGAGAAAGGCTTCTTGAAGGGAAAGATGTAACTCTGTGAGATGAATTAACAGAACACAGAGCAGTTTCTCAGAAAGCTTCTTTCCAGTTTTGAACGGAAGATATTTCCTTTTTCACCATAGCCCTCTATGGGCTTCCAAATATCCCTTTGCCAATTCCACAAGAACAGCCTTAGCGAAAGGCTTCTTGAAGGGAATGATGTAACTCTGTGAGATGAATTAACAGAACACAGAGCAGTTTCTCAGAAAGCTTCTTTCCAGTTTTGAACGGAAGATATTTCCTTTTTCACCATAGCCCTCTATGGGCTTCCAAATATCCCTTTGCCAATTCCACAAGAACAGCCTTAGCGAAAGGCTTCTTGAAGGGAAAGATGTAACTCTGTGAGATGAATTAACAGAACACAGAGCAGTTTCTCAGAAAGCTTCTTTCCAGTTTTGAACGGAAGATATTTCCTTTTTCACCATAGCCCTCTATGGGCTTCCAAATATCCCTTTGCCAATTCCACAAGAACAGCCTTAGCGAAAGGCTTCTTGAAGGGAAAGATGGAACTCTGTGAGGTGAATTAACAGAACACAGAGCAGTTTCTCAGAAAGCCTCTTTCCAGGTTTGAATACAAGATATTTCCTTTTTCACCATAGCCCTCTATGGGCTTCCAAATATCCCTTTGCCAATTCCACAAGAACAGCCTTAGCGAAAGGCTTCTTGAAGGGAAAGATGTAACTCTGTGAGATGAATTAACAGAACATAGAACAGTTTCTCAGAATGCTTCTTTCCAGTTTTGAACGGAAGATATTTCCTTTTTCTCCATAGCCCTCTATGGGCTTCCAAATATCCCTTTGCCAATTCCACAAGAACAGCCTTAGCGAAAGGCTTCTTGAAGGGAAAGATGGAACTCTGTGAGGTGAATTAACAGAACACAGAGCAGTTTCTCAGAAAGCTTCTTTCCAGTTTTGAACACAAGATATTTCCTTTTTCACCATAGCCCTCTATGGGCTTCCAAATATCCCTTTGCCAATTCCACAAGAACAGCCTTAGCGAAAGGCTTCTTGAAGGGAAAGATGGAACTCTGTGAGATGAATTAACAGAACACAGAGCAGTTTCTCAGAAAGCTTCTTTCCAGTTTTGAACGGAAGATATTTCCTTTTTCACCATAGCCCTCTATGGGCTTCCAAATATCCCTTTGCCAATTCCACAAGAACAGCCTTAGCGAAAGGCTTCTTGAAGGGTAAGATGGAACTCTGTGAGATGAATTAACAGAACACAGAGCAGTTTCTCAGAAAGCTTCTTTCCAGTTTTGAACGGAAGATATTTCCTTTTTCACCATAGCCCTCTATGGGCTTCCAAATATCCCTTTGCCAATTCCACAAGAACAGCCTTAGCGAAAGGCTTCTTGAAGGGAAAGATGTAACTCTGTGAGATGAGTTAACAGAAAATAGAACAGTTTCTCAGAAAGCTTCTTTCCAGTTTCGAACGGAAGATATTTCCTTTTTCTCCATAGCCCTCTATGGGCTTCCAAATATCCCTTTGCCAATTCCACAAGAACAGCCTTAGCGAAAGGCTTCTTGAAGGGAAAGATGTAACTCTGTGAGATGAATTAACAGAACACAGAGCATTTTCTCAGAAAGCTTCTTTCCAGTTTTGAACGGAAGATATTTCCTTTTTCACCATAGCCCTCTATGGGCTTCCAAATATCCCTTTGCCAATTCCACAAGAACAACCTTAGCGAAAGGCTTCTTGAAGGGAAAGATGTAACTCTGTGAGATGAATTAACAGAACACAGAGCAGTTTCTCAGAAAGCTTCTTTCCAGTTTTGAACGGAAGATATTTCCTTTTTCACCATAGCCCTCTATGGGCTTCCAAATATCCCTTTGCCAATTCCACAAGAACAGCCTTAGCGAAAGGCTTCTTCAAGGGAAAGATGTAACTCTGTGAGATGAATTAACAGAACACAGAGCAGTTTCTCAGAAAGCTTCTTTCCAGTTTTGAACGGAAGATATTTCCTTTTTCACCATAGCCCTCTATGGGCTTCCAAATATCCCTTTGCCAATTCCACAAGAACAGACTTAGCGAAAGGCTTCTTGAAGGGAAAGATGTATCTCTGTGAGATGAATTAACAGAATATAGAACAGTTTCTCAGAAAGCTTCTTTCCAGTTTTGAACGGAAGATATTTCCTTTTTCACCATAGCCCTCTATGGGCTTCCAAATATCCCTTTGCCAATTCCACAAGAACAGCCTTAGCGAAAGGCTTCTTGAAGGGAAAGATGTAACTCTGTGAGATGAATTAACAGAACACAGAGCAGTTTCTCAGCAAGCTTCTTTCCAGTTTTGAACGGAAGATATTTCCTTTTTCACCATAGCCCTCTATGGGCTTCCAAATATCCCTTTGCCAATTCCACAAGAACAGCCTTAGAGAAAGGCTTCTTGAAGGGAAAGATGTAACTCTGTGAGATGAATTAACAGAACACAGAGCAGTTTCTCAGAAAGCTTCTTTCCAGTTTTGAACGGAAGATATTTCCTTTTTCACCATAGCCCTCTATGGGCTTCCAAATATCCCTTTGCCAATTCCACAAGAACAGCCTTAGCGAAAGGCTTCTTGAGGGGAAAGATGTAACTCTGTGAGATGAATTAACAGAACACAGAGTAGTTTCTCAGAAAGCTTCTTTCCAGTTTTGAACGGAAGATATTTCCTTTTTCACCATAGCCCTCTATGGGCTTCCAAATATCCCTTTGCCAATTCCACAAGAACAGCCTTAGCGAAAGGCTTCTTGAAGGGAAAGATGTAACTCTGTGAGATGAATTAACAGAACACAGAGCAGTTTCTCAGAAAGCTTCTTTCCAGTTTTGAACGGAAGATATTTCCTTTTTCACCATAGCCCTCTATGGGCTTCCAAATATCCCTTTGCCAATTCCACAAGAACAGCCTTAGCGAAAGGCTTCTTGAAGGGTAAGATGGAACTCTGTGAGATGAATTAACAGAACACAGAGCAGTTTCTCAGAAAGCTTCTTTCCAGTTTTGAACGGAAGATATTTCCTTTTTCACCATAGCCCTCTATGGGCTTCCAAATATCCCTTTGCCAATTCCACAAGAACAGCCTTAGCGAAAGGCTTCTTGAAGGGAAAGATGTAACTCTGTGAGATGAATTAACAGAACATAGAACAGTTTCTCAGAATGCTTCTTTCCAGTTTTGAACGGAAGATATTTCCTTTTTCTCCATAGCCCTCTATGGGCTTCCAAATATCCCTTTGCCAATTCCACAAGAACAGCCTTAGCGAAAGGCTTCTTGAAGGGAAAGATGGAACTCTGTGAGGTGAATTAACAGAACACAGAGCAGTTTCTCAGAAAGCTTCTTTCCAGTTTTGAACACAAGATATTTCCTTTTTCACCATAGCCCTCTATGGGCTTCCAAATATCCCTTTGCCAATTCCACAAGAACAGCCTTAGCGAAAGGCTTCTTGAAGGGAAAGATGTAACTCTGTGAGATGAATTAACAGAACACAGAGCAGTTTCTCAGAAAGCTTCTTTCCAGTTTTGAACTGAAGATATTTCCTTTTTCAGCATAGCCCTCTATGGGCTTCCAAATATCCCTTTGCCAATTCCACAAGAACAGCCTTAGCGAAAGGCTTCTTGAAGGGAAAGATGTAACTCTGTGAGATGAATTAACAGAACACAGAGCAGTTTCTCAGAAAGCTTCTTTCCAGTTTTGAACGGAAGATATTTCCTTTTTCAGCATAGCCCTCTATGGGCTTCCAAATATCCCTTTGCCAATTCCACAAGAACAGCCTTAGCGAAAGGCTTCTTGAAGGGAAAGATGGAACTCTGTGAGGTGAATTAACAGAACACAGAGCAGTTTCTCAGAAAGCCTCTTTCCAGGTTTGAATACAAGATATTTCCTTTTTCACCATAGCCCTCTATGGGCTTCCAAATATCCCTTTGCCAATTCCAAAAGAACAGCCTTAGCGAAAGGCTTCTTGAAGGGAAAGATGTAACTCTGTGAGATGAATTAACAGAACATAGAGGAGTTTCTCAGAATGCTTCTTTCCAGTTTTGAACGGAAGATATTTCCTTTTTCTCCATAGCCCTCTATGGGCTTCCAAATATCCCTTTGCCAATTCCACAAGAACAGCCTTAGCGAAAGGCTTCTTGAAGGGAAAGATGGAACTCTGTGAGGTGAATTAACAGAACACAGAGCAGTTTCTCAGAAAGCTTCTTTCCAGTTTTGAACACAAGATATTTCCTTTTTCACCATAGCCCTCTATGGGCTTCCAAATATCCCTTTGCCAATTCCACAAGAACAGCCTTAGCGAAAGGCTTCTTGAAGGGAAAGATGGAACTCTGTGAGATGAATTAACAGAACACAGAGCAGTTTCTCAGAAAGCTTCTTTCCAGTTTTGAACGGAAGATATTTCCTTTTTCTCCATAGCCCTCTATGGGCTTCCAAATATCCCTTTGCCAATTCCACAAGAACAGCCTTAGCGAAAGGCTTCTTGAAGGGAAAGATGGAACTCTGTGAGATGAATTAACAGAACACAGAGCAGTTTCTCAGAAAGCTTCTTTCCAGTTTTGAACGGAAGATATTTCCTTTTTCACCATAGCCCTCTATGTGCTTCCAAATATCCCTTTGCCAATTCCACAAGAACAGCCTTAGCGAAAGGCTTCTTGAAGGGAAAGATGTAACTCTGTGAGATGAATTAACAGGACATAGAACAGTTTCTCAGAAAGCTTCTTTCCAGTTTTGAACGGAAGATATTTCCTTTTTCTCCATAGCCCTCTATGGGCTTCCAAATATCCCTTTGCCAATTCCACAAGAACAGCCTTAGCGAAAGGCTTCTTGAAGGGAAAGATGGAACTCTGTGAGATGAATTAACAGAACACAGAGCAGTTTCTCAGAAAGCTTCTTTCCAGTTTTGAGCAGAAGATATTTCCTTTTTCACCATAGCCCTCTATGGGCTTCCAAATATCCCTTTGCCAATTCCACAAGAACAGCCTTAGAGAAAGGCTTCTTGAAGGGAAAGATGTAACTCTGTGAGATGAATTAACAGAACACAGAGCAGTTTCTCAGAAAGCTTCTTTCCAGTTTTGAACGGAAGATATTTCCTTTTTCACCATAGCCCTCTATGGGCTTCCAAATATCCCTTTGCCAATTCCACAAGAACAGCCTTAGCGAAAGGCTTCTTGAAGGGAATGATGTAACTCTGTGAGATGAATTAACAGAACACAGAGCAGTTTCTCAGAAAGCTTCTTTCCAGTTTTGAACGGAAGATATTTCCTTTTTCACCATAGCCCTCTATGGGCTTCCAAATATCCCTTTGCCAATTCCACAAGAACAGCCTTAGCGAAAGGCTTCTTGAAGGGAAAGATGTAACTCTGTGAGATGAATTAACAGAACACAGAGCAGTTTCTCAGAAAGCTTCTTTCCAGTTTTGAACGGAAGATATTTCCTTTTTCACCATAGCCCTCTATGGGCTTCCAAATATCCCTTTGCCAATTCCACAAGAACAGCCTTAGCGAAAGGCTTCTTGAAGGGTAAGATGGAACTCTGTGAGATGAATTAACAGAACACAGAGCAGTTTCTCACAAAGCTTCTTTCCAGTTTTGAACGGAAGATATTTCCTTTTTCACCATAGCCCTCTATGGGCTTCCAAATATCCCTTTGCCAATTCCACAAGAACAGCCTTAGCGAAAGGCTTCTTGAAGGGAAAGATGTAACTCTGTGAGATGAATTAACAGAACATAGAACAGTTTCTCAGAATGCTTCTTTCCAGTTTTGAACGGAAGATATTTCCTTTTTCTCCATAGCCCTCTATGGGCTTCCAAATATCCCTTTGCCAATTCCACAAGAACAGCCTTAGCGAAAGGCTTCTTGAAGGGAAAGATGGAACTCTGTGATGTGAATTAACAGAACACAGAGCAGTTTCTCAGAAAGCTTCTTTCCAGTTTTGAACACAAGATATTTCCTTTTTCACCATAGCCCTCTATGGGCTTCCAAATATCCCTTTGCCAATTCCACAAGAACAGCCTTAGCGAAAGGCTTCTTGAAGGGAAAGATGTAACTCTGTGAGATGAATTAACAGAACACAGAGCAGTTTCTCAGAAAGCTTCTTTCCAGTTTTGAACTGAAGTTATTTACTTTTTCACCATAGCCCTCTATGGGCTTCCAAATATCCCTTTGCCAATTCCACAAGAACAGCCTTAGCGAAAGGCTTCTTGAAGGGAAAGATGTAACTCTGTGAGATGAATTAACAGAACACAGAGCAGTTTCTCAGAAAGCTTCTTTCCAGTTTTGAACGGAAGATATTTCCTTTTTCACCATAGCCCTCTATGGGCTTCCAAATATCCCTTTGCCAATTCCACAAGAACAGCCTTAGCGAAAGGCTCCTTGAAGTTAAAGATGTAACTCTGTGAGATGAATTAACAGAACACAGAGCAGTTTCTCAGAAAGCTTCTTTCCAGTTTTGAACGGAAGATATTTCCTTTTTCACCATAGCCCTCTATGGGCTTCCAAATATCCCTTTGCCAATTCCACAAGAACAGCCTTAGCGAAAGGCTTCTTGAAGGGAAAGATGTAACTCTGTGAGATGAATTAACAGAAAATAGAACAGTTTCTCAGAAAGCTTCTTTCCAGTTTCGAACGGAAGATATTTCCTTTTTCACCATAGCCCTCTATGGGCTTCCAAATATCCCTTTGCCAATTCCACAAGAACAGCCTTAGCGAAAGACTTCTTCAAGGGAAAGATGTAACTCTGTGAGATGAATTAACAGAACACAGACCAGTTTCTCAGAAAGCTTCTTTCCAGTTTTGAACGGAAGATATTTCCTTTTTCACCATAGCCCTCTATGGGCTTCCAAATATCCCTTTGCCAATTCCACAAGAACAGCCTTAGCGAAAGGCTTCTTGAAGGGAAAGATGTAACTCTGTGAGATGAATTAACAGAACACAGAGCAGTTTCTCAGAAAGCTTCTTTCCAGTTTTGAACGGAAGATATTTCCTTTTTCACCATAGCCCTCTATGGGCTTCCAAATATCCCTTTGCCAATTCCACAAGAACAGCCTTAGCGAAAGGCTTCTTCAAGGGAAAGATGTAACTCTGTGAGATGAATTAACAGAACACAGAGCAGTTTCTCAGAAAGCTTCTTTCCAGTTTTGAACGGAAGATATTTCCTTTTTCACCATAGCCCTCTATGGGCTTCCAAATATCCCTTTGCCAATTCCACAAGAACAGACTTAGCGAAAGGCTTCTTGAAGGGAAAGATGTATCTCTGTGAGATGAATTAACAGAATATAGAACAGTTTCTCAGAAAGCTTCTTTCCAGTTTTGAACGGAAGATATTTCCTTTTTCACCATAGCCCTCTATGGGCTTCCAAATATCCCTTTGCCAATTCCACAAGAACAGCCTTAGCGAAAGGCTTCTTGAAGTTAAAGATGTAACTCTGTGAGATGAATTAACAGAACACAGAGCAGTTTCTCAGAAAGCTTCTTTCCAGTTTTGAACGGAAGATATTTCCTTTTTCACCATAGCCCTCTATGGGCTTCCAAATATCCCTTTGCCAATTCCACAAGAACAGCCTTAGCGAAAGGCTTCTTGAAGGGAAAGATGTAACTCTGTGAGATGAATTAACAGGACATAGAACAGTTTCTCAGAAAGCTTCTTTCCAGTTTTGAACGGAAGATATTTCCTTTTTCTCCATAGCCCTCTATGGGCTTCCAAATATCCCTTTGCCAATTCCACAAGAACAGCCTTAGCGAAAGGCTTCTTGAAGGGAAAGATGGAACTCTGTGAGATGAATTAACAGAACACAGAGCAGTTTCTCAGAAAGCTTCTTTCCAGTTTTGAGCAGAAGATATTTCCTTTTTCACCATAGCCCTCTATGGGCTTTCAAATATCCCTTTGCCAATTCCACAAGAACAGCCTTAGAGAAAGGCTTCTTGAAGGGAGAGATGTAACTCTGTGAGATGAATTAACAGAACACAGAGCAGTTTCTCAGAAAGCTTCTTTCCAGTTTTGAACGGAAGATATTTCCTTTTTCACCATAGCCCTCTATGGGCTTCCAAATATCCCTTTGCCAATTCCACAAGAACAGCCTTAGCGAAAGGCTTCTTGAGGGGAATGATGTAACTCTGTGAGATGAATTAACAGAACACAGAGCAGTTTCTCAGAAAGCTTCTTTCCAGTTTTGAACGGAAGATATTTCCTTTTTCACCATAGCCCTCTATGGGCTTCCAAATATCCCTTTGCCAATTCCACAAGAACAGCCTTAGCGAAAGGCTTCTTGAAGGGAAAGATGTAACTCTGTGAGATGAATTAACAGAACACAGAGCAGTTTCTCAGAAAGCTTCTTTCCAGTTTTGAACGGAAGATATTTCCTTTTTCACCATAGCCCTCTATGGGCTTCCAAATATCCCTTTGCCAATTCCACAAGAACAGCCTTAGCGAAAGGCTTCTTGAAGGGTAAGATGGAACTCTGTGAGATGAATTAACAGAACACAGAGCAGTTTCTCAGAAAGCTTCTTTCCAGTTTTGAACGGAAGATATTTCCTTTTTCACCATAGCCCTCTATGGGCTTCCAAATATCCCTTTGCCAATTCCACAAGAACAGCCTTAGCGAAAGGCTTCTTGAAGGGTAAGATGGAACACTGTGAGATGAATTAACAGAACACAGAGCAGTTTCTCAGAAAGCTTCTTTCCAGTTTTGAACGGAAGATATTTCCTTTTTCTCCATAGCCCTCTATGGGCTTCCAAATATCCCTTTGCCAATTCCACAAGAACAGCCTTAGCGAAAGGCTTCTTGAAGGGAAAGATGGAACTCTGTGAGATGAATTAACAGAACACAGAGCAGTTTCTCAGAAAGCTTCTTTCCAGTTTTGAACGGAAGTTATTTCCTTTTTCACCATAGCCCTCTATGGGCTTCCAAATATCCCTTTGTCAATTCCACAAGAACAGCCTTAGCGAAAGGCTTCTTGAAGGGAAAGATGTAACTCTGTGAGATGAATTAACAGGACATAGAACAGTTTCTCAGAAAGCTTCTTTCCAGTTTTGAACGGAAGATATTTCCTTTTTCTCCATAGCCCTCTATGGGCTTCCAAATATCCCTTTGCCAATTCCACAAGAACAGCCTTAGCGAAAGGCTTCTTGAAGGGAAAGATGGAACTCTGTGAGATGAATTAACAGAACACAGAGCAGTTTCTCAGAAAGCTTCTTTCCAGTTTTGAGCAGAAGATATTTCCTTTTTCACCATAGCCCTCTATGGTCTTCCAAATATCCCTTTGCCAATTCCACAAGAACAGCCTTAGAGAAAGGCTTCTTGAAGGGAAAGATGTAACTCTGTGAGATGAATTAACAGAACACAGAGCAGTTTCTCAGAAAGCTTCTTTCCAGTTTTGAACGGAAGATATTTCCTTTTTCACCGTAGCCCTCTATGGGCTTCCAAATATCCCTTTGCCAATTCCACAAGAACAGCCTTAGCGAAAGGCTTCTTGAAGGGAATGATGTAACTCTGTGAGATGAATTAACAGAACACAGAGCAGTTTCTCAGAAAGCTTCTTTCCAGTTTTGAACGGAAGATATTTCCTTTTTCACCATAGCCCTCTATGGGCTTCCAAATATCCCTTTGCCAATTCCACAAGAACAGCCTTAGCGAAAGGCTTCTTGAAGGGAAAGATGTAATTCTGCGAGATGAATTAACAGAACACAGAGCAGTTTCTCAGAAAGCTTCTTTCCAGTTTTGAACGGAAGATATTTCCTTTTTCACCATAGCCCTCTATGGGCTTCCAAATATCCCTTTGCCAATTCCACAAGAACAGCCTTACAGAAAGGCTTCTTGAAGGGAAAGATGTAACTCTGTGAGATGAATTAACAGAACACAGAGCAGTTTCTCAGAAAGCTTCTTTCCAGTTTTGAACGGAAGATATTTCCTTTTTCACCATAGCCCTCTATGGGCTTCCAAATATCCCTTTGCCAATTCCACAAGAACAGCCTTAGCGAAAGGCTTCTTGAAGGGAATGATGTAACTCTGTGAGATGAATTAACAGAACACAGAGCAGTTTCTCAGAAAGCTTCTTTCCAGTTTTGAACGGAAGATATTTCCTTTTTCACCATAGCCCTCTATGGGCTTCCAAATATCCCTTTGCCAATTCCACAAGAACAGCCTTAGCGAAAGGCTTCTTGAAGGGAAAGATGTAACTCTGTGAGATGAATTAACAGAACACAGAGCAGTTTCTCAGAAAGCTTCTTTCCAGTTTTGAACGGAAGATATTTCCTTTTTCACCATAGCCCTCTATGGGCTTCCAAATATCCCTTTGCCAATTCCACAAGAACAGCCTTAGCGAAAGGCTTCTTGAAGGGAAAGATGGAACTCTGTGAGGTGAATTAACAGAACACAGAGCAGTTTCTCAGAAAGCCTCTTTCCAGGTTTGAATACAAGATATTTCCTTTTTCACGATAGCCCTCTATGGGCTTCCAAATATCCCTTTGCCAATTCCAAAAGAACAGCCTTAGCGAAAGGCTTCTTGAAGGGAAAGATGTAACTCTGTGAGATGAATTAACAGAACATAGAAGAGTTTCTCAGAATGCTTCTTTCCAGTTTTGAACGGAAGATATTTCCTTTTTCTCCATAGCCCTCTATGGGCTTCCAAATATCCCTTTGCCAATTCCACAAGAACAGCCTTAGCGAAAGGCTTCTTGAAGGGAAAGATGGAACTCTGTGAGGTGAATTAACAGAACACAGAGCAGTTTCTCAGAAAGCTTCTTTCCAGTTTTGAACACAAGATATTTCCTTTTTCACCATAGCCCTCTATGGGCTTCCAAATATCCCTTTGCCAATTCCACAAGAACAGCCTTAGCGAAAGGCTTCTTGAAGGGAAAGATGGAACTCTGTGAGATGAATTAACAGAACACAGAGCAGTTTCTCAGAAAGCTTCTTTCCAGTTTTGAACGGAAGATATTTCCTTTTTCACCATAGCCCTCTATGGGCTTCCAAATATCCCTTTGCCAATTCCACAAGAACAGCCTTAGCGAAAGGCTTCTTGAAGGGTAAGATGGAACTCTGTGAGATGAATTAACAGAACACAGAGCAGTTTCTCAGAAAGCTTCTTTCCAGTTTTGAACGGAAGATATTTCCTTTTTCACCATAGCCCTCTATGGGCTTCCAAATATCCCTTTGCCAATTCCACAAGAACAGCCTTAGCGAAAGGCTTCTTGAAGGGAAAGATGTAACTCTGTGAGATGAGTTAACAGAAAATAGAACAGTTTCTCAGAAAGCTTCTTTCCAGTTTCGAACGGAAGATATTTCCTTTTTCTCCATAGCCCTCTATGGGCTTCCAAATATCCCTTTGCCAATTCCACAAGAACAGCCTTAGCGAAAGGCTTCTTGAAGGGAAAGATGTAACTCTGTGAGATGAATTAACAGAACACAGAGCATTTTCTCAGAAAGCTTCTTTCCAGTTTTGAACGGAAGATATTTCCTTTTTCACCATAGCCCTCTATGGGCTTCCAAATATCCCTTTGCCAATTCCACAAGAACAACCTTAGCGAAAGGCTTCTTGAAGGGAAAGATGTAACTCTGTGAGATGAATTAACAGAACACAGAGCAGTTTCTCAGAAAGCTTCTTTCCAGTTTTGAACGGAAGATATTTCCTTTTTCACCATAGCCCTCTATGGGCTTCCAAATATCCCTTTGCCAATTCCACAAGAACAGCCTTAGCGAAAGGCTTCTTCAAGGGAAAGATGTAACTCTGTGAGATGAATTAACAGAACACAGAGCAGTTTCTCAGAAAGCTTCTTTCCAGTTTTGAACGGAAGATATTTCCTTTTTCACCATAGCCCTCTATGGGCTTCCAAATATCCCTTTGCCAATTCCACAAGAACAGACTTAGCGAAAGGCTTCTTGAAGGGAAAGATGTATCTCTGTGAGATGAATTAACAGAATATAGAACAGTTTCTCAGAAAGCTTCTTTCCAGTTTTGAACGGAAGATATTTCCTTTTTCACCATAGCCCTCTATGGGCTTCCAAATATCCCTTTGCCAATTCCACAAGAACAGCCTTAGCGAAAGGCTTCTTGAAGGGAAAGATGTAACTCTGTGAGATGAATTAACAGAACACAGAGCAGTTTCTCAGAAAGCTTCTTTCCAGTTTTGAACGGAAGATATTTCCTTTTTCACCATAGCCCTCTATGGGCTTCCAAATATCCCTTTGCCAATTCCACAAGAACAGCCTTAGAGAAAGGCTTCTTGAAGGGAAAGATGTAACTCTGTGAGATGAATTAACAGAACACAGAGCAGTTTCTCAGAAAGCTTCTTTCCAGTTTTGAACGGAAGATATTTCCTTTTTCACCATAGCCCTCTATGGGCTTCCAAATATCCCTTTGCCAATTCCACAAGAACAGCCTTAGCGAAAGGCTTCTTGAAGGGAAAGATGGAACTCTGTGAGATGAATTAACAGAACACAGAGCAGTTTCTCAGAAAGCTTCTTTCCAGTTTTGAGCAGAAGATATTTCCTTTTTCACCATAGCCCTCTATGGGCTTTCAAATATCCCTTTGCCAATTCCACAAGAACAGCCTTAGAGAAAGGCTTCTTGAAGGGAGAGATGTAACTCTGTGAGATGAATTAACAGAACACAGAGCAGTTTCTCAGAAAGCTTCTTTCCAGTTTTGAACGGAAGATATTTCCTTTTTCACCATAGCCCTCTATGGGCTTCCAAATATCCCTTTGCCAATTCCACAAGAACAGCCTTAGCGAAAGGCTTCTTGAGGGGAATGATGTAACTCTGTGAGATGAATTAACAGAACACAGAGCAGTTTCTCAGAAAGCTTCTTTCCAGTTTTGAACGGAAGATATTTCCTTTTTCACCATAGCCCTCTATGGGCTTCCAAATATCCCTTTGCCAATTCCACAAGAACAGCCTTAGCGAAAGGCTTCTTGAAGGGAAAGATGTAACTCTGTGAGATGAATTAACAGAACACAGAGCAGTTTCTCAGAAAGCTTCTTTCCAGTTTTGAACGGAAGATATTTCCTTTTTCACCATAGCCCTCTATGGGCTTCCAAATATCCCTTTGCCAATTCCACAAGAACAGCCTTAGCGAAAGGCTTCTTGAAGGGAAAGATGTAACTCTGTGAGATGAATTAACAGAACACAGAGCAGTTTCTCAGAAAGCTTCTTTCCAGTTTTGAACGGAAGATATTTCCTTTTTCTCAATAGCCCTCTATGGGCTTCCAAATATCCCTTTGCCAATTCCACAAGAACAGCCTTAGCGAAAGGCTTCTTGAAGGGAAAGATGGAACTCTGTGAGATGAATTAACAGAACACAGAGCAGTTTCTCAGAAAGCTTCTTTCCAGTTTTGAACGGAAGTTATTTCCTTTTTCACCATAGCCCTCTATGGGCTTCCAAATATCCCTTTGTCAATTCCACAAGAACAGCCTTAGCGAAAGGCTTCTTGAAGGGAAAGATGTAACTCTGTGAGATGAATTAACAGGACATAGAACAGTTTCTCAGAAAGCTTCTTTCCAGTTTTGAACGGAAGATATTTCCTTTTTCTCCATAGCCCTCTATGGGCTTCCAAATATCCCTTTGCCAATTCCACAAGAACAGCCTTAGCGAAAGGCTTCTTGAAGGGAAAGATGGAACTCTGTGAGATGAATTAACAGAACACAGAGCAGTTTCTCAGAAAGCTTCTTTCCAGTTTTGAGCAGAAGATATTTCCTTTTTCACCATAGCCCTCTATGGGCTTCCAAATATCCCTTTGCCAATTCCACAAGAACAGCCTTAGAGAAAGGCTTCTTGAAGGGAAAGATGTAACTCTGTGAGATGAATTAACAGAACACAGAGCAGTTTCTCAGAAAGCTTCTTTCCAGTTTTGAACGGAAGATATTTCCTTTTTCACCATAGCCCTCTATGGGCTTCCAAATATCCCTTTGCCAATTCCACAAGAACAGCCTTAGCGAAAGGCTTCTTGAAGGGAATGATGTAACTCTGTGAGATGAATTAACAGAACACAGAGCAGTTTCTCAGAAAGCTTCTTTCCAGTTTTGAACGGAAGATATTTCCTTTTTCACCATAGCCCTCTATGGGCTTCCAAATATCCCTTTGCCAATTCCACAAGAACAGCCTTAGCGAAAGGCTTCTTGAAGGGAAAGATGTAATTCTGCGAGATGAATTAACAGAACACAGAGCAGTTTCTCAGAAAGCTTCTTTCCAGTTTTGAGCAGAAGATATTTCCTTTTTCACCATAGCCCTCTATGGGCTTCCAAATATCCCTTTGCCAATTCCACAAGAACAGCCTTACAGAAAGGCTTCTTGAAGGGAAAGATGTAACTCTGTGAGATGAATTAACAGAACACAGAGCAGTTTCTCAGAAAGCTTCTTTCCAGTTTTGAACGGAAGATATTTCCTTTTTCACCATAGCCCTCTATGGGCTTCCAAATATCCCTTTGCCAATTCCACAAGAACAGCCTTAGCGAAAGGCTTCTTGAAGGGAAAGATGTAACTCTGTGAGATGAATTAACAGAACACAGAGCAGTTTCTCAGAAAGCTTCTTTCAAGTTTTGAACGGAAGATATTTCCTTTTTCACCATAGCCCTCTATGGGCTTCCAAATATCCCTTTGCCAATTCCACAAGAACAGCCTTAGCGAAAGGCTTCTTGAAGGGAATGATGTAACTCTGTGAGATGAATTAACAGAACACAGAGCAGTTTCTCAGAAAGCTTCTTTCCAGTTTTGAACGGAAGATATTTCCTTTTTCACCATAGCCCTCTATGGGCTTCCAAATATCCCTTTGCCAATTCCACAAGAACAGCCTTAGCGAAAGGCTTCTTGAAGGGAAAGATGTAACTCTGTCAGATGAATTAACAGAACACAGAGCAGTTTCTCAGAAAGCTTCTTTCCAGTTTTGAACGGAAGATATTTCCTTTTTCACCATAGCCCTCTATGGGCTTCCAAATATCCCTTTGCCAATTCCACAAGAACAGCCTTAGCGAAAGGCTTCTTGAAGGGAAAGATGTAATTCTGCGAGATGAATTAACAGAACACAGAGCAGTTTCTCAGAAAGCTTCTTTCCAGTTTTGAACGGAAGATATTTCCTTTTTCACCATAGCCCTCTATGGGTTTCCAAATATCCCTTTGCCAATTCCACAAGAACAGCCTTAGCGAAAGGCTTCTTGAAGGGAAAGATGGAACTCTGTGAGGTGAATTAACAGAACACAGAGCAGTTTCTCAGAAAGCCTCTTTCCAGGTTTGAATACAAGATATTTCCTTTTTCACGATAGCCCTCTATGGGCTTCCAAATATCCCTTTGCCAATTCCAAAAGAACAGCCTTAGCGAAAGGCTTCTTGAAGGGAAAGATGTAACTCTGTGAGATGAATTAACAGAACATAGAAGAGTTTCTCAGAATGCTTCTTTCCAGTTTTGAACGGAAGATATTTCCTTTTTCTCCATAGCCCTCTATGGGCTTCCAAATATCCCTTTGCCAATTCCACAAGAACAGCCTTAGCGAAAGGCTTCTTGAAGGGAAAGATGGAACTCTGTGAGGTGAATTAACAGAACACAGAGCAGTTTCTCAGAAAGCTTCTTTCCAGTTTTGAACACAAGATATTTCCTTTTTCACCATAGCCCTCTATGGGCTTCCAAATATCCCTTTGCCAATTCCACAAGAACAGCCTTAGCGAAAGGCTTCTTGAAGGGAAAGATGGAACTCTGTGAGATGAATTAACAGAACACAGAGCAGTTTCTCAGAAAGCCTCTTTCCAGGTTTGAATACAAGATATTTCCTTTTTCACTATAGCCCTCTATGGGCTTCCAAATATCCCTTTGCCAATTCCAAAAGAACAGCCTTAGCGAAAGGCTTCTTGAAGGGAAAGATGTAACTCTGTGAGATGAATTAACAGAACATAGAAGAGTTTCTCAGAATGCTTCTTTCCAGTTTTGAACGGAAGATATTTCCTTTTTCTCCATAGCCCTCTATGGGCTTCCAAATATCCCTTTGCCAATTCCACAAGAACAGCCTTAGCGAAAGGCTTCTTGAAGGGAAAGATGGAACTCTGTGAGGTGAATTAACAGAACACAGAGCAGTTTCTCAGAAAGCTTCTTTCCAGTTTTGAACACAAGATATTTCCTTTTTCACCATAGCCCTCTATGGGCTTCCAAATATCCCTTTGCCAATTCCACAAGAACAGCCTTAGCGAAAGGCTTCTTGAAGGGAAAGATGGAACTCTGTGAGATGAATTAACAGAACACAGAGCAGTTTCTCAGAAAGCTTCTTTCCAGTTTTGAACGGAAGATATTTCCTTTTTCACCATAGCCCTCTATGGGCTTCCAAATATCCCTTTGCCAATTCCACAAGAACAGCCTTAGCGAAAGGCTTCTTGAAGGGTAAGATGGAACTCTGTGAGATGAATTAACAGAACCCAGAGCAGTTTCTCAGAAAGCTTCTTTCCAGTTTTGAACGGAAGATATTTCCTTTTTCACCATAGCCCTCTATGGGCTTCCAAATATCCCTTTGCCAATTCCACAAGAACAGCCTTAGCGAAAGGCTTCTTGAAGGGAAAGATGTAACTCTGTGAGATGAGTTAACAGAAAATAGAACAGTTTCTCAGAAAGCTTCTTTCCAGTTTCGAACGGAAGATATTTCCTTTTTCTCCATAGCCCTCTATGGGCTTCCAAATATCCCTTTGCCAATTCCACAAGAACAGCCTTAGCGAAAGGCTTCTTGAAGGGAAAGATGTAACTCTGTGAGATGAATTAACAGAACACAGAGCATTTTCTCAGAAAGCTTCTTTCCAGTTTTGAACGGAAGATATTTCCTTTTTCACCATAGCCCTCTATGGGCTTCCAAATATCCCTTTGCCAATTCCACAAGAACAACCTTAGCGAAAGGCTTCTTGAAGGGAAAGATGTAACTCTGTGAGATGAATTAACAGAACACAGAGCAGTTTCTCAGAAAGCTTCTTTCCAGTTTTGAACGGAAGATATTTCCTTTTTCACCATAGCCCTCTATGGGCTTCCAAATATCCCTTTGCCAATTCCACAAGAACAGCCTTAGCGAAAGGCTTCTTCAAGGGAAAGATGTAACTCTGTGAGATGAATTAACAGAACACAGAGCAGTTTCTCAGAAAGCTTCTTTCCAGTTTTGAACGGAAGATATTTCCTTTTTCACCATAGCCCTCTATGGGCTTCCAAATATCCCTTTGCCAATTCCACAAGAACAGACTTAGCGAAAGGCTTCTTGAAGGGAAAGATGTATCTCTGTGAGATGAATTAACAGAATATAGAACAGTTTCTCAGAAAGCTTCTTTCCAGTTTTGAACGGAAGATATTTCCTTTTTCACCATAGCCCTCTATGGGCTTCCAAATATCCCTTTGCCAATTCCACAAGAACAGCCTTAGCGAAAGGCTTCTTGAAGGGAAAGATGTAACTCTGTGAGATGAATTAACAGAACACAGAGCAGTTTCTCAGAAAGCTTCTTTCCAGTTTTGAACGGAAGATATTTCCTTTTTCACCATAGCCCTCTATGGGCTTCCAAATATCCCTTTGCCAATTCCACAAGAACAGCCTTAGAGAAAGGCTTCTTGAAGGGAAAGATGTAACTCTGTGAGATGAATTAACAGAACACAGAGCAGTTTCTCAGAAAGCTTCTTTCCAGTTTTGAACGGAAGATATTTCCTTTTTCACCATAGCCCTCTATGGGCTTCCAAATATCCCTTTGCCAATTCCACAAGAACAGCCTTAGCGAAAGGCTTCTTGAGGGGAATGATGTAACTCTGTGAGATGAATTAACAGAACACAGAGTAGTTTCTCAGAAAGCTTCTTTCCAGTTTTGAACGGAAGATATTTCCTTTTTCACCATAGCCCTCTATGGGCTTCCAAATATCCCTTTGCCAATTCCACAAGAACAGCCTTAGCGAAAGGCTTCTTGAAGGGAAAGATGTAACTCTGTGAGATGAATTAACAGAACACAGAGCAGTTTCTCAGAAAGCTTCTTTCCAGTTTTGAACGGAAGATATTTCCTTTTTCACCATAGCCCTCTATGGGCTTCCAAATATCCCTTTGCCAATTCCACAAGAACAGCCTTAGCGAAAGGCTTCTTGAAGGGTAAGATGGAACTCTGTGAGATGAATTAACAGAACACAGAGCAGTTTCTCAGAAAGCTTCTTTCCAGTTTTGAACGGAAGATATTTCCTTTTTCACCATAGCCCTCTATGGGCTTCCAAATATCCCTTTGCCAATTCCACAAGAACAGCCTTAGCGAAAGGCTTCTTGAAGGGAAAGATGTAACTCTGTGAGATGAATTAACAGAACATAGAACAGTTTCTCAGAATGCTTCTTTCCAGTTTTGAACGGAAGATATTTCCTTTTTCTCCATAGCCCTCTATGGGCTTCCAAATATCCCTTTGCCAATTCCACAAGAACAGCCTTAGCGAAAGGCTTCTTGAAGGGAAAGATGGAACTCTGTGAGGTGAATTAACAGAACACAGAGCAGTTTCTCAGAAAGCTTCTTTCCAGTTTTGAACACAAGATATTTCCTTTTTCACCATAGCCCTCTATGGGCTTCCAAATATCCCTTTGCCAATTCCACAAGAACAGCCTTAGCGAAAGGCTTCTTGAAGGGAAAGATGTAACTCTGTGAGATGAATTAACAGAACACAGAGCAGTTTCTCAGAAAGCTTCTTTCCAGTTTTGAACTGAAGATATTTCCTTTTTCAGCATAGCCCTCTATGGGCTTCCAAATATCCCTTTGCCAATTCCACAAGAACAGCCTTAGCGAAAGGCTTCTTGAAGGGAAAGATGTAACTCTGTGAGATGAGTTAACAGAACACAGAGCAGTTTCTCAGAAAGCTTCTTTCCAGTTTTGAACGGAAGATATTTCCTTTTTCAGCATAGCCCTCTATGGGCTTCCAAATATCCCTTTGCCAATTCCACAAGAACAGCCTTAGCGAAAGGCTTCTTGAAGTTAACGATGTAACTCTGTGAGATGAATTAACAGAACACAGAGCAGTTTCTCAGAAAGCTTCTTTCCAGTTTTGAACGGAAGATATTTCCTTTTTCACCATAGCCCTCTATGGGCTTCCAAATATCCCTTTGCCAATTCCACAAGAACAGCCTTAGCGAAAGGCTTCTTGAAGGGAAAGATGTAATTCTGCGAGATGAATTAACAGAACACAGAGCAGTTTCTCAGAAAGCTTCTTTCCAGTTTTGAACGGAAGATATTTCCTTTTTCACCATAGCCCTCTATGGGCTTCCAAATATCCCTTTGCCAATTCCACAAGAACAGCCTTAGCGAAAGGCTTCTTGAAGGGTAAGATGGAACTCTGTGAGATGAATTAACAGAACACAGAGCAGTTTCTCAGAAAGCTTCTTTCCAGTTTTGAACGGAAGATATTTCCTTTTTCACCATAGCCCTCTATGGGCTTCCAAATATCCCATTGCCAATTCCACAAAAACAGCCTTAGCGAAAGGCTTCTTGAAGGGAAAGATGTAACTCTGTGAGATGAATTAACAGGACATAGAACAGTTTCTCAGAAAGCTTCTTTCCAGTTTTGAACGGAAGATATTTCCTTTTTCTCCATAGCCCTCTATGGGCTTCCAAATATCCCTTTGCCAATTCCACAAGAACAGCCTTAGCGAAAGGCTTCTTGAAGGGAAAGATGGAACTCTGTGAGATGAATTAACAGAACACAGAGCAGTTTCTCAGAAAGCTTCTTTCCAGTTTTGAACGGAAGATATTTCCTTTTTCACCATAGCCCTCTATGTGCTTCCAAATATCCCTTTGCCAATTCCACAAGAACAGCCTTAGCGAAAGGCTTCTTGAAGGGAAAGATGTAACTCTGTGAGATGAATTAACAGGACATAGAACAGTTTCTCAGAAAGCTTCTTTCCAGTTTTGAACGGAAGATATTTCCTTTTTCTCCATAGCCCTCTATGGGCTTCCAAATATCCCTTTGCCAATTCCACAAGAACAGCCTTAGCGAAAGGCTTCTTGAAGGGAAAGATGGAACTCTGTGAGATGAATTAACAGAACACAGAGCAGTTTCTCAGAAAGCTTCTTTCCAGTTTTGAGCAGAAGATATTTCCTTTTTCACCATAGCCCTCTATGGGCTTCCAAATATCCCTTTGCCAATTCCACAAGAACAGCCTTAGAGAAAGGCTTCTTGAAGGGAAAGATGTAACTCTGTGAGATGAATTAACAGAACACAGAGCAGTTTCTCAGAAAGCTTCTTTCCAGTTTTGAACGGAAGATATTTCCTTTTTCACCATAGCCCTCTATGGGCTTCCAAATATCCCTTTGCCAATTCCACAAGAACAGCCTTAGCGAAAGGCTTCTTGAAGGGAATGATGTAACTCTGTGAGATGAATTAACAGAACACAGAGCAGTTTCTCAGAAAGCTTCTTTCCAGTTTTGAACGGAAGATATTTCCTTTTTCACCATAGCCCTCTATGGGCTTCCAAATATCCCTTTGCCAATTCCACAAGAACAGCCTTAGCGAAAGGCTTCTTGAAGGGAAAGATGTAACTCTGTGAGATGAATTAACAGAACACAGAGCAGTTTCTCAGAAAGCTTCTTTCCAGTTTTGAACGGAAGATATTTCCTTTTTCACCATAGCCCTCTATGGGCTTCCAAATATCCCTTTGCCAATTCCACAAGAACAGCCTTAGCGAAAGGCTTCTTGAAGGGTAAGATGGAACTCTGTGAGATGAATTAACAGAACACAGAGCAGTTTCTCAGAAAGCTTCTTTCCAGTTTTGAACGGAAGATATTTCCTTTTTCACCATAGCCCTCTATGGGCTTCCAAATATCCCTTTGCCAATTCCACAAGAACAGCCTTAGCGAAAGGCTTCTTGAAGGGAAAGATGTAACTCTGTGAGATGAATTAACAGAACATAGAACAGTTTCTCAGAATGCTTCTTTCCAGTTTTGAACGGAAGATATTTCCTTTTTCTCCATAGCCCTCTATGGGCTTCCAAATATCCCTTTGCCAATTCCACAAGAACAGCCTTAGCGAAAGGCTTCTTGAAGGGAAAGATGGAACTCTGTGAGGTGAATTAACAGAACACAGAGCAGTTTCTCAGAAAGCTTCTTTCCAGTTTTGAACACAAGATATTTCCTTTTTCACCATAGCCCTCTATGGGCTTCCAAATATCCCTTTGCCAATTCCACAAGAACAGCCTTAGCGAAAGGCTTCTTGAAGGGAAAGATGTAACTCTGTGAGATGAATTAACAGAACACAGAGCAGTTTCTCAGAAAGCTTCTTTCCAGTTTTGAACTGAAGTTATTTACTTTTTCACCATAGCCCTCTATGGGCTTCCAAATATCCCTTTGCCAATTCCACAAGAACAGCCTTAGCGAAAGGCTTCTTGAAGGGAAAGATGTAACTCTGTGAGATGAATTAACAGAACACAGAGCAGTTTCTCAGAAAGCTTCTTTCCAGTTTTGAACGGAAGATATTTCCTTTTTCACCATAGCCCTCTATGGGCTTCCAAATATCCCTTTGCCAATTCCACAAGAACAGCCTTAGCGAAAGGCTTCTTGAAGTTAAAGATGTAACTCTGTGAGATGAATTAACAGAACACAGAGCAGTTTCTCAGAAAGCTTCTTTCCAGTTTTGAACGGAAGATATTTCCTTTTTCACCATAGCCCTCTATGGGCTTCCAAATATCCCTTTGCCAATTCCACAAGAACAGCCTTAGCGAAAGGCTTCTTGAAGGGAAAGATGTAATTCTGCGAGATGAATTAACAGAACACAGAGCAGTTTCTCAGAAAGCTTCTTTCCAGTTTTGAACGGAAGATATTTCCTTTTTCACCATAGCCCTCTATGGGCTTCCAAATATCCCTTTGCCAATTCCACAAGAACAGCCTTAGGGAAAGGCTTCTTGAAGGGAAAGATGTAACTCTGTGAGATGAATTAACAGAACACAGAGCAGTTTCTCAGAAAGCTTCTTTCCAGTTTTGAACTGAAGATATTTCCTTTTTCAGCATAGCCCTCTATGGGCTTCCAAATATCCCTTTGCCAATTCCACAAGAACAGCCTTAGCGAAAGGCTTCTTGAAGGGAAAGATGTAACTCTGTGAGATGAGTTAACAGAACACAGAGCAGTTTCTCAGAAAGCTTCTTTCCAGTTTTGAACGGAAGATATTTCCTTTTTCAGCATAGCCCTCTATGGGCTTCCAAATATCCCTTTGCCAATTCCACAAGAACAGCCTTAGCGAAAGGCTTCTTGAAGTTAACGATGTAACTCTGTGAGATGAATTAACAGAACACAGAGCAGTTTCTCAGAAAGCTTCTTTCCAGTTTTGAACGGAAGATATTTCCTTTTTCACCATAGCCCTCTATGGGCTTCCAAATATCCCTTTGCCAATTCCACAAGAACAGCCTTAGCGAAAGGCTTCTTGAAGGGAAAGATGTAATTCTGCGAGATGAATTAACAGAACACAGAGCAGTTTCTCAGAAAGCTTCTTTCCAGTTTTGAACGGAAGATATTTCCTTTTTCTCCATAGCCCTCTATGGGCTTCCAAATATCCCTTTGCCAATTCCACAAGAACAGCCTTAGCGAAAGGCTTCTTGAAGGGTAAGATGGAACTCTGTGAGATGAATTAACAGAACACAGAGCAGTTTCTCAGAAAGCTTCTTTCCAGTTTTGAACGGAAGATATTTCCTTTTTCACCATAGCCCTCTATGGGCTTCCAAATATCCCATTGCCAATTCCACAAAAACAGCCTTAGCGAAAGGCTTCTTGAAGGGAAAGATGTAACTCTGTGAGATGAATTAACAGGACATAGAACAGTTTCTCAGAAAGCTTCTTTCCAGTTTTGAACGGAAGATATTTCCTTTTTCTCCATAGCCCTCTATGGGCTTCCAAATATCCCTTTGCCAATTCCACAAGAACAGCCTTAGCGAAAGGCTTCTTGAAGGGAAAGATGGAACTCTGTGAGATGAATTAACAGAACACAGAGCAGTTTCTCAGAAAGCTTCTTTCCAGTTTTGAACGGAAGATATTTCCTTTTTCACCATAGCCCTCTATGTGCTTCCAAATATCCCTTTGCCAATTCCACAAGAACAGCCTTAGCGAAAGGCTTCTTGAAGGGAAAGATGTAACTCTGTGAGATGAATTAACAGGACATAGAACAGTTTCTCAGAAAGCTTCTTTCCAGTTTTGAACGGAAGATATTTCCTTTTTCTCCATAGCCCTCTATGGGCTTCCAAATATCCCTTTGCCAATTCCACAAGAACAGCCTTAGCGAAAGGCTTCTTGAAGGGAAAGATGGAACTCTGTGAGATGAATTAACAGAACACAGAGCAGTTTCTCAGAAAGCTTCTTTCCAGTTTTGAGCAGAAGATATTTCCTTTTTCACCATAGCCCTCTATGGGCTTCCAAATATCCCTTTGCCAATTCCACAAGAACAGCCTTAGAGAAAGGCTTCTTGAAGGGAAAGATGTAACTCTGTGAGATGAATTAACAGAACACAGAGCAGTTTCTCAGAAAGCTTCTTTCCAGTTTTGAACGGAAGATATTTCCTTTTTCACCATAGCCCTCTATGGGCTTCCAAATATCCCTTTGCCAATTCCACAAGAACAGCCTTAGCGAAAGGCTTCTTGAAGGGAATGATGTAACTCTGTGAGATGAATTAACAGAACACAGAGCAGTTTCTCAGAAAGCTTCTTTCCAGTTTTGAACGGAAGATATTTCCTTTTTCACCATAGCCCTCTATGGGCTTCCAAATATCCCTTTGCCAATTCCACAAGAACAGCCTTAGCGAAAGGCTTCTTGAAGGGAAAGATGTAACTCTGTGAGATGAATTAACAGAACACAGAGCAGTTTCTCAGAAAGCTTCTTTCCAGTTTTGAACGGAAGATATTTCCTTTTTCACCATAGCCCTCTATGGGCTTCCAAATATCCCTTTGCCAATTCCACAAGAACAGCCTTAGCGAAAGGCTTCTTGAAGGGTAAGATGGAACTCTGTGAGATGAATTAACAGAACACAGAGCAGTTTCTCAGAAAGCTTCTTTCCAGTTTTGAACGGAAGATATTTCCTTTTTCACCATAGCCCACTATGGGCTTCCAAATATCCCTTTGCCAATTCCACAAGAACAGCCTTAGCGAAAGGCTTCTTGAAGGGAAAGATGTAACTCTGTGAGATGAATTAACAGAACATAGAACAGTTTCTCAGAATGCTTCTTTCCAGTTTTGAACGGAAGATATTTCCTTTTTCTCCATAGCCCTCTATGGGCTTCCAAATATCCCTTTGCCAATTCCACAAGAACAGCCTTAGCGAAAGGCTTCTTGAAGGGAAAGATGGAACTCTGTGAGGTGAATTAACAGAACACAGAGCAGTTTCTCAGAAAGCTTCTTTCCAGTTTTGAACACAAG
The DNA here is from genome assembly GCF_047675955.1 of Chlorocebus sabaeus. NCBI lineage: Eukaryota > Metazoa > Chordata > Mammalia > Primates > Cercopithecidae > Chlorocebus > Chlorocebus sabaeus. The sequence goes on from NC_132911.1 coordinate 47,147,667, forward strand.
ATATTTCCTTTTTCACCATAGCCCTCTATGGGCTTCCAAATATCCCTTTGCCAATTCCACAAGAACAGCCTTAGCGAAAGGCTTCTTGAAGGGAAAGATGTAACTCTGTGAGATGAATTAACAGAACACAGAGCAGTTTCTCAGAAAGCTTCTTTCCAGTTTTGAACTGAAGTTATTTACTTTTTCACCATAGCCCTCTATGGGCTTCCAAATATCCCTTTGCCAACTCCACAAGAACAGCCTTAGCGAAAGGCTTCTTGAAGGGAAAGATGTAACTCTGTGAGATGAATTAACAGAACACAGAGCAGTTTCTCAGAAAGCTTCTTTCCAGTTTTGAACGGAAGATATTTCCTTTTTCACCATAGCCCTCTATGGGCTTCCAAATATCCCTTTGCCAATTCCACAAGAACAGCCTTAGCGAAAGGCTTCTTGAAGTTAAAGATGTAACTCTGTGAGATGAATTAACAGAACACAGAGCAGTTTCTCAGAAAGCTTCTTTCCAGTTTTGAACGGAAGATATTTCCTTTTTCACCATAGCCCTCTATGGGCTTCCAAATATCCCTTTGCCAATTCCACAAGAACAGCCTTAGCGAAAGGCTTCTTGAAGGGAAAGATGTAATTCTGCGAGATGAATTAACAGAACACAGAGCAGTTTCTCAGAAAGCTTCTTTCCAGTTTTGAACGGAAGATATTTCCTTTTTCACCATAGCCCTCTATGGGCTTCCAAATATCCCTTTGCCAATTCCACAAGAACAGCCTTAGCGACAGGCTTCTTGAAGGGTAAGATGGAACTCTGTGAGATGAATTAACAGAACACAGAGCAGTTTCTCAGAAAGCTTCTTTCCAGTTTTGAACGGAAGATATTTCCTTTTTCACCATAGCCCTCTATGGGCTTCCAAATATCCCTTTGCCAATTCCACAAGAACAGCCTTAGCGAAAGGCTTCTTGAAGGGTAAGATGGAACTCTGTGAGATGAATTAACAGGACATAGAACAGTTTCTCAGAAAGCTTCTTTCCAGTTTTGAACGGAAGATATTTCCTTTTTCTCCATAGCCCTCTATGGGCTTCCAAATATCCCTTTGCCAATTCCACAAGAACACCCTTAGCGAAAGGCTTCCTGAAGGGAAAGATGGAACTCTGTGAGATGAATTAACAGAACACAGAGCAGTTTCTCAGAAAGCTTCTTTCCAGTTTTGAGCAGAAGATATTTCCTTTTTCACCATAGCCCTCTATGGGCTTCCAAATATCCCTTTGCCAATTCCACAAGAACAGCCTTAGAGAAAGGCTTCTTGAAGGGAAAGATGTAACTCTGTGAGATGAATTAACAGAACACAGAGCAGTTTCTCAGAAAGCTTCTTTCCAGTTTTGAACGGAAGATATTTCCTTTTTCACCATAGCCCTCTATGGGCTTCCAAATATCCCTTTGCCAATTCCACAAGAACAGCCTTAGCGAAAGGCTTCTTGAAGGGAATGATGTAACTCTGTGAGATGAATTAACAGAACACAGAGCAGTTTCTCAGAAAGCTTCTTTCCAGTTTTGAACGGAAGATATTTCCTTTTTCACCATAGCCCTCTATGGGCTTCCAAATATCCCTTTGCCAATTCCACAAGAACAGCCTTAGCGAAAGGCTTCTTGAAGGGAAAGATGTAACTCTGTGAGATGAATTAACAGAACACAGAGCAGTTTCTCAGAAAGCTTCTTTCCAGTTTTGAACGGAAGATATTTCCTTTTTCACCATAGCCCTCTATGGGCTTCCAAATATCCCTTTGCCAATTCCACAAGAACAGCCTTAGCGAAAGGCTTCTTGAGGGGTAAGATGGAACTCTGTGAGATGAATTAACAGAACACAGAGCAGTTTCTCAGAAAGCTTCTTTCCAGTTTTGAACGGAAGATATTTCCTTTTTCACCATAGCCCTCTATGGGCTTCCAAATATCCCTTTGCCAATTCCACAAGAACACCCTTAGCGAAAGGCTTCTTGAAGGGAAAGATGTAACTCTGTGAGATGAATTAACAGAACATAGAACAGTTTCTCAGAATGCTTCTTTCCAGTTTTGAACGGAAGATATTTCCTTTTTCTCCATAGCCCTCTATGGGCTTCCAAATATCCCTTTGCCAATTCCACAAGAACAGCCTTAGCGAAAGGCTTCTTGAAGGGAAAGATGGAACTCTGTGAGGTGAATTAACAGAACACAGAGCAGTTTCTCAGAAAGCTTCTTTCCAGCTTTGAACACAAGATATTTCCTTTTTCACCACAGCCCTCTATGGGCTTCCAATTATCCCTTTGCCAATTCCACAAGAACAGCCTTAGCGAAAGGCTTCTTGAAGGGAAAGATGTAACTCTGTGAGATGAATTAACAGAACACAGAGCAGTTTCTCAGAAAGCTTCTTTCCAGTTTTGAACTGAAGATATTTACTTTTTCACCATAGCCCTCTATGGGCTTCCAAATATCCCTTTGCCAATTCCACAAGAACAGGCTTAGCGAAAGGCTTCTTGAAGGGAAAGATGTAACTCTGTGAGATGAATTAACAGAACACAGAGCAGTTTCTCAGAAAGCTTCTTTCCAGTTTTGAACGGAAGATATTTCCTTTTTCACCATAGCCCTCTATGGGCTTCCAAATATCCCTTTGCCAATTCCACAAGAACAGCCTTAGCGAAAGGCTTCTTGAAGGGAAAGATGTAACTCTGTGAGATGAATTAACAGAACACAGAGCAGTTTCTCAGAAAGCTTCTTTCCAGTTTTGAACTGAAGATATTTACTTTTTCACCATAGCCCTCTATGAGCTTCCAAATATCCCTTTGCCAATTCCACAAGAACAGCCTTAGCGAAAGGCTTCTTGAAGGGAAAGATGTAACTCTGTGAGATGAATTAACAGAACACAGAGCAGTTTCTCAGAAAGCTTCTTTCCAGTTTTGAACGGAAGATATTTCCTTTTTCACCATAGCCCTCTATGGGCTTCCAAATATCCCTTTGCCAATTCCACAAGAACAGCCTTAGCGTAAGGCTTCTTGAAGGGAAAGATGGAACTCTGTGAGATGAATTAACAGAACACAGAGCAGTTTCTCAGAAAGCTTCTTTCCAGTTTTGAACGGAAGATATTTCCTTTTTCACCATAGCCCTCTATGGGCTTTCAAATATCCCTTTGCCAATTCCACAAGAACAGGCTTAGCGAAAGGCTTCTTGAAGTTAAAGATGTAACTCTGTGAGATGAATTAACAGAACACAGAGCAGTTTCTCAGAAAGCTTCTTTCCAGTTTTGAACGGAAGTTATTTCCTTTTTCACCATAGCCCTCTATTGGCTTCCAAATATCCCTTTGCCATTTCCACAAGAACAGCCTTAGCGAAAGGCTTCTTGAAGGGAAAGATGTAACTCTGTGAGATGAATTAACAGAAAATAGAACAGTTGCTCAGAAAGCTTCTTTCCAGTTACGAACGGAAGATATTTCCTTTTTCTCCATAGCCCTCTCGGGGCTTCCAAATATCCCTTTGCCAATTCCACAAGAACAGCCTTAGCGAAAGGCTTCTTGAAGTTAAAGATGTAACTCTGTGAGATGAAATAACAGAACACAGAGCAGTTTCTCGGAAAGCTTCTTTCCAGTTTTGAACGGAAGATATTTCCTTTTTCACCATAGCCCTCTATGGGCTTCCAAATATCCCTTTGCCAATTCCACAAGAACAGCCATAGCGAAAGGCTTCTTGAAGGGAAAGATGGAACTCTGTGAGATGAATTAACAGAACACAGAGCAGTTTCTCAGAAAGCTTCTTTCCAGTTTTGAACGGAAGATATTTCCTTTTTCACCATAGCCCTCTATGGGCTTCCAAATATCCCTTTGCCAATTCCACAAGAACAGCCTTAGCGAAAGGCTTCTTGAAGGGAAAGATGTAATTCTGTGAGATGAGTTAACAGAAAATAGAACAGTTTCTCAGAAAGCTTCTTTCCCGTTTTGAACGGAAGATATTTCCTTTTTCACCATAGCCCTCTATGGGCTTCCAAATATCCCTTTGCCAATTCCACAAGAACAGCCTTAGCGAACGGATTCTTGAAGGGAAAGATGTAACTCTGTGAGATGAATTAACAGAACACAGAGCAGTTTCTCAGAAAGCTTCTTTCCAGTTTTGAACGGAAGATATTTCCTTTTTCACCATAGCCCTCTATGGGCTTCCAAATATCCCTTTGCCAATTCCACAAGAACAGCCTTAGCGAAAGGCTTCTTGAAGGGAAAGATGTAAATCTGTGAGATGAATTAACAGAACATAGAACAGTTTCTCAGAAAGCTTCTTTCCAGTTTTGAACGGAAGATATTTCCTTTTTCTCCATAGCCCTCTATGGGCTTCCAAATATCCCTTTGCCAATTCCACAAGAACAGCCTTAGCGAAAGGCTTCTTGAAGGGAAAGATGGAACTCTGTGAGATGAATTAACAGAACACAGAGCAGTTTCTCAGAAAGCTTCTTTCCAGTTTTGAACAGAAGATATTTCCTTTTTCACTATAGCCCTCTATGGGCTTCCAAATATCCCTTTGCCAATTCCACAAGAACAGCCTTAGCGAAAGGCTTCTTGAAGGGAAAGATGTAACTCTGTGAGATGAATTAACAGAACACAGAGCAGTTTCTCAGAAAGCTTCTTTCCAGTTTTGAACGGAAGATATTTCCTTTTTCACCATAGCCCTCTAAGGGCTTCCAAATATCCCTTTGCCAATTCCACAAGAACAGCCTTAGCGAAAGGCTTCTTGAAGGGAAAGATGTAACTCTGTGAGATGAATTAACAGAACACAGAGCAGTTTCTCAGAAAGCTTCTTTCCAGTTTTGAACGGAAGATATTTCCTTTTTCAACATAGCCCTCTATGGGCTTCCAAATATCCCTTTGCCAATTCCACAAAAACAGCCTTAGCGAAAGGCTTCTTGAAGGGAAAGATGTAACTCTGTGAGATGAATTAACAGAACACAGAGCAGTTTCTCAGAAAGCTTTTTTCCAGTTTTGAACGGAAGATATTTCCTTTTTCACCATAGCCCTCTATGGGCTTCCAAATATCCCTTTGCCAATTCCACAAGAACAGCCTTAGCGAAAGGCTTCTTGAAGGGAAAGATGTAACTCTGTGAGATGAATTAACAGAACACAGAGCAGTTTCTCAGAAAGCTTCTTTCCAGTTTTGAACGGAAGATATTTCCTTTTTCACCATAGCCCTCTATCTGCTTCCAAATATCCCTTTGCCAATTCCACAAGAACAGCCTTAGCGAAAGGCTTCTTGAAGGGAAAGATGTAACTCTGTGAGATGAATTAACGGAACACAGAGCAGTTTCTCAGAAAGCTTGTTTTCAGTTTTGAACGGAAGATATTTCCTTTTTCACCATAGCCCTCTATGGGCTTCCAAATATCCCTTTGCCAATTCCACAAGAACAGCCTTAGGGAAAGGCTTCTTGAAGGGAAAGATGTAACTCTGTGAGATGAATTAAGAGAACACAGAGCAGATTCTCAGAAAGCTTCTTTCCAGTTTTGAACGGAAGATATTTCCTTTTTCACCATAGCCCTCTATGGGCTTCCAAATATCCCATTGCCAATTCCACAAGAACAGCCTTAGCGAAAGGCTTCTTGAAGGGAAAGATGTAACTCTGTGAGATGAATTAACAGAACACAGAGCAGTTTCTCAGAAAGCTTCTTTCCAGTTTTGAACGGAAGATATTTCCTTTTTCACCATAGCCCTCTATGTTCTTCCAAATATCCCTTTGCCAATTCCACAAGAACAGCCTTAGCGATAGGCTTCTTGAAGGGAAAGATGTAACTCTGTGAGATGAATTAACAGAACACAGAGCAGTTTCTCAGAAAGCTTCTTTCCAGTTTTGAACGGAAGATATTTCCTTTTTCACCATAGCCCTCTATGGGCTTCCAAATATCCCTTTGCCAATTCCACAAGAACAGCCTTAGCGAAAGGCTTCTTGAAGGGAAAGATGTAACTCTGTGAGATGAATTAACAGAACACAGAGCAGTTTCTCAGAAAGCTTCTTTCCAGTTTTTAACGGAAGATATTTCCTTTTTCACCATAGCCCTCTAAGGGCTTCCAAATATCCTTTTGCCAATTCCACAAGAACAGCCTTAGCGAAAGGCTTCTTGAAGGGAAAGATGTAACTCTGTGAGATGAATTAACAGAACACAGAGCAGTTTCTCAGAAAGCTTCTTTCCAGTTTTGAACGGAAGATATTTCCTTTTTCACCATAGCCCTCTATGGGCTTCCAAATATCCCTTTGCCAATTCCACAAGAACAGCCTAGCGAAAGACTTCTTGAAGGGAAAGATGTAACTCTGTGAGATGAATTAACAGAACACAGAGCAGTTCCTCAGAAATCTTCTTTCCAGTTTTGAACGGAAGATATTTCCTTTTTCACCGTAGCCCTCTAGGGGTTCCAAATATCCCTGTGCCAATTCCACAAGAACAACCTTAGCGAAAGGCTTCTTGAAGGGAAAGATGTAACTCTGTGAGATGAATTAACAGAACACAGAGCAGTTTCTCAGAAAGCTTCTTTCCAGTTTTGAACGGAAGATATTTCCTTTTTCACCATAGCCCTCTATGGGCTTCCAAATATCCCTTTGCCAATTCCACCAGAACAACCTTAGCGAAAGGCTTCTTGCAGGGAAAGATGTAACTCTGTGAGATGAATTAACAGAACACAGAGCAGTTTCTCAGAAAGCTTCTTTCCAGTTTTGAACGGAAGATATTTCTTTTTCACCATAGCCCTCTATGGGCTTCCAAATATCCCTTTGCCATTTCCACAAGAACAGCCTTAGCGAAAGGCTTCTTGAAGGGAAAGATGTAACTCTGTGAGATGAATTAACAGAAAATAGAACAGTTGCTCAGAAAGCTTCTTTCCAGTTACGAACGGAAGATATTTCCTTTTTCTCCATAGCCCTCTAGGGGCTTCCAAATATCCCTTTGCCAATTCCACAAGAACAGCCTTAGCGAAAGGCTTCTTGAAGTTAAAGATGTAACTCTGTGAGATGAATTAACAGAACACAGAGCAGTTTCTCGGAAAGCTTCTTTCCAGTTTTGAACGGAAGATATTTCCTTTTTCACCATAGCCCTCTATGGGCTTCCAAATATCCCTTTGCCAATTCCACAAGAACAGCCATAGCGAAAGGCTTCTTGAAGGGAAAGATGGAACTCTGTGAGATGAATTAACAGAACACAGAGCAGTTTCTCAGAAAGCTTCTTTCCAGTTTTGAACGGAAGATATTTCCTTTTTCACCATAGCCCTCTATGGGCTTCCAAATATCCCTTTGCCAATTCCACAAGAACAGCCTTAGCGAAAGGCTTCTTGAAGGGAAAGATGTAACTCTGTGAGATGAGTTAACAGAAAATAGAACAGTTTCTCAGAAAGCTTCTTTCCAGTTTCGAACGGAAGATATTTCCTTTTTCTCCATAGCCCTCTATGGGCTTCCAAATATCCCTTTGCCAATTCCACAAGAACAGCCTTAGCGAAAGGCTTCTTGAAGTTAAAGATGTAACTCTGTGAGATGAATTAACAGAACACAGAGCAGTTTCTCAGAAAGCTTCTTTCCAGTTTTGAACGGAAGATATTTCCTTTTTCACCATAGCCCTCTATGGGCTTCCAAATATCCCTTTGCCAATTCCACAAGAACAGCCTTAGCGAACGGCATCTTGAAGGGAAAGATGTAACTCTGTGAGATGAATTAACAGAACACAGAGCAGTTTCTCAGAAAGCTTTTTTCCAGTTTTGAACGGAAGATATTTCCTTTTTCACCATAGCCCTCTATGGGCTTCCAAATATCCCTTTGCCAATTCCACAAGAACAGCCTTAGCGAAAGGCTTCTTGAAGGGAAAGATGTAACTCTGTGAGATGAATTAACAGAACACAGAGCAGTTTCTCAGAAAGCTTCTTTCCAGTTTTGAACGGAAGATATTTCCTTTTTCACCATAGCCCTCTATCTGCTTCCAAATATCCCTTTGCCAATTCCACAAGAACAGCCTTAGCGAAAGGCTTCTTGAAGGGAAAGATGTAACTCTGTGAGATGAATTAACAGAACACAGAGCAGTTTCTCAGAAAGCTTGTTTTCAGTTTTGAACGGAAGATATTTCCTTTTTCACCATAGCCCTCTATGGGCTTCCAAATATCCCTTTGCCAATTCCACAAGAACAGCCTTAGCGAAAGGCTTCTTGAAGGGAGAGATGTAACTCTGTGAGATGAATTAACAGAACACAGAGCAGTTTCTCTGAAAGCATCTTTCCAGTTTTGAACGGAAGATATTTCCTTTTTCACCATAGCCCTCTATGGGCTTCCAAATATCCCTTTGCCAATTCCACAAGAACAGCCTTAGCGAAAGGCTTCTTGAAGGGAAAGATGTAACTCTGTGAGATGAATTAAGAGAACACAGAGCAGATTCTCAGAAAGCTTCTTTCCAGTTTTGAACGGAAGATATTTCCTTTTTCACCATAGCCCTCTATGGGCTTCCAAATATCCCATTGCCAATTCCACAAGAACAGCCTTAGCGAAAGGCTTCTTGAAGGGAAAGATGTAACTCTGTGAGATGAATTAACAGAACACAGAGCAGTTTCTCAGAAAGCTTCTTTCCAGTTTTGAACGGAAGATATTTCCTTTTTCACCATAGCCCTCTATGTTCTTCCAAATATCCCTTTGCCAATTCCACAAGAACAGCCTTAGCGAAAGGCTTCTTGAAGGGAAAGATGTAACTCTGTGAGATGAATTAACAGAACACAGAGCAGTTTCTCAGAAAGCTTCTTTCCAGTTTTCAACGGAAGATATTTCCTTTTTCACCATAGCCCTCTAAGGGCTTCCAAATATCCTTTTGCCAATTCCACAAGAACAGCCTTAGCGAAAGGCTTCTTGAAGGGAAAGATGTAACTCTGTGAGATGAATTAACAGAACACAGAGCAGTTTCTCAGAAAGCTTCTTTCCAGTTTTGAACGGAAGATATTTCCTTTTTCACCATAGCCCTCTATGGGCTTCCAAATATCCCTTTGCCAATTCCACAAGAACAGCCTAGCGAAAGACTTCTTGAAGGGAAAGATGTAACTCTGTGAGATGAATTAACAGAACACAGAGCAGTTCCTCAGAAATCTTCTTTCCAGTTTTGAACGGAAGATATTTCCTTTTTCACCGTAGCCCTCTAAGGGCTTCCAAATATCCCTGTGCCAATTCCACAAGAACAACCTTAGCGAAAGGCTTCTTGAAACGAAAGATGTAACTCTGTGAGATGAATTAACAGAACACAGAGCAGTTTCTCAGAAAGCTTCTTTCCAGTTTTGAACGGAAGATATTTCCTTTTTCACCATAGCCCTCTATGGGCTTCCAAATATCCCTTTGCCAATTCCACAAGAACAACCTTAGGGAAAGGCTTCTTGCAGGGAAAGATGTAACTCTGTGAGATGAATTAACAGAACACAGAGCAGTTTCTCAGAAAGCTTCTTTCCAGTTTTGAACGGAAGATATTTCTTTTTCACCATAGCCCTCTATGGGCTTCCAAATATCCCTTTGCCATTTCCACAAGAACAGCCTTAGCGAAAGGCTTCTTGAAGGGGAAGATGTAACTCTGTGAGATGAATTAACAGAAAATAGAACAGTTGCTCAGAAAGCTTCTTTCCAGTTACGAACGGAAGATATTTCCTTTTTCTACATAGCCCTCTAGGGGCTTCCAAATATCCCTTTGCCAATTCCACAAGAACAGCCTTAGCGAAAGGCTTCTTGAAGTTAAAGATGTAACTCTGTGAGATGAATTAACAGAACACAGAGCAGTTTCTCGGAAATCTTCTTTCCAGTTTTGAACGGAAGATATTTCCTTTTTCACCATAGCCCTCTATGTGCTTCCAAATATCCCTTTGCCAATTCCACAAGAACAGCCATAGCGAAAGGCTTCTTGAAGGGAAAGATGGAACTCTGTGAGATGAATTAACAGAACACAGAGCAGTTTCTCAGAAAGCTTCTTTCCAGTTTTGAACGGAAGATATTTCCTTTTTCACCATAGCCCTCTATGGGCTTCCAAATATCCCTTTGCCAATTCCACAAGAACAGCCTTAGCGAAAGGCTTCTTGAAGGGAAAGATGTAACTCTGTGAGATGAATTAACAGGACATAGAACAGATTCTCAGAAAGCTTCTTTCCAGTTTTGAACGGAAGATATTTCCTTTTTCTCTATAGCCCTCTATGGGCTTCCAAATATCCCTTTGCCAATTCCACAAGAACAGCCTTAGCGAAAGGCTTCTTGAAGGGAAAGATGGAACTCTGTGAGATGAATTAACAGAACACAGAGCAGTTTCTCAGAAAGCTTCTTTCCAGTTTTGAGCAGAAGATATTTCCTTTTTCACCATAGCCCTCTATGGGCTTCCAAATATCCCTTTGCCAATTCCACAAGAACAGCCTTAGAGAAAGGCTTCTTGAAGGGAAAGATGTAACTCTGTGAGATGAATTAACAGAACACAGAGCAGTTTCTCAGAAAGCTTCTTTCCAGTTTTGAACGGAAGATATTTCCTTTTTCACCATAGCCCTCTATGGGCTTCCAAATATCCCTTTGCCAATTCCACAAGAACAGCCTTAGCGAAAGGCTTCTTGAAGGGAATGATGTAACTCTGTGAGATGAATTAACAGAACACAGAGCAGTTTCTCAGAAAGCTTCTTTCCAGTTTTGAAAGGAAGATATTTCCTTTTTCACCATAGCCCTCTATGGGCTTCCAAATATCCCTTTGCCAATTCCACAAGAACAGCCTTAGCGAAAGGCTTCTTGAAGGGAAAGATGTAACTCTGTGAGATGAGTTAACAGAAAATAGAACAGTTTCTCAGAAAGCTTCTTTCCAGTTTCGAACGGAAGATATTTCCTTTTTCTCCATAGCCCTCTATGGGCTTCCAAATATCCCTTTGCCAATTCCACAAGAACAGCCTTAGCGAAAGGCTTCTTGAAGTTAAAGATGTAACTCTGTGAGATGAATTAACAGAACACAGAGCAGTTTCTCAGAAAGCTTCTTTCCAGTTTTGAACGGAAGATATTTCCTTTTTCACCATAGCCCTCTATGGGCTTCCAAATATCCCTTTGCCAATTCCACAAGAACAGCCTTAGCGAACGGCATCTTGAAGGGAAAGATGTAACTCTGTGAGATGAATTAACAGAACACAGAGCAGTTTCTCAGAAAGCTTTTTTCCAGTTTTGAACGGAAGATATTTCCTTTTTCACCATAGCCCTCTATGGGCTTCCAAATATCCCTTTGCCAATTCCACAAGAACAGCCTTAGCGAAAGGCTTCTTGAAGGGAAAGATGTAACTCTGTGAGATGAATTAACAGAACACAGAGCAGTTTCTCAGAAAGCTTCTTTCCAGTTTTGAACGGAAGATATTTCCTTTTTCACCATAGCCCTCTATCTGCTTCCAAATATCCCTTTGCCAATTCCACAAGAACAGCCTTAGCGAAAGACTTCTTGAAGGGAAAGATGTAACTCTGTGAGATGAATTAACAGAACACAGAGCAGTTTCTCAGAAAGCTTGTTTTCAGTTTTGAACGGAAGATATTTCCTTTTTCACCATAGCCCTCTATGGGCTTCCAAATATCCCTTTGCCAATTCCACAAGAACAGCCTTAGCGAAAGGCTTCTTGAAGGGAGAGATGTAACTCTGTGAGATGAATTAACAGAACACAGAGCAGTTTCTCTGAAAGCATCTTTCCAGTTTTGAACGGAAGATATTTCCTTTTTCACCATAGCCCTCTATGGGCTTCCAAATATCCCTTTGCCAATTCCACAAGAACAGCCTTAGCGAAAGGCTTCTTGAAGGGAAAGATGTAACTCTGTGAGATGAATTAAGAGAACACAGAGCAGATTCTCAGAAAGCTTCTTTCCAGTTTTGAACGGAAGATATTTCCTTTTTCACCATAGCCCTCTATGGGCTTCCAAATATCCCATTGCCAATTCCACAAGAACAGCCTTAGCGAAAGGCTTCTTGAAGGGAAAGATGTAACTCTGTGAGATGAATTAACAGAACACAGAGCAGTTTCTCAGAAAGCTTCTTTCCAGTTTTGAACGGAAGATATTTCCTTTTTCACCATAGCCCTCTATGTTCTTCCAAATATCCCTTTGCCAATTCCACAAGAACAGCCTTAGCGAAAGGCTTCTTGAAGGGAAAGATGTAACTCTGTGAGATGAATTAACAGAACACAGAGCAGTTTCTCAGAAAGCTTCTTTCCAGTTTTCAACGGAAGATATTTCCTTTTTCACCATAGCCCTCTAAGGGCTTCCAAATATCCTTTTGCCAATTCCACAAGAACAGCCTTAGCGAAAGGCTTCTTGAAGGGAAAGATGTAACTCTGTGAGATGAATTAACAGAACACAGAGCAGTTTCTCAGAAAGCTTCTTTCCAGTTTTGAACGGAAGATATTTCCTTTTTCACCATAGCCCTCTATGGGCTTCCAAATATCCCTTTGCCAATTCCACAAGAACAGCCTAGCGAAAGACTTCTTGAAGGGAAAGATGTAACTCTGTGAGATGAATTAACAGAACACAGAGCAGTTCCTCAGAAATCTTCTTTCCAGTTTTGAACGGAAGATATTTCCTTTTTCACCGTAGCCCTCTAAGGGCTTCCAAATATCCCTGTGCCAATTCCACAAGAACAACCTTAGCGAAAGGCTTCTTGAAACGAAAGATGTAACTCTGTGAGATGAATTAACAGAACACAGAGCAGTTTCTCAGAAAGCTTCTTTCCAGTTTTGAACGGAAGATATTTCCTTTTTCACCATAGCCCTCTATGGGCTTCCAAATATCCCTTTGCCAATTCCACAAGAACAACCTTAGGGAAAGGCTTCTTGCAGGGAAAGATGTAACTCTGTGAGATGAATTAACAGAACACAGAGCAGTTTCTCAGAAAGCTTCTTTCCAGTTTTGAACGGAAGATATTTCTTTTTCACCATAGCCCTCTATGGGCTTCCAAATATCCCTTTGCCATTTCCACAAGAACAGCCTTAGCGAAAGGCTTCTTGAAGGGAAAGATGTAACTCTGTGAGATGAATTAACAGAAAATAGAACAGTTGCTCAGAAAGCTTCTTTCCAGTTACGAACGGAAGATATTTCCTTTTTCTACATAGCCCTCTAGGGGCTTCCAAATATCCCTTTGCCAATTCCACAAGAACAGCCTTAGCGAAAGGCTTCTTGAAGTTAAAGATGTAACTCTGTGAGATGAATTAACAGAACACAGAGCAGTTTCTCGGAAATCTTCTTTCCAGTTTTGAACGGAAGATATTTCCTTTTTCACCATAGCCCTCTATGTGCTTCCAAATATCCCTTTGCCAATTCCACAAGAACAGCCATAGCGAAAGGCTTCTTGAAGGGAAAGATGGAACTCTGTGAGATGAATTAACAGAACACAGAGCAGTTTCTCAGAAAGCTTCTTTCCAGTTTTGAACGGAAGATATTTCCTTTTTCACCATAGCCCTCTATGGGCTTCCAAATATCCCTTTGCCAATTCCACAAGAACAGCCTTAGCGAAAGGCTTCTTGAAGGGAAAGATGTAACTCTGTGAGATGAATTAACAGGACATAGAACAGTTTCTCAGAAAGCTTCTTTCCAGTTTTGAACGGAAGATATTTCCTTTTTCTCTATAGCCCTCTATGGGCTTCCAAATATCCCTTTGCCAATTCCACAAGAACAGCCTTAGCGAAAGGCTTCTTGAAGGGAAAGATGGAACTCTGTGAGATGAATTAACAGAACACAGAGCAGTTTCTCAGAAAGCTTCTTTCCAGTTTTGAGCAGAAGATATTTCCTTTTTCACCATAGCCCTCTATGGGCTTCCAAATATCCCTTTGCCAATTCCACAAGAACAGCCTTAGAGAAAGGCTTCTTGAAGGGAAAGATGTAACTCTGTGAGATGAATTAACAGAACACAGAGCAGTTTCTCAGAAAGCTTCTTTCCAGTTTTGAACGGAAGATATTTCCTTTTTCACCATAGCCCTCTATGGGCTTCCAAATATCCCTTTGCCAATTAAACAAGAACAGCCTTAGCGAAAGGCTTCTTGAAGGGAATGATGTAACTCTGTGAGATGAATTAACAGAACACAGAGCAGTTTCTCAGAAAGCTTCTTTCCAGTTTTGAAAGGAAGATATTTCCTTTTTCACCATAGCCCTCTATGGGCTTCCAAATATCCCTTTGCCAATTCCACAAGAACAGCCTTAGCGAAAGGCTTCTTGAAGGGAAAGATGTAACTCTGTGAGATGAATTAACAGAACACAGAGCAGTTTCTCAGAAAGCTTCTTTCCAGTTTTGAACGGAAGATATTTCCTTTTTCACCATAGCCCTCTATGGGCTTCCTAATATCCCTTTGCCAATTCCACAAGAACAGCCTTAGCGAAAGGCTTCTTGAGGGGTAAGATGGAACTCTGTGAGATGAATTAACAGAACACAGAGCAGTTTCTCAGAAAGCTTCTTTCCAGTTTTGAACGGAAGATATTTCCTTTTTCACCATAGCCCTCTATGGGCTTCCAAATATCCCTTTGCCAATTCCACAAGAACACCCTTAGCGAAAGGCTTCTTGAAGGGAAAGATGTAACTCTGTGAGATGAATTAACAGAACATAGAACAGTTTCTCAGAATGCTTCTTTCCAGTTTTGAACGGAAGATATTTCCTTTTTCTCCATAGCCCTCTATGGGCTTCCAAATATCCCTTTGCCAATTCCACAAGAACAGCCTTAGCGAAAGGCTTCTTGAAGGGAAAGATGGAACTCTGTGAGGTGAATTAACAGAACACAGAGCAGTTTCTCAGAAAGCTTCTTTCCAGTTTTGAACACAAGATATTTCCTTTTTCACCACAGCCCTCTATGGGCTTCCAAATATCCCTTTGCCAATTCCACAAGAACAGCCTTAGCGAAAGGCTTCTTGAAGGGAAAGATGTAACTCTGTGAGATGAATTAACAGAACACAGAGCAGTTTCTCAGAAAGCTTCTTTCCAGTTTTGAACTGAAGATATTTACTTTTTCACCATAGCCCTCTATGGGCTTCCAAATATCCCTTTGCCAATTCCACAAGAACAGCCTTAGCGAAAGGCTTCTTGAAGGGAAAGATGTAACTCTGTGAGATGAATTAACAGAACACAGAGCAGTTTCTCAGAAAGCTTCTTTCCAGTTTTGAACGGAAGATATTTCCTTTTTCACCATAGACCTCTATGGGCTTCCAAATATCCCTTTGCCAATTCCACAAGAACAGCCTTAGCGAAAGGCTTCTTGAAGGGAAAGATGTAACTCTGTGAGATGAATTAACAGAACACAGAGCAGTTTCTCAGAAAGCTTCTTTCCAGTTTTGAACGGAAGATATTTCCTTTTTCACCATAGCCCTCTATGGGCTTCCAAATATCCCTTTGCCAATTCCACAAGAACAGCCTTAGCGAAAGGCTTCTTGAAGGGAAAGATGTAACTCTGTGAGATGAATTAACAGAACACAGAGCAGTTTCTCAGAAAGCTTCTTTCCAGTTTTGAACTGAAGATATTTACTTTTTCACCATAGCCCTCTATGGGCTTCCAAATATCCCTTTGCCAATTCCACAAGAACAGCCTTAGCGAAAGGCTTCTTGAAGGGAAAGATGTAACTCTGTGAGATGAATTAACAGAACACAGAGCAGTTTCTCAGAAAGCTTCTTTCCAGTTTTGAACGGAAGATATTTCCTTTTTCACCATAGCCCTCTATGGGCTTCCAAATATCCCTTTGCCAATTCCACAAGAACAGCCTTAGCGTAAGGCTTCTTGAAGGGAAAGATGGAACTCTGTGAGATGAATTAACAGAACACAGAGCAGTTTCTCAGAAAGCTTCTTTCCAGTTTTGAACGGAAGATATTTCCTTTTTCACCATAGCCCTCTATGGGCTTCCAAATATCCCTTTGCCAATTCCACAAGAACAGGCTTAGCGAAAGGCTTCTTGAAGTTAAAGATGTAACTCTGTGAGATGAATTAACAGAACACAGAGCAGTTTCTCAGAAAGCTTCTTTCCAGTTTTGAACGGAAGATATTTCCTTTTTCACCTTAGCCCTCTATGGGCTTCCAAATATCCCTTTGCCATTTCCACAAGAACAGCCTTAGCGAAAGGCTTCTTGAAGGGAAAGATGTAACTCTGTGAGATGAATTAACAGAAAATAGAACAGTTGCTCAGAAAGCTTCTTTCCAGTTACGAACGGAAGATATTTCCTTTTTCTCCATAGCCCTCTAGGGGCTTCCAAATATCCCTTTGCCAATTCCACAAGAACAGCCTTAGCGAAAGGCTTCTTGAAGTTAAAGATGTAACTCTGTGAGATGAATTAACAGAACACAGAGCAGTTTCTCGGAAAGCTTCTTTCCAGTTTTGAACGGAAGATATTTCCTTTTTCACCATAGCCCTCTATGGGCTTCCAAATATCCCTTTGCCAATTCCACAAGAACAGCCATAGCGAAAGGCTTCTTGAAGGGAAAGATGGAACTCTGTGAGATGAATTAACAGTACACAGAGCAGTTTCTCAAAAAGCTTCTTTCCAGTTTTGAACGGAAGATATTTCCTTTTTCACCATAGCCCTCTATGGGCTTCCAAATATCCCTTTGCCAATTCCACAAGAACAGCCTTAGCGAAAGGCTTCTTGAAGGGAAAGATGTAACTCTGTGAGATGAGTTAACAGAAAATAGAACAGTTTCTCAGAAAGCTTCTTTCCAGTTTCGAACGGAAGATACTTCCTTTTTCTCCATAGCCCTCTATGGGCTTCCAAATATCCCTTTGCCAATTCCACAAGAACAGCCTTAGCGAAAGGCTTCTTGAAGTTAAAGATGTAACTCTGTGAGATGAATTAAAAGAACACAGAGCAGTTTCTCAGAAAGCTTCTTTCCCGTTTTGAACGGAAGATATTTCCTTTTTCACCATAGCCCTCTATGGGCTTCCAAATATCCCTTTGCCAATTCCACAAGAACAGCCTTAGCGAACGGCTTCTTGAAGGGAAAGATGTAACTCTGTGAGATGAATTAACAGAACACAGAGCAGTTTCTCAGAAAGCTTCTTTCCAGTTTTGAACGGAAGATATTTCCTTTTTCACCATAGCCCTCTATGGGCTTCAAAATATCCCTTTGCCAATTCCACAAGAACAGCCTTAGCGAAAAGCTTCTTCAAGGGAAAGATGTAACTCTGTGAGATGAATTAACAGAACACAGAGCAGTTTCTCAGAAAGCTTCTTTCCAGTTTTGAACGGAAGATATTTCCTTTTTCACCATACCCCTCTATGGGCTTCCAAATATCCCTTTGCCAATTCCACAAGAACAGACTTAGCGAAAGGCTTCTTGAAGGGAAAGATGTATCTCTGTGAGATGAATTAACAGAATATAGAACAGTTTCTCAGAAAGCTTCTTTCCAGTTTTGAACGGAAGATATTTCCTTTTTCACGATAGCCCTCTATGGGCTTCCAAATATCCCTTTGCCAATTCCACAAGAACAGCCTTAGCGAAAGGCTTCTTGAAGGTAAAGATGTAACTCTGTGAGATGAATTAACAGAACACAGAGCAGTTTCTCAGAAAGCTTCTTTCCAGTTTTGAACGGAAGATATTTCCTTTTTCACCATAGCCCTGTATGGGCTTCCAAATATCCCTTTGCCAATTCCACAAGAACAGCCTTAGCGAAAGGCTTCTTGAAGGGAAAGATGTAACTCTGTGAGATGAATTAACAGAACACAGAGCAGTTTCTCAGAAAGCTTCTTTCCAGTTTTGAACGGAAGATATTTCCTTTTTCACCATAGCCCTCTATGGGCTTCAAAATATCCCTTTGCCAATTCCACAAGAACAGCCTTAGCGAAAGGCTTCTTCAAGGGAAAGATGTAACTCTGTGAGATGAATTAACAGAACACAGAGCAGTTTCTCAGAAAGCTTCTTTCCAGTTTTGAACGGAAGATATTTCCTTTTTCACCATACCCCTCTATGGGCTTCCAAATATCCCTTTGCCAATTCCACAAGAACAGACTTAGCGAAAGGCTTCTTGAAGGGAAAGATGTATCTCTGTGAGATGAATTAACAGAATATAGAACAGTTTCTCAGAAAGCTTCTTTCCAGTTTTGAACGGAAGATATTTCCTTTTTCACGATAGCCCTCTATGGGCTTCCAAATATCCCTTTGCCAATTCCACAAGAACAGCCTTAGCGAAAGGCTTCTTGAAGGGAAAGATGTAACTCTGTGAGATGAATTAACAGAACACAGAGCAGTTTCTCAGAAAGCTTCTTTCCAGTTTTGAACGGAAGATATTTCCTTTTTCACCATAGCCCTGTATGGGCTTCCAAATATCCCTTTGCCAATTCCACAAGAACAGCCTTAGCGAAAGGCTTCTTGAAGGGAAAGATGTAACTCTGTGAGATGAATTAACAGAACACAGAGCAGTTTCTCAGAAAGCTTCTTTCCAGTTTTGAACGGAAGATATTTCCTTTTTCACCATAGCCCTCTATGGGCTTCCAAATATCCCTTTGCCAATTCCACAAGAACAGCCTTAGCGAAAGGCTTCTTGAAGGTAAAGATGTAAATCTGTGAGATGAATTAACAGAACATAGAACAGTTTCTCAGAAAGCTTCTTTCCAGTTTTGAACGGAAGATATTTCCTTTTTCTCCATAGCCCTCTATGGGCTTCCAAATATCCCTTTGCCAATTCCACAAGAACAGCCTTAGCGAAAGGCTTCTTGAAGGGAAAGATGGAACTCTGTGAGATGAATTAACAGAACACAGAGCAGTTTCTCAGAAAGCTTCTTTCCAGTTTTGAACAGAAGATATTTCCTTTTTCACCATAGCCCTCTATGGGCTTCCAAATATCCCTTTGCCAATTCCACAAGAACAGCCTTAGCGAAAGGCTTCTTGAAGGGAAAGATGTAACTCTGTGAGATGAATTAACAGAACACAGAGCAGTTTCTCAGAAAGCTTCTTTCCAGTTTTGAACGGAAGATATTTCCTTTTTCACCATAGCCCTCTATGGGCTTCCAAATATCCCTTTGCCAATTCCACAAGAACAGCCTTAGCGAAAGGCTTCTTGAAGGGAAAGATGTAACTCTGTGTGATGAATTAACAGAACACAGAGCAGTTTCTCAGAAAGCTTCTTTCCAGTTTTGAACGGAAGATATTTCCTTTTTCACCATAGCCCTCTATGGGCTTCCAAATATCCCTTTGCCAATTCCACAAAAACAGCCTTAGCGAAAGGCTTCTTGAAGGGAAAGATGTAACTCTGTGAGATGAATTAACAGAACACAGAGCAGTTTCTCAGAAAGCTTTTTTCCAGTTTTGAACGGAAGATATTTCCTTTTTCACCATAGCCCTCTATGGGCTTCCAAATATCCCTTTGCCAATTCCACAAGAACAGCCTTAGCGAAAGGCTTCTTGAAGGGAAAGATGTAACTCTGTGAGATGAATTAACAGAACACAGAGCAGTTTCTCAGAAAGCTTCTTTCCAGTTTTGAACGGAAGATATTTCCTTTTTCACCATAGCCCTCTATCTGCTTCCAAATATCCCTTTGCCAATTCCACAAGAACAGCCTTAGCGAAAGGCTTCTTGAAGGGAAAGATGTAACTCTGTGAGATGAATTAACAGAACACAGAGCAGTTTCTCAGAAAGCTTGTTTTCAGTTTTGAACGGAAGATATTTCCTTTTTCACCATAGCCCTCTATGGGCTTCCAAATATCCCTTTGCCAATTCCACAAGAACAGCCTTAGCGAAAGGCTTCTTGAAGGGAAAGATGTAACTCTGTGAGATGAATTAAGAGAACACAGAGCAGATTCTCAGAAAGCTTCTTTCCAGTTTTGAACGGAAGATATTTCCTTTTTCACCATAGCCCTCTATGGGCTTCCAAATATCCCATTGCCAATTCCACAAGAACAGCCTTAGCGAAAGGCTTCTTGAAGGGAAAGATGTAACTCTGTGAGATGAATTAACAGAACACAGAGCAGTTTCTCAGAAAGCTTCTTTCCAGTTTTGAACGGAAGATATTTCCTTTTTCACCATAGCCCTCTATGTTCTTCCAAATATCCCTTTGCCAATTCCACAAGAACAGCCTTAGCGAAAGGCTTCTTGAAGGGAAAGATGTAACTCTGTGAGATGAATTAACAGAACACAGAGCAGTTTCTCAGAAAGCTTCTTTCCAGTTTTGAACGGAAGATATTTCCTTTTTCACCATAGCCCTCTATGGGCTTCCAAATATCCCTTTGCCAATTCCACAAGAACAGCCTTAGCGAAAGGCTTCTTGAAGGGAAAGATGTAACTCTGTGAGATGAATTAACAGAACACAGAGCAGTTTCTCAGAAAGCTTCTTTCCAGTTTTTAACGGAAGATATTTCCTTTTTCACCATAGCCCTCTAAGGGCTTTCAAATATCCTTTTGCCATTTCCACAAGAACAGCCTTAGCGAAAGGCTTCTTGAAGGGAAAGATGTAACTCTGTGAGATGAATTAACAGAACACAGAGCAGTTTCTCAGAAAGCTTCTTTCCAGTTTTGAACGGAAGATATTTCCTTTTTCACCATAGCCCTCTATGGGCTTCCAAATATCCCTTTGCCAATTCCACAAGAACAGCCTAGCGAAAGACTTCTTGAAGGGAAAGATGTAACTCTGTGAGATGAATTAACAGAACACAGAGCAGTTCCTCAGAAATCTTCTTTCCAGTTTTGAACGGAAGATATTTCCTTTTTCACCGTAGCCCTCTATGGGCTTCCAAATATCCCTGTGCCAATTCCACAAGAACAACCTTAGCGAAAGGCTTCCTGAAGGGAAAGATGTAACTCTGTGAGATGAATTAACAGAACACAGAGCAGTTTCTCAGAAAGCTTCTTTCCAGTTTTGAACGGAAGATATTTCCTTTTTCACCATAGCCCTCTATGGGCTTCCAAATATCCCTTTGCCAATTCCACAAGAACAACCTTAGCGAAAGGCTTCTTGCAGGGAAAGATGTAACTCTGTGAGATGAATTAACAGAACACAGAGCAGTTTCTCAGAAAGCTTCTTTCCAGTTTTGAACGGAAGATATTTCTTTTTCACCATAGCCCTCTATGGGCTTCCAAATATCCCTTTGCCATTTCCACAAGAACAGCCTTAGCGAAAGGCTTCTTGAAGGGAAAGATGTAACTCTGTGAGATGAATTAACAGAAAATATAACAGTTGCTCAGAAAGCTTCTTTCCAGTTACGAACGGAAGATATTTCCTTTTTCTCCATAGCCCTCTAGGGGCTTCCAAATATCCCTTTGCCAATTCCACAAGAACAGCCTTAGCGAAAGGCTTCTTGAAGTTAAAGATGTAACTCTGTGAGATGAATTAACAGAACACAGAGCAGTTTCTCGGAAAGCTTCTTTCCAGTTTTGAACGGAAGATATTTCCTTTTTCACCATAGCCCTCTATGGGCTTCCAAATATCCCTTTGCCAATTCCACAAGAACAGCCATAGCGAAAGGCTTCTTGAAGGGAAAGATGGAACTCTGTGAGATGAATTAACAGAACACAGAGCAGTTTCTCAGAAAGCTTCTTTCCAGTTTTGAACGGAAGATATTTCCTTTTTCACCATAGCCCTCTATGGGCTTCCAAATATCCCTTTGCCAATTCCACAAGAACAGCCTTAGCGAAAGGCTTCTTGAAGGGAAAGATGTAACTCTGTGAGATGAGTTAACAGAAAATAGAACAGTTTCTCAGAAAGCTTCTTTCCAGTTTCGAACGGAAGATATTTCCTTTTTCTCCATAGCCCTCTATGGGCTTCCAAATATCCCTTTGCCAATTCCACAAGAACAGCCTTAGCGAAAGGCTTCTTGAAGTTAAAGATGTAACTCTGTGAGATGAATTAACAGAACACAGAGCAGTTTCTCAGAAAGCTTCTTTCCAGTTTTGAACGGAAGATATTTCCTTTTTCACCATAGCCCTCTATGGGCTTCCAAATATCCCTTTGCCAATTCCACAAGAACAGCCTTAGCGAACGGCACCTTGAAGGGAAAGATGTAACTCTGTGAGATGAATTAACAGAACACAGAGCAGTTTCTCAGAAAGCTTTTTTCCAGTTTTGAACGGAAGATATTTCCTTTTTCACCATAGCCCTCTATGGGCTTCCAAATATCCCTTTGCCAATTCCACAAGAACAGCCTTAGCGAAAGGCTTCTTGAAGGGAAAGATGTAACTCTGTGAGATGAATTAACAGAACACAGAGCAGTTTCTCAGAAAGCTTCTTTCCAGTTTTGAACGGAAGATATTTCCTTTTTCACCATAGCCCTCTATCTGCTTCCAAATATCCCTTTGCCAATTCCACAAGAACAGCCTTAGCGAAAGGCTTCTTGAAGGGAAAGATGTAACTCTGTGAGATGAATTAACAGAACACAGAGCAGTTTCTCAGAAAGCTTGTTTTCAGTTTTGAGCGGAAGATATTTCCTTTTTCACCATAGCCCTCTATGGGCTTCCAAATATCCCTTTGCCAATTCCACAAGAACAGCCTTAGCGAAAGGCTTCTTGAAGGGAGAGATGTAACTCTGTGAGATGAATTAACAGAACACAGAGCAGTTTCTCAGAAAGCTTCTTTCCAGTTTTGAACGGAAGATATTTCCTTTTTCACCATAGCCCTCTATGGGCTTCCAAATATCCCTTTGCCAATTCCACAAGAACAGCCTTAGCGAAAGGCTTCTTGAAGGGAAAGATGTAACTCTGTGAGATGAATTAAGAGAACACAGAGCAGATTCTCAGAAAGCTTCTTTCCAGTTTTGAACGGAAGATATTTCCTTTTTCACCATAGCCCTCTATGGGCTTCCAAATATCCCATTGCCAATTCCACAAGAACAGCCTTAGCGAAAGGCTTCTTGAAGGGAAAGATGTAACTCTGTGAGATGAATTAACAGAACACAGAGCAGTTTCTCAGAAAGCTTCTTTCCAGTTTTGAACGGAAGATATTTCCTTTTTCACCATAGCCCTCTATGTTCTTCCAAATATCTCTTTGCCAATTCCACAAGAACAACCTTAGCGAAAGGCTTCTTGCAGGGAAAGATGTAACTCTGTGAGATGAATTAACAGAACACAGAGCAGTTTCTCAGAAAGCTTCTTTCCAGTTTTGAACGGAAGATATTTCTTTTTCACCATAGCCCTCTATGGGCTTCCAAATATCCCTTTGCCATTTCCACAAGAACAGCCTTAGCGAAAGGCTTCTTGAAGGGAAAGATGTAACTCTGTGAGATGAATTTACAGAAAATAGAACAGTTGCTCAGAAAGCTTCTTTCCAGTTACGAACGGAAGATATTTCCTTTTTCTCCATAGCCCTCTAGGGGCTTCCAAATATCCCTTTGCCAATTCCACAAGAACAGCCTTAGCGAAAGGCTTCTTGAAGTTAAAGATGTAACTCTGTGAGATGAATTAACAGAACACAGAGCAGTTTCTCGGAAAGCTTCTTTCCAGTTTTGAACGGAAGATATTTCCTTTTTCACCATAGCCCTCTATGGGCTTCCAAATATCCCTTTGCCAATTCCACAAGAACAGCCATAGCGAAAGGCTTCTTGAAGGGAAAGATGGAACTCTGTGAGATGAATTAACAGAACACAGAGCAGTTTCTCAGAAAGCTTCTTTCCAGTTTTGAACGGAAGATATTTCCTTTTTCACCATAGCCCTCTATATGCTTCCAAATATCCCTTTGCCAATTCCACAAGAACAGCCTTAGCGAAAGGCTTCTTGAAGGGAAAGATGTAACTCTGTGAGATGAGTTAACAGAAAATAGAACAGTTTCTCAGAAAGCTTCTTTCCTGTTTCGAACGGAAGATATTTCCTTTTTCTCCATAGCCCTCTATGGGCTTCCAAATATCCCTTTGCCAATTCCACAAGAACAGCCTTAGCGAAAGGCTTCTTGAAGTTAAAGATGTAACTCTGTGAGATGAATTAACAGAACACAGAGCAGTTTCTCAGAAAGCTTCTTTCCAGTTTTGAACGGAAGATATTTCCTTTTTCACCATAGCCCTCTATGGGCTTCCAAATATCCCTTTGCCAATTCCACAAGAACAGCCTTAGCGAACGGCTTCTTGAAGGGAAAGATGTAACTCTGTGAGATGAATTAACAGAACACAGAGCAGTTTCTCAGAAAGCTTCTTTCCAGTTTTGAACGGAAGATATTTCCTTTTTCACCATAGCCCTCTATGGGCTTCCAAATATCCCTTTGCCAATTCCACAAGAACAGCCTTAGCGAAAGGCTTCTTGAAGGGAAAGATGTAACTCTGTGAGATGAATTAACAGAACACAGAGCAGTTTCTCAGAAAGCTTCTTTCCAGTTTTGAACGGAAGATATTTCCTTTTTCACCATAGGCCTCTATGGGCTTCCAAATATGCCTTTGCCAATTCCACAAGAAGAGCCTTAGCGAAAGGCTTCTTGAAGGGAAAGATGTAATTCTGTGAGATGAATTAACAGAACATAGAACAGTTTCTCAGAAAGCTTCTTACCAGTTTTGAACGGAAGATACTTCCTTTTTCTCCATAGCCCTCTATGATCTTCCAAATATCCCTTTGCCAATTCCACAAGAACAGCCTTAGCGTAAGGCTTCTTGAAGGGAAAGATGGAACTCTGTGAGATGAATTAACAGAACACAGAGCAGTTTCTCTGAAAGCTTCTTTCCACTTTTGAACGGAAGATATTTCCTTTTTCACCATAGCCCTCTATGGGCTTCCAAATATCCCTTTGCCAATTCCACAAGAACAGCCTTAGCGAAAGGCTTCTTGAAGGGAAAGATGTAACTCTGTGAGATGAATTAACAGAACACAGAGCAGTTTCTCAGAAAGCTTCTTTCCAGTTTTGAACGGAAGATATTTCCTCTTTCACCATAGCCCTCTATCTGCTTCCAAATATCCCTTTGCCAATTCCACAAGAACAGCCTTAGCGAAAGGCTTCTTGAAGGGAAAGATGTACCTCTGTGAGATGAATTAACAGAACACAGAGCAGTTTCTCAGAAAGCTTCTTTCCAGTTTTGAACGGAAGATATTTCCTTTTTCACCATAGCCCTCTATGGGCTTCCAAATATCCCTTTGCCAATTCCACAAGAACAGCCTTAGCGAAAGGCTTCTTGAAGGGAGAGATGTAACTCTGTGAGATGAATTAACAGAACACAGAGCAGTTTCTCAGAAAGCTTCTTTCCAGTTTTGAACGGAAGATATTTCCTTTTTCACCATAGCCCTCTATGGGCTTCCAAATATCCCTTTGCCAATTCCACAAGAACAGCCTTAGCGAAAGGCTTCTTGAAGGGAAAGATGTAACTCTGTGAGATGAATTAAGAGAACACAGAGCAGATTCTCAGAAAGCTTCTTTCCCGTTTTGAACGGAAGATATTTCCTTTTTCACCATAGACCTCTATGGGCTTCCAAATATCCCATTGCCAATTCCACAAGAACAGCCTTAGCGAAAGGCTTCTTGAAGGGAAAGATGTAACTCTGTGAGATGAATTAACAGAACACAGAGCAGTTTCTCAGAAAGCTTCTTTCCAGTTTTGAACGGAAGATATTTCCTTTTTCACCATAGCCCTCTATGTTCTTCCAAATATCCCTTTGCCAATTCCACAAGAACAGCCTTAGCGAAAGGCTTCTTGAAGGGAAAGATGTAACTCTGTGAGATGAATTAACAGAACACAGAGCAGTTTCTCAGAAAGCTTCTTTCCAGTTTTGAACGGAAGATATTTCCTTTTTCACCATAGCCCTCTATGGGCTTCCAAATATCCCTTTGCCAATTCCACAAGAACAGCCTTAGCGAAAGGCTTCTTGAAGGGAAAGATGTAACTCTGTGAGATGAATTAACAGAACACAGAGCAGTTTCTCAGAAAGCTTCTTTCCAGTTTTGAACGGAAGATATTTCCTTTTTCACCATAGCCCTCTATCTGCTTCCAAATATCCCTTTGCCAATTCCACAAGAACAGCCTTAGCGAAAGGCTTCTTGAAGGGAAAGATGTAACTCTGTGAGATGAATTAACAGAACACAGAGCAGTTTCTCAGAAAGCTTGTTTTCAGTTTTGAGCGGAAGATATTTCCTTTTTCACCATAGCCCTCTATGGGCTTCCAAATATCCCTTTGCCAATTCCACAAGAACAGCCTTAGCGAAAGGCTTCTTGAAGGGAGAGATGTAACTCTGTGAGATGAATTAACAGAACACAGAGCAGTTTCTCTGAAAGCTTCTTTCCAGTTTTGAACGGAAGATATTTCCTTTTTCACCATAGCCCTCTATGGGCTTCCAAATATCCCTTTGCCAATTCCACAAGAACAGCCTTAGCGAAAGGCTTCTTGAAGGGAAAGATGTAACTCTGTGAGATGAATTAAGAGAACACAGAGCAGATTCTCAGAAAGCTTCTTTCCAGTTTTGAACGGAAGATATTTCCTTTTTCACCATAGCCCTCTATGGGCTTCCAAATATCCCATTGCCAATTCCACAAGAACAGCCTTAGCGAAAGGCTTCTTGAAGGGAAAGATGTAACTCTGTGAGATGAATTAACAGAACACAGAGCAGTTTCTCAGAAAGCTTCTTTCCAGTTTTGAACGGAAGATATTTCCTTTTTCACCATAGCCCTCTATGTTCTTCCAAATATCTCTTTGCCAATTCCACAAGAACAACCTTAGCGAAAGGCTTCTTGCAGGGAAAGATGTAACTCTGTGAGATGAATTAACAGAACACAGAGCAGTTTCTCAGAAAGCTTCTTTCCAGTTTTGAACGGAAGATATTTCTTTTTCACCATAGCCCTCTATGGGCTTCCAAATATCCCTTTGCCATTTCCACAAGAACAGCCTTAGCGAAAGGCTTCTTGAAGGGAAAGATGTAACTCTGTGAGATGAATTTACAGAAAATAGAACAGTTGCTCAGAAAGCTTCTTTCCAGTTACGAACGGAAGATATTTCCTTTTTCTCCATAGCCCTCTAGGGGCTTCCAAATATCCCTTTGCCAATTCCACAAGAACAGCCTTAGCGAAAGGCTTCTTGAAGTTAAAGATGTAACTCTGTGAGATGAATTAACAGAACACAGAGCAGTTTCTCGGAAAGCTTCTTTCCAGTTTTGAACGGAAGATATTTCCTTTTTCACCATAGCCCTCTATGGGCTTCCAAATATCCCTTTGCCAATTCCACAAGAACAGCCATAGCGAAAGGCTTCTTGAAGGGAAAGATGGAACTCTGTGAGATGAATTAACAGAACACAGAGCAGTTTCTCAGAAAGCTTCTTTCCAGTTTTGAACGGAAGATATTTCCTTTTTCACCATAGCCCTCTATATGCTTCCAAATATCCCTTTGCCAATTCCACAAGAACAGCCTTAGCGAAAGGCTTCTTGAAGGGAAAGATGTAACTCTGTGAGATGAGTTAACAGAAAATAGAACAGTTTCTCAGAAAGCTTCTTTCCTGTTTCGAACGGAAGATATTTCCTTTTTCTCCATAGCCCTCTATGGGCTTCCAAATATCCCTTTGCCAATTCCACAAGAACAGCCTTAGCGAAAGGCTTCTTGAAGTTAAAGATGTAACTCTGTGAGATGAATTAACAGAACACAGAGCAGTTTCTCAGAAAGCTTCTTTCCAGTTTTGAACGGAAGATATTTCCTTTTTCACCATAGCCCTCTATGGGCTTCCAAATATCCCTTTGCCAATTCCACAAGAACAGCCTTAGCGAACGGCTTCTTGAAGGGAAAGATGTAACTCTGTGAGATGAATTAACAGAACACAGAGCAGTTTCTCAGAAAGCTTCTTTCCAGTTTTGAACGGAAGATATTTCCTTTTTCACCATAGCCCTCTATGGGCTTCCAAATATCCCTTTGCCAATTCCACAAGAACAGCCTTAGCGAAAGGCTTCTTGAAGGGAAAGATGTAACTCTGTGAGATGAATTAACAGAACACAGAGCAGTTTCTCAGAAAGCTTCTTTCCAGTTTTGAACGGAAGATATTTCCTTTTTCACCATAGGCCTCTATGGGCTTCCAAATATGCCTTTGCCAATTCCACAAGAAGAGCCTTAGCGAAAGGCTTCTTGAAGGGAAAGATGTAATTCTGTGAGATGAATTAACAGAACATAGAACAGTTTCTCAGAAAGCTTCTTACCAGTTTTGAACGGAAGATACTTCCTTTTTCTCCATAGCCCTCTATGATCTTCCAAATATCCCTTTGCCAATTCCACAAGAACAGCCTTAGCGTAAGGCTTCTTGAAGGGAAAGATGGAACTCTGTGAGATGAATTAACAGAACACAGAGCAGTTTCTCTGAAAGCTTCTTTCCACTTTTGAACGGAAGATATTTCCTTTTTCACCATAGCCCTCTATGGGCTTCCAAATATCCCTTTGCCAATTCCACAAGAACAGCCTTAGCGAAAGGCTTCTTGAAGGGAAAGATGTAACTCTGTGAGATGAATTAACAGAACACAGAGCAGTTTCTCAGAAAGCTTCTTTCCAGTTTTGAACGGAAGATATTTCCTCTTTCACCATAGCCCTCTATCTGCTTCCAAATATCCCTTTGCCAATTCCACAAGAACAGCCTTAGCGAAAGGCTTCTTGAAGGGAAAGATGTACCTCTGTGAGATGAATTAACAGAACACAGAGCAGTTTCTCAGAAAGCTTCTTTCCAGTTTTGAACGGAAGATATTTCCTTTTTCACCATAGCCCTCTATGGGCTTCCAAATATCCCTTTGCCAATTCCACAAGAACAGCCTTAGCGAAAGGCTTCTTGAAGGGAGAGATGTAACTCTGTGAGATGAATTAACAGAACACAGAGCAGTTTCTCAGAAAGCTTCTTTCCAGTTTTGAACGGAAGATATTTCCTTTTTCACCATAGCCCTCTATGGGCTTCCAAATATCCCTTTGCCAATTCCACAAGAACAGCCTTAGCGAAAGGCTTCTTGAAGGGAAAGATGTAACTCTGTGAGATGAATTAAGAGAACACAGAGCAGATTCTCAGAAAGCTTCTTTCCCGTTTTGAACGGAAGATATTTCCTTTTTCACCATAGACCTCTATGGGCTTCCAAATATCCCATTGCCAATTCCACAAGAACAGCCTTAGCGAAAGGCTTCTTGAAGGGAAAGATGTAACTCTGTGAGATGAATTAACAGAACACAGAGCAGTTTCTCAGAAAGCTTCTTTCCAGTTTTGAACGGAAGATATTTCCTTTTTCACCATAGCCCTCTATGTTCTTCCAAATATCCCTTTGCCAATTCCACAAGAACAGCCTTAGCGAAAGGCTTCTTGAAGGGAAAGATGTAACTCTGTGAGATGAATTAACAGAACACAGAGCAGTTTCTCAGAAAGCTTCTTTCCAGTTTTGAACGGAAGATATTTCCTTTTTCACCATAGCCCTCTATGGGCTTCCAAATATCCCTTTGCCAATTCCACAAGAACAGCCTTAGCGAAAGGCTTCTTGAAGGGAAAGATGTAACTCTGTGAGATGAATTAACAGAACACAGAGCAGTTTCTCAGAAAGCTTCTTTCCAGTTTTGAACGGAAGATATTTCCTTTTTCACCGTAGCCCTCTATGGGCTTCCAAATATCCCTTTGCCAATTCCACAAGAACAACCTTAGCGAAAGGCTTCTTGAAGGGTAAGATGTAACTCTGTGATATGAATTAACAGAACACAGAGCAGTTTCTCAGAAAGCTTCTTTCCAGTTTTGAAAGAAGATATTTCCTTTTTCACCATAGCCCTCTATGGGCTTCCAAATATCCCTTTGCCAATTCCACAAGAACAGCCTTAGCGAAAGGCTTCTTGAAGGAAGAGATGTAACTCTGCTAGATGAATTAACAGAACATAGAACAGTTTCTCAGAAAGCTTCTTTCCAGTTTTGAAAGGAAGATATTTCCTTTTTCTCCATAGCCCTCTATGGGCTTCCAAATATCCCTTTGCCAATTCCACAAGAACAGCCTTAGCGAAAGACTTCTTGAAGGGAAAGATGTAACTCTGTGTGATGAATTAACAGAACACAGAGCAGTTTCTCAGAAAGCTTCTTTCCAGTTTTGAACGGAAGATATTTCCTTCTTCACCATAGCCTTCTATAGGCTTCAAAATATCCCTTTGCCAATTCCACAAAAACAGCCTTAGCGAAAGGCTTCTTGAAGGGAAATATTTAACTCTGTGAGATGAATTAACAGAACACAGAGCAGTTTCTCAGAAAGCTTCTTTCCAGTTTTGAACGGAAGATATTTCCTTTTTCACCATAGCCCTGTAAGGGCTTCCAAATATCCCTTTGCCAATTCCACAAGAACAGCCTTAGCGAAAAGCTTCTTGAAGGGAAAGATGTAACTCTGTGAGATGAATTAACAGAACATAGAGCAGTTTCTCAGAAAGCTTTTTTCCACTTTTGAACGGAAGATATTTCCTTTTTCACCATAGCCCTCTATGGGCTTCCAAATATCCCTTTTCCAATTCCTCAAGAACAGCCTTAGCGAAAGGCTTCTTGAAGGGAAAGATGTAACTCGGTGAGATGAATTAACAGAACACAGAGCAGTTTCTCAGAAAGCTTTTTTCCAGTTTTGAACGGAAGATATTTCCTTTTTCACCATAGCCCTCTATGGGCTTCCAAATATCCCTTTGCCAATTCCACATGAACAGCCTTAGCGAAAGGCTTCTTGAAGGGAAAGATGTAACTCTGTGAGATGAATTAACAGAACACAGAGCAGTTTCTCAGAAAGCTTCTTTCCAGTTTTGAACGGAAGGTATTTCCTTTTTCACCATAGCCCTCTATGGGCTTCCAAATATCCCTTTGCCAATTCCACAAGAACAGCCTTAGCGAAAGGCTTCTTGAAGGGAAAGATGTAACTCTGTGAGATGAATTAACAGAACACAGAGCAGTTTCTCAGAAAGCTTCTTTCCAGTTTTAAACGGAAGATATTTCCTTTTTCACCATAGCCCTCTATGGGCTTCCAAATATCCCTTTGCCAATTCCACAAGAACAGCCTTAGCGAAAGGCTTCTTGAAGGGAAAGATGTAACTCTGTGAGATGAATTAACAGAACACAGAGCACTTTCTCAGAAAGCTTCTTTCCAGTTTTGAACGGAAGATATTTCCTGTTTCACCATAGCCCTCTATGGGCTTCCAAATATCCCTTTGCCAATTCCACAAGAACAGCCTTAGCGAAAGGCTTCTTGAAGGGAAAGATGTAACTCTGTGAGATGAATTAACAGAACACAGAGCAGTTTCTCAGAAAGCTTTTTTCCTGTTTTGAACGGAAGATATTTCCCTTTTCACCATAGCCCTCTATGGGCTTCCAAATATCCCTTTGCCAATTCCCCAAGAACAGCCTTAGCGAAAGTCGTCTTGAAGGGAAAGATGTAACTCTGTGAGATGAATTAACAGAACACAGAGCAGTTTCTCAGAAAGCTTCTTTCCAGTTTTGAACGGAAGATATTTCCTTTTTCACCATAGCCCTCTATGGGCTTCCAAATATCTCTTTGCCAATTCCACAAGAACAGCCTTAGCGAAAGGCTTCTTGAAGGAAGAGATGTAACTCTGCTAGATGAATTAACAGAACACAGAGCAGTTTCTCAGAAAGCTTCTTTCCACTTTTGAACGGAAGATATTTCCTTTTTCACCATAGCCCTCTATGGGCTTCCAAATATGCCTTTGCCAATTCCACAAGAAGAGCCTTAGCGAAAGGCTTCTTGAAGGGAAAGATGTAACTCTGTGAGATGAATTAACAGAACACAGAGCAGTTTCTCAGAAAGCTTCTTTCCAGTTTTCAACGGAAGATATTCCTTTTTCACCATAGCCCTCTATGGGCTTCCAAATATCCCTTTGCCAATTCCACAAGAACAGCCTTAGCGAAAGGCTTCCTGAAGGGAAAGATGTCACTCTGTGAGATGAATTAACAGAACATAGAACAGTTTCTCAGAAAGCTTCTTTCCAGTTTTGAACTTAAGATATTTCCTTTTTCAACATAGCCCTCTATGGGCTTCCAAATATCCCTTTGCCAATTCCACAAGAACAGCCTTAGCGAAAGGCTTCTTGAAGGTAAAGATGTAACTCTGTGAGATGAATTAACAGAACACAGAGCAGTTTCTCAGAAATCTTCTTTCCAGTTTTGAACGGAAGATATTTCCTTTTTCACCATAGCCCTCTATGGCCTTCCAAATATCCCTTTGCCAATTCCACAAGAACAGCCTTAGCGAAAGGCTTCTAGAAGTTAAAGATGTAACTCTGTGAGATGAATTAACAGAACACAGAGCAGTTTCTCAGAAAGCTTCTTTCCAGTTTTGAACGGAAGATATTTCCTTTTTCACCATAGCCCTCTATGGGCTTCCAAATATCCCTTTGCCAATTCCACAAGAACAGGCTTAGCGAAAGGCTTCTTGAAGGGAAAGATGTAACTCTGTGAGATGAATTAACAGAACACAGAGCAGTTTCTCAGAAAGCTTCTTTCCAGTTTTGAACGAAGATATTTCCTTTTTCACCATAGCCCTCTATGGGCTTCCAAATATCCCTTTGCCAATTCCCCAAGAACAGCCTTAGCGAAAGGCTTCTTGAAGGAAGAGATGTAACTCTGCTAGATGAATTAACAGAACATAGAACAGTTTCTCAGAAAGCTTCTTTCCAGTTTTGAACGGAAGATATTTCCTTTTTCTCCATAGCCCTCTATGGGCTTCCAAATATCCCTTTGCCAATTCCACAAGAACAGCCTTAGCGAAAGACTTCTTGAAGGGAAAGATGTAACTCTGTGAGATGAATTAACAGAACACAGAGCAGTTTCTCAGAAAGCTTCTTTCCAGTTTTGAACGGAAGATATTTCCTTTTTCACCATAGCCCTCTATGGGCTTCCAAATATCCCTTTGCCAATTCCACAAAAACAGCCTTAGCGAAAGGCTTCTTGAAGGGAAAGATGTAACTCTGTGAGATGAATTAACAGAACACAGAGCACTTTCTCAGAAAGCTTCTTTCCAGTTTTGAACGGAAGATATTTCCTTTTTCACCATAGCCCTCTATGGGCTTCCAAATATCCCTTTGCCAATTCCACAAGAACAGCGTTAGCGAAAGGCTTCGTGAAGGGAAAGATGTAACTCTGTGAGATGAATTAACAGAACACAGAGCAGTTTCTCAGAAAGCTTTTTTCCAGTTTTGAACGGAAGATATTTCCTTTTTCACCATAGCCCTCTATGGGCTTCCAAATATCCCTTTGCCAATTCCCCAAGAACAGCCTTAGCGAAAGTCGTCTTGAAGGGAAAGATGTAACTCTGTGAGATGAATTAACAGAACACAGAGCAGTTTCTCAGAAAGCTTCTTTCCAGTTTTGAACGGAAGATATTTCCTTTTTCACCATAGCCCTCTATGGGCTTCCAAATATCTCTTTGCTAATTCCACAAGAACAGCCTTAGCGAAAGGCTTCTTGAAGGAAGAGATGTAACTCTGCTAGATAAATTAACAGTACACAGAGCAGTTTCTCAGAAAGCTTCTTTCCACTTTTGAACGGAAGATATTTCCTTTTTCACCATAGCCCTCTATGGGCTTCCAAATATGCCTTTGCCAATTCCACAAGAAGAGCCTTAGCGAAAGGCTTCTTGAAGGGAAAGATGTAATTCTGTGAGATGAATTAAAAGAACACAGAGCAGTTTCTCAGAAAGCTTCTTTCCAGTTTTGAACGGAAGATATTTCCTTTTTCACCATAGCCCTCTATGGGCTTCCAAATATCCCCTTGCCAATTCCACAAGAACAGGCTTAGCGAAAGGCTTCTTGAAGGGAAAGATGTAACTCTGTGAGATGAATTAACAGAACACAGAGCAGTTTCTCAGAAAGCTTCTTTCCAGTTTTGAACGGAAGATATTTCCTTTTTCACCATAGCCCTCTATGGGCTTCCAAATATCCCTTTGCCAATTCCACAAGAACAGCCTTAGCGAAAGGCTTCTTGAAGGGAATGATGTAACTCTGTGAGATGAATTAACAGAACACAGAGCAGTTTCTCAGAAAGCTTCTTTCCAGTTTTGAACGGAAGATATTTCCTTTTTCACCATAGCCCTCTATGGGCTTCCAAATATCCCTTTGCCAATTCCACAAGAACAGCCTTAGCGAAAGGCTTCTTGAAGGGAAAGATGTAACTCTGTGAGATGAATTAACAGAACACAGAGCAGTTTCTCAGAAAGCTTCTTTCCAGTTTTGAACGGAAGATATTTCCTTTTTCACCGTAGCCCTCTATGGGCTTCCAAATATCCCTTTGCCAATTCCACAAGAACAGCCTTAGCGAAAGGCTTCTTGAAGGGTAAGATGGAACTCTGTGAGATGAATTAACAGAACACAGAGCAGTTTCTCAGAAAGCTTCTTTCCAGTTTTGAACGGAAGATATTTCCTTTTTCACCATAGCCCTCTATGGGCTTCCAAATATCCCTTTGCCAATTCCACAAGAACAGCCTTAGCGAAAGGCTTCTTGAAGGGAAAGATGTAACTCTGTGAGATGAATTAACATAACATAGAACAGTTTCTCAGAATGCTTCTTTCCAGTTTTGAACGGAAGATATTTCCTTTTTCTCCATAGCCCTCTATGGGCTTCCAAATATCCCTTTGCCAATTCCACAAGAACAGCCTTAGCGAAAGGCTTCTTGAAGGGAAAGATGGAACTCTGTGAGGTGAATTAACAGAACACAGAGCAGTTTCTCAGAAAGCTTCTTTCCAGTTTTGAACGGAAGATATTTCCTCTTTCACCATAGCCCTCTATGGGCTTCCAAATATCCCTTTGCCAATTCCACAAGAACAGCCTTAGCGAAAGGCTTCTTGAAGGGAAAGATGTAACTCTGTGAGATGAATTAACAGAACACAGAGCAGTTTCTCAGAAAGCTTCTTTCCAGTTTTGAACTGAAGATATTTCCTTTTTCACCATAGCCCTCTATGGGCTTCCAAATATCCCTTTGCCAATTCCACAAGAACAGCCTTAGCGAAAGGCTTCTTGAAGGGAAAGATGTAACTCTGTGAGATGAATTAACAGAACACAGAGCAGTTTCTCAGAAAGCTTCTTTCCAGTTTTGAACGGAAGATATTTCCTTTTTCACCATAGCCCTCTATGGGCTTCCAAATATCCCTTTGCCAATTCCACAAGAACAGCCTTAGCGAAAGGCATCTTGAAGTTAAAGATGTAACTCTGTGAGATGAATTAACAGAACACAGAGCAGTTTCTCAGAAAGCTTCTTTCCAGTTTTGAACGGAAGATATTTCCTTTTTCACCATAGCCCTCTATGGGCTTCCAAATATCCCTTTGCCAATTCCACAACAACAGCCTTAGCGAAAGGCTTCTTGAAGGGAAAGATGTAATTCTGCGAGATGAATTAACAGAACACAGAGCAGTTTCTCAGAAAGCTTCTTTCCAGTTTTGAACGGAAGATATTTTCTTTTTCACCATAGCCCTCTATGGGCTTCCAAATATCCCTTTGCCAATTCCACAAGAACAGCCTTAGCGAAAGGCTTCTTGAAGGGTAAGATGGAACTCTGTGAGATGAATTAACAGAACACAGAGCAGTTTCTCAGAAAGCTTCTTTCCAGTTTTGTACGGAAGATATTTCCTTTTTCACCATAGCCCTCTATGGGCTTCCAAATATCCCTTTGCCAATTCCACAAGAACAGCCTTAGCGAAAGGCTGCTTGAAGGGAAAGATGTAACTCTGTGAGATGAATTAACAGGACATAGAACAGTTTCTCAGAAAGCTTCTTTCCAGTTTTGAACGGAAGATATTTCCTTTTTCTCCATAGCCCTCTATGGGCTTCCAAATATCCCTTTGCCAATTCCACAAGAACAGCCTTAGCGAAAGGCTTCCTGAAGGGAAAGATGGAACTCTGTGAGATGAATTAACAGAACACAGAGCAGTTTCTCAGAAAGCTTCTTTCCAGTTTTGAGCAGAAGATATTTCCTTTTTCACCATAGCCCTCTATGGGCTTCCAAATATCCCTTTGCCAATTCCACAAGAACAGCCTTAGAGAAAGGCTTCTTGAAGGGAAAGATGTAACTCTGTGAGATGAATTAACAGAACACAGAGCAGTTTCTCAGAAAGCTTCTTTCCAGTTTTGAACGGAAGATATTTCCTTTTTCACCATAGCCCTCTATGGGCTTCCAAATATCCCTTTGCCAATTCCACAAGAACAGCCTTAGCGAAAGGCTTCTTGAAGGGAATGATGTAACTCTGTGAGATGAATTAACAGAACACAGAGCAGTTTCTCAGAAAGCTTCTTTCCAGTTTTGAACGGAAGATATTTCCTTTTTCACCATAGCACTCTATGGGCTTCCAAATATCCCTTTGCCAATTCCACAAGAACAGCCTTAGCGAAAGGCTTCTTGAAGGGAAAGATGTAACTCTGTGAGATGAATTAACAGAACACAGAGCAGTTTCTCAGAAAGCTTCTTTCCAGTTTTGAACGGAAGATATTTCCTTTTTCACCATAGCCCTCTATGGGCTTCCAAATATCCCTTTGCCAATTCCACAAGAACAGCCTTAGCGAAAGGCTTCTTGAGGGGTAAGATGGAACTCTGTGAGATGAATTAACAGAACACAGAGCAGTTTCTCAGAAAGCTTCTTTCCAGTTTTGAACGGAAGATATTTCCTTTTTCACCATAGCCCTCTATGGGCTTCCAAATATCCCTTTGCCAATTACACAAGAACACCCTTAGCGAAAGGCTTCTTGAAGGGAAAGATGTAACTCTGTGAGATGAATTAACAGAACATAGAACAGTTTCTCAGAATGCTTCTTTCCAGTTTTGAACGGAAGATATTTCCTTTTTCTCCATAGCCCTCTATGGGCTTCCAAATATCCCTTTGCCAATTCCACAAGAACAGCCTTAGCGAAAGGCTTCTTGAAGGGAAAGATGGAACTCTGTGAGGTGAATTAACAGAACACAGAGCAGTTTCTCAGAAAGCTTCTTTCCAGTTTTGAACACAAGATATTTCCTTTTTCACCATAGCCCTCTATGGGCTTCCAAATATCCCTTTGCCAATTCCACAAGAACAGCCTTAGCGAAAGGCTTCTTGAAGGGAAAGATGTAACTCTGTGAGATGAATTAACAGAACACAGAGCAGTTTCTCAGAAAGCTTCTTTCCAGTTTTGAACTGAAGATATTTACTTTTTCACCATAGCCCTCTATGGGCTTCCAAATATCCCTTTGCCCATTCCACAAGAACAGCCTTAGCGAAAGGCTTCTTGAAGGGAAAGATGTAACTCTGTGAGATGAATTAACAGAACACAGAGCAGTTTCTCAGAAAGCTTCTTTCCAGTTTTGAACGGAAGATATTTCCTTTTTCACCATAGCCCTCTATGGGCTTCCAAATATCCCTTTGCCAATTCCACAAGAACAGCCTTAGCGAAAGGCTTCTTGAAGGGAAAGATGTATCTCTGTGAGATGAATTAACAGAACACAGAGCAGTTTCTCAGAAAGCTTCTTTCCAGTTTTGAACTGAAGATATTTACTTTTTCACCATAGCCCTCTATGGGCTTCCAAATATCCCTTTGCCAATTCCACAAGAACAGCCTTAGCGAAAGGCTTCTTGAAGGGAAAGATGTAACTCTGTGAGATGAATTAACAGAACACAGAGCAGTTTCTCAGAAAGCTTCTTTCCAGTTTTGAACGGAAGATATTTCCTTTTTCACCATAGCCCTCTATGGGCTTCCAAATATCCCTTTGCCAATTCCACAAGAACGGCCTTAGCGTAAGGCTTCTTGAAGGGAAAAATGGAACTCTGTGAGATGAATTAACAGAACACAGAGCAGTTTCTCAGAAAGCTTCTTTCCAGTTTTGAACGGAAGATATTTCCTTTTTCACCATAGCCCTCTATGGGCTTCCAAATATCCCTTTGCCAATTCCACAAGAACAGGCTTAGCGAAAGGCTTCTTGAAGTTAAAGATGTAACTCTGTGAGATGAATTAACAGAACACAGAGCAGTTTCTCAGAAAGCTTCTTTCCAGTTTTGAACGGAAGATATTTCCTTTTTCACCATAGCCCTCTATGGGCTTCCAAATATCCCTTTGCCATTTCCACAAGAACAGCCTTAGCGAAAGGCTTCTTGAAGGGAAAGATGTAACTCTGTGAGATGAATTAACAGAAAAGAGAACAGTTGCTCAGAAAGCTTCTTTCCAGTTACGAACGGAAGATATTTCCTTTTTCTCCATAGCCCTCTAGGGGCTTCCAAATATCCCTTTGCCAATTCCACAAGAACAGCCTTAGCGAAAGGCTTCTTGAAGGGAAAGATGTAACTCTGTGAGATGAATTAACAGAACACAGAGCAGTTTCTCGGAAAGCTTCTTTCCAGTTTTGAACGGAAGATATTTCCTTTTTCACCATAGCCCTCCATGGGCTTCCAAATATCCCTTTGCCAATTCCACAAGAAGAGGCTTAGCGAAAGGCTTCTTGAAGGGAAAGATGTAATTCTGTGAGATGAATTAAAAGAACACAGAGCAGTTTCTCAGAAAGCTTCTTTCCAGTTTTGAACGGATGATATTTCCTTTTTCACCATAGCCCTCTATGGGCTTCCAAATATCCCTTTGCCAATTCCACAAGAACAGGCTTAGCGAAAGGCTTCTTGAAGGGAAAGATGTAACTCTGTGAGATGAATTAACAGAACACAGAGCAGTTTCTCAGAAAGCTTCTTTCCAGTTTTGAAAGAAGATATTTCCTTTTTCACCATAGCCCTATATGGGCTTCCAAATATCCCTTTGCCAATTCCACAAGAACAGCCTTAGCGAAAGGCTTCTTGAAGGAAGAGATGTAACTCTGCTAGATGAATTAACAGAACATAGAACAGTTTCTCAGAAAGCTTCTTTCCAGTTTTGAAAGGAAGATATTTCCTTTTTCTCCATAGCCCTCTATGGGCTTCCAAATATCCCTTTGCCAATTCCACAAGAACAGCCTTAGCGAAAGACTTCTTGAAGGGAAAGATGTAACTCTGTGTGATGAATTAACAGAACACAGAGCAGTTTCTCAGAAAGCTTCTTTCCAGTTTTGAACGGAAGATATTTCCTTATTCACCATAGCCTTCTATAGGCTTCCAAATATCCCTTTGCCAATTCCACAAAAACAGCCTTAGCGAAAGGCTTCTTGAAGGGAAATATTTAACTCTGTGAGATGAATTAACAGAACACAGAGCAGTTTCTCAGAAAGCTTCTTTCCAGTTTTGAACGGAAGATATTTCCTTTTTCACCATAGCCCTGTAAGGGCTTCCAAATATCCCTTTGCCAATTCCACAAGAACAGCCTTAGCGAAAAGCTTCTTGAAGGGAAAGATGTAACTCTGTGAGATGAATTAACAGAACATAGAGCAGTTTCTCAGAAAGCTTTTTTCCACTTTTGAACGGAAGATATTTCCTTTTTCACCATAGCCCTCTACGGGCTTCCAAATATCCCTTTTCCAATTCCTCAAGAACAGCCTTAGCGAAAGGCTTCTTGAAGGGAAAGATGTAACTCGGTGAGATGAATTAACAGAACACAGAGCAGTTTCTCAGAAAGCTTCTTTCCAGTTTTGAACGGAAGATATTTCCTTTTTCACCATAGCCCTCTATGGGCTTCCAAATATCCCTTTGCCAATTCCACAAGAACAGCCTTAGCGAAAGGCTTCTTGAAGGGAAAGATGTAACTCTGTGAGATGAATTAACAGAACACAGAGCAGTTTCTCAGAAAGCTTCTTTCCAGTTTTGAACGGAAGATATTTCCTTTTTCACCATAGCCCTCTATGGGCTTCCAAATATCCCTTTGCCAATTCCACAAGAACAGCCTTAGCGAAAGGCTTCTTGAAGGGAAAGATGTAACTCTGTGAGATGAATTAACAGAACACAGAGCAGTTTCTCAGAAAGCTTCTTTCCAGTTTTGAACGGAAGATATTTCCTTTTTCACCATAGCCCTCTATGGGCTTCCAAATATCCCTTTGCCAATTCCACAAGAACAGCCTTAGCGAAAGGCTGCTTGAAGGGAAAGATGTAACTCTGTGAGATGAATTAACAGGACATAGAACAGTTTCTCAGAAAGCTTCTTTCCAGTTTTGAACGGAAGATATTTCCTTTTTCTCCATAGCCCTCTATGGGCTTCCAAATATCCCTTTACCAATTCCACAAGAACAGCCTTAGCGAAAGGCTTCCTGAAGGGAAAGATGGAACTCTGTGAGATGAATTAACAGAACACAGAGCAGTTTCTCAGAAAGCTTCTTTCCAGTTTTGAGCAGAAGATATTTCCTTTTTCACCATAGCCCTCTATGGGCTTCCAAATATCCCTTTGCCAATTCCACAAGAACAGCCTTAGAGAAAGGCTTCTTGAAGGGAAAGATGTAACTCTGTGAGATGAATTAACAGAACACAGAGCAGTTTCTCAGAAAGCTTCTTTCCAGTTTTGAACGGAAGATATTTCCTTTTTCACCATAGCCCTCTATGGGCTTCCAAATATCCCTTTGCCAATTCCACAAGAACAGCCTTAGCGAAAGGCTTCTTGAAGGGAATGATGTAACTCTGTGAGATGAATTAACAGAACACAGAGCAGTTTCTCAGAAAGCTTCTTTCCAGTTTTGAACGGAAGATATTTCCTTTTTCACCATAGCCCTCTATGGGCTTCCAAATATCCCTTTGCCAATTCCACAAGAACACCCTTAGCGAAAGGCTTCTTGAAGGGAAAGATGTAACTCTGTGAGATGAATTAACAGAACATAGAACAGTTTCTCAGAATGCTTCTTTCCAGTTTTGAACGGAAGATATTTCCTTTTTCTCCATAGCCCTCTATGGGCTTCCAAATATCCCTTTGCCAATTCCACAAGAACAGCCTTAGCGAAAGGCTTCTTGAAGGGAAAGATGTAACTCTGTGAGATGAATTAACAGAACACAGAGCAGTTTCTCAGAAAGCTTCTTTCCAGTTTTGAACGGAAGATATTTCCTTTTTCACCATAGCCCTCTATGGGCTTCCAAATATCCCTTTGCCAATTCCACAAGAAC